>NC_064825.1:44139479-45339479 GCF_024166365.1 Elephas maximus indicus
GCTTTAACAAACAAAAATTTATTTTCTCACAGGCTAGGAGGCAAGAAGTTCGAATTCAGGGCACTGGCTCTAGGAGAAGGTGTTCTCTCTCTGTTGGCTCTGGGGGAAGGTCTTTGTTTCTTTTCAGCATCTGTAGGCACAGTGTTCCTTGGCCTCTTGGTGGCCTGGCATCTATCTCTCCCCACCTCTGCTCCTTTTCTTCTTTGATTGATCTGCTTCTTTTATATCTCAAAAGAAATTGACTCGAGACACACCCTACACCAATACTGCCTCATTAGCATAAAAAAGAAAACCTGATTCCCAATGGGATAATAACCACAGGTATAGGGGTTAGGATTTACAACATATATTTTTGAAGGACACAATTCAGTCCATAGCAAGTTTAAGCTATGCTTAGGTGGCACTCAAAATTCAGTACATGTAACAATACGTAATTTTTTGAGGCCCAAATTTGAGTAGTATCCCCTCTGCGTGGCTGTGAAAGTGATTTCAGCTGAAGCTGCATCCCAGGAGAGCATTGGGAAGTATGCATAGAATAACGTACTGTGAAATGACCAAAACCTTCTTTTTGGGGGGAAAAAGAAGCCCTTTAAAAAAACAAGTGCTAGCCCAGAACTAGACAGTGCCTGGCTACCACCCCCAACCACTCTGACAGGAATCACAAGAGAGATGGAGTGGGAGAATAGAACAAAATTCAAATTCATGAAAAAACACCAGACTTATTGGTCTGACGGGGACTGGAGGAACCCCTGAGACTGTGGCCCCTGGACACCCTGCTAACTCAGAACTAAAACAACTCCTGAAGCCTACTTTCAGACAAAGATTAGATATACCTGTAAAACAATAACACACGTGAGGAGCATGCTTCTTAGTTCAGTCAAATATGCAAAACCAAATGGGCAACTCCTGCCCAAAAGCAAGACGTGAAGGCAGGAAGGCACAGGAACTGGATGAATGGACAAAGGGAACCCGGGGTGGAAAGGGGGAACATGCTGTCACAATGTGGCGATTGCAACCAATGTCACAAAACAAATTTGTATAAACTTTTGAACGAGAAAAAAAAGATTGCAGCCTTGGAAACCCTATGTGGCAGTTCTTCTGCTCTGACCTATAGGGTTATTATGGATTATACCTGTGGTTATAATCCCATTTGGGAATGAGTTTTCTTTGTTATGTTAATGAGGCAGCATTAGTGTAAGTTATGTCTTGAGTCAGTCTCTTGAGATATAAAAACAGCAGATTAAGAAAGCAGAGATGGGGAAAGATAGATGTCCCACCACATGAAGATCACCAAGGAACAAGGACCTTCACCCAGATCCAACAGAGAGAGAAAGCCTCCCTCTAGACTGGTGCCCAGAATTCAGACTTCCAGTCTCCTAAACTGTGAGAGAATAAATGTCTGTTCGTTAAAGCCATTCACTTGTGGTATTTTTGTTATAGCAGTGTTAGATAACTAAGACAGATAGGAATCAGTGATCTGGGTCCTCCCACTGAAATATCTCCTTTGTTTTCTTGAAAGTGCTTGTTAGAGTAAAAATGGCTTTTTAACATAATAAACTAAAGAAAATGGATATGAAGTTAAAAAAAAAAAAGCCGAGTGCTAATGATGAGAGTAAAGCCAAGTGGTGAAAGTAAAGAGAAAATGAGGATATCTAAAAAAGTTTTTGTTCTTATTCATAACATAGATGTGTTAGAATAAAAAAGTGAATATTAAGATTTGCCATTGGCTCAGATCTGTGTAACAAACAAGGCCACCAACTGTACCATGTAGATATAAAGAAAAAGTGGTTTTGAAACTACTTCAGTCAAAACAATACAAAAGTTGCTGCTCTAGAATAGTAGGAAAGATTTTGATTTGGGTACGGATGTTCCCAAAGAACATGTCACTTTCTATAAAAAATGTGATTGGAAAAAAGGTCAGGAGCTTGTGTAAGCATTTCCATATTTATTAATTCCTAACTGGCCTCCAGAGCCCTGGTCGCATAGTGATTAAGAACTCGGCTGCCAACTAAAAGGTTGGCAGTTTGAATCCATCAGCCACTCCCTCCCCCATGCATTTGTCAGTTTGTCGTACTGTAGGGGCTTGCGTGTTGCTGTGATGCTGGAAGCTATGCCACTGGTATTCAGATCTCAAGAAATAGATTTGATTTGTTGAACTCTACTGACTGAAGACCAGATGAGTTGTGGAATGACATTAAGGACATCATACATGAAGAAAGCTATAGAGGTCATTTAAAAGAAAGAAAAGACCAAAATAGATGTGAAAAGACACTATGAAACTTGCTCTTGAACATAGAGTTCTAAGGGAAACAGAAGAAATGATAAAATGAAAAAGCTGAACAGAAGATTTCAAAGGGCAGCTTGAGAAGACAGAGGAGTATTACGACATGTGCGAAGACCTGGAGTAAGAAAGCTGAAAGGGACGAACCCACTCAGCATTTTTCAAGCTGAAAGAACCAAAGAAAAAATTCAAGTTTCAGGGTTGCAATATTGAAGGATTCTACAGGGAAAATATTAAACAGTGCAGGGGCGTCAAAAGAAGATGGAAGGAATACACAGAGTCACTACACCAAAAAGTCTTGATTGACGTTCAGCCATTTCAGGGGGTAGTGTATGATCAGGAAGTGACTGTACTGAAGGAAGAGGTCCAAGCTGCACTGAAGGCATTGGTGAAAAATAAGGCTCCAGGAATTGATGAAATACCAATTGAGATCTTTTTCACCAAATGGATGCAGCGCTGGAAGTGCTCACTCGTGTATCCCAGGAAATTTGGAAGACAGCTGGACTGGAAGAGATCCACATTTATGCTAATTCCAAAGAAGGGTGATTCAACCATTTATATCACATGCAAGTAAAATATTGCTGAAGATCATTTAAAAGTAATTGCAGCAGTCCATCAACAGGAAACTACCAGAAATTCAGGCCAAATTCAGAAGAGGATGTGGAACGAGGGATGTTGCTGATGTCAGATGGATCCTGGCTGAAAGCAGAGAATACTAGAAAGATGTTCACCTGTGTTTTATTGACTATGCAAAGGCATTTGACTGTGTGGATCATAACAAATTATGGATACCATTGTGAGGAATGGGAATTCCAGAACACTTAATTCTGTTCGTAAGGAAACTGAACACAGATCAAGAGGCAGTTGTTCAAACAGAACAAGGGGATACTGTATGGTCTGAAGTCAGCAAAGGTGTGCATCGGGGTTGTATCCTTTTACCATACTTACCCAATTTGTTTACTGAGCAAATAATTCCATATGCTGGATTATGAAGAAGAACAGGGCATCAGGATTGAAGGAAGATTCATTAACAGCTTGTGTTATGCAGATGACATAACCTTACTTGCTGAAAGTGAAGAGGACTTGAAGCACTTCCTGATGAAGATCAAAGACTACAGCCTTCAGTAAGGATTACAGCTCAACATGAAGAAAACAAAAATCCTCACAGTTGGACCAATAAGCGACATCATGATAAACGGAGAGAAGATTGAAGTTGTCAGGGATTTAATTTTACTTGGATCCACAATCAGCACTTCTGGAAGCAGCAGTCAATAAATTAAACAATGCATTGCATTGGGCAAATCTGCTGCAAAAGACTTCTTTAAAGTGTTGAGAAGCAAAGATGTCACCTTGAAGACTAAGGTGCGCCTGACCCAAGCCATGGTATTTTCAGTCGCATGCAAAATCTGGACAGTGAATAAGGAAGACTGAAGAAGAATTGACACCTTTGAATTATGGCGTTGGCAAAGAATATTGAATATACCATGCATGGACTGCCAAAAGAATGAACAAATCTGTCTTGGAAGAAGTACAGCAAGAATGCTCTTTAGAAACAAGGATGATGAGACTTTGTCTCACATACTTTGGACATGTTATCAGGAGGGATCAGTCCCTAGAGGACATCCTTCTTGATAAAGTACAGGGTCAGGGAAAAAGAGGAAAACCCTCAACAAGATGTATTGACACAGTGGCTGCAACAGTGGGCTCAAGCATAATACTGATTGTGAGGATGATGCAGGACTGGGCAGTGTTTCATTCTGTTGTATATAGGGTCACTGTCAGTCGGAACCTACTCAAAGGCACCTACCAACAACAACAACAACATCTCTTTGGAAACCCTATTGGGCAGTTCTACTCTGTCCTATAAGATCGCTATGAGTTGAAATTGACTCAGTGGTGACACGTTTGGTTTTTTTTGTTCAACTAGTTTCCACTTTCGTTTTGGTTCCTTCTGGTCCATTAGTCACATTGTTAGCAAGATGATGTTTATAAAGTGTAAATCTATGTTTATCCTTAAACAAGGTATCTACTCAGCCTCAATTTCTCATCTAAAAAATAGGAATAGTGTACATTCTTAATGAGGTTGTTGTGAGAAATCAATTTTAAAAATATAAGTAAATATTTTATGTGCTATTAAGCTCTCATTAAGTGTTTAATAGAAGTTAAAAAAAAAAGCTCTCATTAAGTGTTTAATAGAAGTTAGCTAGTCATTACTCATAAGGCAGATTCTTTAGCATGATTAAGGCTCTTTATGATCTGTCCCTATCTGTTCTGCTTCTTTTTTGGCACCCCCATCTTGCATTCCATTCATAAAACCACTTGCTGTTTCCTACATGGCATTCTCTCTTCATGCATTTGTACTCGTGTTTCCAATTCCCGAAATATACCTCTCCTGTCTCATCCCTAAACTGACTGTGATCTGAGTTTCCACAGCAACCTTTGTAAGTGTTCATTACAGTGTTCACTACAACCTTTCTAAGTGTTCATACCATAACGCAGTTGCCTCTTTGCTTGTCAGTCTCCATCACTAGTCTGTGAGGTCATTGAGTGCAGAGTTGATGTTTTTTATTCTTGTGTTCCTGTTCCTGAAGACTGTAGGCATATAGCTGAATGGTTGCTAAATAAATGTTTTCTGGAATGAGTGAATGAATGAACAAGTGAATGGAAAGAAAAGGAATGGAGAGACGGTAGAGGGTCATGGTTAAGTCAAAGGATTCTGGCGCCTAGGTTCATACCCCAGCTCTGGAATTTACTGCCTTTATGTTCTTGAATGAGTTACTTAATCTTTTTGTGCCTCCTGTTTTCCCTATATATAAAACGGGGCTAATAGTAGTATTTACTTTGTGGGACCATAACCAAACCAAAAAACCCAGTGCCATCGAGTCGATTCTGACTGATAGCGACCCGATAGGACAGAGTAGAACTGCCCCACAGAGTTTCTGAAGAGCGCCTGGCGGATTCAAACTGCCGACCCTTGGGTTAGCAGCCGTAGCGCTTAACCACTACACCACCAGGGTTTCCTGTAGGACCATAGTGAGGATTAAGTGAACTAAAATTAATATGTGTATAAAGCACATAGAACAGTGCATGGCACATAGTAAGCTTTGTTTTGGTAATAGCTGCTGTTAATGTTTTTTATTATTGTCCTGATGATGATGGCCTTAACTATCAATGATAATAAGATTATCTTTATGCATTTAAGATAGCCTCAAACTTGAATTTTAAGATGATGTTCAAATCATAAAATTTGTTTAATTTGCTTTGGATTCTATTTACAGGGCTCTATGGAGCAAGTCAGTTCTCATTTTTTGGAGCAGACCCTTGACAAGAAGCTGATGTCAGATCTGAGGGTAACTTAAATTCTTTGTGTTAAAACTAGATTTCTATAACTAAAAACCATTGTGGTACCCACGTGTCGAGTTGTGTTCATTTAATTTTCTAGCTCATGCATTTGTTAAGTTAATGTAGGGTGACTGGATTACATTTTAATTTAAGACCTTGGTAACCTGAACCAAATTACAAGCTACTGCATTAAATTGTGTATTATTGTAATGAAATACTTTACACAGGTTGTGCTTTACAAAGACAAGGAGAGATTAATTTTCTATTTGTTAGAAACTAGGAGATGATGATGTGAAATGGTATGACATCTTAGAGCTCTTTTTCAACATCAGTTCCCATGGAAGAGTGAGCAAATTCTTTTTCCAAATGGTAACAAAATGCCTTCTGTGGAATGCCCTGAAGCTTTCACTGTGATACTTTTCTAATGTGGTTTGCAGAACCAAATATGAGTCTGAAAAAATGCCTTAATTTTTAAAATTGTAAAAGTGATAATTAAAGAGTTACAGAATCTTTGATAAATAGTGGGGAAAGGGAAACAATTTACCCATATTCTCACTACCCTAACTTTGGTCATTTTGATATATTTCTTCTTGGCTCTTTTTCTTAATCATTTTATGCACATCACTTTTCATTCCACTGTTTACATTTACCGTTATATCATGTGCTTATTTTTTCATATTGCTGACTTCATACTTTTTTCATATTTTTACTGGTTGTTTAATATTCTCTAAAATAGATGTGCTGTCAGTCATTTCTTAGTCCTTTCAATATATTGAACATTTAGATTCTCCTAATTTCCCCCCACCATTGTAAATCACATAAAGATCATCATCTTCATGCATATCGACGCTTCTCCTTGTTTGAGTTACTCTCTAAGATGAATTCTTAGGAGTGGTTGAGGAGTTAACATCTGTACTTCATGAAACATTGCCATATGGCTGTCCTGAAGAGAAATTATATGGCACCATTACCGTGGTATTGCCTTCATCTGAGATCAGTTCTGGATTTTAAGTGTCTTCTGGGAGGGGGAGGGAAGGGTGGAAGCGTAAAGAAGGAAATGTTGATAGTAGATGGTGAGGGATGACTAATGCGAGGTTTCTAAAACATGACACAGTGTGCAAGCATTACTATATTGTTTTCTGATCCCGCATCCTTGCAGGCTCAGGTGCTATATCTCATCAGTGCCTCTGAGATAACTGGCTACAGGGATACAGACTAACACTGAGAAAGTTTATAAAAGGCTAATGTATAGAGGTAGAATGCCAGTTCATTCATCTGTGTAAGAACTGTAACTGTCAAGTAGACAGGATAGTTGTATTAGTCAACCACTATAGTACAGGATCACTATGAGTTGGAATGGACTTGATGGCAGCAAGTTTGGGCTTTTTTTTTATACTACTCTAAGGGCAATCTGTGTGGGAAGTGAACTTACTAAAAGGTTGCTTGGTGACAACAGTGTCCACACAAAAAACATCATTACCAGATAGAGACCTATTTCTACTGAGACTGAAGAGATTGTTTTCTAGGGCCAGTGTTTTGTCTTCCCAGAATAGTGCTTGGAGAGGAGCACTGCTATTATTTACCTCTCTGGCTCTTCCTTTCCCATATTGCCTTGACTACCAGCACCTGTCTGATTGACACATTCTTTAGCTATCTTCATACTCTTTAATCACATTACTGTCAGGTATTGTAGGCTTGTGAGCCTCTGGACTTACTTTCAGTTGAATTTGCATTCTCTTCTTTCAGATACTGAGTATTTCTTTTGTTAAGTGTAACTCAGAGAGCAGTTTTATTTCCTACCTGCCCATGTTCTCAGGGGTGCATCTTACTCTTCTGTTATGAACCTCCTACAGGTAGTAATTGTTGTTGTCCTCTACAGAGGAAACGAACTGCACATGAGCGTGCCAAGGAACTTTACAGTTCAGGAGAGTTTTCCAGCGGCAGGAAGTGGGGAGATGATGCCCCCAAGGAAGAAATAGATACGGGGGCAGTGAACTTGATCGAGTCTGGAGCTTGTGGAGCCTTTGTTCATGGTTTGGAAGATGAGATGTTTGGTAAGTATGACTGTATACTTACTGAGCAACTGCAGTGTGTCAGGCATTGTACTGGGTGGTATGCATACATTGTCTTGTTTAGTCCTCACAGTTACTCTATGAAGTAGCTACTACTATCTTTATTTTACAAACAGTGGTTAAGAGCATGGGCTTTGGCTTAAAACCCAGCAACCTGGGTTTAAATTCCAGCATTCCCATAAAGCAGAGATAATAGTGTCATTCTGAGTTGTGAGAATTCCATGAGGTCATATATACATAAAACAATTGACACAATACATGACCCATTCATAGTAAACAGTTAATTACTGGTAGTAAAAATTGATATTATTGATACGGATAATAATAATCACTTATTATTAGTCACCCAGGCAGAAGCAAGATTTAAACTCAGGTATGTCTGATTGCAAATTCTTTGTATGTTTGATAAAAACTTTATTTGACCTTTTTTTTTTAAGTAAATAATGCAAAATCATAGTCTATTTTTTAATCAATAGACTATTTTTAGAGCAGTTTCAGGTTTAGAGAAAAAGTGTGCAGAAAATAGAGTTCCCATATATAGCTTAAAAATTTTTTTTTTCTTTACAATTGGTTTTAATCAATTTGTTAATGTTGTTTGTTATGATGTGGTTATAATTTTCTTCCTACTTCCTATGCTTGGAGTTTGTTGAACTTTTTGCTTGGATCTGTGGGTTTATAATTTTTACCAAATTTGGAAAAATTTTGGCCATTATTTCATTAAATATTTCTCTGGCCCCACACTTCCTTTGGGCACTTCAGTTACGTTTACATTAAGTTACTTAAGGTTTTCCTGCAGCTCAGTGATGCTTTCTTCATTATTGTTATTATTATTATTTTTCAGTCTTTTTGGGTTTTATTTTGGATAGTTTCTATTGCTTTGTCTTTAATTCACACATCTTGTTTTCAGCAATGTCTAATCTGTTAATCCTGTCCAGTGTATTTTTCATCAGTCATTGTAGTTTTCATCTCTAGAAGCTCAATTTGAATTTCAGTCTTTTTGATATCTTCCATGTCTTAACATGCACACTCTTCCTCCTAGCTTCATGAACATGTAATACCTGTATATTAACTGTCTTAATATCATTGTCTACTGGGTCTGTTGTTGGTGTCATTCTGGATTGGTTTCGATTTTTTTTTTCCTGTCTCACTATGGATTATATTTTCTGGCTTCATTGCATGCCTGGTACTTTTTGATTGGCTGTCAGACATTGGAAATTTGATTTTTTTTAGGTGCTGAATGTTTTTGTATTCTATAAATACTTTTGAGCTTTGCTCTGAGATGTAGTTGCTTGGGTCTTACTAAGCTTTGTTACAAAAGACTGGAGCAGTGTTCAGTATAGGGCTTAGTTTTTCCCTGCTAATGAGGCAAAACTTTTCTGGAAAAACTACTCTAGGCCCTGTGTGTGCTGTGGAGATTGTTCCCTCTAATCCTTTTTGGGTGATTCTTTCCCGGGCCTTGGGTAATTTCCTCATAGACCAGAACTCAGCCAAAGACTGGAGGGGAACCCTCTGTACAGATATTCCCCCACCCCTCCCTCCTTTCTCTCTGCAGCTTTCTTGTGGATACTGTGCTCTCTGAACTCTAGCTACTTGGCCTTTCTAGAGTTCCAGCTCCATCTTTTCAGTCACAGATACCTGACGTACAGCCTGGAAACTCTTTCTAGGCAGTAAACTGTTTTAATCATAGAGCTCATTTCGTTTATTTTTTGTCTCTCAGGGATCATTGTCTGATTTCCATTTCCAGTCTTGAATATTGTTGTTTTGTATATTCTCTCTGTTTTTTTCGTTGTTTCAGATGGGACAGTAAATCCGGTTCTTGTTGCGTCTTGGCTAGTAATGGAAGTCCTGCAAAGCTTTATAATTTCCATTATATGGTACGATCTCACATAGATCACAGAATGTCAGTGTTTTGAGGTGCCTGACTTTACCCTCCTCATTATCAGTGAGAGTAACAGACCTGGAAGGTAATGTTGACTGTCCAAATTTTGTAACAAATTTGTGTCAGAGACAAGATTTAGAACCTAAGCCTTTAAAATGCCTGTAAAAGTTACCTTAGGATAGAACTTCTTAGGAGGGCAATAAAATTACTTTTGATAGGCAGTAATTTTCCATCAGTAGATCTAAAAATTGGGCTACCCTATCTAATTTGGTGTAAGATTTTCTGTATGTATAGAAGTAAGTCGAAGCTACCTCTGCTAATTTTTTGTCTTCTGTGAACTTGAACTCCCACATGTCTATCAGTTTGTTGTACTGTGGGTGTCTTAGTCATCTAGTGCTGTCGTAACAGAAATACCACAACTGGATGGCTTTAACAAAGAGAAATTTGTTTTCTCACAGTCTAGTAGGTTAAAAGTCCAAATTCAGGGTGTCAGCTCCAAAGGAATGCTTTCTCTCTCTGTCAGCTCTGGAGGAAGGCTTCCCCTGGAGCTTTTCAGGAGCAGGGACCCCCTGTCCAAAGGACATGCTCTGCTCCTGGTGCTGCTTTCTTGGTGGTATGAGGTCCCCCGACTCTCTGCTTGCTTCTATCTTTTATCGAGAGATTGCCTCAAGACACAATCCAGTCCTGTAGGTTGAGTCCTGCCTCACTAATACAACTGCCGCTCATCCTCCCTCATTAACATCATAGAGGCAGGATTTACAACATACAGGAAGATCACACAATACCTGGAGTCATGGCCCAGCCTAATTGATACACACATTTTTGAGGGGACATAATTCAATCCATACAGTAGGGGCTTGCGTGTTGCTGTGATGCTGGAAGCTATACCACCAGTATTCAGATACCAGCAGTGTCACCCATGGAGGACAGGTTTCAGCTGTGTTTCCAGACTAAGACTAGGAAGAAGGATCTAGCGGTCTACTTCTGAAAAGAATTAGCCACTGAAAACCTTATGAATAGCGGCCGAACACTATCTGATATAGTGCCAGAAGATGAGCCCCCCAGGCTGGAAGGCACTCACCCAAAAGACGATTGGAAGAGCTGCCTTCTCAAAGTAGAGTCAACCTTAATGACATGGATGGAGTAAACATTTCGGGACCTTCATTTACTGATGTGGCACAACTCAAAGTGAGAAGAAGCAGCTGCAAACATCTATTATAATCGGAAGCTGGAATGTACAAAGTATGAATCTAGGAAAACTAGAAATTATCAAAGATGAAATGGTATGCGTAAACATTGATATCCTAGGAATTAGTGAGCTGAAACGGACTGGTATTAGCCATTTTGAATCAGACAATGATATAGTCTACTATGTCGGGAATGACAACTTGAAGTGGAATGGTGTCGCATTCATCGTCAAAAAGAACATTTCAAGATCTATCCTGAAGTACAACACTGTCAGTGATAGGGTAATATTCATATACTTACAAGGAAGACCAGTTAATATGTCTATTATTCAAATTTACACACCAACCACTAAGACCAAAGATTAAAAAATAGAAGGTTTTTTATCAGCTTCTGTAGTCTGAAATTTATCGAACATGCAGTCAGGATGCATTGATAATTATTGGAGATTGGAACGTGAAAGTTGGAAACAAAGAAGAAGGATTGGAAAGGTTGGAAAATATGGCCTTGATGATAGAAAAAATGTGGGAGAGCGAATGATAGAATTTTCAAGACCAACAACTTCTTCATTGCAAATACCTTTTTTCACCAACATTAACAGCCACTATACACATGGACCTCCCCAGATGGAATACAGAGGAATCAGATCGACTACATCTGTGGAAGGAGACAATGGAAAAGCTCAATATCATCAGTCAGAACAGGGGCCAGGGGCTGACTGTGGAACAGACTATCATTTGCTCCTATGCAAGTTCAAGTTCAAACTGAAGAAAGAGCAAATCCACAAGAGCCAAAATACAACCTTGAGTATATCCCACCTGAATTTAGAGATCATCTCAAGAATAGATTTGATGCATTGAACCCTAATGACCAAGGACCAGACGAGTTGTGGAACGACATCAAGGACATCATACATGAAGAAAGCACGAGGTTGTTGAAAAGACAAGAAATAAAGAAAAGACCAAGGTCGATGTCAGGGGAGACTCTGAACCTTACTCTCGAACGTCGAGCCACTAAAGCAAAAGGAAGAAATGATGAAGTAAAAGAACTGAATAGAATATTTCAAAGGGTGGCTCGAGAAGACAAAGTATTATAATGACTTGTGCAAAGAGCTGGAGATGGAAAACCAAAAGGGAAGAACATGCTTATGCTCAGTGTTTCTCAAGCTGAAAGAACTGAAGAAAAAATTTAAGCCTCAAGTTGCAATAGTGAAGGATTCTATGGGGAAAACGTTAAATGACACAGAGAGCATCAAAAGAAGATGGAAGGAATACTCAGAGTCATTATACCGAAAAGAATTAGTCGACTGTCAACCATTTCCAGAAGTAGCATATGGTCAGGAACTGATGGTACCAAAGGAAGAAGTCCAAGCTGCACCAACGGCATTGGCGAAAGCCAGGGCTCCAGGAATTGACTGAGATGTTTCAGCAAGTGGATGCAGTACTGGAAGTGCCCACTTGTCTATGCCAAGAAATTTGGAAGACAGCTTCTTGGCCACCTGACTAGAAGAGATGCACGTGCCTATTCCCAAGAAAGGTGATCTAACCGCATGCAGAGATTATAGAACAATATCATTAATATCACACACAAGCGAAATTTTGCTGAAGATCATTCAAAAACGGCTGCGGCTGTATATCAACACGGAACTGCCAGAAATCCAGGCTGGATTTGGAGGAGGTTGTGGAACCAGGGATCTCATTGCTGATGTCAGGTGGATCCTGGCTGAAAGTAGAGAATACCAGGAGGATGTTCACCTGTGTTTTATTGACTATGCAAAGGCATTCGACTGTGTGGATCATAACAAATTGTGGATAACATTGTGAAGAACGGGAATTCCAGAACACTTAATTGTGCTCATTAGGAACCTGTACATAAATCAAAAAGAGGCAGTTGTTCGAACAGAACAAGAGGATGATGAGTGGTTTAATTAAAGTCAGCAAAGGTGTGCGTCCTGGTTGTATCCTTTCACCAAACCTATTCAATCAGTATGCTAAACAAATAATACGAGAAGCTGGACTATATGAAGAAGAACAGAGCATCAGGATCAGAGGAAGACTTATTAACAACCTGTGTGAAGCAGATGGCACAACCTTGCTTACTGAAAGTTAAGAGGACTCGAAGCACATACTAATAAAGATCAAAGACCACAGCCTTCAGTATGGATTACACCTCAACATAAAGAAAACAAAAATCCTCATAACTGGACCAGTAAGCCACATATTCATAAATGGAGAAAAGACTGAAGTTGTCAAGGATTTCATTTTACTTGGATCCACAGTCAACACTCATAGAAGCAGCAACAAGAAATCAAAAGATGCATTGCATTGGGCAAATCTGCTGCAAAGGACCTCTTTAAAGTGTTGAAATGCAAAGATGTCACCTTGAAGACTAAGGTGCGGCTGATCCAAACCATGGTATTTTCAATCGCATCATATGCAGGTGAAAGCTGGGCAGTGAATAAGGAAGACCGAAGAATTGAAGCCTTCGAATTGTGGTGTTGGTAAAGAATATTGAATATACTATGGACTGCCAAAAGAACAGTGCGGAAACCCTAGTGGCATAGTGGTTAAGTGCTCTGCCTGCTAACCAAAAGGTCGGCAGTTTGAATCCACCGGGCCCTCCTAGGAAACTCTACGAGGCAGTTCAACTCTGTTCCATAGGGTCGCTATGAGTCGGAATCGACTCAATGGCAATGGGTTTGGTTTGGGTTTGGCCAAAAGAACGAACAAATCTGTCCTGGAAGAAGTACAACCGGAATGCTCCTTAGAAGCAAGGATGGTGAGACTGAGTCTTACATACCTTGGACTTGTCAGTGGGGATCAGTCCCTGGAGAAGGACATTATGCTTGGAAGAATACCGCATCAGTGGAGAAAAGGAAAACTCTCAAAGAGATGGACTGACACAGTGGCTGCAGCAATGGGCTCAAGCATAGCAAGGATTGTGAGGATGGCACAGGACTGGGCAATGTTTCATTCTGTGGTACATAGGGGCGGTATGAGTCGGAACCGACTTGACGGCACCTAACAAGAACACCAATATGAACTTGAAACATGAATTACAGTTTAAATGGTGCTCAGTAATAAGAAGTGCAGTTATTAAAACCAGTTTTACCCTAAGATGACTAAATAGAACTATTTTAATTTTCTATTAGCGTTGTTGTTTGGTTTGGTTTCTACAATTTAATTTCATCACTCAATATTTTTGTGATTTAGTTACACAGTTTTCAGTTTGCATTCAGTTTAATTGAAGGAACTTAAGTTTGGAAAGTGAGTCAGCCCGTAACCAGGCATCAGGTATGGCAACTTTTTTATTTTATAATTTTTATAAAATTCTGGGTGTCATGGATTGAATTGTGTCCCCAAAAATATGTGTTAACTTGGCTAGGCCATGATTCCCAGTATTATGGATTGTCCACCATTTTGTCATCTGATGTGATTTTCCTATGTGTTGTAAATCCTACCTCTATGATGCTAAAGAGGCAGATTAGAGGCCATTGAGTTAATGAGGCAGGACTCAGTCTACAAGATTAGGCTGTGTTTTAAGTCAATTTCTTTTGAAATATAAAAGAGAGAAGCAAGCAGAGAGACAGGGGACCTCATTACCATTAAGACAGAAGTGCAAGGAGCAGTAAGTTCTTTAGACCTGGGGTCCCTGTGCTGAGAAGCTCCTGGAGCAGGAGAAGATTGATGACAAAGACCTTCTCCCAGAGCAGAGAGAGAAAGCCTTTCCTTGGAGCTGGCACCTTGAATTTGGACTTCTGGCTTCCTAGACTGTTAGAGAATAAATTTCTCTTTGTCAAAGCCATCCACTTTTGGTATTTGTGTTGTAGCAGCAGTAGATGACTAAGATATTGGATAAATTATGGTTTTAGGGTCATATTGCTGGGAATGAAATGGAACCTATTTCATTGGCTACCGACTCTAGTGTAGTATCTAATGTATCTTGAGTTCTCTATTTGTTCCATGTTCTTTCCCTTCTGGATCTTCATACATGTGGTTCCTCTGCCTAGAAAGATCTGTTTTTGGTTTTTCTTTGGCCTAGAAACTCCAGGTATTGTTTGAGTCACTTGTTCCACAGGGCTGCCTATGATCCCTTGTTTGGGTTATG
This sequence comes from Elephas maximus indicus, assembly GCF_024166365.1. Classification (NCBI taxonomy): domain Eukaryota; kingdom Metazoa; phylum Chordata; class Mammalia; order Proboscidea; family Elephantidae; genus Elephas; species Elephas maximus. The sequence goes on from NC_064825.1 coordinate 44,154,346, forward strand.
TGCTTCTTCTGGATTTTCTTATACTCCCTGTGCTTTTCCATTGTAGCGCTCATCAGAAAATCAGAAATTAACAATTGGAGTCCCTGCCTGGTGCAAACGGTTAAGCGTTTACTACTAACCAGAAGGTTGGTGGTTTGAACTCTCCCATATTGCCCTGGAAGAAAGGCCTGGCCATCTGTTTCCAAAAGGTCATAGCCTTGAAAACCTGATGGAGGAGTTCTTCTCTGCACACATGGAGTTGACAGGTGTCAGAATCAACTCAGTGGCAGTGAGTCAGGCACTGGGAGATTGTCTTATTCTTGTTGCTCTTTGTATCTTGAGTACTTAAAGCTGGCAGGTAGCTAAGCCAAGACCTAATTAGAGATATTCATATTCCAAGGAGTTTTTTTTTTTTTTTCCTCCCTTCTTTTTCAATAATTCCATAAAATCCAGTAGGAACTGTTAATTTGCCTGCCTGTAGCCAGGCTTTCAGACAAAGTAAAGCACCAGGTTTCTATATTTCTACCTGAAATTGTATCAGCTTAAGTGTTTATTCTGGTTATCTCATGCTGGTCAGAAGTCCCTCTGTGATTGCCTTGATGGACCTGCAAGTTAACACAGTTAACACACTTGCATCTGTCTCTGGCCTTCTGTGTAATTATTAGCAGTTTCATGTTTAAATCACATTATCATGAAGTGGAAAAAAAATTCTTTCCTTTCCTTCTGATAAAAAGGAGAAACTTATACCAACCAAGAAAAATCTCAGTCATCTCTCTTTAATGGAGTAACTCAGCATTTAAAGTGTTCGTAAAATATTTCTTATTAAAAAATAAATTATGTTTGTGAATTTTAATCACAACCTGAGTTTCAGACTTTTATGTAAACTGTACATTTTGTTACAAAACCGTTTGGGAGCCACTGGAACAACAACAACTACAACAAAAAAAAAACCCACAACAAAAGCTTATGTATGGAGATCTTATGAGCATTGTCTGTAACTTACTCACCTCTGTATCCCAGCACTTAGCACAAAGCTTGGCATGTAGTATGTGTTCAGGAAACATTTGTAAGTGAACTCAGGGCCACCTGAGTTCAGTGGCTTTACTGTTACACGTTTTGAGCATTGAAAGAAATGAACAACATTCATCTACTTTTAAGATGTGTGCAGGACTCAGACCTATACCATAGCTAATATATGAGCTTTAAACATTTGCCAGGCAGTATGCTCTGTGGTTTCCTGCATTATCTCAGTTAGTCTTTCTAACAATTCTGTGAGGAAATGAGTATCATTCCCATTTAACAGATAAGAAAATTGAGGTGACAGGAAGTTAAGTTACTTATTTGAGATCACCCTCCAAATTATTGGAGTGATCACTCTCCACAATTTCCTCTGACACCTGTATCATTCCAAAGCATGCACTTTTTTTTTAAGTTGTGGTAAATATAAATATATGTAGATATAAATATTAGAAAAATAATCTAAGACTACCTTTCCCGTTCTCTCCCACCTGCCCCTAGTAACCACTTATTTCACTCAGCTTAATGTTTTCAAGGTTCATCCATGTCATAGCATGTATCAGAGCTTCATTTCTATTTATGGTTGAATAATATCCCCATGTATGTGTGTGCTACGTTTTATTCATCCATTCATCTCTTGATGGGCATTTAGGGTGCTTTCACCTTTTGGCTATTGTGAATGGTACTACAGTGAACACTGTACAAGTATCCATTTGTGTTCCTGATTTCAATAATTTTGGGTGTATATCTAAGAGGAGGATTGCTGGGTCATGATAATGGTAATTCTCTGTTTAAAACTTTTTTTTTTTTTAATAACTTTTATTAAGCTTCAAATGAACGTTTACAAATCCAATCAGTCTGTCACATATAAGTTTACATACATCTCACTCCCTACTCCCACTTGCTCTCCCCCTCTTGAGTCAGCCCTTTCAGTCTCTCCTTTCTTGACAATTTTGCCTGCTTCCCTCTCTCTCTATCCTCCCATCCCCCCTCCAGACAAGAGTTGCCAACACAATCTCAAGTGTCCACCTGATATAATTAGCTCACTCTTCATCAGCGTCTCTCTCCCACCCGCTGACCAGTCCCTTTCATTTCTGATGAGTTGTCTTCGGGGATGGTTCCTGTCCTGTGCCAACAGAAGGTCTGGGGAGCATGGCCGCCGGGATTCCTCCAGTCTCAGTCAGACCATTAAGTTTGGTCTTTTTATGAGAATTTGGGGTCTGCATCCCACTGATCTCCTGCTCCCTCAGGGGTCCTCTGCTGTGCTCCCTGTCAGGGCAGTCATCGATTGTGGCCGGGCACCAACTAGTTCTTCTGGTCTCAGGATGATGTAGGTCTCTGGTTCATGTGGCCCTTTCTGTCTCTTGGGCTCTTAGTTGTCGTGTGGCCTTGGTGTTCTTCATTTTCCTTTGCTCCAGGTGGGTTGAGACCAATTGCTGCATCTTAGATGGCCGCTTGTTAGCATTTAAGACCCCAGACACCACATTTCAAAGTGGGATGCAGAATGATTTCATAATAGAATTATTTTGCCAATTGACTTAGAAGTCCCCGAAAACCATGTTCCCCAGACCTCCGCGCTTGCTCCGCTGACCTTTGAAGCATTCATTTTATCCCGGAAACTTCTTTGCTTTTGGTCCAGTCCAGTTGAGCTGACCTTCCATGTATTGAGTGTTGTCTTTCCCTTCACCTAAAGCATTTCTTATCTACTGATTAATCAATAAAAAACCCTCTCCCACCCTCCCTCCCTCCCCCCCCATAACCACAAAAGTATGTGTTCTTCTCAGGTTTACTATTTCTCAAGATCTTATAATAGTGGTCTTATACAATATTTGTCCTTTTGCCTCTGACTAATTTCGCTCAGCATAATGCCTTCCAGGTTCCTCCATGTTATGAAATGTTTCACAGATTCGTCACTGTTCTTTATCGATGTGTAGTATTCCATTGTGTGAATATACCACAATTTATTTACCCATTCATCCGTTGACGGACGCCTTGGTTGCTTCCAGCTTTTTGCTATTGTAAACAGAGCTGCAATAAACATGGCTGTGCATCTATCTGTTTGTATGAAGGCTCTTGTATCTCTAGGGTATATTCCTAGGAGTGGGATTTCTGGGTTGTATGGTAGTTCTATTTCTAACTGTTTAAGATAACGCCAGATAGATTTCCAAAGTGGTTGTACCATTTTACATTCCCACCAGCAGTGTATGAGAGTTCCAATCTCTCCGCAGCCTCTCCAACATTTATTATTTTGTGTTTTTTGGATTAATGCCAGCCTTGCTGGTGTGAGATGGAATCTCATCCTAGTTTTAATTTGCATTTCTCTAATGGCTAATGATCGAGAGCATTTTCTCATGTATCTGTTGGCTGCCTGAATATCTTCTTTAGTGAAATGTGTGTTCATATCCTTTGCCCACTTCTTGATTGGGTTGTTTGTCTTTTTGTGGTTGAGTTTTGACAGAATCATGTAGATTTTAGAGATCAGGCGCTGGTCGGAGATGTCATAGCTGAAAATTCTTTCCCAATCTGTAGGTGGTCTTTTTACTCTTTTGGAGAAGTCTTTAGATGAGCATAGGTGTTTGATTTTTAGGAGCTCCCAGTTATCGGGTTTCTCTTCATCATTTTTGGTAATGTTTTGTATTCTGTTTATACCTTGTATTAGGGCTCCTAGGGTTGTCCCAATTTTTTCTTCCATGATCTTTATCGTTTTAGTCTTTATGTTTAGGTCTTTGATCCACTTGGAGTTAGTTTTTGTGCATGGTGTGAGGTATGGGTCCTGTTTCATGTTTTTGCAAATGGGTATCCAGTTATGCCAGCACCATTTGTTAAAAAGGCAATCTTTTCCCCAGTTAATTGACACTGGTCCTTTGTCAAATATCAGCTGCTTATACGTGGATGGATCTATGTCTGGGTTCTCAATTCTGTTCCATTGGTCTATGTGTCTGTTGTTGTACCAATACCAAGCTGTTTTGACTACTGTGGCTGTATAATAGGTTCTGAAGTCAGGTAAGGAGAGGCCTCCCACTTTCTTCTTCTTTTTCAGTAATGCTTTGCTTATCCGGGGCTTCTTTCCCTTCCATATGAAATTGGTGATTTGTTTCTCTCTCCCCTTAAAATATGACATTGGAATTTGGATTGGAAGTGCGTTAAATGTATAGATGGCTTTTGGTAAAATAGACATTTTTACTATGTTAAGTTTTCCTATCCATGAGCAGGGTATGTTTTTCCACTTAAGTATGTCCTTTTGAATTTCTTGTAGTAGAGCTTTGTAGTTTTCTTTGTATAGGTCTTTTACATCCTTGGTAAGATTTATTCCTAAGTATTTTATCTTCTTGGGGGCTACTGTGAATGGTATTGATTTGGTTATTTCCTCTTCGGTGTTCTTTTTGTTGATGTAGAGGAATCCAAGTGATTTTTGTATGTTTATTTTATAACCTGAGACTCTGCCAAACTCTTCTATTAGTTTCAGTAGTTTTCTGGAGGATTCCTTAGGGTCTTCTGTGTATATAATCATGTCATCTGCAAATAGTGATAACTTTACTTCTTCCTTGCCAATCCGGATACCTTTTATTTCTTTGTCTAGCCTAATTGCCCTGGCTAAGACTTCCAACATGATGTTGAATAAGAGCGGTGATAAAGGGCATCCTTGTCTGGTTCCCGTTCTCAAGGGAAATGCTTTCAGGTTCTCTCCATTTAGAGTGATATTGGCTGTTGGCTTTGCATAGATGCCCTTTATTATGTTGAGGAATTTTCCTTCAATTCCTATTTTGGTAAGAGTTTTTATCATGAATGGGTGTTGGACTTTGTCAAATGCCTTTTCTGCATCAATTGATAAGATCATGTGGTTTTTGTCTTTTGTTTTATTTATGTGATGGATTACATTAATGGTTTTTCTGATATTAAACCAGCCTTGCATACCTGGTATAAATCCCACTTGATCAGGGTGAATTATTTTTTTGATGTGTTGTTGGATTCTATTGGCTAGAATGTTGTTGAGGATTTTTGCATCAATGTTCATGAGGGATATAGGTCTATAATTTTCTTTTTTTGTAATGTCTTTACCTGGTTTTGGTATCAGGGAGATGGTGGCTTCATAGAATGAGTTGGGTAGTATTCCGTCATTTTCTATGCTTTGGAATACCTTTAGTAGTAGTGGTGTTAACTCTTCTCTGAAAGTTTGGTAGAACTCTGCAGTGAAGCCGTCCGGGCCAGGGCTTTTTTTTGTTGGGAGTTTTTTGATTACCGTTTCAATCTCTTTTTTTGTTATGGGTCTATTTAGTTGTTCTACTTCTGAATGTGTTAGTTTAGGTAGGTAGTGTTTTTCCAGGAATTCATCCATTTCTTCTAGGTTTTCAAATTTGTTAGAGTACAATTTTTCATAATAATCTGAAATGATTCTTTTAATTTCATTTGGTTCTGTTGTGATGTGGTCCTTCTCATTTCTTATTCAGGTTATTTGTTTCCTTTCTTGTATTTCTTTAGTCAGTCTAGCCAATGGTTTATCAATTTTGTTAATTTTTTCAAAGAACCAGCTTTTGGCTTTGTTAATTCTTTCAATTGTTTTTCTGTTCTCTAATTCATTTAGTTCAGCTCTAATTTTTATTATTTGTTTTCTTCTGGTGCCTGATGGATTCTTTTGTTGCTCACTTTCTATTTGTTCAAGTTGTAGGGACAGTTCTCTGATTTTGGCTCTTTCTTCTTTTTGTATGTGTGCATTTATTGATATAAATTGGCCTCTGAGCACTGCTTTTGCTGTGTCCCAGAGGTTTTGATAGGAAGTATTTTCATTCTCGTTGCATTCTATGAATTTCCTTATTCCCTCCTTGATGTCTTCTATCACCCAGTCTTTTCTCAGGAGGGTATTGTTCATTTTCCAAGTATTTGATTTCTTTTCCCTCGTTTTTCTGTTATTGATCTCTAGTTTTATTGCCTTGTGGTCTGAGAAGATGCTTTGTAATATTTCGATGTTTTGGACTCTGCAAAGGTTTGTTTTATGACCTAATATGTGGTCTATTCTAGAGAATGTTCCATGTGTGCTAGAAAAAAAAGTATATTTTGCAGCAGTTGGGTGGAGAGTTCTGTATAAGTCAATGAGGTCAAGTTGGTTGATTGTTGTAATTAGATCTTCCGTGTCTTTATTGAGCTTCTTACTGGATGTCCTGTCCTTCTCCGAAAGTGGTGTGTTGAAGTCTCCTAGTATAATTGTGGAGGTATCTATCTCGCTTTTCAATTCTGTTAAAATTTGATGTATGTATCTTGCAGCCCTGTCATTGGGTGCATAAATATTTAATATGGTTATGTCTTCCTGATCAATTGTCCCTTTTATCATTATATAGTGTCCTTCTTTATCCTTTGTGGTGGATTTAAGTCTAAAGTCTATTGTGTCAGAAATTAATATTGCTACTCCTCTTCTTTTTTGCTTATTGTTTGCTTGATATACTTTTTTCCATCCTTTGAGTTTTAGTTTGTTTGTGTCTCTAAGTCTAAGGTGTGTCTCTTGTAGGCAGCATATAGATGGATCGTGTTTCTTTATCCAGTCTGTGACTCTCTGTCTCTTTATTGGTGCATTTAGTCCATTTACATTCAGGGTAATTATAGATAAATAAGTTTTTAGTGCTGTCATTTTGATGCCTTTTTATGTGTGTTGTTGACAATTTCATTTTTCCGCATACTTTTTTGTGCTGAGGCGTTTTTCTTAGTAAATTGTGAGATCCTCATTTTCATAGTGCTTGACTTTATGTTAGTTGAGTCGTTACGTTTTTCTTGGTTTTTATCTTGAGTTATAGAGTTGTTATACCTTTTTGTGGTTACCTTATTATTTACCCCTATTTTTCTAAGTAAAAACCTAACTTGTATTGTTCTATATCGCCTTGTATCACTCTCCATATGGCAGTTCAATGCCTCCTGTATTTAGTCCCTCTTTTTGATTATTGTGATCTTTTACCTATTGACTTCCATGATTCCCTGTTATGTGTATTTTTTTTTTTTTAATTAATCTTAATTTGTTTGTTTTTGTGATTTCCCTGTTTGAGTTGATATCAGGAAGTTCTGTTTTGTGACCTTGTGTTGTGCTGATATCTGATATTATTGGTTCTCTGACCAAACAATATCCTTTAGTATTTCTTGTAGCTTTGGTTTGGTTTTTGCAAATTCTCTAAACTTGTGTTTGTCTGTAAATATCTTAATTTCGCCTTCATATTTCAGAGAGAGTTTTGCTGGATATATGATCCTTGGCTGGCAGTTTTTCTCCTTCAGTGTTCTGTATATGTCGTCCCATTCCGTTCTTGCCTGCATGGTTTCTGCTGAGTAGTCAGAACATATTCTTATTGATTCTCCCTTGAAGGAAACCTTTCTTTTCTCCCTGGCTGCTTTTAAAATTTTCTGTTTATCTTTGGTTTTGGTGAGTTTGATGATAATATGTCTTGATGTTTTTCTTTTTGGATCAATCTTAAATGGGGTTCGATGAGCCTCTTGGATAGATATCCTTTCGTCTTTCATGATGTCAGGGAAGTTTTCTGTCAGGAGTTCTTCAACTATTTTCTCTGTGTTTTCTGTCCCCCCTCCCTGTTCTGGGACTCCAATCACCCGCAGGTTATCCTTCTTGATAGAGTCCCACATAATTCTTAGGGTTTCTTCATTTTTTTAAATTCTTTTATCTGATTTTTTTTCAGCTGTGTTGGTGTTGATTCCCTGGTCCTCAAGATGTCCCAGTCTGCATTCTAATTGCTCGAGTCTGCTCCTCTGACTTCCTAGTGTGTTGTCTAATTCTGTTATTTTATTGTTAATCTTTTGGATTTCTACATGTTGTCTCTCTATGGATTCTTGCAACTTATTAATTTTTCTACTATGTTCTTGAATAATCTTTTTGAGTTCTTCAACAGTTTTATCAGTGTGTTCCTTGTCTTTTTCTGCAGTTATCCTAATTTCATTTGTGATATCATTAAGCATTCTGTATATTAGTTTTTTATATTCTGTATCTGATAATTCCAAGATTGTATCTTCATTTGGGAAAGATTTTGATTCTTTTGTTTGGGGGGTTGGAGAAGCTGTCACGGTCTGCTTCTTTAAGTGGTTTGATATGGATTGTTGTCTCCGAGCCATCACTGGGAAACTAGTTTTTCCAGAAAATCCGCTAAAAAAAAATGCAGTCAGATCCCTATCAGAGTTCTCCCTCTGGCTCAGGCTATTCAGATGTTAATGAAGCCGCCTGGGGAGGGTGGGGGAGGGAACAGAGAGATAGGAGAGTAGCACCTCAGAATATAGCCAGAGTTGCTTGTCTTGCTTGGAATGACTATTATATCTGAGATTCCCGCGGGGCGCGTCGCCTATGTGTGCTGGCTGTGTGGAGATTGCCCCCGGGGGGTCTGGCCCGCTGGAGTCACGGTCAGATCCTCCGCTTCCAGCCCCACGCCCAGCGTCAAGGCTCCCCTACTGGAACGGTGCACTCTCGACTCCAAAATCAGTCGCTGCCTCCCGGGGACTTCTTGTCCCTCCAGCCGCGTGGCCGTGTCACCTCCGAAAACCAGTTGGGCCTCCTCCCGGGGTTAGTTCAGATGCGTGGAGCAGGTCCCCGTGGTTGTGCCGTGACCGAGTGTCCCGGCTGGGTCGCTGTTCTCCCCGCTCCAATACCAGTCACTGCCTCCCGGGGACTTCTCCTACTGGCTGAGTCCCACGCCGCCCGCGCGACCCGGCTGGTCCCCTTCCCGGGGTTAGTTCGGGGAGGGGGAGCAACTCTCCGTGTTTATGCCGTACCTGCGTCCAGTCCAAATCCCTGCGGGACGGTTCCCCGGCTCGGACGCTGCTCTTTCTGCTCCAAGACCAGTCACTGCCTCCCGGGGACTTCTCCTACCGGCTGCGTCCCACGCCGCCTGTGGAACCGGCTGGTCCCCCTCCCGGGGTTAGTTCAGGGGGGTGGAGCAGCTGTCTGTGCTTGTGCCGTACCTGACTGGTACGCTGGCTCCAGGCTCTGGAAACAATCGCTGCTTCCCCGTATTAGTTCGTTCTCCGTCTCTAAATCTGTGTTTGTTGTTCAGGGTTCGTAGATTGTTATGTATGTGATTGATTCACTTGTTTTTCCGTGTCTTTGTTGTAAGAGGGATCCGAGGTAGCGTCTGCCTAGTCCGCCATCTTGGCTCCGCCCCTCCTGTTTAAAACTTTTTGAGGAGCTGCCAAATCGTTCTCCACAGTGGCTGCATTTTACATACCCACCAACAATGGATGAGGGTTTCATTTTCTCCATATCCAAAGCATGTACTCTTTTTTTTTTTTTTTTAATTTTTATTGTGCTTTAAGTGAAAGTTTATAAATCAAGTTAGTCTCTCACACAAAAACTCATATACACCTTGCTGCATACTCCCAATTGCTCTCCCCCTAATGAGACAGTCCGCTCCCTCCCTCCACTCTCTCTGTTCATGTCCATTTCACCAGCTTCTAACCCCCTCTACCCTCTCATCTCCCCTCCAGGGAGGAGATGCCAACATAGGCTCAAGTGTCCACCTTATCCAAGAAGCTCACTCCTTACCAGCATCCCTCTCCAACCCATTGTCCAGTCCAATCTCTGTCTGAAGAGTTGGCTTCCGGAATGGTTCCTGTCTTGGGCCAACAGAAGGTCTGGGGACCATGACCACGGGGGTCCTTCTAGTCTCAGTCAGACCATTAAGTTGGTCTTTTTTATGAGAATTTGGGGTCTGCATCCCACTGCTCTCCTGCTGCCTCAGGGGTTCTCTGTTATGTTCCCTGTCAGGGCAGTCGTAGGTTGTTGCCGGGCACCATCTAGCTCTTCTGGTCTCAGGTTGCTACAGTCTCTGGTTTATGTGGCCCTTTCTGTCTCTTGGGCTCATAATTACCTTGTGTCCTTAGTGTTCTTCATTCTTCTTTGCTCCAGGTGGGTTGAGACCAATTGATGCACCTTAGATGGCCGCTTGCCAGTGTTTCAGACCCCATATGCCTCTCTCCAAGGCAAAGCACGTACTCTTAGCCACTTCATGGTGCTAGCCTAGGAATCAACAGACCTGGGTACAGTCTTATCTCTACCCTCACTCACTTTGAGGCAAATTAAATCACTTAGCCTTATCTTAGTTCTAAAATGAACATAATATTATCTAGCCTCCTTTACTCTTCAGAATAATAATATTGCTTAATAACTGCCTTTAAAAATATAATTTACTGTGTTTACAGCAGAGAACCCCTGAGGGAGCAGGAGAACAGTGGGATGCAGACCCCAAATTCTCATAAAAAGACCAGACTTAATGGTCTGACTGAGACTAGAGGAATCCCGGTGGTCATGGTCCCCAAACCTTCTGTTGGCCCAGGACAGGAACCATTCCCGAAGACAACTCATCAGACATGGAAGGGACTGGACAATGGGTTGGAGAGAGATGCTGACGAAGAGTGAGCTACTTGTATCAGGTGGACACTTGAGACTGTGTTGGCATCTCCTGTCTGGAGGGGAGATAGGAGGGTAGAGAGGGTTAGAAACTGGCAAAATCGTCACGAAAGGAGAGACTGGAAGGAGGGAGCGGGCTGACTCATTAGAGGGAGAGTAAGTGGGAGTATGGAGTAAGGTGTATATAAGCTTATATGTGACAGACTGACTTGATTTTTAAACTTTCACTTAAAGCACAATAAAAATTATTTTAAAAAATATATAATTTACTGTGTTTGGAATAGTGACATAAATAAGAATCTTTGTTTTCAAGAAATTTACTTTATGGAGACAGACATGTGACTCAGTCATATGTCTGAGTAATCAAGATTAAAATCTTATTTCTTGTGACACCAAAGTCTGTGTTGTTAGGTCAGCATGAAGGTGGTGGCTGAATCTGTGGACAAGGAGACGATCTCCCAGGGAGAGGTTGTACAGTGAGAATGAAAGACAGGCTGAGGAGGAATGCAGCTTGGATTTTTCCCATGGCTCTTACCTCGATGTACAGTTTTATTTTTCTCCTGTCTCTAGAGGTTCGCATTGCTGCCGTGGAGGCACTCTGCATGCTCGCCCAGTCTTCACCTTCTTTTGCTGAGAAGTGCCTTGATTTCTTGGTTGACATGTTTAATGATGAAATTGAAGAAGTGCGTCTACAGTCCATACATACCATGAGGAAAATCTCTAACAATATCACTCTCCGAGAGGATCAGCTTGACACTGTCCTGGCTGTGTTAGAGGTCAGTATTCCCTGTTTCTCATTTCTTCAAATGTCTACAAAGTGCCTTTGGCCCGGCCTTTTTTTTTTCTTTCTTTTAAATCAGGCATTGTGCTAGCCACTGGGGATACAGCAGTATATACAGCAGTCACAGTTGTGTCTTCTCACTGCTCCCCGCCCCCAAGACGGAGGAGACTGACTGTTTAAACAGGAAATCTGATTAAAGCATGACATGGCTATGATTGGGAAAGGACAGGGTGCCCTGGGAATACAAAGAAGTATCTAACCTGAATTGGCTAAAGTGAGATTGGAAGGTAGTCAGGGAAGAAAGAAGAAGTGCTGTAGTGGATGCTTGAGGGAGAAGTGTGACTTAATGAGGCATTTGTCTCGTTATTGTCATAGAGAGAATGATATACTCAAAGGATTAAAAGAAATTCATTATAATGATAACAGAGTTAAAGAGATGAGAGTTGTGAGAAGTGGCTATAGATAAGGTAGGGGCCAAATAATGAAGAGCTCTTGTCAGCCTTGGATTTGATTTAATTCTTCTATTGAATCATAGAATGTTATAGCAGGAAGGGATCTTAGGGATCGATTCATTCAATCTGGGGTTTTACAGAGGAAAAAGCAATTTACCCAAGGTTATAGAGCTAATAATGGCTGTGCTAGGATGTGCACATAGATTTGCCTCCCACAATTCTTGAATTATTTTTCTAGATTTTATTTACTCGTATCTGGATTTTATTTACTAGTGCTGAGGTTTTTAAAAAATGAGATTGGGTTTTGTTTTGTTTTGTTTTGGTTTGTTTTTCAGATATTGTGAAAGGGATAGCGATTTGATCCTTAGCCATTAGTACACTTACTGCACAATTCTGCTCCATGCTTCGCAAAACAGATTGGGTTCTTTGATTTGGAGGTTCCTGTCATTCTCTCAGTTGCTTAGCCCTCAATTAAGATTTTTCCTGAATTATACTGTATTTATAATTTTTGATGAAAATAAGTTTTCATTCTGTGCGTTGTTCTCCATAGGAAACCTTTATAACCTAGCCCCTTCTTTCCTTTTTGACTTTCCTTCTCACTGTTCCTCACCCTGAGCTTTATGATGTGGTCACTCCCCTTCACATCATGCTTTTCCTCACTGTTTCCCTTCACTATTGTTTTTTCTCCCCTGCCAGCACGGCTGCCACTTTTCCCCTAGCAGGCTTCTGCTTGTTCTAGGTCCACATTAGGCATTATATCTGGGGAACCTCCCCTGACCACTGCCCTCAGCCCCAGGTAGGCTAAATGCCACTCCGTATTCCTGTAACACTAATCCTGTAGCATTTATCAGCCTGTGTTCTGATGATCTAGTTCTCTATTTCTCAAGACCGTAACCTTGAATCCTGGCTTTTTTATTTTTTTATTCTGAATGCCTTGCAGTGTCTGTCATAAGTAAGTCCTCAGTAAATGCTTGCTGCATAGCTCAGCTGTATCCTGAGCTATGCTTTGATGTCCAGAATTGATCACAGAATCACAGGTATATGCTGCTACCACCCTGGTCCAATTTGTCATTGTATTGGTTTTTTATTGCTATGTATCAAATTATCGCAAACCCCTGAAACTATTGCCCTGAGATAATCTTTAAACCTTAAACCAAAAATATTCCCTGATATCATCTTAAAACCATAGTTTAGCTAATAAAGAATGTCTGCCTTGAACATTGTGCTCTCTTAAGGTCTGTCTGTGTGGGATCAAATTGACAACAGCAACACAAAAGATTAGATAGGAATCTTAGGAGGCAGTGAGTTTATGAGAATGGGGGTGGGGGGAGGAACAACTCAGAAAAAAAAAACCAAACCCAGTGCTGTCGAGTCGATTCTGACTCATAGCGACCCTGTGGGACAGAGTAGAACTGCCCCATTGAGTTTCCAAGGAGCGCCTGGTGGATTTGAACTGCCCACCCTTGGGTTAGCAGCCGTAGCACTTAACCACTACACCGCCAGTTTCCATACTCAGAAAAGAAGGATGAAAATGGTTGCACAACTCGAATATAATCAATGTCACTGAATCGTACACGTAGAAACTATTGAATTGGTATATGTTTTGCTGTGTATATTCTCAACAACAAAAACAAATAAAATAAATTATTTTTTAAAAAAACAAATAATCAAATTTATTGGCTTAAAAAAACACATACTTATTATCTCACAGTTTCTGTGGGTCAGGAGTCTGGGCACAGTGTAGCTGGGCCCTCTGTTAGGGTCTCACAAAGGTGTAATTAAGGAGCTGGCCAGGCTGCATTGTTATCTGGAGGCTTGACTGGGGAATAATTTGCTTCCAAGCATATTTAGGTTGTAGGCAGAATTAATTACCTTGCAGTTATATGACTGAGGGCCCTGGCTTCTTACTGGCTGTCATCTGGAAGCTGCCCCCAGATTCTAGAGGCTGCCCATGGTTCCCTGACATGTGTCTTTCTTCATAGACAGTTCACAGTTCAAGGCCAGCAGGACAAAAGTCTCTTGGTCCAATCTGTTAAGAAGGAGTCATGTAACATAATGTAATCATGGGAATGACATCGCATCACCGTAATCAAGGGAGTGATGTCCCACCACTGTTGCCATATTCTGTTGGTTAGAAGCAAGTCACAGGTATTACTTAAAGGGAGGGGATTACACAAATTGTGATATCAGGAGGTGGGAATTATTGGGGGGGAGGGGTTACCCCAGAGTCTGTTTGCCACAAACATTATTTGCCACCTAAATTATTTTAATAGGCTCTTAACTGGTTCTACTACTCACCACCCGACCTCTGCCTATAGTGTCTTCTCCACACAGCAATCAGATTGACCCTTTTAAAACTTCAGTCAGATGTGTAAGTCTTCAAAACTCCCCAGTGACTCCCCTATCCTGGAGAAAAAGCCAAAAGTCCTTACAGTGGCCCACAAGCCCTTTGTGACTTAGCCCTCTGACACTTCTCTGACATCATCACTTACTACTCTTTGCGTATTCTACTCTTCCCACAGTGGCTTCCTTGCTGTTTTTCTACCTCATGGTCTTTGTACTCGCTGTTGCCTTTGATTGTCTTATGTAAAACACCCCATCTATCCCAGCACCCTTTCTCTTAACCTGTTGTATTTTTTCTATATAGCACTTACCACCATCTGACCTATATATATTTACTTTCTTGTCTATTTTTGTCTTCCCATGAGAATGAAGCTCCTGAGAGCAGAAATTTGATTTAATTACTGCTGTGTCTTTTTTTTTTAGTGTCCCTAGTACCTGCCACAGAGTAAGAGCTTGATAAATTTTTGAATGTTTAGTAAGTATTTAATAAATATTGAATGAATGAATGAGTGAATTCTTTAAAGCTCGTATGTTGCCTCCTATAAAAAAAAAATTTTTTTTTTTTTATCTTAGTTATCTATAGGGTCACTATGAGTCAGAATCGACTCGGCAGCACACAGCAACAACAACAACACACCATCTTATCTAGTGCTGCTGTAATAGAAATAACCACAAGTGGGTAGCTTTAACAAACGGAAATTTATTTTCTCGTAGTTTAGGAGGCTAGAAGTCTGAATTTGGGGTGCTGGTTCTGGGGGAAGGTTCTTTCTCTATCTGCTCTGGGGGAAGGCGCTTGTCTTTTCAGCTTCTATTCCTAGGTTCCTTGGCAATCACGTGGTGCGTATCCTCCTCTCTGATTGTGCTTACTTGCTTAACCTGCTGTTTTATATCTCAAAAGAGATTTATTTAAGACGTGCCCTACACTGATAACAATATACTGCCTCATAAACGTAACAAAGAAAACTGATTCCCAAATGAGATTATAACCACAGGTATAGGGGTTAGGATTTACAGCATATATTTTGGGGGGACACAGTTCAATTCATAACACCTCCTCTTTCCAACTACCAGAAAATTGAGAGACTCTTCACCCTGTACTCCCATTGCAACTTGTACACTCCTCTGTAATAGCAATGATCTGGTTGTTATTTGTCTTCAAGCGTATCTGCCTCTCCTTCTAGATGATGAGTTTCTGGAGAGCAGGAGCCTTGGCTCCTGTTATACTTCCCTTGTATATCTTACACTCCAGCCAAACCAAACTATTATATTTGTAATTTCTTCAGTGTAATTTGTTCTGCCTGTCAAAAATGCAAATGCACAGAGAGATACCAAAAATTAGTGTAATAGAATGTATTTATTGTGAGTAGATATGATTCGAATCTGGCAGAGTCACCTGAACATTTCAGTCATCTGAACATTTCGGGTAAGGCACTCCTAAGAGAAGATGGTGAAAGCTGGTATACAGGTCATTGTTATGTTAATTTATCAAGCACATCAAAGCACAGGGCAGGTTACTGAAACAGTCACCTAGGACATGCGATGCATCCTAAAACAGCCTCTACTCAGACCCTGGAGTTCCTGCTTCTCAAACCTGGCTGCACATAATTTTCCGAAAGAACCCGATGCCTAAGGCCAAACAGTCTCCATTAAGCTGCTCGCTAAGCTATTGTTTGACCTGAAGGTGACTTGAGGGCACCAGTACTTCAAGGTTCAAAAGGACACCTAAGGACTGAATTCCAGAAACCCAGAAATTTGGATTCCAGGAGAATCAAAATGATTTTGTCCTCTCATACCTTAGTATATCAGACGGTTCTTCTCAGTGTGCCCACCACCTCTGCCCCATCTGGTGAGTGAATTCCCATTGACTTTTCAGGAATCAGTGAAAGCGTGACTGCTGGTGTGAGCCCTTCTGTGACTCTTCCGGAGTTTTGAACACGATCCTCCACATTCTCATAGCACCCTGAATTATAATTTGCATATCTGCCACGCACTATACTGTGAGCACCTTGAAATTAGGGACCATATATACTCATTTTTCCCAGCACTTAACATGGTGTCTGCTCTGAAGCAGAACCTCAACAAATATTTTTTGAATGAAGGAACAGATTAATATTGAATAAAACTTTATTCATGAGGAATATGTTCAGCTGAAGTTAATAGACTGTCTGACTAACAATAGCCTAACATATGATGGTTCATTTTTCTTAAATAATAAGTTCAAAACTAGGCAGTCAAGGAACTGAGGCAGCTGCTCAGCAATACTGAGGAACCTAGCCTTTTCTTTCATACCTTTGGCCTTCCTAGCCCGTTGACTTTTCTTTAATATACCTGTTCCTTTGATAGTAGCAGGAAGGCTATTACACCTTCAGGCATCATGATTAAGTTCCAGGCTGGAAGAAGAAGGAAAGCTGAAAAGCAAAGGGGGCCAAGACTACTGCATCTGTCCCTTTTTTGTTTTTAATCAATAAAATAAAAACTTTCTCAGAAATTTTAGCCAGCAAACTTCTGCATATTTTGTCACATGACTGCCCTGGATGGAAAGTGGTTAGGAGAAAGGGATGGTGGATGGTAAATGGAGGTTGGGTTACCTAACCAACAGTGACTATTATTATTGTTAATCATTTTTTTTTTTTTAAAGGATTCATCCAGAGACATTAGAGAGGCTCTTCATGAACTCTTGTGCTGTACTAATGTTTCAACCAAAGAAGGAATTCATCTTGCACTGGTGGAGCTGCTGAAAAATTTAGCCAAGTACCCTACGGATAGGGACTCCATATGGAAGTAAGGACTTCTCTTTAGTTGTTTTGCTTATTTGCGTCCAGAGTCCTATAATATGGTAAATTTTATAATGTTGGCAATATTTGGTGGGATCATCGTAGATGGAGAGTATGTCCCTCAATTTTGAAACTTGATTCAGTTTAACCGAGCAGACTGTCAGGAGTCTGATTCCTAAACTGAATATCACATTTTAATTACTTATTCCTTTTTTCATCCATTCATCCAGCAAATAACCTGTATCTGCTGTGGTAGATGTTGGAGGTGCAGAAATGAGGCGCTTAGGTTTTCTTTGTCTCCTATATAGTGCTAAGCACTCCTTTGCCTGCTTTG
The DNA here is from genome assembly GCF_024166365.1 of Elephas maximus indicus. Lineage (NCBI taxonomy): Eukaryota > Metazoa > Chordata > Mammalia > Proboscidea > Elephantidae > Elephas > Elephas maximus. Next base: position 44,171,408 of record NC_064825.1, read on the forward strand.
CTTTTTGTACAGGATGACAACCACCATTGTAGAGTGGAGGTAGGGCTGGCACTTGATCTACAGCTGGATAGTTACAATCATTTTTTTTCCCTTGGTTACCTCTAGCTTTACACTAGCTTCAATATTGTTCATTTATTGCTATTTGCATAAATGTACTATAAAATGTACTGGCACCTCACATATTTAGATGAGTTTATGTGGAGAGATCACTTTGTGTATTTTCAAAAAGGTTTTGTTAAATCAGATACCTGAAAGCTGTATTAAAATAAAAACTAAAAATACCAAGAAGGTATTGGTATTGCTCTAGGTAACATTTTTTTATATCTGATTTTCTGTTTTGCCATTTCTTTATGTTTGTTTTGTCCCATTCAACTAAATTCAGTGTACATTTATTAATGGACTTCAAGAAGCACTCAGTCATTTGGCATGTGGGGTTGAAGTGGGGACAAACATCTATGTCAGTAACTGATGGAAGGGGGCTGTTACCGAGTGTCTCACAGAGCATTCTTCTAGCCTTGAAATAAGATGTGTGGATTATTTGGTGCACTCAGAATATTTCTGTAAGGCTGTCTTTGTTGAATGACTGGGGACAGAAAACTCCTCAACCTTATGGTGCTTCAAAAGATTTTGAATTCACCTATTCTAATTATCGCTTAATTTTTTTTCATCTCTTCCCATGAATGGTGGCTTTTTTTTAGAAATAACAAAAAAGAATGTTATAAGAGAGAAGGAATAGCCACAGTGGCACATTTTTAAGATTTTGCTTAAGATAGGTGCGTAAAAAGGTTTTGAGGGAGGCAGTTTGTTTTGTTTATATATCTTCAGTTTATTTATCAAATTTTTATTGAGCATTTGTTGTAACCCAATCACTGTGTTAGGTGCTGTGGAGATTTAAAAATGGATTCTACTCAGAGACCTAGCCCTCAAATAGCAGGAAGGGAGAGAAGCAGTAAATATGTAGGTAAGGTGCTAGTTAAGACAGTAACAAATAACTATATTTACAAGTCAGAATTGAAGTCTAGCTTTAGAGAAGCCCAGGTGTGTAGGGGCCTATGAAAAGACCTGTGAGGGAACCCAATAAGTAGCACTTCTGTCCCTATCCAAATCTTGAATAGAATGAGAGATAAGTGACACCTGGAGGCCAAACGACAACCTGAATGAAGTCCCCTGAGGCACAATGAGTAAAGGGCTGAGAGAAGGCAGAAGACTTTTTAATCAAGGACCTTGTACATAGAAGGAAACATCAGGACTGGGGAAAAGTGTGCTTTCTGAACAAGATCACATACTTTAGAAGAAATGACTTTCATAGCCCATATGTTCATGAATTTGTTCATGGTGTTTGTTTTATGTTTTTTGCCAACCTACCAATTCTACAGACCCTGCTGAAGCCTCAACTGTGAGGAACTTTCTTTGATCATAGTATCTCTTCCACTTTTGACAAGTAGAAAGTGGAGTATATGTGTCATTCATTTTACAGTTCTTCTATTTCAAAGATGATGGTTGGTCATTGTTGCCTCAGCTAGATTATAAACTCATTGAAGGCAGAGGTTAAGATTTATATTTCTTTTTAGTTCAGTGTACCTCCTAAATTAGAACCTAACAAATAAAAAATAATTAGAATGCATGATTATCAGCAACATGTAGTTCTTTATAGCTTATAAGGGCTTTCCTGTAGTCAAGAAGCTAATATTTATTGAGTTCTTATTATGTGCCAGAAACCATGCTAAGTACTTTACATTCATTATGTCATTTAATCTTTATAATGATTCTATGAAGTAATGATTTTTAATTACATTTTGTAGGTGACAAAACTTACCTGCCCAAGGCCATATAGTTATTAAGTTTCATGTTTCAGATAAAATGTCTCTGGTTTCATAACTTCACCCTGGATATGAGTTAGAATGTTTTTGGCTGCAGGTAACAGAAAATCTGTTTAAAGTGGCTTAAACAATAAGGTCTAATTTCTTTGCATAGCAGGAAGTCAGAGATTGGTTTTGGGATTGGTCATTTAGCAGCTCAACAGTCAGGACTCTAGGTTGATTTCCTGCAGTTCTCTTGGCTTTCTTCTTGTAGTTGCAAGTTGGCTGCCTTAAGACAATATCTAAAGACAGAAAGGAAGGTGCATTCCCTCTCATGTATTTCCTCTCTCTTTCTTTCTTTTCTTTTTTTTTGGTCAAGAATACATTCCTGTGAAGCTTCTTAGCTGACTTCCCGTCTTGCTTCATTGACCAGAACTGGGTCACTTGACCATCTGAAAACTACTGTTACCCATTGCCGTCAAGTCTATTCCCGCTCATTGCGACCCTATAGGACAGAGTCTAACTGCTCCATAGAGTTACCAAGGATTCAAACTGCTGACCTTTTGGTTAGCAGCTGTAGCACTTAACCACTACACCATCAGGGTTTCTATCTGAAAACTAGTCGCTGGAAAATGAGAATGGGTTTGCCATGATGGGTTTAGACCAGTCATGGTTCAGCCTTCAGGCTGGGCCTACCTTCTCTGAGCACTTTGCTGCCTGCCTGATACCTAGATAAAGTCAGAGTTCTTTTGGCAAGGAAGATGGGGAAATAAATGACTGTTCAATAAATAAGCAATAATATTTCCCATACCCAGCTCTTTTATTTTTTTTTTTAGTCTTCATAATAACCCAGTTTTTAGATGAATTAACTAAGGTCCAAAATAATTGGATGATTTATCTAAAATTAGCAAAAGTGGATGGATTGATAATTTAAACCAGGTTTTCAGATTTTAATTCCTAGTACTTTTTAAAGCACTTATTAGTGAAATGGGTTCCCTTGTTTTGTTTCAGGTGCTTAAAGTTTCTGGGAAGTCGACATCCAACTCTGGTGCTTCCCCTGGTGCCAGAGCTCCTGAGCACCCACCCGTTTTTTGACACAGCTGAACCAGACATGGATGATCCTGCCTGTATCCTCTGTGCTTAGGACAGAACCTGCTGAATCGGCAGGCCACTTTGGCATCTCTTTCTGCTGTGTAGCTTGAGTGGTCTGAGTTTTATTTTTTCATTTCTTTTATGTAAAAGAGTATGTCCTGAGGAAGACTAGTGGTTTCATTCTTGTTGTCACAGTAATTCATGTTTGTCATTTAGTACTAATAATGATTTGTGCCATTTATTGAGCACCTACTGTGTTCCACATACTGTTTAAATGTTTTATACATGTTTTCACTGATAGTCCAAAAAACCTTGGAAGGGGGTATTATTTCTAGTTTACAGATGAGGAACCTGAGGTTCCAAGAGGTTAAGTAACTCTTCAAGTAGCAGATCTTGGAAATCAAAGCCAGATTTCTTTGGTTTCAAAGCCTGTGCTCTTTCCCCTATGTCTTACTCTGTACTTAATTTGATCTCCTGCCTGAGGGAAATGATGGACTGAGTTAGGTTGCTTGATTATTCTGCCTCTGATACACGTTCATTGAGTGTGTGAAAGCCATGTGCAGCATGCCAGGCAGCTGGATTATTTTCTGGGAATGGGAATAAATTTACATCAATGCATCCACACTGTCCCAGGCTGCCTTGTTTTTCCCCATGTGCAGATTCTTGGTGAAGTTCAGAAGTACAGATTGAGACACTGGGATCAGCCAAATAACTGCCTTGTTGTAAGGTCACCATTTTATTCTCCCTAAGTTCTATTTGTTTACTTTCATAGTGGGTTTGGAGAACTTTTTAAAATATCTGCATTATTGGTGGACTAATTAATGCCCAACTTTGTGTTTACCTCTAAGAAAGGAACATCCCAGACCTCACCTCTAAAGGTGCAGTACTCTAGCTCCTTGAAATTCACCTCTTCAGAGAGAGGCTTATGGGATAAACGTTGTTACTAATCTTGAAAGACGTATTGAAGTACTCTGAAATCTGAAGACCCTTTCACATTAAAAAAAATAATAATAAATAAAAAAATTTTTTTTAATGTATGGAAGCCTGTTTTGTTAAGATACTTTTCAGGGTCATTGGAGGATTGTATTATTCAGAAGTTATGTTTGGCTGGAACAGAGATTGACCCTGAAATATAGCTTTAACAGTTTACATTGTTTATTTTTCTCTGATATAAAAGAAGTTCAGAGGTAAGCAGTCTGTTGCTGGTATAGCAGCTCCATGTTATTCTTGGGATCCAGGTGCTTTCTGTTTTCCATTCTGCCATTTTTAGTTACCCAAGATTGTTGCTAGAGCTCTGATCATCAGGTCCAAGTTATAGACTGAAGGTTAGAGGATAACATTAGTATTCCATTACTATGAAAGAAGGAAAGAATGGATATTAGATAGACATAGGGATACATATATATAGAAGGTTGAAAGGTATGCTTATCTTTTTATTTCTCCCTGCCTGGTACCAAATTAATTTCCAAAGGGCTTGTGCCAATATATACTTTCATAGGTAATGTATGAGAATTTTCTATCTCATGGTATTCTCAGTAGCATCAACCATTATTTTAAAAAATTTTTGGTAATTGGGGGTGTGAATAGAATGGGAGTGTATCTCTTGTTTGAATTTGCATTTCCTTGATTATTAGAATATCTTTGTCACTTAGTGGGAATTTGTGGGGAGTTGGGGCTTCAGTTTCTGGCCAAACTCAACCTTTTATGCTTCAACATTTACTTAACCTACTGATCTATCAGACATTGCAGTTTTGGTTCTTATTTTCAATGCTGCTAAAACCTGCCCAACGATGCCAGCGTTGTTCTCAGATCACACCTTCAGGCACTATGCCTACCTCCGGGACAGTCTTTCTCATCTTGTTCCTGCTTTGAGGGTATGTTGAAAACATTTTTTGTCCCTGCGTTAGTTTTTTATTTTTGGTGCTTTGTGGTTGTTAAATAGCAGAAAGTAGAATATATATTCTCTGAAACCTCTTTTATTCATTCTTTTTCTCCCTTGGATCCTCTCCCATTTCTTTTGTACTTTTGCTTCTGTATCCTTTACCTTTTAAGAAGGTTTACTTTTAAGTGTCCCTGAGTTATTGATTATGTGATGTTTGGGAAGAAAAAATGAATGTGGACTATACAATTATGTTTTAGACCAAGAATTAGATTGTGTTATATTTCAACAGTTATGTGAACCCATAATTCTGAACAAGTGTTCATTTTTTAATAATAAAACCATTATTTTTAAAACTCAGCACTAATAGAAAAAAGAAAATTTAAAAATGGGCCATAATGATAATAATAGCAAACATTTATTGAATGCTAACTGTGTGCCAGGCACTCTTCTAAGCTCTTTATTTGTATTAACTGATCCCTGTTGAGGTAATGCTAGATGACTTTACTTAGAATATAATAGAGTTGTTTAAAATTCTACATATATAAAAATGTGTATATATATAAAACTGTAGGTAAAAAATGAAAAGTCAAATCCTTTTTGTCCTTCCCTCCCCATCCCTTTCTTGAAGGCTAACAACTTTTTTTTTTTAATTGTGCTTTAAGTGAAAGTTTACAAATCAAGTCAGTCTCATACAAAAATTTGTAAACACCTTGCTATAATACTCCTAGTTGCTCTCGTCCTAATGAGACAGCACACTTCTTCCCTCCACTCTTCCTTTTCATGTCCATTCGGCCAGCTTTTGACCCCCTCAGCCCCCTCATCTCCCTTCCAGACCGGAGATGCCCACATAGTCTGATGTGTCTCCTTGATCCAAGAAGCTCACTCTTCACCAGTATCATTTTGTATCCCATAGTCCAGCCCAATCCCTGTATGGAGAGTTGGCTTTGGGAATGGTTCCTGTCTTGGGCTAACAGAAGGTCTGGGGACCATGACCTAGTCTCAGCCAGACCATTAAGTCTGGTCTTTTTACGAGAGTTTGAGATCTGCGTCCCACTGCCCTCCTGCTCACTTAGGGGTTCTCTGTTGTGTTCCCTGTCAGAGCAGTCATTGGTTGTAGGAAGGCTAACAACTTTTAACAATAACATCAATGATTTATAATTATCCTAATATAAAATATTTTTATAGCATATGTAAACTTGGTTGGAAACCCTGGTAGCATAAGTTCTATGGCTGCTAATTAAAAGGTTGGCTGTTTGACTTTACCACGTACTCCTTGGAAACTCTGTGGAGCAGTTCTACCCTATTCTATAGAGTCACTATGAGTCGGAATTGACTCGAAGGCAATGGGTTTATATAAACTTGGTTAAGAGCTACGGCTGCTAACCAAAAGGCTGGCAGTTTGAATCCACCAGCTGCTCCTTGGAAACTCTATGAGGTAGTTCTACTCTGTCCTGTAGGGTTGCTATGAGTCGGAATCGACTCAGTGGCTACTGGGTTTGTTTTTTTTTTTGGTTTTTGTATAAACTTATTTGGGAATGAATCTTCATATTTCCATGAAGTGAAATATCAAAGTTTAAAAATACGCATGACAAGAGATTAATTTTAAGTCCCATTCCTATAGTTAAGCTTTTTTTTTTTTTTTTTCACCAGTTAGCAACAGAAAATACTATTACACAACTCTCTTTTCTTCCCCTGGCAGTCCTGCCTATATTGGACAGACTGTTTTCTCTCTGTCTCTTTCTATCTCTTTCCCACTGAAGCTGGGGAAAAGTTGAAAGGTTTTTTACAGAATCAGCTAACCTTTTTGTGCTTTCCTTGGCTTGGCTCAAGTTTTTTATGGTTTCTTTGTGGTACCAAAAGCTGAGCCACGGAATTTGATGGCACTATAACCTTGCAGTATTTGCTTAGTTACCAGGTAGGAAACTAGTGTCATCAGCCGTTTCCCCCAACATCGTGCCTCATGAAGATCCATCCCAGCAGTTCCTGCAGCAGAGCCTTGAAAGGGTGTACAGCCTTCAGCACCTGGATCCTCAGGGAACTCAGGAGCTGCTAGAGTTCACCATCAGGTGAGGTGATCATTTCTTTCTTTTGACTTAGTAACACTGTTGTTCTGTTCAGCTTGACTGTTATAATTTCTAAGGTTGGTTATTAGGCTTGTTTTTTAACTGTGTTGGCTTACACTTACACATGGTTTTATGATCTGTTTATATTTGGATTAGATTGTTGATTGAACATATTTAAAAGAAAAGCTCTTTGTGTTCATGACTGGATTGATGATTAGTAGAAAACCAGAAACTGTAGTTTTTCTTGCCTTGTATATTAGTTAGGATGGGTGACAAAATGATGGTGGCTTAAACAGAATATAAATTTAATTCTCTCTCATCGGCAGTCCAGGGTGGAGATGATCATCAGGGGCCAAGACTCATTCTTTCTTGTTTCTCTATCATCTGCATCTAGCAGTCTCTCCCTAATAATTCAAACTCTTAACTATATCCTCTGTAGGAAGAAGGACCAGCCAGGAGAAGGGCATCATTTTCACCCCACCCATTTTAAAGATACTTCTGAAAGTTACATATTCCACTTTTACCTGCATCCTGTTTACTAGGATTTATGTCATATGGCCATTTCTAGCTGCAAGGAGCTAGGAAATGTAGTCTTTATTATGGGTGATCAGGTGCCTAGTTAACATTTGGTGACTATTACTGAAGAGAAAGGGGAACAGCCAATAGGCCCTCCCAGACCTTGTTAAGATGATCTAAATGATAAGGAAAGAAGTGAAACCCATTTGCCTTTAGCAAAAGCAGATTGCTTGCTCTTAAAAAATAAAAAAATATATGGTGTTATTTGTTGCTTGGTTGAGATGTCTTGATTCTGCCCTGAAGGATGTTGGTATCAGACAAATTTAATTAATAATTTTTTTTTTTTTTTTTAATTTCTATTGTGCTTTAAGTTAAAGTTTACATATCAAGTCAGTCTCATACAAAAATTTATATACGCCTTGCTGTATACTCCTAATTGCTCTCCCCCCAATGAGACAGCACTCTCCTTCCCTCTGCTCTCTATTTTCATGTCCATTCGGCCAGCTTCTGACCCCCTCTGCCCTCTCATCTCCCTTCCAGAGAGGAGAGATGCCCACATAGTCTAATGTGTCTGCTTGATCCAAGAAGCTCACTTTTCACCAGTATCCTTTACTATCCCATAGTCTGGTCCAATTCCTGTCTGAAGAGTCAACTTTGGGAATGGTTCCTGTCTTGGGCTAACAGAATGTCTGGGGACCATGACCTCCGGGGTCCTTCCGATATCAGTCAGACCATTAATGAGAATTTGAGGTCTTTATCCCAATCCCACTGCTCTCCTGCTCCCTCAGGGGTTCTCTCTTGTGTTCCCTGTCATGGCAGTCATCCGTTGTAGGCGGGCATCTAGTTCTTCTGGTCTCAGACTGATGTAGTCTCTGGTCTCTGTGGCCGTTTTTATCTCTAGGGCTCATAATTACCTTGTGCCTTTGGTGTTCTTCATTCTCCTTTGCTCCAGTTGGGTTGAGACCAATTGATGCATTTTAGATGGCCGCTTGCTAGCATTTTAAGACCCCAGATACTACTCTCCAAAGTGGGATGCAGAATGTTTTCTTAATAGATTTTATTATGCCAGTGGACTCAGACGTCCCCCTGAAACCATGGTCCCCAAACCCCCACCCCGCTACACTGGCCTTCGAAGTATTCAGTTTATTCAGGAAACTTCTTTGCTTTTGGTTTAGTCCGGTTGTGCTGACCTCTCCTGTATTGTGTGTTGTCTTTCCCTTCACCTGAAGTAATTCTTGTCTACTATCTAAGTAGTGAAAACCCCTCTCCCTCCGTCCCCTCTCTCGTAACCAGCAAAGAATATTTTCTTCTCTGTTTAAACTATTTCTTGAGTTCTTATAATAGAGGTCCAATACAATATTTGTCTTTTTGCAACTGACTAATTTCACTCAGCATAATGCCTTCCAGATTCCTCCATGTTATGAAATGTTTCACGGATTCATCATTGTTCTTTATCAATGTGTAGTATTCCATTGTGTGATCATACCATAATTTATTTATCCATTCATCCTTTGATGGGTACCTTGGTTGCTTCCATCTCTTTGCTGTTATACACAGTGCTGCAGTGAACATGGGTGTGCATATATCTGTTTGTATAAAGACTCTTATTTCTCTAGGATATTCCAAGGAGTGGGATTGCTGGATCATATGGTTATTCTATTTCTAGCTTTTTAAGGAAGCACCAAATCTATTTCCAAAGTGGTTGTACCATTTTACATTCCCACCAGCAGTGTATAAATGTTCCAGTCTTTCTACAACCTCTCTAACATTTTTTATTTTGTGTTTTTTGAATTAATACCAGCCTTTTTTTGTTGGAGTAAGATGGAATCTCATTGTAGTTTTGATTTGCATTTCTCTAATAGCTAATGATAGTGAGCATTTCCTCATGTATTTGTTAGCTACCTGAATGTCTTCTTTAGTGAAGTGCCTGTTCATATCCTTTGCCCATTGTTTAATAGGGTTGTCTTTTTGTAATTGAGTTTTTGCAGTATCATGTAGATTTTAGAGATCAGATGCTGATCAGAAATTTCATACCTAAAAACTTTTTCCCAGTCTGTAGGTAATCTTTTTACTCTTTTGGTGAAGTCTTTAGAGAGCATAGGTGTTTGATTTTTAGGAGCTCCAGTTATCTAGTTTTTCTTCTGCATTGTTAGTAATGTTTTATATACTGTTTATGCCATGTATTAGGACTCTTAATGTTGTCCCTGTTTTTTCTTCCATGATCTTTATCGTTTTAGATTTTATATTTAGGTCCTCGATCCATTTTGAGTTAGTTTTTGTGCATGATGTGAGGAGTGGGTCTTGTTTCATTTCTTTGCAGATGGAAATCCAGATATGCCAACACCATTTGTTAAAGAGACTATCTTTTCCCCATTTAACTGACTTTGGGCCTTTGTCAAATATCAGCTGCTCATATGTGGATGGATTCTCAATTCTGCTCCATTGGACTATGTATCTGTTATTGTGCCAGTACCAGGCTGTTTTGACTACTGTGGCAGTATAATAGGTTCTAAAATCAGGTAGAATAAGGCCTCCCACTTTGTTCTTCTTTTTCAGTAATGCTTTACTTATCCAGGGCTCTTTCCCTTGCATATGAAGTTGGTGATTTGTTTCTCCATCTCATTAAAAAATGTGGTTGGAATTTGGATTGGAATTGCATTGTATGTATAGATTGCTTTCGGTAAAATAGACATTTTTACAATGTTAAGTCTTCCTATCCATGAGCAAGGTATGTTTTTCTACTTATGTAGGTTTCTTTTGGTTTCTTGCAGTAGTGTCTTTGTAGTTTTCTTTGTATAGGTCTTTTACGTCTCTGGTAAGATTTATTCCTAAGTATTTTATTTTCTTGGGGGCTACTATAAATGCTATTGATTTGGTGATTTCCTCTTCGATGTTCTTTTTGTTGGTGTGAAGGAATCCAAGTGATTTTTGTATGTTTATGCTGTATCCTGAGACTCAGCTGAACTCTTCTATTAGTTTCAGTAGTTTTCTTGAGGATTGTTTAGGGATTCCTGTGTATAGATCCTATCATCTGCAAATAGGGTTACTTCTTCCTTACCAATCTGGTTGCCCTTTATTTCTTTATCTAACATAATTGCTCTGGCTAGGACCTCCAGCACAGTGTTGAATAAGAGTGGTGATAAAGGCCATCCTCGTCTGGTTCCTGATCTCAAGGGGAATGCTTTCAGACTCTTTCCATTTAGGGTGATACTGGCTTTTGGCTTTGTATAAATGCCCTTTATTATGTTGAGGAATTTTCCTTCTATTCCTGTTTTGCTGAGAGTTTTTATCATGAATGGGTGTTGAACTTTGTCAAATGCCTTTTCTGCATCAGTTGATAAAATCATGGGGTTCTTGTGTTTTGTTTTATTTATATGATGGACTTCATTAGTTGTTTTTCTAATGTTGAACCATCCCTGCATACCTGGTATGAATCCCACTTGGTCATGGTGACTTATTTTTTTTGGATATGTTATTGAATTCTAGTGACTAGAATTTCGTTGAGGATTTTTGTGCCTAAGTTCATGAGGGACATAGGTCTGTAATTTTCTTTTTTTGTGGTGTCTTTACCAGGGTTTGGTATCAGGGATATGTTGGTTTCATAGAATGAGTTTGGGAGTATTCCGTCCTTTTCTATGCCCTGAAATACCTTTAGTAGTAGTGGTGTTAACTCTTCTCTGAAGGTTTGGTAGAACTCTGCAGTGAAGCCATCTGGGCCAGGGCTTTTTATTGTTGGGAGTTTTCGAGTACCTTTTCAATCTCTTCTTTTGTTATGGGCTTATTTAGTTGTTCTACCTCTGTTTGTGTTAGTTTTGGTAGGTAGTTTGTTTCTAGAAATTTCATCCATTTTTTCTAGGTTTTCAAATTTCTTAGAGTACAATTTTTTGTAGTAGTCTGTTACGATTCTTTTAATTTCATTTGGATTTGTTATAATGTCACCCATCTTGTTTTTGATTTGGGTTATTTGCTTCCTCTCCTGTTTTTCTTTTGTCAGTTTGGCCAGTGGTTCATCAAATCTGTTAATTTTTTCAAAGAACCAGCTTTTGGTCTTGTTAACTCTTTCAGTTGTTTTTCTGTTTTCTATTTCATTCAATTCCACTCTAATTTTTATTATTTGCTTTCTTCTGGTGCCCGAGAGTTTCTTTTGTTGCTCTCTTTCTTTTTGTTCAAGTCGTATGGATAATTCTTTGATTTTGGCCCTTTGTTCATTTTGTATATGTGAATTCATTGATATAAATTGACCTCTGAGCACTGCTTTAAGCTGTGTCCCAAAGGTTCTCACAGGAAGTGTTTTCATTCTCTTTGGATTCTATGAGTTTCTTTATTCCATCCTCAACGTCTTCTACAATCCAGTCTTTTTTGAGCAGGGTATTGTTCAGTTTCCAAGTGTTTGATTTCTTTTTCTTGTTTTTTTCTGTTATGGATTTCCACTTTTATGGCCTTAAGGTCAGAGAAGATACTTTGTAATATTTCAGTGTTTTGGGTTTTGTTGAGGCTTGCTGTATGACCTAACGTGGTCTATTCTAGAGAATGTTCCATGTGTGTTGGAAAAGAAAGTATACTTGGCTGCTGTTAGGTGGAGTGTTCTGTATAAGTCTATGAGGTCAAGTTGGTTGATTGTGGCATTTAGATCTTCTGCATCTTTATTGAGCTTCTTTCTGGATGTTCTCCCGTTCACCGAAAGTGGTGTGTTGAAGTCTCCTATGATAATTGTGGAGCTGTCTATTTCACTTTTCAATCCTGTTAGAGTTTGTTTTATGTATCTTGCAGCCCTGTCATTGGGTGCATAAATATTTAAATATGGTTATATCCTCCTGGTATATTGTCCCTTTCATCATTATATAGTGTCCTTCCTTATCCTTTGTAGTGGATTTAACTTTAAAGTCTATTTTTTCAGAAATTAATATTGGCAGTCTTGGTCTTTTTTGGTTGTTGTTTGGTTAATATATTTTTTTCAATCCTTTGAGTTTAGTTTGTGCCTCTAACATGTGTCTCTTGTAGGCAGCATATAGATCGATCATGTTTTTTTTTATCCATTCTGCCACTCTCTGTCTCTTTATTGGTACATTTAGTACATTTACATTCAGGGTAATTATGGATAGGTGTGAGTTCAGTGCTGTCATTTTAATACCTTTTTTTGTGTGTTGTTGACAGTTTCTTTTTCCCACTTAATTTTTTGTGCCGAGTAGTTTATATATTGTCTTTTTCTCATATTCATTGTTGTTGATTTTGTTTCTGCTGAGTCTCTATTTTTTTCTTGAATTTTATTTTGATGAAAAGGATTGTTAGTCTCCTTTGTGGTTGCCTTAATATTTACCCCTAGTTTTCTCAGTTTAAATCTAAATTTTATTTCTATATATCGCCTTGTCTTCCTCTCCATATGAAAGATCTATGACTATATTTCTTAGTCCCTCTTTATTATTTTAATGTTTTCTTCTTTTACATAATGATATTGCTGTTTCCCTGTTTTGACTGTTTTTTATCTTGATTTATTTTTGTGATTTCCCTATTAGGGTTGACATCTGATTGCTCTGTCCAGTGTTCTAGTCTTGGATTGATATCTGATATTATTGATTTTCTAACCAAAGAACTCCCTTTAGTATTTCTTGTACTTTTGATTTGGTTTTTACAAATTCCCTAAACTTCTGTTTATCTGGAAATGTCCTAATTTTGCCTTCGTATTTGAGAGATAGTTTTGCTGGGTATATGATTATTGGGTGGCAATTTTTTTCCTTCAATGCTGTGTATAAGTCATCCCATTGCCTTCTTGCCTGCATGGTTTCCACCAAGTACTCTGAACTTATTGACTGTCCTTTGTAGGTAATTTTTCACTTATCCCTAGCTGCTCTTAAAAATCTCTCTTTATCTTTGGTTTTGGAAAATTTCGTTATAATATGTCTTCGTGACTTTCTTTTAAGATCTACCTTATGTGGAGTTTGGTGAGCATCTTGGGTAGATATCTTCTCATCTTTCGTGATAGCAGGGAAGTTTTCTGCCAACAAATCTTCAACAATTCTCTCTGTATTTTCTATTATCCCTCCCTGTTCTGGTACTCCAGTCACTCATAGGTTATTTCTCTTGATAGAGTCCCATATGATTCTTAGGGTTTTTTCATTTTTTTTTTTAATTCTTTTAACTGATTTTTCTTCAAATATATTGGTGCCAAGTTCTTCGTCTTCAGTCTCACCAACTCTGCCTCCCAATTGCTCAGTTCTGCTCCTCCGACGTTCTACTGAGTTGTCTACTTCTGTAATTTTATTGTTAATCTTTTGAATTTCTGATTGGTGTCTCTCTATGGATTCTTGTAGCTTATTAAATTTTTCATTATGTTCTTGAAATACCTTTTTAATTTCTTCACCTGCTTTATCTGTGTGTTCCTTGGCTTGTTCTGTATATTGCCTTATCTCCTTCCTGATCGCTTTCCTGATGTCTTGAAGAGTTCTGTATATTAATCTTCTATATTCTGCATCTGGCAATTCCCGGAAGGCAACTTCATCCAGAAGATCCCTTGATTCTTTGTTCTGAGAGCTTGTTGAAGCAATCATGGTCTGATTCTTTATGTGATTTGATATTGACTGTTGTCTCCGACCCATTTATAAGTTTTTGTATTAGTTTATTTCATGTTTACTTACTGTATCCTAGCTTCTTACTTTGTTTTGTTTTGATGTGCCCAGATGGGTTGCTTGAGTGAGCTAGCTTAATTATTTTCACTTTTGAAGCTCTAATGTCATGTCACCACATGGCTAGAGCTCTTTTCAGGTATATCATCGTAGGAGTGCATTCCCTTTTCTTGTATGGATTCATCTCAGGTGTCCAGGTAGCTGGTCATCAAGTGTGTGGTACAGGTTCTGTCCTACCGTCTTAGAGGAGTAGGGGTGATTGGTGTAGGTACCAGTATCTGGTTGTAGCAGGGGGTCACCTTCTGAACAAGGCAAGGGTTGACAGTTGTCCCCTGAGTGTCTGTGAGTAAAACGTGTCCCTGTTGCCTAGAGCACATAGTTGGTTGTGTTCGCAGACGGACCACGGGCACCCAGTGTTTTTGGTTCCAAGGACTGATAGGTACCAGTTATCCTTGGGCCCCTGTCGTGGGTAGTTGGGTGACCTGAGTGTAGCCACCAGTCCTTGGGCCTCTTACGTGGGTAGCTGAGAACCCTCCCTGTTTCAAAGGCAAAGTGGTATCAAACATCAAATACCCACCTCTCTACTGCACAGCTGAAATAGTTGCTGTCTGTGAACAAGGTCCTATTCTTTTGAAATATGCCCACTCAGGTCCATGCAGGTGGGAAAGGTATCAAAGCCCACGGACCGTTTATGCATCGACAGGAGCCGCTTCTCTCCTGAGCTCCCCAGGTTAGTGGACCTGGCAGATTATCTTTTCCCCCAATTGTGAATTTATTCCTTTTACAACGCTGGGAGAATGGATCAGGGCACTCAGCAGGGGGTATCTCAGGCCCAGGGAAATCAACAGCTGCTGAAGCTGGCCTAGGAGCAGGGGGTGCGGTGAAATATACGCACGTACTTAGCTTTTGCCGATAGTCCTGTTCTTCTTTGGTTCCAGAGGTTTGAGTAGGCTATGCTACAGCCAAATGCTACCACCAGCCCACAGTAGTCGCTCCTGGGAATGGTGTCTGAGGGTTCCTGATGATTCAGGTCCGACAGCTGCTCTCCACTTCTGAACTGTCTCTCCCTCCTCCTGCCGCTCAGTCCATTTTCTAACCTTGCCTTTGATGTTCAGGGCTCCCTGCTTGTCATAAGTATAATTGTTTCACTTTTTTTTCAGCTCTTTGTTGTAAGAGGGATCACTGGAAGCATCTGAGTCCTCTGCTATCTTGGCCCCGCCTCCTCAGTTAATAATACTTAATGGGTGATTCCATTACATACAGTGAGAAATAAGCTCTGAGTTAGATGGAGATCAGTTAGAGAGGATTCAGTCCTTAGAGAGCCCATATAGGGTTGATAGACATATATAAAGAATTATGATGGTTGGATAACAGTGCTGTAGAGTTTACTCATGCTTTCCTGACTATGACTGCATGTCATCATGATATGAAGGAGTCCAACTGAACCATCCTCCAGGCCATGTTTCCACATCATATTAACATCGTGTCATGTAATTTCATGTCATATCATCCTTTCATCTATTCATTGATTTAGCAACATTAACTGAGTATTTACTAGGCCAGATGCTGAAAGCAGAGAGAAGTATGATGTGGCCTTTCTTCTCAAGGTACTCACTGTGTGTTCCAGGACACAGAGAAGAAAATCATTGATGTGGTGAGTGCTACAGTGGAGAGAGGCATAGATGCTGAGGAAAACAGATGAAAGTCCCTGCCCCATTAGGAAAGGTGAGGGAAACTTTGCAAAGGAGGTGACACCTTAGCCAGTGTGGAATGATGATTAAGTAAGTTCACTTGGTAGTCCAGGTGTAGAACACAATTCCAAGTGCAGCAAACATCTGAAGAGCCAGGAGAAATGAGGGAGAATGTCCTCCTCGCAGAACTGTGATGGTGTAGTCTAGAGATTCAGTGAATGGGTCTTTGAAATCAGACTAATCTGCATTCAAGTCTGAGCTCCACCACCTAATTGTGATTTGATCTTAGAAAAGCTTATTGCTCAAGGTTCATCTATAGAAAACAAAATAGACTTTTAACTAATGTAATTAGAAAGAAATTTATTACTGGATATTAAATGGCTTGCATAATTGTTATTAAGACTGAAGACAGAGACTAGTTTGAATTTTCAGGAATGATTCACAGAGCCATACCACTGAACTGGGCCACCAAAGAAGTTTCTGTTCCTGCCATGTTCGGGAAGCTGCATATTGAGTTGGGATGCCACGAGTAAAGCTACTAGACCAGACCATGTCTTGTACTCTGCCTCTTCTCCCACTTAACTTTGTTCCCTATGTAAAACTGGAACCTAGCTCAAGGGAGTCTGAGAAATACAGTTTTTAACTTTTAACCTTTGCAATATAGGAAGATGCATCTGATGAAGACTGGAATAGATGTGAGTGAGCCAAATCCACAGTATATGTACCACCAATACCAACCTGCTCTGAGCCCTAGTTTAGTCACCAAAAAAACTTGATGACTCACTGGGTACAGGGGTAGGAGTGATGAACCAGGAAAAGTAAAGGATGACTCTCAGGGTGTTGGCCTGGATGGCTTGGTGGTCTGATAATTTACTAGTTGCCGTCGAATCATTTCTGACCACATGTGCGTCAGGGTAAAACTGTGCTCCCTAGAGTTTTCAATGGCTGATTTTTTTCAGAGGTACTTCTGGGTGGACTTGACCCTCCATCCTTTTTGTTGGCAGTATGAATGGTTTAGCACCGCTCAGGACCCCTGGTGCTAAACCATTCATATAGACTGTCCTGCTACAGGGTCAGGGTTTCTTACGTAGCAGAGCAGCTTCCTTGCTGTGGTCTATGTTGGTCCGTGACGCAAGAGTTTCTAAAAAAAAATAATAAATTTAAAACAAATATTTAAATTTCTTTTTTTAGTTTTTATTGTGCGTTAAGTGAAAGTTTACAAATCAAGTCAGTCTCATACAAAAACTTATACACACCTTATTATATACTCCTAATTGCTCTCCCCCAATGAGACAGTAGACTCCTTCCCTCGATTCTCTATTTTTGTGTCCATTCGGCCAGTTTCTGATCCCCTCTGCTCTCTCATCTCCCCCCCAGACAGGAGGTGCCAACATGGCCTCATGTGTCTACTTGATCCAAGAAGCTCATTCTTCTCCAGTATCATTTTCTATCCCATAATCTAGTCCAATCCCCGTATGAAGAGTTGGGTTTGGGAATGGCTTCTGTCTTGGGCTAACAGAAGGTCTGGAGACCATAACCTCCAGGGATCTTCTAGTCTCAGTCAGACCATTAAGTCTGGTCTCTTTATGAGAATTCGTGGTCTGCATCCCACAGCTCTCCTGCTCCCCCAGGGGCTCTCCGTTGCACTCCCTGTCAGGGCTGTCATCAGTTATAGCCGGACACTATCTAGCTCTCCTGGTCTCGGGCTGATGCAGTCTCTGACTTACGTGGTCCTTTCTGTCTCTTGGGCTCATAATTACCCTGTATCTTTGATGTTCTTCATTCTCCTTTGCTCCAGGTGAGTTGAGACCCATTGGTACATCTTAGATGGCCGCTTGCTAGCGTTTAAGACCCCAGACACCACTCTTCAAAGTGGGATGCAGAATGTTTTCTTAATAGATTTTATTATGCCAGTGGACTTAGATGTCCTCTGAAACCATGGTCCCCAAACCCCCACCCCTGCTACGCTGGCCTTCAAAGCGTTCAGTTTATTCAGGAAACTTCTTTGCTTTTGGTTTAGTCCAGTTGTGCTGACCTCGCCTGTATTAAAATTTTTGAAAAGATTAAAGAAAGGAAAGTTTAAGTGATACACAAGCATAACGATTTGTTCTCTTTCCAATGTGCATTCCGTGACACACTTGGTATTATTGAGTGCCTGCTCTGCACCAGGAATGATGTGCTAAGCTAGCGTTTAGCAAACCACAGCTTAAGAACCAAATTTGGCCTGCTGCCTGTTTTTGTAAATAACATTCACTCGAAGTACAGCCACACTCATTTATTTAGTTATTGTTGATGGTTGCTTTCATGCTGCAGTGGCCATATAGACTGCAAAGCCTAAAATATTTACTCTCTGGCCCTTTACAAAAAAAATTTGCTGAGCCCTGCTCTAAGCCATGGGCAAGCCACAGCTTTGTAAGCCAAGGTTCCTGTCTCCTTCATACCTCCTGTGAAGTAATGTTTAAATCACATTTTATCTCTTTTGCTCCCCCACCAAAATGCTTAGTTTTGGAGGCTGCTATCTGAGGTTGTTGGCCCTGAGCCCAGGAAAATAAACTCTACTTCCTTACTCAGCTCCACCTAAACCAACATTTAGGTTCTGTCCCTGACAGTTTTTATCCTATCGACACTAAAGCAAAGCAGAATATACAAAAAGCAAGGCAGTTTAGTTATCAGCTGCAGTGCTGACCATTAGTAGGTGCTTAGTAAATACCTGTTTGTTTGAATTGCCCTCATAATCTGGGTTTTATAAGGTAATAATCCTTCTGGGCTTTGGGCTGGTCACACCACTTTTTTGGTGCTGTGGTCAGTGCTGGGCACTGTTTCAGGCTTGAGTGCATTCTGAGGGTGAAAGATCTGGAAAGGGAAGCAGAAGGAAAGCAGTAGTTACTGAAGGCCCATTATGCTTTACAAACATTATTGCTCTTAGGTGTTGTTACCATTTTACAGATAAGAAATGGAAATTTAAGGAAGTGAAGCAGTTTGCTCAAGGTAAACAGTGAAGAAGTATCAGAACCAGAATTTGAATGTAGAGACCTGACTCTGACATACATCCCCTGTGATACGCAGCAGCAAAGGGGATTCCTGGATCACGTAGGAGTTAGGAGCAGATGATCACTGGGGTTTTTTCTAACTTAGAATTTCTGTATTTATCGAAAAGCCAAGTGTGAGTTGGAGGTTCATATAAAAGGTTTTCTGATTAGGACTAAGGTCATGTATTTATTAGTGCTAGTTTAAAACAAACAAACAAACTTCTGCCTCCCACACATTGGCCTTTGCTGAAATCCAAGCAGCCATTTAATTCAACCAAGATTTTACTTGATAGAAAGTCTGCTGTAGTTCAATGAGAGCCCTGGGGGATGGTTTCTGTTTGTTTCTAGAATTTCACATAACTACCTTGTCTTCACTACTGTACCTTGGCTGTCTTACAGGGGCTTAGTAAATATTTGTTGAAAACTTTAGTTATGACAACTTAACCAGGAATGAAGGCTTTTAAGATTTTCGTAGAATTTTCATCTGGCCATAGCTCACCTCTAGACTTATAGATTTGATGTTTTGTAAGGCTCTGCTGTCTTTGAAATAACCAAACTTGTTACCTATCAAGTCCCACTATGTACCCACTCTTCTAAATAGTTTACATACATTATTTCATTGAATTCGAGTACAATACTATGAGGATTACCCCATTTTTACAATGTCTGAGAAGCATGCCTGATGAGGGGGGTAGGGTTCACTTTATTCAATACATATAGTTTTTGAGTATCTATCATATGCCAGGCAATGTGTTAGAAGAGATACAATAGTAAACAAGACTTAGTCTCTGCTGTGAGGGATCTTACAGCCTGGTGAGGGAAATAGCTAGGTAAAAAGGAAAGGCAGTATCGTGTTTTCCACAAATTATAACCAACTAGTGGCAGTCAGCTAATGTATAATCTGCTGGTCAGTGTTTTCTATAATTGTAACCAAAGGCAGAATCTTCCTGGAGTGGGAATGTGTCAGAAATAGAATGATTTAGGGCTGTCTTTTGCAAGAGAGACATCAGAGATGTGAAAGGGAGAGACTGGCCACACACAATAGCACTTCGTAGGTATGATAAGCTAGTTCAGGGACTTCCATTATGCTGGGTTCCCACAGGCGAGCAAGCTCTCCAGGACAAACTCAAACCACCCAAACTCACAAGAGATGATACATAAGCAACATACAGCAGTTTTGTCAGGAACGATGGGGATAATTCAGTTTGGGACCAGATTTTTTGTGCCCCTTTCCAGGGCATCTCTTTCAGGTATAAAGGTCCTTGTTAGGTCCTGTTGAGTTGATTCCAACTCACAGCAACCCCATGTGACAGAGCAGAACCGCCACATAGGGTGTAACCTAGGCTGTAATCTTTACAGGAAGAGATCGCCAGGTCTTTTCTCCCTTGGAATGTCTGGGTGGGTTTGAACCACTAACGTTTTGGTCAACAGCCAAGTGTTTAACTGTTGTGCCTCCAGGGCTCCTTTCAAGGTCCCTAAAATAAAAAAATAAAAAAACCTAACTCATTGCTGTCGAGTTGATTTCAGCTCATCCCTAGGAGGTGGAATTAACTGTCAGAAGGTTGTCTGCTGAGCCTGAGATTAGAGGAAGAGGGTTAGCCCTATAGACAGTTTCATCCAGGCCACTATGAAGCCTGATATATTATGCCAGTCCTGAAACAGTCAGCTTCCCTACTGACCCAAGTCTTAGGTCACCAACAATCACCATTTTCTTCCCCATGAATGGCTGGAATCCTCCTGCAGAACTTCATTCTTCTAGTTATTTTTTTCAGCTGCTCTGTATACCACTTCTCTTCTGTTAAAAAATATCTTTCTTTAGATAATTACATACATTTCAGCTTTCTTTAGTTAATATAGTTCTTGGGACACAATTTCCTCATATAAATTGGATCCAGATCACCTTAGTCACATCTTTTTTTTTTTTTTCTGGGGGGTGGGTGGGATCAGGGAGCCCTTTCTTTCCAAGAAGATAATCTCATAAATTATGAACCCATCCTCTGAGTACACTTCCTGGTGGATCCCATGTCTTGGCACACTGTTAATCGCTTATTAATCTCTTTTGTATGCCTATAATTCTTTAATGCTTTTACATTCATAAAAAATTAAGTTAGCTGTTTATTTTTTAAAAATTTCGTATTTTTTTCTTGTCAGAAGTGTTTTGTTAAAACAATTTGTTACAACTATTTTTAAATTACACTATATATCCATATAAGCCAAAAAAAAACCTGTTGCCATTGAGTCAATTCTGACTCACAGCAACTCTATAGATAATATAATACAAAATCATTCAGTCATCAAAAAGAATGAGGTGCCTTTATATAAATGCTTTCTAAGGTAGATTGCCAGGTAACACACACACACACCCCTACCCTTTCCCCTTGCCAAAAAATGAAAAACAACACTTTTATATGTGTAGCATATCTCTGGAAGGATTCAATAGAAATTGGTAATGGTGGTGACCTCTGGGGATATGAAGGGGGACTAATTTAATTGTATATCCTTTAATACCTTGTAAATATAGTACTTTAGATATGTATTACCTGTTCAAAAAATTAAGTTTTCTAAATCATCTTTAATCCCAGCCCTGAACACAACTATTTTATTTGTGCATACACTTCCTAATTTCTTGTCCACAGGCAGATATGTTTTTATATTGCAATCATTGTGTCTATACCTATGCCAGTTGTCGTACCGTCAAGTCAGCTCTGACTTATGGTGGCTCCGTGTACAACAGATCAAAATGTTGTCCAGTCCTGCGACAACTTCGCTCTCACTGATATGCTTGAATCGATTGTTGCAGCCACAGTGTATTTTGAGTGCCTGCCAACCTAGGGGGCTCATCTTCTGGCAGTATATTGGACAATATTCTGTTATGATCCATAGGGTTTTCATTGCCTATTACCAGTTAGGATGCTTTTAATTATGGTTATCAGAAAACTTTATCTCAAACTAGCTTCCAGATGGCTAATTATTTCCTCAGATGATCACAAATCAGGGGTAGGTCAGTTCTAAGTATGGCATGATCGTCGACAGCTTATATATATCATCAAGGTCCCAGTTTCTTTCTGTCTCTTTGGGTTTCTCTTGTCCTCAGCATTGGATTTATCCTAGGGCTGATTTCCCGTACAGCTACAACATGGCTACCAGTGGCAATCAGGACTATAAATTTTCTTGTTCGGATGAGTGAGTAAGTGAGTACACTCTTCCAAGCATAGACTATAAGTCCTTCCATTTGGACGACTGATTAGGCCAATTTAGGTCACATAAGCAGGGGGGTAACATGTACTGATTGGCTTAGACCAATCAGGTCTAAGAACTGGGCTTGGGGATACCTTCCTTTAAACAAAACCAGGGGTAAGTTAGTAAAGAAGTGGAAAATGGCTAATTGAATAGACAACCAAGAGTGCGCACCACAATACCTATTTTTTTAAAAACTTTTTTATGACGATATGAAAAAAGTGTCCGTTATATAAAAAAAAAATTGAGAAATAAAGCATAGTTGGGAGAAGACACTAAAAAGCATCCTAATATCACTATCCAGAAAACAACTTTGCTGTTATTTTTCTCCTATCCATAAGTTTTTACATAGTTGGATCATATAGTTTATTATATTTTGAACTTCAGTGGCTATAGAGTATTTCATTAACTAGATGTACCATAATTTAACAGTTCTTCTACCACTGGATATTTGATAGTTACTGGGTTTTTACTGTAATAGTCTACACAACAATGAATATTGTGGTATATTAAGTATTAGTATTTCATTTCTGTTGGGTACTTCCCTTAGTGTTACTTCTCAGCATAAAACCACTGATGAAAATTGTTGACCATATAGAACATAGTACAGTTTTGCTTTCCAAAAAGGTATCAGTTTAAATTGCTATCACAGTGTGAGTGAACCAATTTCATTATTGTCTCCAGCATTGGGTATTGTCATTTAAATATTTGTGATCAATTTGCTAGGTGTAAAATGGTAAGATGTTTTTGACAAAGTCTTTATGTTGGTGGCATTATCCTTATTCTGTGTTTGGTTTGGGATTTTGTTTACTACAGGGATCTGCAAAGACTTGGAGAACTTCAGTCTGAATTGGCAGGAGTAGCTGACTTCTCTGCTACCTACCTTCAGTGTCAGCTTCTTCTCATCAAGGTTGGTTGTGATCCATTATGTTTATGATTGTGGTGCTAAGAATGCACTTGAATAAAGGGTCCAGCACTGTTTGAAGCCATAAGTGGAAAAACTTATGGTCTTGTGCAACCACTTAGCAATGCAGAAATTACAGACTGTACAGTACAATTAAATTTGTCTCTAATTAAAGGAATATTAACTCATTTTAGGAATTTGAATTTTTACATTTGGGAGAATTCTTTCCTGATTGTACAATTAGAGCAAATTGGATAGTCATTTTCATTAGAATCTCAAAGGACTTATATGAACTTCTCTTTTCTTAAATGCTTGCTTCACTTTGTCAAAGTCAAAATGTTAATTCCATTGCTCTTACAGGGACAACTTGCTGGCATTTCAGACTAAGTAGTCAGTAAATATACGCAAAATTGCTATCCAAGAAGTTGTTTTACTTTGCTGAGTTAAAAACCAATTAAACTAGCTGAGTAGCTTTGAGCTTCTGCAGCAGATTGCTGCCATAAATTTAGGCTCAGAATTTCAGAGAGCCCTTCTTATTTGATAAGCCTTAATCTTGGCTTTAGTCCCAAATGTTAGTCTTAAAAGTGGTGAGTCAGAATTTTTTTTCTACAGTAAGATGTGTGAGCTTGTGTTAAATGCCATATTTAAGGGTTATGCAGATGTGTGCACTCATGCGAATGTGGGCATATATACTATGTGTGGAGGACAGAAGCAAAATTGTGCGTTGGTGGGGATTTAAATAGCTCTTGGTTTTTTTGTTAGACTATATTCTTTCAGATGTATACATCTGTATAAACATCACCCTAAAAAGTTCTCTTGTGCCCCTTCGAAAAGTTGTTTGGCTTTTCCAAGTCTCTGTGAAACAGGACTAATAATAACTACCCCTTGGGGATAGGTAAGGATTGGTAAGAAGCAAAGTATGTGAAAGCTCTTGGCCATGTCACTGTTGGCCTCCTTCCTCCTTCCTTGGCTTGCTGTCTTTCCCATAGGAATGCAAGAAGGCCTCTGAAAAAAATCTGTTTTTCTATAGTAGCAAAATATGGGTGAGGAAAAGAAAAGCAATTACACCTAAAAAGAACAGAGTACTGTTTTGCTTACACAGTGTCAAGGAGTAGCAGGGTAGGTAAGGGGCCCAGACCTAGAACCCAAGGCAGAAATGTGCGTGATGGTAGGAGAACAGCTAAATAAATTGTGGCACATCTACTCAACAGTATATTCTATAGCCAGTGATGATCTTTATGAAATTATTATATAATGTGACAATGCTTATGATGTAATGTTATGTCTGGGGAGTAAAGAATACAAAATTATTTATACTTTCTGACTATAGCTATATAAAAAGCACACATATGAAAAAAGATTGAGTAAATATTCAAAAACAATAACTCTGTTAAGGGTAGTATGATTTGAGTGATTTAAAATTTCCTGTAGTCTAAACCTGCCACACTTCTGTAGTCACCAGATACATGTGATTTTGAGCTCTTAAAATATGGCTAATTTAACTGAGATATACTGTGTACATTTACTAAACAAAGAATGTGAATTATCTCATCAATAATTTTTAAAATATTGTTTGGTGAAATGATAATGCCTTGGATATATTGGGTTAAATAAACCATATTGTTGAAATTAATAACAATATAGTTTATTATGATGATGAAGTAAAAGAGCAGAACAGAAGATTTCAAAGGGTGGCTTGAGAAGTCAAAGTATTATAATGACATGTGTAAAGACCTGGAATTAGAAAATCAAAAGAGAAGAACACACTACGAATTTCTCAAACTAAAAGAACTGACGAAAAAATTCAAGCCTCAAATTGCAATACTGAAGGATTCTGTGGGCAAAATATTGAACAATGTAGGAAGCATCAAAAGAAGATGGAAGGAATACACAGTCCATTACACCAAGAAGAATTGGTCAACACGTTCAGCCATTTCAGGAGTTAGCATATGATCAAGAACCGATGCTACTGAAGGAAGAAGTCCAAGCAGCACTGAAGACACTGGCGAAAAGCAAGGCTGTGGGAATTGATGGAATATCAATTGAGATGTTTCGATAACTGCTGCAGTGCTGGAAGTGCTCACTCATGTATGCCAAGAAATTTGAAAGACAGCTACATAGGCATCCGACTGGAAGAGATCCATATTTATGCCTATTCAAAAGAAAGGTGATTCAACAGAATGGAGAAATTATTGAACAATATGGTTAATATCACACACAAGTAAAATTTTGCTGAAGAGCATTCAAAAGCGGTTACAGCAGTATATCGACAGAGAACTGCCAGAAATTCAAGCCAGATTCAGAAGAGGAAGTGGAAAGGGGGATATCATTGCTGATGTAAGATGAATCTTGGTTGAAACCAGAGAATACCAGAGAGATGTTTGCCTATGTTTTATTGACTATGCAAAGGTATTCAACTGTGTAGATCATAACAAATTATGGATAACATTGGGAAGAAAGGGAATTCTAGAACACTTAATTGTACTCATGAGGAAACTGTACGTAGACTAAGAGGCAGTTGTTTGAACAGAACAAGGGGATACTATGTGGTTTAAAGTCAAGAAAGGTGTGCATCAGGCTTGTATCCTTTCACTGTGCTTACTCAGTCTGTAGGCTGAGTAAATAATCTGAGAAATGAGTATATAAAGAAGAACACAGCATCAGGATTGGAGGAAGATTCATTAACAACCTGCATTACACAGATGACACAACCTTGCTTGCAGAAAGTGAAGAGGACTTGAAACACGTAATGATGAAGATCAAAGACTATGGCCTTCAGTATGGATTACACTTTAACATAAAGAAAACAAAAATCTTCACAACTGGACCAATACACAACATCTTGATAAATGGAGAAAAGATTGAAGTTGTCAAGGATTTCATCTTACTTGGATCAACAATCAATGACCATGGAAGCAGCAGTCAGGAAATTAAATGACACATTGAATTGGGCAAATATACTGCAAAAGACCCCTTTCAAGTGCTAAAAAGCAAAGACATCACTTTAATGACTAAGGTGTGCCTGATCCAAGCCATAGTGTTTTCAGTCACCACATATGCATGCGAAAGTTAGGCAATGAACAAGGAAGGCCTAAGAAGAATTGATGTCTTTGAATTACAGTGTTGGTGAAGAATATTGAATATACCATGGAGTACCAGAAAAATGAACAAATCTGTTTTGAAAGAAGTACAGCCAGAATGCTCCTTAGAAGCAAGAATGACAAGACTTCATCTCACATACTTTCAACATGTTAACAGGAGGAGCCAGTTCCTGAAGGACATCATGCTTGGTAAAGTAGAGGGTCAATGAAAAAGAGGAAGACTCTCAACAAGATGGATTGACCCAGTGGATGCAACAGTGGGCTCAAGCATAACAACAATTATGAGGATGATGCAAGACCAGGCAATGTTTTGTTCTGTTGTACATGGGGTTGCTATGAGTCAGAACTGACTCAACGACACCTAACAACAGCATTGAAATTAATGTCACTTATTTCTCTTTACTTTTTAATGTGCCTTCAAGAGGATTGGAAATTACATATATAGTTCACATTATATTTCTATTGGACAGTACTAGTCTAGGCTTTGTATATTGTTAATAGTTTATGTCTGTAATTAAGAAGGACCCAGAAAATAAGACTCTATAGCAGAAGTTTAGAGGAGATGAGAGAGGAGGCTGTGCAGATGGATAGGAGAGAACAAAGATAGAAAGTAAAATCCATGGCCGTTAGTGATGGCTTTGAATGTAGAGAGATCTAAGAAGGCTGCCTGAGTTCCAATTTGAGTATGTCAGTAAGGTGATGGGGGTATTCATTTAGTGAGCATGGGCAAAGAAAAAACAGCACAGGTCAAGGAAGAAAGGTCTAGAGGACTCAAGGTAGTTCGATGGCACTGGAAACAAGGAGTGCCCAAAGGCTAGGAAGCTGGCTTGACTGGACGTTCTAGTGAGGCCTTTGTGGTTCGTGTACTCTAATTCCAAGCACTGGTCTGGGACACAGGGCCTTTGGGCCAGGAATCAGATAGAATAAACAGGCACATTGGTCTTCCTCTTCTCAGTAATTGGTATGTTTATAACAAGAGGTTTATTGGCTTAAAATTTGATTGAGACAAAGTCCTGATCATGGTAGATTTTCAAAACAAAACAAAAGTGTAAATCTCAAATGATATCTCAGTCTTTGTGATTTCTGTGTTGTTCTCTCCTGGTCTGTCTCTGTAGGCCTTGCAGGAAAAGCTGTGGAATGTGGCTGCCCCTTTGTATTTGAAGCAGAGTGATCTGGCCTCAGCAGCAGCAAAACAGGTAAAGTTATCATGACCTTCTTCTCAGATCTCTATCCAGGAATTGTCTACTGCGTGCCAGAGCCAGAGGCCTTCACATGGCTCCATTACTCTGCTGTGGCCTCCCTAATTTCATCCTGTGACAGAAGTTATCAGTATGGGAAGCAGCACGCACGGAAGGGACACAGACTGACTTTCGAGTCAAGGTAGTTAGATTCTAGTCCCCGGTCAGCCATCAGTTTGCTGGGTGATACTGAGCAAGTTACTTAACCTGCCTGAATATTCCTTCTCTGAAATGTGGGAGTTGAATTAGATAATTTCTAAGATTCTTGTGTGTTCTAAAATATTATCGGTTTGTATTCCAGATATATGGAATTCTAAAAGTTACTTTCATGAATCTTTCATCTTAAAGTTTACTTTAACTCATTTTGAGGTTGTTTATGTTTTAGCACATATCATCTGTTAGAAGATAAGAGGTCCTTAAGTTTCTTCCCCCCGTCAGTTTGTTGTGCTATGGTGGCTTGCATGAGGTATGATGCTGGAACCTATGCCACTGGTATTTGAAATACCAGAAAGGTCACACATGGTGGACAGGTTTCAGTGTAGCTTCCAGACTAAGACAGACTGGCAAGGAAGGACCTGGCAATCTATTTATGAAAAAATGGGCCAGTGAAAATCTTATAAATACCAGTGGAACATTGTCTGATATAGTGCCAGAAGACGAACCCTCAAGTTGGAAAGCACTCAAATACGACGGGGAGAGTTGCCTCTTTAAGGTAAAGTCAACCTTAATGACGTAGGTGAAATAAAGCTTTTGGAACCATCATTAGCTGATGTGGCATGACTCAAAATGAAGAAACAGCTGCAAACATTCTTTAGTAACTGGCATGTGGACTGCACAAAGTATGAATCTAGGAAAATTGGAAGTTGTCAAAAATGAAATGTAATGCTGAAGATCGACGTCCTAGGCATTAGTGAGCTTAAATGGACTGGTATTGGTCATTTTGAATCGGACGATCATGTGGTCTATTATGCCTGGAATGACAAATTGAAAATGAATGGTGTCACATTCATTGTCAGAAAGAACATTTCAGGATCTGTCCTGAAGTACAGTGCTGTCAGTGATAGGGTAATATTCATATGCCTACAAGGAAGAACAGTTAATGTGACTGTTTTCCAAATTTACGCACCAACCATGAAAGAGGAAATTGAAGATTTTTTACCAACTTCTGCAGTCTGAGATTGATCAAACACGCAATCAAGATACATTGATAATTACTGGTGATTAGAATGCAAAAATTGGAAACAAAAAAAGAAGGATCAGTAGTTGGAAAATATGGCCCTGGTGATAGGAACATCAGAGATTGCATGATAGAATTTTGCAAGACCAATGACCAATTCATTGGAAATACCTTTCTTCAACAACATAAATGGCAACTATACATGTGGACTTCACTAGATGGGATACACAGGAATCAAATTGACTACATCTGTGGAAAGAGACAATGGAGAAGCTCAGTGTCATCAGTTAGAACAAGGCCAGAGGTCTGCTGCAGAATAGACCATCAATTGCTCATATGCAAGTTCAAGTTGAAGCTGAAGAAAATTAAAACCAATCCACAGGAACTAAAATATGACCTTGAGTATATCCCACCTGAATTTAGAGACCATCTCAAGAATAGATTTGACACACTGAACACTAATGACTAAAGACCAGACAAATTATGGGATGACATCATACATGTAGAACGCAAAATGTCATTAAAAAGACAGGACAGAAAGAAAAGACCAAAATGGATGTCAAAAGAGACTCTGCAACTTGCTCTGGAACATAGAGTAGCTAAAGTGAACAGAAAAAAATGAAGTAAAAAAGCTGAACAGAAAATTTCAAAAGGCAGCTCGAGAAGACAAAGTAAAGTATTATAATGAAATGTGCAGAGACCTGGAGTTAGAAAAACAAAAGGGAAGAACATACTCAGCATTTCTCAAGCTGAAAGAACTGAAGGAAAAATTCAAGCCTCAAGCTGAAATATTGAAGCATTCTAGGGGCAAAATATTGAACAACGCAGGAAGCATCAAAAGAAAATGGAAACTGAATGCTTCAAAGGTCAGCAGAGCAAGGGCGGGGGTTTGGGGACTATGGCTTAAGGGGACTTCTAAGTCAATTGGCAAAATAATTCTATTATGAAAACATTCTGCATCCCACTTTGAAAGGTGGCGTCTGGGGTCTTAAATGCTAACAAGTGGCCATCTAAGATGCATCAGTTGGTCTCAACCCACCTGGACCAAAGGAGAATGAAGAACACCAAGGTCACACGATAACTATGAGCCCAAGAGACAGAAAGGGCTATTGGAACCAGAGACTTACATCATCCTGAGACCAGAAGAACTAGATGGTGCCTGGCCACAACCGATGACTGCCCTGACAGGGAGCACAATGGAGAACCCCTGAGGGAGCAGGAGATCAGTGGGATGCAGACCCCAAATTCTCATAAAAAGACCAGACTTAATGGTCTGACTGAGACTAGAGGAATCCCGGCGGTCATGGTCCCCAAACCTTCTGTTGGCCCAGGACAGGAACCATTCCCGAAGACAACTCATCAGACATGGAAGGGACTGGACAATGGGTAGGAGAGAGATGCTGATGAAGAGTGAGCTACTTGTATCGGGTGGACACTTGAGACTGTGTTGGCATCTCCTGTCTGAAGGGGAGATAGGAGGGTAGAGAGGGTTAGAAACTGGCAAAACGGTCACGAAAGGAGAGACTGGAAGGGCTGACTCATTAGGGGGAGAGTAAGTGGGAGTATGGAGTAAGGTGTATATAAGCTTATATGTGACAGACTGACTTGATTTGTAAATGTTCACTTAAAGCTCAATAAAAATTATTAAAACAAACAAAAAAGAAAATGGAAGGAATACACAGAGTCATTGCGCCAAAAAGGATTGGTTGGCATTCATCCATTTCAGGAGGTAGCATATGATCAAGAACCAGCGATACTGAAGGAAGAGAAGTCCAAGCTGAACTGAAGACACTGGTGAAAAGCAGAGCTCCAGAAATCGATGGAATACCAATCGAGATGTTTTAACAAACTGAAGCAATGCTGGAAACACTCACTCATGTATGCCAATAAATTTGGAAAACAGCTACCTGGCCAACTGACTGGAAGAGATCCATATTTGCACCCATTCCAAAGAAAGGTGATCCAACAGAACATGGAAATTATCAAACAGTATCATTAATATCACACGTAAGTTAAATTTTGCTGAAGATCTTTCAAAAATGGTTGCAGCAGTACATCGACAAGGACCTGCCAGAAATTCAACCTGGATTCAGAAGAGGATTTGGAACCAAGGATATCACTGCTGATGTCAGAGAGATCTTGGCTGAAAGCAGAGAATACCAGAGGGATGTTTACCTGTGTTTTATTGACTATGCAAAAACATTTGACTGAGCGTATCATAACAAAGTATGGATAACATTGGGAAGAATGAAAATTCCAAAACACTTAATCGTGCTTATGAGGAACCTGTACGTACATCAAGAAGCAGTTGTTCGGACAGAACAAGGGGATAAGGAGTGGTTTATAGTCAGGAAAGGTGTGTGTCAGGGTTGTATCCTTTCACCATACCTATTCAATCTGTATGCTGAGCAGATAACCTGAGAAATGGACTATATGAAGAAGAACGGGGCATCAGGATCGGAGGAAGATTCATTAACAGGTGCGATATGCAGGTGACACAAGCTTCCTTGCTGAAAGCGAAGAGGTCTTGAAGCACTTCCTGAAGATCAAAGACTACACCTTTCAGTTGGGTTAAACTTGAACATAAAACAAAAATTCTCACAACTAGACCAATAAGCAGCATCATGATAAAAGAGAAAAGATGGTCCAGATGGGGCCAAGATGGTGGAGTAGTCAGATGCTTCCTATAGTCCCTCTTAAAACAAAAACCAAAAAAAAAAAAAAAACCAAACCCAGTGCCATTGAGTCAATTCCAACTCATAGCGACCCTTTAGGACAGAGTAGAACTGCCCCATAGAGTTTCCAAGGAGCACCTGGTGGATTTGAACTGCTGACCCTTTGGTTAGCACCCATAGCACTTAACCACTACATCACCAGGGTTTCCTCTTACACAAAGACACGAAAAATCAAGTGAATCAATTATATATGATGGTCTAGGAGCTCTAAACATCAAAGGCAGAGTTGAGGAGTTGGACTGAGCAGCAGGGGGAGGGAGAGATGGTTCAGAAGCAATAAGGAGTCACCAGACTTGACCCGGCGGGAACTGGCACTCCGCAGGCCAGGATTGGTTGGTGCCAGCAGTGATACAAACAGTGGCGTTTGGGATGTGTTTTCCACATTGGTAGAGACCTAGCAGAGGAGAGTCTAGTCATGTCTCCAGACTCAGTGAAAAGTGGCTCTCAATTGGCAAAAGATAAGTACGTGCATCTAACCTACCATGTGGATTAAAAAGCTCCTCTTTGGGGAAAATTCTCTCTCCCACTTACTTGCACTGGATCCGAGCTGGCTTCAGAAAGTGCTGTGTGCCCTGGACTGGAAGTAGGACCGTCATGCGCCCTGGGGCATTCTCCCAGCTTGGAAAGGGAACAGATTAACAAACAGGGAAAAAATAATCTGCCGGCTCCCCTAAGCAGGAATTTCAGGACAGAAACAGCTCCGTTTCCTGGCACAGGCATAAGGGGTCCACAGACTTTGAATGCCTTTTACCCCTGCATAGATGTGTATGGGCCCATTTTAATAGCATAGGCCCTCATTAGCACAGTACAACACAGTATATACCTGAAGTCTAACTTCAACTGTTTCAGCTATATGGCGGAGTGGGAGGTTCATGGTATTTGACACCGCTCTGCCTATGAAGCAGGGTTCTCATCTACCCACATCAGGGACCAGAAGACTGATGGCTCCACCCTCACCACCTAGACACCCACAACAGGGGTCGAAGAATAAATGGCACCTCCCAGTCCTTATAGCCAACAGCATTGGGTGCCCATAGTCTGGCTGCAAAACCCACCCACCTAGGCACTCTAGTGGACAGGGATACACTCTCCTTGCAGACATTCAGGGGTGGTTGTCAGCCTCCTGTCTTGCTCAACATGTAACCCCCCTACTACAGTCATATACCAGTGCCTACATCAATCATCCCTGCTCATCTAGGACTGTAGGTGAGAGCGTGCACCACACACTTGATGACCAACTACCTGGACACCTGAGTTGAACCCATAGAGGAAAAGTAAATGGACTCTTGGGTTCACATACCTTGTAATAGCTCTAACCACCTGGTGACAGGACATTAGAGCTTCAAAGGCACTAATAATCAAACTAGCTCACTCGAGCAGCCTATTTGGGCATATGAAAACAAAAGAAGCTAGAACACAGTAAGCAAATGTAAAATAAATAAATACAATAACGTATTGATGGCTCGGACACAACAGTCAATATCAAATCACATAAAGAGACCGTGATGGCTTCAGCAAGCTCCCCAAACAAAAAATCAAGAAATCTTCCTGATGAAGAGAATTTCCTGGAATTACTGGCAGTGGAATAGAAAAGGTTATTATACAGAACTCTTCAAGAGATCAGGAAAAATGCAGAACAAACGAAGCAGCACACAGACAAAGCAAAAGAGGAACTTAATATTAGAGAAGAGCATAAAGATAGATTTAATAGTCTGCAAGAATCCATACAGAGACAGTAAACAGAAATCCAGAAGATTCATAATAAGATTTCAGAATTCGAGAACTCAGTAGAAAGTCATAGGAGCAGAGTTGAGGCAATGGAAGTCAAAATTAGTGAGATTGAAAATAAAGCACTTGACACCAACATATTTGAGGAAAAATCATATGAAAAATTAAAAAAAAAAAATGAAGAAACCCTAAGAATTATCTGGGACTCTGTCAAGAGGAATAACATAGGAGTGATTAGAATACCAGAATGGGGGGGGATAACGGAAAATACAAAGAATTGTTGAAGATTTGTTGGCAGAAAACTTCCCTGATACTGTGAAAAATGAGAAGATCTATCAAAGATGCTCATCAAACCCCACACAAGGTAGATCCCAAAAGAAAGCCACCAGGACATATCATAACCAAACTTGTCAAAACTAAAGATAGAGAATTTTAAGAGCAGCTAGGGATAAATGAAAACTCACATACAAAGGAGATTCTGTAAGACTAAACTCAGACTACTCAGCTGAAACTATGCAGGCAGGAGGGCAATGGGATGACATATATAGAAAGCCTTGTAGGAAAAGAATTGCCAACCAAGAATTATATATCCAGCAAAACTGTCTCTCAAATATGAAGGTGAAATTAGGACATTTCCAGATAAAGACAAGTTTGGAGAATTTGCAAAAATCAAACCAAAGTTACAAGAAATACTAAAGGGAGTCCTCTCGTTAGAAAATCAATAGCATCAAATAACAACCCAAGACTAGAACACAGGAC
Source organism: Elephas maximus indicus (assembly GCF_024166365.1). Classification (NCBI taxonomy): domain Eukaryota; kingdom Metazoa; phylum Chordata; class Mammalia; order Proboscidea; family Elephantidae; genus Elephas; species Elephas maximus. The sequence continues at coordinate 44,204,979 of NC_064825.1, forward strand.
AGAGCAACCAGATGTCAACCCAGATAGGGAAATCACAAAAATAAATCACAACTAAAGCACTCAAAACAAGGAAACAGATGTCATTATGAAAAGATGATAACATTAAAACAAAAAAGAGGGACTGAAAAATGTAGTCATAAATCTTTTTTTTTAAATAAATTTTATTGTGCTTTAAGTGAAAGTTTACAAATCAAGTCAGTCTCTCACACAAAAACCCATATATACCTTGCTACACACTCCCAATTACTCTCCTCCTAATGAGACAGCCTGCTCTCTCCCTCCACTCTCTCTTTTCATGTCCTTTTCACCAGCTTCTAACCCCCTCCACCCTTTCAACTCCCCTCCAGGCAGGAGATGCCAACATAGTCTCAAGTGTCCACCTGATCCAAGAAGCTCACTCCTCACCAATATCCCTCTCCAACCCATTGTCCAGTCCAATCCATGTCTGAAGAGTTGGCTTCAGGAATGGTTCCTGTCCTGGGCTAACAGAAGGTCTAGGGGCCATGACCACCGGGGTCCTTCCAGTCTCAGTCAGACCATTAAGTCTGGTCTTATGAGAATTTGGTGTCTGCATCCCACTGCTCTCCTGCTCCCTCAGGGGTTCTCTGTTATGTTCTCTGTCAGGGCAGTCATCGGTTGTAGCCGGGCACCATCTAGTTCTTCTCATCTCAGGATGATGTATTCTCTGGTTCACGTGGCCCTTTCTGTCTCTTGGGCTCGTAATTGCCTTGTGTCCTTGGTGTTCTTCATTCTCCTTTGATCCAGGTGGGTTGAGACCAATTGATGCATCTTAGATGGCTGCTTGCTAGCGTTTAAGACCTCAGAGGCCACTCTTCAAAGTGGGATGCAGAATGTTTTGTTAATAGATTTTATTATGCCAGTTGACTTAGATGTCCCCTGAAACCATGGTCCCCAGACCCCTGCCCCTGCTACGCTGGCCTTTGAAGCATTCAGTTTATTCAGGAAACTTCTTTGCTTTTGGTTTAGTCCAATTGTCATAGATCTTTTATATAGAGAGGAAGTCAAAGCAATATAAAGAAATAAAAGATTGATTTAAACTTAGAAAAAAGGGGTAAATATTAAGGTAACCACAAAGGAAACCAACAATCCTACACATCAAAATGAAAAACAAGAAAAAGATGAAGACTCAGGAAATACAAAAACAACAGTAGTGAAGAAGAGGAGTAGAAAATATATAAAGAAAAACGACTCAGCACAGAAAATTAAGTGGAACAAAGAAACTGTCAACAACACAAATAAAAAGACATCAAAAATGACAGCACTAAGCTCATGCCTATGAATAATTACACTGAATGTGAATGGACTAAATGCACCAATAAAGAGACAGAGAGTGGCAAAATGGATGAAAAAACATAATCTGTCTATATGGTGCCTACATAAACCTTAAAGACACAAAGAAACTAAAAGTCAAAGGGTGGGAAAAATATATCAAGCAAACAACTATCAAAAAAAAGTAGGAGTGGCAATATTAATCTCTGACAAAATAGACTTTAAAGTAAAATCTACCACAAAAGATAAGGAAGACATGAAAGGGACTGGACAGTGGGTAGGAGAGAGATGCTGAAGAAGAGTGAGCTAATTGTATCTGGTGGACAGTTGAGACTGTGTTGGCATCTCCTGTCTGGAGGGGGGATGGGAGGATAGAGAGAGTTGGAAGCTGGCAAAATTGTCACGAAAGGAGAGACTGGAAGGGCTGACTCATTAGGGGGAGAGCAAGTGGGAGTACGGAGTAAGATGTATATAAACTTATATGTGACAGTCTGACTTGATTTGTAAACGTTCACTTGAAGCTCAATAAAAGTTAATTAAAAAAAAAAGGATAAGGAAGAACACTGTATAATGATTAAAGGGTGAATACACCAGGAGGACATAAGCATAATAAATACTTACACACCTAACAAGAGGGCACCAAAATATATAAAACAAACTCTAACAGCATAGAAAAGAGAGATAGCTCCACAATTACAGTAGGAGGCTTCAACCTACCACTTTCAGTAACAGACAGAACATCCAGAAAGAGGCTCAACAACAAACACACAAAAGATCTAAATGCCACAATCAACCTACTTGACCTCATAGAGATGTACAGAACACTCCACGCAACAGCAGCCAAGTATACTTTCTTTTCCGGTGCACATGGAACATTCTCCAGAATAGACCACATATTAGGCCATAAGGCAAGCTTAACAGAATCCAAAACATCAAAATATTACAAAGCATTTGTTTTGACTGTAAAATCATTAAAGTAGAAATCAATAACAGAAAAAACAAGGAAAAAAAAATCAAACACATGGAAACTGAAGAACACCTTGCTCAAAAACTACTGTGTGTTATAGAAGAAATTAAGGACAGAATAAATAAATTCATAGACTCCAATGAGAATGAAAGCACATCCTACCAGAACCTTTGGGATGCATCAAAAGCAGTGCTCAAAGGTCAATTTATAGCAGTAAATGCACACATCCAAAAAGAAGAAAGGGCCAAAATCCAAGAATTAACCCTACAACTCGAACATTAGAAAGAGAGCAGCAAAAGATACTCTCGGTCACAGAAGAATGCAAATATAAAAATTAGGGCAGAATTAAATGAAATAGAAAATAGAATAACAGTTGAAAGAGTTAATGAGACCAAAAGCTGGTTCTTTGAAAAGATGAACAAAATCGGTAAACCATTGGCCAAACTGACAAAAGAAAACCAGGAGAGGAAGCAAATAACCTGAATAAGAAATGAGATGTTCTATGTCACAACAGACCCAACTTAAAAGAATCATAATGATACTATGAAAAATTGAGTTTTAAGAAATTTGAAAACCTAGAGGAAATGGACAAATTTCTAGAAACATACTACCTACCTAAACTAACACAAACAGACACAGAACAAGTAAATAAACCTATAACAAAAGAGATTGAAAAGGTAATTAAAAAAAACTTTCAACAAAAAAAACCCCTGCCCCTGATGGCTTCACTGGAGAATTCTACCAAACTTTCAGAGAAGAGTTAACACCACTACTACTAAAGGTATTTCAGAGCATAGAAAAAGGTGAATAGTCCTACACTCATTCTGTGAAGCCAGCATGACCCTGATACCAAAACCAGGTAAAGACATTCCCCCCAAAAAAAGAAAATTATAGACTTATATCCCTCATGAACTTAGATGCAAAAACCCTCAACAAAGTTCTAGCCAATAGAATTCAACAACATACCAAAAAATAATTCACCATGACCAAGTGGGATTCATACCAGGTATGCAGAGATCGTTCAATATTAGAAAAACATTCAGTGTAATCCATCACCTAAATAAAACAAAAGACAAGAAACATATCAATTGATTCCGAAGAGGCATTTGACAAAGTCCAGCACCCATTCATGATAAAAACTCTCAGCAAAATAGGAATAGAGGAAAACTCCTCAGCATAATAAAGGGCATTTGTACAAAGCCAATAGCCAATGTCATCCTAAATGGAGAGAGCCTGAAAGCATTCCCCTTGAGATTGGGAACCAAACAAGGATGTCCTTTATCACCACTCTTATTCAACATTGTGCTGGAGGTCCTAGGCAGAGCAATAAGGCAAGAAAAAGAAATAAAGGGCATCCGAATTGGTAAGGAAGGAGTAAAAGTATCTGTATTTGCAGATGATATGATTTTATACACAAAAAACCCTGAAGAATCCACAAGAAAACTACTGGAACTAATAGAAGATTTCAGCAGAGTATTAGGATACAAGATAAACATACAAAAATCAGTTGGATTCCTCTACACCAACCAAGAGAACTTTGAAGACGAAATCACTAAATCAATACCATTTACCATGGCCCCCAAGAAGACAAAATACTTAGGAATAAATCTATCCAGAGACGTAAAAGACCTATACAAAAAAAACTATTCAAGACACTACTGCAAGAAGCCAAAAGAGACCTAAATAAGTGGAAAAACATACCTTGTTCATGGATAAGAAGACTCAACATTGTGAAAATGTCTGTTCTATCCAAAGCAATCTATAGATCCAGTGCAATTCTGATCCAAATTCCAGTGACATTTTTTTAATGAGATGGAGAAACAAATCACCAACATCATAAGGAAAGGGAAGAGGCCCTGAGTAAATAAAGCATTACTGAAAAGGAAGAACAACATGGGAGGTCTCACACTACTTGATTTTAGAACTTATTATACATATACCACCGAGGTAGTCAAAAACAGCCTGGTACTGGCACAACAACAGATACATAGACCAATGGAACAGAATTGAGAATCCAGATGTAAATTCATCCGCTTTTGAGAAGCTGGTATTTGACAAAGGCCCAAAGTCCATTAAAAGGGGAAAAGATAGTCTCTTTAACAAATGATGCTGGAATAACTGGATATCCATCTGCAAATAAGTGAAACAAGACCCATACCTCACAACATACACAAAAATTAACTCAAAATGGATCAAAGACCTAAATATAAAACCTAAGGTGATAAAGATCATGGAGTAAAATTAAGAACAACGCCAGGAGCCCTAATACATGGCATAAGCATTATACGAAACATTACTAACAATGCACAAACACCAGAAGAGAAACTAGATAACTGGGAGCTCCTAAAAATCAAACAATTATGCTCATCCAAATATTTTACCAAAAGAGTAAAAAGACAGCCTGCAGACTGGGCAAAAATTGTCAGCTATGACAAATCCTATTACGGTCTAATCTCTAAAATCTACAAGATACTGCAAAACCTCAACAACAAAAAGAAAAATAACCCAATTTAAAAAGTGCACAAAGGATATGAACAGGCACTTCACCAAAGAAGACTTTCAGGTGGCTACCAGATACATGAGGAAATGTTCACAATCATTAGCTATTAAAGAAATGCAAATCAAAACTATAGGGAGATTCCATCTCACTCCAACAAGGCTGGCATTAATCTAGAAAACACAAAATAATAAATGTTGGAGAGATTGGAACACTTACGTACTGGTCTTGGGAATGTATAATGGTACAACCACTTTGGAAAATATTTAGCACTTCTTTATACACACATTGTTATGTGACCCTGGTTGCTATCCCTATAATGTGACCGCTCATTCCTCCTTTCCGCCCTGTGTCCATTCAACTAGCTCCTGTCCCTTTCTGCCTTCTCATCTCGCCTCCAAAGCTAGGAATAGAAACACCATACAATCCAGCAATCCCACTCCTTGGAATATATCCTAGACAAATAAGAACCCTCGCACGAATAGATATATGCATGCCCATGTTGATTAGAGCACTGTTTACAGTAGCGAAAAGATGGAAACAACCTAGGTGCCCATCAGCAGATGAATGCACAAAGCAATTATGGTATATTCACACAACGGTGTACTACGCAACAATAAAGAAGGAAGAATTCATGAAACGTAACGTGCACGAATCTGGAAGACATTATGCTAAGCGAAATTAGTCAGTCATGAAAGGACAAATAGTGTATGAGACCATTATTATAATAACTCAAGAAAAGGTTTAAACACAGAAGAAGACATTCTTTGATGGTTAGGAGAGAGAAGCGTATTCACTAACTAGATAGACAAGAATTATTTTAGGTGGAGGGAAGGACAACACACAATACATGGGAAGTCAGCACAACTGGACTAAACCAAAGCTAAGAAGTTTCCTGAATACAACCAAACACTTTGAGGGACAGAGTAGCAGGGCCGGGGGTCTGGGGACCATGGTTTCGGGGGATATCTAGGTCAGTTGGCATAACAAAGTATATTAAGAAAACATTCTGCATCCTACTTTGGTGAGTGGCACCTGGGGTCTTAAAAGCTAGTAAACGGCCATCTGAGATGCATCTCTTGGTCCCAACCTACCTGGAGCAAAGGAGAATGAAGAACACTAAAGACACAAGGAAAATATGAGCCCAAGAGACAGAAAGGGCCACATAAACCAGAAATTACATCAGCCTGAGACCAGAAGAACTAGATGGTGCCTGGCTACCACCAATGACTGCCTGGACAGGGAACACATCAAAGAGTCCCTGATGGAGCAGAAGAAAAATGGGTGTAGAACTCAAATTCTAGTAAAAAGACCAGACTTATTGGTCTGACTGAGAATGGAGGGACCCCGGAGGACATGGCCCCTGGACTCTGTGTTAGCCCAAAATTAAAACCATTCCTGAAGCCAACTCTTCAGATAAAGATTAGAGTGGAGTATAAGACATAAAATTATACTGGTGAGGAGTGTACTTCTCAGCTCATGGAGACACATGAGACTAAGTTGGCAGCTGCTGTCCAGAGGCAAAATGAGAAGGCAGAGGGTTATAGGAGCTGGTTGAATGGACATGGGAAATACAGGGTGGAGAGGAGGAGTGTGGTGTCACATTATAGGGAGAGCAACTAGGGTATAAGTTTTTGTATGAGAAACTTACTTGAATTGTAAACTTTCACTTAAAGTGCAATTAAAAAAAGAAAAAAAAAGTTGAAGTTGTGAAGGGTTTCGTTTTATTTGGATTCACAATCAATGTTCATGGAAGCATCAGTCAGGAAATCAAATGACACATTTCATTGGGCAAATCTGCTGCAAAAGCCTCTTTAAAGCATTGAAAAGCAAAGATGTCACCTTGAGGACCAAGGTGCACCTTACCCAAGCTATGGTATTTTCAGTCAGTTGATATGCATTTGAAAGGTGAACAATGAATAATGAAGACCAAAGAAGAATTGAAGCCTTTGAATTATGGTGTTGGTGAAGAATATTGAATGAATATACCATGAACTGCCAGAAAAATAAACAAATCTGTCTTGGAAGAAGTACATGAAGAATACTCCTTGGAAGGGCAGATGGCAAGACTTCATCTCACGTACTTTGCACATGTTATCAGGAGGGACAAGTCCCTGAAGAAGGATATTATGCTTGGTAGAGGGTCAGTGAAAAAGTGGAAGGACCTCAACGAGATGGATTGATACAGTTGGCTGCTTCAATGGGCTGAAACAGCAAAAATTGTTAGGATGGTGTTGAACTGGGCACTGTTGCATTCGGGTTCGCGGAGTAGGAACCAGTGGCACCTAAGAACAACCACATATTTTGGGGCTGTATCATCTCTTGGAGGTTAGAAGGTTCTTGAGTTTCTGCTGGTTTCATTAAGTAGCATTGATTTTTATTTGCCTTGAATTCATTTCTTTCTAACTTTGAACAGCTCCCCTTCATTCTTAGGTCTTGTTTAACTCCCATGGGTCATATCTTCCAGATAGTGAGTCCGCATATTACCTAATGATTATGACTCATTATAGAGCTAGTGATGGTGACCATGATTGTTACCTTACAGTTCACTAAATGATTTCAAGTCTCTCAGTTTACCTTTACAATAATACTGTAAAATAGGAAGATATATTAAGTCCATTTTACAGATGAGGCAATTAAGACTCAGTAGGATGGAGTTCATAGAGCCCTGGTGGTACAGTGGTTAAAGTAATTGACTGCTAACCAAAAGGTTGGTGGTTTGAAACCACTACCGGCTCCATGGGAGAAAGATGTGGCAGTGTGCTTCTGTAGAGATTTAAACAACACAGTGCCATTGACCTTGGAAACCCTGTGGGGTCACTGTGAATCAGAATTGACTTGATGGCAGTAGGTTTATAGGTAGCAGAGTCAGGACTTGAGCTCAGACACCCAGAGTCTTACCTTCTTTCCACTACACTGCCAGACCTTTCATCTAATCCAGACTCTCTCTCAGACCTGCTCTTTGGCTTATTGTAGGCAAGAGGTTAATGACTTAATGGGCCCTGTTGGGAGGGTTAGGACCAGGGAGAAGTAAGTATTTAGAAGGAAGAGAGGAAAGGAATTATTGCTGTGTGCCAGAAACCATGCTAAGTACTTTCCACGCCTTATTAATCCTGTAAATTTTATGGTGTTGGTGCTATTTGTTTTCCTGTTTACAAATAGGGAAACTAAGGTAGTATATAATTAAGCAGCTTGTCTTATTGTTATTAGAAGGAGAGCCTGGAATCATTTCTCTGACCCCAAAGCCTCTAAAGTGAGGCAGGCAAAGAGGGGAAAAATAAGCATCAGTTGGATGTAAGTAGTTAAATTTTGATAGAATTGAGCAAGAGCTTAAGATGCACTGGGCTTGGGCTGGCGTCATAAACATTGTTTTTAGCACTTATCCCCTTCTCAAACCCATGATATATCAGGCCCATGGGGCAGTCTGTTGGGATGACTAACATATGGCTGATGGGCCTGGGTTATTCTTGAGGATTTTTCCTGGATATTGGGTTTCGACACACAGTATATATTCATTTGTCCCACAACACAGTGAGTTTGGTTTAGGGTAACAAGCAGTGCATTACAATTTCATCAGTGACTAAAATTTCACATCTTTACATTTTTGATTAAGATGATTGTGCTATTAATTGAGTAAATAATTTATTCTCTTTTCACAAGGCACACTACACTAATTCCTCCAACACATAAATCATAGGCATTAAAAAAAAAATCCCAGTTGACGTAAAAAGACCAGACTTAATGGTCTGACAGAACTAGAAGACCCCTGTGGTCATGGTTCCCAGACTTTCTGTTGGCCCAGGACAGGAACCATTCTGAAAGCCAACTCTTCAGACAGGGATTGGACTGGACAATGGGACAGAAAAAGATGCTGGTGAAGAATGAGCTCCTTGGATCAAGTAGACACTTGAGACTATGTTGGCATCTCCTATCTGGAGGGGAGATGAGAGAGCAGAGGGGGTTAGAAGCTGGCGGAATGGACACGAAAAGAGAGAGTGGAGGGAAGGAGTGTGCTGTCTCATTAGGGGGAGAACAATTAGGAGTATATAAGCAAGGTGTATATAAATTTTTGTATGAGAGACTGACTTGATTTGTAAACTTTCACTTAAAGCACAACAAAAATTTAAAAAAACCCCAGTTGAGAATTAATGCATAGGGATTTGGAAAGAAAAAAAAATGTTTCACTCAGAGTTTCACTTAGAAGATTTTTTTAACAGAATTCTGTTTTGTTCTAAGGGAAGACTATTATTATATATATATATATATTTTTTTTTACTGTTAATGACCTTTTCCTTTTAGATCATGGAGGAGACCTACAAAATGGAGTTCATGTACAGTGGTGTGGAGAATAAGCAGGTGGTGATTATACATCATATGAGGCTACAGGCCAAAGCCTTGCAACTTATAGTAACAGCACGAACTACTCGAGGGTAAGATGTGGAGCTGGCCAAAAGGGGTGGCATGGTCCTTCAAAGACGCTTCCAAATGTATTAGGAGACCTCACCAAGGACTGTGATGAATGAAATTATAATTAGGAAAAATGAGCTAAGGGATATGCAATCTATTCATTTTTCAGATATTCTAAGCTCTGTTCTTGGATCAAATTAGATCCTTTGAAATCTGATCATGTCTCCCTCCCTTGCTAAAAACCCTCCCATGGCTTTCCATTGCCTATACCACAACAGAAGACTTTACCTGGCAACAAAGACATTCTGTATGGTCTCACTTGATAGATTTAAGAATTTAGTGCCAGAAAGCACTTTTCCTCTTCTGAAGGGACTAGTAAACTTTTCTCCAGGCAGTATAGACAAGAGAATATACTGTGGAGTCAGACTGTCTTGTTCCAGTCCTGACTTCTGTACTTACTAGTGGTTTATGGACAAGTTTTTTAACTGCTTTGTGCCTTGTTTCCCCGACTGTAAAATGAGGATAATGATAACATCCGTCTCATGGAGAGTCTGTGAAAAATAAATGGGATAATATATGTAAAAGCACTTAGCATAGTACTAGTATGTAATAAGAACTGAATATAAAGATAGTTATTAGAGTTTCTGATAATAGAACTCACCATATTTTATCATTTCTAAGATGCACATTTTTAATTATTTTAACAAATCTGAAATCAAATGTTTTGATGGTATGCCATAGTTTGACTGAAAGTATTTTTTGTGTCTCAAAACCCATTGCCATTCAGTCAATTCTGATTCCCAGCAACCCTATTGGACAGAGTAGAACTGCCTCATAGGGTTTCCAAGGAGCGCCTGGTGGATTCAAACTGCATACCTTTTGGTTAGCAGCAGTAGCTCTTAACTACTATGCCACGAGGTTTTCCTTTTGTGTCTCAGTGTTCCATAAAATAAAAGTGCATCACATTGGTCTCAACCCACCTGGATCAAAGGAGAATGAAGAACACCAAGGTCACATGACAACTGTGAGCCCAAGAGACAGAAGGGGCCACATGAACCAGAAACTTACATCATCCTGAGACCAGAAGAACTCGATGGTGTCCGGCCACAACTGATGACTGCCCTGACAGGGAGCACAACAGAGAACCCCTGAGGGAGCAGGAGATCAGTGGGATGCAGACCCCAAATTCTCATAAAAAGACCAGACTTAATGGTCTAACTGAGACTAGAGGAATCCTGGCAGTCATGGTCCCCAAACCTTCTGTTGGCCCAGGACAGGAACCATTCCCGAAGACAACTCATCAGACATGGAAGGGACTGGACAATGGGTTGGAGAGAGATGCTGATGAAGAGTGAGCTACTTGTATCAGGTGGACATTTGAGACTGTGTTGGCATCTCCTGTCTGGAGGGGAGATGGGAGGGTAGAGAGGGTTAGAAACTGGCAAAATTGTTACGAAAGGAGAGACCGGAAGGGCTGACTCATTAGGGGGAGAGTAAGTGGGAGTATGGAGTAAGGTGTATATAAGCTTATACGTGACAGACTGACTTGATTTGTAAACTTTCACTTAAAGCTCAATAAAAATTATTAAAAAAATAAAAGTGCATCACAGATTTCTATTTACTATAGGATTTAAGTAACTGGTTGCCAGCTCACAGCCAAATTTGATGTCAGCCTAGCAGCTTTGTCAATCTCTAAGTGGTATAGAGAAACAAATACAACAACAAGTGTTTAATTAAGTAAGGTCTTAAAAATACTAGGCCAGGAAGAACATTTTGAATATAATGTTTCTTCGTTGACCTTAATAAAACCACACCTGTTGCCATAGAGTCAATTCTGACTTGTAGCAACCCTATAGGGCAGAGTAGAACTGCCCCATAGGATTTCCAAGGAGCACCTGGTGGATTTGAACTGCTGACCTTTGGTTACCAGCTGTACCATTTAACCACTACGCCACCAGGGTTTCCTTCATCTTAATAATCACCTGATAAATCAGGTTATGATTTAATCGTAGCAATATCCAAATGTCTGTTTAGCAAATGTTTAATGCCTACTTTGTGCCAGTTATGATTGTTGTTGAAAATTAAAATATCATGGAGTTAAGCAAAGGTTCCCTTGTAATTCACTCCTAAGACAGTAACTGTCAACATTTCTTGTATATCATTCCAGACTTTTCCCAAGCCTACATAAGCATGTGTAGATTGTAAGTGTGTATGTATTAACATAAATGGAGTCCTAGTATACTTTGCTGTTCCGTCTCCAGTTCTTTTTGCTCAAGAATATGATGTGTTCATCTTTCCGTGTCATTATATTAAGATACAAATATATTTGGTCTTACTCATGCTGTATTATTTTATATTTTCCATTTGCATGCATCTGTGCTTCTTCTTTTTTCCTTTCCTGATTTTTCCTGTATCGTTTTTTTTCTTTGCGTGTTTTTTACCTCCAGTGGTTTGAAAGTTCTGTATCCTGATTCTTACCTATACAGTGAGAGGCAGTCCTAGAGCATAGTGGTTAACAGGGCTGTAGTGCCACAATGCTTGGGTTCAAAACTTGACCCCACCATTTGCAAACTTTGTGACCTTAGAAAAGTTACTGTGACAGGGGTCCAAGGATAACTGGTACCTCCCAGTCTTTAAAACCAAAAGTGCTGGGTACCCAAGGTCCATCTGCAGAACCCACCCACCTGTGCACTCTAGGGAAGAGGGACGTGCTTTCTTCAGAGACACTCGGGGGATGGTTGTCAGCCCCCTGCCTTGTTCAGAGCATGGCCCCCTGCTACAACCAGACACCAGTACCTACACCAATCACCCCTGCCCCTCTAAGACTATAGGACAGAGCCTGTACCACACACTTGATGACCACCTACCTGGATACCTGAGCTGAATCCATACTAGAAAAGTTAATGGACGCCTAGGCTCATATACCTCGTAACAGCTCTAGCCATCTGGTGACAGGATGTTAGAGCTTCAAAGGCGAAAATAATCAAGCGAGCTTACTCAAGAAACCTATCTGGACATATCAAAACAAAACAAAGCAAGAAGCTAGGATATAGTAAGCAAACATAAAATAAGCTAATACAATAACTTATAGATGGCACAGAGACAACAGTCAATATCAAATCACATAAAGAAGCAGACCATGATTGCTTCAACAAGTTCTCAAAACAAAGAATCAAGGGATCTTCTGGATGAAGTTGCCTTCCTGGAATTACCAGATGCAGAATACAAAAGATTAACATACAGAACTCTTCAAGACATTAGGAATGAGATCAGGCAATATGCAGAACAAGCCAAGGAACACACAGATAGAGCGGTTGAAGAAATTAAAAAAGGTTATTCAAGAACATTGTGAAAATTTAATAAGCTGCAAGAATCCATGGGGAGACAGCAATCAGAAAATCAGAAGATTAACAATAAAATTACAGAAGTAGACAACTCAATAGAAAGTCAGAGGAGCAGAACTGAGCAAGTGGAAGGCAGAATTTCTGAACTTGAAGATAAAGTACTTGGCACCAATATATTTGAAGAAAAATCAGATAAAAGTATTAAAAAAACCAAAGAAACTGTAAGAATCATGTGGGACTCTCTGAAGCGAAATAACCTACGAGTGATTGGAGTACCAGAACAGGGAGGGATAACAGAAAATACAGAAAGAATTGTTGAAGATTTGTTGGCAGAAAACTTCCCTGATATCGTGAAAGATGAGAGGATATCTATCCAAGATGCTCACCGAACTTCACATAAGGCAGATGTTAAAAGAAAGTCACCAAGACATAATCAAACTTGTCAAAACCAAAGATAAAGAGAGAATTGTAAGAGCAGCTAGGGATAAACGAGGTCACCTACAAAAGAGAGTTAGCTTGGACTACTCAGCAGAAACCATTCAGGCAAGAAGGTAATGGGATGACATATATAAAGGCTTGAAGGAAAAAAATCACCAAGAATCCATATATCCAGCAAAACTGTCTCTAAAATATGAAGATGAAATTAGGACTTTTCCAGATAAACAGAAGTTTAGGGAATTTGTAAAAACCAAACCAAAACTACAAGAAATACTAAAGGGAGTTCCCTGGTTAGAAAATCAATAATATCAGATACCAACCCAGGACTAGAACACCGGACAGAGCAATCAGATATCAACCCAGATAGGGAAATCACAAAAATAAATCAAGATAGAAAAACGCTTAAAACAGGGAAACAGCAATGTCATTAAGTAAAAGAAGACAACATTAAAACAATAAAGAGGAACAAAGAAATGTCGTCATAGATCTTTCATATGGAGAGGAAGACAAGGCGATATAAAGAAATATAAGTTAGGTTTAAACTTAGAAAAATAGGGGTAAATATTAAGGTAACCACAGAAGAGACTAACAATCCTGCTCATCAAAATAAAATACAAAAAAAAAAGAGACTCAGCAGAAACAAAATCAACAACGAATAAGAGGAAAAGACAATGTATAAAGATAAACTACTAAGCACAAAAAATTAACTGGGAAAAAGAAACTGCCAACCACACACAAAAAAGATATCAAAATGACAGCACTAAACTCATACCTATCCATAATTACACTGAATGTAAATGGACTAAATGTTACCAATAAAGAGACAGAGAGTGGCAGAATGGATAAAAAAGCATGATCCGTCTATGTGCTGCCTACAAGAGACACACCTTAGAGACACAAACTAAAATTCAAAGGATGGAAAGAATATGTCAAGCAAACAACAATCAAAAAAGAGCAGGAATTCTGCATCCCACTTTGGAGAGTGGCGTCTGGGGTCTGAAACGCTAGCAAGCGGCCATCTAAGACGCATCAGTTGGTCTCAACCCACCTGGGGCAAAGGAGAATGAAGAACATCAAAGATACAATGTAATTATGAGCCCAAGAGACAGAAAGGGCCACATAAATGAGAGACTACATCAGTCTGACACCAGAAGAGCTGGATGGTGCCCGGCTACAACCGATGACTGCCCTGATAGGGAGCAACAGAGAACCCCTGAGGCAGCAGAACAGCAGTGGGTTGCAGACCCCAAATTCTCTTAAAAAGACCAGACTTAATGGTCTGACTGAGACTGGAAGGACCCCGGTGGTCCTGGCCTCCAGACCTTCTGTTGGCCCAGGACAGGAACCATTCCCAAAGCCAACCCTTCAGACAGGGATTGGACTTGACAATGGGATAGAAAATAATACTGCTGAAGAGTGAGCTTCTTGGATCAAGTAGACACATGAGACCATGTGGGCAGCTCCTGTCTGGAGGGGAGATGAGAGGGCAGAGGGGCTCAGAAGCTGGCCAAATGGACAAGAAAATAGAGAGTGGAGGGAGGGAGTGTGCTGTCTCGTTAGAGGGAGAGCAACTAGGAGTGTATAGCAAGGTGTATGTAAGTTTTTGTATCAGAGACTGACTTGATTTGTAGACTTTCACTTAAAGCACAATAAAAATTAAAAAAAAAGAAAAAGATTTAAAACTCACAGATTGAGGGAAGAGGCAGATACATAAACCACAATGAAAATAAAACATGTTAAGTGCCACCACGAATGTTGAAGCAAGCACAGGGGTGCTACGAAAATCCAGAGGAGGAGCGAAGGAGTGTGCTATCTCAGGAGAGGGAGAGCAACTAGGAGTATATCCAAAAACCAAACCAAACCAAACCCAGTGCCAGCGAGTCGATTCCGACTCATAGTGACCCTTTAGGACAGAGTAGAGAACTGCCCCATAGAGCTTCCAAGGAGCGCCTGGTGGATTCGAACTGCTGACCCTGTGGTTAGCAGCCGTAGCACTTAACCACTGCACCACCAGAGTTTCCAGGAGTATATAGCAAGGTGTATATAAGTTTTTTATGAGAGATTGACTTGGTTTGTAAACTTTCACTTAAAGCACAATAAAAATTAAAAAAAAAAATTAAATAGAATATGATTACCTCTCTAGCTCCAAGATCAAGCTTTAATGTGCTAATTTATTTGATCATTTCATAACGTTTTAATAATTTCAAATTTTAGTCTCAGGTTATTGTGTTTTTATAACATGCCTCTTATTTAAGAATTCTTTCTTAACATATGCACAAAAATCTTTAAAACTACACTATAAAAATTATTTAGCTTGGATTTGTCCACCACTGTTCTTTTTGCACCATAGTAGCCCTTTTAAAATTTCTTGCTCTAATTTGTTTCTGTTTGACTGGAACACACTCTCTACTCATTGCTTTTTAGAACAAGTATGTAGGTAGTATGCTCACTGAGACCTTGCATGTCTGAAACTGTCTTTCTCTCACACATAAATGGAATTCTTTTAAAACTCTGTAAATATTGCTATGCTGTCTTTTAGTATATAATAAATATTGTAGTCAAGATTTCCATTGTCACTCTGGTTCCCTTTCCTTTGTAGGTAGCTTATTTTTTCTGGCTCAAGGCTATAAAATTTTTCTTCCTTTTAGAATTCAGAAATTCCACCAAGATATGTCTAGGTATGTGTTTTCTTTCAGTATTCTTGCTAACCTTCGGTGGGACTTTGAAGTCTGAACTCTGTTTTTAGCTCAGGATTTTTTTTTTTCTTGGATTATTCCTTTGATTGTCACTTCATCCACTCCAGTCTCTCATAGTGGAGTTTTCAATATGTGGGTATTGGATCTCCTGAATCTTTATTTTAGCTTTATGTTTTCTCTCAATTTTCATTTGTTTGTTTTTCCACTCTATATTCTGAGTAAATTCTTCCTCAGTATGCTCTTTTAGTTTACCGTTTTAGTATTTATCATTTTCCATCATTGTTCATTCTACTACTTATTGACTTTGTTGAGTTTAATTTTATTATTTTTTATTTCCAAGCGTGCACCATTTTAGTAGCAGTTGCTTTTGGTTTATTAATGCAGTATCTCTTGAAATCTCTTAAATCTCACTGAGGTTACTGATTAGAATTTTCAAAAAGTTTTCTTGCCTTGATTTTATCTTATTGTGAGGTCTGTTTGGTCTTCTCAACTCCTGATTATCCTTATACCACCTAGTAGTTTTCCATTGTTTTCGCATAGTTATAATTGAAAGTCTAGACTAGGTTAAATTGGTAGTTGTTGTAGGCTTCCCCAGCTGCTGTAGGTCAATGTTTGATTTTCCCTAGTGGGCTTCACTCTGTCCCTGCTCTTCTTCCTCACACCAAGGGAAAGTGGGGATTTTTAGTGATAAAGTCCCACTTCATGTGGCATGTAAGGGAGACTACCTACTCTGTGTGGGCTTTGGGGAGAGTTCCCAAATCTTTTGGTATTTTTCTGCTTGGAAGCTCTCCAAGCTGGTTCTATGTAAGCAGGCCAAAAAATGGCAAAGCTTGGCCAAATTGCTTCCCTCTGAGGTCCTGCTTGGCTGGTGGTCTCCCCTCCAGCCATTTCAGTCCTGCTGGTCTTTGGTGTGTTAACCACACTATCAAATTTCAGTTCCACGTTGGATAGTTTATCAGAGAGTTAAAAATGTTTCAAGTGCTCCCTTAATTTTAGGAAAAGAATTCAAATGAATGTTGCTTAATCCAGAGTATGTTTCCCTTTGCTACTTCCCATTGATTTATTCATTCAACACGTATTTATTGAATAGCTGCCTGTGCCAGGAAGTATTCCAGGCACTGAGCATAGAGAGAGATGAGCAGTACAAAGTCTCTGCTATCATGGAGCTCACATGTTAACAGAAAGACTAAACCAGGCTATTAAGAACCTTGAAACCATTCTCTTATATGTTTTTAATAAGAAAAGAGTATTTTTTCCCCTGATTAGAACTTTATTCTGCCAGTAAATAATATATTAAATGGAAATAAATTCATGCTGAAATTACATAAAAGAAATAGGAAGTACATGAAGATCAAAAGGAAAATCTGTGTATGCTTAGTAAACTACAATAGCTTAGCATGTTGCCTGGATTATTTAGGTACAGGGTAAGTGCTTATTGAAATTAAATACTGAAGGTACTGTGAGGCCAGAGAAGCCAGGATAGACAGGAGCATACTGTGTATCTGTGGGCAAAAGAGAAACAAAACCTTTTGTCCTTCTGCATGAGAATTTGACCTTTGGTTAACTTTCTAGGTCTGTTTCCTGGAAACCTGATGAAGGTAGTATGTCAGCTGTTACTAGGCAACCCTACTGTGGTAAAATGATCCCTGAACTAATCTAAATTACATCTAGAAGAACTGTAAATGAACTATAATTATCTGATACAGACAGACACTGCAGCTTTGGGCTTCCTTGAGTGCAGTGATTCTTGTACCTGACATATCCCTTGTGAGGACCTTGGAAGCTATGCTATAAGGTTGTCACAAGAGATGATGGCAACTATGGGGTATGAGGTTCTTCCAGGACGGCCCCCACACCTGCCTGATGTAGATCTTGTCTCTTTGCACCTAAACTCTCATTTGCGGGACTAAAGAAGATACCTACCAGGCAGCCATGTGGATTGCTGAATGGACTGCTGCAGGACTCCCACAGAAGAGGAATGTGGCACTGCACTGCTTGCAAGCTGTGCAGCTAGTCCTGCATCCTTAGTGAATCTGGTTCCAGTTGTGGCCTGTGATAGTCTTTGATTCTGGATGTTTGTGAGCCTAATGGGGCACTGCAGTGTTTTTAATCAGGCCTTGGGGTCCTGGATAGATATTTTCCTCCAAATCCACTAACTGTAAAACCAAACCAAACCTGTTGCCATTGAGTTGATTCCAACTCACAGTGACCCTATAAGACAGAGTAGAACTGCCCCATAGGATTTCCAAGGAGCGCCTGGTAGATTCGAACTGCCGACCTTTTGGTTAGCAGCCACAGCTCTTAACCACTGTGCCACCAGGGTTTCTGCTAACTCCACTAAGAGTTCTTTATTTCTCTTAGTGATAGTTTTTATAGTATAAATATACCTGTTCTCCCATTATGTTGGTCTGGTTTCTGGGGCTTTGGTCTTCCTGAATTCTCAATTTCTAGGTTTCATAAGCAAATTATACATTTTTATTATTTTGCATTTCTTTTCTACAGAGTCGACCCCTTATTTGGAATGTGTGAAAAATTTTTACAGGAAGTAGACTTTTTTCAGAGGTAAGCATTTCATCTTTCATCACTCTTCTGCCTTATCAAATCTTAGTTATGCAGGGACATAACACATACAGGGCAACAAGCGTGACTACAAACTGGCATTCCTTGTTTCACCCACGTAGCGAACAGATCATGCTGTGGCAGTGTACCCTAACTTGGGCATTTTCTTTAATAGTGTATGAACTTCTTTAAAGGTAGAGCCTCTTACCTAAATGTACAACAGATAATAAAAACATCAGGAATCATTTGGACTCAGCACTCAGCTGGGCTGTAAAAAAGACAAGTATTGTGTGGGGAAACTCATAAACTCTCAGTTCCTTTTGGGGGAAAATCATTACTTGTCCGTTCTTCTCACCACTGCTGTTAAACATGCGTATTTCTCCATAATCTGTAAAGAATTGTTCTGTAATGCTGTAGATAACTTTTACTTTATAGCAGAGATAATGTCTTTTCAGAGTTCTCTATGAAGCAAATAAATTAAAATGGATATAGTAGATGAATGGAGGGCTTAGTGAAGAAGTAAGGGTCAAGGTGGTAACCAGAACTGTGATATGTTGGTAATATATTGAGAAGAGGGCACTGATAGGATTGTAAAGCACTTGATTAAGTCTAATATTTCATTTCTTTCACACCTTGTTCCTGTCGCCATGAACTTTACCAAACCTGAGGTTTATGTGACTCTACACTATTTTCTGTTTTCATTTGGGTAGCGATAAGCAGTAAAACCAGTTTCGAGCAAGTTGATGCTGACTCATGGTGACCCTGTATGTGTCAAAGTAGAACTGTGCTCCATAGGGTTTTCAGTGGCAGATTTTTTGGAAGTAAGTAGCCAGGGCATTCTTCTAAGGTGACTCTGGGTAGACCCGAACCTCCAGCGTTTTGGTTAGCTGCCAAGCATGTCGACCATTTGTACCACCCATAGCGTCCAATAAGGCTGAGCTGCAGTACCACCCTTTACCAGCAGGTGCTGCTCTCTAACAAATGGTCTACTATTAAAAAAAAAGAGAAACCCATTGCCATCAAGTTGATTCTGACTCATAGCAACCCTATAGGACAGAGTACAACTGCCCCATAGGGTTTCCAAGGAGCGCCTGGTGGATTTGAACTGCTGACCTTTTGTTTAGCAGCCATAGCTCTTAATCACTACAGCCACCAGGGTTTCCAGTGCACTATAGGTTGGTTCTTTAAGATACTGGTTTAGAATCTGAGCTAAGTTCATGTTTTACTTTTGGTTTTAGATTCTTTAAGGTAGGAGAGTCTCTTTTTGCACAGTTAGGTTGAGGAGAGTTTTTTTTGAGCTGAGAATAAGTTACTTGACTTCTCTGAGCCTTGGTGCAACATCAGTTGTCTCTGAATCTGTTTCTATTGCTTGAATGTAAGTTCCATGAAGACAGGCATTTTTCTCTGTTTTGCTCACTGTTATGTCACCAGTGCCTGGAATAGTTCTTGGTACTTGGTAGGTGCTAAATACATATTTGTTCAATTAATTAATTAAATCTATAATATGAAAACAATTCTAATGGTGCAGAGGTTGCTGGAAGGATTAAATAAGATAATATAAAAGACTTAAGAGTATGCCTGGTACATAATGGGTATTCAGTAAATGGAGGCTTTTATGATCATGTCAGTAAGGTATAATTATCTGGATACATGTCTGTCTCAGTCATGAACCATGAGCTCCTCCTAGCTCATCACTTTTCCCACCTCAGAGCTTGGCAGATGTTTGGGGCTCAGCCTGTGGTGAATGAATGTGTAGTCAGTTGCTTCTTTTTGTTCTTCCAGGTGTTTCATTGCTGACTTGCCCCACCTACAGGACAGCTTTGTGGACAAACTTCTTGACCTTATGCCCCGACTCATGACATCCAAACCTGCAGAAGTGGTCAAAATTCTACAGACCATGCTACGGCAGAGTACCTTCCTGCATCTGCCCCTTCCAGAGCAGGTCAGGATCTATGCTGATTCCAGCCAAATCTGTCTAGACAGTCAAAGCTGCTCACCTTGGTGGTTGTCTTTGAACCAGTGCAGCAGCTGGGTGAGGGCCTTTTCTGGGACTGGCTCCCACATGCCAGCCCATTAGATAAGGAGATAGAAGGGCAAGGATCATGTTTGGTTGCCCAGGGATGACCTGACTTTAGAATCGTCATATTTCTTCTTGCTTACAGATCCACAAAGCCTCAGCCACCATCATTGAGCCAGCAGGCGAATCAGACAACCCTTTGCGATTTACATCTGGGTTGGTGGTGGCCCTGGATGTTGATGCAACCCTGGAGCATGTGCAGGATCCTCAGAGCACTGTGAAGGTCCAGGTCTGTAAGGTTTAGGTCCCTGTGGAGCTTCTAGGTGCTGACCTTGTATCGAAGCATTTAATTTTAGCACTCCTATAACCTCTCTCTGAGGGACAGGAACTGGAGAGGGAGAAGAGATGAACTTCTTTGGAAAAGAGCCTGGGCTTGATGCCCAGTTCAACTGCTGAGTGTCATCTGGAGCAAGTTGCTTTAAACTATGAGCCCCAGATTCTACAACTGACAAATGGGAATATAACTGACATTTTATTGAAATGATGGCACTCGGTAGGGGTTTGCTAATTGATAGGTTCATGTCTGTTCTCATAATGCAAGGTTAAGACTTGGTCTTTTCAGGGCTATAAGCAAACTGTAATAAACAAGTCCTTTTCAGGCTGTGGGTGAGCCAACTGGTAAACAAAATTTATGGGTGGGAAACAGCAATCACTAGGAAGTATTTTTTCCCAAGGTAGATATATTATAGACATATGACAGATACCTAACCAATTCAGCCTGCCATCAAGGCCCAGAAGAGTACTATCCATTCATTCCTCCTTCCTTCCGTCTATCCTTTCATCCATCCATGCAGTCATGTTTATTGTACCGTGCTAAATGCTGAGGTTGCCGAGGTAAATACGTTACAGATCCTGCCCTTTGGATGTTTACAGTCTCATGAGGGACAGACAGGTGATCAGGTAGTTACAAAGCAGTGAGAAGTGCGCTAATGAGGCACGCACAGGTAAGTTAAGGGTACAAAGGAGAGGCACTCAGTTTGGAGAGTGGAATGGGGGCCGAGAAAAGGAAAGGCTTTGTGGAGATGCTGGTGTGTGGATGGGGTCTAAAAGATGAATAAGAGCAAAAGAAAAGGAGAAAAGTGGTATTCTAGGCAGAAAGGATGTGAGTAAATGCAGGATGCAAGCACTGGCAATAAATACAATCAGAGGACAGAAAAATAGTCTAGAGCGTTCATGAAGGGCTCCCTGGGGAGGCAAGAATGAATCAGACCCTGGAGATGGTAAATTTTTGCTGTCACAGTAGAGAGAATAGCCTCTAGCTTTCCCCTCAGGAATTAGATATTGTGAGACCTACAGAGAACTAATTCTGAGCTAGCTGTGAAGTTTTTCTTTACATTATTGGGTTTCCACCCTAGCTGCACATTAAAATTACCTGAAAAGCATTAGAAAGTACTGATGCACAGGTGATATCTGTGCCAATTAAATTAAATTAGAATCCCGAGAACGGGGCCCAGGCGTATCACTATTTTTTAAGAGCTCGTAGGGGGTTCTAATGTGCAGTCAGAATTGAGAACCACGGTTTCACGTTGTCAGTTGGGGGTTCACTGACCAACAGAGAATAAATGAGATTGCAGGCAGATTATTTAAGGGTCATTTGCTCAACTCTGTTTGAAAATCCCCTCCAGAGCACCTCAAGTACATACATGGCCAAACTATGGATACCTGTAAGGAAGGGAACATGGGAAATTCACTGCCCCATTGTGGGATAGCTCTGTGGTTAGAAAGTGTACTCCAGGCCAGCCACCACTCCCTGAATACCTCCTCTGTTTTCGCCCCTGTTTTGCTAGGGATAAGGTAGTAAACAAGACTGAGAGATTCCATGGAGATTTCGTTCTTCATTAGAATAATGTATATCCATTCTTAAAGCAGACCCTCCAAGAACTCCATTCAGTAACACTTTTGTTATAATTCAGGTTTACTGTATTATACCTGATGATAAGGGAAGGTGCATTTTTTAGTTGTTCTGAAATTCAGAATATAATTCATACTGGCCATATTCGTCTCCTGACCTAAGTGAGCCACAGGCTTTGTAAGCTCCACTTTCAGCAGTATTGAGGAAAGAAGGAAGACTTCCAACAACCATTTCAGAGAGGAGCCAAGGCTTTTCACCAAGAGCAGTTTTGCTAAGAATTCTGGGAGATTCTGCTACCTTTGTCATTTTCGTTTCCATGCTCGTTTACTGTCTCTCTCTTTTTTTAGTTAAGGTGAGAGTACTTGTCTTTCAAGATAGCAAGGATCAGGACACTGGGACACCTGCATCTTTCTGTTCTGGTAGAAGCATAGAGCCTGGAGATACAGTAGGGAGTAGCAGCTTTAAAGAACAAGGGTAGAAGTAAAGTGAGGCCCTAAGATCTGAGAAGGAATGAAAGAAGATTATGAGGCAGGTGGGCTGAGACATGCCTCCCAGAGAGAGGTTGAAAGATCTGTGTGGTTCCCTGACTCTGCCCTTATCAGTATGTATAAATCTCAGGTCATGTCTGGTTCTAGACTAAGCTTCATTTGTTCACTTGGTTCATTTGTACACTGTGCACTATAAAAGGCCTACACAAATAGCTGTGAGTCCCCCTGGGATGCTGAGGAAAGAACTCCGTGGCAGTTTTAGATCTGGAGAACTGGCCAATGATTTGAGCAGACTCTTCATTGAACACTTTCTCTGTAGGAAGAGACAGATAAACATCTTCCTAGGTGCTTGTAATGTGGAGGAGAGAATACACTGATGATGTAACTTTTAATGCATGGTGGTTGGTGATGGATGCTGGGCCAAGGTATGATTCAGACCCAAGGAAGGAGGGAGGCATCCCGATGGGGGTGCCTGAAAAGGCTTTTCACAATCTGAATTAACATTCTTACCTGTGCTTGTACTTACTGGAGCCACTTTACTCTTATTACTTATTCAGCATAAATTCAGGGAACATTTACCAAACACTGCTTTGTGCTGGGGTGGGGGATGTAGAGACGTCTGCAGTGTCGCCCTCCCCTCAGGACTAGTCTTTACGAAGGCTGGTGTCGTCTTTGTTTTGCTCCTGTTTTTGTGTTCACAACAGATGTCACCAGCAATTTTGTTCAAAGCTCATGGCTCTTCCTGCCTCTTTTTCTCATTTTTGTCACCTTTTAGGTCTTGTATCCAGATGGCCAGGCTCAGATGATCCACCCCAAGCCGGCAGACTTCCGGAATCCTGGGCCAGGACGGCATCGGCTCATCACTCAGGTGTACCTCTCCCACACTGCCTGGACAGGTTTGAGTCATTTGGCCAGGATGGGCAGGAAAATGTGCTCTTGGGGATCCTACCCATGCTTAGGTAGTCGGTTTTCCGCAGTTTGAAAAGTACATGGTTGAGCCAGGCCTGCTGAGGATTGAAGTCGATTTCTTAAGGAGCTTGTAAGCTACTTAACTGGGTACATGTGGACTAATTTACTACATGGCTTTGTCACATGAGGAACAAGGCTCTGTAAGAAGTTATACAGGAGAAATGTGGTGATGATTGCATGAGTGCATAAAACCAAACCCAGTGCCGTCGAGTTGATTCCGACTCATAGTGACCCTATAGGACAGAGTAGAACTGCCTCATAGAGTTTCCAAGGAGCGCCTGGCGGATTCGAACTGCCGACCCTTTGGTTAGCAGCCGTAGCACTTAACCACTACGCCACCAGGGTTTCCATGAGTGCATACATATGTTAAAACCTATCAAATTGTATCTTTAAATATGTGCAGTTTATTGAATGTTAATTATACGATAATAAACTTATTTAAAAAAAGATGAACAATGTTAGGAAGGAAATGGCAGAAAATGGGTAATTAACAAGTATAGAATAATTAATAAGTTCATTTTAAAAAAGACAATGTACAGGAGATTAAAATAGAGTGGAATTTCATAGAAAGAGCCCTGGGCTGAACACCAGGAGACTATTTTCTTGTCCTGACTGTGCCATTGACTTGCTGTGTGACCTTGGACAAGTCACTCTGCCTGAGTCTGTTTCCTCAACTTCAGAATGAAAATGACAACATTAGTCTACAGTTAGTTGTGAGGATTACTGTGTCTGGAAATAACAGTTTTCTATTTCTTACTGAAACTTTAAAATCTCTCTTTGTATATGAACAGTTCAGTTCATTCCTCTTACTGCCCTTTCCTCCCACATGGGCTGGTTTGTGCAGTCATGCAGAGTGAGATGATCTGTTCATGCCTCACCCTCCCCACACAGTGATGGGATATTTTATTTAATCTTTAGACTAGCTTTGTGGTGAGAAACAGTGTTCTCCTTTTCATATTACAGATGCATATATGGAGGCTCACAGAGCTGATCAGTGGCGGCACTGAGGCTGGCACGCAGGTCTCCTGTCTCCCAGATCTCTTGCGTTTTCACTATGCCATGCTCCCTCCTGACCTGGGGTCACTGGAGTGAAATGTATTCTCATTCTAGAGGCATCTTCTCTCTCCTGATCCAAGAGATGGTGCCTGCTGTTGGAGGGGAGCTCCTCCAGTCCCTCAGCAGCTCTACTACAGGCCTCTTCTCTTGGAGGCTGGATGCTGCCATAGAGAATGCTTTGAGCCCCACAGACCAGGTTTCAAATCCTCCCTCCCTTGCTCAGTGGCTTGAGAAAGTTATTTTACCTCTCTGACTCATTTTCCTCATCTATAAAATAGGGGTAAGAACGTATAACTCATAGGAGATACATTCTTCTAGTCTTGATGAGTAGGTTGCGTGATTTGTCTCAGATGATCTTTTGTTTCTCCCACCAGCCCCTCCTCCTTGCTTTCTCTCCCCTCTCCCTTCCTCCTATGGCAGTGGCTTGAATTGGCCTTCTCACCATATTGCCAGTAAGGGAAGGCAAAATGACCAGGGTGTTAAGTCCTACATCGACTCCCTCTGCCCTTATCAGGGTTTGGCTCCTGGAAAGTGCTGTCCGAGCCAGGGCAAAGACTGTGGTGGTGGCCAGGGATTGGCAACAGCTGTCTGGGACAGAAGAGGAGGGAATAGTGGGAAAGCTGATGCTGGTGCTGCTCTGACTCCACCTGACTGGGAGATTCATCTGGAGCCTGGTACCAGAGAGCAGCTCCACTTTCATTACAGATATACATGGCTGGTAAATGATGATGCTGAGCCTGGCACTCAGATCTCCTGCTGAACTCTGGGATTGGTTAGGTTGCTCTGGGATTGGCTGCCCATGAGTTTTTCCCTCCCAGGAGGACAGCAATCCAGTCTTTGCTTTAATCTCTAGGGCAAAGTCTGGACGTGACCTGGAAGAAGTCTGGGGAGGCGTTGAGAAGTCCTGGGACTTTTCCCCTTATTAATTTAGATCCATCCAGCCCTATTCTGCCCTCTGATCCCTTCAGCCTTAGGCTTGTCTTTAACACTTGCACCCTTTGCTGGAGTCATAGTTAATTAAGGAGGACATCCCAAGCTCACACAGTGCCTGGGTTTTGTACTTTCCCTTCTGAAAGCTGGCCCCCTTCTTCTTTATAGAAGCCACATGGTTAATAGAAAGATTAATTGCTTCAGCTTACGAACTGGGCTCAAATTCTGGCTTTAGCATTTGAGTAACTGGTGTGGGTCTGGGCAGTCACTAGAAACTCTCTGAGTCACAGGACTTGTTTGGAGATTGTGACGTCTGTCTTTCACGGCGCAGCAGGATGGGAGCTCGTGTAGTTGCGTGCTTGGCACAGAGCAGGTGTTCTCCAGAGCCTTCCTGGGCTCCCGCCTCTGCCCCCACAGCACTTCTTACAGACTCGATTAGAGCATTTTATACTGCACTCCATTGCAACTGTCTCTTTCTCCTCAACCAAAAGGTTAGCAGCTTGAAACCCAGTGCCGTCGAGTCGATTCCGACTCATAGCGACCCTGTAGGACAGAGTAGAACTGCCCCATAGAGTTTCCAAGGAGCGCTTGGTGGATTCAAACTGCCAACCCTTTGGTTAGCAGCTGTAGCACTTAACCACTATGCCACCGGCAGCTTGAGGGGAGTCTATTTTCTCTCCTAGGACCTATCACATGCAGACACTAGTTAAGTATTGTAATGGAATAACAAAAGGTTTTCTGACATGATTTTAGGTCCCTGAAACCTGTTCCTATCCATTAGTGAGAATTTTTTGGCAGAACCATTTCCTAACTGAAGGCTTCTCCTCCACTAAGAAAGCTGAGTTCGTGGTGCACGCAGCCCTAAGTCTTGAGGTCGGCTGCACAGGAAGCGCACAGCTGTCTAGACACGAGAATTAGCCATATGCCCCTTGTGGCCCTCTGTCTTGAGGTCGAAAGGGCTCTGTGGATGAAGAGTTTTTTAGCTCACTCTCTGATTATCTTACCAGCTGTGGTTCTGAGCTGCAGGGAACCCACAGGTGGCAGAGAAGCATCACATCTGAAGGCTGGGATCACCCTCAAAAGATTCAGGCTGAGAAAGTGTTTTTTGTTTGATGAGGGTAAAGGGAGGGATTTGGACAGATAAAGAACTGTTCTTGAAACCCGACTGCATCCATCTTTGATGTTGTTTTTACTTGATGTTTCATCCTGATTCTTAGCAGTTGTTCAGTTATGGAGGATTTCTTTTGTCTTTTTTCCAGAACCATGCCAGGTAGAAGTGAGGCTGCTGCTGGCCTACAACTCCAGTGCACGCATTCCAAAATCCCCTTGGATTGAGGGTGGTGAGGTGTCACCGCAGGTGGAAACCAGCATCGAGGGCACCATCCCCTTCAGCAAGCCTGTCAAAGTTTACATAATGCCCAAGCCTGCAAGGCGCTGAGTCACAAGCAGCCTTTACAGCCATGGCTGAGAAGGCCCTTCTTCAGAATCAGAATGAGCCAGAAGCCTGGAGCACCTCACCTGGAAATGGCGTATAGGCATAAGGAACACATGATGACCCTTACAACCTCATCTGGTATCAAAACAGAGTAAATTATTTTCATTAAAAAATCAAAAATCTTCAAGTCTACTTTTTTTTTTGGTAAACAGTAAAGCTGAAAAACACCAAGCTGTTTCAGTTCCTGGTCCTTAAAGCAAATTTGTGTGGCTGTGGTTCAGCACTTATACCACATGCTTACATTTCTCAGGTTTGAGACACAAAGATTTGATTTTTCAGCCACCTCCAAAGAACTGGTTATTTGAACCATTATCTTGTTTCTTAAAGAGATAGCCTGTTTACCAGAGCCAACTCCGAAGCAGCTTTAACAGCTGTGCTTTTTCACCATCAACAGTTCCTGAATGACTGTAGACATCCATTATCTTGCTGAGAGTCTCCTTCTGTAGCCCAGGCAATATCTGGGTCAAGGACTGACTGAAGAGCCGGCAAGTGAGTCATTTTCGTCCTTGAGGGAAATTCTTGTTCTTCCCTGCCATCCTTAGAACCTCTATGGCTTTAAAAATATAGAGAGTCCATATTTTGGAAAAGAAATCAGGATTATGGGAAAGAAGAATCCAGTGTAAGAAAAAAAAAATTGCCCATAACACCTCTGATGCCTTTAGTATTGGAGCCGCATGTGAGGTAGTGGCTCTGAGGTAGCACAGTAAGCCCTGAGTTGCGAACTTCTAGCCGCCTGTGAGGTAGCGGCTCTGAGGTAGCACAGTAAGCCCTGAGTTACGAACTTCTGACTCACGGACAACTCGGTCGTGCCCGTTAGTGTTATGTAAACTGGCCCTCACTTTGACATGGTTGAACCAACCCCTGTTTGCAACAGATTCTTCATCACAATCACCTTCACTTGCTGCACATGAAGCTTTTAAATAATTGAAAAGGCTTCCAGCCTTTCCTTGCACTAAAGTCAGGCTAAATGAGAACCACATGGACCTGTACTGATTTGCCTACAAGTCTGACTTAAAGACACACATAGGAGCGACTTTGGTTCATAACCTGGCGGCTGCCTGTAACAATAAATGCTCAAAAAATGTTAACCATGTTGCGGGGTATGTGCTAGGCTACACTCTTACCTGTCACTTAATCCTCACAACCATATGAGGCCTAACCAAAACCAAACTGGTTGCCGTCGAGTCAGTTCCAACTCAGTGACCCTATATGAGGACTAGGTGCTTTTTTTATCACCATTTTATAGATGAAGAAATTGAGAATTAGAGGTTAAGTCACTGGTGGGAAAAGTGTATAGTAAGTAGTAAAGCCTTTATTCATTCATATCCAAGAAGGTGATTCCAAAGGCCTGAGCTTTATCTGCCTCAGGGGAAGCGTATGGAAAAGAGCCTTCGAATCTTCAGCTCTCTATGGCTTAGTTTTCCTCATCTGTAAGACAGAGATAATTATACCTAAAGGGCTGTTGAGTGGATCAAATTATTCTTAGTAGAGTCTGCGTCTGCAGCCAGTCTTTATCATATTTGATACTTGGGGAGCTTATAAGAATAATAGCAAGATCATGCAATTACTCGGAGATAGTGCTGGAATTTGAATTTAGACATATTTGGATTCTGACTTAATGTACTTACTATGTGCCCAACAGGGTTGTAAGCCCTTTACATGATTTCACTCATTTAATCATCACAACCACCCTATGAAGTAAAAAAAGGTATTGTTATTGTCTTTATTTTACAAATAAGGCAACTGAAGTTCAGCCCAAAACCAAAACCAAACCCAGTGCCAAGTCAAGTCGATTCCAACTCATAGCGACCCTATAGGACAGAGTAGAACTGCCACATAGAGTTTCCAAGGAGCGCCTGGCGGATTCAAACTGCTGACCCTTTGGTTAGCAGCCGTAGCACTTAACCACTACGCCACCAGGGTTTCCACTAAAGTTCAGAGAAAGTAAATAACTTGTCCATGACTGGTAAATGATAGAGCTGGAATTTGAACCCAGGCAGCCTGTATCGGATATGCCCTAACTGCTACCTAGGGACTCCCAGGAGCTTGCCTTTCTAATGTGTTTTCCATATCTCAAAGATGTGCCATCAGTGGGCTCTCGTGTGTTAACGAGGTGCCCTGAAGAAGGTTTCTGCTCTGGAGAGAAAATGAAACTTGAAGCCAGGCGGAATCAGACCACATCCCTGACATGAACACCTAATGACGATTGCTGTGTTGGAGCACAGATGAAAATATTAAAGTCCCTGGCTGCTGACTGAGCCCAGCATGCTCTAGCTAGAGAACCTTCTATGGAAAGAATGTGCTACGTACTTTACAGATACAGTGGCTCTTTTATAAAAATCCTTCCAGGTAATCCTACATTTTACAGGTGGGGAAACTGAGGTCTCAAGGTAGTATCTTGTTCCTAAGGAGCAAAGCCAGGACTTGATCCCAGGTCTTAAGATCCAAATTACAGTATTTTTTCTACCAAAGGTAGAAATATACTAAGGAGCAGATCTTGGTTTTGTATGAGACTAATTTTTTTTATAATTTATTTTTGCTGTTGAGAATATACACAGCAGAGCATACACCAATTCCGTAACTTCTGCGTGTACAATTCAGTGGCACTGATTACATTCAAGTTGTGTGACAATTCTCACCCTCCTTTTCTGAGTTGTTCCTCTCCCATTAACATAAACTCACTGCTCCCTAAGTTTCCTATCTAATCTTTCGAGTTGCTGTAGTCAGTTTCATCCCATGTAGATCTTGAAAGAGCACAGTGCTCAAGGCAGACGTTTTATATAAGAATAAATTTTTAAAAACTGTAAGAATTGAATGAGCTGCATTAGGAGATACAAAATTCTCCGTGCTGGCTGTGTTTGAGCAGAGGTTGAATAAGCTCCTGGTAAGTATACTTCTAGGGAATTCAAGCATCATGTGAGAGGGGGGTTAGACTCAACCTTTAAGTTCCTTTCTACCCTGACATGCTCCGGTTCTGTGAAATACGAGAATCTTGATTTTCTGCATCTGGTTCTACATTTTTCCCCTGGGGCGGCGGGGGGAAGACCTTATATTTAACAGGCCTGGAAAGGGGCATAAAGATCACTCCAGTGTGGCACCTTCATTTTACAAGTGAATGTATAGACCCATAGACTGAATTAGTGGCAAAGCCAAGGCTGGAACCCAGGCCTCCTGAATCTTAATCCAGGGTTTTCAATATAGGGTTTGTTGCTGGGACTTGTAAGTCGTCTACCATCCACCCAGTAGTAAAAGACAGAAACCTATGGGGTCACATTAGACTCCTTCCTCATCCCTCATAATGTCCTTTAGCTTCTATTTCCCTAATTATTTCATGACTTGGTTCTCTTCTCATTATATTCACTGCTATTCTGAGCCGGGCCACC
Source organism: Elephas maximus indicus (assembly GCF_024166365.1). Classification (NCBI taxonomy): domain Eukaryota; kingdom Metazoa; phylum Chordata; class Mammalia; order Proboscidea; family Elephantidae; genus Elephas; species Elephas maximus. The sequence goes on from NC_064825.1 coordinate 44,235,427, forward strand.
ATCATCTGAAAGTATGTCACTGGCCTCCTAATTGATCTCCTTGCCTCAAATCTTGCTCCCTCCAGTCCATTCTTCACACAGCTGTCAGAGTAATCTTTCTAAAACCCATAAATCTGATCATGCTACTCCCCTGCTTGGACCTCTTTAAGTAGATTGCTACCGGCCCCAGGATAAAATCTAAACTGTCCTCGATGACTCTTCATGACTCTACAAAACTCTCGGGCCTTGTACTCCCTGTGCCAAATTTCCCCTATTTTCCAGCTACATAGAATTACCTACAGTTCCTCAACTCACCATGCTCTCTCACCTCTAGCCTTTGGACCTGCTGAGCCGTGGAAAAACTGCAGATTTTCTCCTGTGGTTCCTTTACTCTCATTCTCAGTACTTGGCCTCATTCTAGAACCTGTGTGTCTCATGGGCTTGGTACATTGTTTCTATGTTCCCATAGCCTCCTACACATTCTTCAAGCATAGAATTATCACTGTGTTGCAGGTTCACAAATGCAAACCTCTAAAGAAGGCGAAGTAACAGAAGTGGCCTAGAAGAAGATAACAGAGACTGAAGAACCAGAGAGCACATTCACTGTCAGAAGAAGGCAGTTACTTTCTGGGCCCACTGACTTGTTTTATTCTAGCTAAATGTGGGCATGGTGGTATCAGATCTTCCAATTCTTCCAGGAAAGCCAGAAATCTGCATTTTCATGTTAAAAAAACCCCAATTTTTAAATCTTGGAAACTAAAGCAAATGTTAAAATTATTCTAAGAAACAAAACATGTCATCAGGTGCATTTGTGCCAGTTTGCAACTTCTCCATTGTTACTGTGGGTTTACAGGTTTGTTTCAGCCAACTAAGTTGTGAGTACCTGGAAAGTGAGAATGTCTTTGTTGTTGTATTCCCAGCACAACTCCTGGCATGTACCAGTCAAAGAAAGAATGAATGGGTACTGAAATCTAGAGTGAACTCGGCACTACCATGGTAAAAACCAGTTGCCTTTAAGTAAATTCCAACTCATAGTGACCCTATAGGATAGAGTAGAACTGCCCCATGGGGTTTCCTAGGCTGTAAATCTTTATGGAAGCAGACTGCAGAGCGGCTGGTGGGTTCAAACCGCCTACCTTTCACTTAGCAGTGAAGCACTTAGCCCCTGCACTACCAGGGCACCTTCCATAGTAGTAGGCTTATAAAAGCAAGTCCTGAGATTCAAGTTTCTGAAAGGACTTTATATTTGGCTTTGACACGATTGACCTCGGCAAACAGAATGATGGGACAGAAAGGTACACACCTAGCACTCAGCAGACTTCTTGCCTGAGAAACCACTCAGGCTAGAAGAATTTAAGTGGGCAGATTGAATCAAAATGTTTTTTGATTCAATCTTCCTATAAATTCAAATTGAATCAAACGTTTAATAATTAAGACCTGAGGGTAAGTACAGTGGCATGTGGGAAAATAGCTTCTCTCCAGGTTCTGAAATCTTCCAGCACTGACCATAAGGACCCGATTCAGAAGTAGGGGCTATTTGTTATGAAGTTCTATGCGAAGTTTAATAAACTAACTGCCAGATACTTCTCTCTCTAAGAAGTTTGTGTGAAGTAATCTTAATGTGGAGACAACTCGCCTAGGAACGGTGATTACACCCACACTTAATGCAACACCCACTGAGGCTGTCTCACTTTACATCTGACACACACACAAATTGGTTGCATCAGCAGAGAAATAGCCTCAGTTTTATCAAATATTCCTCCTAACTGTACAGAGGCCTGGCTGTCTGAGCCAAGTGAGATCTAGAAAGGTCCTGGGATCTGACAAATGGCTGGCTGCAGAAAGGGCACGGAGCAGGACCTCCCCAGACTTCTATCCCAGGTGTCAGCCCTGTGGGGATCTCACTCCCATGGACCTCCTATGGAGTGAGGCGGTGTATGGTAGAAAAGGGTCAAGACAGCATCTGGGGTTCTGATCTGGCTCTGCCACTTGTTGGGTGAACTTGGGAAAATCACTTCACTGTCCACGCTGATTACCTTAGCTCATCTTTTCTTGCCAGACCACATCTTAAAGTTGCTGTCCAGTTTACTGGCTGGCTTCCCTTAGGTCAGATGCCCAAACGGGCCAATCGGATGGTAGGATTATGTGGAGCAAAATCAACTTTCTAGTGATGCTACTTCAACAAGGGCAGGGGTGGAGCAATTTTATTTTGTTATGACCATGAAAAATACCATATCTAATAAATACCTAGTTAAAGAGTTGCCAAGTAAATGGTGAATAATGAACATCTCATTCTTTAAGACACAGCTTAAGTGTCATCTCCTAAATGTCATCTCCTTACTGATGTCCTCCCTAATCTTCCATCTTACAAGGATACGTTAGTCCTTTCTTGTGCCACAACTGAACCTCGTAACTATTATACTATTAATGCATTATATTATTACTGTTTACTTTCCTGTTTCTCCCATATAAGTCCTTGAAGGCAGGAACTATAACTTATTCATCTTATTCATAATAGAATCTCAGTAAATGGGCATGAAAGAGAACTATTGAGTAAATGGGTGGGAGAGCTCTAACATTCTATGAATCTATGAAAATACCAAGCTGCTGCTGTATTAGGGACCATAAAATGAAACCAGCTGGCTTTATATAGCAGCCCCATTAGCAGAAAGATGACAATGACTTCAGTTTATTGAGTTCTTACTCCATGTCAGGCAATGTGCTAAGACTTTATGTGAATTACCTCATTTAATACCTACAATGACCCCTATCTGACAGGTGAGAAAAATTAAACTCAGAGATTAAATAAATGCCCAACCAGGAGTCGTAGAGAGCCACAGTTCTAGGTAAAGGGTATTTGACACCGAAGCCCATACTCAAAACTCTTTAAAGAAGAAAAAAGAAAAAGATGATGCTGATAGTATAGTTCTATCAGCCTATTCTAAGGCTTCACAAAGGCCACCTGGGTACTGAATAGACCATAGACTATCAGAGCCAGAAGGAACATTTAGAGGGCATCCTTACAGGCAAGGATGGCGAGACTGCGTCTTACATACTTTGGACATGTTGTCAGGATGGATCAGTCCCTGGAGAAGGACATCATGCTTGGCAGAGTACAGGGTCAGCGGAAAAGAGGAAGGCCCTCAACGAGGTAGATTGACACAGTGGCTGCAACAATGAGCTCAAGCATAACAATGATTGTAAGGATGGCGCAGGACCGGGCAGTGCTTCGTTCTGTTGTGCATAGGGTCGCTATAAGTTGGAACCAACTCGACGGCACCTAACAACAAGTGGTTAAAAGCTCAGCTGCTAATCAAAAGGTTAGCAGTTCTAATCCACCAGCTGCTCCTTGGAAATGCCATGGGGCAGTTCTACCCTTTCCTATAGGGTCACTATCAGAATCAATGGCAGTGGGTTTGTTTGTTTTTTTTTTTTTTTTTGAGTCCAGCTCTAACCCAGACCCACCCAGTGCCGTCGAGTTGATTCCGATTTTATAATTGGAATCAGAGGCTCCTTCTTGTGTTATCTGACATTTGCTCCCTCACTTCATTCAGGGCTCTGCTCATACGTCATCTACATGAAGACCTTCCTTGGCCACATATCTGAAATAGCCCTCCATCACTCCTTGTTTTCTTATCTTTATTTTTTTTCATAAAAGTTTTTTCGTGTATTATGAATTTGTTTACTTATTTCCCCCACTAGAATATAAGCTTCATGAGGGCAAAACTTTGATTGCTGTTTCTCTGTAGCACAGCAGTGCCTGGCATATAAGGAATGTAGTAAATATATTAGTTGAATTAAACATTCCAAAGCTTCGACTGCAATGTGATCTTAATGCGCTAAAATTTTTCTTCAGTCTTCAAGGCAGAAGGCTTTATTTTTGCCTTTAGTTTCTCATACTTCTGGCCTAACGTTTACCACATTGTTAAACTTGGGTAAACATCTGACTCCTCTCCTGATTACCAGTACCTCTCCCGCCCACTCCCCACCCAAGGACAGGAACTTGCCCTAGTCATGTGTGTATTCCAAGAGCTTAGCACAGGGCCTGGCACAAGCAGGTATTCCAAAATGCTTGTGGGAGGTTGGCGTGGACAGTGGTAAGAATGATAGTCACAGGCATCATTGCTTAGTGATTTATTCTCATCTTAAAGCTCCATCAGCAGGTGGAATGGAAAACACCTCCCACCCTGACTCCTTGGGCAACCAAGGCATTATACTCCTTCACTGCCTGCTCTGTCTGGAGTACTCGCACATCGATGCCTTGTTTCTCGAGGTACTCCACCGTTGATGGAGGCACCTGTGAAAGAGCAGAAGACATAGTAAGTTAGGGGGAACGGCCCCCCAGGCTTTCCTTTCCTGCCATGAGGTAAGCATACTATAAAGTTGGACAGTGACAACTGTCACTCCTCAATCACCCCGCCTGTCACCAGTCTAAAATTTGGCAGAGAGCCCTAAGGAGTTAAGAAGGTCTCTGAGAAGTTGACAGAAGTACTATAATATCCATGCATAAAGCTCAGGTGAAATGGAAATGGAAAAGGCGTGACTTTTGGAGTCAGGCAGCCTTGGATTTAAATCCTGACAGGCAGTATGACTTTGGGTAAGTGAATTAAATTCTGAGCCTTTGCTTCCATGTCTATAAATTAGGGATAATCGTATCTAGCTCACACGGTTGGTATGAGAACTAGTGAGCTTAGGTTTGTAAAATGTCTAGCATGGTATAAAGCATAAAGTAAGTAAACGTTAAATATTGGGGTCAGGCCAACCTGAGTCTAAATTCTAACTTAGAATTAACCAACCTAGAGACCTTAGGCCAGTTATTTAAAGTCACTGAGTCCCAAATTCATCACCTGTAAAATGTGGCTAATAACACATCATCACAGGGTTGATGTGAGGATGAAATTAACTGATGTATGTATACTGCAGCAATATGTCCTCTAAGAAAGGACTTTTTAAAAAAATTTTTTACTGTGCTTTAAGTGAAAGTTTACAAATCAAGTCAGTCTCTCATACAAAAATTTATATACTCCTTTTGCTATATACTCCTAATTGCTCTCCCCCTGGTGAGACAGCATACTCCTTCTGTCCACGCTCTCTTTTCGTGTCCATTCAGCCAGCTTCTGACCCCCTCTGCCCTCTCATCTTCCCTCCAGATAGGAGATGCCAACATAGTCTCGTGTCTACTTGATCCAAGAAGTTCATTCTTCACCAGTATCCTTTTCTATCCCATTGTCCAGTCCAATCCCTGTCTGGAGAGTTGGCTTTGGGAATGGTTCCTGTCCTGGGCCAACAGAAGGTCTGGGGACCATGACCACCAGGGTCCTTCTAGTCTCATTCAGACCACTAAGTCTGGCCTTTTCATGAGAATTTGGGGTCTGCCTCCTACTGCTCTCCTGCTCCCTCAGGGGTTCTCTGTTGTGTTCACTGTCAGGGCAGTCATCGGTTGTAGCCGGGCACCATCTAGTTCTTCAGAAAGGCCTTTGTTGACCACTAATTTAAAGCAGCCCCTCATAAGTCACCATTTAATTTCCTTCACAGCATTTATCACTATCTGAAATTATTGTCTACCTTTTTATTATCCATGAGGGGCATGAACCTTGGTTGGCTTGCTTATCCCGATGTCCCCAGTGCCTAGAATAGTGCCTAACCTATAGAAGGTGCTTAATATTTTGTGAATGAATTACTATAAAAGGTCATCAGTAAAGGACAGCTATTATTGGATGGTATCTTCTCAACTCTGGCTTGTCCTAAATATTTTTTCCTAAGTAGTTTTTACTTAGACTCTGCTTCCTCAGAAAGAGCTCTGAGTAAAATATAAAAAAAAGTCCTGTATTACTTTTCTACATGCTTGAAAGATTTTATAACTACAACAAAATCCTTACAGACAGAACTTACTTTAATGGGAACAATAACCAGTTTAACCTAAAAAATATAAATAAATAAAGGGTACCTTCATCAGTAGATTTTAGAATATGTATACAAAGGAAGGAATAAGCCAGGTCTCTATATACTTATGTGGAAGGTTGTCCATAAAATCGTAATGTAGGTGAAAAAAGTTAGAGAATAAATACATAGAGTGTAATAGTATTTATGTAAAAAGGCGATAAGTGTATATAAAAAAAAACCCAAAGTGTATATATGCATATCTAATTTTTTTTTTTTTTAATATGTGTAAGTGTGCATATGGCTGCAGATGCTTACAAGGGGAACAGGAGCAGAGCAGTATACACAAAACGTGGAGACTGGGGAGGGGAAATCTTCCACCTTTCTACTACTACAGTTCTGTACTGTTTAAATGTTTTACTTTTGCAATTAAAAATTTTTTTTCTGAAAGAAAAAAAAAAACAAATGGATTATACCTAAGAAAAGAAAAAGTACTCTAAAAATGTAAAGAACCAAATATTGATAACTGTGATAACTGTAGGACTTGAGAAATAAGCCCTTCAGGATGAAGGTATTCCTGAGAAATAGTGGAAATGACACAGTCCCAGGATTAGGCAGAGGGAGGAGAGTCTTCACCTCATGATGAACACTAGTGTATGCAGCCATTATTCTATCCTGGGTCATCCACTGGCTCAGCAAACTGAATGTAAGGGATATGTAGAAGTGGACTCCTAAGAAGGACATATTTGTAAGGTAAAGGTCCAAGAGATCACCCCAACTGTCATCAGAATCCTGTACACACCAGTACCTACCTTCAAGGCCTCACTCATGCCTCGGCCAATCACAAGGGTCTGCACACCCTTCTTGACAACTTCCTCTACATCTGCAGGCTGTACACCAGGAGAATGCTAGATGTGGAAAGAGAAAGTAGACCAGGTACCCGCTCTTTTAATCTTTCTTTGCAACAGGCATTCTTGTGGGATTCAATCACTCATTCAAAAATATTTACTGAAGTTTATTCTGTTTCAAGCATTGTTCTGGGCACTAGAAAAAATAGAGAAGATACAGTGCTGCCCTTAAGGAGCTCCAAGTCTAGTGAAAAATATAGAAAACTAAAAAGTAAATGTAATCATTTTACAGGTGCTACAAGCAAAGTTCAGGGTATCATGACACCATAGATTAAAAAAAAAAAAAATAAGGGGCATCTAATTCAGGCCTGGTTGGGGGGTTGACGGGAAGGCATCCTAGAGGAGGTGGCATTTAAGCTGAGATCTAAAGGACAAACAGGAATCAACCACATTAAAGGAAATCAAGGAACAAGGCCTGCCAAGTAGAGGAAATAGCATGTACAAAGTCTCAGAAGAAAGAAGGAGCCTAGTGAACTGCAGGTAATTCAGGATGACTGGAGTGTGGAGTGACAGGTACGGGAGGAAAAAGAGACGAGGCAGGAGAAGAAAGGCACTTGCGTGCCATGCTAAAATTAGGATCTGGAAAAATTTCATAAGAAACTCCAAAGTTTACTTTTTTCTGAGTCCCTTTTCCACCTAAGTCTGGGAAAACTATGCTTTAAAACCTACTGGCTTAGTGTTTTGGCTTAGTTATCTACTGCTGCTTTAACAGAAATACCGCAACTTGGATGGCTTTAAAAAACATTTATTTTCTCACAGTTTAGGAGGCTAGAAGTCTGAACTCAGGACACTGGTTCTAGAGGAAGGCTTTCTCTCCATGTTGGCTCTTGAGGAAGGTGCTTGTCTCTTTTCAGCTTCTGTGTCCTGGTTCCTTGGTGATCCCCATGTGGTGTGGCATCTATCTTCTCCCATCTCTGCTTGCTTGCTTGGTTCCTTGCTCAGTCTGCTTTTTTTATATCTCAAAAGAGATTGATTTATGACACATCCTACACTAATACTGCCTAACTAACATAGCAAAGAAAACCCAATCCCAAGTAGATTATAACCATAAGTATGTTGTTGTTGTTAGGTGCTGTCCAGTCAGATCTGACTCATACTGACTCCAAGTACAACAGAATGAAACATTGCCTGGCTCTGTGGTCCTATACCATAAGTATAGGAGTTAGGATTTACCACACATATTTTGGGGGAACAAAATTCAATCCATGAAACCTACCTATCTCTCTATAAAGCCTTCCCAGACTCTCCCAGGCATATTTAAGGTGAGGTGCTTAAAGAAGATTAATCCAGCATTATGGCATGGTGGCTTCTGAACTGCCTCCACTTCAGCAAAGGCGATACGGGAGTTCAAAGTTTGATAAATACCAGCCCAACATACTGGATTCACATGTTATGCATCTTTACAAGGATGAAGCTCTCAGCGCTGACACAGAGAGACAAAGCATTCCTCCCCTATTCTTTCATTCGTTCAACAAGCATTTACTGAGTCAGGTCCGATACTAAGCACTAGGAATGTTGAGATGAACCAACTGTTGCTTGGAGGAGTTTTAGGCAGGTGAGGTTAGAGAACAGGTGCAAACAGTTAGAATGAGATAAAACAGTTGAGGATCTCAGAAGTGGGAATGAGAAAATATGAGTGGGAAACTGTCGGGGAGGACACATGTTTTAACTGGGTCTTAAAGTATGTAGCAGTATGCCTTGATGCAATGGCTGTGGCCGCAGTACATTCTAATCGTTAACTAGAGATGGTAGAGGGAAAGAGCTGCTGAAATTATCAAGAAGACAACAAATGGACCAGAGAAAGAAGGGTTTTTCAGTCTAGAAAAATGATGGTTTAGAGGAGATAGAATTGAAATATATTTATAAAAGGTATGGGAGAGTAATATGAATCATTTAATTAAATCCTGGGATAATAATATCTTACATGTTTACAGTTGCAGTTTTCATAACACATCTATATAAATTATCCCATGTGATCTCATAATGATCCTGTAAAGTACAAAAACATCCAACTTCCTTGTTTTACAGATAAAAGAAATTAAAGCTCACAAAAGAGACACAACTTGGCCAATTACACAATTACTAAGTGGCGGAGCTGGGATTTGAACTCAAACATGTTTGACTTCTGATTCAACACACTTTACTAGAATACTATAACCAGGGAACAACTTTCCTGAAGCTTGAAATGGCCAAATCTAATGACCACATCGGGTTGTTGTGCTTATCCCAGGTACACAATAAATGTTAGTTTAAATGTAAACCTGAATCTTCCCTAGAGCAATCTTTCTCTCTCAGAAACACCATACACATAGCCAATAGAGGAGATAGAATATCAAGATGTTTAATATTCCAAAATTATAATTTTTGATTAACCCCCAAAAAAGGCAGGAACAAAGAACATGGAGACAAATAGAAAGCAAATAGGAAGATGAAAGACTTAAACCTAACCATATTGATAACAATATTAAGTTTAAATGGATTAAATAGTCAAATTAAAGGCAAAGATTGTCAGACTGGATTAACAAAGTAAGATCCAACTAAATGCCATTTTCAAGATATGCACTTCAAATATACAGATAGCTGCAGGTAAAAGGGTGAAAAAACGTACGATGCAAACACTAGGCTGACAAAAGTTGGTACAGTTATATTAATATCAGGTGAAGTAGACTTAAAGGCAGGAAATATTACTAGAGATGAAGAGTATCATTTCATAATGATGAGAGGGTTAATTAATCAGGAAAATATGAAAAACCCAAATCCGTGCACTCTTAATAACAGAGCTTCAAAACATAGGAAGATAAAAAAAAAAAAAGAACTAAAGAGAGAAATAAACCACAACTATGGAAGTTTTAACCACGCTTTCTCAGTAATTGATAGAACAAACAGACAAAACATCATTAGGATATAGAAGATTGAACACCATCAACCAATTTGACCTAATAGATATTTATAGATTACGGGCCCAACATGGAGACACTGGTGGTGTGGTGATTAAGACCTATGACTGCTAACCAAAAGGTCAACTGTTTGAATCCACCAGGCACTCCTTGGGAACCCTATGGCGGAGTTCTACTCTGTCTTATAGGGTCATTATGAGTTGGAATCAACTCGACAGCAGGGTCATTATGAGTCGGAATCAACTCGACAGCAACGGGTTTGGTTTTTTTGGTTTTAGTATACCCAACATACTCATCATATGACTCTGCTATCACACACCTGAGTATTTATCCTCGAGAAATGAAAACTCACGTTCACACAAAAACCTGTACATGAATGTTAATAGCAGCTTTGTTTGTTGTAGCCAAAAACTTGAAATGACCCAAATGTCCAACAATAGGTGAATGAATAAACAGATTTGTTATAATCCAAACAGTGAAATACAACTCAGCAATAAAAAGAAACAAACTACTGATATGTACAACAACATGATGAATCTAAAACATATTATGCTAAGTGAAAAAAGCAAGACTCAAAAGATTACATACTGTATGGTTCCATTAACATGACAAGTAAATATGTGTATTAAGTCAGTTCACAAAAATTTTAATAAGGCCTGTATATTAGATAGTAGTATTGTATTAATGTTAATTTCCTGATTTTGATCCTCATATATCATGATTATGGAAGAGAATGACCTTGTTTTTTAGGAACTACATACAGGTATTTAGGAGTAAAGGGGTATAATATCTTCAACATATAATTCAGGAAAAAAAAAAAAACCTATCAATCCACTGATTGATCAAAAGGTAGGATGACAAAGAGAATAATAATGAAAATATAAAATGTTAATATTTGGAACAGGATTAAATATGTATGAGAATTCTTTGTACTATTCTGTAACTTGTCTGTAAGTCTGAAATTACTTCAAAATATAGTTTTTTAAAAAAAAAAAGTATAGTAGCATAGGCAGGTTACAGATGAGCAGGAAGAGACCACCTATAGTCACACGTACACACTCACCTGCTCCCTGATTTATTTAGCCAATGAAACAGAACTTGACAGAAGCCAGGTGGCCACACAAAGCAGCAGTAGAGGCAGCATCTCTTTGCAGGATTTTCTCATGTCTCTTGACTCCCTGTGGGGTATGCAGCTAGCTGCTGGTGACACTCTTCACTTAGTCAGTGTCTCAGAGCTGTCTCTCTGCTATCCTTTTATATTCAGGCTTACCTCATCAGTACCTTCCTAAAGTCATTTCCACTGAGACTGTACATGCTGATATTTAAGGGCATATCAAAGAGTGTTCTAAGTTAGAACACCTGCATGTCAAAGAGTAAACCAAATCAGTAACAAGGGTACGCCCTCATGTTGGGAAAGGACACGGAGCTGGTGGCTAGGCATCTCTGCACAGTATCTCTGCTTCCGGCTTTCTCTGTTTTCCACAAAGAGCAGGAGAGATTTAGGGAGGTTAAATTCTTTGCCTATAAAGTTACTGAGGTTGATAAATTTGTTAAAGACATAACAAAATAAAGGGGAGGGGGAATATGTTTTTCACTTTATCACAACCATTGGTTCTTAAGAATGAAAAGGATTGGTTTAGTTACCCTTTTTATTTCCATGGTCTTTTGATCAATTCTAGAACCACCTTGAACTGGATATGACTTAAAGAACCTAAAAATTTGTCTGGAGATAAATTTTTCTGGGGGAAACATCAAGGTTGGAGAGCTTCACCTTCCTTAAGCAAATGCGTTTACCTGAATTATTGAGCCATTGCTTCATTTAACAAGGAGTAGCACCTACTGTGAGTAGCACTCTGATGCCCAGATTCTAAGCACACATTCTCGTAAAATGAAATGAGGACACTGTCCGCTAGAAATCAAGTGAAAGGTCACAAGAGAGCGTAAAGCACGATCCTTCAGACATTCAGAGACTAGAGGCAGCCGCAGATCATCAGCGTTGCTGGATCAATGGAACTCAGACGATGAATTTGGCCGCTGCGTGCTATGCTGCAGGCCCACAGTGTCACGTACAGAGCAATGAAAGCTAACTCTGCAACAGCCTGTGGATTCATGCATTGGCGGGTGATGATTACTCACAGCTTTGTGCAGAGGCTTGGGATTGTTATTGAGGCATCCTCAATTTGCTACCAGCTCCTTCTCTGCTTCTTCCAATCCCTCTGGGCAAACCACTAAAGATCTCTTCCCTTACTGTCTGATTCTGTTCCTCTTTTTTAAGAGGCTTTCCATTACACGACCTCAGGTTGTAAAAGCTTATTATATGTTCCCCCTTGGGAGAAAGCTATTAATTGTGGAAAAATGTTCAGCTAATACCCATTATGCCAGCTAAACAACAGGGTGGCATCCTATATGGCTCAGGCATTTCCTCCTATTTTATATTAAATTTGAAGAGAAAACATTCCTAAATTATACTTTCAAGGAAGTGTTTCCTTCTGCCTATATGAAGTGAGCATAAATGGGTAGTAGCAATGCCATTATCTGGCTATTTTGCTGATAAAGGCAGAATCTATGAGTAAAGGTTAAGGATCTCTGCATCTGTCACCTATGGACACTGCCTGAGTTCACATTCTCATTATAGCTTGTCTGAATTCTCTCTGCCTCTACAAGGGCAACCAACCCGACCCTATTGGACAGAGTGGAACTGCCCCATAGAGTCTCCAAGGAGTATCTGGTGGATTTGAACTGCTGATCTTTTAGTTAGCAGCCGTAGCTCTTAACCACTACATCACCATGGCAGAGGCCTATTTTTTTTTTAATTAACTTTTATTAAGCTTCAAGTGAACGTTTACAAATCCAATCAGTCTGTCACATATAAGTTTACATACATCTTACTCCCTACTCCCACTTGCTCTCCCCCTATTGAGTCAGCCCTTTCAGTCTCTCCTTTCGTGACAATTTTACCAGCTTCCCTCTCTCTCTATCCTCCCATCCCCCCTCCAGACAAGAGTTGCCAACACACTGTCAAGTGTCCACCTGATTTAATTAGCTCACTCTTCATCAGCATCTCTCTCTCCCTCGCTGACCAGTCCCTTTCATGTTTGATGAGTTGTCTTCAGGGATGGTTCCTGTCCTGTGCCAACAGAAGGTCTGGGGAGCATTGCTGCCGGGATTCCTCTAGTCTCAGTCAGACCATTAAGTATGGTCTTTTTACGAGAATTTGGGGTCTGCATCCCACTGATCTCCTGCTCCCTCAGGAGTTCTCTGTTGTGCTCCCTGTCAGGGCAGTCATTGATTGTGGCCGGGCACCAACTAGTTCTTCTGGTCTCAGGATGATGTAGGTCTCTGGTTCATGTGGCCCTTTCTGTCTCTTGGGTTCTTAGTTGTCGTGTGACCTTGGTGTTCTTCATTTTCCTTTGCTCCAGGTGGGTTGAGACTAATTGATGCATCTTAGATGGCCGCTTGTTAGCATTTAAGACCCCAGACGCCACATTTCAAAGTGGGATGCAGAATGTTTTCATAATAGAATTATTTTGCCAATTGACTTAGAAGTCCCCTCAAACCATGTTCCCCAGACCCCTGCCCCTGCTCCGCTGACCTTTGAAGCATTCATTTTATCCCGGAAACTTCTTCGCTTTTGGTCCAGTCCAATTGAGCTGACCTTCCATGTATTGAGTGTTGTCTTTCCCTTCACCCAAAGCAGTTCTTATCTACTGATTAATCAATAAGAAACCCTCTCCCTCCCTCCCTCCCTCCCCCCTTCGTAACCACAAAAGTATGTGTTCTTCTCAGTTTTTACTATTTCTCAAGATCTTATAATAGTGGTCTTATAACAGAGGCCTATTTTTGTGCCACAGATCCCTCTGGGAGTCTGATGAAGTCTGTGGGTCCTTCTTAGAATAATGTTTTTAAATGAATAAAATATATAAGATTACAAAGGAAACCAATTTTATGGAAATACAATGATCGAATATTAAAAACAAGTGTGTGATCTAATAACATATGTGCTTCTTTATTAGTTTAGGAGAGTGAAAATCTTTTCTAAAGGCCCACTAGCAGGGACGGATTACCCAATAAGTAAGTTAAGCATGTGTTTAGGGCATCAACAAAACAGGGACACCGATGGTCTAAAGCAAAGACTCACAGATGCCAAGCAGACAGGACACAAGGAAAAGTGAGTGCCCGCAGTGGAAGGGAACTGGCAGGGCACTAAATGAAATTGATACCAGCTGCAGTGCGTGAGAATGTGCCAGCAGGAAATAAAGTTCATGCAGGGCCAAGAGGGTGCCCACGTGCAAGGTTATTTAAGCTGTCAGGCCCCTACAACTTCAACACCTTCATTGACACATCTGTCTCCTAGGTCCCGTCCCATGTAACTGAAACTCCTTATCCCAGTGGTCTCTTGGGAATGTACTATTTCTTTGTAATAAACAAGGGTGTGGCCTGTCGAGTCTAACTCTTGCTACATTCACCCAATATGCAATTAGATCCAACATGAGCAGTTACCAGGCAAGGGCGGATTATATTAATAGATAACAGGTCTCTGATCCATTTTGAGAGAACCGTCTTGTACATCCACGTCTAATGATCCAGCAACTCCTGCCAGGAGGGCCAGCAATGCTCTTTGCCATGATACAAACCCAAGGGTATGCTCTTGCAAACGTCCTGGTAAACAACCAATGGGAGTTCCAGTCCCCTGTGGACCCTAAGCATGTGCTTACCTTGCTTATTGGGTAATCTGTCCGTGTCCTGGAATTGTCCACTCTTTCTAAATACCTTAGAAAACATTGCTTCAGAGCAGACATAAAAAGGAGATACCAAAAAAGAAGCTGAAAACATCGCCAACAAAATGCGAACACTAAAGTATGTATTTGTTGGTTATGTAGAATAATATTTTACAGCATTTTCATCAGATGAGTCAAGCTTTCCAAGATGCAGAAGTACATTTACAGACATGCACAGATCTCTACTAGCCATTAACAGGGTGTTTACATAATTTAAGAGAAGATTTTAGGAATTTTGAAAACGTATCAAAACAAATACTGCCAAATACTGATTATCAAGCAGTTCACCATCAGAGAAGCATTAGAGAGAAACAAGTGGCCATAAAACAAAAAATAGTACATGTGAGGAACGTGCTTCTTAGTTCAATCAGGTATACAAGACCAAATGGGCAGCTCCTGTCCAAAAGCAGGATGAAGGGTCAGGAAGAGACAGGAACTGGTCGAATGGACACAAGAAACCTGGGGTAGGAAGGGGGAGTGCGCTGTCACATTGTGGGGATTGCAACTCATGTCACAAAATAATATGTGCATAAATTTTTGAATGAGAAATGAACTTGAGCTGTAAACTTTCACCTAAAACACAATAAAAAATAAATAGAAACAAGTAAATGGTAGAAGTGCACTAGAAGTACTGAGTGCCAGAGATCAATTTCATATAACCACATACTACACCATCATTGACACACTTGAATCTTACATGAAAAGAAGGGCAAAAGTGTAAGAAGTTCCTTCAAATAGATTTTCCTTCTTAAACAACGTGGATATACCTCATGAAGAATGTATGAAGGCATCCAGGAATTAGTGCAGGCTTATCCTGATAACTTAAATACAAAACTTTGCAGAGAATTGTGACAATTTCATCCTTACATGAGAGCTAAGTTTACAGATTCAGAAAAGGCAAGTTTTACTTATGTAGGCATGTATGATTCCATAATAGAAGATAAAATACAATGCGTATTTCCCAACAATGAAATTGCTTTATGCATATTCCTAACTTTAATGATCACAAACTACAAAGAGAACACTCATTTTTGTCCTTAAAAAGACTCAAAAACCCTCAGCATATGTCATGGATTGAATTATGTCCCCCCAAAATATCTGTCAACTTGGCTAGGTCATGATTCCCAGTATTGTATGATTGTCTACCATTTTGTCATCTGATGTGATTTCCCTATAGTTGTAAATCCTATCACCATGATGTAATGAGATGGATTAGTGGCAGTTATATTGATGAGATCTACAACATTAGATAGAGTCTTAAGCCAATCTCTTTTGAGATACGAAAGAGAGAAGCAAGCAGAGAGACACGGGGACCTCATACCACCAAGAAAGCAGCACCAGGAGCAGAGCACATCCTTTGGATCTGAGGTTCCCGCTCTGAGATGCTCCCAGACCAAGAGAAGACCGATGCATCACAAGGACCTTCCTCCAGAGCCGACAGAGAGAGGAAGCCTTCCCCCGGAGCCGGCACCCTGAATTCAGACTTCTAGCCTACTGGACTGAGCAAGAATAAACTTCTCTTTGTTAAAGCCATCCACTTGTGTTTCTGTCATAGCAGCACTAGATGACTAAGACAGCATACAACGATTCAAGAAAGACTTGATTCATTATCCTTAAAATGTATGGAAGTAGATATTGTTCTGCAGCTTAATTGTGATGAAATCATTGAAGAATTTGTAAGAGCGAAGAATAGAAATGTTTTTAATTATAACACATTAGATATGAAAGATATATCTAAAAATAAAACGTAGTGATTTGTAATACTTGTTTCCTGATCGATAAATTTTCTTTTATGACATCTTTTCATTTATTCATTCATAATTATAGCCTTTATTATGAGACAAGCATCAAAACTGAAGTAGAAGTGGTTTGAAGCAAAATTAGTAAAAATCAATTTTTTGTTGTGGGAGATCAAAGAATTTTACATTGATTGTTGAAACAACTAAGTTCACCGACTCTTTTCTTTGTTGTAGAATATTCTTTCTGTAGAAAATGTATATAGTAAAAATCTTAGTACCCCTCATCCACTAAAAATGTTATAAACCAGCTCATTTCATTCTGCTAAAATGGCATACACCACTTTTGCATTCAATCGCTACCGTTATATAATGGCATTTAAAAAGAAGTTACATCATGGATAACTAAGACACACATATATATACATATCTATATATATCTCAAATGCATGAGTAAGCAGAGGAGGGGGCACAAGAGATTATCAGTGTTCAGGGCCGTCACATGCCTTAATCTAGCCCTGCCCACTAGCAGGCTTATCCTCACATCTCATAGTGGCAAACTGCTAGTTGTCCTTTCAAAATTCCATTCAGTTCCTTTTCTGGGGCACATGGCTATTCTAGCTAGAGACTCCATTTTCAGTGCTCCCTTGCAGCTAGGTGTAAGGTGTATAAAATTCACTGGAATGTGAGCAGAAGAAATGAAGGTCCAATCTAGATTTGGGTCTTGAAACATTGGATGTGAGCTTTTCTTTTATTTTCCACTCCTTACAAGTTGGAACTCTGGCGTGCTTACAAGCAGCTTCCACCTTTCTACAGGAAATGTAGGAGATGGTGGAACAACACAAAGGAAAAAAACTGGATCCCTAGATGACCCTATAGTTCTACTCTGACACACACAGGGTCACCATGAGTTGGTATCAACTTGACAGCAACTGGTTTAGAGATGACCCTGTGTGGCATGAAGCCACCCTGCCTCTCAACTTAGACTGGCCACACTAATATATGAGAGAGATTAATATACTTCTATCTTCTTTAAGCCATTGAACTTTGGCCTTTAGCCTAACTAACCCACGAACCCTTTCCTAAGATAAACCATGATTAGTTAGACAAATCATTTGGGGTGGAATGGATATTAGGTGTCAACCACACTAGACTACTACAGTGGAGTATGTCTGATATGCAGAATAATACAAGGCAGTGATATGGTATGGGCAATTATGAGAATTCAACTATGTATTTTCAGAAAAAGAGAAAAAAACTATTTAAATAGTAAGGGTTATCCAGCCATTCTGCTCAAAGATCATAGGCCATGGACTGATCATGAAATAGTGGACATGGAGCTGCTATTCCTTCCATTTCAGTTTCATAGTTGCTGGTTACAATGGGAACCTTTTGTCTCACTGAGTGTGTTTTTACAGTTTAAAACTACAATATGTATTTTTTCACATAACATGGACCCTAACTGCAAGGCGACTACCTTATCTGGTCCTCAATCAAGGATAACCATATGTGCTAACATGAGGGAATCTCCTTAAAGGATTTACTATGAGTAATTATTGTTTTAAGTGCTGACTTTAAAATTCCTGAATAAGAGTCAAGTCCACCACATCAGCCTTTAAAAATCAGAGTGGTAGGATCTAAGGCTTGGAGTAACCGTTAAGTATCAATCTGGCACAATCTTTTTTCGTATCTCCTTTTTATGTCTGCTCTGAAGCAACGTTTTCTAAGGTATTTAGAAAGAGTGGACAATTCCAGGACACGGACAGATTACCCAATAAGCAACCATATTATTAGAATCTCCTGTAAAAATGTTTGCAGATACTGGTGACTAATTGAGGAAGTCTTCCCAGAATTCTACTCTAGCATTTTCCCACACTTCTATGTCTATACATATGTTCTTCCTGACAGTAAACTGGTTTCTCTTAGCTGACCTGGGAAACCACCCCTTTAAGAATCAGGTCAAAGATCATGTTTTCTGAAAAGACTCCCGTAACTCATCCGGCCAATCTTAGGCACCCCTTTCTCTCTGCTCCCATTGTACCTCTTTCATCTACCTACTATAGCACTTATTACAATTGTCTCTTTGCCTGATTCCCCCACAGAGATCCTTGAAGGCAGAGACTATGGCTGATTTATTTATGTATCACCAATCTTTAAGGCAATGTCTGGCCCTCTGTAAGCAATGCCTGTATATTTTTAAATGTTGAATGATAATAGTACACATCAAATCTACTTTTGGATGCTAGAATGTCTGAGTTTCAATAAAGTATTCTGAAATGCTCTGAGAAATCAACAAAGTGGTTTCTTTAATTCTTGGGAGTTTCCACATTCTATTTTGTTTTCAACTTTGACTTGAATAACAAAGAAAGCAATATCATGTTCATTTTTACTAATAAATTTAATCATTTCCACATTTCAAAATTGACCTTCTCATAAATCGTTGGTATATCAGTCAGGCTTCTCCAGAGAAACAGAACCAACAGTGTGTGCATTGAAAGACTTATTTTTAAAAATTGTCTCTCTTGATTGTAAACCAAAAACCAAACCCAGCGCCATCAAGTCGATTTCGACTCATAGCGACCCTATAGGACAGGGTAGAACTGGCCCATAGAGTTTCCAAAGAGCGCCTGGTGGATTGGAACTGCCAACCCTTTGGTTAGCAGCTGTAGCACTTAACCACTACGCCACCAGGGTCTCCCTCTTGATTGTAGGGGCTGGTAAATCCGAAATTCGTGGGCCAGGCCACAGGCTGGAAACTCAGGCAAGAGTTGATGTTGCAGTCTTGAGGCTGAACATCCTCTTTTTCAGGAAACCTCAGTTTTTACTCTTAAAGTCTTCAACTGATTAGATTAGGCCCACCCACATTTACTTAAATCAACTTGTTATAGATGTTAACTACATCTACAAAATACCTTTACAGGAACATCAAGGAGTTTTCACACTTCCTTTGGTTCTCTTTGGGTGGCTGCTAATTGGCTTGGCTTTCTTTTAATTCTAGGGTACATATATATATACATATACTCTGTCAGCCTAACAAAAAGAACACATAAGTGACCATGAATGACCAATGTATGTTTCCACATAGAAAACTCTCCTCTAAAAGGACAGTTAGTGCCTTCAGATAGAAGTAAGCAAGGACAGTATGACATAGTAGAAAAGGTATGGGCCTAATTTAGAGTCAGAAAGTCTCGATTTCAAATTCTGATTCTGAAAATTACAGTTTTATGACCTTGGAACAGCTATATTTGACTAGGCACATGTTATCTGTTTAATGACTGGTAGGGATTTGCAGCGGGTGGCATAACGCTTAAGTGTTCAATAGGTTGGTGGTTCAAACCCTCGTAGGGGATCCGTGAAAGACATGGCAACCTGCTCCTGTAAGTATTACAGCTTAGAAAAAACCCTTTGGGGCAGTTCTACTCTGTCACATGGGATCATTATAAGTCAAAAAGCAACTCGTTGGCACCTAACAACAGTGATTTGGGAGGAGGTGGTAGTAATTATTCAAGGATACTGCCTGAAGACAATAAATTTTCTCGACATTTCCATTCTGTAATTACTGTAAAATCCACGCACACACCTTTTTAAAACTAATAAATAATGAATCAAATTAACCTATCTCAGAGGGAATGTCACAAAGAAAAAAAAATTGTTTAAAGCCATTTTAATGAAAAATTCAATTCAATGAACATTTTTTAAAAGAGTTAAGTTCCTTCCCCCAGAGCCAAGAGAGAGAGAGAACACTTTCCCCTAGAGCTGGCACCCTGAATTTGGACTTCTAGTCTTCTAACCTGTGAGAAAGTACATTTCTGTTCATTAAAGCCACCCACTAAGAAATTAAGAGAGAATTTGGTCCCGAGAAGTGGGGGTGCTGCTCTAACAAATACCTAAAACGTGGAAGTGGTTTTGCAATTGGATAATGGTGTAGAACCTGAAGAAATTTTGATGTGCTTCATAGTAAGGTCCTAGATTGCCTTGAAGAGAGTGTTGGTAGAACTATGGACATTAAGGCCAATTCTGATGAGGGCTCTGAAAGAATGGAGAGCTGTGACGAGAGCATCTATCATCACGAACAAAACGTTGCTGGAAATGCAGACCTGACACGTGCTCCTGGTGAGACTTTTCAAAGGAAATGATGAACATGTGACTGGATATCGAAGGGAAGGTGATGCTTTTTACGCACTGGCAGAGAACTTGTCCGAATTATGTTCAAATGTTTGATGCAAAGTAGAACTTCTAAGTGATGAACTTGGATATTTGGCTGAGAAGATTTCACGGCTTCTCCTTGCTGCTTACATTAGAATGTGGGAGGGAAGAGATGGACTTAAAAATGAACTGCACAAAATGAAACTAGAATTTAAAGATTTGGAAAATTCTGTTGTACAAACTAAGGACATTTGTCCTAGAACTCTTACCAAGGACGTGATGACTCAATCTTTTGCTAAAGAGATTAATCCTGACTGATGGATCTATTCAACTACCGAAGCAAAAATCCTGTCAGCTTAGACTGAAAGGGACAGAGATAGTACAAAATGAAGAAAAGCTGCCTGCCTCCTGGAATTCTGTAGGTAGGAAATGGGCTAATGCAGCAACTTATTTAGTAACAAGACAAAAATGTCCGTTCTTTCCACTTCTATCCAACATTGTACTGGAGGTTCTAGTCAAGGGAATTATGCAAGAAAAAAATAATGAAAGGCATCCAAACTGGAATGAGAAAAGTGAAACAATCTATATTTGCAGATGAAATTATCTCGTATATATAAAATCCACACACACATTCACAAAAATGATTAAAGCCAGTAAGCAAATTCGGCAAGTTTGCAGGATATAAGATCAATATCGAAAAATCAATTTTACCCTATATACTAGCAATGAACAATCTGAAAATGAAATTAAGGAAATATTCCACCTATAATAGCACAAAAAGGAATAAAATTTTAGGAATAAATTTAACAAAAAAGTGCAAGACTAGTACATTGAAAAGTATAAAACATCATGGAAAGAGAGAAAACCTAAAGAAAAGATATCTCATGTTTATGAAGTGGAAGACTGAATATTGTTGAGATAACAATACTACCCAAATTGATTTACACAGGTTCAGCATATTCTCTATCAAAGTCCTACCTGGCTTTTTTGTATAAATTGACAAGGTGATCCTAAAATTCATATGAAAATGCAAGGGACTGAGGATACAGAAAACAATCTGGAAAATGAAGAACAAAGTTGGAGAACATACATTTTCCAATTTTGAAACTTACTACAAAGCCACAGTAACCAAGGCAATGTGGTACTGGCATAAAAATAGACATATAGATCGATGGAATACAATTGAGAGTCCAGGAATAAACCCATCTATTTAAGATTAATTCTCTTAGAGGACAACAGGTGTAGAGAAATTGGAACCCTCATACACTGCAGAAGGGACTTTAAAAAGGTGATGAAAAATATTTCCTCAAAAAGTTAAATATAGCGTTCTCATTTGAACCAGCAATTATACTCCTAGGTATATACCCAAAAGCAATGAAAACATATGTCCACACAAAAACTTGTATGTGAATATTCAAAGCAGTATTATTCATAATAGCCTAAAGATGCGAAAACCCCAAATTTCCATCTATTCATGAATGGATAAACAAAATGTCATATATCCATTCAATGGAATATTATTCAGCCATAAAAAGGAATGAAGTATTTGAAACATATTACAACCTGGATGAACCTTGAAAACATTATGCTAAGTCAAACAGGGCAGACACAAAAGGTCACAGACTGTGTGATTCCATCTAGTATATGAAATGGTCAGAGTAGGCAAATCTCCAGAATAGGCAACAGAAAGTAGATTAGTGGTTGCAGGGGCTAGGGAAGGGACGGGGAGGGGAGGAAAGGAATGGGGGTTGGGAGAGGATGAGGAGTTTGTTGCACATGTTTACGAATACACTAAAAACCACTGATGTGCATTTTAAAATGGTGAGTTCTAGGGTATGGGAATTAAGTCTCAAAAAAAAAAAGTAAGAAAGAGTTACTTCTTTTCATTTGGTTCTTATGTCTTAAGAAGTTGGAATCTACTTGGACAGCTTCGTGCACTGCCAACCAAACACTAAACTCTTACCTCAGTTCCTGTTTCTCTCCAATCCCAAGCCCGACTACCCCCTGGCCACACTTTGCAGTCCTTGTAGGTTTTAGTAGAGCCTCGTACTTTCATTTGTCCCCAGGAGAGGGAAGCAATTTCAGGGGAAGACATAAGGAACTTAATTGAAATCTGAGATTAAAAGAAAAATACACTGTATTAGTTATGAAGTAAAGTTTAAACAGCTCCAAAAGTACAAGCAGCTCTGGTTCTCTATGATTTAAGAAGTATCTTTCTCATTCATGTGATTGGCATTTCTTCCCTAGAAGTCTAAACAGTAAAATGTTATTCCTTGGGATCCTGAATTACCCAATCATGAAAACCAGATACTACAAGTATTTCTCAGACTCTGGAGGAAATCCTTAGGCTGTTTTTTGAGAGATAAAATTAAAAGGTGGAGATTTACTTTGGCATGATGGAGTGAGGGGGTCAACACATTCTCTCCCCCCAAAACAAATATAAACCTGGACAAAACTGCTAAGAAACAACCAGTTCAGGACTCTGGAAATCGGTTAAAGGCATATTACAAACTGAGAAACATTTACTCCTGAAAACCAATTCATACAAACTAACAATAAATCTCAAGATTCTAGCAAAGCAGCTCAAAAGAGATGTAACTCACTGAGGAAGAAAACGATGGTGGTGGACTAATGACTTATAATTATCTACTATATAAGCTGCTTGGCTATTGGCAGTAATAGGTAATTAAGCCCCAAACTTTTTAGAATATACAAAAAGAACTGCCTATCATGTCAACATGCTGTATTTCCAATTGTGTCATTGATTGAAAAATAAACATCCACCATAGGAGTTACACAGAAAGGTGTCAGGTTCATTTTCCCATCCAGTTGTCTCTGCCTGTAGTAATTCTTTCTGTTCTTGAAGGCCTAGTTTTAATAGCCTCCTCATGAAGCCTTTCCTGCGTCACCACTTGGACTGAATCTGCCTGTCCTCTGTGCTCAAATACCTCCTGGCTTATTCTTTAATAGGGTAATTACCACACTTAACTATATTGTGTGTGTGTGTATGTGTGTGTGTGCGCGCATCTACTGTATTTTTACACAAATAACACGCACCTTCTATGTTTGTTTGCCAACAGTGCCCTCCACCTGTGAGGTATTTTCGTAAGTGCTACTATGTCAATTTTTTTTTTTTAACATGTTGCTGTAAAAAAAAAAAAAAGCATAGCGTGCTTACACCTTGTTGGGGGCTGGCAAACAAACAGAAAGTACGCATTATTTGTGTAAAAATACAGTGTCTATCTAAAAGCTTCCCATTTGAGTGTAAGCTCCTTGAAGGCAGGAACTATGTTTTGTTATCCTTAGTATTTGTCACAGGCTTTCTTCCAAGTATTGGATGACTAAATATTTCTTAAAAGGATGATACCATTTATTGAGTGAGTGCCTTATACCACAAACTTTATATGTATTATCTCTAGTTCTCTCAAGAAATTTATGAAGTCAGAATTATTATTACCATTTTAGAGTAAGAAAACTCGGGTTAAGATAGGTTGAGTAATTTGATGAGGTTGATAAATCTCGGTTATGCTGGGTTCTGGAATTTAAACCTTAGACCATGTAACTCTTGCCAGTATACTATACAGATATTCCCCACTTTTCCAAAGTTTACACGACTTCGCTTTTATGAAAGACCTACATTAGTACCTGTTTTTGCTAACTGAAAGAAATCTGAAGAGGATTTTTGCTTTTATGAAAAAAGGTGAAAAGTGGAAATAGCATTCAGCGTTTGTTTTGCACGCGGTGAGTCATTAAAGAAGCAGCACACACCCCAAGCCGCGAGAGTGGTGTAGCCAAGCTCCTTCCCCAGGATCTACACTGTTTCTCAGTATCAAGCCGCAGTAGCTTTGAACTGTGTCTGTGAGCGTCTGTGCTTTATCTCTATTTATTTTGTGGATTCATTAGCAAGATGTGTCCTAAGGTATCAGAAAAGCCTAAGAGAGCTTATCAGGGTGTTATGCTTTGCATAAAATTGAACATAGGTTATTTTCTGGGTCTAGGAATGCTCAAAAAAATCTCCCATATAAATTAATGGTAATTGCTTCTTAGGTTTATGCCAACTTGGCTTACAAAAGCTTTCATAAGAACACCCTACGGTCAGATAGCATGGGAAACTTCTATTGCTTCTTTACAGATCATAGCAGGAAAAGTTTTGGACGAAATAAATTGAGGCAAGAGTAAGAATGAGTACTGTATTTTGACACAAATAACAAAGGCCTTCTGCATTTGCTGGCAGCAAACCCCTCTTTCCCCAGTATTTTCTTAACCGTGCTATGTGGGGTGGGGGGGTTTGCTGTCAGTAACATGTGCAAGAGGATTGGCATGGCAGCACTTGTGAGAGTGCCTAGTGGGGGAGAGGGTGCAGCTGGCAAACAAATGAAGAAGGTGTGCGTTATCTGTGTAAAATACAGCAGTTGAAAAATGAGACTCTACTATCAAGTCACATAAAATACTATTACTACAAATTTCTGTTTAGTAAAAATGCCTTTAAAACTGGACTCCCAAATATTGTTTTGAATATATCACTTAAAAAATTTTTTGCAAGAAATTCAGAAAAAAAAACAAAATCAGTAATACATAAGGATTCTATTTTCTTGTTAATATCTCACGGAAATTAAAAATATAATCCTACATAACTGCCATGGTTATACAGTCATCACTTAACATTCCAACACAGTCCTTATGAGATTATGTATTAAAAGTATGTACAAAATGACTCAACGGGGTAGAATTTTTGTCCAGTTGCACAATGTCACAAAACATATATTTATTCACTACTTTAAAAAATTTTGTACTTATACAATATGTAGGCACTCTGTCAGATATTGTGGAGAATACAAAGATGAAAGAGGCACAAATTCCCATCTTAAAAAATTATAACGTAGTATCTAGTAGAGGAGGAAACCCTGGTGGGGTAGTAGTTAAGTGATACGGCTGCTAACCAAAGGGTCAGCAGTTTGAATCCGCCAGGCGCTCCTTGGAAACTCTATGGGGCAGTTCTACTCTGTCCTATAGGGTCCCTATGAGTCGGAATCGACTGGACGGCACTGGGTTTACCTAGTAGAGATAAAAAAAGTACATATAAAACTGATCTTAAAATTCCTATGGAAATTCAAGGGACCCAGAATAACCAAAAACCAAAACAATCTTGAAAAAGAAGAATAAGGTTGGAGAGCTCACACTTCCTCATTTCAATTCTTACTACAAAACTGCAGTAATAAATACAGTGTGGCACTGCCATTAAGGTGTATAGATCAATGGAATAAAACCAAGAGTCCAAAAATGAACCCATACATATATGGTCAATTGATTTTTTTATAAGGGTATCAAAACAACTGAATGAGGGAAAGAACAGTCTTTCCAATAAATGGTGCTGGGACAACTGGATATCCACATGCAAAAGAATGGAATATCCTGGTGAATTTTTCATGTGCACTTGAGAAGAATGTGTACTCTGCTGTTGTTGAGTAGTGTTCCATAGATGTCTGTTAGGTCTGGTTATAGCGTTGTTCAAGCGTATATTTTGGTTGATCTTCTGCCTAGCTCTTCTATCCATCATTGAAGGTGAGGTATTGAAATCCCCAAGTATTATTACTGAATTGTGTATTTCCCTCTTCTTTCAGTTTTGTATCACGTGTATTGGTCTGTTGTTAGGTGTTTATGTTTGTTTGTTTTTAAGGATATTTTACTGTGTTTTTAGTGAAAGTTTATACAGCAAATTCAGTTCCCATTTGACAGTTTCTACAAAAATTGTTCAGTGTCTTAGGTTGGGTTCTCTAGAGGATTAAAACCATTGAAGTGTATATATAAATATATAGAAAGATTTATTTCAAAGAAATGGCTCATGCAATTGTGTAAGCTGGCAAGTCCCAAATCCATGGGCCAGGCAACAGGCTGGAGGCTTCTCCTGCCTCACATGGTTTCAGGGGCTAATGAACCCAAAATCTGCAGGTCAGGCAGCAGGCTGCTAGCTGACATCCCAAGAACTGGAAGTCAGAAGATGATGAGATGGATGCAGAATCAAGACAGCGAGTAAGCTTTACCAGAGCATCCCCTTCCAACTGATTGGCTGTTCACATCAGATCACAAAATGGAGGATGATTACATAATGTCTGCCCAACCACTGAGAATCATGGCCTAGCTAAGCTGACACATAACACTAACCATCACATTCAGGGACATTACTTATATTTTTCACAATGTGTCAACATTCTCTTTACTGTGTTCTGGTTGTTCCCTTTCCAGTACTCTAGTTCCCCTGCTCCCTTAACTTCTCATCTTTGCTTTACAGTAACTGTTGACCTTTTAGGAGCCCTGGTGGGTCACTGGTTAAGTACTCAGCTGCTAACCAAAAGGTTGGTGTTTTGAACCCATCAGCTGTCCACAAGAGAAAGATGTGGCAGTCTGCTTCTGTAAAGATTTACAACCTGGGAAACCCTAAAGGGTAATTCTACTCTGTGCTACAGAGTTGCTGTGAGTTGGAATTGATCAACAGCAACGAGGTTATCGAGTTGGGCTTTTGGTCTCATATAGATGGGTTTTTAATGGAGCACCATACTCACGGATGTTGTTGTTGTTAGGCCTGTTGAGTCGGTTTCGACTCATAGCAAACCCATGTACAACAGAATGAAACACCACTTGGTCCTGCGCCATTTTTATAACTGTTGCCATGTTTGAGCCCATTGCTGTAGCCACTGTGTCAATCCATCTTGTTGAGGGTCTTCCTCTTTTTCACTGACCCTCCACTTTACCAAGCATGATGTCCTTCTCCAGGGACTCATCCCTCCTGATGACATATCCAAACAACATGAGATGAAGTCTTGCCAATCTTGCTTCTAAGGAGCATTCTGGCTGTCTGTTGCTATCCATAAGATTTTCACTGGCCAGTTATTTCAGAAGTAGATCGATAGGTCCTTTCTAGTTTGCCTTAGTTTGGAAGCTTCACTGAAACCCGTCCACCATGGGTGACCCTGCTGGTATTTGAAATACTGGGGGCATAGCTTCCAGCATCACAGTGACAGTAAGCCATTACAATAAGATGAACCGACAGACTAGTGGTGGACTCACAGACAGTATCATTTATTTTGTGTGCTAATCTGTTATTTTGCTAAAAGGTGACCTCAGGGGTAGTTTCTGTTCAAAAGTTTAAAGAGTATCTCAGGGCAACAATTTTAGGGAGTCCTCTAGTCTCAACTAGTTCAGTAAGTCTGGACTTTTTTTTTTTTTGTAATTGTGCTTTAAGTGAAAGTTTACAAATCAAGTCAGCCTCTCATATAAAAACTTACATACAACTTGCTATGTACTCCTGGAAACCCTTGTGGCCTAGTGATTAAGAGGTATGGCTGCTTACCAAAAGATCGGCAGTTCAAATCCACCGGGCGCTCCTTGGAAACCCTATGGGGCAGTTCTACTCTGTCCTATAGGGTTGCTAAGAGCCAGAACTGACTCGACAGCAACGGGTTTGTTTTGTTTTTTTTTTTGGTATGTACTCCTAGCTGCTCTCCCCCTAATGAGACATCACACTCCTCCTGTCCCCCCTGTATTCCCCGTGTGCACTCAACTGGCTCCTGTCCCCTTCTGCCTTCTCATCTCCCCTCCAGACAGGAGCTGCCCACATAGTCTCATGTGTCTACTTGAGCCAGAAAGCTCACTCTTCACCAGTATCATTTTCTCTCCCATAGTCCAGGCCAATCCCTGTCTGAAGAGTTGGCTTTGGGAATGGTTCCTGTCTTGGTTTAACAGAGTATCTGGGAAAAATGACCTCCAGGGTCCCTGTAGTCTTAGTCAGATCATTAAGTCTAGTGTTTTTATGAGAATTTGAAGTCTGCACCCCACTGTTCTCCTGCTCCATCAGGGATTCTCTGTTGTGCTCCCTGTCAGGGCAGTCATCAGTTGTAGCCAGGTACCATCTAGTTCTTCTGGTCTCAGGCTGATGTAGTCTCTGGTTTATGTGGCCCCTTCTGTCTCTTGGGCTCATATTTACCTTGTGTCTTTGGTGTTCTTCACTCTCCTTTGCTCCAGGTGGGTTGAGACCAATTGGTGCATCTTAGATGGCCGCTTGCTAGCGTTTAAGACCCCAGATGCCACTCTCCAAAGTGGGATGCAGAGTGTTTTCTTAATTCATTTTGTTAACACCAGTTGACCTACATATCCTTTGAAACCATGGTCCCCAGACCCCTGTCCCTGCTACTCTGGCCTTCGAAGCATTTGGTTGTATTCAGGAAACTTCTTTGCTTTCAGTTTAGTCCAGTTGTGCTGACTTCTCCTGTACTGTGTGTTGTTTTTCCTTTCACCCAAAATAGTTCTTGTCTACTATCTAATTAGTGAATACCCCTCTCCTTCCCTCCCCACCCTCATAACCATCAAAGAATATTTTCTTCTGTGTTTAAACTTTTTCTTGAGTTCTTATGATAGTGGTCTCATACAGTATTTGTCCTTTTGCAACTGACTAATTTCACTTGGCATAATGCCTTCCAGATTCCTTGATGTTATGAGATGTTTCATGGATTCATCATTGTTCTTAATCATTGCATAAAATTCCATTATGTAAATACACCATAATTTCTTTATCCATTTATCTGTTGATGCACACCTCGGTTACTTCCATCTTTTTGCCAAACAATGCTGCAATGAACATCGGTGTGCACATATCTGTTTGTGTAAAGGTTCTTATTTCTCTAGGATATATTCCAAGGAGTGGGATTGCTGGATTGTATGGTAGTTCTATTTCTAGCTTTTTAAGGAAGCGCCAAACCGATTTCCAAAGTGGTTGTACCATTTTACATTCCCACCAAGTCTGGACTTTTTAAGAATTTGAGTTCTTTTCTGCATTTTTCTCCCATTCTATCATGGGCCTAATCAGAATGGTTGGTAATGGTAACCAGCTGCCATCTAGTTCTTCTGGTCTCAGGGTAGATGAGGCTGTGGCTCATGTAGGCTAATAGCTCCATAGGCTAGCGTCTTCTCTGAAACTTTGGTTTCCTCCTCGGTGTGTATGTTTTGTTATATCTTCTTGATGGATTGACTCCATGTGTTTTCTGTAAATCAATTCCACCTCTAGCTTTAGAAATGAAGCACCTGATATTCTTAATGCGTTGAGCATATTCTACCCTCACATTCTACAATGGTCACAGTGTTTGGTTCAGGGTGGAACATGTAAGCTGAGCTGGACCAGTCAGTCAATTTTAGGAATTTTTGGCAGAAATTCTGAGATACTGATGCTGGGCAGTGTAGAATGTGGAAAGGTTAAACTACTGCTGCTATGATGGAAAACAGTCTGAAAACTAGGCCCACACTGAGGAAGGCAAAACAGAGCGAAATACCAAGAAACAGAGTTTCAGTCCTGGGCAAATCATACTTCAAATGTGAACTGCCACTGGTCTTTTCAATTGTGAGGCAATAAATTCCCTTTATTGTTTAAGCTTGTTTATCTTTTGCTTGCAGCCTTAAGTATTCTGACACAATAACTAACCTGACTTTAATGGCTCACCAGATACCTGAAGTGTCATCATAACAGTGTTAAAGACATGCTTTTGCTAACATAATTCTCTTTGTCATTTGGAAAGCTTGGCATGTCATAAAATTTTACTGACCGAAGTCATGCAAAATCTGCTGTATAGATACTAAGAGGTCATCCAAGAGTGTGGAGGTAAAACAGAAATTTTACCTAGCAATATCTGTTGCCTTTGTTATAACCAAGTGATAAAGATCTAATTTTTTTATTCGTTTAGGCACTCATTCATTCATTTGCCTCTACATGTGATGCTAGGGCAACGTGTTTCAAACTATTTAAACCATAGCAACAAATACATTTTCTATCATGACTTGATATATATATATACACATTTCTGATACATCTATCTGAAAGAATATTTTCATGAAATATACTTGTCATAAAATAATATCTTCTATTTCATTTTTCATATAATTCTGTTCTTGATCTACCAAATTGATTTTAAAACCCACTAACCTAACCAGTTGCCACTGAGTTGATTCCTAATTATGATGACCCCACGTACTCCATGGAAACCCTGGTGGGATAGTGGTTAAGTGCAGCAGCTGCTAACCAAAGGGTCGGCAGTTCGAATCCGCCAGGCGCTCCTTGGAAACTCTATGGGGCAGTTCTTCTCTGTCCTATAGGGTCGCTATGAGTCGGAATTGGTCCGACGGCACTGGGTTTGGTTGTTGGTTTTATGTGCTCCACGGAGTTTTCCATGGCTGATTTTTCAGAAGTAGATCACCAGGCCTTTCTTCTGAGACACCTCTGGATGGACACGAACTGCCAACCTTCTGGTCAGCAGCTGAGCACGTTAACTGTTTGCAACACCCAGGAACTCCATAAAACCCACTAACGGGTCAGTTTAAAAAATATTGCTTTAGGCTACGGTGATATTTAAAACATTTAAAATTTTAAAAATATTTAACAACGATGGAACCATAGAGTACCTATTCAATTGTGTCTGCCTTCTTTCACTCATGGTTTTGCAGCTCACCAGCGTGGCTGTGTGCATCAGTATGAGCAATAACCTATTGATGGAATAGATCACTGTCCATTTTTCTGTTGAACATTTGGGTTGTTTTCCATTTTTTGAAAATTTGAATAAACTAGTCATTGATTCTGACTAAACAGATTGTCTTTTTTTTTTTCTAAAAGGATGTGAAATTTGATCTTAAGAAATTTCTTATTAATAAACAAAGTGAGACTGAGTATAGATAATGTAACACTTGTTTGAAGGCCTCTTCACTGCAGTGGCAATAGATTAATTACAGGTTTTAGAAAAAGCTTCTCTTTTCTTGCATTTACATTCCAGTTGGATGTACGAAATTCAGTTTACTACATAAACTGGGACTAGACTCTTGTAGCCTATAACCTCTTATCCCAGAAAGGCGAATAGACAAGGTGGTACCAATCATGAGTGTGTGTCCAAGAAGAGACTTAGTGAAGGCACGACTTAGTGAAAGCGAGTGTAGTAAAGCACCTCTTATCTTCTGGATGGATATAAATTTCTGAGGCTTAAGGACTTTGTCCCCATGCTAATCTGGATCAGCAAAGGCAGAAACTCTAACCTTATTTATCAGTCCCCTTTTGAATAACAGCGTGAACATTGGGAAAACAATATAGTGTAAAAGCTTTTTTTTCTTCTTTAGAACGTTATTTTACAACCTTATGAGAGTGAGAGCTGTGGTACTAGAAAGCCTGAAAGCAAAGAGATAGAAAGGAAGGGGTGGGTAAGGTTTCATAAAAAAAAAAAATAATAAAATAATGACATAATTAAATCTTTTTGGTTTCAAGGTTCTCTCCATAGAAATTACTTCACAAAGATATTATTTTCTTTACTACTGGGCATCTGGCTTTTATTTAAGGGCAGTTAAGTAATGACGACTTGATGGCAACTGGTTTTTGGTCTGATCTGCAACTGATCGTGGGGATGACGTGGTGTTTAGTTCCATTGTCCATGGGGTTGCCATGAGTTGGTAGCTGACTTGCCGGTAGCTAACAAGAACAAGTAACGACCATGTGAAAGTTTTTTTCTGCTTTTTTATTTTGGGTATCTTTCTGCAAAACTGTTATAGATGTGCTCTGGGTCAGATTTTTCTTAAACCAGGGTCCTCAGATCCCCAGGGTCTAGTGACACACACTAGGCAGTCTGAGAGTTCTACCAAAATGGTTTAATTTAGTTTTGCATTTCATTTCAAAGATAGCTTATAAAATTTCACCACTCATTAAACTTAAAACTTCTCTTTTGCAATAATAATTCATAACCATCAGACATCTTCCTAAAGTAAGACTTTAATTTCTTACATCGGTATTTCTTAAACTGGAATTTTCAAAAGTATTTGCCAAGTTTCAGATGAACTGTTTGTGTGTCTTCCTCTTTAAAAGTGATTCAGGAATATTACTCAGCCTTAAAGAGAAATGAAGTCCTGATACATGCTATAACATAGATGAACCTTGAAAACATTATGCTGATTGAAATCAATAACAAAAGAACAAATATTGTATGATCTCGCTCATATGAAATATCTAGAATAGGCAAATGTATAGAGGTCAAAGTTTATTAGTGGTTACCAGGGCTGGGAGGAAAGGAAAGAGGGGGTGTCAACGCTTAGGAAGCATTGTGTTTCTGTTCAAGGTGATGGAAAATTTGGGAACAGATACTAGTGATGGTTGCATAATATGATTAACACAATCGATGTCACTAAATTCTACACATGAAAAATGTTAAATTGGCACATGTATTTTATATATATTTAAAAAGATTTGACAACAAATCTTTAAAGGAAATTTTAGGTAATGCAAACAGAATGATAGCTGTTGCTTACTATATTTTTAAAACAATAAAAAAAGTCATTCGTATATTATTCGAAAATCACTATTCTAGGCAATAAATTCCTCCAGGAACACCTCTTTTTCTCATGATAAATGAGTATTCTTTATATAATGAGGACAATATAGACCACTGGGGTGGTGCAGTGGTAGAATTCTCTCCTTCCATGTAGGAAACCCAGGTTTGAGTCCTGGCTAATGCACTTCATGCACAGCTACCACCTGTCTGTCTTTGGAGGCTTATGTGTGTTGCTATGATGCTGAACAGGTTTCAGGGGAGCTTCCAGACTAAGACAGACTAGGAAGAAAGGCCTGGTGATCTACTTCCAAAGCTCAGCCAATGAAAATCCTACAGATCACGATAATCTGGCCTGCAATCAATCATGGAGATGGTGCAGTGTTTTATTCCGCTGTGCATGGGGACACCAGGATTCAGGGGCCAACTCCATGGCAACTAACAACAATGTATAGTTCTTTATCTTCCTTTAATCATAAATTGTCCTAAACCATTGCTGTTGAGTCGATTCTGACTCACAGTGATCCTGTAGGACGGAGTAGAACTGCCTCATGGGTTTCCAAGGCTGTAAATCTTTACGGAAGCAGGCTTCCACCTCTTTCTTCTGCCCCATGGCTGGTGGGTTTCAACTGCAATCTTTCAGTTAGCAGCTGAGCACTTAATCACTGTGCTATCAGAGCTCCTGGCCTAAACATAGTTTGTATTGCACTTTGCTTCAAAATCTTTTTAGGAGGTAGGTACTATATAGGTTTTAAATGTACTCTGAAGATTTTGCCTCAAAGAAGTAAACCATAGGCTAAATAAATATAGCTGAATTAAGTCAAAATTCTATTAACTTCTTCCTTCAGTACTAGCAAACATTTTTAAGTATTTAAAATACACCAAGGCATTACACTAATCATTTAGTATGAATTATCTAGTAAAATTCTGTGATGTAGATATGATCATCATCTCCACTTCACAGAAATTTTAAGAAATGAAGAATCTTGCACAATGTCATGAAGGGGTCCTGTCAACTCTCAGTTCTGGCTGAATTCAAATCTTAGGTTTCTAATTATTATGCATGTTGCTTCCCAAGTTGTACATTCTATTTTGCATTATTGTTGATTGGTGGTTTTCCTCTGGGATTCTTTGTGGGAGAATGTTCCTCTCTGTCCCCCAACAAAGTGGAACCCTGTCCTCTAACAAACTTTTGCTTTTCCACTAAGTTATCTATCATATTTGACTCGTCAGTGGAAGCTTACACACCTTCAGACGCTGGTCTCTCAACAAAGCCCCTTCCCCTAACACCCTGGTCGCCTAGCAGAGCCCAGACACCTGAGACCCTGATCTCTCAGCAAGGCACCAACGCTTCAGATCCTGGTAACCCAGGCAGAGCTCCTTACCCTCAAATCCTGGTTCCCCATAAAAACCCCGCCCCTCAGACCCTGGTGACACCGACGGGGTCCCGGTACAAACCCGTTCTCCTCAGACCCTGGTCCCCCGTCAGAGACCCTACCTTCCCCCTTCCGAACCTTCTCCCAAAGTCATGTCTTTTTTCCTACTCTCCTTTTTCTAATTCACTCGCCTCAATTTCCCCCACCATCTTGTGGCCTAGTTTCAGTTCCCGGGATCCCCTCAAAACTCACCGAACTCTCCTCGGAGTAGCTTGCCCAAACGGTTCCGTACTTTACCTCTCACCTTCGTGCGTTTTGCTCTCTAAGCAAGGCGCTCCCCGCCCCTCGCACACGCCCCGCCCCCCAAAAGTCTTTCGGCCAGTCAGTGCCAGAAGCCCCGCCCCCCTCAAGCCTATTGGCCATCGCTCCGGAAAAGTCCCGCCTCGTAAGCTTTCAGCCAGCCTCCCCGCCCGGCTTCCCTTGTTTTCATTCCCCCTGT
Organism: Elephas maximus indicus; assembly: GCF_024166365.1. NCBI lineage: Eukaryota > Metazoa > Chordata > Mammalia > Proboscidea > Elephantidae > Elephas > Elephas maximus. The sequence goes on from NC_064825.1 coordinate 44,269,967, forward strand.
CACACGAGGCAGTGGCGAAACCGGTGGGAGGGGTGAAGTAGAGGGAGGGAAGGGGGCGGAAAGTGAAAGGCACAAGAGTGCCTCTCTTTCCCCTGTCTGGCTCGGTTCTCGACTGCTCCGGGACGCCGTTGTATTCTGGGATCGCGGCGCCGTCCCTGAGACGCTCGAATCCGCAGGGGAGCCCACTCGATAGCGCCTCCTGTCGTCTGTAAGGCTACCCTGCCATTCCCTGACACCCCAACTCTCCCCCATCACCCCCCCATCGCCTCCTCCTCCATCCTCCAGTTCAAAATGGCGGCGGCGGCGGCAGCGGCGGCGGCGATGGCTTCTCCGGGCTGCCCAGGTTCGTGCCCCAACTTCGCCGTAGTCTGCTCCTTCTTGGAGCGGTATGGGCCGCTGCTCGACCTGCCTGAATTGCCGTTCCCGGAGCTGGAGCGGGTTCTGCAGGCGCCGCCGCCGGACATCGGCAACGGAGAAGGTAAGCGAGGGGCCCGAACGCCCGGCGGGAAGCGGCCCTGGCGCGCTCCTTCTCTTGGCTCTTTAGGGACGCCCTGGGCCTTCGCAGCCCGGTTCTGGGGGAAGCTCCCCGCTCGACCCTTCTTTTCCGCCCTGCCCCCGGGGTCCTGGGCTGAGGGGAGGCGGGGCGGGGGACCCCTAGGGTCACCCGGTTGAGCGGGGAGCGGAGGTGGGGGTGTCGCGGCTAGGTGTGGGCTGGGGGTGTGCAGGGGTCATTGTGCTCGTCGGTCGCCCGTGGGGCCGCTCTACCGCGTCGGGGCTGGTCCCCCACCTCCTCTCCGTCTCGGTGGCGGGGGAAGGGGAGCGCAGGTTCCGGCCAGCTTTGCGCTTTTCTCCTCCCTCCCTTGCTCTCTCCCCTCCTCCCACTATCCTCACCACCATCTCGGGGGAGGCTGGGCCCATCTTCTTGGGGCGTCCCCTTCTTTCCTCCACCTGGGTGGGCGGGGGTAGTGGGCACAGCAACTCTCCCTGCCACTGGTGGGAGCTCCCACGAGAGAGTCAGCTCTCTACCTTCTTCCCTTCCCCTTGAGGGCTGGTTTAACCCCCAAAACTCCTTCTCCGAGTTGTGAGGTCGGCCCCTCCCTTATGGGATGGGGTCCTCGTCCATTCTCGCGTTGGGGGGTGAAGTCAGTTCGGCTTCTCCACCTAGGAGGATAAAGGGTTAATTCCTCCTCCCGCATAGCTTTCTAGCTTTCCTTCTCTCCCTCCCCACCTCCCCCCAAATAATGGAAAAGCATCTCTTCACTTTCCCCACTCACTCCCTTCCCCCGTCATCTTGGCAGCAGGGCTTCGGGAAGAAGAAGTCGCCCTCCCTTTTGCAGGGTGGGGTGGGGTGGTTTGTATGTAGGCTGGAGGAGGGGCTTAGACGTAGGGGGAAACTGTTGAAGAAGGTGCTTGTTGCTCATGTTTCTCTCTCTGGTGCTGCTGGTCTATTATTGGTGTTCGCAAGTGGTGCTCATTCCACATAAGGCCACCGCGCGGGTGCAGGGCGCATGCTCTGCCCGGCCCCATTGAAACTTCCTGCTGCTGCTGCTGCTGCTGCTGGTTCTTTTGCTGGAGCATCTCAGCGCTGTGCCTGCTGCCTCCAGCCTTCACACTGAGCACAGACACCATCTACTTATTCCCGATCCATGCCTCTCCTTTTCTGGCATATTTCTTCTCGCAAAGGAGGGATTTTTTTGTTGTTGTTGTACTCTGAGTATTGCCTTTATCTGGGAAGGGCCTCTTTGGCTGGGGAAGAAACGTTTTCCATATAGGTCTTTTTTTTTTTTCTGTTTGTTGGTATTAGGTGGCCAAAGTGGACTGCATGTCGTTCGAGACAGCTGTTTACTTTCCAGTAAAACATGGTTGCTCTTCTCTTTTCCATGGAAATGGAGACGTTTCCATTAACAGAATATATTTACATTGCTAGGAAGGGCCCAAGTGTGAAATTTTTCAAACTGTTACCTATAGAGAATATGAAGTTAGGACTACCAGAGTCTCAATACGTTAAAAGACAGGCCCATATCTCTTACCTTCCTAAATCCCCTGCACCTTTAACAAATCCTGGAATATGAAAGGCTTGTTTTTAAAACAGTATCAAATAAGACGGTGGTTAATTACATTTTATAAAGACCTCCTGCAGAATTTTTTTAAAAAGCTTTCTAGTGTAGTCATTTCATTAATGACCTGTAGTCACCATTTATTTTTAAGGAAGTATTCATTGTGAAGTGGAACGCCTTAGTAAGTTGCTTTTAGGATACCTTGGAGAATGATAGTAATGTATACCAGAGAGAGAAATGTGGGAATTTGGAGAAAAGGATTGCTGGTAAATTGTTTTTGGAATTTATTTGAACCAAGTTCAAAGTCAGGCATAGGCTTTCTGAATGTCATTGTCTTTTGGGTGATATTCAATATTGCTTGCCACTGCGTTCCTTTCAGTATTTTGGTCACTGTTTGATACTACCAGAAAAAAAAAAAGAATTACGGTCAGTTTAATAGTTCGTGTTATCTTTCTATTTAGAGTTGAATGGTGGATCACCAGTTAAGTAAGAAACGGAAATTACCCTGGGCTTAGATGAATCACGTAGCTCAGCTACTCCATTACTGTTCATATATTTGCAAAGGGGACTGATGATGTTCCTGTCATAAGGTGAGAAGCCCTGCTGGCGCAGTGGTTAAAGCAGTCACCTGCTAACCAACAGGTTCATGGTTCGAAACCACCAGTGGCTCTGGGGGAGAAAGGTGTGCGGCATTCTGCTTCTGTAGAGATTTACAGCCCTGGAAACCCCGTGGGGTCGCTACGAGCTGAAATGGACTCTATGGGCAGTGGGTTTGGTTTTGGGGCAGTGGGTTTGGTTTTGGGATTTGGTCATAAGGTGATCTACGAATAATTATTAATGTTACATGTTTAAGATGCTTGGCAAATGAAAATTCTCTGCGGATGAAATACTGTGCGGGAAAAAAATTTTAATGATGGTCAGCCTACTTGTAATTGATGAAATAACTCTGGTCCAGCTAACAAGTCCAGCACTGAGTCATCTTGGGATGGAGTTGTGGTATACTAGAAGGAGTTAGAAGACGTGTTACAGTGTTGAACAGAATGGTGTGTAGGTTATAAGGCAAATCATTTAATCTCTATGGACCTCCATTTCTTCAATAAATGGTGATAATATCTGAGGATCAAATAAAATAATGTTTCAAAAATCCTTTCATAAACCAAACATTCACAAGTATGGTTGTATTAAAAATTTTATTAAAGATTCTTGTCAGAAAAAAAGGCATATGAGTGCATTTGGAATTAAAATGTTAACTTCTTAGCGTGTTGTGAAAATAGAGGTTTGAGTACAAGTATAATATTAAGTTATCATGCTCTTGGGGAAAAGTCTGTTATAACCAAGTAAATTTTGCTCTGTGTAAATAATTTTTTAAAGGCAGTTCTTAGGGTCATCTAAAAAAAACCTAGTTTATAAAACTTCTGGTTTTTCTTAGTATGATTAAGCCTTAGAAGATGCCTTTTAAAGTATATTCTTCTGAGTTGTCAGATTAATACTTTTTGCCTAGTCATTTATTGTGGTAGGTGTGTCAACATTTACATCCTTTGGAGGAAACTTTTTTTTATGGTTACCTGTATTGTCCTTGTTTAAGCACTTTAGATTGCCTCCCCCTTCCCCACAGCCAATTAAAAACTTAGGCTCTATGAACTACTTGTTTTGTCTTAATACCATAATAATAGCTACCACTTATTGAGCATTTACTATGTGCAAACATTATCTCTCACAATTGTTATCCAAGTTTGGTATTATTATGCTTATTTGGCAGGCATAAAAACTGAGTCAGTTGCTCAAGGGTCACATAGTGATAGAATCTGATTTCTAACCCAGGTCTGAGTTCAAAGCCACTACATTTACATAACACCTTGCCATAGTGCCATGGTTCCCAAACTGTGCACCAAGGTGCCCCAGGGTATTACAACGAACTCACAATACCCCTCCTGGGTATTTTAAATTTTCGAGGTAGATACAGCTCTACAGAGTAGAACTGCCCCATAGAGTTTCCAAGGAGCTGCTGGTTGATTTGAACTGCTGACCTTTTGGTTAACAGTAGTAGCTCTTAACCACTGCACCACCAGTGCCCAATAGGAACACGCATTCCGTAAGTAATTGTGGTTATTTAAGAATGAAGTAAAAAAAAAAAATTTTTTCCCAATTTACGTAGATTATTTTTCAAATATTTAAACAAATGGATGTTGTTATCATTAGGCCTAGGGCCACTGCAAAAAAATTACTGAGATGCTGAGAGTGCCGTGAACCTAGAAAGTTTGGGAACCTCTGTTCTACAGACTATCAAAGAATTTTGGGGCTAGAAAGAAAGGACTGTTGTGTCCATTTCTGTCTTTACTTTACAAAGAAGAAAACCAAGGTGTAGAGATTGATTTCAAGTGTGTATAGCTAACCATTGATGTTATACAAACAGCCCATCTGTATGCTAAAATTATCAGCAAAAAAAAAATTAGGCTTGTACTTCATATTAACTACAATAAGAAACCAAACCAAAAACCAAACCTGTTGCTGTCGAGTTGATAGCGATTCATAGAAGGGTGTGCCAAATGAAAGTGTTGTGTTGTCTATTCTCTGTCCCCCGCCCCCCCGCATCAACTTTGTTGTTGTTGTGTACCCTTGAGTCAATCCCGACTCAGAGTAGAACTGCCTCATGGGGCATCCTAGGCTCTAATATTTATGGGAGCAGATCGCCATGTCTTTTCTCCATTGGAACAACTGGTAGATTCCAACCGCTGACCTTTTGGTTAACATCCAGGCTCTTAACTATTTACGCCACAGGGCTCCTTCAAATCAACTTCAGCCCTCCCAGTTCTGTCCTCTGTATGGACTTCCCTAGTTTTCCCCCTGAATCGGGTGTGGATAATCATGGAGTGCAGATGAAAATGGAAATAGACATTAGATTTGTGTGATTGCCAGCATCCTAGGCTCACAAGCATCTTTCCTCTCCTACAGAGAACATTCCTTTTCAAGAGTAAAATACACTTTTTCATTCTTTAAAGATGGTCTTGGTGTGGGTATTGGTTGAGAAATTACATAGATCTAAGAACAGTATTAAAGTATATATGTTTTGAGATCAGAAATGTGAATCCTCCTACTTTGTTCTTCTTTTTTAAGATTGCTTTGGCTGTTTGGGGTACCTTGTCATTCCATATAAATTTGAGGATCGGCTTTTCCATTTCTGCAAAAAAGGCTGTTGGCATTTTGATGGATATTACACTGAATCTATAGATTGCTTTGGGTAATACTGACGTCTTAACAATATTGAGTCTTCCAGTTCATAAACATGGACTATTATTCCATTTATTTCGTTCTTTCAGTAATGATTTATAGTTTTCTGTGTACAAGTCTTTCACTTCTTTAATTAACTTTATTCCTAGGTATTTTTCTCTTTTGGCTGCTATTATAAATGGAATGTTTTCCTTAATTTTCTTTTCAGATTGCTCATTGCTGATGTATAGAATAACCCAATCGATTTTTGATTTTTATGTGTTGCTCTTGTATCTTCTTACTTTGCTAAATTCATTTATTAGCTCTAGTAACTTTCTTGATGATTCTTTGGAGTTTTCTGTATATATAGGATTATGTCATATGTGAAAAGGGATACCTTTTATTTCTTTTTCTTGCCTAATTGCTCTGGCTGTGACTTCCAGTACAACACTAAATAGCAGTGGTGAGAGCTGGCACCCTTGTCTTGTTTCTAGTCTTGAGAAAGTGCTCAGTCTTTCTCCATTGAGTATGATGTTGGCTGTGGGTTTTTTATAAATGCCTTTTACTATATTGAGGAATTTCCCTTCTGTTCCTAGTTGATTGAGTATTTTTATCATGAGTAAATGTTGGATTTTGTCAAATGCTTTTCTGTGTGGATTGAGATGATCGTGTGGTTCTTTTTGTTTGTTCTATTAGTGTGGTATATTACGTTAATTTTCTAATGTTGAATTTCTGTTGCATTCCTGGGGTAAATCCCACTTTATTATGGCATATAATCCTTTTAATATGTTTTTGGATTTCATTTGCTAGAATTTTGTTGAGAATTTTTGCATCGGTATTCGTAAGGGATGTTGTTCTGTAGTTTTATTTTTATTGTGGCATCTTTATTGAGCTTTGGTATATATCAAAGGATGCTAGCCTCATAGAATGGGTTAGAAAGCAGACTATTAAAGTATCTATGGAGAATGTATTAGGATTCTCATAATTTATGCTGTGGTGGGCTGAGTTATTTCTGTAGTATACTTAAGTTGAGTCATTAGCTTTTTGTTTTGTTTTTATTTTTTGCATTTAATCTTAAAGATTTAAAATTTACCACATGGAAACCCTGGTGGTCAGCAGTTAGAATCCACCAGGCGCTCCTTGGAAACCCTATGATGCAGTTCTACTCTGTCCTTTAGGGTTGCTATGAGTTGGAATCAACTTGATGGCAACAGATTTGGTTTTTGGCTTACTTGCAGTCAAAATGTCATCTGTATTCTTTTTTTTTTATTGTGCTTTAAGTGAAAGTTTACAATTCTAGTCAGTTTCTCATACAGAAACTTATACATACATTGTTTGGTGACCCTAGTTGCATTCCCTACAATGTGACAGCATTCAATCAGCTGTGTGTCCATTCAGTCAGCTAGCTTCTGCCCCCCTCTACCTTCTCATCTTGCCTCTAGACAGGAGCCTGCCACACAGTCTCATGTGTCTGCACACTCCTCAGCAGTACCATTTTATGTCTCATAGACCAGTCTTTGTCTGAAGAGTTGGCTTTGGGAATGGTTTTAGTTCTGGGCTAACAGAGAGTCCCAGGGCCATGTCCTCTGGGGTCCCTCCAGTCTCAGACCGTTAAGTCTCATCTTTTTACTAGAATTTGAGTTGTGCATTCCACTTTTCTCCTGCTCCATCAGGGATTCTGTTGTGTTCCCTGTCAGGGCAGTCAGTGGTGGTAGCCAGATACCATCTAGTTCTTCCGATCTCAGGCTGATGGAGTTTCTGGTTTATGTGGCCCTTTCTGTCTCTTGGGCTCAAATTTTCTGTATGTCTTTGGTGTTCTTCATTCTTCTCTGTTCCAGGTGGGTTGAGACCAATTGATGCATCTTAGATGGCTGCTTGCTAGCTTTTAAGACCTTAGATGCCACTCACCCAAGTGGGATGCAGAATGTTTTCTTAATACACTTTGTTATGCCAATTGACCTAGACGTCCCCTGAAATCATGGTCCCCAGACCCCCGCCCTGCTACTCTGTCCTTTGAAGTATTTGGTTGTACTCAGAAAAGTTCTTAGCTTTTGGTTTAGTCCAGTTGTGCTGACTGCCCCTGTATTGTGTGTTGTCTTCCCTTCACCTAATTCTTGTCTACTATCTAATTAGTGATCTATATTCTTTTATATTTAACTGGAGTCGTGTCTGTAACAAAATAGTTCCCCCCATTAATGCTAATTAAATTGTGTGACGCTACTCTGTAGCTGCATTTGGTAAAGTGGAAAGGTGATTTTATTATTCCTGGAGCCACCATTTATTGCTCTAAACAAAAGGTTTTATCATATGGATGTGGCAGGAGTTGTGTGGGTCTACAGTGGTAGACGACTGGTGGTGGCATTACTAGAGCCAGAGTGTGGTTGGTTGAAAATTTTCAGTTTTGGCTCTTCCACATAATAAATACCTTGAAGACACATTCTATAGGGTATTTATTACAGGAAAAGTGAGAAGTGTATCTTTTCTCCATTATTTTTGGTATGTCACAAGGTTGAGGTAACCAAAAGTTTATGCAGGTTTGGAAGGAGGTTGCTGGCATTGTCTTAGGAGATCATAGTGACAGGGAGACTTCTGGCAAAAAAATGGGCCTTTTATGCAAACTGGCTTGCTTTTCTAGTCTCTTAATTAGTAAGACTTTTGCCTTGAAATTTAGATATGCTGTTAAATTTTCAACCAGACCTCACCTTTAAGAAAGGTAAGCCTTTATTGGAGTATTTGCTAGGCATAGTAAGTATTGTGGAGATTATTACAAAGAAAAAAAACCATATTAAACATGGGCCCTTTTAAGGATCTTACAGTCTAGTAATAAGTAGCTAAATTGAGGTTGAGTTACAGTTTTCACCTCAAAGACTTGCTTGCTCTGGGATTTTATCAAGTGGAATTAAGGGAAAAAAGAAAACCCTGTTGCCTTTGAGTCAATTCTGACTCCCAGCGACCCTGTAGGACAGAGTAGAACTGCCCCATAGAGTTTCCAAGGAGCAGCTGGTTGATTCAAACTGTTGAGCTTTGGTTAGCAGCCAAGCTCTTAACCAGTGTGCCACGAAGGCTTTATCAAGTAGAATAGTAGTCTATAAATCATAGGCTAAAATTATCCCTATGACAATTTTCCTGACCACATACAGTGTGGAAAAGTAAGGGTATCTCAGATCCAAATTACATTTTAACCTGAATCATGTATTCAGGAAAGGCGTGTATGTGTGTGGCTGAACCTAAGGAAATTTCTGATGAGTATATTCTTAATATCTTATTTTTTTCTGGCTTTACTCCAGGGTAGACACCATCACAAAAGGTGTCAGGATCTTTTTTCTTTCTATGTAAGACTTTTTACAGAATCAAATATTGTTTGAGAGAGTAATGTGGGGCTAAAGATTTTATTTAAAAAAAACTGATTTGTTCTTTAAACAAATGTTAATTGATTGCCTACTATGTATCAGGCACCTTTATGCTTGAAGAATACCAAAACCCAAACTCCATGCCATGGCGTTGATTCTGACTCATAGCGACCCTAAAGGACAGGCTACAACTGCCCCATAGGGTTTCCGAGGAGTACCTGGTGGATTCAAACTGCCAACCTTTTGGTTAACAGCCATAGCTCTTAACCACTACATCACCAGGGTTTCCTTGAAGAATACATTAAAAGCAAAATAGATGAGATCCTTGCCCTTAAATGGAGCTTACAGTTTAGCAGCAAAGACAGATAATGAAACAATAAGTTTGAAAAAAAATTATGCGGGCAGCTGTAATGTACACTTTGTAAAGATATGTATTGCAGGAGGCTTTGACCTATAATTTGTTTAGCTTTGTATTGTTATCTGTAAGTTAGAATTAGCTAAGTTTTAAACATTTTTGCTCACTCATGTAAATTGGGTACAAACAGTGCCTTCAGAAAAATTGATGCCCAAACTACAAGAATCAAAAAAAGAAAAAAAAAAGGGGGGGGGAATAAAAAGTGTTGGAGAGGCTGCAGGAAACTTGGAACTCTTATGCACTGCTGGTGGGAATGTAAAATGGTAAAACCGTTTTGGAAAACAATAATGGCGTTTCCTTAAAAAGCTAGAAATAGAAATACCATACAATCCAGCAATCCCACTCCTAGGAATATATCCTAGAGAAATAAGAGCTATCACGTGAATGGACATGTATACCCATGTTCATTGCAGCATCATTCACAATAGCAAAAAGATAGAAACAACCTGAGTGCCCATCATCAGATGAATGGATAACCAGACCATGGTACATACACACAATGGAATACTACCCAGTAATCTGGAGGGCATTATGCTGAGTGTAATAATTCACTCACAAAAGGACAAACATTGAATGAGACCACGATTATAAAAACTCGTGAAAAAGTTTACACTAAACAAATAACTTCTTTTATAAGGTTCAGCACAAAGCTAGTTCCTATGAGGCAGAGGTTAAAGATGTCCCAAATGTCTAATTTTTCGAAGCTGCTGTACCACTCCATCTTCTCACCTACTCCCCCTCAACTCAGTACTCTCCCTCCTGTGTCTTTGGGTTCCATAATTCCCTGCAATGTCTTACAGAACTCACAAACCATATAAACGAAATGGCTCACACGGTTGTGGAGGCCAGGTAGTCCCAAATATCTCAGTCAGGCGTAGACTTCTCCCTGGCCCTAGTCTCTGCCCTAAGGTACTCAACTTTTTCGCTTCGTGGGCCGGGAAACGTGCTGTGCCATCTCCTGTGAGTCTCTGCTGCCAGTCTCTCCTCTGATGGTGATGGGCTCTCGTCTTTGCTCTGGAATTGGCTCTCTTTTAAGGCAAAACTGACCAATTCCCTTCGTAGGCCACAATTATCTATCACACAATCACCTGGGTGAGAGTGAGAAGACCATGGCTAGAAAGGCCACACACAAAAGTAATTAATCCTCCGCACACACAGAAAGAAACAATCTTTGATGGTTACTAGGGAGGGGAGGGGAGGGAAAACACTAACTAGACAATAGATAAGTGGTAACTTTGGTGAAGGGTAAGACAGCGGACAATTTTCGGGAAGTCAGCACAACTTGACCAAGGCAAGGTCATGGAAGCCTCATAGACACATGCAGACCCCCTGAGGGACCAGATTACTGCGCAGAGGGCTGGGGACCATGGTCTTGGGGGACATCTATCCCAATTGGCATAAAAATTTTGAAAAGAAAATGTTCTACATCCTACTTTGGTGAGTAGCGTCTGAGGTCTTAAAAGCTTGCGAGTGGCCGTCTAAGATATTCCACTGGTTCCTACCTCATCTGAAGTAAAGGAGAATGAAGAAAACCAAAAACACATGGGAAAGATCAGTCCAAAGGACTAATGGCCTGTACTACCACAACCTCCACCAGACTGAGTCCCAGCACAACTAGATGGTGCCTGGCTGCCACCGCCGACTGCTCTGACAGAGATCACAATAGAGGGTCCCAGACAGAGCTGGAGAAAAAATGTAGAAGAAAATTCTAACTCAAAAAAAAAAAAAAAAAAAGACCAGACTTTCTGGTCTGACAGAGACTGGAGAAATCCCGAGCATATGGCCCTTGGAAACCCTTTTAACACAATACTGAAGTCACTCCTGAGGTTCACCATTCAGCCAAAGATTAGACAGGCCCATAAAACACAAGACTAAATGGGCACACCAGCTTGGGCAGGGACAGGAAGGCAGGAGGGGGCAGGAAAGCTGGTAACGGGGAACTCAAGGTCAGGATGGGGAGAGTGTTGACATGTCGTGGGGTTGGCACCCAGTGTCACAAAACAATATGTTAATTATTTAATGAGAAACTAATTTGCTCTGTAAAGCTTCATCTAAAGCACAATAAAAAAAGAAAGAAAAAAACAAATTGATGCCCAAACTGGAGAAAACAGCAGACATACTCCCCTTTCTCTTCCTTTTTCCCACCACTGTCCCTGGTGGAGCAGTGGTTAAGAGCTACAGCTGCTAACCAGAAGGTCAGCAGTTCATAATCCACCAGTCACTCCTTCAAAACCCTCTGCTCTGAAGGGTCACGAAGAGTTGGGATCAACTCAACAGCACATAACAACAGTAACCAGCATCTCCTAATCCTAATGGTAATCCTTTAGGCACATGAAAGGGTAGTTTCTTTCACTTTAAACTCTCCTTCACTTGAGTGTGCTTGCTCATTCCAAGGTGTTCTGTATGGAGTTTTTACCAGGTTAGGAAGGGGGGAAGCATGGAAATTCACAAAATATATTAGTTTCTGGTAATATATTCCATCTGGTAGCTTCAAATATTACCAAATGAATATGTAATTGTTTCATTTAGTTCTAAGGATAATTTCTTAAGTGAATTCCTACTTTATAGAAACTTATTATTTTTATCCTGAGTTTATGGATGTGTGATTACCAGTTGAATTACAATATTAATTCTCCATTTCCTGGGTGTGTGTGATTCATTTTATGGGTTATAGATGACAAACCCTGATCTCGGTATATTTTCCATTTATCACCTAACACAGACCTTAGACTACCTTTTGCTTTCAGATTTTGCTCAGAATTAAGTTTTAACATTTGTTTAAAAATAATCGTTAAGTAAATTGGTTCCTCCCAAAATAAGTTGTGTAAGGAATCGTGATACCAAATTATTTCATAATTTGTGCTACATGTTAGTAAAAGGTTAGAATTTCTGAAGAAACTAGAAATTTGATGCAGTGCTTTTCTCACCAGATTAGAGGCTGGGCGAATTAACAGAAACTGAAAAGTTACGTTTAGGAGTCCCTGGGTAGTGCAGACAGTTAATGTGCATGGCTGCTACCTCGTAGACTGGAGTTTCCAGTGCACCCAGAGGCACCTCAGAAGAAAGGCCTGGCAACCTACTTCCAGAAAATCAGCCGTTGAAAATCCTGTGGAGCATAGTTCCACTCTGACACACATGGGGTCACCAGGAGTAGGAATCGACTGGACAGCAGCTGGTTAAAAGTTATGCTTAGGAGACATTTTTGCCCAAAATCAGGGTAATATTTTAAGTAAGATTTTTGATGTAATAACACAGGCTTTGAGAGCACACTGAGCAGAAATCAGCCTCAAACTGATGTTAAGAAAGAAAAACATGAGAGGAGAACTTGACAGGTGCCTTCCAGCTGACTGAGACCAGGCTCTAACTCTACATAATAGAAAAAATTCTGTTTGAGTAGCAAAATTAAGTATACAAGTGGCCATATGACTCATATAAGCAAAAATTCCTCAAGAAAGCATTCATAGTGAAGGTTGAGCCTGTATATTTATTTTTCCTCCAAGCCTTTCTTTCCTGTATTTGTACATTTTTATTATAAACATTTTCTGGATGGTAGGTTTATAGCTTTTCATTTTTTCCCTTATATTTTTCATATTTTATTTTCCATAATCTGTATTTCTTTGGTAACGGCCAAAAAGTTATTTAAAAAATAATTTTCTAAAGAGGCTTCCTACACGGGAAATTGTACTTTTATTTACTCTTAATCTTGAGTTCTCTCACAATAATGTTACCAACATCCGCCAAGTCACCCATATCAGAAGTTGCCACCCTGGACTCTAATGTCTGACATATTTTCTCCTTTGTTACCAAGTCTTACTGAGCCTATTTCTTTATCCCCTTTCATATTCACCCTCACTTTTCTATGTCATTGCCACTCTATTTAATTCATGCTGAACTGCTTGCAGATCCCTGAAGGAATGAAAGGTGGTTTCACATTTTTATGCTTTTTCTCACCCTCATTCCTCTCAGTTGAATATCTCCTGCCTTTCTTCCTTCTCTTGCATGTTCACTGTCCTCCTACCCTTCTGTCCATCATTAATGTGCTCTTCAAGTATCAGGTGCTCTGTGAAATCTTTCCTGTGTCCTCTGTCTCTCAAGTTAAATTGAGCACTTCCTCCTCCTTACCTCCACGTACCCTGTGCATATTTTATATCACAGTACTCATAACACTTTTTGAGAGCCTAGTTTACCACACTGTAAGTTCTGCAAGATCCCAAGATGGCATGAACAGTTTGCACTAGGCTACCAATCGAAAGGTTAACAGTTTGAACCCACCCGGCGGATCCGAGGAAGAAGGGCCTGGACATCTGCTTCCGTAAAGATTAAAGCCAAGAAAGCCTTATGGAGCTCAGTTCTACTCTGTAACACATGGGCCGCCATGGATCAGGATCGACTTGATGGACATGGGCTTCATTTTTTAGTTAAGTTCTGCGATGGCAGGGATTCTTGTTTATCATTTTATCTCCAGTGACTGGTAAGTAATGTTGTTTTTGTTAGGTGCCATCGAATCGATTCCAACTCATAGTAATCCCATGTACAACAGAATAAAACATTGCCCAATCCTGTGCCACCTCACAGTTGTTGCTATCTTTGAGCCCTCATTGTTGAAGCCACTGTCAGTCCATCTTGTTGAGGGTCTTCCCCTTTGTTACTAACCCTCTGCTTTTTTAAGCATGATGTCCTTTTCCAGAAACTGTTCTTACTTGGTAACATGTCCAGATTATGTGAGATGACTCACCATCCTTGGTTCTAAGGATCATTCTGGCTATACTTCTTCCAAGGCAGATTTATTCTTTCTTCTGGCAGTCCGTGGTTTATTCAGTATTCTTCATCAACACCATAATTCAAATGCATCAATTCTCCTTTAGTCATCTTTATTCATCGTCCAGTTTTAGTTATCTAGTGCTGCTACAACAGAGGTATCACAAGTGGACAGCTTTAAGAAACAAATTTGTTCTGTCACAGTATAGGAGGCTAGAAGTCTAAATTCAGGGCACCAGCTCCAGGGGCAGGCTTTCTTTCTCTGGCTGCCCTGGAGGAAGGTCCTTGTCATCAACCTTCCCCTGGCCTAGGAGCTTCTCAGTGCAGGGATCCCAGGTCCAAAGGACACGCTGTGCTCCTGGCAGTATTTTCTTGGTGGTATGAGGTCCCCCTGTCTCTCTGCTCCCTTCTGTTTTTTATATCTCAAAAGAGATTGACTCAAGATACAACTTAATTTTGTAGATTGAGTCCTCCCTCATTAACATAAGTATCTTTAATCCTGCCTCATTAACATCATAGAGGTGGGATTTACAACACACAGGAAAATAAAATCAGATGACAAAATGGTAGACAATCACACAGTACTGGGAATCATGGCCTAGTCAATTTGACACACAGTTCAATCCCTAATATCCACCTTTCACATGGATATGAGGCAATTGAAAAAAACCATGGTTTGCATCAGGTGAACCTTAGTCCTCAAGGTGACACTGTTGCTTTCAACACTTTGAAGAGGTCTCTCGGAGCAGATCTGCCCAATGCAATACGTTGTTTGATTTCTTAACTGATGCTTCCATGGGCATTGATGGTGGACCCAAGTAAAATGAAATCTTTGACAACTTCAACATTTTCTCTGTTCATTGTGATATTGTTTATTGATCCAGTTATGAGGATTTTTGTTTTCTTTATGTTGAGTTGTAAAAGCTCAGCTGCTAACCAAAACTTCGGCAGTTCGAATCTACCAGCTGCTCCTTGGAAACCCTGTGGGGCAGTTCTGCTGTTCTGTAGGATTGCTGTAAGTTGGAATTGACTCAGTGGCAGTGGGTTTTTTTTTTTTTTAATTGATGTACTTCTGCAGCCGTTTTTGAATGATCTTCAGCAAAATTTTACTTGCATATGATATTAATGATATTGTTCGATAATTTTTGCATTTGACTGAATCACCTTTGTTTGGAATGGGCACAAATATGGATCTCTTCCAGTTGAATGGCCAGGTAGGTAGCTTTCTTCCAGATTTCTTGGCATACACAAATGAGTGCTTCCAGCATTGCATCTGTTTGTTGAAGCATCTCGATTGGTATTCCATCAATTCCTGAGCTTTGTTTTCCCCAATGTTTTCAGTGCACCTTGGACTTCTCCTTTAGTACCATTGGTTCTTCTTTTTTTTTTTTTTTAGTTTTTATTGTGCTTTAAGCAAAAGTTTACAAATCAAGTCAGTCTCTCACATGAAAACTTATATACACCTTGCTATATACTCTCAATTGTCCTCCCTCTAAGGAGACAGCCCGATCCCTCCCTCCACTCTTTCTTTTTGTGTCCATTCCGTCACCTTCTAACCCCCTCTACCATCTCATCTCCCCTCCAGACAGGAGATGCCAACATGGTCTCAAGTGTCCACCTGATCCAAGAAGCTCACTCCTCACCAGCATCCATCTCCATCCCATTGTCCAGTCCAATCCCTGTCTGAAGAGTTGGCTTTGCAAATGGTTCCTGTCCTGGGCCAACAGGAGGTCTGGGGGCCATGACCACAGGGGTCCTTCTAGTCTCAGTCAGACCATTAAGTCTGGTCTTCTAATGAGAAGTTGGGGTGTGGATCCCACTGCTCTCCTTCTCCCTCAGGGGTTCTCCGTAGTGTTCCCTGTCAGGGCAGTTATGGGTTGTAGCCGTGTACCATCTAGCTCTTGTGGTCTCAGGCTGCTGTAGTCTCTGGTTTATGTGGCGCTTTCTGTCTCTTGGGCTTGTAAATACCTTGTGTCCTTGGTGTTCTTCATTTTCCTTTGTTCAAGGTGGGTTGAGACCAATTGATGCATCTTAGATGGCCGCTTGCTAGTGTTTAAGACCCCAGACGCCACTCTCCAGTAGTGGGATGCAAGATGTTTTCTTAATAGATTTTATTATGCCAATTGACTTAGAAGTCCCCTAAAACCATGGTCCCCAAACCCCTGCCCCTGCTGTGCTGACCTTTGAAGCATTCAGTTTATTCAGGAAATTTCTTTGCTTTTGGTTTAGTCCAGATGTGCTGACCTCTCCTGTATTGTGTGTTGTCTTTCCCTTCACCTAAAGTAGTTTTTTTTTTTTTAAGAGAAAAAAATTTTTTAATTTTTATTGTGGTTTAAGTGAAAGTTTACAAATCAAGTCAGTCTCTCACACAAAAAAACTTATATACACCTTGTACTTACCACCAATTGCTCTCCCCTTAATGAGACAGTCAGCTCCCTCCCTCCACTCTCTCTTGTCCTTTCCACCAGCTTCTAACCCCCTCATCTCCCCTCCAGACAGGAGATGCCAACATAGTCTCAAGTGTCCACCTGATGCAAGAAGCTCACTCTTCACCAGCATGCCTCTCCATCCCATCGTCCAGTCCAATCCCTGTCTGAAGAGTTGGTCTTGGGAATGGTTCCTGTCCTGGGCCAACAGAAAGTCTGGGGGGCCATGACCATGGGGGTCCTTCTAGTCTCAGTCAGACCATAAAGTCTGGTCTTTTTACGAGAATTTGGGGTCTGCATCCCACTGCTCTCCTGCTACCTCAGCGGTATTCCCTGTCAAGGCAGTCATCGGTTGTAGCCGGGCACCATCTAGTTCTTCTGGTCTCAGGCTGATGTAGTTTCTGGTTTATGTGGCCCTTTCTGTCTCTTTGTGCTCATAATTACCTTGTGTCCTTGCTCTTCTTCATTGTCCTTTAATCCAGGTGGGTTGAGACCAATTGATGCATCTTAGATGGCAGCTTGCTAGCGTTTAAGACCCCAGAAGCTACTCTCCAGAGTAGAATGCAGAATGTTCTCTTAATAGATTTTATTATGCCAATTGACTTAGATGTCCCCTGAAACCATGGTCCTGAAACCCTTGCCACTGCTACGCTGGCCTTGGAAGCATTCAGTTTATTCAGGAAACTTCTTTGCTTTTGGTTTAGTCCAGTTTTGCTGACCTCGCCTGTATTGTGTGTTGTCTTTCCCTTCACCTAAAGTTGTTCTTATTTACTATCTAATTAGTGAATACCTCTCTCCCACCCTGCCTCCCTCCCCCTTCTCGTAACCATCAAAGAATATTTTCTTCTCTGTTTAAACTATTTCTCGAGTTCTTATAATAGTGGTCTTATACAATATTTGTCCTTTTGCAACTAATTTCACTCAACATAGTGCCTTCCAGATTCCTCTATGTTATGAAATGTTTCACAGATTCATTACTGTTTTTAATTGATCCATAGTATTCCATTGTGTGAATATACCATAATTTATTTATCCATTCATCTGTTGATGGGCACCTTGGTTGCTCCCATATTTTTGCTATTGTAAATAGTGCTGCCACGAACATGGGTGTGCATATATGTGTTCATGTGAGGGCTCATTTCTCTAGGATATATTCCAAGGAGTGGGATTGCTGGGTCTTATGGTAGTTCTAATTCTAGCTTTTTAAGGAAGTGCCAAATCAATTTCCAAAGTGGTTGTACCATTTTTCACTCTCACCAGCAGTATATAAGTTCCAGTCTCTCCACAGCCTCTCCAAGATTTACTATTTTGTGGTTTTTTGGATTAATGCCAACCTTGTTGGAGTGACATGGAATCTCACTGTAGTTTTGATTTGCATTTCTCTTTTTTTTTTAATGGCTAATACTCGTGAACATTTCCTCATGTAACTGTTAGCTCTTTGAATGTTTTCTTTAGTGAAGTGTTTGTTCATATCTTTTGCCCATTTTTAATTGGGTTATTTGTCGACCTAAAGTAGTTTTTATCTACTATCTAATTAGTGAATACCCCACTCCCATCTTCCCTCCCTCCCCCGTCTCATAACCATCAAATAATTTTTTCTTCTCTATTTAAACTATTTCTCAAGCTCTTGTAATAGTGGTCTTATACAATATTTGTCCTTTTGCAATGGACTAATTTCACTCAGTATAATGCCTTCCAGATTCCTCCATGTTATGAAATGTTTCACATATTCATCATTGTTCTTTACTGATGTGTAGTATTCCATTGTGTGAATATACCATAATTTATCCATTCATCCGCCTTTGGGAACCTTGGTTGCTTCCATCTTTCTGCTGTTGTAAACAGTGCTGCAGTGAACATGGGTGTGCATATATCTGTTCGTGTAAAGGCTCTTATTTCTCTAAGATATATTCCAAGGAGTGGGATTGCTGGATCGTATGGTAGTTCTGTTTCTAGTTTTTAAGGAAGCACCAAGTCAATTTCCAAAGTGGTTCTACCATTTTACGTTCCCACCAGCAGTGTATAAGTGTTCCAGTCTCTCCACAGCCTCTGCACCATTTATTATTTCGTGTTTTTTGGATTAATACCAGCCTTGTTGGAGTGAGATGGACTCTCATTGTAGTTTTAATTTGCATTTCTCTAATGGCTAATGATAGTGAGCATTTCCTCATGTATCTGTTAGCTACCTGAATGTCTTCTTTAGTGAAGTGTCTGTTCATATCTTTTGCCCATTTTTTAATTGGGTTATTTGTCTTTTTGCAGTTGAGTTTCTGCAGCATCATGTAGATTTTAGAGATCACGCGCAGATCAGAAACGTCATAGGTAAAAACTTTTTCCCAGTCAGTAGATGATGTTTTACTCTTTAGATGAAGTCTTTGGATGAGTATAGGTGTTTGATTTTTAGGAGCTCCCAGTTATCTAGTTTTTCTTCTGCATTGTTAGTAATGTTTTATAT
This sequence comes from Elephas maximus indicus, assembly GCF_024166365.1. Taxonomy (NCBI): domain Eukaryota; kingdom Metazoa; phylum Chordata; class Mammalia; order Proboscidea; family Elephantidae; genus Elephas; species Elephas maximus. The sequence continues at coordinate 44,288,635 of NC_064825.1, forward strand.
ACTGTTTATGCCATGTATTAGGGCTCCTAACATTGTCCCTATTTTTTCTTCCATGATCTTTATCATTTTAGATTTTATATTTAGGTTTTTGATCCATTTTGAGTTAGTTTTTGTGCACAGTGTGAGGTATGGGTCTTGTTTCATTTTTTTGCAGATGGATATCCAATGATGCCAGCACCATTTGTTAAGAAGACTGTCTTTTCCCCATTTAACTGCTTTGGGGCCTTTGTCAAATATCTATCGCTCATACATGGATGGATTTATGTCTGGATTCTCAATTCTGTCCCATTGGTCTGTGTATCTGTTTTTGAACCAGTACCAGGCTGTTTTGACTACTTTGGTGGTATAATACGTTCTAAAATCAGGTAGAGTGAGGCCTCCCGCTTTGTTCTCTTTTTCGGTAATGCTTTACTTACTGGGGTCTCTTTCCCTTCTGTATGAAGTTGGTGATTTGTTTCTCCATCTCATTAAAAAATCCCGTTGGAATTTGGATCAGAATTGCATTAAATCTATAGATTGTTTTTGGTAGAATAGACGTTTCTATAATGTTAAGTCTTATCCATGAGCAAGGTATGTTTTTCCACTTACATTGGTCTCTCTTGGTTTCTTGCAGGAGTGTATTGTAGTTTTCTTTGTATAAGTCTTTTACATCTCTGGTAAGATCTATTCCTAAGTATTTTATCTTCTTGGGGGCTACTGTAAATGGTATTTATTTGGTGATTTGCTCTTCGATATTCTTTTTCTTGGTGTGGAGGAATCCAACTGATTTTTGTATGTTTATTTTGTATCCTGATACTCTGCCGAACTCTTGTATTAGTTTCAGTAGCTTTTCTTGAGGGTTCCTTAGGGTTTCCTGTGTATAAGATCATGTCAACTGCAAATAGAGATATTTTTACTTCTTCCTTGCCAATCTGGATGCCCTTCATGTCTTTATCTAGTCTAATTGCTCTGGCTAGGACTTGCAGTACAATGCTGAATAAGAGCGGTGATAAAGGGCATCCTTGTCTGGTCCCCGATCTCAAGGGGAATGCTTTCAGGCTCTCTCCATTTAGAATGATGTTGACTATTGAGTTTGTATAAATGCCCATTATTCTTTTCAGGAATTTTCCTTCTATTCCTATTTTGCTGAGAGTTTTTAGCCTGAATGGGTGTTGAACTTTGTCAAATGTCTTTTCTGCATCAATTGATAAAATTATGTGATTCTTGCCTTTTGTTTTATTTATATGATGCATTACATTAATTGTTTTTCTAATGTTGAACCATCTCTGCCTACCTGGTATGAATTGAACTTGGTCATGGTGAATTATTTTTTTGATATGTTGTTGAATTCTATTGGCTAGAATTTTGTTGAGGATTTTTGCATCTAAGTTCATGAGGGATATAGATCTGTAATTTTCTTTTTTTGTGATGTCTTTACCTGGTTTTGGTATCAAGGATATGCTGGCTTCATAGAATGAGTTTGGGAGTATTCCGTCCTTTTCTGTGCTCTGAAATACCTTTAGTAGTAGTGGTGTTAACTCTTCTCTGAAAGTTTGGTAGAACTCTGCAGCGAAGCCATTGGGACCAGGGTTTTTTTTTTTTTTTTTTTTTTTTCTTCTAAGAATTTTTTTATTTTACTTTTCACATTTGGGTACTTGGTCCATTTTGAATTACCAGCAGTCCCCAGGTTACAAACTGCTGATTCATGTACAACCTGTAGCTTAGGACCAATCCCCGTAAAGCCTACTATATTAAAAATTCTAGGTACATGCAATGGTTTGTAATAACAAATGGGCACCACTTTGTGACACGCATCAAAATGTCATCATTGTAATTACGGTATTACGTTAAGGATGTTTTAGTGTTTCTGAAAGTGTTTCTTTTTTTTTTTTTTTAAATTTTTATTAAGCTTCAAGTGAACATTTACCATTCCAATCAGTCTGTCACATGTAGGCCAGGGGTTGTTTTTGTTGGGAGTTTTTAAATTACCTTTTCAATCTCTTCTTTCGTTATGGGTCTATTTAGTTGTTCTACCTCTGTTTGTGTTAGTTTAGGTAGGTAGTGTGTTTCTAGGAATTCATCCATTACTTCTAGGTTTTCAAATTTGTTAAAGTACAGTTTTTCATGGTAATCTGGTATGATTCTTTTAATTTTTACAATTGCGTCTGTTGTAATATCGCCCATCTCATTTCTTATTCAGGTTATTTGCATCCTCTCCTGTTTTTCTTTTGTTAGATTGGCCAGTGGTTTATCAATTTTGTTAATTTTTTTCAAGGAACCAGCTTTTGGTCTTGTTAATTCTTTCAATTGTTTTTCTGTTTTCTATTTCATTTAGTTCTGTTCTAATTTTTATTATTTGTTTTCTTCTGGTGCCTGAGGGTTTCTTTTGTTGCTTTCTTTATATTTGTTCAAGTTACAGGGATAATTCTTTAATTTTGGCCCTTTCTTCTTTTTTGATGTGTGCATTTATTGATCTAAATTGACCTCTGAGCTCTGGTTTCACTGTGTCCTAAAGGTTCTGGTAGGAAGTGTTTTCACTCCCATTGGATTCTATGAATTTCTCTATTCCATCCTTAATGTCTTCTATAATCCAGTCTTTTTTGAGCAGGGTATTGTTCAGTTTCCAAGTGTTTGATTTCTTTCCCCTGCTTTTCCTGTTATTGATTTCCACTTTTATGGCCTTCAGGTCAGAGAAGATGCTTTGTAATATTTCAGCGTTTTAGATTCTGCTAAGGCTTGCTTTATGACCTAATATATGGTCTATTCTAGAGAATGTTCCATGTGTACTAAAAAAGAAAGTATAGTTGGTTGCTGTTGAGTGGAGTGTTCTGTATATGTCTATGAGGTCAAGTTGGTTGACTGTGGCATTTAGATCTTCCGTGTCTTTATCAAGCTTCTTTCTGGGTGTCCTGTCCTTCACCGAAAGTGGCGTGTTGAAGTCTCCTACTATTGCTGTGGAGCTGTCTATACCACTTTTCAATGCTGATAGAGTTTGTTTTATGTATCTTGTAGCCCTGTCATTGGGTGCATAAATATTTAATATGGTTATATCCTCCTGGTATATTGTCCCTTTAATCATTATCTAGTGTTCTTCCTTATCCTTTGTGATGGATTTCACTTCAGAGTTTTTGTCAGAAGTTAATATTGCCACTCCTGCTGTTTTTTGATTGTTGTTTGTTATATTTTTTTCCATCCTTTGAATTTTAGTTTGTGTCTCTAAGTCTAAGGTGTGTCTCTTGTAGGCAGCATATAGACGGATCATGTTTTTTAATCCATTCTGCCACTCTGTGTCTCCTTATTGGTGTTTTTAGTCCATTTACATTCAGCGTAGTTATCGATAGGTATGAATTTAGTGGTATCATTTTGATGTCTTTTTTTGTGTGTTGTTGACAGTTTCTTTTTCCCACTTAATTTTATGTGCTGAGTAGATTATATATTGTCCTTCCCTCATATTCATTGTTGTTGGTTTTGTTTCTGCTGAGTCTCTATTTTTTTCTCGTCTTTTATTTTGATATATAGGATAGTTTGTCTTCTTTGTGGTTACCTTATTATTTACCCCTATTATTCTAAATTTAAATCTAACTTTTATTTCTTTGGATTGCCTTGTTTTCCTCTCCATATGGAAGATCTATGACTACATTTCTTATTCTCTCTTTTTTGTCTTTTGCATAATAACATCACTGTTGCCCTGTTTTGAGCATTTTTTAAATCTTTATTCATTTTTGTGATTTCCCTTTCTGGATTGACTTCTGATCGCTCTACCCATTGTTGTAGTCTGGGGTTGATACCCGACATTATTGATTTTCTAACCAAACAAGTCCATGTAGTTATTTCTTGTAGTTTTGGTTTGGTTTTTACGAATTCCCTCAACTTCTGTGTATCTGTAAATGTCCTAATTTCACCTTCATATTTAAGAGACATTTTTGCTGGATGTGTGATTCTTGGCTGGCAGTTTTTTTCCTTCACTTTTTTATATAAGTCATGCCACTGCCTTCTTGCCTACATGGTTTCTGTCGAGTAGTCTGAGCTTATTCTTATTGACTCTCCTTTGTAGGTGACTTTTCGTTTATCCCTAGATGCTCTTAAAATTCTCTCTTTATCTTTGGCTTTGGCAAGTTTGATTATAATATGTCTTGGTGACCTTCTTTTTAACACCTTCCTCATGTGGAGTTCAATAAGCATCTTGGATAGATATCTACTCATCTTTCACGATATCAGGGAAGTTTTCTGCCAACAAATCTTGAACGATTCTCTCTGTATTTTCTGTTACCCTCCCTGTTTTGGTACTCCAATCACCCATAGGTTATTTCTCTTGATAGAGTCACACATGATTCTTAAAGTTTCTTCATTTTTTCAAATTCTTTTGTCTGAGCTTTCTTCAAATATATTGGTTCCATGTGCTTTATCTTCAAGTTCAGAAGTTCTGCCTTACACTTGCTCAGTTCTGCTCCTCTGACTTTCTGTTGTCTATTTCTGTAATTTTATCGTTAATCTTCTGAATTTCTGATCTCTGTCTGTGGATTTTTCCAGCTTGTTAAATTTTTCATTAACCAAAATTTCATTACGTTCCTGAATAATCTTTTTAATTTCTTCCACTGCTTTATCTGTGTGTTCCTTGTCTTGTTTTGCGTATTGCCTGATTTCCTTCCTGATGTCTTGAAGGGTTCTGTGTATTAATCTTTGGTATTCTGCCTCTGTTAATTCCAGGAAGGCACTTTCATCTAGAAGATCCCTTGATTCTTTGTTTTGAGAGCTTGTTGAGACGATCGTACTCTGTTTCTTTATGTGACTTGGTATTGACTGTTGTCTCCAAGCCATCTATAGGTTATTGTATTAGTTTATTTTATGTTTGCTTACTGTATCGTATCTTCTTGCTTTGTTTTGTTTTCATATGCCCAAATGAGTTGCTTGAGTGAGCTAGCTTGATTATTTTTGCCTTCGGAGCTCTGATGTCATATCCCCAGATGGCTAGAGCTATTATCAGGTCTGTCAGTCTAGGAGTCCATTCACTTTTCTTGTATGAATTCAGCTCAGGTGTCCAGGTAGCTGATCATCAAGTGTGTGGTACAGGCTCTGTCCTACAGTCTTAGAAGGGCAGGGGTGATTGGTGTAGTTACCAGTATCTAGCTGCAGCAGAGTATCACGTTCCAAACAGGGCAGGGGGCTGAGAGTCGTCCCCCAAGTGTCTCTGAGGAAATCGTGTCCCTGTTCCCTAGAGCATACAGGTGGATGGGTTCTGCAGACGGACCATGGACACCCAGTTATCCTTGGACCCCTGTCGCAGGTGGCTGGGTGACCTGAGTGGAGCCACCAGTCTTTAGGCCCCTGATGTGGGTAGATGAGGACCCTGTTTAATAGGCAAAGTAATGTCAAACATCAAACACCCACCTCTCCACTGTGCAGCTCAAACAGTTGTAGTCTGCCAACAAGGGCCAATTCTCCTGAAATAGGCCCAAACAGGTCTATGCAGAGGGGAAAGGTACTCAAAGTCCACGGACTGTTTATGCCTGGACAGGAGCCGCTTATGTCCTAAGCTCCCCCAGTTAGTCCAACTGGCAGATTATCTTTCTCCCCAGTTGCAATTTTTTTCCTTCTCCAAGGCTGGGAGGATGGCTCTAGGCGCTCAACAGGGCCTATCTCAGGCCCAGGGAAATCAGCTGCGGAAGCCGGCCTGGGAGCAGGAGGGCATGGTAAAATATATGCAAGTACTTAGCTTTTGCTGAAGAGTGCGTTCTCTGGTTCTGGAGGTGTGAGTAGGCTGTATGGCTAGCTGCTTCTTCCTTCAGAAACTGTGGCTGAACGCTAGTATCAGCCTACTGCTGCTGTTCCCTGGAGTGGTGCCGGTGGACTTTCGGCGACTCAGGTCTGGTAACTCCTCTCCGCCTCTGAACTGTCTCTTCCTCCCCTGCCCCTCAGTTCATTTTCTAACCTTTCCTTTGATGTTCAGGGCTCCTAGCTTGTCATAAATATACTTGCTTCACTTGTTTTTTCGGGCCTTTGTCGTAAGAGGGCTCACCGGAAGCGTCTTGTCTATTCTGCCATCTTGGCCCCGCCTCCACCATTGGTTCTTGATCATATGTTACCTCCTGAAATGGTTGAACATTGACCAGTTCTTTTTGGTGCCATGACCGTGTGTATTCCTTCCATCTTCTTTTGATGCTTCCTGCGTTATTCAGTGTTTTGCCCATAAAATGTTTAAGTATTTGCAACTTGAGGCTTGAATATTCCCTTCAGTTCTTTCCGCTTGAGAAATGCTGTGCGTGTTCTTCCTGTTGGTTTTGTAACTCCATGTCTTTGCACATTTCATTATGATTCTTTGTCCTCTCGAGTTGCCCTCTGAAATCTTCTGTTCAGCTCTTTTCTTCATTATTCTCTTTGCTTTGGCTATTCTGTGTTCAAGAGCAAGTTTCGCAGTCTCTTGTGACATCCGTTTTGTTTCTTTTCCTGTCTTTTTAATGACAGGACTGATTTTTTAATGACCCTTGGGAATCCTATGAGGCAGTTCTACTTTGTGCTATGAGTCAGAATTGACAGCAACAGGTTTGTTTTTTGTTTTTTTTTGGTTAGGTAATAGTGCTGAATAAATATTTGTGAAATTAATAGTTAAGTATGAAATAATTGTGTTAATGAAATTAATAGTCTTTTTTAATTTATTAAAGACCATGTTTTCTTCTGAAACTTCTTTTTTGAGTTAAACGTTATATAAAGCAAACTTGTAAATTAACATTTGCCTATCACATGAGAATGATATCCTTTTTATTGACAATTGGAAGTAATTGACGTGTTGGCTAGCACTGCTTGAATTAAACAGATTTTGTGTCCTTTTACTTTAAATGTAATGTTTTATTCAGAATAAATACATGTAGTTGGAAGTTAAAGCCTTGTCTATGATTGTCTAGTACAGGGGATGGCTGGGTGAACTACAGCCCATGGACCAAATCTGGTCCGCCACCTGTTTTTGTAAATAAAGTTTTATTGGTACATAGGTGGCCTTTGAAATGTTTGGTTTATTCAGGAAGCTTCTTTGCTTTTGGTTTAGTCCAGTTTTGCTGACCTCTCCTGTATTGTGTGTTGTCTTTCACTTCACCTAAAATAGTTCTTGTCTACTATCTAATTAGCAAATACCCCTTTCCCTCCCTCCGCACACTTGTAACCGTCAAAGAATATTTTCTTCTGTGTTTAAACTATTTCTTGAGTTTAATAGTGGTATCATATAATATTTGTTCTTTTTGCAGCTAATTTCACTGAGCATAATACTTTCCAGATTCCTCCATGTTATGAAATATTTCACGGATTCATCGGTGTTCTTTATTGATGCGTAGCGTGATACACCAGAACTTATTTATCCATTGATGGGCACCTTAGTTGCTTCCATCTTTTTGCTATTGTAAACAGTGCTGCAGTGAACATGGGTGTGCATATATCTGTTTGTGTAAAGGCTCTTATTTCTCTAGGATATATTCCAAGGCGTGGGATTGCTGGATCGTTTAGTAGTACTATTTCTAGCTTTTTAAGGAAGCGCCGAATCGATTTCCAAAATGATTGTACCATTTTACATTCCCACCAGCAGTGTATAAGTGTTCCAGTCTCTCTACAACCTCTCCACAAAAAAAAAAAAAATTTTTTTTTTTTTTTCAGCATGTATTATTTTGTGCTTTTTGAGTTAACGCCAATCTTGTTGGAGCGAGATGGTATCTCATTGTAGTTTTCATTTGCATTTCTCTCGTGGCTAATGATCGTGAGCATTTCCTCATATATCTTTTAGTGGCCCAAATGTCTTCTTCAGTGAAGTGCCTGTTCATATCCTTTGCCCATTTTTTAATTGGGTTATTTGTCTTCATGTTGTTGAGTTTTTGCATTGTCATGTAGATTTTAGAGATCAGAAGCTGATCAGAAATGTCATAGCTAAAAACTCCCAGTCTGTAGGTAATCTTTTTACTCTTTTGGTAAAGTCTTCGGATAAGCATAGATGTTTGATTTTTAGGAGCTCCCCATTGTCTCGTTTCTCTTTTTGTGTTTGTACATTGTTTGAAATATTTTATATACTGTTTATGCCATGTATTAGGGCTCCTAGTATTGTTCCTATTTTTTCTTCTCTGATCTTTATCATTTCACGTTTTATATTTAGGTCTTTGATCCATTTTGAGTTAGTTTTTGTGCATGGTATGAGGTATGGGTCTTGTTTCATTTTTTTTGCAGATGAAAGGATAAAACTTTTTTTTCCTTAACACCTTACCTTTTAAAACTACAGCTTGCATTATTCTGAAATTTAAAGTAATAATGCTTCATATTAAATACTTTAATACTTAGCTGTGATTTAACGGTTTTAGCTCTGACATGTTTCTTATTACTTTATGTGAAAATGGCTTGGAGTTAGATTAGAATTTCTCTTAACCAGTTCTATATAATCTCCTTGGTATATTAAGATTTTTTTATTTCTCTGAAAATAAAGTCATTCCGTAATGAACTCATATTTTCACCAGGTGAATTGTGTTTACCTAGTCAATTGTTCCCACACTTGTGTCTGTTGTACTTATTATAATTATGTGATTTAATTACTCATTTCATAAACTGTTAAAATGAATATGAAAACAGTTATGTCTGTGAAAACTAAGTTTGAATACTTTGGAAAGATTTGATTCAAGACAAGCCACTTACCTCCATAAATAATCATTTTTTCCTCATAAATAAGGGTTATATAGTTTGAATTCTTTACATGTTCAAAACTTATTTTTTCTTTATCCTTGACTGATAGATTGAATAGAGGACTTTAAAGATGTCAGTTCAGTTTCTTCTAGTTGCTGAGGAGAAGTCTCATTGGCAGTTAATTCTTGTTCCTTTTTTTAAAGGACAGCCTCATTGAGAAAAATTTACATACCATAAATTCACCTTTATTTATAATAATAGGATATTTTTATTGAGATATAATCCACATACTGTAAAATTATCCCTTTTCAGTGGTTTTTAATCTACTCAAAAAGTTGTTCTGCCATCTCCACCATCTAATTCCAGAACATTTTTATCACCCCCAAAAGAAACACCATACCCACACCTCCCTACACCTCCTTCCTCCAACCTCTGGTAACCACTAATTTATTTTCCCTTTCTATGAATTTGCCCAATCTGGACATTTCATATAAATGGGTTCATGCCCATTTGTGTCTTTCGTGGCCTTTTATGTCTGGCTTCTTTCACTTTTTTCTTTCACTTAACATGTAATGTTTCCAAGGCGCATTTCAAGATTTATCCTTGTTATAGCATGTTTCAGTATGTCATATGTTTTTATGGCTGAATACTACTCACATTTTTGTTTATCCATTTATCGGGTTGATGGATATTTGAGTTGTTTCTACTTATTTGACTATTATGAATACAAGTTACGAATGAGATCCATTCCTGGGTCTTTAAGTCAGGTTTGTAGATAAGTTGGAACAGATGCATACAATTCTTATTTATTCTTACTTTAGCGCAAGGAAAAGAGCCCTGGTGGCACTATGGTTAAAGCAATCAACTGCTAACCGAAAGGTGAGTGGTTTGAAACTACCAACAGCTCTGCAGGAAAAAGATGTGGTAGTCCGCTTCCATAAAGATTTATAGCCTTGGAAACCCTATGATGTCGCTATGAGTTGGAATCGACCCCAAGGCAGTAGGTTAGTGCAAGAAAAGACTTGAAGCCTTTCGATGAGTTAAAAGCCGCAGGTTCAACAAGTGAAGGTGATTGTGATAAAGAATTTGTTGCAAGTAGGGGTTGGTTCAGTTGTTTCACAGTGAGGGCAGATTCATATAAAATTAAAGGGCAAGTATGAGTTGTCTGTAAGTTGGGTGTTTATAACCCAGGGACTGCCTGTAATGCTACTGTGAACATTCATGTATGAGCTTTTGTGTCAACATATTTTTTCAATTCTCTTAGATAGATACATAGGAACGGAATTGCTGGGTCATGTGGTAACTACGTTTAACATTTTGAAGAACTGCCAGACTGTTTTACAAAGTGGCTGCACCATTTTACATGCCCATCAGCAATGTCCGAGGATTCTAGTTTCTGTATATCCTCACCAACATGTTATTGTTTGATAGCTGTCCTAGTGGGTTTGAGGTGATAGGTCCTTGTGATTTCAGTTTGCTTTTCCCTAAACCCTAATGGCTAGCATCTTTTCATGTGCTTAATGGCCATTTGTATATATTCTGTGGAGAAATGTCTATTCAGATCCTTTGCCCATTAAATTTTTTTTTTTTTTTTTTTTTTTTGCTGAGTTGTAAGAGTTCATTGTGTATTCTGGATACAAGGCCCTTTTAGATATGTAATTTGCAAATCTTTTCTCCCATACTGTGGGTTGTCTTTTCCCTTTTTTGATATTGCCCTTTGAGGCACACAAGTTTAAAATTTGATGCAGTCCAATTTATCTGTTTTTTTCTTGTGCTTTTTATTGTCCTATTGAAGGAATCACTGCCTAACCCAAGGTCATGAACTTTTACTTCACCGTTTTCTTCTAAGAGTTTTAGCTCTTATATTTAGGTTATATTCTATTTTGAGTTAGTTTTTGTATATGTGTAAGCTATGGGTCTTACCACACATCTGTCAGTTTGTCATACTGTGGTGACTAGTGTGTTGCTGTGATGCTGGAAGCTGTGCTACCAGTATTTAAAAGACCAGCATTCAGTTATTTCAGGAGGTAGCATATGATCAAGAACCAATGGTACTGAAGGAAGAAGTCCAAGCTGCACTGAAGGCATTGATGAAAAACAGTGTTCCAGGAATTGATGGAATGTCAATAGAGATGTTTCAGCAAAGGGATGTGTCACTGGAGGGGCTCACTAGTCTAAGCCAAGAAATTTAGGAGACAGCTTACCTGGCCAAAGGACTGGAAAAAAATCTGTATTTAATGGCCATTCCAAACAAAGGTGATCCAACAGAATGTGGAAATTATTGAAAAGTATCATTAATATCACACACAATTAAAATTTTGCTGAAGATCATTCCAAAAACAGTTGCACCAGTATATTGACAGGGAATTGTCAGGAATTCAAGCTGGATTCCAAGGAAATGTGGAACGAGGGATATCATTGCTGATGTCAGATGGCTCTTGGCTGAAAGCAGAGAATACCAGAAAGATGTTTATCTCTGTTTTATTGATTATGCAGAGGCATTCAGCTGTGTGGATCATGACAAATTATGGGTAACATTGCAGAGAATGGGAATTCCAGAACACTTTATTGTGCTCATGAGGAATCTGTACATAGACCAAGAGGCAGTCCTTTGGACAGAACAGGGGAATATTGCATGGTTTAACATCAGGAAGGGTGTGCATCAGGTATCATTTCCCCATACTTATTCAGTCTGTATGCTGAGCAAGTAACTCGAGAAGCTGGACTATGTGAAGAAGAGTGTGGCATCAGGATTAGAGGAAGACTCATTAATAACTTGCAATATGCAGATGGCACAACCTTGCTTGTGAAAGTGAAGAGGATACTGATGAAGATCAAAGACCACAGCTTTCAGTATGGGTTATACCTCAACATATAGAAAACAAAAATCCTCACAACTGGACCAATAAGCAATATCATGATAAAGGAAGAAAAGATTGACGTTGTCAAGGATTTCATTTTACTTGGATCCGTAATGAATGCTCATGGAAGCAACAATCAGGAAATTAAACTATGTATTGCATTGGGAAAATCCACTGAAAAAGACCTCTTTAAAGTGTTGAAAAGCAAAGATTTCACTTTGAGGACTAAGGTGCACCTTATCCAAGCCATACTATTTTCAATCTCTTCATATGCATGTGAAAGCTGGACAATGAATAAGGACGACCGAAGAAGAAGTGATGCGTTTGAATTATGGTGTTGGCAGAGTATTGAATGTACTACGGACTGACAGAAGAGCGAACAAATCTGTCTTAGAAGAAGCCAGAGTGCTCCTTGGAAGCAAGAATAGTGAGATTTTGTGATGTGTACCTTGGACACGTTATCAGAATACACCAGTCCCTGGAGAAGGATGTCATGCTTGGTAAAGTAAAGGGTCACCGAGAAAGAGGAAGGCGCTTGACTAGGTGGATTGACACAATGGCCTTAACATAACCATTTTGAGGGTGGTGCAGGACTGGGCAGTGTTTCATTCTGTTGTACCTAGGGTCACTATGAGTCAGAACTGACTTGATGGCGCATTACAACAACAACAAAGTAAGAAGCCACCTTCATTCTTTTGCATGTGAGTATCCAGTTGTCCCAGCACCATTTGTTGAAAAGACTCATCCTCTTTCTCTATTGAATGTTTTTGGCACTCTTGTCAAAAATCATTTGACTGCATATGTAACGGCTTTTATTTTATTCCATTAATCTATATTTCTATCCTTATGCCATTGTCTTGATTACTGTAGCTTTGTACTAATTTCTGGAATTAGAACGTCAGTTCTTTAATGTTCTTTTTTTCTTCTAAATGTTATTAATTTTGTTGTTGAGAGTATACACAGCAAAATCTGCACTAGTTCAACAGTTTCTACATGCACAGTTTAGTGACATTGATTAATACTTCAAGGTGTACAACCATTCTCAACTTCCTTTTCTGCGTCGTTCCTCTCTCATTAACGTAAGCGTACTGTCCCCTAAGATTTTATCTAATCTTTTGAGTTGCTGGTGTCCGTTTGATCACATATACACAGTTCTTTTTTTTTTCTTAATTTTTTTTGTGCTTCAAGTCGAAATTTACAAATCAAGTCAGTCTCTCATACAAAAATTTATATACACCTTGCTATATACTCTTAGTTGCTCTCCCCCTAAAGTGACAGCACACTCCTTCCATCCACTTTCTATTTTCGTGTCCATTCGGCCAGCTTCTGACCCCCTCTCCCCTCTCATCTCCCCTCCGGACAGGGGATGCCCACGTAGTCTCATGTGTATAGACAGTTCTTAAAAGAGCATAATGCTGAAGGCAAACCTTTTTACTAGTTAAGCTAAACTGTTGATTGGTTTTAAGATGATGTCAGGAGATGTTTTTGTTTAGACCAAAACCAAACCAAACCTATTGCTGTCGAGTCCATCTTGACTCATAGAGATGCTATAGAACAGTGTAGAACTGCCCTAGAGAGTTTCCAGGGAGCTCCTGTTGGATCCAAACTGCCAACCTTTTGGTTAGCAACCATAGCATTTAACCACTACACCACGAGGGTCAAGTTTAACGATTATCTCAGGGCAATAGTTTCGGGGGTTCATCCATCCTCCGTGGCTCCAGAAAGTCTAGAGTCCATGAGAACTTGAAATTCTGTTCTACATTTACCCTTTTTTGATCAGTATTCTTGTATAAAATCTTTGATGAAAATGTTCAATAATGGGAGCTGGCCATCATCCAGTTCTTCTGGTCTAATGGCAGAGGAGGCAGTTGTTCATGGAGACGGTTAGCTATACATTCCATATCCTGCTCTTCCTAACTCTCTGTTCTGTTGCTCCAGGTGAATAGATACCAATTGTTATGCCTTGGATAGCTGCTTGCAAGCTTTTAAGACCCCAGCCACTGTGCAACGAATTAGAAGGTAGAACAGAAATACTAAACACGTTATAAGGAGCCCTGGTGGCACAGTGTTTAAGTGCTCGGCTTCTAACCAAAAAGTTGGCAGTTCGAATCTACCAGCTGCTCCTTTGGAGAAAAGATGTGGCAGTCTGCTTCCGTAAGGATTACAGCCTTGGATACCCTATGGGGCAGTTCTACTCTGTCACATGGGGCTGCTATGAGTGGGAATGGACTCCATGGCACCCAACAAGAGCAACAACAGGCCGGTCAACTGGATATCCTGTGAAATCATGACCCTAAACCTCCAAACCAAGGAACCAAATCCCAAGATATGTTTGGTTGTACATAAGCAGCCTTAGCAGCTACTCCTTTTTTTTTTTTTGGCATTGTTGTAATCATATTACAGAACTTTTGCCAACGGAACTTTTTACAGGTGTACAACTTGACAGCAATTACAATAATCGGCTTTACATCCCTACCCTTAATCAGTGCCATTTTTCCATCACTGTTAACCCCCCTTTCCTCCTTCTTCCTGTCACTGATAACCACTCATAGACTTTGTTCTCTGTACGTTTGCATTTTCTTGTCTTTTTATATAGGTGAGGTCATACAATATATGTCCTTTTGTGATTGGCTGTTGCGCTTAACATAACGCCTTCATGTGCCATCCATACTGTAGCATGTATCAAGACTTTGCTTCTCTCACTGGCTGAATAGTATCCCAATGTATGTATATAGCACATTTTGTTTATCTAGTCATCTGTTGATGGGCATTTAGATTGTTTCCACCTTTTGGCTGTTGTGAATAGGGCTGCAGTAAACATTGTGTACAAGTCTCTGCTTTCAATTCTTTTCGGTATATACCTAGAAGAGAAATTGCTGGGTCGTGTGGTAGTTCTATTTTTAGTTTTTTGCGGAAATGCCACACTGTTTTCCACAACAGCTGTGCCATTTTGCCTTCTCACCCGCGATGGATAAGGGTTCCAGGTTCCCCACAACCTTGCTAACATTTGTTATTTTCTGCTTCTTTTTTTACCTTAACCGTCTTATTGGGAGTGAAATGGTATCTTGTGTTTTTGATTTGCATTTCTCTGATGATTAATGATGTTGAGCATCTTTTCATATGTTTGGTGGCCATTTGAATGTCTTCTTTGGTGAAATGTCTATTCAAGCCCTTTGCCCATTTTATTTGGGTTGTCTTTTTGTGTTTGTCGAAGTTTTATGTATTTTTTGGTTATTAGATTCTTGTGGGATACAGGGTTTCTGAAGATATTCTCCCAGTTGGTAGCTTATCTTTTCACTTTTTTGGTAAAATCTTTTGATAAAAGTTTTTAATTTTTATGAGGTCCCATTTATTCATTTTGTCTTTTGCTGTTTGCACTTTTGTTATTACCCAATCCATTGTTGAAAGCTAGGTCTGACAGCCTTGCCCCAGATTGTTCTAAGAATTTTATGGATTTAGTTTGCACATTTAGATCCTTAATACATTTTGAATTTGTTTTTGTGTATGGCATGAGGCATGGATCCTGTTTTGTTTTTCTGCATGTGGAAATTCAGTTTTCCCAGCACCATTTATTGAAGAGACTTTTCTTTCCCCATTGCATGGACCTTGCACCCTTGTCAAAAATCATAGATATATGCCTTATTTCTAGACTCTCAGTTCTATTCCTTTGGTCTGTGTGTCTGTTGTTATACTAGTACCTGAGTGTTTTGATTACTGTAGGTTTGTGAGTTAGAATTAACTTGATGGCAGTCGGTTTTTTTTTTAATAGTAGAAGAGCATACTTTTTATGCTCTTTTAAATTTAGCAGGGATTGTTTATGCCCTAGCCTATGGCCTGTCCTGGATAGTGTTTCATGTGTACTTGAGAAGAATGTGTATTCTGCTGTCGTTCAGTGGAATGCTCTGTAGATGTCTGTTCTAGTTGGGTTATAGTGTTGTTCAGATTTTCTGTTTCCTTGTTGATCTTCTGTTTACTTGTTTTATCCATTATAAGGGTTTTGAAGCCCCCCAAGTATTCTTGTTGGAATGTTTATTTTCCTCTTCAGTTCTGTCAATTTTAGTTTTATGTATTTTGGAGCTGTATTGTAAGGTGCATATGTGTTTATATTTGTTATGTCTGCCTGATAGATTGACCCTTTTATCATGATAAAATGTTTTTCTTTGTTTCTAGGAACAGTTTTGTTTTAAAGTCTATTTTGTCTGATATTAGTATAGCCGGTCCAGTTCCCTTTTGTTTACTGTTTATGTTACATGGCATATCTTTTTTATGCTTTTAACCACTTTGTATCTTTGATTCTAAAGTCTGTCTCTTGTAGACAGCATGTATCTTGGTCATTTTTGTATGTTCTCGTTAGCATGAATCTAGTTATGCAAACAATAGTAACTAAAAGTATAGCTGATGTAATAGATGAGAAGTACCAAGGTGCTTTGGGAATGTAAAGGAGCAAGTACTCTAACTTTTCCTAGGTGAAATTATGCCATCGTTGCAATTACTGTGGGAACAGAAATTTTTTTGTGTGTGTGCTTTAGGTGAAAGTTTATAGCTCAAGGTAATTTTCTCATACAAAAATTTATACACATATTATTATGTGACACTAGTTGCAATGCCTGTAAACTCGACAGCACACTCCCCCTTTCCACCCCAGGTTTCTTGTGTCCATCCAACCAGCCTCTGTCTCTTTCCGCCTTCTCATCCTGCCTCTGGACAGGAGCTGCCCATTTAGTCTTGTGTATCTGCTTGAACTAAGAAGGACTCTTTCACGAATATTATCTTTGTCTGAAGAATTGGTTTCAGGAATGGTTTTAGTTCTGGGTTAACAGAGCGTCTGGGGGCCGTGTGTTTGGGGGTTTCTTCAGTCTCAGTCAGACCATTAAGTCTGGTCTTTTTGCATGCATTTGAGTTCTGCACCACACTTTCTCCTGTTCCATTAGGGACTCTCTGTTGTGTTCCCTGTCAGGGCAGTCATTGGTGGTAGCCAGGCACCATCTAGTTCTGGTCTCAGGCTGATGGAGTCTTTGGTTTATGTGGTCCTTTTGTCTCTTGGGCTAATATTTTCCTTATGTCTTTGATGTTCTTCATTCTCCTTTGCTCCAGGTGGGTTGGGACCAATTGATGCATCTTAGATGGCTGCTCACAAGTTTTCAAGGCCCCAGATGCCGCTCACCAAAGGGGAATGCAGAACATTTTCTTAATAAAATTCGTTATGCCAGTTCACCTAGATGTCCCCCAAAACCAGGGTCCCAAGACTCTAGCACTTGCTAGTCGCTAACAGAAATTTTAATGGTTCAATATGCTATGGAAGGTTATTCCAGACAGGGAAAAAAGCAAAGAACTTCAGGAGGACAATAGTGTGCATAGGAAATCAGAAGCTAACTGTAGGCAGTAAGTTCCTGATAAGATTTGTGATTTAGGAACTTAAGACCTCATGAGAAAATTAGATTGGGAGGCATTAGTTACAAATACCTTAGATAGAAGTTCTTCCAAAAAAAAAAAAAAAAAAAAAGCACATTAAATAAAGTTAATGTATTAGTGACTATCTGTAGCTACATAAGGAATTCATCTTGTCATACTCTCTATTTCTAGCATAGTACTTACAATGCAGTAACTTCTTAAATTTCAGTTGGGTGAATCAATGTCCCATATTTCAGATTAGTGATAATGGGTATTTTGACGTGTTCTTGGTTTGTGTTTTTACCCCGTGTTTGCAAGACTTTTTTCAAGGTTTAACTTTTCTTTACTTCTTGCATATTTGTAAAGATTTCATACTTTACTGAACCTCTTGTTTTTTCATTCATTTCATTTCATTTTTTTTTTTATCATCAGGTGTTTCCTTCTGGGTCCTTCCATTCTTTGTTTTGTAATAGTAAGTTAGAAGCCTGATATGGTTAAAAACTTTGGATCGTCTCTTAACCCCTTTGGATTATATGGTTATACCATGTCCTACTGCGCACCAAAATGTTTGTTGTTAATCCCTGTGTTTCCAGCTTTCTTTCTTCTTACAGGGATCGTCAGTGTAGTTTTAAAAAGTCCCAAGTTTTTCTTTTATTCTTCCCTAGACATTTCGAGAAAAGGCATTATTCTTTGACATATACTTTCTTTTTATTTTTTAAATTTCTCTGTACTGTTTTATATGATCTCTAGCAGAAGTGACCAGAAATTTTTATTTCTGAAAGTAAAAAAAAAAAATTTTTTTTGTTATTATAAAGGCAGTGGGCAGCTTGAAAGTAGGAAAATCAGCTAGATGTTGGTACAATAGTATTTTCAAGATATGAATTGGATAGTGGGTAATGTGGAATGAGAGGAAAGACTAGATTTGAGAAAGAGATTTTGCAGGTAGAATATTAAGGATTTAGTAAGTAGATTGATGGGAAGGGTCTTTGTGTAGGAAGAGTCTAGTTTGGTTCCCAGGTTTCTGGCTTGGAGAGTAGTAGTTAATAAAAACAAACCAAACCAAACCAGTTGCAGCTGAGCCGATTCTGACTCATAGCTACCCTATAGGATAGGGTAGAACTGTCCCATAGGGTTTCCAAGGAGTGCCTGGTGGATTTGAATTGTCAACCTTTTGGTTAGCAGCCGAACTCTTAACCACTGTGCCACCAGGGCTCCAGGTAGTTAATAGTGCCCTTTATTAAGGGAGGGGATAGTTAGAAAGCTTAGGCTGTATAGGGTAAATGTGTGCTTACGTAATAAAAAAGGGAAAAAACCTAGAATTCTAAAAACTGTTGTATCTGAGTAGTATTTTTGAAGAATTAGCCATGTTGATTCCTAGTTTATGTGCTTACTCTGAATAAGCAGACTATGACAGTTTATTGTATTTTACAGCACATTTTCTTTTTGTGGATTATTTCAGTTGCTGTATGTGTATTTACTTAACAATTTATTATACTTTTATAGGCAGCCTTTTAGAGTGTTTTATTTATATACATATACTTATGTTAATTAAATCTAGCTTCAATAAGCTATCTTGGCATTGGTGCCCAAATTATATTCTCTTATAGGTAGGGATATTCAAATATTAATTGAGATATTCTGTCCTTGTCATTTGCAACAAACATTTGTTGTAATTTTAGAGATTGCTATGTTCTAGAGATTTGATATTCCTTAGACATGTGGTGTCAGGATTGGTGGAAAACTCATAAACAACCTGTGATATGCAGATGACACAACCTTGCTTGCTGAAAGCGAAGAGAACTTGAAGATCAGAGACAACAGCCTTCAGTATGGATTACACCTCAACATAAAGAAAACAAAAATCCTTACAGCTGGACCAATAGACAGCATCATGATAAATGGGGAAAAGATTGATGTCGTGAAGGATTTCATTTTACTTGGATCTACAATCAACACCTATGGAAGCAGCACTCAAGAAATCAAAGACGTATTGCATTGGGTAAATCTACTGCAAAAAGATTTCTTTAAAGTGTTGAAAAGCAAAGATTTCACTTTGAGGACTAAGGTACGCCTGACCCAAGCCATGATATTTTCAGTTGCCTCATATGCGTGCTAAAGCTGGACAGTGAATAAGGAAGACTGAAGAAGAATTGATGCGTTTGAATTGTTGGTGAAGAATATTGAATATACCATGGACTGCCAGAAGAATGAAGAAGCCTGTCTTGGAAGAAATACAGCCAGAGTGCTCCTTGGAAGCAGGAATGATGAGACTTTGTCTCAGGTACTTTGGACATGTTATCAGGAGGTGCCAGTTCCTGGAGAAGGACACCATGCTTGGTAAAGTAGAGGCGCAGCAAAAAAGAGGAAGACCTTCAAGGAGATAGACTGACACAGTGACAGCAGCAGTGGGCTTAAGCATAACAATTGTGAGGATGGTGCAGAACTGGGCAGTGTTTGTTCTCTTGTACTTGGGGTCGTTGTGAGTCCGAACTGACTTGATGGCACCCAACAACAACAAAGACATTTTCTCTGTGCCCCTTCTCTACAAACAACTGGAAGTTAAAATAAATTGAAATGCTACTGTAGATAGAGAAACAGATATGACAAAAATAGAGTGTGAATTGACTCCATTATATAGATAAGATATGCACAAATAAATGTATGTTGTTTGTGTGAGTTGATAATTGGTAAGTGAGTTCCAGTTGAAGAGTAACTTTTTCCAATTTTTAGACACTATGGTAACTCAAACCTGTAATGTTATTTGAGTTATAATTAAAGTCTGGTCTCAGGCCATTTAATTAGTGAAGGATAACTCCATCATTTTGAGAGGCAAAATGTTACATTTAAAGAAATTTTATATACTTCTTAAACTACACTGTTCAGTAACAGTCAGAACCTACAGCAAGGAAATTCATAACGGGAGATTTTCTCCACAGTAATGGGAATTATGTCCCCCCAAAATGTCTGTGAACTTGGGTAGGCCATGATTCCCAGTATTGTGTGATTGTCCACCATTTTGTCACCTGATTTGATTTTCCTGTGTGTTGTAGGCCCTGCCTCTATGATGTTAATGAGGTAGGATTAAAGTCAGTTTTATTAATGAGGCAGGACTCAATCTGTAAGATTAGGTTGTGTTTTGAGTCAGTCTTTCGAGATACGGAGGAGAGAAGCGAGCAGAAAGACAGAGGGACCTCATACCACCAAGAAAGAAGTGCCAGGAGCAGAGCGTGTCCTTCGGACCTGGGGTTCCTGTGCTGAGAAGCTCGAAGACCAGGGGAAGATTGATGACAAAAACCTTCTTCCAGAACCAGCAGACGGAAAGCCTTCCCTCAGTTCAGACTTCTAGCCTCATAGACTGTGAGAGAATAAATTTCTCTTTGTTAAGCCATCCACTTGTGGTAATTCTGTTAGAGCAGCACTAGATAACTAAGACAATACTCAAGCAATACAAGAATTTCGACAGGCTTCAGTCTTCCACCTTAAGTCTACCTCTCAGTCCCATACCCAACCTGTCATGTTATAATTATCTGGGGTCTTCCTTCCAGATTGTAATTAATTTATTTGTACATAGTTTTTCAACAATTATTTAGATTAAATTATGTGTTTTAGTAGTTTATTTGCTAACCACTATTTTTTTATTGGGTAAATATATATGTAAGAAAACATTTGGCATTTCAGCATTTTTCATATGTACAGTTCAGTAACATTAACTTACGTTCATCATATTGTTCCAGCATCACCACTTTTCACTGTTCACCGTTTTTCCCTCTTAGGTTTATTCTTTTGCTGTAGTACATGTTTTTTCAAGCAGGGTCTCTAAGTAGCAAACTTTCAGTCCTTCTGTGTCTGAAAGTATATTTATTTTTCCCTACATTTTGATTGCTGGTTTTGCTTGAATATAGGACTCCAGTTTTCAAATTTCCCCCAGAACTTTGACAGTGTTACTCATTTATCTTCCTAGCATCCACTCTTGCTGATGAGAAGTCTGTCAATCTAATTCTGTTCCTTTGTAAGTGAGCTTTTTTCTTTTCTGAAAGATTTTTATGATTTTTTAAAAAAATCGTTGAAGTTCTGAAATATTCTAGGATATCTTTTTCTTTCGTTTTGCTTTTTTAAAAAGAAATTAAAATTACAGATTTATTTGAAGCCCTCTGTGTATTCTTCCTGTTCTGAATCTTTGCCCTACATTCTCAGAGGCAACCACTGTTCTGAATTTGAGTCTGTCATTTCCATGAATACTTTTATACTAAGAGTAAATATGTGTCCATGAACAATATACAGTATGGTTTTAGACTTTTTAAAACTTATACATGTAAATGGTATAATGCGGTATGTATCCCTCTGTCACTTTCTTTTTCCCCTATCACTTTTTTTGAAAAATATGTACATTTTGATGTGTGTAGTTTTATTTACTTTAGCTGCTATATAGAATCCCATTACATGAAAATATTGTTTTTTTTTTTTTAATTTCTGGATATTTAGGTTTTTTTTTTTCTCCTTTATGAATAATGCTGAATGAACATCCTGGCAGTTATGCCTAAGTGTGAAATTGCTGAGCTAAAGGGTAGATACATCTTCATTACATCTGAGGAGCCCCTAGTGGCACAGTGGTTAAGTGCTTGGCTCCTAACCCAAAGGTTGGCAGTTTGAACCTACCAGCCGCAGGAGAAACGTGTGGCAGTTTGCTTCCATAAACATTACAGCCTTGGAAACCCTATGGGGCAGTTCTCTTCTGTCCTTTAGGGTGGCTATGAGTCAGAATCAACTCAATAGCAATGAGTTTTTGGTTTTATAGTTTGTTTACTCTCTATAGTGGCTTTATTAATTTATATGCTGTCAGTAGTATATGGGGTTCCCATTTATCCTCATAATCAGTAACACTTGGTGTTCAGACTTTTAAGTTTTTGTTAATATAGTTGTTAATTTCTTACTGTTTTTATGAGGTCGAACTTTTTTTTTCATGTTTTTTGGCCATTCAGTTTTCCCTTCTTTGAATTGCTTCTTTATAACTTTTCGTCATTTTTCTTTTTGGTTGCCTCTTTTTATTGCTTTTTAGAAATTCATTATATATTTTGGATGTTAGCCATTTTTCGTTTTTATTTGCATTGTAAATACCCCATTTGTTTGCAGCTCATCATTTGTTGATCCAAGTTTCAGAATTTTCTTGTAGTCAAATTGTCAGTCTTTCTTTTTTTGTTTATATGTTTTATGTCTTCTTTAACAAATCCTTCTCTTTATGATCCTGTGTTATTTCTAGAAGTTTCACTTTAAAAATTGTCATCGTAAAGCTCCTGTAATCTTGAAAACCTTATGAGGAGGTTCTTCCTCATCGATTTGTAACGCTACCTCTGACATACCACATACCAAGTTCCACATATACGTGGGTCTATTTTTAGGCCCTTTATTTGTTCCTCTGGTGTATCCCTTTACCACGTGGCCTTAGTTACTATAACTTTAAATTTTGCTCTCTGGTAAGGCAAGTGCTTCTACCTTGTACTTTTGCAAAATGCTGCTGGCTATTTTCAGCTCTTTATACTCCCATCTGAATTTTAAAATCAGCATGTCAAATTCCACAAAAATCCATGGTAGGACTTCATTTGCATTGCATGGAATTTCTAGATTTTGAGGAGAAGTAACATTTTTATCATATATTGCCTTGTATCTTTATTTATCTTTTATGGTCTTCAGTACAATTTTGTAGTTTCTTTGATAAAAGTCTTCTATGTGTTTGTTTTAAATTTATCATTAAGTATATTGCTGTTGCAATGACGTGGTTTTTTTTTTTCCATAGTACTTTCTAATTGGCTGTTACTGGCATTTAGGAATGCTGATGTTATTTGTGCGTTACTCTGATGTTAAGCAACTTAGATGAACCTTTCTTTAGTTTAATTATGAATTAATAATTTGTAATTTTGCTGAGATTTTCTCTTCACAAAGTAGAAAATTCCCTCTTCCTTTCCAGTTCTTATATCTCTTTATTGTTTTTTGATATATTGTTGCACTGCCTAGGACCTCCAGTTAGTTTTGATTAGGAATTGTGAAAGAGCACCATTGACTTGTTCATTACTTCAGTAGGAATTTTCCTAAAGTTTTATCATTACATGTGACATTTGCTAGATGATAACCTCTGTCAGGTTAAGTAGGACATCTTCTTGTCTTGCCAAGAGTTCATGAGTTAATGTTGAATTTTATAATTTTATAAAATGCCTTTTCTGCATCTGTGTATTTACATGCATTTCGTTTATTCAGCAAATGTTTATTGAGCATTTGTTCCATTAACCATTCTTCTAGTTACTGCATCTAGGGACACAACAGCGAAATAAAAGAGATCACGTTCCTGTCCTCATGATGCTTACCATTTTTCATGATAATACGGATTTTCATTTTTTATTTAGTAACGTGGTTTATTACATTAAATCAGTTTTTGTAATGTTGAATCATTAATCCACACACACACATATGCAGTCAGTCCTCATTATTTCAGATTCTATATTTGTGAATTCACCCATTTACTACAATTTATTTGTAACCCCAAAATCAGTACCCTTGATGCTTTTATTGTCTTTTGTGAATATGCGCAGAGCAGTGAAAAATTTGAGTATCCCAACCAACCACATGTTCCCAACTGAGGTCAAAACAAAGCCATGCTTTGCCTTCTTGTTTCACTCTCATACTATAAATAAGTGTCCTTTTTGCTGTCCATTTTGTGCCACGTTTTGCACATTTTTGTGCTTTTTGTTGGTGATTCGATGTTTAAAATGGCCCTCCAAGGCGTAGTGCTAAAGTGCTGTCTAGTGTTCCTAAGAGCAAGAAGGCTGTGATATGCCTTGTGGAGAAAATATGTGTGTTAGATAAACTTCACTCAGGCATGAGTTACGGTGCTGTTGGCTGTGAGTTCAGTGTTAATTAGCAGTATATATTCAGTAAAACCAAACCAAACCCATAGCTGTTGAGTCGATTCCAACTCGTAGCCGCCCTATAGGACACAGTAGAATTGCCCTATAGGGTTTCCAAGGAATGACTGGTGGATTTGAACTGCCGACCTTTTGGTTAGCAGCTGAGCTCTTAACCACTGCAGCATCAGGGCTTCATATATTCAATAAGATGGCTTTAAATAGAAGCATGTGTGTGTTGATGGGTTGGTGAAAATGTGACCAGAGTCTTGCAGTAACCTAACCTTGAATTTCTCCTAGGAACAGTGGTTCAGTATTTGCTAATTCAGTGTTTTTGACAACTTTATAGAACATAACTACTGCAAATAGTAAGAATTGACTGTACATATAGTTATGAAAATATTCTGCTGAGTTTGATTTGCTAGGGTATCAGCCAGGAAAAGAGAAACTATACCAGTGATTTCAACAAAATTAATTTACTATAAGCAATTTGTTAAAACTGAGCAGGAAAACTGAGAAAAATAAAATAATCTAGGCTACTGAGGTAGCCTAGATATTGTAACTGCAGGCTGCAGTTACCACCCCTAGGGCTGGGGGAACAAAGGAAAAAGAAGTTGGCATTATTAGGATCTAGGAGGAAGGGCCCTAACTTGAACTTGAGCTCAGACTTAGATCTCTAAATTATGGGTGATATCTTACTGGTTGTTAACACCTCAGACATTTAGAGGAGGGATTTCACAGAATTAGGATGCAGACCTCTGAAGAGAGAATGCTACCCAACTAATGCTGGTATCTTTGAAGGAGGCACAGTTAGGTCAATTGTGGGAGTATAAAAAATAAAAGCTGCTATTTGGAACCAAATGTTGCTGAAGTTATGCAGACAGGAATAGCAGGTGAACAGGAAAGAACAAAGTGACCTCTCTAGTTTTCGAGTGTTCCAGTCTTCCTTGAGGGCCCCTGTTGATGGAACAATAAAGTGTGTTAAGTTGCTTGGGCAAGATTGCACAACTAGTAAGTGGTACAGCTAAGATTCCAAAATAGGTAACCCCACCAGAGAGTTCAAATTCTTAACCACAGTTAATACACCACTAGAATTTCATTAATTGTGCTCGTGAGGAACCTTTACATAGATCAAGAGGCAGTTGTTCGGACAGAACAAGGGGATACTGATTGGTTTAAAGTCAAGAAAGGTGTGCGTCAGGGTTGTATCCTTTCACCATACCTATTCAGTCTGTGTGCTGAGCAGATAATCCGAGAAGCTGGACTATATGAAGAAGAACGGGGCATCAGGATTGGAGGAAGAATTATCAACAACCTGCGTGATGGAGATGACACAACCTTGCTTGCTGAAAGTGAAAAGAACTTGAAGCACTTACTAATGAAGATCAAAGACCACAGCCTTCAGCATGGATTGCACCTCAACATGAAGAAAACAAACATCCTTACAACTGGACCAATGAGCAACATCATGATAAACGGAGAAAAGATTGAAGTTGTCAAGGATTTCCTTTTACTTGGATCCACAATCAACAGCCATGGAAGCAGCAGTCAAGAAATCAAAAGATGTATTGCATTGGGCAAATCTGCCGCAAAGGACCTCTTTAAAGTGGTGAAGAGCAAAGATGTCACCTTGAAGACTAAGATGCGCCTGACCCAAGCCATGGTATTTTCAATTGCATCATATGCATGTGAAAGCTGGACAGTGAATAAGGAAGACCGAAGAAGAATTGATGCCTTTGAATTGTGGCGTTGGCAAAGAATATTGAATATACCGTGGACAGCCAAAAGAACAGACAAATCTGTCTTGGAAGAAGCACAGCCGGAATGCTCCTTAGAAGCAAGGGTGGCGAGACTGCGTCTTACATACTTTGGACATGTTGTCAGGAGGGATCAGTCCCTGGAGAAGGACGTCATGCTTGGCAGAGTACAGGGTCAGGAGAAAAGAGGAGGACCCTCAGTGAGGTGGTTGACACAATGGCTGCAACAGTGATCTCAATCATAACAATTGTAAGGGTGGCGCAGGACCATGCAGTGTTTTGTTCTGTTGTGCATAGGGTTGCTATGAGTCGGAATCGACTCGACAGCACCTAACAACAACAACATTTGTGTTTGTATGTGACACAGTTTTCTGTTCTTACACCTTCTTTGTTCAGTTTTGGCCTTAGAGATTTTACCATCTTCATAAAATGAGTTAGTGTAGTTGTTGAGTTCAGGTGCTCAGCAGCCACACAACAGTCAGTGTACTGATAGATTTTCATAATTGCTGAAAGTTCTATTGGGCAGTGTTAGAGTCACTCCAGTTAAAAGACAGATTTTCAGAGTGGATTAAAAAAAGCAAGACCCAACTATATTTTCTCTTAAAAGAAAAAAAAAAAAAAAAGCCTGTTTCACATACACAGGAACAGGTTAAAAGTAAAGTATAGAAAGTGATATGTAATGCAAAACTAATCATAAGAAAGGTGGAGTGACTGTACCAAAAAAGACTTCTACTTTTTTTTAAGTCTCTCAAAAAAGGGAGACTTCAGCACGAGGAATATTCAGAAACAGAGAAGGATATTTCATAATACTAAAGGCATTAGTTCATCAAGAAGATATAACAATTCTGGCAGTGTTTCTATCCAATAACAGCACTTCAAAATATGTGGAAAAAAAGAAAAACAAAAAAACTGTAATGGAACTAAAGAAGAAAATATGCAATTGCAGTTGGAAATTTCAGCACTCCTGTCAGTAATTGATAGAGCAAGCAGACAGAACATCAGTCAGGGTATAGAAGATACAAGCAACATTATTAACAAACTACCTTATTGACGTTTGTAGAACACTCCACCCAGCAAAAGCAGAAAAGATATACTTTAAAATTACTGACAAAACCTGAGTGTTGGTGAGAATGTGAAACAATTGTACTCTTATGCAATGATAGTGGGAATAACTGCTTTGGCAGAACATTTGAAGTTTTCTTAGTAAGTTAAACAGGTGCTGTCAAGGCGGTTCCAACTCATTAGCGATGCTATACAACAGAACCAAACACTGCCTGGTCCTGCGCCATCCTCACAATCATTGTTATGCTTGAGCCCATTGTTGCAGCCACTGTGTCAATCCATCTTTTTGAAGGTCTTCCTCTGTTTTGCTGACCCTCTGCTTTACCGGGCATGATGTCCTTCTCCAGGAACTTGTCCCTCCTGATCACATGTCCGAAGTATATGGGATGAAGTCTTGCCATCCTTGCTTCTAAGGAGCATTCTGGCTGTACTTCTTCCAAGACAGATTTGTTCCTTCTTTTGGCAGTTCATGGTATATTCAATAATCTTCGCCAACACCATAATTCAAAGGCATCAGTTCTTCTTCGGTCTTCTTTATTCATTGTCCAGCTTTTGCATGCACATGAGGCAATTGAAAACATCATGGCTTGGATCAGGCGCACCTTAGTCCTTAAAGTGACATCCTTGCTTTTTAACACTTTAAAGAGGTCTTTTAAGATTTTGCCAATGTAATATGTCATTTGATTTTTTTTTAAATTGTGCTTTAAGTGAAAGTTTACAGCTCACCTTAGTTTCTCATACAAAAATTTATGCACACATTGTTATGTGACCCTAGTGACTCGCCCTATAATGTGACAGCACACTCCTTTCCACCCCTGGTTTCCTGTGTACATTCAACCAGCTTCTGTTTCTTTCTGCCTTCTCATCTTGGCACTGAACAGAAACGGCCCATTTAGTCTCATGTATCTATTTGAGCTAAGAAGCACTCTTTCCATGAGTATCATTTTATATCTTATAGCCCAGTCTAGTCTTTGTCTGAAGAGTTGGTTTCAGGAATGGTTTCAGTTCTGGGCTAACAGAGAGTCTGGCGGCCATGTCTTCTGGGGTTACCCCAGTCTCAGACCATTAAGCATGATCTTTTGACTAGAATTTGAGTCCTGCACCCCACTTTTGTCCTGCTCCGTCAGGGACTTTCTTTTGTGTTCCCTGTCAGGGCAGTCATTGGTGGTAGCCAGGCACCATCTAGTTTTTCTTGTCTTAGGCTGATGGAGTCTCTGGTTTATGTGGCTCTTTCTATTGGGCTAATATTTTCCTTGTGTCTTTGGTGTTCTTCATTCTCCTTTGCATCTTAGATGGCCCAAAATTAATGCATCTTAGATGGCCGCCCACTGGTTTTTAAGACCCCAGACGCCAGTCACCGAAATGGGATGCAGAACATTTTCTTAATAAACTTTGTTATGCTACTTGACCTAGAAGTCCCCTGAAACCGTGGTCCCCAGACCCTTGCCTCTGCTACTCTGTCCCTCTAAGTGTTTAGTTGTATTCAGAAAACTTCCTCATATATCTGTTAGCCACCTGAATGTCTTCTTTGGTCAAGTGCCTCTTCATGTCTTTCGCGCATTTTTTTAAGTGGGTTGTCTTTTTGTTGTTGAGGTTTTGCAGTATATTGTAGATTTTAGAGATTAGATGCTGATTAGATTTGTCATAGCCAAACATTTTTTCCCAGTCTGTAAGTTGTCTTTTTACTCTTTCGATGAACGTAAGTGTTTGATTTTTAGGAGCTCCCGGTCATCTAGTTTCTCTTCTGGTGTTTGCACTGTTAGTAATGTTTCGTGTTCTGTTTATGCCACGTATTAGGGCTCTAGCATTGTCCCTATTTTTTGTTCTGTGATCTTTATCATTTTAGATTTTATATTTAGGCCTTTGATCCATTTTTAGTTAGTTTTTGCACATGGTGTGAGCTGTGAGTCTTGTTTCATTTTGTTGCAGATGGATATCTGGTTGTGCTGGAACCATTTGTTAAAGAGATTGTCTTTTCTCCAGTTAACAGACTTTGGGCCTTTGTCAAATATCAGCTGCTCACAGGTGGATGAATTTACATCTGGATTCTCAATTCTGTTTTGTTGGTCTATGTATCTGTAGTTGTACCAGGACCAGGCTGTTGACTACTGTGTCAGTGTAATAGATTCTAAAATCAGATAGCGTTAGGCCTCCCACTTTGCTGTTCTTCTTCAGTAATGATTTACTTATCCAGGGCCTCTTCCCTTTCCATGTGAAGTTAGTGATTTGTTTCTCCCATCTCATTAAAAAATGCTGTTGGGATTTGAATTGGGATTGCATTGTATCAGTGGATCACTTTGGGTGGAATAGACATTTCACAATTGTTGAGTCTTCCTATCCATGATCAAGGTATGTTTTTCCACTTATGTAGGTCTCTTTTGGTTTCTTGGAGTAGTGTCTTCTCTTTTTCTTTGTATAGGTCTTTTATGTCTCTGGTTAGATTTATTCCTAAGTATTTTATCTTATTGGGGGCTATTGTAAATGGTACTGATTTAGTGATTTCCTCTTCAAAGTTCTCTTTGTTGGTGTAAACGAATCCAGCTGATTTTCGTATGTTTATCTTGTATCCTGATACTCTGCTGAAATCTTCTATGAGTTTCAGTAGTTTCCTTGTGGATTCTTTGGGATTTTCTGTGGAGTCATTTGATTTCTTGACCGTTCCTTCCGTAGGCATTGGTTGTGGATCCAAGTAAAATGAAATCCTTAACAGTTTGTCGTTTCTCTGTTTCTCATGATGTTGCTTATTGGTCCAGTTGGGAAGATTTTTGTTTGCTTTATGTTGAGGTGTAATCCATACTGAAGACTGCGGTCATTGATCTTCATTAGTAAGTGCTTCAAGTCCTCTTCACTTTCAGCAAGCAAGGTTGTGTCATCTGCGTAACGCAGGTTGTTAAGGAGTCTTCCTTTAATCTTGATGTCTCATTCTTCTTCATATAGTCCACTTTCCCTGATTACCTGCTCAGCATACAGATTGAATAAGTATGGTGAGAGAATACAGCCCTGATGCACACCTTTCCTGACTTTAAACCACACAGTATCCCCTTGTTCTGTCTGAACAACTGCCGCTTGGTCTGTGTACAGGCTCCTTATGAGCACAATGAAGTGTTCTGGAATTCTTGTCCTTTGCAGGGTTATCCATAATTTGTTATGATCCACAGAGTTGAATGCCTTCGTGTAGTCAGTGAAACAGAGGTAGACATCTTTCTGGTATTCTCTGCTTTCAGCCAAGATCCTCAGCAATGATATCCCTGGTTCCACCTCTTCTTCTGAATCTGGCTTGAATTTCTGGCAGCTCCCTGTCGATGTACTGCTGTAACCACTTTCAAAGCATCTTCAGCAGGATTTTACTTGTGTGTGATATTAATGATATTGTTCGATAATTTCTACATTCTTTCAAATCACCTTTCTTTTGAATAGGCATAAATATGGATCTTTTCCAGTCAGTTGGCCAGGTAGCTGTCTTTCAGATTTCTTGGCACAGAAAAATTAGCACCTCCAGTGCTGCATCCGTTTGTTGAAACATCTCAATAGGTATTCTGTCAATTCATGGAGCCGTGTTTTTCGACAGTATCTTCAGTGCAGCTTGGACTTCTTCCTTCAGTACCATCGGTCCTTGATTATATTCTGTCTCCTGAAATGATTGAACATCTACCAACTCTTTTTGGTACAGTGAGTGTGTGTTCCTTTCATCTTCTTTTTTTTTTTAATTTTTATTGTGCTTTAATTGAAAGTTTACAAATCAAGTCACTCACACAAAAAGTTATATATACCTTGCTACTTACTCTCAATTGCTCTCCCCCGATGGGACAGTCTGCTCCCTCCCTCCACTCTCTCTTTTCGTGTCCGTTTCACCAGCTTCTAACCCCCTCTACCCTCTCATCTCCTCTCTAGGCAGGAGATGCCAACATAATCTCAAGTGTCCACCTGATCCATGAAGCTCACTCCTCACCAGCATCCCTCTCCAACCCATTGTCCAGTCCAATCCGTGTCTGAAGAGTTGGCTTTGGGAATGGTTCCTGTCCTGGACCAACAGAAGGTCTGGGGGCTGTGAGCACCAGGGTCCTTCTAGCCTTAGCCAGACCATTAAGTCTGGTTTTTTTAATGAGAATTTGGGGTCTGCATCCTACTGCTCTCTTGCTCCCTCAGGGGTCTCTGTTGTGTTCCCTGTCCAAGGCAGTCACTGGTTGTAGCTGGGCGCTCTCTGGTTCTTCTGGTCTCAGGCTGATCTTCCATCTTCTTTTGATGCTTCCTGCATCGTTCAGTATTTTGCCCATAGAATACTGAAGTATTGCAACTTGAGGCTTGGGTGTTGTCTTCAGTTCTTTCTTCAGCTTGAGAAATGCCAAGTGTACTCTTCTCTTTTGGTTTTCTAACTCCGGTTCTTTGCACATGTCATTATAATACTTTGTCTTCTCAAGCCACCCTTTGAAATCTTCTGTTCAGCTCTTATACTTTATCTTTTCTTCCATTCACTTTAGCTACTCCGCGTTTTACAGCCAGTTTCAGAGTCTCTTTTAACATCCATTTTGGTCTTTTCTTTATTTCCTGTCTTTTAATGACTTCTTACTTTCTTCATGTCTAATGTCCTTGATGCCATTCCACAACTGGTGTGGTTTTCAGTCATTAGTGTTCACTGTGTCAAATCTGTTTTTGATGTGGTCTCTAAATTCAGGTTGGATATACTCAAGGTTGTACTTTGCCTCTTATGGACTTGTTCTGATTTTCTTCAACTTGAACTTGCATCTGAGCAATTGATGTTCTGGCCGATGATATTGATCTTTTCCATCATCTCTTTCCAGAGATGTAGTCATTTTGATTCCTGTGTATTTCATCTGGTGAGTTCCACGTGTATAGTCATGGTCTATGTTGTTGAAAAAAGGTATTTGCAATGAAGAAGTTGTTGGTCTTGCAAAATTCTATCATGAAATCTCTGTGATAGTTTCTATCACCAAGGCCATGTTTTCTACCTACCAATTCTTCTATGCCTCCAACTTCTGCATTCCAATCACCAGTAATTATTAATGCATCTTGATTGTATGTTTTATCAATTTCAGACTGCAGGAGTTGGTAAAAATCTTCAGTTTTTCCATCTTTAGCCTTAGTGGTTAGTGTGTAAATTTGAATAGTAGTTGTATTAAGTGGTCTTCCTTGTAGGTGGGTGGATATTGTCCTATCATTGACAGCATTGTACTTCGGGATAGATCTTCAAATGTCCATTTTGATGATGAATGCAACGCTATTATTTTTCAATTTTGCCCTTCTCGGCATAGACCTACTATACAACCTGTAAGTTCCATGCCTATGTACCCAAAAGAAAGAAAAGTGTATTTCCACACAAAGACTTGCACATGAATGTTCATAGCAGCCTTGTTTGTGATAGCTAAAAAGTGAAAACAACCTGAAAGTTCATTAGCAGGTAATTGGCTAAACAAATTGTGCTATATGTGGAGACTACTTATGTTAAAAAGGTGGGAGGGAAAGGAAAAGGGGGTTGCATTTGGGACTCTGAGTGTCTATTAAGGGTGATGGAAAAATTTGGAAACAAATAATGGTGATGGTTGCATAACACGGTGAACACAGTATCACAATGGTACATGTGAAGAATGTGGAAATGCCAAATGTTTTGTTACGTATGTATTTTCCACAGTTAAAAAAAAAAAGGACTGAACTGCTGATACATGCAACAACATGGAAGAATCTCAAAAAGATCATGCTAAGCCAAAAAAGCCAGACCAAAAAAAAACACCTATCATTTGATTGCATTGGTATGAAGTTATAGAAAAGACAAATCTGTAGTGATAGAAAGCCGATCAGTGATTGCTTGAGATGAGGAGTAGGGTGACTGACTGGGAAGTGGGAGGCATAATGGAACCATTTATTTAGACTCTCACTTGCCTCTTTTTTTTTTTCTTATATAGGGTCATTGTGAGAATCGATTAGACGGCAACGGGTTTTAGGTTGCATGTCCTCTTGTCTTATGTTAGGAAGCTCACTTAGTCATTAAAGCCAGTTTGTGGTTGGCTACTTGTAAGTTGATAACATGAGTATAGTTGACTGGGTGTCATAAACGCAAATTGCAAACATGGATGATAACTCTTTTTTTTTTTTTTAATTGTGCTTTAAGTAAAAGTCCACAATTCAAGTCCATTTCTTATACAAAAACTTATATGCACAGTTATGTGACCCCAGCCACTCTCCCTGTAATATGACAACACACTCCTTCTGTCCATCCTGTATTTCCCATGTCCATTCAACCAACTCCTGTCCCCCTCCACCCCCCCATCTCACCTCCAGACAAGAGCCGCCCACATTGTCTTATGCGTCTACCCAAGCTAAGAAGCACACTCCTCACCAGCATCATTTTATACCTCACAGTCCAGTCTAATCCCCATCTGAAGAGTTGGCTTTGGGAATGGTTCCAGTTCTGGGCCAACAGAGAGTCTGGGGGCCATAACCTCTGGGGTCCCTCCAATCTGGTCTTTTTGTAGAATTTGAGGTCCGCATCCTACTTTTCTCCTGCTCCATCAGGGATTCTCTGTTGTGTTCCCTGTCAGGGCAGTCATTGGTGAGAACCAGACACCATCTACTTCTTCTGATCTCAGGCTGACGGAGTCTCTGGTTTATGTTGCCCTTTCTGTTGCTTGGGCTCATATTTTCCATGTGTCTTTGGTGTTCTTCATTCTTCTTTGCTCCAGGTGGGTTGAGACCAATTGATACATCTTAGATGGCTGCTTGCTAGCTTTTAAGACTTCAGATTTCTCTCACCCAAGTGGGATGCAGAACGTTTTCTTAATACACTTGGTTATGCCAGTTGATCTAGATGTCCCCAGAAATCATGGTCCCCAGACACCCACCCGGCTACTGTATCCTTGGAAGTGTTTGGTTGTACTTAGGAAAGTTCTTAGTTTTTAGTTTAGTCCAGTTGTGCTGAGTACTCCTGTATTGTGTTGTCCTTCCCTTCACCTAAAATAATTCTTGTCTAGTATCTAATTAGTGAATATCCCTCTCCCTCCCTCCTCACCCACATAACTATCAAAGAATGTTGATACTCTATTTTATACACAGTTCCCCTTAGTGGTTTTGGAAACTTGTCTTTTTTCCTGTCTGGTACTTTAAGTAAGAGCAAGAAGCCTGTATTATTAACGGCTACTTATGTACTAATCAGTCAGTTACTTGGGTTAGGAGAAATTTTTGTTCATGTAAACAGTTTTTTTTAAAAAAAAACCCAAATCCATTCATTGAACAAGTCATTTTTAAATGCATGAGGCACTGTCCTAGGTGCTGAAGATACAGACCTGTCTAATGTGGGTACAGCTAATCAAACAGGCATTTATGATACAGTGTGATGCATAAGTACAAAAAAAACCGTGTTGCCATCGAGTCAGTTTCAACTCATAGCAACTCTTTAAGACAGAGTAGAACTCTCCCCATCGGATTTCCAAGGAGCACCTGGTGGATTCGAACTGCTGACCTTTTGGTTAACAGCTGTAGCTCTTAACCACTATGCCACCTAGGGCTTCTACTTAAGACAAGTTAGGATCATTTTGGGACTTATAGCAGGGACATTTAGCCCTGAAAAGGTGGTGTAAAAGAATGGCTTCTTACAGGAGCAACAGCCAAACTGAGCCATAAAGGGTGAGTAGAATGGTTTGGGATAGAGGAAACTGCACATGCTAAGGTCTGGAGGCTAGAAAAAGTATGTTGGGAACCCCAAGAAGCTCAGTATGGTGGATTTGTTGAGCCATTAAACCAAAACCAGTAACTCCTTATTCTGGATTTCTTACTAATTTGAAAAAAGTTAACCCCTTATTTTTGAAACCATTCTAGTAAGGTTTTCTGCTACTTGAACATACCCTTAAATGGTACAGATTTAAATTAAAGCAAGGGAATAAATGTAAGCACTTACGGGCAAAAGAAATAAAGTCCTAAAATAGAACCAACTTTCAAGGGGAGGACAGAAGTGTAGGGGACTGCAAAGGAATCCAAACAGAGTCACAGAGGTAAAAGAAAAAATGAGGAAAGTTTTTTTTTTTTTTTTTTTTTTAATAAAATACCCAGGTTTCAAGAAGGAAGATGTGAGCAGCAGTGTCTTGTGGTGCAGAGGGGTTAGTTAAGACAAAGATTAAAGAGTTCATTTAATATGGGTAGTAGAAGTCAGATTATGGTAGGTTAGGAGCAAATGGGTCAGGTGGGACTGAGTGCAGACAACATTTTCCAGAAGGGGAGAGGGGAAGGAAAGTTCGTTAGCTGGAAGGGACTTTATTGTGCTATGGGCATAGTAGCTCCACATAGATTAAAAAAAAAAAAACACACAAGTTTCGTACTCTTGTTTTAGACCAACAGCAGTTTAAAACAGTTCAAAGTCATATGTAAATAAAATACTTGTAAATTTTATGTCTTAGGTTTTTCAAGGGACTCAATAGTAAGCCACTCCTTCTAGGACCTTTTTTTTTTTTTTAAGTGTAGAAGCTTAACTCAGTAGTTATGTTATTTTCAATTAGATTAGATTTTATGCACATTAAGAACTAAATTTTGAGATAGTAATGCTTTTTATAGTCAACGATAGTGATGGGTGTGTTATTTTTCAAAATAGCTGAATAATTTTGATGAGCTCTTTCAAAACATAATTAAAACCTCAGCTACCATGAAGCTTTAGGAGGAAAGGTTCTTCAAACTGGGATCCTTCTATGCCTTTTGGGTTGTCTATAAACTCTTTGAAAATATTTGCAGAAATTTTTATGTTTACATTTTTGTTTCTTTAGTTAATAACCATAGCTTTCATTCAAAACTAAGAGGCTGTCTTATGTTGGGTCCCTCAAGAAGCAGACCCTGAGAAAGATGTGAGTGAGTTCAAGTACAAGCAGTCCTTGGGTTATTAATGTCAACTTTCGGACAACTTGTACTTTAATGTTACATAAATTTGTCCTCACTTTGAGAAGATTGAACCAAGCCCTACTCACAACAAATTCTTTATCACAATCACTTTCACTTGCTGCATGTGCAGCTTTTAAATCACTGAGAAGATTTTCAGCCTTTTCTTGCACTAAACCAAACCCACTGCCGTGGGGTTGACTCCTAACAACCCTCTAGGACAGCAGAGCTGCCCTGTAGGGTTTTTCCAAGGCTGTTAACTTTATGGAAGCAGACTGCTACATCTTTCTCCCATGGAGCGGCTGGTGGGTTCGAACCACTGACCGTTCAGTTAGCAGTTGAGCTCTTTAACCACTGTGCCACCAGGGCTCCTTCTTGCACCAGAGTAAGGCAAATAAGAACCGTATGCATTTGTTCTGACTGACCTACAAATTCAGCTTAGAAATGGGGACTGCCTGTAGTTTACTTGGGAAGTGATGCCAGAAAACAGTGGTGGGAGAGTGGGACGGTGAGACAGGGAACGGAAAAAAAGCCAACAGAGGATGCATTATCAAGGAAGTTACCTCTGTGGGTAACTGTGACTGAGTCCCGCTGTTGAACTCTAGGAGACAGTGTAGATTTTATCTCAGATTTGTCCTAGCTGTGGAGTAAGGGAATGTCTGTTAGTTATTGGTTGAGATATGTTCCCAGGAAAGGCTAAAACTCCCTTGTCCTGTGGTCAGAGAAAACCCTCAAGCAAAGACTTAAACACGTGTTTACAGCTGGATATTGTCTGATTTGCCTGCACTGGAATGGTAAGTGCTGAGGGGTTAAGAGTGAGGAAGGCTCTGTCAGCATCTGCTACAGAAGTAACAATAAATATATAATTTTATTTCTTGGTTAATTGAAGGTATTTAAAATTGTTTAATTGACACAAAGTTCGGCAATATTAAGGAATTACTAAATTTCAGGTGGCAATAATGGTATTATGATTATTTTAAAGAATCCTTATCTCTTAGAAGTACACATTGAAGTATTTATGGTTGAAATCATGTGATATCTGGAATTTGCTTGAAAGTAGTGGGAAGGGTCCACTGGAGTGGGAAAAGTCTGTTAGTCATAAGCTGATAATTGTTGAAGCAGAGTGATGAGTTTATAGTTTTATTATACCAGTCTATTTTGAGGCTTGTTTCATCACTTTCGTAATGATTGTTTTGTTTTCGTGTCTTCTGAAAGTATTTCGTATCACCATTTTGCTGAGTAGAAGTTTCTGTGCCTGCAGTTAAAGAATTTCAGAGTGGAATGAATGGTTAAATGACTGGTACCAGACTGCCAGAAACACACACGCACTGTTGTCTTCTTGTTAACGTCCAGAGTTATCCCATGTTCACATAGACAGGAAATTCCCTGAGAAGTCTTCAGGAAGACCTTATTTTTATTGGTTGTGCTTTGCTGATGTTTCATTTGATCATACTTAAAAACCACACCTATTTTATTCAGGTACCTTAGTTTGCTTGTTGATTGTTTTAGCGGTCTTCTGGCTGGCCCCCATAAAAGGTGCCAACATTTTGCTTTAAATAAGACATGATCACCATCTGGTGGTAAATAACAATAGCTTTGGTTTGTATGTTGCTTTATAGTTTATAAAGTGCTTTTATATACATTATCTCATTTATTGAGGTAACTGTAGAAATTACAGCAAGGCCTTTTTGTTTCTGACAAGTTTCCAGGAAACTGTAAGATGACATAGTATGCTACTCAGCTATTTACCTCTGTCAATCGAATGTTGATTGAAAGAGAAGTGAGAACTAATCACTTGTTAGCAAGAAACAACAGAATATAAATTTCACACAGAAATTGAATTCTTTTTTTTTATAATTTTTATTGTGCTTTAAGTGAAAGTTTACAAATCAAATCAGCCTCTCATAAAAACTTATATACACCTTGGTACACACTCCCAATTACTCTCCCCCTAATGAGAGAGCCTGCTCTCTCCCTCCACTCTCTTTTCATGTCCATTTCGCCAGCTTCTAACCCCCTCCACCCTCTCATCTCCCCTCCAGGCAGGAGATGCCCACATAGTCTCGAGTGTCCACCTGATCCAAGAAGCTCACTCCTCACCAGCATCCCTCTCCAACCCACTGTCCAGTCCAATCCATGTCTGCAGAGTTGGGTTCGGGAATGGTTCCTGTCCTGGGGCAACAGAAGGTCTGGGGGCCATGTTCACTGGGGTCCTTCCAGTCTCAGTCGGACCATTAAGTCTGGTCTTTTGATGAGAATTTGGGGTCTGCATCCCACTGTTCTCTTGCTCCCTCAGGGGTTCTCTGTTGTGTTCCCTGTCAGGGCAGTCATTGGTTGTAGCTGGGCACCATCTAGTTCTTCTGGTTTCAAAATGATGTAGTCTCTGGTTCATGTGACCCTTTCTGTCTCTTGGGCTTGTAATTACCTTGTGTCCTTGGTGTTCTTCATTCTCCTTTGATCCAGGTGGGTTGAGACCAATTGTTGCATCTTAGATGGCTGCTTGCTAGCGTTTAAGACCCCAGATGCCACTCTTCAAAGTGGGATGCAGAATGTCTTCTTTATAGATTTTATTATGCCAGTTGACTTAGATGTCCCCTGAAATCATGGTCCCCAAACCCCTGCCCCTGCTACACTGGCCTTTGAAGCATTCAGTTTATTCAGGAAACTTCTTTGCTTTTGGTTTAGTCCAGTTGTGCTGACCTCTCCTGTATTGTGTGTTGTCTTTCCCTTCACCTAAAGTAGTTCTTATCTACTATCTAATTAGTGAATACCCCTCTCCCACCCTCCCTCCTCTCGTAACCACAAAAGAATGTTTTCTTCTCAATTTAAACTAAGAAATTGAATTCTTTTAGTTTAAATTCACAGTTCTGCAGAAACGTCTATTAAAGAAAAATTAAACTTATTTCCTCACACCTAAAATTATGGTATTTGGTCATAAAGGTATTTTTTAGTGTCTTGTTGAATTTTTAAATACTTTGGGATATACTTGATAAGGATAGAAGCTTTGCACTTTACAGAGGTCTGGTGTAAGGAGCCTTGGTGGCGCAGTGGTTAAAGTGCTCACCTGCGCAACGAATGGTTGGCCGTTTGAAACCACCGGTGGCTCTGCGGGAGAAAGATGTGGCAGTCTGCTTCCTTGGAGATTTACAGCCTTGGAAACTCTATGGGGTCGCTATGAGTTGGAATCGATTTGATGGCAGTGGGTTTTTTGGGGGAGGAGTTAGGAAATCACTATAGATAAAAAAAAATAGGTATCTTTATTTACTCCTATGTACAAATTGTCCATAGGAGTATTCTCTTCTCTCCCTCCCCTCAAAAATTAGAGAAAAGAGACAGCAACCAGACTTTGTTCGGTCAGGGATATCACCTGATGGCTCACACAGTAAACTAATAGCCCGAAGCCTTTTCTATTTTGTTTCATCTTTCTCTTCACGTTTTTCCTGCTTACTGTTACTAGTTCAGATAATTTGTCTTTCTGCCTACAGGAACTCTTCTTGAGCTATCTGCAGAAATTTTCTGTTTCCTGTATTTCTTCTCTCCCTGTTGCTTTCCTTTATTTTTAAATATTTTAAAGCTATTTTGATTGCTTTTCCTGCTTTAAATACTAACATCTAAATTATAAGTTTTCTCTGATTATTCTGTTTACGAATTAAATCAGTTCTTGTGAGGTATTTGGGCAATTTACAGCTTTGCTTCCTTTCAGTGGGATACAGCCCCCTCTGCAGGCTGGGCATTGTTGGAGGTAGTGTGTTACATTGTACATAATAATGCATACTTTTGTATTCTATAGCACAGTATTTCTTAATTCTTTTTCATTATCACTCTCTTAAGTAGAAAATTTTAATTTAAATTAACTAAAAATAAGTTCAAAATTGTTAAATTTTAATTTCTCTCTAACAAGAGAAATTAAATATAAGGAATAAGATTTTTGTCAGGTAGACTTGGGTTTTGGAGGACTACAGATCAGTATTTGAGATTCCCCTCGCCCAACCAGCTTTTGCCCCCTTAGAGGTGATATTGACCCTATTGAGAATACATACTCTAGCTGAGTTTGCTTTTATATTTATAAAATTTCCAGAAAGCAGTTTGGAAGTGGAGTGGTTATTTCAAAAGCTTTGATAAGAATGGATTGGGGAGGAGTAGCAATAATCTTTGGTTGCCAAAGCAACTGTGAGCTGTCTAACACATTTTAGAAATGGATAAAATACCTCAGGGTGTCTAGGCAGGAGCAACCTATGATCGAAGCCAGAGATGAAGTTGAGTAATAAGGGCGGCTTGATTCATAAGTTAGGTGTTCTGAACTATTCGTATGTCCGTTGATATTTTAAAAACAAGAACTCCAGATTGGAAGGCCACGTGGATCTGGGCTCTTGCTTGGGCTTTGTTTGATCTTGGGTGAATCACGTTAAATTGTAGGTGCTCAATTTTCTAGTCTCAGAGGTTGTGAATTAGATCATTGGTTCCATTTCAACAATTCTGAGATCCTGTGATTGACTGTTATTGTGTTATTATGAGACAGATAAATACTTGCCTCGATTCTGACATATATACATTGAATATTAAAGCTGGAGAACGTTACTTCATCTGGTGCAATACTTTTTTTTATTGATGAGAAAATTTAGGTTTGCACCTCTTTCTCCAGACTCTGTCTAGTGCTTTTCATAATGCGTACATAATACATCAGTTCTTAAAAACACATAGTTGAATATTAAGTACAGGTTTTCAATTGAAATGTGAACATTTGAAATGATGGTGAATATTGGCTGAAATTCTGAAACAGTATGATACAGATGACTAGTTGACTTTATTATTAAATACCTGTGTGTACGTGTTGCCTTTCTAGGTTATGAATATAATTAAACTAAAAGTTATGATTTCTGCTTTTATAATGAATTATAAGGATCATATAGAAGACATATAAAGCAGTCGCTTTCTTAGATTAAGATTGGCGAAGGTACTTTTCAGGAAATTTTTTAGAAATTTAGACTATTTCTGAATTTTGCAGTTTTCTTTGAGGGGCTTCTCTAGAGCTCTACTGCCACAGCCTTAGTCCTGGCCATCATATATCTCTTGCCGAAAGTGTAGCAGTAGCCTCCTAATTGGTCATATATGGCCTCCTCCAATTTGTCCCTCACAGAGCAGTCAAAGTTATTTCCCCTCGTATACTTTTTATTATTATGTTAAAGTATATATAATATAATATAGTATTTGCCATTTTTAAGTATTCAGTTCAGTGGCATTAATTATATTCACAATCCTGTGCAACCATCACCACCATTCCATATACTTCTTTAGATTATGGAAGACATGAAACATATAAGATACATAGTACATAAAAAACATAAAAAGTAGAGCATTACATAATGAACTTCATGTGTCCATCATGCACCTTCAGAATAATTTTGTTTCATCTCTAACTTAATCATCCCAGTCCCTGACCCTACATTATTTTGAAGCAGATTCTAGACACAAACTGAGCTTTTAAAAACGTAAATCAGATCGTGAAAGTTTCTGAAATTCCTCGTGTGGTTTCCCATTATATTTGAATAAAAGCTAAACTCTTTACATGACTTAAAAGGCTTACCTCTCCAGTAGCATCTTTAA
Organism: Elephas maximus indicus; assembly: GCF_024166365.1. Taxonomy (NCBI): domain Eukaryota; kingdom Metazoa; phylum Chordata; class Mammalia; order Proboscidea; family Elephantidae; genus Elephas; species Elephas maximus. Next base: position 44,329,699 of record NC_064825.1, read on the forward strand.
TCCCTCTCTTCTTTTTTACATACTGTACCCCAGCTCCATGAGGATCTTTTTCTGTCTCAGCACTTTTATATATGCATTTCCTTTTGCCTGGCATGTTCTTCCCATCCTTGGCTTGGTTGGCTGTTTTTCGTCATTATTGTCTCACCTTTAGAGGCTTTTCCTGATAGTTTTACCCTATGTAAGTGTTGCCCTTTCAGTGGCAAGAATGTCAGCAATTGGTGCATCTAGGTGAAGGGCTTTCCGTTTTTCTCTAGATTTAAAATGATTAAAAAACAGTTGGGAGAAAATCCCTCCCTCCCTTTAAAATAGTATCACTCATATAGTTTATTTCTTTCTAAATTTTGTTTTGGGCCTTTCTTTCTATCCCTCCTCCTGCAATGATTTTTAAATTGAGTAGAAGGAAAAAAGAGAAGGGAAGTAGGATCATCTCATTAGAGTTGGAGGCATATGGTACAGGTACCCATTGCCTTAAGTGCCTCAGATTCCCTCTGACCAAGGATGCTGTTTATAAGTATAAGCAAAGAGGGTGGTGGTGGTTCAGTGGTAGAATTTTCACCTTCCATGCTGGAGACCCAGGTTTGATTCCCAGCCAGTGTACCTCAAGCAGAGCCATTATACATTTGTCATTGGAGGCTTGCAGGTTGCTTTGATGCTGAACAGGTTTCAGCAGAGCTTCCAGATTAAGACAGATTAGGAAGAAAGGTCTGGTGATCTTCTTTGAAAATCAACCAGTGAAAGCCCGGAGGAGCACAGCTGTTGAATCCTGATCACTTACAAGCCAGTAGTGGTCACCTGGATGGTAGCCAACAACAATAGCAACAACCTTTTGAAGACTGATTAATGTAAGGGTGGCTCACTTCATCATACCCAGGTACCATTTTTCTCTATAAGAAAAGATCTGCCTTCTCATTTAGTAAGAATTGTTTCACACAATGCCACATGCTGGCAGGGGTTAGGACAGTTCCATTTGTCCTAACTCCTTTGTCCTTTCTGGATTGCTGGTGTTACATCAGTTCTGCTGATATCTTGTAGCACACAGATCACGTCCTTTGCTAGCAGATACGTTTCCCACAGTTTTGGTTCTGAAATAATCTGAGCAATGTTTGGAGAGACTCTATCCATGTGGAAGAGCAATATGATTCTAAACGGAGCTCAAAAACCTAAAACAGAGCAGCAGATACACTTTGGTTTGTCTGCCTACATAACAGCTATTCTTGGATTTTTTTTATCCATAATGGTTATGAGCTGAGTTTAGTCATTTGTACTACACTTACCTGGTATCCCTGTGCTATATGTTTCAGACAGTGGTCTAAATTACAGTTCATAGCCTTGAGCCTTTTATTTTCTTGTCAGGAAACTTTAGATGATTAAATGAACTCTTTGGAGGTAAGGTGTATGAATGCATGGCAGTGATTCCCAGGATCATATGGCCTGTGGGATCAGTGTCATTATTGCTCAAACCGTGCTCTCCCAACAGAGTTTCTAAAATCTGGACTGTAAGCAAAAGGATATTATTGTAAGCTTGTCTTTTAGCCACTGCATTTGAAATCAGTGTATTTTTATCAATGGCCAAGATAAAATCAACTTTTTGTGACTGTAAGCGTATTTTTCCTTATAAACTTAGAGGAAATTTAAGTAAAAGACTTTATTAATGAACGAGAAAAATTGTCTTTAGTCATTATGGACTGTTGTAAATTTTTACCATTTAAAAAGCAGCATTATAAGCAACAGACTAGAATTGCAGAAGCAGCAGCATTCTTAAGATTTGGTGCTGGAAGGATGCTTAGAAAAATATCAGAATATGGACTGTCTTTGGGTGATTGGATCAATAGTACTGTCTGGAATTCGACCACTTTTCTGCTGCTTCATTCTTATATCATGTTGTTAGGCCCTTCATGAATTCACACAGCTTCTGACCTTTCTTTTCCTCTGCTTAAGAGTCTGTCATCTTCTGAGACATTGTGAAAGAAAGAGGACTGTTAAAGCTTATGTAGCGAATCTGTCATGTGAAAGATAGAAGATCTTGGTTCAGTGGGACAGAAACCTATATTTTTCAGAATGAAAAGAGTTGATTAAGAAATAAATCTTTAGAAGGAAGTTGATAATTACTTAGTGTTCTGGAATTGAGACTATTTAGAAAATGTGGAGCTTGCCTGTACGTGTTTTAGAAAATGATCATGTGTTTTAAAAAAATATGACTGATCGTTTACAGCTGTGCTGTCCAAAACCGTAGGCACTTGTCATGTGTGGCTATTTAAAATTTACATTAATTAAAAATAAATAAAATTAAAAGTTCAGTTAATTTCATCATCCACATATCAAGTGCTCAGTAGTTAACATGTGGCAAGGGGCTCCTGTATTGGACAGTGCAGATACAGAACATTTCCATCGTAGGAACTTCTGTTGGAGAGGGAGCATGGCTTTAGAGAATACAAAGAGTGGAAAGTTGAATATTTTGGACTTAATTATAATATTGATTAATTTTTCTTTGCAAGTTTTTGCTTGTTTCAGTTAGTAAAATACTAAGGGTTACTAATGTCCTTAAAGTTCATCAGCTTGTCAGTTTTATTTGTAACAAAAAAATTTACTCAGTTAGAAAAGTGTGGGTTGTAAATTTTAGTTTTAAATATGCTAACCCTACGCTATCCAATACAGTAGCCACTGGCCACTATGGCTGTTGAGGACTTGAGATGTGTCTCCTATGAATTGAGGTGTGCTGTAAGTGTAATGTGCACAATATACTTTAATACTTAGTACAAAGAAAGGATTTAAAACAGCTCCATTTTTTATATTGGTTGCATGTGCAAATTGTATTTTGGATATATTGGGTTAAATAAAATATATTATTAAAATTAGTTTTGACTTTTACTTTTTCAAATGTGGCTACTAGAAAATTTACCATAAGAATGAATTCATGTGGCTCACCTCATATTTCTGACAGCACTGTGCTAAACCTAGTGTTGTAGTAAGCAAATCAAGTCATACATATTCTTCTTCTACATGCCCGAGTTGACAGTGACTACATTTGTAAAGCGAGATTAAAAAAAACGTATTTATTGCATATATTTATTTTTGTTTTCTGTTAGATTTTTAAAAATAGTAGTAGTAGTATCAAAATGTTTAGGGACTTCACATGTTGGTGTGATATGGGGGACATGCTTAAAACTGTGGCGAAGAACATTTAACCAACTGCTAAATGAATGAGACAGACAGTATGAATACTATGGCCATTCCAAAGACCAAAGAATTTGTGTACTAGAATCATCAAGGAGCTCTATCACAGAGGCTTTTGGGACTTGTACTGACCAGTTATGTTGCTGGTTGCCACAGAGTCGGCTCAGTCATGGCGACCTTATGTCTAACAGAACAAAAGGTTGCACAGCCCTGCGCCATCTCCGTGATCATTGATCCGTTTGAGTTCATTGTTGTGACTGTTGTATCAATTCATCTCATTGAGGGTTTCCCTTCTTTTGGCTGACCCTCTCCCAACCATAATGCCCTTTTCTAGTGATTGGTCTTCTCTGATGTGTCTGAAATAGGTGAGCAAAAGTCTTGCCATTTTCGCTTCTAAGGAGCATTATCATTGTAGTTCTTCTAAGACTGATTTGTTTATTTTTCTGGCAGACCGTTGTATTCAGTATTCATCACCAACATCACAACTCAAATGCATCAGTTCTTCTTCTATCTTCCTTTTTTGTTGTCCAGCTCTCACATGCATATCAGGTGATTAAAAAGACCATGGCTTGGGTCAGGTGCACTTTAGTCATTGAAGTGACATCTTTGCTTTATAAAACTTTAAAAAGCTCCTTTGTAACAGGTTTGCCCAGTGCAGTGTGTCATTTGATTTCTTGACTGCTGCTTCTGTGGGTGTTAATTATTGATCTAAGTAGAATTAAGTCATTGACAACTTCACTTTCTTCTTCATTTATCATGAAGAGTTTGGATACAGCCCAGGTAGGTAATGAGTTGGGTATGCTAAGTGGGCAATGAATAGGCCAGAATGATTTCCATCAAGGATTTCAGTGTAGAAATAAGAGAGAAGAGTTGGAGAGTTAGGTTGAGACTGAATATTGGGACTCTGAGGTGGGTAAGAAATTTGGATTAGTTTATATAGTTTAATAAGCTGTGAATGATATTTATAAACCGAGGAGTGACACGAAAGTAGTATTTTTGGACTAGATTTGGTTATGGAAGATTATGTAGAGCTATTTTTCTGAAGTGAGGAGATATGGTAATGTCCTAGGGAAACTGGAAGAAATAGGGAGGATCAAGACTACTGAGTTTGGGGAAAGGGGAGAAGAAAGAAATGAAAATCACTTTGGTTACAAAAGAATCAACAGAAATAAAAATTTTTAGGTTTATATATTTTGCAATTTTAAAACTGCGTTTAAACCTAACACAGAATTTATTAGAAATTAGAAATGAGGAAACTGAAGTTCAGTGTTTAAAGGACTTGACTAGAGTCATGGTCTCCTTGGTGGTGCTGAGAACTGAGCCCCCAGGTCTTTTTCTTCCTCTCATATTGTCATTGGCATCTACTCAGTTGCCTAAGCCAGTGACTCAGATGTTTTCTTGACTCTTTCTCTATCACTCTGCACAACCAGTCAATCACTAAGTTTTATTAATTTGTTTCTTAAACATTTCTCAAATCTGCCTGCTTCTCTCTGTACTACCTTTACATCAGTTCAGTCTTCCTGGATTGATGTTCTTCTTCTGATTTTGCTTATAGTCTGTGTCCTTTACCCCACCTCCTAAAACAAGCAAACAAAGCAATCTGTTTTCCTACAGTTCAGTCATAGAGATCTTTCTAAAATGCAGAGCACTTTCATGCTTACACTATTAAATAAAATCTAAACTTCTTACCTGGCCTTAGAAGATTCTTCATACTTATGCCCTGCTTTTATGCCCATGTCCCCAGTTCTGTTATCGCTTTGTTTTTCAGCCTTTTGCATCTGCTATTGCTTCTGTCCACTCCCCCCCCCAACCCCTGCCCCAACCTCGTACTTCAGGTCTTGACTTCGTAGAATTGTCCATTTATTTGTAACCACCCTTTTTCGCCACTCCAACACCCTCCCTCACTAAGAAGACTCACTTAAGTAGGCTTGTTAAGGGCAGAGGCTATATCTTGCTTACTGATAGTAGTATTTTTATACTTAATGTAATAATGTTTTTATACTTTAGGTTTCAAGTTAGGAGAAGTAGCTTTAGTGGAGAATAGAGAGTTTGGCAGAATGACTGAAAAGAATCAGGCCATGATTTCCTTAGAATGTATCCTTCAAGATATTGTGTTTCACAAAAAAGGATTCTGTGATCAAATATATTGCAGAATGCTGCATATCCCTATTTTGGGTATTCACAGTATACATAACACTAATCAATAAAAAGCCTCCAAGAAATCCTGCAGTTAAAAAAAAAAAAAAAAAAAACCTTTTTAAAACATCCAGCATTTCTCTAATGTATTTGGCTGTGGAGCCTTTTGGATAGCATGCTTGTTCTTTGTTCTTTGGTTGCTGGTGAGAAATGCCAGACTGGGCAGAGGTATGTGCTGTGTACACGTGTGTCTGCTTTATTTTCCCTCAGGTCTGATTAACATAATTGAACGGCATAATCAGATCACGTCCAAGGAGTATTTGGGATTACTCTGGTTGTCTCAAGTCAGAAAAGAGAACATAAAATACAGCCTGCAAGATAACAGTCTTAAGTATTTGAGGGTTCCAGTAGAAGAGAGATTAAAAGTATTGTCTTTGAAGCCAGAGAATAAGGGCAAGAACCAGAGGGAAGAAGTTGAAGGGAGGTAGATTTGACTTAGAATAAGGGTAATAACTTTCTAATAATTAGAGCTGTTCAGAAAATGGAAATAAATACCTTGGAAGGTAAGTAAAGTCTCTGAAGGATGTCAAGCAAAGATCCGTAGAGATTCTGTAGAGGAGTTTAGCACATCAGATGAGGGATATATTGGGAAAATCATTTTCTGAAACACAGTTCGGAAAAACTATTAGACTCTGTTTCTCAGGTGTCCATCAACGTGGAATTTATATTACTTTATTCTTTTTAAATTCTATGAATCTTTATCTTGGCCTAAAATCTCAATAAAGAAACCAAATGGTATCACGTAAAACAAACAGAAACTTTAGATGTATAGTAAAGTGCTTGTACTTGGTGGAATTTTGAAATAAAACATTAGTATCTCTGTTCATACTTAAAGTGGTTTTCAGTAATTTCTTGCTCTAGTTGAGAGTTTTTTGATTCAGAGGTCTAAAAGCAGCTAAAATCCAACAGCATCTATTTTGGACAAGTATTCAGGGCTTGGCGAAAGTTCTTTTTTATATAATCTTAAATGATTATAAATGTTTTTTTTTCGCTACCTAACAGTATTTTTTCTTCTTTTTAAGTACCAAAAGAATTGGTGGAGCTCCATTTAAAGTTGATGAGGAAGATTGGCAAATCTGTTACAGCGGACAGATGGGAAAAATATTTAATCAAGGTAAATATTTGTAAAGTACCTTTTCTATTACTGAAATGTTACTGTAGCATAAATTGATAGTGTTACGTTTCATAATATGCTTAACTTTTTAAATGGTCTACTAAAAGTTGCAAAATACGACTGAAATCTGTATGATAATACTGTTGGTGGGTGTGCAGTTGTCTCTTGCTGCTACGAAGAAAGAGAGTCCTAAGTCAAAAAGCTAGATTTCAGAGGTGGTATGTTTCTTTTGTACCTAATACTGTGCACGGGGCTTTTTTTTTTTTTAAGTCATTTATTCTTTTAATTTCAAAATTGATATTTTAACAATATTGTCTAATATGGTGACCATGAATAGATATAACCCACATAAACAAAAGCTCATTGGGGACTTCAGTACTTTCTTGTTGTTGTTGTTTGTTGACCTCATTGTATTCTTTTTTTTTGAGGTGAAATTCACATAACAAAATTAACCATTTTAAATGTACAATTCTTTGGCATTTAGTATATTCACAATATCGTGCAACCATTACCTTTATCTAGTTCCGAAACATTTTCGTCATCCCCAAAGGAAACCCTGTACCCATTAAACAGTCACCCCCCCATTCTCCCCTCTCCTAAGTCCCTGGCAACCACTAACCTATTGCTATAAATTTACCCTAAATATGTTTTTTAAAATTTTTATTGTACTTTAGATGAAGGTTGACAGAACAAACTAGCTTCTTATTAAACAGTTCGTACACAGATTGTTTTGTGACATTGGTTATCAACCCCACAACATGTCACTGCTCTCTGTTCTCGACCTTGGGTTCCCTATTACCAGCTTTCTTGTCCCCTCCTGCCTTCTAGTCCTTGCCCCTGGGCTGGTGTGTCCCTTTAGTCACATTTTGTTTCATGTGCCTGTTTATCTTTGGCTGAAAGGTGAACCTCAGGAGTAACTTCATTACTGAGCTAAAAGGGTGTCCAGGGACCATACTCTCAGGGTTTCTGCAGTCTCTGTCAGGCCAGTAAGTCTGGACTTCTTTTGTGAGTTAGAGTTTTGTTCTACATTTTTCTCCAGCTCTGTCTGGGACCCTCTACTGTGATCCCTGTCAGAGCAGTCAGTGGTGGTAGTTGGGCACCATCTAGTTGTACTAGAGTCAGGCTGGTGGAGGCTGTGGTGGTTGTAGACCACTAGTCCTTTGGACTAATCTTTCCCTTGTACCTTTAGTTTTCTTCGTTCTCCCTTGCTCCTGACAGGGTGAGACCACTGGAGTATCTTAGATGGCCGCTCACGAGCTTTTAAGACCCCAGATGCTACTCACTAAAGTAGAATGTAGAACATTAGCTTTATAAACTATGTTATGCCAATTGTGTGCTCAGGGCTTTTTATAGTTTCTCTTATTTCATTTTTACAATCATCCTGATCAAATCAAATAAGAAACAGATAAGGCACAGGGAAGTTGTCATTTTTGCTTGAGATGACACAATACACGTGGATAGAGCCAGGGTTTTCCCCTTATTTAAAAGGTAAAATGTCCAAAGCCATTTAGGTCAGTATGGGAAACTTCTAAATTATCATTAAGGCCAAACCTGTTGTTAATGAGGACAGCCTGTCTAATCTAAACCAGAAGACACCTGCTTTAGGACAAGACCATTCAGGATAAATTGTCTTTGAGATGCTTAGAGAACCACACAGTTTTTGGGAGCCTGTTCTCCACTGTCTTTTAAACTGATGTAGGTATCTTTTTGTTGTCCTTTGGGGGTATTTTGACTTCTATAACATACCATACTCTCCGTATGAGGTTAGAGTTTTAGGTGATTAAAAACTACATAGTAATGTTTTGCCTGCTTTTAAAAATACATATGTTTATATATATTTATATTTTCTTGTCTGCTCTTCTGTTGGTGAGGGAATGTGTTTATAGACTGCTATAAAAAGAGGAACAATCAGGGAACAAGAATTGCTTATTTCTATTATAAAAATCATTCTGTTCCAATTTCTTTGCTGTATAGCACACCACTCCAAACTTAGTAACATTACTATGTACCCATTACTGCCGAGTTGATTCCAACTCATAGCAACCCTATAGGGCAGAGTAGAACTGCCCCATAGGGTTTCCAGGGAGCAGCTGGTGGATTTGAACTGCTGACCTTTAGGTTAGCAGCTGAGCTCTAAACCACTGCACCATCAATAATTTTAATAAGCTCACCAATTCTTTTGGTCAGGAATTCAGAAAGGTCACTTCTGTGGTACCCTGCTGGTTAAACAGTCATAACTCTGCTCAGATTCAAGGGGAAGAGGAATATAGATCTCCAATTCTCAATCAGAGGAGTATCTAACTTTTGAAAATCCCAATATAAAAAATAATCTAATGTTTTTACACAAGGTTGAAACATTGGAAAGTTAACCCTAGCATTTCAAAATTTGATGCCGTGGGATTTTCTAAAAGCAGCATTGACTCATGTTTAATTAAATCCCTGAAATATACTTAACTGTGAGTAATAAATGAGCCAAAGTTTGTCTGCTCAATCAAATTCTTTTTCAGATCAGTTTAGTTGCTCTTTTGTCTTTCACAAATGTTTATTAATGATTAAGATTCAAGATTTTAGAACTTAAAAAGAGATTCTGGGATCTCAGAACCCTAATTTTAATATAATGTTTTAAAGGGTGTGGTCCTTTATAGTTTCAATTGTTGAAGTTTTTTTGTAAATATTGTAACACTACTGTTTTTTTTTTCTTTTTACATCCTTTGTATCTGAAAACTGAGGTCGAAATATCTTGTATACTAATACTAATTCTTCTACTAAAACACTTTAGGATCTTGGACAACCTACTTTGCCCCTTTTAGTCTCAGTTCCTTTGTAAGATGTAAATGGAGACCAGATGATGTCATAAGCCCCTTCAATACTGTGGTTATGATTCTAGCTTAATTTTTTTACTGAGATATCATTCACATGCCATGAAACTTTTTTTTTTTTAATTTTTATTGTGCTTTAAGTGAAAGTTTACAAATCAAGTCTCTCATACAAAAATTTGTATACCTCTTGCTATATACTACTAATTGCTCCCCCACAATGAGACAGCACACTCCTTCCCTCCACTCTCTCTTTTCGTGTCCATTCCGCCAGCTTCTGACCCCCTCTGCCCTCTCATCTTCCCTCCAGATAGGAGATGCCAACATAGTCTCATGTGTCTACTTGATCCAAGAAGCTCATCCTTCACCAGCATCGTTTTCTATCTCATTGTCCAGTCCAATCCCTGTCTGAAGAGTTGGCTTTGGGAATGGTTCCTGTCCTGGCCTAACAGACGGTCTGGGGACCATGACCACTGGGGTCCTTCTAGTATCTGTCAGACCATTAAGTCTGGCCTTTTTACGAGAATTTGGGGTCTGTATCCCACTGCTTTCGTGTTCCTTCAGGGGTTTTCTGTTGTGTTCCCTGCCAGGGCAGTCATCGGTTGTAGCTGGGCACCATCTAGTTCTTATGGTCTCAGGCTGATGTAGTCTCTGGTTTATGTGGCCCTTTCAAAACTCTTTTAAAGTATAAAATTCAGGGGTTTTTAGTATATTCACAAGGTTGTGCAACGATCACCACTGTCTAATTCCAGAACATTTTCATCACCCTCAAAAGAAATTCCATAGCCTTGAGCAGTTATTTCACCTTCCCTGAGCCCCTGGAAATCACTAATCTGTTTTCTGGCCCTATGAATTTGCCTATTCTAGACATTTCATATAAATGAAATCATACAGTATGTAGCCTTTTGTATCTGCCTTCTTTTACTTAGCATGATATTTCCAAGGTTCATCCATGTTATAGCATATATCAGAACACTTCCTTTTTAAAAAAAAAATATATAAAATGCACACAATAAAGAATTTACCATAACTGACATTTAGGGCATTCACAATGTTGTGTAGCCAATGTTAATATCTAGTTTCAGAGCATTTTCATCACCCAAAAGGAATCCTGTAACCATTAAGCAGTCACTCCCTCTTGCACTTGCTCCTGTCCCCTGGCAACCACTAATCAATTTTCTGTCTCTATGGATTTGTCTATTCTGGACATTTCATATAAATGGAATCATACAGTATGTGCCTTTTGTGTTGGCTTTTGTCACCTTTTAATGTGTTTTCAAGCTTCATGTAGTAGCATTTATCAGTAATTCATTTTTATTTTTATTTTTTGGGCTGAATAATATTCCACTGTATGAATGTACTACTTTTTTTTTAATCCATTCATCAGTTGATGGACATTTGGGTTGTTTCCAGCTTACGGTTCTTATAACGTGCTGCTATGAACATTTGTGTACCAGTTTTTGTGTGGGTGCATATTTTTATTTCTTGGTATATATGTAGGAGCAGAATTGCTAGGTTGTAGGTAATTCCATATTTAACTTCTTGAAAAACTGTCAGACTGTTTTCCCCAACTGCACCATCTTACATTCCCATCAACAGTGTATGAGAGTTTCTGTTTCTCCACATTCTCACCAACATTTATTGTTGTAGTTTTGATTTGCATTTCCCTGATGATGTTGAATATCTTTTCGTGTGCTTGTTAACCATTTGTGTATGTCTATTCAATTCGTTTGTCTTCACATATAAATAAATATATATAGATATAAACACTAGCCATTTCAACATTATTCACATGTACCATTCTGTGACATTAATTATACTTACCTGTTGTTCAACTATCACTGCTGTCTGGTCCCATATTTTTCCATCACCCCTAACAGAAGCTTAATGTACCCCAAGCAACAAGTCCCACTTTTCCCTCCCGCTCCTGTCAACCACTAATAAACTATAGTCTCTACACACTTGCCTATTCTAGGTATTTCGTATAAGTGGGATCATATAAAATTTGTCCTTTTGTGATGGACTTATTTACTCAGCATAACGTTGTTAAGGTTTGTTCATGTTGTAGCATATATCAGAACTTTATTTCTCTTATGGCAGAGTAATATTCCATTGCATGTATGTACCACATTTTGTTTATCTGTTGGTGGACATTTAGGTTGCTCTCACCTTTTAGCTATTGTGAATAGTGCTGCAGTGAACATTGGTGTACAGGTATTTGTTCGCATCCCTGCTTTCAATTCTTTTGTATATATGCTTAGGAGTGGGATTGCTTTATCATATGGTAATCCTATGTTTAACTTTTTGAGGAACTGCCGAACTGTTTTCCACCACAGCTATACCATTTCACAGTCCCACTAGCAATGGATGAGGGCTCCAATTTTTCTACATCCTTGCTTACATATGCTGTTTTTTTTTTTAATCATAGCCATCCTAGTGGGTATAAAGTGATACCTCATTATGGTTTTGATTTGCATCTCCCTAATTTTTTTTTTAATAACTAATGACATTGAACATTTTTTCATGTGCATGGTGGCCACTTGTATATCCTTTTTGGTGAAATGTTTATTCACTTCCTTTGTCCATTTTTTTGATTGGGTTTTTTGTCTTTTTCTTGTTAAGTTGTAGGAGTTCTTTATATATTCTGGATATTAAACCCTTATCAGATAATGGGTCCCCAAATTTTTCTCCCAATCTGTAGGTCGTCTTTTAACTTCATTGATAAAGTCATTTGATGCACAAAAGTTTTCAATTTTGATGAAATCCAAACTACTTCTTTTTTCTTTTGCTGCTTGTACTTTTGGTGTCATATCCAAGAATCCGTTGTTAAAAACTATGTCTTAAAGCATTACCCCTATATTTTGTTCTAAGAGTTTTATGGTTTTAGTTCTCACATTTAGGTGCTTGAACTTTGTTCCTTCTTATTGCTAAATAATATTCACTTGTATGGGTAATACATTTTATTTATCTATTCATCAGTTGTTGAACGTTTGGGTTGTTTCCATTTTTTGGCTATTATGAATAATGCTGTTACGAACCTTTGTGTACAAGTTTTTGTCTGGACAGGTGTTCTTATTCCTCTTGTGTATATAACTAGGGGTGGAATTGCTGGATCATATGGTTATTATATATTTAACTTTTTGAGGAGCTGCCGGACTTTTCCAAACTTGACTATGCCATTTTACATTCACACTATTAATTTATGAGGGTTCCAATTTCTCTATAATATTTGAGAACTTACTATACACTTAGTACTATGTATGGTATTTTGCATGCATTATCATTTAATTCCCATCCTAACCTATATCATGGAAAGTAAATAACCCCCAGGGTCACATAGGACATGTAGAAGCAGTGATTGAATAAAGGTCTCCATGATGATAGAGCATGAGTGCTTAATGCTTTACATGTTGCATAGCACTTGCACATACTTTTAACTTGATCCCTTAAATAATAATTTTTTTTCTATGGTAATTGTGAGGAGTTATGATTTAGCCTCCTAAGTGAATTGCATGTGGTGGTACAGAAAGAGCACTTGATTTGTAATGGGGGAAGAAACTGAACTCTGCTAATACTAGATGTGTAAGTTTAGTTATTTAACTTCTTGGCCTCTGTTTTGTCATGTAAATGTATGTGAATGCCCTCAACAGAGTGCCTGGCAAATAGCTGGACCTTCGCAAGTGTTTAAATATTAATAAAATAATAATTTACCAGAGAAACAGCAGAGGAATCTTAAAGAATTTTTTTTCCTCTCCTGTAGGAGGTATTCCTTTGGAAATTGATAGCACCTTGGGCCAAATAATCTATATGTGTGGCTGTAGAAATGTTGGGTTGTATTTTCTTTACTTTTCAATTGAGCTCTTATGTGACTTCAGGTGGTCCAGTGAACATTTTATTATAATAATATACCTAAAGTCTTTTCCATAAAAATGCACGTGATAATGCCTTAATTATATCTGGGAAACCTGTGGCAAGAGTCCCTTGAGTAGACTAGGAACCTTCTTCTGGCCCTTCAGAGTTCTTTTGCAAGTGTGTACATTTGTATTGGCTATGACTTCTCGAATTATGTATTTAGAAGTACTGCTCCTTCATAACCACAGGTATTTATTTAGTAAACTTACCTGTAACTATAGTATCAGTGTGTTTTGAAAGATGTTACATAAAAATAGCAATTTAAAGTTGTTTCTCATTGCTTTAGCTCAAACAGATGAACCTGGGAAGTAAAAGTAAAGTCTTTTAAAATTTCATAAAGATAAAAAGCTTTAGGAGCCCATTTGGAAAGGATTATTTTGTTAATGGTGTGTGTGTGTTGATTCTTGTCCAAGCTGAAAATGAGAGAAGAATGCAATATATGAGATTTACTGCATACTTATTATAAACCAAAAAACCCACTGCCATCGAGTTGATGCTGACTCATAGCGACCCTATAGGACAGAGCAGAACTGCCGCATAGAGTTTCCAAGGAGAGCCTGGCGGATTTGAACTGCTGACCTCTTGGTTAGCATCAGTAGCACTTAAGCACTACGCCACCAGGGTTTCCATACTTATTATAGTATTTAAAAAGTTTTTTTGACTGTTGCCTGTAGTATGAAATACGTTTGTTAAAACAGAAGAACCTGCGAAATGCATCAGACAGAGAATTTTCTCAACGTTTAGCAGGATTCTTAGCTTCAACATAATTCACCATTACATTGGATACAGAGCATAACGGTAGAAGCCATTCAGTATAATATTAGGGTAAAATACCTGGAAAATAAAAGTAGGAAATTAAAACAAATGAAGCACAATAATTTTACTTAAATCTTAATTAACCGTGTGGGAGTGTGTGTGTGTATCTGAAACAAACATGTCATGAAACAATACTTACAATTTGAAGAATGCAGACCTACTTTGCGTTTTTGTGAGCAGACAAGTTGATTCCTACTCATAGCGACCGTATAGGACAGAGTAGAACTGCGCCACAGGGTTTCCAAGGCTGTAATCTTTAAGGAAGCAGATTGCCACATCTTTCTCCCACAGAGTAGCTCTTGGGTTCAAAACACTGACCTTTCAGTGAGCAAATGAGCGCCTAACCACTGAGCCACCAGGGCTCCTTTTGACCTACTTCCTACCAGCTCTTAATCCCCTCAACTCCTATTTTTGTTCTGATTGGTTTTTGTGATGATTTTCTAGAACCATTTTCAGGTTTGCATTTATATAAGGGAGCTGTAGGTACCTTCCTTACATTGTATCTTTTACTTGCGATGAAACCCTCATTTTACAGATGTGGAACTGGAAATTCAGAGAGACCGTTGACTCTCCAAGACCACATTGCTGGTAGAGGAGAGCCAAAATTTGAATTTCAGTCTATTTGACACTAAAGTCTCATGTCTCTATGTTGCCACTAGATTACGATATAAAGCAGATTACTTGGAAAGAGGCACTTTCCAATCACACTCTTTTCCATTTTAGGTTATTCTATGTATGTATGTTTTTTTTTTTTTTTTATGTATGTATATAAAATAGCTGTGATAGAGATTTTACTCTTCCTGCTAGATTATAGCAAGTATTTTCAGGATACCTTTTCCTTGACTGAAGGCTTCAGGACAGGCTATTTTTTTGTGTGTGTGTTTTTGATGAATGTTTATACAGTAAATTAGGTTCCCATTGACAATTTCTATACAAATTGTTCAGTGACATTAGTTACGTTTTCTGCAGTGTGTCACCGTTCTCTTTGTTTGTGTTCTGGTTGTTTCATTTCCAGTGTTCTAGTTGCCCTGTCTAGTTATCTTCTCAGCTTTGCTTTAGAGTGATTATTGAGCTTTTGGTCTCACATAGAGAGTCTTTTAATAGAGCATCATACTTACGGGTAATATCCTTTATTTCGTGTGCCACTTTATTTCACTAAAAGGTGATCTCAGGATGGTTTCAATTCAAGGTTTAGAGAGTATCTCAGGACAGCAGTTCTCAGGGAGTCCTCTGGTCTAACTGGTCCAGTAAGTCTGGACTTTTTAAGAAATTGAGTTCTGTAGAACAGGCTACTTTTGAGTATAGCTCCTCAAAATTTTGACATGTGTAAATATGCCCAACTTATAGATCAATTGAGGTAACACTTGCTAAGGGTTCTAGCTACCTGTCCTACAAATCCTGAGCTTCTTTAGCAGAAATTACATGTTATTTATCCTGGTGCTAAGCATAGTGTCTGGCACAGAGTAAGTTCCTAGTAAAATGTTTGTAGAATGAGCTAATTAATGATGCTTATGCTCTGGTGGTTAAGTGCTGCAGCTGCTAACCAAAGAGGTGGGCAGTTCAAATCCGCCAGGCGCTCCTTGGAAACTCTATGGGAAAGTTCTACTCTGTCCTATAGGGTCGCTATGAGTCGGAATCGACTCGATGGCAGTGGGTTAGTGGGTTTATGCTCTGGTCAGCTGATGGGGTTTTGGTGTTCTTTTGATTTTCGAAGCCATTTTGCTTAAGAAACATTACTATTAAGACATTGCCTATGTTTATTTTTTTAAGGATTTACAGAAACATTGTTTCTGTTTAACATTTAGTGCATTCTTATAAGTAGGGATAAACTATGGGAATGGGTTCCCAAATAGTCCATCATAGTAGTAAATTATGTCAGTAGATTACCCCAGAGAACATTGATAGCATATCTGTTGAGTATCCACTATCCATAAGGCCCTGTACTTGGGAGGTACTGTAGGCTATAGAAAGAGAATCAGATTTCATTTTTGCTTTCAAAAATCTTGTACTTTTACAGGAGACCCACCTCAGATGAAATAATGTTTATGAAAATGCTTTGTAAATGGTAAAATCATAAATACTTGTTATTGCTTTCATATGGTATGTGTACAAACAATTTTAATCTGTCTTCTTTTGAATATCTTCTGCCACAGCTTAACTCAAGTTTTATCACCTTTCCCTGTAAACTCTTGCAATAGGCTTTAATTGCTCCCCTTGACATCAGAATCTATCTTCTGTCCTGCGTAGTGCCCACAGAACTATTTTTCTAAGTTTGGTGTGAGCATGTCCAATCCATCAGTACTTCCAAACCCTCATTGTATCCCCATATTTACTAGCCTTGATCTACTTCAGCAGCCCTGCCTACTGCCTTCCTTTACAGCATTGTCACTGCCCACATCCAACCCCAAGCACACTTATGATCTAGAGCTCCAGGGCTCAGCATAAGGAACTCCTCATTCAACTCCACATTGACAGAACTACCAGAGTCATTCACATCCCCATTGTTTTGCACGTTCTATTTTCTTTTCCTGAAATGTGATTATTTCGCTCCTTCCCAGTAAAATCGTTTTCATTCTTCAGGTCCTGGCACAAATGTCACCACTTAAGTAAAAACTTCCTTGACCTCCCTTCTTCCTACACTGAGATATTTTTCTCTCCTCTATGGTTTCAGAGTAGTTTATAGGTATCTCAGTTACTCAGTTGATAGATAAGTCACTGACTGCTTTTTCACTCTTCAGTTATTCGTTTATATGACTGCCTCTCTAAATTCCTAACTTCTGGGAGCAGGGACTGTCTCTTACCATCTTTATCTTCCCAGTACTTATTGTGGTATCTGTCACATAGCAGTGCTTGGTAAATGTTTGGTTTAGCCCTTCAGAAGGATTAATGTATATAAAACAGACATATTTGAATATTAGGTCAGAAAGACTTCTGGTGAGGTTTAATTTGAGTATAAATATGGAGCTAGGTGATTTATAATTCCCAGTCTAGCCTCTGTCCTCAGCTCCCTTGGTAAAACTGGCCTGATTTGTCTCTTGCATATTGTGCCAATTTAACTATAAATGACTAAAGATGGTAGTTCATATTTCTTTCATTCCTTGCATAAAGCACATAACCTCTTTGTCTCCGTTTCCTCCTGAGGATAATAATACACTCATCTAATAGTTGTTGTGAGAATTGACTTAGTTACTACTTAAAAGCACTTTGGCCGGTACTTGGGACATAGCAAATACACAGTACATGTTAGATGGTGTTATTATTCTAGTAGTTTATAACTTTCTTTAAGATGTGTTATATTGCTAATTAAGAAAAAAAAATTAATGTAAGAGGTATGCTTTTGTATGTCTTTTTTTTAAATAATTTTTATTGAGCTTTAAGTGAATGTTTACAAATCAATAAGCTTATATACACCTTACTCCATACTCCCACTTACTCTCCCCCTAATGTGTCAGCCTTTCCAGTCTCTCCTTTCGTGACAATTTTGCCAGTTTCTAACCCTCTCTACCCTCCCATCTCCCCTCCAGACAGGAGATGCCAACACAGTCTCAAGTGTCCACCTGATACAAGTAGCTCACTCTTCATTAGCATCTCTCTCCTACCCATTGTCCAGGGCATTCCATGTCTGATGAGTTGTCTTCGGGAATGGTTCCTGTCCTGGGCCAACAGAAGGTTTGGGGACCATGACCACGGGGATTCCTCTAGTCTCAGTCAGATCATTAAGTCTGGTCTTTTTATGAGAATTTGGGGTCTGCATCCCACTGATCTCCTGCTCCCTCAGAGGTTCTCTGTTGTGCTCCCTATCAGGGCTGTCATCAGTTGTGGTCGGGCACCATCTATTTCTTCTGGTCTCAGGATGATGTAAGTCTCTAGTTCATGTGGCCCTTTCTGTCTCTTGGGCTCATAGTTATCGTGTGACCTTGGTGTTCTTCATTCTCCTTTGCTCCAGGTGGGTTGAGACCAATCGATGCACCTTAGATGGCCGCTTGTTAGCATTTAAGACCCCAGACGCCACATTTCAAAGTGGGATGCAGAGTGTTTTCATAGTAGAATTATTTTGCCAATTGACTTAGAAGTCCCCTTAAGCCATAGTCCCCAAACCCCCGCCCTTGCTCCGCTGACCTTTGACGCATTCAGTTTGTCCCAAAGAAACTTCTTTGCTTTTGGTCCAGTCCAGTTGGGCTGACCTTCCGTGTATTGAGTATTGTCCTTCCCTTCACCTAAAGTAGTTCTTATCTACTAACTAATCAGTAAATAACCCTCTCCCACCCTCCCTCCCTCGCTCCATCGTAACCACAAAAGTATGTGTTCTTCTCAGTTTATGCTATTTCTCAAGATCTTATAATAGTGGTCTTATACAATATTTGTCCTTTTGCCTCTGACTAATTTCGCTCAGCGTAATGCCTTCCAGGTTCCTCCATGTTATGAAATGTTTCACAGATTCGTCACTGTTCTTTATCGATGCGTAGTATTCCATTGTGTGAATATACCACAATTTATTTACCCATTCATCCGTTGATGGACCCCTTGGTTGCTTCTAGCTTTTTGCTATTGTAAACAGAGCTGCAATATACATGGGTGTGCATATATCTGTTTGTGTGAAGGCTCTTATTTTTCTAGGGTATGTTCCGAGGAGTGGGATTTCTGGGTTGTATGGTAGTTCTATTTCTAACTTTTTAAGAAAACGCCAGATAGATTTCCCAAGTGGTTGTACCATTTTACGTTCCCACCAGCAGCGTATAAGAGTTCCAATCTCTCCTCAGCCTCTCCAACATTTATTATTTTTTGGATTAATGCCAGCCTTGTTGGAGTGAGATGGAATCTCATCGTAGTTTTAATTTGCATTTCTCTAATGGCTAATGATGGAGAGCATTTTCTCATGTATCTGTTAGCTGCCTGAACATCTTCTATAGTGAAGTGCCTGTTCATATCCTTTGCCCACTTCTTGATTGGGTTGTTTATCTTTTTGTGGTTGAGTTTTAACAGAATCATATAGATTTTAGAGATCAGGCGCTGGTCGGAGATGTCATAGCTGAAAATTCTTTCCCAATCTGTAGGTGTTCTTTTTACTCTTTTGGTGAAGTCTTTAGATGAGCATAGGTGTTTAATTTTTAGGAGCTCCCAGTTATCTGGTTTCTCTTCATTGTATGTCTTTTATTTATTCATAAAATATTTGTTTTATACTTGCTGAGATGAATAAGCCAAATCCCCTGACTTTGCAGAGCTTAGGTATAAAACTGTTCTTGACTCAGGTTTGAAAAGGATTGAGCAAAGACAGTATGATCCCATGGAATGATCTCTGAACCACGGGTCATAAGTTTTGTGCCGCAGCTCAGTCACTGACTAACTTTCAGTAAGGTCCTTCTTAAATGTCTAGTACATACCTCAAACTTAACTATGTCTAAAACAAATCCCTTGTCAACTCTGTTCTCCCAGTGTTTTATTCCTTAGCCAAAAACACTTCTATTCTTCCATTTGTTCAGGCCAAGAAATCTAAATGTCACCCTTGATTTTCTTTTCAGTTATCCTCTACACCCATTCCCTCAAAAGTTAATGACTTCCAAAATATAGCTGTCTATTTCTTTCTGCTCCAACTACTATCATCCTAGTCCATGTCACCATTATCTCTTGACTTAAAGTTGGTCTCCTGGCTTCCATTCTTGCCCCTCTGTAATCCATTTTTTCCACACAGCAACCATATTTTTAAAACAAATTTAGATCATGTTAATCCCTCATTTAAAATCTTTCAGTGGCCTTCCATCATATTTGAAATGAAATCTAAATCCTTTCCCTGAGATACGTAATTTGTCCCTTGCTTACCTCTCCAACCTTAGGTCCTTTTCATACCTCACGTCACCTTCCACCCTGCTCCACTTCATCTCCACTGGTCGTCGTCTTTTTTTCTAACATGCCAAACTTTAAGACCTTTGTGGTAACTTGTGTCTTCTGCCTGGAATATTCCTACTCCAGATATTGTTGTGGCTGGCTTATCTCAGTCATATCTCAACTTAAATGTCAACTGTCAGTTTTTTAGTGAGGCCTTTTCCTGAGTACCCAGTCTAGAGTAGCACTGGAACTTTATCATATTACTCCATTTTATATTTACCATAGCATTTGTCGCTACTTGATATTTTCCTACTTATTTACCCATTTGACTTCTCACAGAATGTTAGCTCCATGATTCCGTGTTGTCTGTCTGTCTCTTTCACCGTGGTGTCTCCAGATCGTAGAATAGTTTCTGGCAGATAGTAGGCATGCAATAAATATTTGTAGACTCACCGAATAAATGAATCTCTTTAAACTTTGTTTTTCCCCATCGTAGAACAAAGAATTGGATCTGAATTATATCCAAGAATCCTTTCTCCCCCTTTTTTAAATATCTTACGTTCTGAGTTGTCAGAAATAAAAAGGATTATTGGTCCATTGATTTTACATGTGAGTCTAAGATAAATATGTTAGTGATCTCACTGAGATAAATTCCATGTGCTTGCTATGTAGGCGTGTGAAACCTTTGAATGGCTCTTTCCTCCCCGTTAGTCTAACATTTTCCATCCTCACCCAGCCTTGGGGTTTTATGTGTGTAGACATTGGGAGGAAAAGACACAGAGGGTATTGCCAGGGAATAGCAGCTGGCAAGTAGCCAAGAGACCTCTTAGGCTGGGTGTTTGGCATTCAGCCTTATAGGCACAGAACATTGATTTTCTGTGTATCAGGAGAAGGACTGTCCCTCAAGCACTCTGCAGGGGGATACAATAGGATGTGACCTCTCATTAACCAAATTTAGAGAGGCTCAAACATTAAACTGATAGTATGAAATAATAATTTGTGGTGATAAGTGTAAATGTTATGTTTTGGATATTGGAACGTTGGCTTCTTACAGAGAAATGGTATGAGAGGCCAAATTATAATTACAAGGGTGCTTGATCAGAATCAAGCTGAAACACAACAACAACCAATCTGGTAGGGATTCTTTTGCTCCAAGGAACCAAGAATACACTGTTGTGTATTCTGATAGGCTCAGCCAGTTTCTGGCTCTGTGGTCAAACCATAGCCAACGGGCCAAATCTGGCCCACTGCCTCTTTTTGCATAAACTGCAAATTGACAGTGGTTTTAGATTGCAACTAATGTCACATAACAATATGTGTATGAATTTTTGTATGAGAAATTAACTTGAGCTGTAAACTTTTCACCTAAAACACAGCAGGAGAAAAAAAAAAGTTTTTTACATATTTAAGTGTTGGGGAAAAATCAAAAGAATAATATTTCATGACATGTAAAAATTATGTGAAGTTGAAATTTCATTGCCCATAAATAAAGTTGTATTGGAACGCAGCTACACTTGTCATTTATATATCCTCCATAACTACTTTTGCACTATAGCAGCATAGTTGAATATAGGTAGTTGCAAAAGAGATCATAAAAGCTTAAATTATTTTCTGTCTGGCCCTTTACAGAAAAAGTTTGCTGACCCCTGGCATAGAAGATTTTAGGTAGTGCTGGATAAGAATTATTTAGATGTTCTTTAGAGAGTACTTTCCTTATTTGCAAGTTTTACGTACAGTGTTTACATTTTAGTGGCAGTGTGTTAAGGCTCTTCAAGCATATCTAAGCATATCGAAATAGGCTTTTTTTTTTTAAATCCAGTGCCACAGTTCCATATTTAATATATCTATATTGCCCTTAATGAAATAAAAAGTGAAGAGCACATTTATCTCTAAATACTACTGCAACAGAAGTTTTGTACCCTAAACACTGAAAATACAGAACATCAGTAAATTAAAGTTAAGCACTGCAGGGACAGAGGCCTGTATCTTACTTATCTCTGTATCCTTTCCTCTTTCCCTTTCCCTCCTTTCACGCAGTAGATATTAATCAATAGTTGTTCAGTCTTGTATTTGGAGTCCGTGATACTATGAACCGTTGGTTGTGCTTCGAGATTTGGAGTGTAGGCTAAGTTTTGGGACTATGTAATTCTTGACCCCTCTCAGATACTGAGCATTCCCCGCACTATAGTCAGCGAACATCTCTCTCTTCCTCTAGGGTCCTGGTATACAGCTGGTCATTCACATAAATATTTCACCCAAGTTAGAAGCTGAGCTTTGCATTATTGGTTGTTCCTCTGTCTCCCTTTTCTTTTTCTTCAAATTATGATATTAATCACATACCACAAAATTACCCTTTTAAAATATACAGTAGTTTTTTAGTATATTCTCAAGGATGTACAATCATCACCACTATCTACTTCCAGAATATTTTTATCACCCCAAAAAGAAATCCCATACTCATTAGGGAGCTCTGGTGGCACAGTGGTTAAGAGATCGGCTGCTAACCAAAAGGTCAGCAGTTCGAATCTACCAGCCGCTCCTTGGAAACCATATGGGGCCGTTCTTCTCTGTCCAGTAGGGTCACTGTGAGTGGGAACTGATGCCACAGCACATAACAACAGCAACATACCCATTAGCAGTTACTCTCCATTCCTCCCCACTGCCACCCGCTGTTGTTGTTGTGTGCCATCATTCAGACTCATAGTGATCCTATGGGACAAAGTAGATCTGACCCATAGGGTTTCCTAGGTTGTAATCTTTATAGGAACAGATGGCCAGGTCTTTTCTCCTGTTGAGCCGCTGGTGGGTTCAAACCGCCGACCTTTCAGATTGCAACCAAGCACTTAACCACTGCGCCGTCAGGCCTCTTTCCCCTACCCCCTGACACCCACTAATCTGCTTTCTGTCTCTATATATTTGCCTGTTCTGGGTATTTCATATACATAGAAGCATACAACATGCAGCCTTTGTGTCTGGCTTCTTTTGCTTAGCATAATGTTTTAAGGTTCATCCAGGTTGTAGCATTTATCAGTACTTCATTCCATTTTAAGATGGCATAAAATTCCATTGTGTGGCTATACCACATTTTGTTTATCTGTTCATCAGTCGATGGACATTTCGGTTGTTTCCACTTTTTGATTGTGAATAACGCTGCTTTGAAGATTCGTGTACAAATTTTTGTGTGTACATGTATCTTCTTTTGGGTATATTCCTAGGAGTGGAATTGCTGGATCATATGGTAACTCTATGCTTTTAAGATTTGTGAGAAACTGCCAAAATGTAAATAGCTTTCATATTTGTCTGTGCTCAAATTCCAGCCCTAGTGTTATGATCTTGGGCAAGGTAGGTAGCCTCTCTGAGCATCAGTTTCCTTCTCTATGAAATGGAATCGTAAGAGTACCCAGCTCAGCCTTAGTACAGTAGATTTCTCAATAAATGTTAACATAGTTATTATTACAGTTACTAATCTTATAGCACCTCTTATTTTTAGCATTACAGTTTATTAAGTACTTACCTGACAGCTTAGTAAACATTTACCTGACACATACGCCAAGCGCTGGGCCAGTTGCATGGGATATAGAAATGAATAAGACACTGTTTCTCTCCTAGAAAAGCTCTACCTTTTTTTTTTAACAAAGGTGTCGTTTTTTTCTTTTTATTAAAAATAGAGCCTCCTGTCATGTTTTATATTCTTAATCACTTAGCAGTTCTTTCTGTTTGTCATGTATATAGCCTCCGTTTCTTTTTTTTTTTCAACTGTTTCTAACTCCAACCATACATGAAAATGAGTCTCATTTTTTCGTTCCCTGAAGCCCATCATTTAGACAGATTTGTGGAGGCTTCAGTAGAAGTTTGAAGAGAAAGAAAGTCTAATAATGATGGCGACCATTTATTGAATGTCTGCTTTGCACCTGGCAGATAATTTGTTTTTAATCCTGACAACAATGCTGATAGTAGATGTTGGTGTCATTTCTATTTATACATCATTTAAGATCATCTCTAGGTCCATTGTCAGAATGCAGACTCAGACATACTTGTGGTCCTTAAGGAATTTTCAGCATAATTAAAGAGTCCACTTAAAAAAAATCCAAGATCATTTGAAAAAGGGGTAACTGTAATTTGTTTCTACATACGTAGCTGAAGAGACTGGGAGGAGTAACATGATTGCAGTGATTTCAGTGTCTTCTTAGATTCTTTCTCCCATGTCACTGCCCTTGACTTGCTGTAATGGAATCACAGCTGCTGACCTTGTTTTCACATCTTTAAAATGATACCTCTTGGGTTATTGTGTTTAGGTGTTACAGGAGATAATTTCTAATTTTAGAACATTTTCATTCTTCCAGTAAGAAACCCCAATACCCATTAGCAGTGACTCCTCATTCTTCCTTTCCTCAGTCCCAGACAACCACTAGTTTACTTTCTGTCTGTAGATTTGCCTGTTGTGGACATTTTATATCAATGGAATCATACAATATGTGGCCTTTGTGTCTGGCTTCTTTCACTTAACATAATGTTTTCAAGGTTGATCCATGTTGTAGCATGCATCA
The DNA here is from genome assembly GCF_024166365.1 of Elephas maximus indicus. Classification (NCBI taxonomy): domain Eukaryota; kingdom Metazoa; phylum Chordata; class Mammalia; order Proboscidea; family Elephantidae; genus Elephas; species Elephas maximus. The sequence continues at coordinate 44,354,097 of NC_064825.1, forward strand.
GAACTTCACTCCTTTTCATGGCTGAATAATACTCCATTGTATGGATATACATTTTATTTACCTATTCATCAATTGATGGACTTTTTAGTTGTTTCCATTTTGGGGTTATTATGAGTAATGCTGGTGTGAACATTCATATTTAAGTTTTTTTTTGTGTGTGTGTGTGGACATGTTTTCATTTCTTGTGTGTATATACCTAGGAGTGAAATTACTAAGTCATCTGGTAGCTATATTAAACATTTTGAGGAACTGCCAAGCTGTTTTACAAAGTGACTGCACCATTTTACATTCCTGCCACCAGAGTATGAGGGTTCTAGTTTCTTCACATTTTTTATTGTATCTGTCTTTTTGATTATAGCTGTCCTGTTGTTGTTGTTAAGTGCCATCGAGTTGGTTTTGACTCATAGCGACCCTGTGCACAACAGAACGAAACAATGCCCAGTCCTGTGCCATCCTCACAGTTGTTGCTATGCTTGAGCCCATTGTTGCAGCCACTGTGCCAGTCCATTTTGTTGAGGGTCTTCCTTTTTCGCTGACCCTCTACTTTACCAAGCATGATGTCCCTTCTGATAACATGTCCCAAGTATGTGAGACGTAGTCTCACCATCCTTGCTTCTAAGGAGCGTTCTGGCTGCACTTCCAAGACAGATTGGTTCATTCTTTCGGCAGTCCGTGGTATATTCAATATTCTTCACCAGCAGCACAATTCAAAGCTGTCAATTCTTCTTCGGTCTTCCTTATTCATTGTCCATCCTTCACATGCATATGAGGCAATTGAAAACACCCTGGCTTGGTTCAGGCGCACCTTAGTCCTCAAGGTGACATCTTTGCTTTTCAACACTTTTAAGAGGTCTTTTGGAGCAGATTTTCCCAATGCAGTGTGTCTTTTGATTTCTTAACTGCTGCTTCCATGGCTGTTGATTGTGGATCCAAGTAAAATGAAATCCTTGACAACCTCAATCTTTTCTCCATTTATCAAGATGTTGCTTGTTGGTCCAGTTTTGAGGGTTTTTGTTTTATGTTGACGTGTAATCCATACTGAAGGCTGTGGTCTTTGATCTTCATCAGTAAGTGTCTCAAGTCCTCTTTACTTTCAGCAAGCAAGGTTGTGTCATCTGCATAATACAGGTTGTTAATGAGTCTTCCTCCAATCCTAATGCCCCGTTCTTCATATAGTCCAGTTTCTCTGATTTTTATATATATATATACTTTAGGTGAAGGTTTACAGAACAAACTAGTTTCTCATCAAAGAGTTAGTACACACATTGTTTTATGACATTGGTTAACAACCCCACGACACGTGAACACTCTCTCTTCTCAACCCTGGGTTCCCTATTCCCAGCTTTCCTGTTCTCTCCTGCCTCCCAGTCCCTGCCTCAGGGCTGGTGCGCCCCTTTAGTCTTGTTTTGTTCCATGGGCCTGTTCAATCTTTGGCTGAAGGGCGAACCTTCTGGAGTGACCTCATTACTGAGCTGAAAGGGTGTCTGGGGGCCATACGCTTAGGTTTTCTCCAGTCTCTGTCAGGCCAGCAAGTCTGGTCTTTCTTTTCGAGTTAGAATTTTGTTGTACATTTTTCTCCAGCTCTGTCCAGGACCTTCTATTATGATCCCTGTCAGAGTAGTCAGTGGTGGTAGCCGGGCACCATCTAGTTTTACTGGACTCAGTCTGGTGGAGGCCACGGTAGATATGGTCCATTAGTCCTTTGGACTAATCTTTCCCTTGTATCTTTAGTTTTCTTCATTCTTCCTTGCTTCCAAAGGGGTGAGACCAGTGGAGTATCCTAGATGGCTGCTCACAGGCTTTTAAGACCCCAGACACTACTCACCAAAGTAGAATGTAGAACATATGCGTTATAAACTGTGTTATGCCGCCTGAGCTAAATATTCCCCAAGATGATGGTCCTCACAGCCCTCAGCCCAGCAGTTCAGTCCCTCAGGGAGTTTGGATGTGTCTGTGGAGCTACCATGACCTTGCCTTGTACAGGTTGTGCTGGCTTCCCCAGTATTGTGTACGGTCTTACCCTTCACCAAAGTTACTACCTATCTGTTGTCTATTAAGTGTTTTTCCATCCCCACCCCTCCCCTCCCTCATAACCATCAAAGATTGTTTCTTTTTGTATATAGACCTTTTCATGCAGTTTCTCGGATTATTTGCTGAGCATACAGACTGAATAGGTATGGTGACAGGATACAACCTTGACGTACACCTTTCTTGACTTTAAACTATGCAATATCCCTTTGTTCTGTTCGAATGATTGCCTCTAGATCCATGTACAGATTCCTCATGAACACAGTTAAGAGTTCAGGAGTTTCTGTTCTGTGCAGCAGTATCCATAGTTTGTTATTATCCACACAGTCAAATGCCTTTGCATAGTCAGTAAAACACATGTGAACATCTTTTTGGTATTCTCTGCTTTCAGCCAGGATCCATCTGACATCAGCAGTGATATCCCTGGTTCCACGCCCCCTTCTAAATCTGGCTTGAATTTCTGGCAGTTCCCTGTTGATACACTGCTACAGCCGCTTTTGAATAATCTTCAGCAAAATTTTACTTGCATATGATATTGTTCAGTAATTTTCGCATTCGGTTGGATCGCCTTTCTTCGGCATAGGCATAACTATGGATCTCTTCCAGTCAGTTCGCCAGGTAGCTGTCTTCCAAACTTCTTGGCATAGACGAGTGAGCACTTCCAGTGCCCCATCTGCTTTGTTGAAACATCTCAGTTGGTTCTTCAATTCCCAGAGCCTTGTTTTTTGCCAGTGCCTTCAGTGCAGCTTGAACTTCTTCCCTCAAAACCATCAGTTTCTGGTCATATGCTACCTCCTGAAATGATTGAACATCTACCAATTCTTTTTGGTATAATGACTCTGTGTATTCCTTCCATCTTCTTTTGATGCTTCCTGTATCGCTTAATATTTTCCCTGTAGAATTCTTTAGTATTGCAACTGGAGGCTTGAATTTTTTCAGTTCTTTCAGCTTGAGAAATGCTGAGCGTGTTCTTCCCTTTTGGTTTTCTATCTCCAGGTCTTCGCACATGTTATCCTAATACTTTATTTTGTCTTCTTGAGCTGCCCTTTGAAATCTACATCTAGCTGTCCTAGTGGATGTGATTGTAGTTTTCCTATTGGGTATGATGTGATGTCGTATTGTGGTTCTAATTTGCGTTTCCCTAATGACTAATAGGAGCCCTGGCGGCACATGGGTAAGTGCTACAGCTGTTAACCAAAAGGTCGCTGTCTGGAATCCATCAAACCATTCCTTGGAAACCCTATGGGGCAGTTCTGCTCTGTCCTGTGGGGTCACTATACGTCAGAATCGACTGTACGGCAACAGGTTGGTTTGTTTGTTTTTTTAATGTATTTTAGATGAAGGTTTACAGGACAAACTGTCTTTTCATTAAAAAATTAATACATGTTTTGTGACATTGGTTGCCACCCCCACAACATGTCAACGCTTTCCCCTTCTCGACCTTGGGGTCCCCATTACCAGCTTTGCTGTCCCTGCCTACCTTCTCATCCTTGCCCATGGGCTGGTGTGCCCATTTAATCTCCTTTTGTTTTGGGACTGTGTCTAATCTTTGACTGAGGGGTGAACCTCAGGAGTGACTTCATTACTGAGTTAAAAAGGAGTCGCGGGGCCATACTCGGGGTTTCTCCAGTCAGGTTTGTGTTTTTTAACGAGTAATAATGTTGAACATCTTTTCGTATACTTGTTAGCTATTTTATATCTTCTTTGGTGAAATGTCTATTCAGATCCTAACCCTTCAGCTTTTATACAATCACGTGAGGATCTTCTCTGTATAATATTCCAAAAATCTTCCTTTTCCTCTGTTTATCTCGGGGTTTTTCCTCTATAAAATACAGAGCTGTCATTCAGAGGAAGTACAGTTTTTCAGAGAATGGGAAATTCATTGTTCCTGTGAGTCTTTGAAAACTCTCTATTCCTGGTTATATTGCTTGCTTTATATTATTTTTCTACCCTAACAAAAAATGCCTGTAATTTTTTTTGTACAAATTAGTAAAAAGATGACTCTAGCGAAGAATTGGAAAAGGGTAGCCCACCTAGGAGGGCTTCCAGGTCCTATTCCAAGTTGAGGCAGCCATATAAACAGTCCTACCTGCGTGCTTGTTTCTCTCCTGTCTGCCTGACTAGCCTATTTTCCACACTGATGCCTTGTCTTGATTCTTCTGCCTTGTCATCCATTATAATCTTTGTTTCTTGGATTGTGAAAAGAGCAAAAAATTGTTAGGTATTTTACGTTGTTATTTTCACGTCTACTTCACAACCTTAAAGATTGGTGTTACTAGTGTTCCCCTTTTAATGCTGAATAGGATGGCTCAGCAAGGTCATAGAACCCGTGCATTTTTTCCTTACTGGCCTTTTCTGTTTTCTAGTCTGAAGGTTGCTGCTGAAATGGGAGCAAGCTTCCTCTACTGACTTTGGATGGAGTAGCTGTCCAAATCATTTTACCTCAGCTTGTTACAGTGGCTTTTGTCTGCCTGGCATGCTTATGTAGAGAGAAAAGCCTAGAAGTGAAGCTGAAGTCATGTTATAGAAATTTCAGATGCTAAGCAATGAGATTTTTACTTTATCCATGAACAGGAGGATATTGAGTTGGAAGGTGGCTTGATTAAAAATATGTATATAATTCGGAATGTTTATTGAATGTATTCTAGTCATAGAGACGAATAAACTATTGTCTTTGCCCTCAAGGAACTTCCAGGCCATTTGGAGAGATGGAATCAAATAATTACTACTCTCGTGTAGGTAAATGTGCCACAGAAGTCTGTATAAAGTTCTTGGGAGCAGAGGAAGGTGCTGTAGAGATAATTTCTTAACTCTATTTAAATCAGTGATCGGACAGTAGTAAACATTTCCTGTGTGTTTTAAGTAGTTGTATTTTACAGTGGAATTGGGTTAGACTGTGTTTGGTGTAAATTCTTTCTGTTACAGATATAGATTAGCAAGAATAGTTAGCATTGTTTTGTTGTACAACATTATACAATAAAACTACAAATGTAAGTTAAAATTGCTTTCGTGTATTAAAATATTAACTTTCTTCTGACAGATATGCCAAGAGTTTAATAGCACCTGGGCGTGGGAGATGGAAAAGAAGGGCTATCTTGAAATGAGTGTTGAATGCAAACTGGCACTCTTAAAGGTAATAAATTTATTATTTGTTATAATTATTTTCATTTAAAATTTCACTTTTAACTTCTCAGTGAATTGGAAAATAGCCAAAAATAGACATTTTTATTGTAAATGGAACAGATCAGTAGAGTCTCATATTTTTGTTGCCAAAAAGTCTGTTCTTTAAATAACTTTTGTTGTCGTTGTTCAACACATAAGTATACAAAAAAAAAAAAAAAAAAAAACATTGCCATCGAATCGATTCCGACTCATAGCAACCCTATAGGACAGAGTAGAACTGCCCCATAGAATTTCCAAAGAGCGCCTAGTGGATTTGAACTGCCGACCTTTTGGTTAGCAGCTGTAACTCTTAACCACTACGCCACCAGGGTTTCTATAAGTATAAAAAAATAGCTGAACTTAATTATCTCTGCTTGTAGAGACAGTAGTAAAATGAGTAAACAATTGCCCAAAATTAATTTTATTATTTTCAGCCTTCACAAGCATTGCTAATAAATGCTGTAACTGTGGTTAATCTGTTTGATAATATGAAATAGGTAATTTGATGTAATTGTTTTTCAGATGACTAAGGCATGTCATTATGTACTTAATAAAACCCTCACATAACCAAAACTTACTTGATTAAAATAGGTCTTCTCAAAGGAGGTTTATTTTGAAGTTTGAGTTATCATTTCTCTTCCTGCTCACTTCCTAGTGTTGGTCGTAATAACTAGTGACATAGCCAGGATAATGAAGGAAAAATATCCTCCACAGAAAAATTAATGAAGTTTTCACTAATTCACAATGTTTCATCAAGTAGGTTTCATATTCAAAAGACCTCAAGATAAAATGATTTTTCTTAAAATGTAACGAAAGTATATATACTATTTTTTAGAAATAGAATATGACTATGTGTAGATGTTATTTTCTTGCCCCAAGCTGCTGTTAGGGTTACATGAAAGTCTGTAAGATTCATAAGATCCCTCTCTAAGAAAATTAAAAGTTATGGGAAACTCTAGATTTCAGGTTGTATTATCATGTAAGCTAATCTGTCACCAGGAGTCATGAGTGGTAGTTAAGACCAAAGACTAGATTGTGGCCTCAAAGGGGTGTGTACGTAATTCTTTGAAGTGTCAGAACAAAGTCATAGAACTTCCTTCTAGTCATGTTTTTAAAAAAATCTCAACTTTGTAAGTAACTTCTTTGTGCATTCCTATAATGTACAGAATATGTTAGTAGAGGTATAAACCCAGTGCCGTCATATATATACAGTAATAAATGTATAAATATATGTTTTATATACACATGTACATATATCTATGACACACATAATTGAGTGTTTTATCCATTTTTTTTTTTTAATTATTATTGTTAGGGATGCTTGATCACAATGTTTAGAGACTACTGTACTAACTAACACAGGCAAGGAGACTATGATAGGAGCTTTGTGTACTGTCTGCCTAGGCAGAGAGGCTCAGGGAAGATATTCTGTCTTTAGGCCCTAATAATATACAAAAATATATAACAAAAATTTAGGTCCTCCAAAATAGTCATGTGAATATCTTTATATTAAGAGAATGCTCCATAGACAACTATCAGTGAAACATACCTTCATTGAAAACTGCAAATGTTTCTGGCTTTAAAAAACACAGCCATTTCAAGAATAATGGTCTCTTAAACCTTGAGGAGAAAAAGAGTCATGGAAAATTTTATACCATGAGACAATTTGAGAGACTTTAGAACAAGCAGGCTTAATGCTTTTGAAATATAACTTGATTTATGTCAGTGATTGGGATAAACTTATAAATCTATATAATGCTAAAATGTTAATTTAAAATTTATCTATTAAAATTGATCATTCTCAGGGGTGTATATGGAAGTAGAAGAGGATAGTGAAAGATGGCTACACTATACATGTTCTTTACACTCCTGTCTCTATGTCAGTGCTATAGCAAGCCACAGTGACAAATCAAAGTGTTATATCCCTTCATCACGCTGAGAAACACCAAGTGAAGTAAAAGATTTCTTAGATTGGAATCTCAAAAGTGCATTTGTATCTTTGTTAACGGCCAGTGTCATACCTCTTGGCACAACCTAAGATTAACAACAGACTTTAATATGATGGTTGAAAGTATCATATTTATAATGATGGAGAAATATTTATGGGATATTTTACACCGTATTCTGGCTATTTTCTAGTACCTCTGCGAGTGTCAGTTTGATGACAATCTCAAATTCAAGAATATCATTAATGAGGAGGATGCCGACGCTATGCGCCTCCAGCCAATTGGCCGAGACAAAGATGGCCTCATGTACTGGTACCAGTTGGATCAAGATCACAATGTCAGACTGTACATAGAAGAACAAGATGATCAAGATGGTTCTTCATGGAAATGTATTGTCAGGTATCTTTTCTGAATATCTTTACATTTATATTTGTGTTTCTTAATCTCTTCTCTGCTAGAATGCAACCTCTGAGACTAGAGTGATCCTTTTTTTGTGGGGTTAGGGGAATTCCAGGGACTAAGACACTGCCAAGCACAGTGCACATAGTCAGCCCTCAATATTTGTCAAATAAGTGAATATATTTAGCAATAGGATTCATGTCAAGACATACCTCCTTGTACTTCAGCATGCCAGAATCTGACAAATAGTGATGGAAGAATAATACGCACATGAAAACACGTTCTTTGAAGAATTCAAGAGAAGAGTGTTGATTGGTTCTTCTTTACATACAGTTTTCTCTTAGACGTTATTCTATTAAAAAAAAAAGAATTCTATTAGATACTGTTTATTTGCAATTATTTTAATTTGATAAATTTGTCTAGGCATTTTAGTATTTTTATTTTTGCTGTGTACATTTATTGGGAATCTGAAGAAATCTGAGGATAATTCTAAGCATTTTTTAAATAATTAATTTTATTCTTGTTGAGAGTATACACAGCCGAACATACACCAATTCAGCAATTCTATATGTATAATCCAGTGACATTGATTATATTCTTTGAATTGTCCAACCATTCTCTTCCTCATTAACGTAAGCTCACTGCCCCCTAAGTTTCTTATCTAATCATTGGAGTTGCTGTTGTCAGTTTGATCCCATATAGATAGATCTTAAAAGAGCACAGCGCTCAAGGCAAACATTCTTTTACTAGTTAAGCTAAAATACTTGTTTGGTTTTAAGGAGACTTCAGAGAAAATTTTTGATTTAAGGTTTAAAGATTATCACAGAGCAATGGATTCAGGGGTGTATCCAGCCTCCATGGCTCCAGAAAGTCTGGATGTTTTGAAAATTTGGAATTTTGTTCTGTAATTTCCCCCTTTTTGATCAGGATACCCCTGTGGAATCTTTGATCAAAATGTTCAGTAATGGTAGCAGGCACCATCAGCTCTTCTAGTCTCATGGCAAAGGAGATAGTTGTTCATGGAGGCAACTAGCCACATGTTCCATTTCCTCTTCCTATTCCTAAGTCTCCTTCCTCTGTTGCTCCAGGTGAATAGAGTCCAATTGTTGTGCCTCGGATGGCTGCTTGCAAGTTTTTAGGACACCAGGCACTATGCAACAAACTAGGAGATAGAACAGAAGCACTAAACATGTTATTAGGCCAGTTAACTGGGATGTCCCATGAAACCATGACCCTAAACCTCTAAGCCAAGGAACCCAATTCCATTAGGTGTTTGGTTGTACATAAGAAGCCTCACGTCTGAGGTCTTAAAAGCTAGGAAGTGGCCATCTAAGTTACACCAGTTGGTCTCAACCACCTAGAGCAAAGGAGAATGAAGAACACCAAAGACACAAGGAAAATATGAGCCCAAGAGAGAGAAGGGCCACATAAGCCAGAGACTCAATCAGCCTGGGACTGGAAGAACTAGATGGTGCCCACCTACCACCAATGACTGCCCTGACAGGAAACACAACAGAGAATCCATGATGGAGCAGGGGAAAAGTGGGATAGAGACCTCAAATTCTAGTAAAAAGACCAGACTTAATGGTCTGACTGAGACTGGAGGGCCTGCAGAGGTAGTGGCCCCCAGATTCTCTCTTAGCCCCAAACTAAAACCATTTCTGAAGCCAACCCTTCAAAGATTAGGCTGGACTATAAGACATAAAATGATACTGGTGAGGAGTGTGTTTCTTAGCTCAAGTAGACACATGAGACTGTGTGAACAGCTCTTGTTCAGAGGCGTGATGAGAAGGTAGATGGGGACAGGAGCTGGTTGAATGGACACAGGAAATATAGGGTGGAGAGAAAGAGTGTGCTGTCACATTGTAGGGAGAGCAGCTAGGGTCACATAACAATGTGTGTATAAATTTTTGTATGAGAAACTGACTTGAATTATAAACTTTCACTTAAAGCACAATTAAAAAAAAGAAAAAAATAAGCCTCAGTAGTTACTTTTTTTTGGTCATTGTTGTGAATATATCTGTCGCACAAGTTTTATAAATTCAGCTGTTTACAGGGGTACAACTTATTTACAGCAATTACATTAATCAACATAATTTCTCCCTCACCATTAACCCCCCCTCTTCCCCTCCCTCCCACTTATGGTAACCGCTAATGAACTTTGTTCTTTATACATTTGCCTTTTCTTGTCTTTTTATATAAGTGAGGTCATACAATATTTGTCCTTTTGTGATTGACTTATTTCACTCAGCATTATGTCTTCAGTCCCATCCTTACCGTAGCATGTATCAAGACTTCATTTCTCCTCTTGGGTGAGTAGCATCCCATTGTGTGTATGTTGCACATTTGTTTATCCCTTCATCTGTTGATGGGCATTTAGGTTGTTTACACCTTTTGGCTATTGTGAATAGTGCTGCAACCAACATTGGTGTACAAGTGTCTGAGTTGCTGCTTTCGGGTTTTTTGGGTATATACTTAGGAGTGGAATTGTTGGGTCATATGGGAGTTCTATTTTTAGTTTTTTGAGGAACTGCCATACTGTTTTCCATAATAGCTATGCCATTTTGCATTTTCACCAGCAATGGATAAGGGTTCCGGTTTCCTCACATCCTAGCCAACATATGTTAATTTCTGGGTTTTTTTAGCTTAGCCATTCTAGTGGGTGTAAAACAGTCCCTTGTTGTGGTTTTAATGTGTGCATCTCACTAATGACTTTGAGCATCTTTTCGTGTATTTAGTGGCCATCTGAATGTCCTCTTTGGTGAAATGTCTATTCAAGTCCTTTGCCCATTTTATGATTGGGTTATTTGTCTTTTTGTTGTTGTCAAAGTTTTAGGTAAATTTGGCTATTAGATTCTTATCGGATATATGGTTTCTGAAGATACTCTCCCAGTTGGTAGCTTGTCTTTTTACTTTTTCGGTAAAGTCTTTTGAGGAAGAAAAGTTTTTAATTTTTGTGAGGTCTCATGTGTTTATTTTGTCTTTTGCTGTTTGTGCTTTTGTTGTTGTATTAGGTAATCTATTATTGAAAGGCCTGACAGCATTGCCTCTGCTTGTTCTTCTAAGAATTTTATGGTTTTAGTTTGCACATTTAGGTCCTTAATCCATTTTGAATTTGTTTTTGTGTGTGGTGTGAGGCATGGATCCTGTTTCATTTTTCTGCATGTGGAAATCCAATTTCCTCAGCACTATTTATTGAAGAGACTCTCCTTTCCCCATTGAATGGGCCTGGCACCCTTGTCAAAATAGCTGACCACAGATGTGTATGTTTACTTTTGGACTCTCAGTTCTATTCCTCTGGTCTGTGTATCTTGTTATACCAGTATTAGGCTGTTTTGATTATTGTAGCTGTATGTTTTAAAATTAGGAAGTGTGAGCCCTCTTACTTTATTCTCTTTCAGCCTTGCTTTAGGTATTTGAGGCTTCTTGCCATTCCATATGAAGCTGAGGATTAGTTTTTCCAGTTTTGTAAAGGAGGCTTTTGGAATTTTGACCAGGAGGATTGCATTGAATCAGTAGAACGTTTTGGGTAGTACTGACATCTTAACAATATTAAGTCTTCCAGTCCATGAACACGGAACATCTTTCTGTTTATTTAAGTCTTCTTTAATCTCTTTCAGCAGATTTTCATAATTTTCATTGTATCAGTCTGTTTTTTTTTTCTCTGCCATATTCGGGGTTTTTTTTTTTTTAATCTTGACTTCTTGTTTGTGTTGACGAATATTGTTGAACAAAAATATTTAATACAAAACCTTGAAATGTAACTTAAAAAAAAAGTCAATGTGTGAATTGGGACCTTAATTCAGAACCTTTGTGTTTCTTATTTTCTGTCTTAGCAGGTCTGTTATTTAGAATTCATCCCATGATGCCCATAGTATAAATTTGGAAAACCTTAGGGTATCTATAACTAAAGTAAGGAAAAGTAGTGGATGTTTTAAAAAAAACGCTTTTGACATTAATTCATCTAGTTTTTGCCCCATTCTTGAATTTTAGCAGATTTTTTAAGTGATTATTTATTAATTTATTAAAGAAGAAACATGTAGAAATCTTTAATCTTTGTATGAGTCAGGGAAGCTTCACTTTCATTCCCTAAGAATAGATGTGAATTAAATGAGCTCATGGGTGTATTGTTTTTTAACTACCCTCTTTTTATATTATTATGTGGCTCTCTATGTAGTTTATTTACCAGATGCAGATGAACAAGGTAGTCTTAAAGGTGAATTTGCTCATCATTTCTCCCTGTGAATAAATTTGCTTCAGACACCTGAATGAGGTTCTATTCATGATGTTTCATCACCATTTCTACTATTTCCCGTATCAGTCTTGTATAGTTGTTCAAGAAACATTCTCTCCTACTTTGTAGATGAAGAAAATATGACTGGAAAACAATTTATTACTGATAAGCCATACATGTTTAAAACAGCCTCAAATGTGCATGGTTTTAAGTAGATTATACTCCAATGCATGATGTGAGAGAAAGAGTATAGATTGTAGAGTTAACAGCTATGTCTGAATCTGGGTTCATCTTTTTACCCTTTGTAGGTGGGTTACTTAATTTCTCGGAGGCTCATTTTCCTGTAGGAGAGTTGTTGTGTGGATATGTGAAAAATGATCATAGGACCAAAGTATGTGCTCAGTAAAAATGTACTCTTTTTCTCCCTGCCTTTATAATTATTACCATTTCATAAAGCCTTTTAACCCCAAATATTAAAGCTTAATTTCTTTGTTGAAGAAATATTTCTCAGCAAAAAGAGGAAAGGTTAGAATTCCATTGGTGTTGCTTTCACCTCTTCTCATCCTTGACCGTTTCTGTAGGTTTTATTTTCTGCTGTTTCAGTCTTTAAAATTTTTTTTAAATCTTCATCGAGGTGTAAAATTTGTTTATGATAAAGCATAAAATCGTATCAGTGGCAGTTGTTCACAGGCAAATTTTTACATAGAATGCTTCAACCTAGTTTTCTCATGTTAACCCTTTGCCATCGAGTCACTTTCAACTCTTAGTGACCCTATAGGGCACAGTAGAACTGCCCTGTAGGGTTTCTAAGGAACAGCTGGTGGATCTGAATTGCTGACCTTTTGGTTAGCAGCCATACTCTTAAACCGCTGCACCACCAGGGCCCCTTTCTCACATTAACAACCGTAAATTTCTTCACTGATCTGGTGTCAGATTATTTTTAGCCTTTTTTTTCTTCTAAATTTTGTTAATTTTGTTACTGTTGTTGAGAATATATACAGCAAAACATACACCGATTGAACAGTTTGTACATGTACAGTTTAGTGACATTGATTACATTTGTCGTGTTTTGCCACCAGTCTTACTCTACTTTTCTGAGTTGTTCCTCCCCTGTTAACATAAACTCACTGCCCCTAAAGTTCCCATCTAATCTTTTGAGTTACTGCTGTCAGTTTGATCCCCTGTGGATAGTTCTTGCAAGTATTTTTGGCCTTTTCAAAGACTGTTTATGAATAAGTGTATTCTGATCTGTAAATATGCTAGGAAACTTTGCCCAAATATATAGAAATATTTGAAGTGGTTCAGAAACCATTGAGTTTATGTACTCCAATTTCAGGCAATTAAAGCTAAACTCTAAACATCTGATTGTCACATTAGCATTCCTTAATTTTATTAATGAATTTATTATGCATACCTACTTCTGTAACAGTCACTGTACTAAGCAAGTGGTGTTTTTAGTAGTGAATAGCACATCTCTCTGATTCATAGATGGGCTTCAGGCACCTGTGAAATCCCTTATAGGCAGTATCTCTTAGTTCTATGTGATATGTGCGTATTCTGGGGAAAGACCGTAGGTTTTCTCAAATTTTCGATTGTGTCCAATTATGCTTATTAAATGATATGTCTTGGAACATGGCATTTCAGTTAGCTTTAACTTATTGACACAGAGGAACTACTGTTAACAAACATAGTGAGATATTTCGCCCTTATAGGTTTCTCATTTTTGTGCAGGTTAAATGTGAAAAGCAGTTATTTTTCTGCTCTTCCCCCACCAGCGATGAGATCTTAGTTGCCATGAATACATGTTTGGTAACCAAAATGATGTGGGGCATCATCCTACTTGACCCTGAGTAGCTCATACCTGGAGTATAGTATTTAGATTTGGATGGCATGTTCAAGGGGGATATTAATACAGTAATCTGTAAGAAGAACTGCGAAGAAAATGGTTTAATGAACTGAAAATGCTTCATCCAGCAGAAATTTAGGTTTCTGCTGTCTTCAAATATTTAAAAGATTGATTTGTTGAAAAATATTTTTCTCAAGGACTGAGTCATATTCAGTGGATACAAATTACAGAGAAGCAGACCTGAGCTTGATAGAAGAGCATTTGTCTTTTTTCATATTGCAGATAAATGATTGTCCATAGACTAATAGATGTTGTCTGAACCATTTTCTAAACCCTCATAGTCTTAAAGAAATAGACTTATGTTAAGTGGAGTTTTGAAGAAGGCAATAATCTTCTTAGCAAGAAATCCTCTTAGAAACTCCGATAGGTGATAAGAAAAAGCAAGTTAACCAAATAGACTTTTGATTTTTTTAGAGATATTTCATCTATATATTAGGTCTCAATAAAAGAGGATGAAAGAACAGAAAAAAAAATTTTTTAATTTGATCAAATATCATTTTAACAGAAGGAATATGTCACTAAAGAATGTGTCACAAAGTTGTAGTATTAGTAAGATTATTAATGATGAGAGAATTTCTGCAGGTAGATCAGACTCCATCAGATGCTTCTTAAGGATCAGACAGGGACTCCTGAAAGTCTGAAAGTGCTTATACACCTAGTCTACTAGGGAAAATAAAGTTTTATGTGGTTTGTTAGTATTCTCAGGCACTGATTGGCTCTGTAGCTGAATAGGAACAATAGCTTACTCATGGCATCTTACTATTGAATGGCTTTTTGTTGTTGTTAATTCCCTTTGAGTCAGCTCCGACTCACGATGAACTTATGTGTACGTTGCCCAGCCCTGCACCATCTTCATGGTTTTATACGTTTGAACCCATTTAGAGGCTGTTATGTCAATCTGTGTCATTAAGGGTTTCCCTTGTTGTCGTTAGCTCTCTACCAAACATGATGTCCTTTATCTAGTGATTGCTGTGTCTTGATGACGTGTCCAAAGTAAATGAGTCCAAGTCTAGCCATCCTTAATTCTAAGGAACATTCTGGTTATAGTTCTTCTAAGACTGATTTGTTCTATTTATGTGAAATGTCCAAAATAGGCGAGTCCTTAGAGACATAAAGTAGATGAGTGGTTTCCTAGGGTTGGCAAAAGTTGAGGGTCATGGGGAATGACAGCTAATAGAGTACAAAGTTTTTTTTTTTTTTAGGTAATAAACATGCCCCAAAATTGATTGTGATACTAGCTCTATAACTCTGTGAACATATTAAAAACCATTAAATTGTACATTTTAAATATGTGGATTGTATAGTTGTGATTTCTATCTCAATACAACTGAAATACATTATTCTTGGCTCATAATTATTTTAAATGTGAAAACATTAAAATCTCAGTAAATGAAAGAGATTTTAATATGTACATGACTAGTGTTATTTATATTTAGCTTGTATAAAAATACATTTTCCCTAATAATTGTATTTACACAGCAGGCTTTTTTGTAAAAGTTGGTGTGATTATTCTAAATTTTACATGGAAATGCCAATGAGCTAGAATATCCAAAGATATTTTTAAAAAGAAGAAAAATTTGGAATACTGACACTGCTGTTTTCAAGACTTGCTAGAGAGCTACAGTTATCAAGATAGTATGATATTGATGAAAAGATAAATAGATCAATAGAAGAGATGGAAGAGTCTAGAAATAGACCCACACATACATAGTCAAATGATTTTCAACAACAGCCCCAAAGTAATTCAGTAGAGAAAAAAGTTTTCATCAAATGGTACTGCAGTAACTGAAAATCATGGAGAAAAATGAGCCTTGACCCCCTCCCTCACACCATGTACCTGCTGCCATTGAGTGGATTTTGACTCATAGTGACCCAGTGTGTTTCAGAGTAGAACTGTGCTTTACAGGGTTTTCAGTGCCTCCAGTCTTATGGCAGAAGATCACTAGGCCTTTTTCTTTTGCAGCACTGCTGAGAGGGTTCAAACTGCCAGACTTTTGGTTAGTAGCTGAGCACAAATCATTTTTACCACCCAGGGACCTTAGCTCATATCATACATAGACCTAAAGGTAAAAGTTACAATTTTATAAAGCTTTTATGACTAAATATGGGAGAATACATGTGCAGCCTTGGGGCAGGCAAATATTTCTTAAAGAAGACATAGAAACAGTAACCATAAGAGAAAAAAAATACATCAGTTGGATTTAATAAATACTTTTCATCAAAAGATGAAAAGATGGTCAAGCCATATACTGAGAGAAAATACTCACCACACATATATCTGACAGAAGGCTTGTATCCCAAATGCATACATTACATCTCAATAATAAAAGTACCAAAAAATGTGATTTTTACAATAGGCAAAAGCCTTGAACAGATGCTTTAAGACTATATACAATAGTATACTTATATGAAAAAGTGCTCAACATTATTATTAGGAAATCCCAAATTAAAGTCACAATGAGGAATCACTTTACCGTCACAAGAATGGCTAAAATGAATATGATTTACAACAGCAAATGTTAGCAAAGTTGTGGACCAGTTAGAACCTATTATAACTTGCTGATGGGAATGTAAAATGGTACAACCAGTTTTGGGGAACAGATTGACAGTTTCTTTAGATGTTAAACTGTTACCCTATGACTAGCAATTTCACTCCTAGGTGTTTATCTGAGAGAAATGAAAACACATGTTTACAATAAACCTCTTACAAGAATATTCGTAGCATGTGTTCTAAACAGTCTCACACTGGAAACACTTCAGGTATTCATCAATAGGAGAATAGAAAAACAAACTGTATTTTTATACAATGAGTACTGCTCAGCAGTGAAAAGGAATGACTGTGAATTTATCCCAAAAAGAGGATGATGAGTGAAAGAAGCAAAAAAAAGTACATACTGTGTTACTCCATTTATAGAAAGTTCTAGAATTACCAAAACTAATCTGTGGTTATAGTGATCAAAAAAACTGATTTCTTACTGCTTTTGTTAGAGCAGAGAGGTTGATTAGGAAGGGACAAGAGGGGGTTATCTATGGCGATAGTAATATTCTTTGTGCTGATAGAGGTGTGGATTACATAGGTGTATTTGTCAAAACTGATGAACGGAACACCAAAGATCTATTTGTTTCTCAGGATGTAAATTGTACTTCAATAAAAAATTTAATAATTGGTAATGACTTGGTAACCATTTTTAAAAAGCTGAATTCTAAAGAGTGTATACAATTTCCATGTACCTGTAAAAACAGTCCCATTTCTAAACTATATGCCACTAATACAGCATAATGATTACAAAGATGAGTTCTTGAAAACTGAGCTTCTTGGATCACGTAGACACATGAGACTATTTTGGCATCTCCTGTCTAGAAGGGAGATGAGAGATTAGAGGGGGTCAGAAGCTGACCGAATGATCACAAAAATAGAGTGGAGGGAAGGAGTGTGCTGTCTCATTAAGGGGAGAGCAGTTAGGAGTATATAGCCAGGTGTATATAAATTTTTGTAGGCGAGACTGACTTGATTTGTAAACTTTCACTTAAAGCACAATAAAAAAAAAAAAAAAAGATGGCCTCTGAAGGCAGACTGTCTGGAATTGAATCCTACCTTTGATGTGTACTAACTGTGACTTTAGTAAAAAAATACATTACCTCTCTTGTATGTTCCTCAGTTTTCTCACCTGCAAATGGAGATTGTCATGGATTGAATTATGACCTCCAAAAAATGTGTGTATCAGTTTGGCTGGGCCATGATTCCCAGTATTGTATGGTTGTCCTCCACTTTGTGATTGTAATTTTATGTTAAAGAGGATTAGGATGGGATTGTAACACTCTTACTAAGGTCACATCCCTGATCCAGTATAAAAGGAGTTTCCCTGCCGTCTGGCCTGCACCACCTTTTATCTCTCAAGAGATTAAAAGGGAAGCAAGCAGAGAGTTGGGGACCTCATACCACGAAGGCAGCACCGGGAGCAGAACCTGGGGTTTCTGTGCAGAGAAGCTCCTAGGCCAGGGGAAGAATGATGAGAAGGACCCTCCTTAAAGCCATACCTTGGAGCTGATGCCCTGAATTTGGACTTTTAGCCTGCTTTTGTCTGGGTTTACTGTGAAGAAACAAATTTGTCTTTGTTAAAGCCATTCACTTGTGCTATTTGTTATAGCACCACTAGATGACTAAGACAGAGGTAAATAATGTTGTTATTGTGTGCCATCGAGTCGATTTCAACTCATAGTGACCCTGTAGGACAGCGTAGAACTGCCCCATAGCATTTCCTAGGCTGTAGTCTTTATAGAGCCGCTGGTGGGTTCAAACCACTGACTTAACCACTGCACAACCAGGGCTTCTGAAAGTAATAATAATAATAATAATAAAACCAAACCCACTGCTGTTGAGTTGATTCCAACTCATAGCAATCCTATAGGACAGAGTAGAACTGCCCCATAGGGTTTTTCCAAGGCTGTAAATCGTTATGGAAGTAGACTGCTGTATCTTTCTCCTGCTTTGCAGAGGTTTGCAGCCATGCGCTTTAACCACTACAGCACCAGGGCTCCCTGAAGTAATAAGACCAAAAAGAAAAAATCCAAACCTGTTGCAGTCGAGTCGGTTCTGACTCATAGTGATCCTATAGGACAGAGTAGACCTGTCCCATAGGATTTCTAAGGATCAGCTAGTAGATTCTAACTGCCGACCTTTCAGTTAGCAGCTGAGCTCTTAACCACTGTGCCACCAGGGCTCCAAAGTAATAATACCAAACCCGTTGCCATCAAGTTGATTCTATCATAGCAACCCTGTAGGACAGAGTAGAACTGCCCCATAGGGTTTCAAAGGAGCGCCGGGTGGATTCAAACTGCCGACCGTTTGTTTAGCAGCCAAACTCTTAACCACTACGCCACCAGGGTTTCCAATGTAATAATAATAAAGTACCTATTAAATGAGGTTATTTTGAGATTATATGAACTAATTCATGTAAAACTCTTGAAGCAGTGCCTGGAACATAGTAAGCAGTCACTAATGCTAACTCTTATTATTAATACTGTTACTGGTAATATTATTAATTAATGCCCTCTTAGTTTTCTTGTCCTGCGTAAAAAATATTGTTATATTTGTTTTCCCTTTTTTCACCTTATCAATTTGAAATTCATATGAAAAAGATAGAATGGTTGCTGAATCCTGGAATCATATATTACAGATTTTTACCAAGGACTTGCATGCTATATATATATAGACTCTGCAAAGGAATTCGACTATGTGTATCATAACGAACTGTGGATAACATTGCAAAGAATGAGAATTCCAGAACACTTAATTGCGCTCATGAGGAACCTGTACATAGAACAAGAGGCAGTTGTTCGGACAGAACAAGGGGATACTGATTGGTTTAAAGTCAGGAAAGGTGTGCGTCAGGGTTGTATCCTTCACCATACCTATTCAGTCTGTATGCTGAGCAAATAATCTGAGAAGTTGGACTATATGAAGAACAGAGCATCAGGATTGGAGGAGGGCTCGTTAACAACCCGCGTTATGCAGATGACACAACCTTGCTTGCTGAAAGTGAAAAGGACTTGAAGCACTTACTAATGAAGATCAAAGGCCACAGCCTTCAGTATGGATTGCACCTTAACATAAAAATCCTCACAGCGGAACCAGTGAGCAACATCATGATAAATGGAGAAAAGATTTGAAGTTGTCAAAGATTTCATTTTATTTGTGAAATGCAGCTGACACAATCTTGCTTGCAAAAAAGAAAAACTTGAAGCTCTTACTGATTAAAAAGTCAAAGACTACAGCCTTCAATATGGATTGCACCTAAGCATAAAGAAAACAAAAATCCTTACAGCTGGACCAATAAACAGCATCATGATTAAGTGGAGAAAAATTGAATTTGTCAAGGATTTCCTTCTGCTTGGATCAACAATCAGCACCCATGGAAGCAGCAGCCAAGAAATTAAATAACATACTGTATTGGGCAAATCTGCAGCAAAAGACCTCTTTAAAGTTACAAAAAGTAAGGTGTCACTTTGATGACTAAGGCGTACCTGATCTGAGCCATGGTCTTTTCAATCACATCCTATGCTTGTGAAAGCTGGACAATGAAAAGAGAAGGCAGACAAAGAATTGATGCGTTCAGATTGTGGTGTTGGCATAGAATGTTGACTATACCATGGACTGCCAGAAGAATGAATAAATCAGCCTCAGAGGAAATGCAACCATAATGTTCCTTAGAAGCGAGGATGGCAAGACTTTGTCTTTCTTACTTTGGACAAGTCATCAGGAAAGCCCAATTGATAGAAAAGGACATTGTATTTGGTAAAGTAGAGGGTCAGGGAAAACTTTCAGTGAGATGGATTGGCACAATTACCACAACAATGTACTCAAAGATATCAAAGGTCATGGAGATAGCGCAGGATTGGGCAACATTTCGTTCTTTTATACATAAAGTCACCCTGATTGGAGCCGACTTGACAGAAGCTAACAACAACAAAAATTTATTAAGTGTCCCTACCCTCAAGCAGTCGAGCTGGGGTGGGGGTGGACAGGGAAAGGAAGCAAGGGGACATATAACAGATAAGAAAACAAGTAATTTCATTTTAACGCTGATCACGTTGTCTTAGAGGTGTGTATGTAGTATTTAGAGAACGTAGATTGGGGGACCGTTGGTGATGAGTAACTTAGTGACAGAGCCAGACTAAGTTGGAAAACTTAGTCTGGAGTTTGTATTTTATCTTCACTGTTACACACTGCCTATCTGAACAGCAAAAATATCCAAGTGAGTTTTCTCATTTGCAGGGAACATTTAAATTGGCCATACTGCACCTCTGTTTTTGGTAGTAAAAGTAGAGTTTACAGATTAGAATCCTATTTGGGATTTTCTTCTATTACTGAATCATTTGAATTATTTTCCTGTATAAACAGGAAACCCTGGTGGCGTAGTGATTAAGAGCTACGGCTGCTAACCAGGAGGTCAGCAGCTCAAATCCGCCAGGAGCTCCTTGGAAACTGTATGGGGCAGTTCTGCTCTGTCCTATAGGGTCGCTATGAGTTGGAGTCGACTCGACGGCAGTGGGTTGTTCTTGGTTTAGTTATAAACAACTGACAAAATTAAACCAACAACCTACATTCTTATATATTTAAAAAATTTTTTTATTGTGCTTTAAGTGAAAGTTTACAAATTAAGTCAGTCTTTCCTACAAAAATTTATATACACCTTGCTGTATACTCCTAGATGTTCTCCCCCTAATGAGACAGCACACTCCTCTCAGCTGTTTTTGTGTCCATTCAGCCAGCCTCTGACTTCCTCTACCCTCTCATCTCCTCTCCTCTCCAGACAGGAGCTGCCCACATAGTTTCGTGTGTCTACTTGATCCAAGAAGCTTACTCCTCACTAGTATCATTTTCTATCTTATAGTCCACTCCAATCCCTGTCTGAAGAGTTGGCTTTAGGAATGGTTCCTGTCTTGGGCTAACAGAAGGTCTGCGGACTATGACCTCCAGGGTCCTTTTAGTCTTAGCCAGACCATGAAGTCTGGTCTTTTTATGAGAATTTGGGGTCTGCATCCCACTGCTCTTCTGCTCCCTCAGGGGTCCTCTGTTGTGTCTCAGGCTGATGCAGTCTCTGGTTTATGTGGCCCTTTCTATCTCTTGGGCGCATAATTACCTTGTATATTTGGTGTTCTTCATTCTTCTTTGCTCCAGGTGGGTTGATACCAATTGTTGCATCTGAGGTGGCCACTTGCTAGTGTTTAAGACCCCAGACGCCACTCTTCAAAGTGAGATGCAGAATGTCTTCTTAATAGATTTTATTATGCCAGTTGACCTAGATGTCCCCTGAAACTATGGTCCCCAAACCACCGCCCCTGCTACCCTGGTCTTAGAAGCATTCAGATTATTCAGGAAACTTCCTTACTTTTGGTTTAGTCCAGTTGTGCTGACCTCTCGTATATTGCGTATTGTCTTTCCCTTCACCTAAAATAGTTCTTGTCTACTATCTAATTAGTGAATACCGCTCTCTCCCTCTCTGCCCACTTTCGTAACCATCAAAAAATATTTTCTTCTCTGTTTAAACTATTTCTTGAGTTCTTATAATAGTGGTCTCATACAGTATTTGTCCTTTTGCAACTAATTTCACCCAGCTTAATGCCTTCCAGATTCCTTCATGTTATGAAATGTTTCACGGATTCATCGTTGTTCTTCATCGATGCGTGGTATTCCACTGTGTGAATATACCATAATTTCTTTATCCATTCATCTGTTGACGGGCAACTTGGTTGCTTCTGTCTTTTTGCTATTGCAAACAGTGCTGCAGTGAACATGGGTGTGCATATATCTGTTCGTGTAAAGGCTCTTATTTCTCTAGGGTATATTCCAAGGAGTGGGATCGCTGGACCCTATGGTAATTCTATTTCTAACTTTTTAAGGAAGTGCCAAATGGATTTCCAAAGTGGTTATACCATTTTCTGTTCCTACCAGCAATGTATAAATGCTCCAGTCTCTCCACAACCTCTCCAGCATTTATTACTTTGTGTTTTTTTGATTAATGCCAGCCTTGTTGGAGTGAGGTGGGATCTCATTATAGTTTTGATTTGCATTTCTCTAATGGCTAATGATCGTGAGCATTTCCTCATATATCTGTTAGCTGCCTGAATGCCTTCTTTAGTGAAGTGCTTGTTCATATCCTTTGCTGATTTTTTAATTGGGTTATTTTTCTTTTTGTTGTTGAGTTTTTGCAGTATCATGTAGATTTGAGAGATCAGATGCTAATTGGAAATGTCATAGCTAAAAACTTTTTCCCCATCTGTAGGTAAAGTCTTTGGATGAGCATAGACGTTTGATTTTTAGGAGCTCCCAGTTATCTAGTTTCTCTTCTGGTGTTTTGTGCATTGTTAATAATGTTTTGTATACTGTTCATGCCATATATTAGGGCTCCTAGCGGTCTCCATATTTTTTCTGCCGTAATCTTATTGTTTTAGATTTTCAGTTTAGGTCTTTGATGCATTTTGAGTTAGTTTTTGTGCATGGTATGAGGTATGGGTCTTGTTTCCATTTTTTTTGCAGATAGATATCCAATTAGGCCAGCTCCATTTGTTAAAGAGACTGTCTTTTCCCTCATTTAACTGACTTTGGGCCTTTGTCAAATATCAGCTGCTCATATGTGGATGGATTTATGTAAATTCTTTTTTTTTTTTTTTTTAACTGTGCTACTAGTAGGTATGGAAACCCTGGTGGTGTAGTGGTTAAGTGCTACGGCTGCTAACCAAGGGGTTGGCAGTTCGAATCCACCAGGCGCTCCTTGGAAGGTCTATGGGGCAGTTCTACTCTGTCCTATAGGGTCGCTATGAGTCGGAATCGACTCAATGGCACTGGGTATTAGGGTATTAGTAGGTGCATCATAATTTTATAATTATGAAAAGCTATCTCTGAAGATAGAAAAGAATTTTTATTTTCAAATGAATGAAGAACTTAAATCATATTGTTAAAAAAAAAGTTAAAGGAAGTTTTACATTGATTTCATACATCATAGAGATGGCATAGTACTTTTAAAAAGTTATCTAATTTTTGTTTGTGTTCCTTTTTTTCAACCTAAGAGATCTGCGTTGCCATTCTAATCAATGGGAAAAATAATTTAAGACTCACTAAGACACTCCTCTTTGGAGAATAGTATGTATTCTTTCCTAATAACTTACTTTTAAAATTCAAGGTTAGTTGGGGTTTGCTGTAACAGTCTTTTGGATGTTCATAATGTGTTTTTCTTTTTTAATTTTTTTATTTCCAGTGGGTATTATTCAGAAAACTCCTTAGAACAGAACTAAGGTTTTTATGCTGTCTTATTTTTTCCCTTGTTCAGAAATCGAAATGAGTTGGCTGAGACTCTTGCACTCCTGAAAGCACAGATTGATCCTGTACTATTGAAAAACTCTAGCCAACAGGACAACTCTTCCCGGGAAAGTCCCAGCTTGGAGAATGAAGAGACTAAAAAAGAGGAAGAAACACCTAAACAAGGTTTTTTTTTGTGTGTTTTGTTTAGCTTTGTTTTGTAATCCTTTCTCTGGTCTCTAACTCCTTTTCCCAGCTATGTAAATCTGAATTCTCAGTTAGAAAAATTGTGAGCCTTCCTGTAAAAGGAGGCTGATTTTCTTTTATTAAAAAAATAAATAAATAAAAACACATGGAGGCTAAAAAACATCTAATAATGCTTTGCTCTTTTACACAGAACATTCTAAAAATCTAAATAAAAAATGTTCAAATGATCAAAATATGATATATTTTACTAATTTAAGAATGTGGAATTACTTAGTAAACTCCTTTCTATAATAATCCAAATTACTAAACCTTATTTCCTCACTTAAGTTTTCTGGTTTGCTTAACTAAGCAGTTCAAATCTAACTGCTCTAAAATGATAGAATCATGTTCTGACCTTTCTAGAAGGAAATAAATCAACTGAAAATTGGGTTAATTAATACTCAGTTGTTGTGGTTTATATTTTGTTTTCTTGATAAGATGCTTATTAATGGTGTGACAGGGGAGGGAAATTACTTTCCTTATCATGTTTTTCTTCTTTTGCTTTTAGTTTTGTCTACTGTTTCGATTGGACCCTAAAAGCAATGTACTTTTACTTTATGTATTTGATGGTTCGAAGGAACCATTC
Organism: Elephas maximus indicus; assembly: GCF_024166365.1. Taxonomy (NCBI): domain Eukaryota; kingdom Metazoa; phylum Chordata; class Mammalia; order Proboscidea; family Elephantidae; genus Elephas; species Elephas maximus. The sequence continues at coordinate 44,378,403 of NC_064825.1, forward strand.
AGAAGTCATTCCATATCTCCAGGTGTTACTTGAAAACAAGTAAATATGCTTTTTCATGTAGGATGTAACGTTCCTACATATTAAGCATTGCTTTTAGCCAGAATTCTGAACATTACCTTCCTCTCATCAGTGTTTATATGATTTTGAATATTTGTGTTGATTTTATTTGTAAACAAAATTTTTTATTTGAAACGTTATTTTCCATATGTTAAAATTTAATTTGTGGGCTTCTTCAGTAAAACTTAATTTTAAAGTAACCTGAACCTGCTATTGAACTTTCAGATATTTTTAGTAGCATTTTTTAAGGATAAGCTCTGCATTTAGACTTAATATTATTCGTTCATTTGGTCATTTGATTTGGTTATTGATTTATGTGTTTGGTTATTCCCTTATATAACTAAAATCAAGACCAGAGAGATTATAAATTGGAAAGTGAGGTCACAATAACAGAAATTTAAAAGGCAATTATTCCTACTGAAAGCTTAAATTTGACACTCAACTTGAAGGGAAGTTCTGTTATGCAGTTTTAATTGGAAAGAAAAGTAAAACATTCTAGTTCTTCAGTAAAATAAAGCTCTTTCTAGTATTTAATCCAAAAATTTCTCTGGGGGCTTTGTAGTAGAAGAGCGGGAAGTTCAACAATAATAGAAGCTGTAATTGGGCACTTACTGTGTTCTTTGCAGTCTACCAGATGCTGCATATTCATTTCATTTAATCCTCATAGCATCTCTTTGAAGTAACTGGTGTTATTATTTCAGTTTTACAGATGAATAAATTGAAGGTTTAGAGACTTGGTCCAAGTCTTACAGATAATAAAGTGTCAGAGCCCAGATTTGAACTCTGATACTTCTATAATGTATGCCCTTAATTAGAATAACCTTGGACAGTGTTTCTCAAACTTTAATATGCAAACTGTTCACCTGGGGATCTTTTTAAAATAAAGAACCTGATTGAGTAGATCATGAGTGGAACCTCTGATTCACCGTTTCTAACAAGGACCTCCAAAACCAAACTGAAGCCTGTTGCTTAGAGTCAATTCCGACTCATGGCAACCCTATAGGACAGATTAGAACTGCCCTGTGGTGTTGCCAAGGAGTGGATGGTGTATTCAGACTACTGACCATTTGGTTCTCTTAACCGCTGTGCCACCAGGGCTATAACAGGGACTTAGGTGATGCTTATGCTGCTGGTCAGAAGACCATGCTTTGAATTGCGAGGCTGTAGAAGCAGTCTTCTTTTAACCTCTGAAACAAATACAGCAGAAGGTTTCTTAAAATATTCCTCACTGAACCCTGATACTATCACACTCAACACAAGTAAAAGGAAGTAGTTCGTGGATGGAGGACATAATTTTTAAAAAGTAAAGGAGCAAGACATTTAATCCCCTTCATTTTTCTCCCTTCCTTTGTACATAGTGCTTCTTTAGCTTCTCTGGCTCTAACGTGTTTCCTATTCATTCATTCATTCAGCAACTTATTGTGCACCTGCTGTGTGCCCAGCATGATTATAGACATGGAGGTTGAGTAAATAAAGCTGACTAAAATCTTTTCTCTTGTGAAGCTTACACCATAGTGGATAAAATAGCTAACGTATGGCATTTATCACAGGCCGAATACTGTTCTAAGTGCTTTACCTATGTTAAGTCACATACCATAACCTTCACAGCAACCCTATGAGGTAGGAATTATATTATTATTCATTTTTTCAGTTGGGGGAAATGAGACACGGAGAAATTTCTTTTTTAATTTATTTTGCTTAGGTGAAAGTTTACCAGTCAAGTCAGTCTCTCATACAAAAAGCCATACACAGCCGGCTGTGCACTCCCAGCTGCTCTCCCCTTAATGAGACAGCACATTCCTCCTCTCCACCCAGTATTCCCCGTGTCCATTTAACCAGCTCCTTTCCCCCTCTTCCTTCTCATCTTGCCACTAGACAGGAGTTGCCCGCATAGTCTCATGTGTCTGCTTGAGCCACAAAATTTACTCCTTGCCAGCATCATTGTCTATCTTATAGTCCAGGCCAGTCCCTGTATGTAGAGTTGGTTTCGGGAATGTTTCCAGTCTGGGGCTATCAGAGGGTCCAGAGACCATGACTGTCAAGGTCCCTCCAGTCTCTGACAGACCATTTAGCCTGCTCTTTTTACGAGAATTTAAGATCTGCATCCCACAGTTCTCCTGCTCCATCCTGGATTCTTTGTTGTGTTCCCTGTCAGGGCAGTGACTGGTGGAAGCTGGGCACTATCTGGTTCTTCGGTTCTCAGGCTGTTGGAGTCTCTGGTTTATGTGGCCCCTTCTGTCTCTTGGGCTCATATTTACCTTGTGTCTTTGGTGTTCTTCATTTTCCTTTGCTCCAGGTGGGGTGAGACCAATTTATGCATCTTAGATAGCCGCTTCCTAGTGTTTAAGACCCCAGAAGCCTCTCACCAAAGTGGAATGCAAACTATTTTCTTAATACCTTTTGTTATGCCAGTTGACCTAAATGTCCCTTGAAACCGTGGTCACCAGAATCCCGTCCCTGCTACTCTGACCTTCGAAGATTTTGGTTGTATTGAGGAAATTTCTTTGCTTCTGGTTTAGTCCAGTTGTACTGACTATCCCTGTGTTATGTGTTGCCCTTTCCTTCACCTAAAAAAAATTTTGAGACACGGAGAGATTTAAATTGCTTTCCCAAGATCCCACAACTGGTTAAGTGGCAGGCTCAGTATTCACATCCAGGCTGCCTCTCTCCAGAGCCCATGTGCTTTTGAGATTGCACGTAATTGGCTAAATAGACACAGTTTTGTTCAGCCCTTATACCTTTATGTCTTACCTGTTTCAGGTCCCATGGCAAGACCAAAGAAATGGTGATTCTGGTGTTTCATTTTTATTATTCTCAGATATAAAACAAACTTTGCTCTTTGGGTGGGTGCTAGGGATAGGTTGAAAGCTTGAAACAGTCCTAGAAAATGCTTTTTGTACTTAAAGTGGTAGAGCAAAATGTGACAGAAGTTACAATTAAGTGCAGTTATATATTTGAAAACTAAGGAGGCATCAAAAAGGAAAAATAAATGAGAATTAGAGAATAAAACAGCCACTCATTGTTGTAGCTGAAATAGCTCATGAGTTAAATTGCCATGCTTTATATCTTATATATAACCTAAGTAAGATAATGTATTACCCACCCCCCCAGCAAAAAAAAAAAAGAAGAGGCAGCAAGTGACCTAGAAAATTCACCGACTAAATAATTAAGTTGGCTTTTGTTTTTAAGATCATTGAAACTCCCTTCGAAAAAGTCTCAGTTTCTTAGACTGACATCCAGGATGTCAGAGTCTCTTACTATTTCGTTATATGATCACTGGTTCCAGATGATCCACATACTTTTATTTTCTCCATGTGTCTTCTAATGATGTTCTCTGCCTGAGATGTTCTTCCCCCACTGTGGAAATCCTAGTTATACTTCAGGGCCCATCTGAAATCCCACTTTCTTGATGCCTTCCCTGACCCCATTAGCACTTTACTTATATTTATTCCTTATATTAGGGCCAATTCTGGCTCCAGCCTTGAATTTATTTGGCTCTAAAATGCTTGTTGAATTGTGCTATTCTTGGACTAGATTTCAAAGTGAGCATTAGCTGTCATTGAAACCCTTCTCTGGCTGTTTAAGACCCAGTATGTCATTTCATGTATATACTTTGAGTTTACATTAAATACTGTATCTAATTTAGAAGGGACCAAAAGTTAAAGAAAAGCTTGTCAGGGAAAGATTGAAAGTTATGGGAAATTTTAGCCGTTAATTTAGTTTTATTCCTACTAGTTGGAAAAAGATTGTTCTTTTGTTAATTCCTGCAGCCATTACTTCTGCCTACATGTAGAATGATAAGGGAGTATCACTTGAGAATCTCTAGAATAAAGACCTGGCAATCTGCTCCTTTAAAGATTTTAGCCTAGAAAACTCTATGGGGCAGTTCTGCCCCTGTCCTAGTCACTATGAGTTGGAATTGATGGGACACAACAGTGTTGTTTTTAGGTGCCGTCCAGGCGGTTCTGACTCAGTGACCCTACGTGAAACAGAACGAAACACTGCCCTGTCCTGTGCCATCCTCACAATTGTTGCTATATTTGAGCCCATTGTTGCAGCCACAGTGTCAATCCATCTCATCGAGGGAGTTCGTCTTTTTCACTGACCCTCTACTAAGCATGATGTCCTTCTCCAGGGACTGGTCCCTGCTGATAGTATGTCCAAAGTATGCGTATTTTAAGAAAAACAGGAGAGAGGGGATAATTGTTTGCAGAAGTGAATAATACTCCTACAGTTCAAATAATAGGTAAAGTAACCTACAGATGATCCCCCTTTGGCTGTTCTTAACATGACATCTGATACAAAGCTTGAATTTAACCTGGCATAGTAGTATAGTTTAGTGTACTGTTATGAAACAATCTATCGTAAAAACTATGATGGGAAATGAAAAGATGCCTGGTGAGAAACTGTGGGAGGTAGGGATAGGACTGAAAGTTCAGGGAGGTTTGTTCCTGAAAGCTGTGATGTGTGTTTATGTTCTTAAAGAGGAAAAATTTACATGAGTATCACACCTTTTCAATGTAGAATTTGAGTGCAGCAAAAAACTGTTTATATCAAATTAAAATGAGCATTTGTAAATATAAGTACAATTAGAAATACTCTTTCTCAGGGTGAATACTTTGTTGAGAACAAATGGGACAAAAAGTTAAATTATTTATTATATTTTCTATTGTAGCTGATGAAAGTAGTTATTAATGCTATTATCCAGTTAGCTTTATTTATTTGTAGCCTTAATGAGAATTTTAATATGACTAAGACAATTTGGGTATGGTTCCTTGATGGGCCCAATTTTAGGAAGTGACAATTTTTGTGTATTAAGGAATAAGTTTTAAATATAACTGTAGACAGGTTAAACTTAGAAAATGTAATCTATACATGATCTTTCTTTGGCCATTTTTAATATAACATCTGATAAAAACCTTAAATTCAAGATGATAACCGTTTGTAAAGACAGAACTTAAATCACTTCACTGCTCATTATCTAGGAATTTACTGTTTGTGTAAAAAAAGTCAAAAGTGGAATATGTCACACCCATGGTATGGTAATTAGTCTTGTGAACTAGATAAGCTCTCAAAACTTGATCCATAGTTGGGTCAACATTTTGCCTAATGAATGAGCTATATAATACAGTAGTCAAGTGTACTGTAAGGTTTCATGATCGGCAGTCCCCATCTGGATTCATCTTAGGTCCAACTAAACGTTCAGATTCACAAATCTACTATAGACCACATTTGGCGTCACTTTACTAAGGTCAACGTAGGATGAGGTATAGATCGCCAGCGAGAGCGGTATCTAGTATTTCTGTTTTTAGTAGTAATCCTTGTAGCAGTCCATCTAGCAGTTCATATGGCCATCCAGGAGCTATCTTCTCCCCAGGTGACAACTTTAGGAGCAAGTAGACGGGTTTCGCATTGGGGGTAGGTGCAGGAACCGCTTTGTCTTAAAAGTCTTATGTTCCACTTAAGCCATTATTTCTTATAACAGTTCTATGAGCATAGCTTCCAGGGTCCTCATACCCAAATGTAAGAGTCACTGCCTTCAGGAGAGTCCCAAATAGGGTGCCCCCATCATGTATTTTAGTATATATGCTGCTGAAGCAAGCACACCCCATCATTTTTTTATTGTTTTTCCTAGGCCAGATGCAGTTTATCAATCAGAGCTCATTTTTATCAAAAGTTTTGTTGCCTAGTAACCTAATTTATATTCCAGTTTTTACAAGGTTACAAAGGGAGCAGAGCTTGACAGTTAACCAAAGGTCAGAATTGCTCCCAGTTGGCTCAGTGATGGTGTGATGTTAGGAAACCTTTGGGGGGGGGGGGTGGAAATAAGTTGTTCATGTCATTTTGGAAAAAAATACTTAATTTATCAAATAAAATTGTCTCAAAGACTCAGTCAGTTAGGTTGGCAGTACAGCACATTGAAGCATTTCAGATATTGCAGTTTTATGAATTGACTTACTCATTCTTCATGACATTGATTCTTTAGGAAAATTATTAGACAAGGAATAATCTGACCCATTTTTCTATATGCATTTGATATCCAGAAATGAACATGATGGCGTGAATTCTGGAAGAGGTTCTCTGACTTCAGATTTATGAAGAAAAGCTAATACTGTTTCATTCCTTTTCTTTTATTAATGTTGTAAGATGAAGAGCCACATGATAAATTACTAAACTGAAATTTAATATATTCTGAAAACTAAATAATGACAGCATTCAGTTAAAAAAATGGTGTGAATTTCCTGAGAGTAGTTGCCATCTGTAAAAATCCATCCTTCAGAATTCCGTCAGTGTTTGGAAATACCTGCACTCATGAACAGCTGTTTTTCTCTTATAAACTGTATGTAGTAAACGTTACTCATTAAATGACTCAGAATTCTGTATCGCGTATAATAGTACTAAGTACAAGATCCAATACTGTCCTCATGAAGATTTAAAAAAATGAAGCTTCTGATTCCAAATCAAAGAAATAATGAATTGTTAAATAAAATAGAAAAACTAAGTAGGCTTTTTTTTCCCAATTGAAAATATAATCTCTAGATTGTACATGGTTGTATAGTCCAAAGAAGATTTAATTATGTTTTTGACTTTTCGTCTTTTCCTGTGCTCTGCCCACTTCATTTGTTATCTGCTTAGCCTGTCTAGTCATTAGAGTTTGTGACCCCTTCTGTAGGGAGGTGAGTGCTAATAGTTACAGCTATAAAGAAATATTTTTATGTCGTACAGGGGGGTTAAGCTAGCAGTTTATGGATAGGCTTCAGAAAATCCTTGTACTGGGCATAAAATAATCTACTATTTTTATTATCGTGTTAAATATTGTTTTACTTGAAACAAGCATAGGGAGACCAGATAAATGCAGGTGTTATTGTCACCTAGTTATGATATCTAACATAGTTTTCTTCTGTAAGAACAAAAGAAAATCTAGTCTTATCATCATCATCTGTCCTTATTTACATTTATCTTGATGTAGGTAGAAGAGATAAAAGACAAAATACATTGAAGCTCGTGTTTCTTTTGGTTTTTATGCCATGAGCAATAGGACACAGACCATAGTTTCTTATGTGAAAGTCTTATGTGAAGACTTGTTGGAAGCATAAAACTAACTAACTAAAGTTGCTTCCATCCATTTTGACAATACTGTCTACATATTGAATAGTGAAATTCTTTTTCATAGAGAAAAAGAGGGTCAGTTTGCAAAGTTTATAAACTTATTTAATCTTGAATTTGCTGCAAACCAAGAGCCTTAGCTTAAAGCATACCACAAGGCTTAAAAAGAAGAAAAATCTGGAAGAAATTTTTCATGTAGAGAGACTGTGTTGAAGTTATGTGCTCTGGCTAAGTTTGTTGTGGCTTGAATCAGAAGGAGAAAATGTAAGTTATCATTCATTAATTCTGAAAAGTGGCATCAACAAGGATTTTTAATCTTTACAAATTTCCCCATAAAAAGAACGTATTGATGGTAAAAACAAAACCCATGAACAACATTTACAACAAAGGTCTTTAAAGGAGTTAGAGTGCTCTGGGCGTTATGAATTCTCAAAACTCAACAGCCAGAGCTCCCTTCCTAGACAAAGCTCTGGTTCAGATGAAAGTATGGAAGAGGGAATAGAGCTAGATAATCTCAGTAAACTGTTCTAATTTTAATACTTGACGAAAGTAACAGGGGAGCTCTGGAGCTGTCAAATTAGGAAAACTGTCATTAACAAACCTCCTTTCTAAAAGTCTATTTGTAAATAAAAACGAGTAACTAAAGGATCAAAGTCAGTTCCCCTAGGATTGTAAGAGTGAAAGAGAATAAGAGGTAGAATAACATTGCTACAGGGACTGAAGGCTTGTTGGAAAGTAATGCCCAGGTAGAACTCAGAGTTTAAAAATTTTTTTAAATAAATTTAAAAGAAACATCTTGTGAATGAACAGAAAAATTAATGCCTTTAAGAAAAAAAAAAAGTGAAAAGGAGAATATTTTTTTTAAACAAAAAAAAATTAAGAATGTGAGATAAAATTTACAGATATTAAAAATAGGCAAAGAAGATTGAACACGTAGGAGTCCATGAAGAGGGAAAAAGAAAAAGCAAGGGAACAAAATAAGTAACAAAGACTGTATTTAACAAAACTTACCTGAAAAAAAAATTTTTTTTTGAAGCTTTATATGGAAAAGACACTGCATTTCTTGAAAAATGAACCTAGAACAATTAACATCAAGATATATTCTAGTAAAATTATTTGACTTTAAAGAAAGACATACTTGACCACCCAGGCAAAAGGAGCAAGTGACTTCTAAGGGGTAAGAAAATCAGATTGCCGTTACTTTTTGGCAGTAGTGCTTCATGCCAAAAGAAAATGTCATAATGTATTTGAGATTCTCAAGGAAAAGAGATATGAGCCAGGGATTTTATGTCCAGGCAAACTGATTTTCAGATATAAAGACTGCAGGTAAGCTGTTAGCCACCTATAAGATATATTTTTGTGTTACCGTACTTTTACACAAATAACACACACCTTCTACGTGCGTTTGCCAACTGTGCCCTTACCCCGTGAGGTATTTTTGTAAGCGTACTATGCTAATTTTTTTTACCACAGCACGTAAAAAAAATTGACATAGTGACACTTATGAAAATAAGGGGGGAGGGCGCAGTTGGCAAACGAACAGAAGGCATGTGTTATTTGCATAAAAATATGGTAGTCCTTTTATAGGAATCTTCTAGTGAATGAGCTTCAGCCAACCAAAATGAATGGCTAAATATTACTGGTAAGTGATGTAAAAATAAATATATATGTGTTTGTATGCGTGGATTAGTATACATACATATATATATTTTAACTCTGTTCATGAGAGGGACCTAAGAACAGTGACACCCCAAGTAGGAATGAATATGCTTAGCCTCCAGATTTTGGTTTCTTAATATCATTCTCTAATAAAAGGAATCAGGACTCTTTAGAGAAGAGATTGATTTCAAGACTGGAAGAGGAAAAATACAGTTGACCCTATGTATACACTGGTTTTGCATCAGCAGATTCAACCAACCGTGGATTGAAAGTATTTGAGGGAAAAAAGAAAGTTCCAAAAAGAAAAATTTGAATTTGCTACACACCGAGCACTATGCTGAAATCCACTTGCATGAAAGGATGTGTAGGCATACCCTGCTGTAGCCTCTGATCATTTCACATATCCTCGGTCTCTCTAGCACACGGTGTTTGAGCTACTTGTGTTGTGCATCCTTTGTTTCTGTGAAAAAATGCCTTCTAAAAAGAAATTAAGTGGTCAAAGCGGTCCCCCAAAGGCTAAGAGGGAGCGTAAAGTGCTGTCTCTCCACAATGCAGTATAACAACTATTTATATAGCATTTACGTTATATCAGGTATTATAAGTAATCTAGAGATGATTTAAAGTATACGGGTGGATGTGTGTAGATTATATGCAGATACTATGCCATTTTATATAAGGGACTTGAGCATTTGTGGATTTAGGGATCCGCAAGAGGTCCTGGAACCAATCCCCCACAGATACTGAGGGACAACTGTACAAGATAAATCTGGAACATCCTGTAACGCCAGAAAATAAAGACATACACAAAAAAGGGTGGGGGCATATCCGAAAGACACAGGTGCCATCCAGAAAAAGCTTTCAATGGCAGAAGCATGAACAGTTTTCACAGCATAATCAGTTATGATCGCCAAAAACCAAACCCGCTGCCGTCGACTCGATTCTGACTCATAGTGACCCTAAGGACAGAGTAGAACTTTTGCCCACAGAGTGATTGGTGGATTTGAACAACTGATGTTTCGGTTAGCAGCTGCGTGCTTTAACTGCTGCGCCACCAGGGCTCCTCTCAGTTACGATAGTATTGATTAATAAAATATGAAAATATGCTCAGGTTACTAGGGAAATGAAAATCAGTTTATTTATTAGAATTGAGATTATATAATAAATTTAGTTTTATATCCTACATTTTTGAAATTTCCATTTTACCATGAGAATTTTCTCATGTCTTTAAAAATTCTTTAAAAAAGAAAGTTCCAGGTATAAAGCAAGCACAGAGTATTTGTTATTGAATGGTTGTACTAATTTATTCTACCACTGCCAGTGTATGAGCGTATTCCTTTCACCATACTCTTAAAAGCTTTGAACATTATCACTAGATAAAAACTTTGCTAGTTTGACTAAAAATTTCCTTTTTTGAACTTTAATTTTTTTTGACTACTAGTGAAGTTTGAACATTTTCATCTTCTCTGTTCCTATTGTGTTTCATATCCTTTGCCCACTTTCTTTTGTAATCTTTAGTTTTTTCTTATATTGTAAATGGTTTCTTAAATAAATGTATTTATTAATCCTTCTACGAGGTATACTTAAGCGTACATTAAATGTGTCGTGTCTGTGCCCAGATCTCACTTTGTAAATAAAAAAAATAGTTCAGATAAACTTTAAAGAATTTTTAATCAAGTATTGTTTTGCAGTCTGCATAAAAACCTTGATAAAAGCTACATCTGTAAATGTATTGATGTTCTTTATCAACATTTAGAGTTCGTGCCATTTCAGTTTAGTCAACAGATTTTTGAGTGTGCTTCATTCTGCCCCAGAGGAGAAAGTCATAAGACTGTTAGGACAGATAGATTTATAAATAAATCATTGTAATTCTGGGTAGTAAGTGTTATAACAGAAGTTCATTTAAAGCAATATGCAAATACAGGAAGATTAGTTAATTCTTTTTTGGGAAAAAACCAGATAGAACTATAAAATGGAGTGACATTTGCACTCAGCTTGAAGTTATTTACCAATAGTGATAATAATAATAATAATAATAATAATAATAATAATAATAATAAATGTGCCACTATGCTGAAGACCCTAGGAAATAGTTGCCAATATTTTAAGTAGGCAACGGAGGAGCCGAGAGGTAGAGAAGAGTAAAATTAGCTTTCTACGTTGCTGACAGAGTTTGGATTTTTTTTTTTGAATGATGACGGATTTGGGAAACACTGATTTTTTTTTTTTAATAATTTTTATTGAGCTTTAAGTGAATGTTTACAAATCAATAAGCTTATATACACCTTACTCCATACTCCCACTTACTCTCCCCCTAATGTGTCAGCCTTTCCAGTCTCTCCTTTCGTGACAATTTTGCCAGTTTCTAACCCTCTCTACCCTCCCATCTCCCCTCCAGACAGGAGATGCCAACACAGTCTCAAGTGTCCACCTGATACAAGTAGCTCACTCTTCATTAGCATCTCTCTCCTACCCATTGTCCAGGGCATTCCATGTCTGATGAGTTGTCTTCGGGAATGGTTCCTGTCCTGGGCCAACAGAAGGTTTGGGGACCATGACCACGGGGATTCCTCTAGTCTCAGTCAGACCATTAAGTCTGGTCTTTTTATGAGAATTTGGGGTCTGCATCCCACTGATCTCCTGCTCCCTCAGGGGTTCTCCATTGTGCTCCCTATCAGGGCAGTTATCGATTGTGGCTGGGCACCAACTAGTTCTTCTGGTCTCAGGATGATGTAAGTCTCTGGTTCATGTGGCCCTTTCTGTCTCTTGGGCTCTTAGTTGTCATGTCACCTTGGTGTTCTTTATTCTCCTTTGCTCCAGGTGGGTTGAGACCAATTGATGCATCTTAGATGGCCGCTTGTTAGCATTTAAGACCCCAGACGCCACATTTCAAAGTGGGATGCAGAGTGTTTTCATAGTAGAATTATTTTGCCAATTGACTTAGAAGTCCCCTTAAGCCATAGTCCCCAAACCCCCGCCCTTGCTCCGCTGACCTTTGAAGCATTCAGTTTGTCCCGGAAACTTCTTTGCTTTTGGTCCAGTCCAATTGAGCTGACCTTCCGTGTATTGAGTATTGTCCTTCCCTTCACCTAAAGTAGTTCTTATCTACTAACTAATCAGTAAATAACCCTCTCCCACCCTCCTTCCCTCCCCGCCTCGTAACCACAAAAGTATGTGTTCTTCTTAGTTTATACTATTTCTCAAGATCTTATAATAGTGGTCTTATACAATATTTGTCCTTTTGCCACTGACTAGTTTCGCTCAGCATAATGCCTTCCAGGTTCCTCCATGTTATGAAATGTTTCACAGATTCGTCACTGTTCTTTATCGATACGTAGTATCCCATTGTGTGAATATACCACAATTTATTTACCCATTCATCCGTTGAATGGACACCTTGGTTGCTTCCAGCTTTTTGCTATTGTAAACAGAGCTGCAATAAACATGGTGTGCACATATCTGTTTGTGTAAAGGCTCTTATTTCTCTAGGGTATATTCCGAGGAGTGGGATTTCTGGGTTGTATGGTAGTTCTATTTCTAACTTTTTAAGAAAATGCCAGATAGATTTCCGAAGTGGTTCTACCATTTTACTTTCCCACCAGCAGTGTCTAAGAGTTCCAATCTCTCCGCAGCCTCTCCAGCATTTATTATTTTGTGTTTTTTGGATTAATGCCAGCCTTGTTGGAGTGAGATGGAATCTCATCGTAGTTTTAATCTGCATTTCTCTAATGGCTAATGATCGAGAGCATTTTCTCATGTATCTGTTAGCTGCCTGAATATCTTCTATAGTGAAGTGTCTGTTCATATCCTTTGCCCACTTCTTGATCGGGTTGTTTGTCTTTTTGTGGTTGAGTTTTAACAGAATCATATAGATTTTAGAGATCAGGCGCTGGTCGGAGATGTCATAGCTGAAAATTCTTTCCCAGTCTGTAGGTGGTCTTTTTACTCTTTTGGTGAAGTCTTTAGATGAGCATAGGTGTTTCATTTTTAGGAGCTCCCAGTTATCTGGTTTCTCTTCATCATTTTTGGTAATGTTTTGTATTCTGTTTATGCCTTGTATTAGGGCTCCTAACGTTGTCCCTATTTTTTCTTCCATGGTCTTTATTGTTTTAGTCTTTATATTTAGGTCTTTGATCCACTTGGAGTTAGTTTTTGTACATGGTGTGAGGTATGGGTCCTGTTTCATTTTTTTGCAAATGGATATCCAGTTATGCCAGCACCATTTGTTAAAAAGACTTTCTTTTCCCCAATTAACTGACACTGGGCCTTTGTCAAATATCAGCTGCTCATATGTGGATGGATTTATATCTGGGTTCTCAATTCTGTTCCATTGGTCTATGTGCCTGTTGTTGTACCAGTACCAGGCTGTTTTGACTTCTGAAGCTATATAGTAAGTTCTAAAATCAGGTAGAGTGAGGCCTCCCACTTTCTTCTTCTTTTTCAGTAAGGCTTTACTTATCCGAGGCTTCTTCCCCTTCCATATGAAGTTGGTGATTTGTTTCTCCATCACATTAAAAAATGTCATTGGAATTTGGATCGGAAGTGCATTGTATGTATAGATGGCTTTTAGTAGAATAGACATTTTTACTATGTTAAGTCTTCCTATCCATGAGCAAGGTATGTTTTTCCACTTAAGTAGGTCCTTTTTAGTTTCTTGTAGTAGTACTTTGTAGTTTTCTTTATATAGGTCTTTTACATCTTTGGTAAGATTTATTCCTATGTATTTTATCTTCTTGGGGGCTACTGTGAATGGTATTGATTTGGTTATTTCCTCTTCAATGTTCTTTTTGTTGATGTAGAGGAATCCAAGTGATTTTTGTATGTTTATCTTCTAACCTGAGACTCTGCCAAACTCTTCTATTAGTTTCAGTAGTTTTCTGGAGGATTCCTTAGGGTTTTCTGTGTGTAAGATCATGTCATCTGCAAATAGAGATAATTTTACTTCCTCCTTGCCAATCCGGATGCCCTTTATTTCTTTGTCTAGCCTAATTGCTCTGGGTAGGACCTCTAGCACAATGTTGAATAAGAGCGGTGATAAAGGGCGTCCTTGTCTGGTTCCCGTTCTCAAGGGAAATGCTTTCAGGCTCTCTCCATTTAGAGTGATGTTGGCTGTTGGCTTTGTATAGATGCCCTTTATTATGTTGAGGAATTTTCCTTCAATTCCTATTTTGGTTAGAGTTTTTATCATAAATGGGTGTTGGACTTTGTCAAATGCCTTTTCTGCATCAATTGATAAGATCATGTAGTTTTTGTCTTTTATTTATATGGTGGATTACATTATTGGATTTTCTAATATTAAACCAGCCTTGCATCCCTGGTTTAAATCCCACTTGGTCGTGGTGGATTATTTTTTGGATATGTTGTTGAATTCTGTTGGCTAGAATTGTGTTGAGGATTTTTGCATCTATGTTCATGAGGGATATAGGTCTGTAATTTTCTTTTTTTGTGATGTCTTTACCTGGTTTTGGTATCAGGGGTATGGTGGCTTCATAGAATGAGTTAGGCAGTATTCTGTCATTTTCTATGCTTTAAAATACCTTTAGTAGTAGTGGTGTTAACTCTTCTCTGAAAGTTTGGTAAAACTCTGCAGTAAAGCCGTCCGGGCCAGGGCTTTTTTTTGTTGGGAGTTTTTTGATTACCGTTTCTATCTCTTTGTTTCTTATGGGTCTATTTAGTTGTTCTACTTCTGATTGTGTTAGTTTAGGTAGGTAGTGTTTTTCTAGGCGTTCATCCATTTCTTTTAGGTTTGCAAGTTTGTTAAGAGTACAATTTTTCGTAATAATCTGATATGATTCTTTTAATTTCAGTTGGGTCTGTTGTGATGTGGCCTATCTCGTTTCTTATTCGGGTTATTTGTTTCCTTTCCTGTATTTCTGTAGTCAGTCTGGCCAGTGGTTTATCAATTTTATTAATTTTTTCAAAGAACCAGCTTTGTTAATTCTTTCAATTGTTTTTCTGTTCTCTAATTCATTTAGTTCACGTCTAATTTTTATTATTTGTTTTCTTCTGGTGCCTGATGGATTCTTTTGTTGCTCACTTTCTATTTGTTCAAGTTGTAGGGACAGTTCTCTGATTTTGGCTCTTTCTTCTTTTTGTATGTATGCATTTATCGATATAAATTGACCTCTGAGCACTGCTTTTGCTGTGTCCCAGAGGTTTTGATAGGAAGTGTTTTCATTCTTGTTGCATTCTATGAAGTTCTTTATTCCCTCCTTAATGTATTCTATAACCCAATCTTTTTTCAGGAGGGTATTGTTCAGTTTCCAAGTATTTGATTTCTTTTCCCTAATTTTTCTGTTATTGATTTCCACTTTTATGGCCTTGTGGTCTGAGAAGATGCTTTGTAATATTTCGATGTTTTGGACTCTGCAAAGGTTTGTTTTATGACCTAATATGTGGTCTATTCTAGAGAATGTTCCATGTGTGCTAGAAAAAAAAGTATACTTTGCAGCAGTTGGGTGGAAGGTTCTGTATAAGTCAATGAGGTCAAGTTGGTTGATTGTAGCAATTAGGTCTTCCGTGTCTCTATTGAGCTTCTTACTGGATATCCTGTCCTTCTCCGAAAGTGGTGTGTTGAAGTCTCCTACTATAATTGTGGAGGTGTCTATCTCACTTTTCAGTTCTGTTAAAGTTTGTTTTATGTATCTTGCAGCCCTGTCACTGGGTACATAAATATTTAATATGGTTATATCTTCCTGGTCTATTGTTCCTTTTATCATTATGTAGCATCCATCTTTATCCTTTGTGGTGGATTTAATTTTAAAGTCTATTTTATCAGAAATTAATATTGCTACTCCTGCTCTTTTTTGCTTATTGTTTGCTTGATATATTTTTTCCATCCTTTGAGTTTTAGTTTGTTTGTGTCTCTAAGTCTAAGGTGTGTCTCTTGTAGGCAGCATATAGACGGATCGGGAAACACTGAATTTTTGATGCAGCTAAAGTTTGTGCTAAGAAGAGAGGGCCAGATAATGAGTGATAACAATAATAATAATTCCCAATACTGTGTTAAGTTCTTTACAAGCTTTGTTTTTTAAATCTTCATGACAACTCCTTGAGATCAGTGCTTTTATTTCCACTTTAGAGAATTTAGTGTCTAAAGAGACTCAAAAAAGTCAAGGAAATTTTCCCAAGGTCTCAAAGCTGGTCAGTGTGGAAGTGCCATGAGAGCATAAAGGTTTATCTGATTCATCAGCTTAGTTTTTAATGAAATTGTTGAAATAAACAGAAAAGAGTATAACAGACACTTGGGTGCTAATTTAGCAGTTGTCATTGGTTTTCCAAGTTTTGCTTTCAGTTTAAAAAATAAAAAATTATAGGAACAGTTAATACTTGTCCCTCTATTTCCACAATCTCAAAATCATTCCCATGCACATGTTTTTGGGTTTTCCACATGTATATGTAACCACAAATGTATAGTATTATTTTGTTTTATAACTTTTCTACAAATGGTATCATACTGTACCTGTCCTTTTGCAACTTACTTTTTTTACTCATCATTCTGTTTTTGAGATTTATCCGTATCGATTCATGTAAGTTTGTTTCATATTGATGGCTGTATAGTGGTTATTTATCCATTCCCCTATTGGAGGGATATTTAGGCTATATCCACTTTTTTACTTTTACAGCAGTCTTGCAACAAATATTCATGTACATGTCTCTGTATACTTATATGTAAGATATTCTCCAGCAGTAGATTTGCTGATTTAGACAATGTGTTTCTTCAGGATTTAGAGCAAATATTTCTAAATTGCTCTTTAAAATATTTGTATTAATTTACACTCTCACCATAGGTATGTAGGATTTGAACCAGGGTCTGAAACTGTCATGCTATTTTTGAGTTTCTCAAGTCTTAGGAGAACTGTAAAAAAAATTAAAACCTCATACATCACCCAACATAAGGCAAGACCAAGACATATTGACTGTATGAAAAAATTTTGATTAGTGTGGGAAAGGAGAAGTAGAAGGCAACAGAAGCGAAAGGAAAATCAGAGAGAATTGCATTTGGTTGTGTGTTTATTTAAATAGGGTGTTTTTTTGGTTTGTTTTCTTGTAATAAAAAAAAGTCAAGTGGTAAGTAGTTCAGGTCTGGTACAGCAGCTCCATGAAGCCATTAAGTACCCTTCCTATTCTGCCAGCCTTAGCATTAGGCTTTGGTTTCTCCCTCTGCAGGTGTAATGTGTGCAGATTCTTGGTAGAAATTAAGGGAAAGGGCATAAAGCATGGGTCTGCTAAATCCTGTACACCTCACCCAGTAGACTTCTCCATGCATCTTATTGGCCAAAACTGAATCACATGACCCATAGCTATAAGATGTCTGGGGAGGTTAGTGCCTTCCTGAACAAAATCAGAGTTCTGTTAGTAAGAAAGGAGAGGAGAATAGATACTGGGTAGGCAGTTAGCAATTTTCTTCATTTTGTGAACATATATGGAATGTTGAATAATGTTTCATTACACAGCGATTCTGATTGGGGTGGTTGGGAAAGAACATAGTAGGTGATCAATAAATATTGAGTAAATGAATGAATCAGCTTTAAAAAAAATTATAGTAGATAACTTCCCATAAATTACCTTAAGTTCATCAAGAAATGTTGCTGCTACAGTGTGATTTTTCAAATTTTATAACTTCAAATTTCATGCCTCTTAAACTCAATTGCATCCTCTCTTAAAATTTCCTTCTCATAAACCTTGGGAAAATGCTCATATAACTGAATAACCTTTTGACCAATTATGAGCGTGCTTAAGGGTTTGTTTTCTGTCCTGGTTCTTTTGTTCTCTATAGAGACATATCTATATAATCTAGGGGAAGGAGAGTAATAATTGCTGTCATGTTTTTCTTTTAAGAAATCTGAGCCAGTGACAAGAATACCAAAAATTTAATATTTTTGGAATCAGAAAAATGTACTGTCAACAAAGAATGATAGTTGAGGTCACTTAGTTCAATTCCTTTGTTTTATAGATGAAGAAATGAGGAACAGAGGGTTTGTCACATACTCACAGACACACCAGTATGTGAATTAGAATTAATCTGGGAGTCTTGAACCTAATGTTGTTGGTCATTTTATTATGCAATGTTGTTAGTCAAGTCACAATCAATTCAAATAACCGTAGATATCCTCCTCATTCCCTATCCCCAAAGAAAAACATATTGTCATTTTACCTTGGCCACAGTGAGACCCTGAGATGCTTTCTGAACCATAAACGTAAATAATAAATTGTGTTCAGTAAACTCTTACTATTAGGTTGGGGTTATTTTTAAAGATGGTAATCTGTGTATTTTAACTGTTACTTAGGACATTCATTTAATCAGATTTCCTGATACCCTAACCAATCTCAGTGAATGGGAATTTACTAGACCTATTTTATCCTTGGGACAGGGAGGATATACATATGAGATAATCACTGTCATTTCTTTAATTTTCTTAGCAATATACGTATATATCAAATCACTCACAGTGTAAAGAAGGAAGAGTAATACTGATACTCTAAGGCTCTGGATGGGTATGAATTTTTTATTTTCAACTATTACAAATTCTTGTTTGCAGCATGACTGGAACCTAAAAGAAATGGTTGGTGCTTTATAATAAAAATACTCACTTTTTAGAAGTATTGAGTTCTCAATATCCTCACTTTTATCCCTTTCATTTTTATTCTCATGAAATATATATTGTAACTCTGTCTGGTTTATCACCTTCATGAGAAACCGTTCAAAATTAAAAAAAAAATATTTTTTGTCTTGGTAAAATTTTGTTTAAAATTGAGGTCTTTCAGTATTGCAAAGGTAGGTTGAGGGGGTGGAAATATAGGTAATGAATTCTAAAAACACTGTGCTCAAGTCTATGAGTGTAAATTTACAGCATCTATGCAATCTCTAATCCCATTCAGAAATTATACAATTTACTGAATATGGCTTTTGTTATATTTAAATCTGCACTATTAGGTACACCATAAAAGTTGAAAATATAGAGCTAAATTGGTAAAAAGAGGAATTGACAGATAAACCTAAAAAGTTTCCTTGTAAAAATACTAACTTCTGAAATGTTCAGTAATGGCATTTGATAAAGTAAGTTGTAGTATAACCACATTGAGGAATGTTATATAATCCTTAAGTTCAATTTTTACAAAAGGTATGTAGTATCATAAAGTGCTAATGTTTTGATGAAAAAAAAATGCCAGCATGATCCCCACTTTGTAAAAAATACATAAGATTAGAAAGAAGTAACCAAAAATATTAATAGGGGTTACCTCTGGGTAGTCGGATTGTGCCGTATCCTTTCTTTTTCTGTCTTTCATTTTTTGTAGAGAATATGTGTTATTTTTTATAATCTGAATCCAGTACAAAACAAATAATTTCTCAGTGACATGCACGTTACCTCAATGAAATGAAGTGCTCAATGACTTGTAAAGAACAGTTGTCAGTTTATAAAACAAATGTGGAAGTGCCTTGCATAGTATTCTCAGTTTCGTATTTTTGTGTATCATTTGAGCTGGAATAAATTATTGGAGCTCTGTAAATATTTGCATGCCATAGAGAATACTGATGGTAAAAATATAATGCAGAAAGTCTTTCTAAAGAATAGTTTTCTAGTATCTGGAAGGTGTGCTTCAGAGTTTTTAAATTTTCTTGTCAAATTTCATAACTTGTCTAATAACAAAAGCCACCTCTCTTAAAAGAGAAACTTCAAATGTTAACATATATTAACAAGCAGCCCTGGTGGCACAAGAGTTAAGCATTTAGGTGCTAACCAAAAAGTTGGCAGATCGAACCCATGCGGCGACTCCATAGGAGAAAGACCTGGTGATCTGCTTCCATAAAGATTACAATGAAGAAAACCCTATGGGGCAATTCTACTCTGTTACATGGGGTAGCTGTAAGTCGGAATCAACTCGACAACACCCAACAACATTATATTAAGCCTTTTGTATTTCATAACCTTGAAAGCTTCTGTTTATGTAATTAAACTTTTTCTGATTTTTAGAGAAACAGAAAGAAAATGAAAAGATGAAGGTTGATGAGCAGCCAGTTGATTCAGAAAACCTTTCTACACCCAATGTTCTAGAAGAAACTACTGTGAAAATAGAAAAAGATGATGAAAAGGAGCTTGTGAAACTGCCAGTCATAGTGAAGCTAGAAAAACTTTTGCCAGAAAGTGAGGACAAAAAGATCATCAAAGAAGAAAGCGATTCCTTCAAGGAAAATGTCAAACCTACTAAAGTTGAGGTGAAAGAATGTAGAGTAGACTCTAAAGATATTAAAAGTAGTATGGAGAAACTAGTGGCACAGGAGCCTGAGAGACTGGAGTTTGGTGGCAATGTTAAATCTTCTCAAGAAATTACTGAGAAATCTACTGAAGAAACCGAGAAACTTAAAAATGACCAGCAGGCAAAGATACCACTGAAAAAGCGAGAAATTAAACTGAGTGATGATTTTGACAGTCCAGTCAAAGGACCTTTGTGTAAATCAGTTACTCCAACAAAAGAGTTTTTGAAAGATGAAATAAAACAAGAGGAAGAAACTTGTAAAAGAATCTCTACGATTACTACTTTGGGCCTTGAAGGGAAACAACTGGTAAATGGAGAAGTTGGTGATGAAAAGGTAACTCCAAAATTTAAGACAGATCAAATAGAAACAAAATTGTATGATGCAAAGGAAGATAGCTGTAGCCCCTCTAAGGACAAAAATGTCATTGTAGAGGGAAATGGAGCAGAGTCCTTAAATTCTGTTATAACAAGTACGAAAATAGGTGAGCTTGAGAAGGAAGTGGTCCTTATAGGGAAAGATACAGATAATTCAATCTCAGTTTCAGAGACCCAGAGTCAGAAAGGGCAGCCTGGTTCACCAGAAATGGAAACCTCTCTTAAGACTTCTGAGATGGCAAAGGATCTCTCTCTAAAAAGTATTTTATCTACTGCTGAATCCTGTACCATGAAGGTTGAAGAGAAGTCTCTGAAAAGTAAGAAAGATAAGCGCCCACCACGCCTAGAATGTCTTGAAAAGTTAGAGAAGTCCAAAAAGACTTTTCTTGATAAGGACACACAAAGATTGAGTCCAATACCAGAAGAAGTTCCAAGGAGTACTGAAAAAGAGTCAGAAAAGCCAGGCTCTCCTGAGGCAGCTGAAACTTCACCATCCAATATGACTGGTCTCTGTGACAAATTAGCCTCAGAAAAAGAAGTGGTAGAGTGTCAGAGCACAAGTTCTGTTGAAGGTCAGTCTCTGGAAGCAGGAAACTCGAAAATTCTAAAAGAGGATTCTGAGTCATTAAAGGTAGAAATGGATAATCTAAACAATGCCCAGGCCTCTGTCATAGAGGATTCTTCTGAAACAAAGGGTTCTATGCAAAAAAGTAAATTTAAGTATAAATTGATTTCTGAAGAAGAAACCACTGCCTCAGAAAATAGAGAGATAACCTCTGAAAGGCAGAAAGAGGGCATCAAATTAACTATTAGGATATCCAGTCGGAAGAAGAAGCCAGATTCTCCCTCAAAAATTCTAGAACCAGAAACCAAGCAAGAGAAGACGGAAAAGGAAGAAGAGAAAACAAATGTGGGTCGTACTTTAAGGAGGTCTCCAAGAATATCTAGACCCACAGCGAAAGTGGCTGAGATTAGAGATCAGAAAGCTGATAAAAAACGAGGGGAAGGAGAAGATGAAGCAGAAGAAGAGTCAGCAGCTTTGCAAAAAGCAGACAAAAAAGAAAATTCAAAAAAAACAGAGAAGGATACAAATTCTAAAGTAAGCAAGGTAAAACTCCTACTCTTGAGTTTTAATTTTTAATTAGAAATATTTGGCTCTGTCTGTCTTTGCTTGCTTTTGGCTAAAATGTAGTCATTCAGAGATAACTTTTCTTAAATTTATTTACAGTATCTTTCTTCCCATATCTAAGCTATTTTTTCTCAATAGTTATCACCAGGTATCAAATTTCAGCCTGTAAAATCTTGTCATCTTTTAAACTTCAAAAAAAATTTGGGGTTTTTTTTGTTTGTTTGTTTGTTTTTGGCAAAATAGGGATAACATTTTCTCTGTAATCTGTTCAAGTAATACCCAGGCTGTAGCATAAAAAAATGAAAACTTCCATAGCCACTGTTAACAGTTTGGGGTACATATTTTCCAATCCTTTTTCCATGAATTTATCTTTGTGTTCAGAAGCATTTACCCACTTATTTAAAAAAAAAAAAAAAAGGATCAAAGATGTTTGTTTTTCTATGACTTTTTTTTTTCCACTTAAGAATGTGTCCTTGAAGTCTTTCCATGTCAGTAAGTGTAGTCTACTTTTTGCTTGTTAACGGCCACTTAGTATTCCATAGTGTGGATGTGCCTCAGTTTATTTAACCATTCCCTTATTGATTGACATTTAGGTTGTTTTCCAATTTTTCACTATTACAGGCAATGCTGCATTGAAGATCCTTTTGGACATGAGTGAGTATTTCTTTAGAATAGACTCCTAGAATTGGAATTGCTGGGTCAAGGGGCATGTATATTTTAAGTTTTGATAGCTGTTGCCACATTGCCCTCCAAAGAGACCTTATTAACGTACCCTGTCATTACTAGTGTATTTGAATGCCTGTTTCCCCCCATTTTACTTATTAGACTGAGTAGAAAAGGCAAAATTCTCTTTTCTATGATACTCTTATTTTAACAATATCTTGTACAAGTCTTTGGCTAGGCTATGGGAATTTGTCATAATTAAAGGTGCTACTTTCGTTTCTAATTTATTTAAATGATCAGATGATCCTTCATTGTAAGTAATCCTTTGTTTCCTAACATACTGAATTTTTAATTCTTTACTTAAAACAAAAAAGCTTCCTCTTTATTCTGTTGTTAGAATCATTCTGTACTTTGCTGAGGAATTGTAGAAATGACATGTAGTATGAATTAAAAGACTATGAAAGCAGGCAATACAAAGTAGTTTACAACTTTGTAAACTTATTCGCTGAATAATACATTTTTGAAGTTTGTCAGGATTTTTATATACAGTTCTGACCCATTTAGAATTTTTAAGTTAACCTCTAACAGAATTTAAAATTTGCATAACAATATGTGAGAATATAGTCAATGCTCTGTTGCAGAGCTTTTAAAATATACATGACCTTTGACCCAGAATCCTCTTCGAGGAATTTATCCTAACCACAGAGGTATATGTAAAATTTTATATTTACAAGGATATTTTGTTTATGAAAGTGAAAAAATGGGAAACAACTACGTAAATGTCTAATGGGGGAATTAGATAAATATAGCTAGGTGATGGCATATTACACAGTCATTTGCAGTGATGGTAGGAGAATATTTTATGACTAGGAAAAATATAAGACAGAATGTTCACTGTGATGCCATTATCTAAGCAATCAAAAACAGAGAAAAAATAATGGAAATATATACCAAAATTTAATACTAGTTATATTTAGTGATGAGGTTATAGTAATTTTCCTTTTCTTCTTTGTCCATTGACTAAATATTCTACAATAGATGTGTAATACTTCTGTAATTAAAAAAAAATTATATCAAATTATCCCCGTTTTTTTATTTTATACAAGGTAAAACCCAAAGGTAAAGTTCGATGGACTGGTTCTCGAACACGTGGCAGGTGGAAATATTCCAGCAATGATGAAAGCGAAAGGTCTGACACTGAAAAATCATCCGCCGCTTCAGAAGAGGAAGAAGAAAAGGAAAGTGAAGAGGTTATCCCAGCAGATGATGATGAACCATGCAAAAAATGTGGCCTTCCAAACCATCCGGAACTAGTATGTACCTGACCTAAATGAACGATATTCATATTACAGGCATGCTGTGGTTGCCTGGAACAGCCCAACTCTTCTGTATTTAATGATGATTTGAATTTTTTTTTAATGCTACAGAGCTTGGTGTGCTATGAAATAACCTTTATTTCTGTTTCTCAACTAATAACCCAATTCAAGCAAGGTCAAAAATCAGGATTTTGCTTTCATTCTACCTGGCTTATGTATCGATATATTCTCTACTTGCTAAGAATGTACTCCTAATCTATTCTCACAAATCAATGAATTTATTTAAATATTTTAATTTTTTTCTTTAAGTTTTTATTTTTTCAGTGTTTCATTGTTTTTTATATTTCCTTAGTACCAGCTTTAACTAAATTAGACCTGAAGGCCTTACTGTCATCCTGCAAAAACATTTAAGTCAAATAAGTAACCTAATAGTGCTTAATACTTTTTTTAAAAATGAGTAGTTTTAAAAAAAACTTTTTTCAGAAGATAAAATACAGACCAGGTGTATTCAGAATTATAGTAACAGATTTACATAGAGCTTTCATATCCAGGAATTAAGTTCTAAAAAGGTGACCTAAATCAAGATACCCAGTTCATACCTTGTAGTTTATTATTTGCCGTTTGTAAGTGCTTTCTAAAGAACCTATTGAAGAAACATTCTTATTATGCCCAATTCTGTGTAACAATTCTGTTTTTCAATAGATTAGACTTAAAAGGCAACCTCCAGCTATTAAGTAGAAAGAAATGGAAAGTAAGATGCTTCCACATGGGTAGAATTGTGTGGAGCAGAAACTTTTTGAGATTATGGAAAAATCATATGAGGTGAATTTTCATGAAAAGCACATTTTTCATAAAAAGCAGCATGGTGTGATGGGAAAAGCATGAAGGAAGACAGAGTTGGATTCAGATCCTGGCTCTACCACTTATTAGGTGCTATTTTCTCTGTACCTTGATGGTCTCATTTGTAAAATTGTAATAATACCACGTACTTCTTCTGAAGGTTGTTTTTAACAACTTCTGTAAATTGCTACTACAGCTCCTGACATCTCATAGATGCTGGGTTAAAGTTAATTCCAGCTTACTTGTTCTTTAAGATCATGTCTGGAAACTAGATCGTATCAGCAAAGTTTATCATCTCCCAGGAGTTTCACAGGGTTCAAGTAAAAGATATAACTTAGAGCCAGAAAATGACTTTAGCTCTGAGAAGAATAGAAATTGAAATTACACTGAGAAAATTCTTCTAAGCATTTGAATGATCACCAGGGCTACGAAAGTTAGGTCAAGATTTTTATGTGGAGAAAAGCCAAGAGAATATTTGAGATAGGAGTCTTCTTTTCTGCCCTCTAAATCAAGGACAAAGTAACAGTTGTATTTTCATCCTATCATTTGCTAATGTCTCTTTAAAGTGAGAGTGGATTTTTTTTTAATTGTGCTTTACGTGGGAGTTTACAAATCAAGTCAGTCTCTCGTACAAGAACTTACACACACCTTGTTATGTACTCCTAGCTTGCCTCCCGCAATGAGACGGTACACTCCTCCTCTCCACCCTGTATTCCCCGTGTCCGTTCAACCAGCACCTGTCCGCTCTGCCTTCTTATCTCACTTCCAGACAGGAAGTGGCCACATAGTCTCATGTGTCTACTTGATGCAAGAAGCTCACTTCTCACCAGTATCATTTCATGTCTTATAGTCCAGTTCTATCCCTATCTGAAGAGTTGGCTCGGGAATGGTTCCAGTCTGGGGCTAACAGAGGGTCCAGGGACCATGACCTCAAGGGTCCCTCTAGTCTCAGTCAGACCATTAAGTCTGGTGTTTTTATAAGAATTTGAGGTCTGCATCCCACTGCTGTCCTGCTCCATCAGGGATTCTCTTTTGTGTTCCCTGTCAGGGTAGTCATTGGTGGTAACTGGGTACCATCTAGTTCTTCCAGTCTCAGACTGATATCGTCTCTGGTTTATGTGGCCCTTTCTGTATCTTGGGCTCATATATATCTTGTGTCTATGGTGTTCTTTATTCTCCCTTGCTCCAGGTAGGTTGAGACCAATTGATGCATCTTAGATGGCTGCTTGCTAGTGTTTAAGATCCCAGGTGCCACTCGCCAAAGTGGGATCCAGAACATTTTCTTAATTCATTTTGTTATGCCAGTTGACCTAGATGTCCCCTGAAACCATGGTCCCCAGACCCCTGCCCCTGCTACTCTGGCCTTGTAAGCGTTTGGTTGTATTCAGAAAACTTCTCTGCTTTTGGGTTAGTCCAGTTGTGCTGACTTCTCCTGTACTGTATGTTGTTTTTCCCTTCACCTAAAATAGTTCTTGTCTACTGTCTGATTAGTGACTACCTCTTTCCCTTTCTCCCCACCCTCATAACCATCAAAGAATATTTTCTTCTGTTTAAACCATTTCTTGAGTTCTTATAATAGTGGTCTCATACAATATTTGTCCTTTTTGCAACTGACTAATTTCACTCAACATAATGCCTTCCAGATTCTGCCATGTTGTGAGATGTTTCATGGATTCATCATTGTTCTTAATTGTTTCGTAGTATTCCATTATGTGAATATACCACAATTTATTTATCCATTCATCTGTTGATGGGCATCTTGGTTGCTTCCATCTTTTTGCTATTATAAACAGTGCTGCAGTGAACATGGGTGTGCATATATCTGTTTATGTAAAGGCTTTTTTTTTCTCTAGGATATATTCCAAGGAGCGGAATTGCTGGATCATATGGTAGTTCTATTTGTAGCTTTTTAAGGAAGTACCAAATTGATTTCCAAAGTGGTTGTACTGTTTTACATTCCCACCAGCAGTGTATAAGTGTTCCAGTCACTCTACAACCTTCTCCAGCATTTATTATTTTGTGTTTTTTGAATTAATGCCAGCCTTGCTGGGGTGAGATGGTATCTCATTGTAGTTTTGATTTTTGTTTGTCTAATGGCTAATCATCGAGAGCATTTCCTCATATATCTGTTAGCTACCTGAATGTCTCCTTTGGTGAAGTGCCTGTTCATATGCTTTGCCCATTTTTTAATTGGGTTATTTGTATTTTTGTAGTTGAGTTTTTGCAGCATCATGTAGATTTTAGAGATCAGACGCTGATCGGAATTGTTATAGCCAAAAACTTTTTCCCAGTCTGTAGGTGATCTTTTTACTTTTTTGGTGAAGTCTTTGGATTAACATAGGTGTTTGATTTTTAGGAGCTCCCAGTTATCTAGTGTCTCTTCTGGTTTTTGTTAGTAATGTTTTGTATACTGCTTGTGCCATGTGTTAGGGCTCCTAACATTGTCCCTATTTTTTCTTCCATGATCTTTATTGTTCTAGTTTTTATATTTAGGTCTTTGATCCATTTTGAGTTGGTTTTTGTGCATGGTGTGAAGTATGGGTCTTGTTTTATTTTTTTGCAGATGGATATCCAGTTATGCCAGCCCCATTTGTTAAAGAGACTGTCTTTTCCCTATTTAACAGACTCTGGGCCTTTGTAAGAGTGGATTTTAGCTGAAGCAGCAGTAGCTGTCAGGGATAAAAGGATATGAGGAAATGAAAAAGAAAATGGGGTGAGCAGAAATAACACTGAGGAGAAGGAGAAAGTTGCACACTCCTGGAGCACACACGGGATTTGTATTTATTTGGTTGTTTTATGGTCTGTGAAAATCCCACTGCTGATTACTATGCCAAAGAGAAAGGCATTAGAAATTGAAGATCTCAGATGTGGTGGATTTCTTTTGCCAAGTGCTTGAGGATAATCCTCAAATCAAAATATTAAGAACATATTATATGTTAAATGGTAAGGATGTGGTGCTGAACTGGAAAGATACGGTGTTTGCCCTCATTGAGCTCATACAGCAAAAAAAGTAATAGAATTCATAAATGAATGTAGAACTCTGAGGGATTTTTTCCAGAAGCTTTAGTCAGAATACCAGAGGGTCACTATGAGATGGGATCAACTCAATAGCAACAGGTTTGGTTTTTTTTTTTTAGTCAAAGTAAATGAATAATTGAGGCTAGGAAATTTGAGAATTCTTTCATAATAGTATTTATTTTAGTGGGATTTTACCTTTATTGCCGAGTTTAGACAATCTTTTTTTTAAAAAAAATAAGTTGAATTCTAAAGGTTTACTTGTAATTTCATTATTTGAAACTTAAACTACTACATTTTACCGTAGAGACAATGTGGTGAGTGGAACCGGGGTCCCAGGTTTGTCTACATATGCCAATGTAATCAATCATATAACTGAACTAAGTGGTGATGATGTTTTATAGGGAGAAGCAGGGAGTTTTTCCACTTTAAAATCCCCTCTGTGGTATGGGTTAGCAATTCTGGAACTCGTTTACATGTTTGCTAAACCAGAAAAGTTGCTGTTGCTTCTGTCTCCTGGTGACCCCGTGTGTGTCAGAGTAGAACTGTGCTCCATAGGGTTTTCAGTGGTTGATTTTTTAGAAGTAGACTGCCACGCCTTTCTTTTGAGGTGCCTCTGGGTGAACTCAAACCTCCAACCTTTTGGTTAGCAGCCAAGTGCCATTTGCACCACCTAGAAAGTCCTACATTTATACTGGAGTTAAATAAATAAATGTAGCTAATAGGAGCCAGATCTCATTGTTAGAGAAAGAAGTTATAAATAAGAAAGACCGAATGCTAGAATGACCTCAGTGGTGCTAGATTAGAGTTGATGAATATGTGCGTATACATGGATTGCTAGACATATGCATATTTCTTAGTTGTATTTCCTGAGAGAAGCAGTCATACTGGTAGCAGGGAGCACACCCAGCACCCAGATCTTGGTTTCTAATACCATTCTGAAATAAAGGAGCCAGGGCTTTTTGGCAAAACAGCTGATTCTAGAGCTTAGGCAGGGGAAATATAAGATGAGCCTGGAGCATCTTATAGTACGAGAAAGTAAGGACGTGCTTTAAAAAAAAAAAGATTATAGACAAGTCCTAAGGACACAAGAGCCAACCTGAAAGAGCTCCCAATGTCTGTGGCTGGAACAATTTGAACAACAAACTAAAAACAATAGTTCTGGATTATAATCCAAAGAATAAAATAAATATCCATTAGTTCATACTGAAAATAAGTAAATAGGTAGGTAGATTAATAAATGGATTGATGAAATGGAACATATTTTTTTTACAGAAGAAGAACAAATGGGGAAGGAATAAGGGAAAGAGACAATTACCATTAAGACACCATCAGCAAGATTCACTGATGAATTCTAAAATTAGTAGGTGAAACTTTAAGGAGAGACAGAATATTTGCTTAGTTTCGAAGTACCTCCCCCCAAATTTTTAATTACTGTGGTGATTTTAACATTTAACCACAAGTTCTTTGATATCCTTCCCTCTAAAACATGGAGCTTAATTTCTTTTTCCTTGACCATGGGTTGGAATATCACCAGTAATAAGTCACGTTGACATCATATACCACCAGATATGATGCTGTTATGAATTGAATGATGTCCCTCCAAAATGTATGTCGACTTGGCTAAGCCATGATTCCCACTATTGTGTGATTGTCCACCATTTTGTCATCTGATGCGATTTTCCTATATGTTGTAAATCCTCCCTCTATGATGTTAATGAGGCAGGATTAGAGGCACTTACATTAATGAGGCAGGACTCAATCTACAAAGGTTAGGTTGTGTCTTAAGTCAGTGACTTTTGAGATATAAAAGAGAGAAGCCAGCAAAGAGGCAGGGGGACCTCATACCACCAAGAAACTAGTAACAGAAGCAGAATGCGGTCCTTTTAGACCTAGAGTCCCTGCACTGAGAAGCTTCTAGACCAAAGGAAGATTGATGACAAGGACCTTCCTCCAGAGCCGACAGAGAAAGCCTTACCCTAGAGCTGGTGCCCTGAATTTGAACTTTCAGCCTACTAGACTGTGAGAGAATAAATTTTTCTTTTTTAAAGCCATCCACTTGTGATATTTCTGTTATAGCAGCACCAGATGACTAAGACAAATGCATTGAGCAGGATACTTCATCTTTGTGGTGTTCTTTTCCAAAACACCCAACCCAAATCTAATCACGAGAAAACATCAGATAAACCCAAATTGAGGGACATTCTACAAAAAATATCTGGCCTGTACTCTTCAAAACTGTCAAAGTCATGAAAAACAAGGAAAGACTGAGAAAGATGACCAAATGCAATGTGGTACTTAAAGGACATTATTGGAAAAACTGAACAAAGTCTGTAGATTAGTTAATAGCATTGTGCCAATATTAATTTCTTAGTTTTGATAGATGTTTCCTTGATAGATGTACCATGGTTATATAAAATAATAACATTAGTGGAAACTGGGTGAAGAGTATAGGGGAACTCTGTACTATATAAGTCTTTTGTAAATTCTAAAATTATATCAAAATAAAAAGTTTTTTACGTTAAAAAAATCCTGCGTGTCTCAAATTAGAATATAATATTTCAGATTCTCAGAGCAGAATGAATTTAAATAAATATTAAAAAAAAATAAAACAAATTAAAAATATTTAAATTCTGTATGTACATCAAAACTTACATACACACAGAAGGAAGGGAGGAGCCCAGATGGTGGATTAGTCAGATGTACCGTATCATCCCACTGCAGCGAAGAGCTGAGAAACCAAGTGAAACAGATGCAGGTAACAATCCTAGAACCCTAGACATCCAAAAGGAAGGATGAAGAACTGAATCAAACACCAATTGGGAGAAAAAATTGGATAAAAGCAGAGAAAGAGGAGTGACAAGGAGCTGAGGGGCTCTACCAGCCATCCTGGCTCAACATGGCTATCTTGAGACAAAGCCAGTAATGGCCCCAGGTCAGGAGCACAGGAAGACAACTTCAGGACATTCGCATAAGAGACAAGAGAAACTGTACAATTATACCCAGAGAGAAGCAAAGTAAGCAGATTGTGATCTGGATCTAAGGACAGAAAACATAGAAAGGAAGGCAATAATTGCAGGAATCCAGCCGTCCAGAGAGCAAGGAGGGAGCCAGGATCTACAGTCAGGTAAATGCTTGACCAGCAGTCTCTTGACCCCCTGGGTAGGGAGTGTGCATGAGGTGGTGCATCAGCGGAGTACTGGCAGGAGATCCCCAACCCAACCGGACTCTGTGGCAGGTCCCAACTCCTGGCTGAAGTGGACGAGAAGTACCTGGAAACCCATGTCTGCTAGCTGAAAGGGTGCACTCCCTTCCACCTGCCTCCTAATCGGAAGCAGCAGAGGGTCCCATACTCCAGCTACCCAGCCTGACTGGAGACTATAAATGCAAGTCCTCTGCCTTTATCCAACCCCATCTGCCACCCCCGACCCCACACTTGGTAAGCATCAACAACAGTGTGCCCCTGTGCTCACCTGCCTGGCACACACCCCTCTGGCCCAGCCAGTGGCGGCCACCATGCAAATATGCACTCACTTGCCCATCACGTGTCCATCTGTCCACACCACCACCCCCCGCCCAAGAAAAATGAAGAAACCTAAGAGTTACATGTGTCATTATCAAGAGGAGTAATTTATGCATGTTAGTAATTCCAGAACAGGAGGAGACAAAAAAAAAGAGAGAAATTTTAAAGATTTGCTGGCAGAAAACTAACGTAATATCATGGGAGATGAGAAGATATCCATCTAAGAAGATCAATGAACCCCATACAGGATAGACCTCAAAAGAAAGTCACCAAGACGTATCACAGTCAAACTTCCTAAAACCAAAGCGAGAGAAAGAATCCTGAGATCAGCTTGGAAAAAATGAACTGTTGCCTACGAAGGGGAACCAATAAGACTAAACTCTGATTTCTCTGCAGAAACCACGTTGGCAAGAAGGCAGTGGGATGACATGTATAATACCATGTGTAACACCACGTATAATACCATATCACCTAGCAGTCGCACTCCTAGGTATATATCCTAGAGAAATAAGAGCCATGACAGGGATAGACATAAGCACACCCGTGTTCACTGCAGCATTATTCACAATTGCAAAAAGATGGAAGCAACCTAAGTGCCCATCAATGGATGAATGGATAAACTGTTACATGCACAGAATGGAATACTAAACAACAATAAAAAATAATGATGAATCAGTGAAATGTCTCACAACATGGATGAACCTGGATGACATTATGCCTCCTGAAATAAGTCAATCACAAAAGGACAAATATTGTATGCGACCACTATTATAAACAGTTAAGAAAAGATTTACACACAGAAAGAAACATTTTTTGATGTTTACCGGGGAGGGGAAGGGAGGGAAAATCATTTATTAGAGAGTAGACACGTCTTAACTTTGGTGAAGGGAAAGGCAGCACGCAATATGGGGGAAGTTAGCACAACTTGACCAAGGCAAGGGAAGACAGGTACACAGAATAAAAGGCAACAATGGTTAAAAACTATAACACGTTCAGTCTTCAATAAACATAATAGTAATTTCTGAGTGAATACATAGGTAGATATGGATGCTGAATAGGTGTGGGAGGGCACATGGGAGTACACCCAAGTGCGTATATAGGTTTGGCTGTGGATATTTCTGGATACATTTGTATGTGCTTCATGTATATTTTTCATGAAAAATTTGGAACTTAACATTTTCTTAGGGATTTTTTTTTGTTTGAATATTTTTTTAAAAGATGGTATGTCAGATTATCAGAGCTTTTTAAAATTATGCTTTATGCAAGTGAAGAGTTTTGCAGTGTATTACTGAAAATTATTGAACTGTCTTTTTAACTTAAAAAGTTGCTGAATTTTAGTTACAGAGTTAGGTTGACATTAATCTGTGGTTTATTTCAGATTCTTCTATGTGACTCTTGTGACAGTGGATACCATACTGCCTGTCTCCGGCCTCCTCTGATGATCATCCCTGATGGAGAATGGTTTTGCCCACCTTGCCAACATGTATGACCCAGCCCACCTCTGTTTTTTGACCAAATGTCCTTGATTTCATATTGAAATTAATAATCCTTCTTGGCAGCAGCAAACATCTTTAGTCTTTACATTTGTAAATAGTGCTTACCTCTTGTTTATATTTCTTTGAAATTAGAGACAGTCGAAAAGCTATCTTAGTATCTTTTAGGTCTTTTTTTTCTAAAACAATTTTCCGAAGTCATCCAATTTTTGTAAAACTGTAATCGCTGGTTTATTGTTTCTTACATTTGTTGTAGACACAAACAAATTTAGTTCGATACAAGGGAAGAGACAGGTTTTTTCCTGTTGTTTTTCCCCTTGTTTCATCCTCTTTTTTGTTTCTGCCTGCCTTGTTTTTACCAGCAGTTTTACAGGTGATATTACCAGGTTTAGGAGAAACATATACTTCCCTTCTATTTCGATTTAGGTGAGTTTCTTTTGAAAGTTGAAAAACAGGACGCGTCTGTGCCATAGCTCCTGTGGAGTAGTTTCTCTCATGTAACCTAGTCCCACATGCCAGTTCTGCTTTAAAGATAATGGATTTTATGCATTTCTCAGTGGACTTCTGGAGCTCAGCATAGCTTTATCAATTACTTTGTTCAGCTCCTTTTGACCCAATAATCATGTAGTGGTGTTCTGTAATTTTTTTCCATTCTCCTTTTAAAAAATAGTTAATTGGCACCATTATATTTTACTGTATATATAACTTCCTTCTTTAAAAAATGTCTTGGAATACTTTTTATTTTAATTATCGTCACTGTTACATAGACATGTTGAACCAAATGCTATTTTAAACATTAATTACTGCCAGTAGTATAGGCACAGAGTGGGTTTTTTGGTAAGACTATAGGTTTTTCTAATGTTTGCTTTATTTAAAAAATGGTACAGTCATCTTTTATCCAATGCATGCTGAGGCACCCCTGTA
The DNA here is from genome assembly GCF_024166365.1 of Elephas maximus indicus. Classification (NCBI taxonomy): domain Eukaryota; kingdom Metazoa; phylum Chordata; class Mammalia; order Proboscidea; family Elephantidae; genus Elephas; species Elephas maximus. The sequence goes on from NC_064825.1 coordinate 44,411,760, forward strand.
TTTAATTAAACGAAAGGAAAACTTAAATGTTTACTCACTATGTCACCTCTTATCCACGATATAGTGAGTAAAATATCCATGAGCTTAACGTGCAAGTGATAAAGGATTTTGGAAAGGTGTTTATTCATAAGGAAATGACATCTATTTTTTTCCTTCAGAAATTACTATGTGAGAAATTAGAGGAACAGTTGCAAGATTTGGATGTTGCCTTAAAGAAGAAGGAGCGTGCTGAACGAAGGTATTGCAGTATGTGTTGTTAGTGTTTGACAGCAGAATTTGACAGCAAAATAGTCTTGCAATATAGATAAATGTCTCCATTTAAAGCAGGGGTTGGCAAACTATGATCTGTGGGCTAAATACTTGTTTTTGTGTGGCCCACAAACTAAGAATGGTTTTCATGTTTTTAAATGATTTGAAAAAATCAAAACAAGAATAATATTTTATGACATGTGAAAATGATGTGATATTCACATTTCGTTTTTCATAAAGTTTAATTTGAGCACAGTCATACTTTTTCATGTATGTGTTGTCTGTGTCTGCTTTTGTGATAAAACAATAGAATTGATTAGATTAGTTGCATTGAAGACCTTATAACCTGCCAAACCTTAAATATTTATTATCTGTCCCTTTACCAGAAAAGTTTGCCAACCTCTGATCTAAATTATTTATCCGAACCTGCTCTGAATAAATACTGACCTAAGTATTGTGGAGGATATGTACCTAACTAAAATATTGTAAAGAATACAAGAAAACTGTAAAAGCTGGTCTATGATTTAGTCACCCATGTCATCCCTTTGGGTGAACAGAACTAACACTGGCGAAGGGGTGCCTCCCTTTTCAGTGTGCTACTGTAATGTGGTCTGATGTAGTTGGAGAAGGCTTCTTGGAGGAGGTAAGACTGGAATTGGGCCTAATCTGTAAAATAAGGCTCAAAATCAAGGCAGTAAGTTTTATTTATTTGTATCTTCTTTGATTAATTGTTACTAAACTCTAATTCCCACCTGATGTGTACAAAACTGAGAAGTAAGACAAAGCTCTTGCTTACATGGAGCTCATGTTCTCTCAAAAACTCATGTATAAACCAATGATACAATATGTAGAATAATCGAGGTGTATTCAAGGCAATAGAAGAACATTGTAGAGGGACATTTTAGTTCTCCTAGGGGTTGGGGTGGAAGCCCTGGTGGCATAGTGGTTAAGAGTTCGGCTGCTAAGCTAAAGCAGTTCAAATCCACCAGGTGCTCCTTGGAAACCCTAATGGGCAGTTCTACTCTGTCCTATAAGGTTGCTGGGAGTTGGAATCAGCATGAAAGCAATGGGTTTTCGGTTTTTGGTAGGGGTTGGGATTACCAGGGAAGACCTAGGAAAATAGAGATTATACAGGTGAGTATGCAGAGGAAGGACATTTCAGGCAGAGAGCACAAATGTTAGCAAAATCAAAATGTAAAAGTGTGGGTAGACAGGTGGTAGGAGATGAAGCTATAAAGCTGTAAAGCAGGTTGAGGCCAAATTGTGAACAGCTTTGCATACCTGGCTTGGGAATTTGAAATATTCTCCGTAGGCACTGGGGAACCGTCAAAGGATGGACGTGCATAATCAGATCTTTATTTCAGAAAAATTGATGTGATAACAATAAGGAGAAGGAACTAGCAATTCCCTTATTTTTTTTCCAGATCAATTTGGAAGAATCTATGAGCATTGATAGGGCCTGAACTAGGGCAATCATGATAATAAGGTGTAGATATTGGAGAGAATTTCAGAGGACTAATCAGTAGGACTCGATGCCCATTTGTATGATAGCGTAGTAGGAGAAGATCTAATCATTGTCTCCGGATTGGTCTTGTTACCTTCATTTGTCTTTAATGCCTTCATTTGCTACTACCTTAACCCTTTTGTGAACTAATTATGTTCTGCTTTGAATTTTTTGTTGATACCATGTGTTTTCATTAATGGAAGCATGTAGAATCATTTAGTCTATCTGAATTTTGGGTAGGTTTTTTTTTTGTTTTTAGTATGAATTTTTTTCTTCAGTCAGTCCACAAGCCTACCCTAGGTGTTTAGTGGCATATATCAAGTACCACTAATTATACCCCCAGAGTCCCTACCAGGGTCTGTTGGTACATATGTGTAACAAATAAAAATTCCTATTTTTTCCTACCAGAAATTCAGATACCTCATGCAGTACCCTTTAGAAACAGTCATTTGTGGCACATGCCCATTCCTTTGGTTTCAGACTGTCATAAAGGTCCCTGCCTTGCAGCAAGCAGTACATACTATCAATGGTGCAACAGCTTCCCAGTAAATCTTCAGAGGCAGAAAAAGTACTTGGTCCCTAGAGGGAACCATCAGCACAGAATGGGTAACTTTTGCCCTCTGGTGCATGCTCTGGTCCCCAGAATATAGCTTGTCTTAAGGAGTCAGCGCATTCCACTCACTTTGCCCTGTGTAATGAATGGTGAGCCTGAAAAATAGGGTCAGCCTTCAGAACCTGTTTTTGTTTTGTTTTGTTTTGTTACTGCTCAGTTTGAGCTCTCGGACTTAGAGATGCTTCTTAGTTTAAAGGCAAAGTAACTTTTAAAGTTAATTAGGAGGTACAACTTAGTTTTTTAAATCAGATGTCTAAATACTTTTGTATTTAGAAATCCTGGGTTATTTCTAGAAACAACTTGTATCTTAAATATTTGGGATATCTTCCAAGGACATTTTTAAAAAATAAAAGAACAGTCCTATATAGGCATACCTAAGAGATATTGCGAGTTCAACAGCAGATCACGGCAATAAATGTGAATATCGCAATTTAAAGCGAGTTACTCCAATTTTTTTGTTTCCCAGTGCATATAAAAGTTTATACTGTAGTCTGTTAAGTATGCAGTAGCATTATGTCTAAAAAAAACAACGTACATACCTTAATTAAAAAAATACTTTATTGCTAAAAAAAAAAAAAAAATGCTAACTATCATCTGAGCCTTCAGCAAGTCGTAATCTTTTTGCTAGAGGAGGGTCTTGCCTTGATGTTTATGGCTGCTGACTGATCGGGATGGTGGTTACTGCAGGTTGGGGTGACTGTGGCAATTTCTTAAAACAAGACAACAGTGAAGTTTGCTGCATCAATTGACTCTTCCTTTCACAGAAGATTTCTCTGTAGCATGCAGTGCTTTTTAGTAGCATTTTACCCACGGTAGAACTTCTTTTAAAACTGGAGTCAGTCCTCTCAAACCCTGCTGCCACTTTATCAGCTAAGTTTATGTAGTATTCTAAATCCTTTGTTGTCATTTCAACAATGTTCACAGCATGTTCATCAGGAGTACATCTCCAGAAACCATTTACTCTGCTCATCCTTAAGAAGCAACTCCTCATCCATTAAAGTTTTATCATGAGATTGCAGCAGTTCAGTCATGTATTCGGGCTCCACTTCTAATTATTATTCTCTTGCTGTTTTCACCACATCTGCAGTTACTTCCTCCACTGAAGTCTTGAACTCCTCAAAGTCATCCATGAGAGTTAGAATCCACTTCTTCCAAACTCCTCTTAATGTTGATATTTTGACCTCCTCCCATGAATCACGAGTATTCTTAATGGCATCTAGAACGGTGAACTCTTTCCGCAGGGTTTTCAGTTTACTTTGCCCAGATCCATCGGAGGAATCATTGTCTGTTGCAGCTATAGGTGCACAAAATGTATGTCTTAAATAATAAGACTTGGAAGTCAAATGTACTCCTTGATCTGTGGGCTACAGAACGGGTATCGTGTTAGTTAGCAGGCCTGAAAACAACATTAATCTCCTTGTACATCTCCATCAGAGTTCGTGGGTGACCAGGTGCGTTGTCAATGAACGTAATATTTTAAAAGGAATGTTTTTCTGAGCAGTAGGTCTTGACAGTGGGCTTAAAATATTCAGTAAACAATGTTATAAACAGACGTGCTGTCATGCAAGTTCTGTTGTTCCATTTACAGAATGCAGGCCGAGTAGATGTAACGTATTTCTAAGGGCACTAGGATTTCTGGAAGGGTGAGTAAGCGTTGGTCCCTCCTGAAGTCACCAGCTGCGTTAGCCGTCCTTGGGGCTGTAAAGCCAGGCGTTGACGTTCCGCATCAGCTCCCTCAGCTGGGTCTTCGGGCGACTTCCCTGCAGCGTCTGTCTCAGCACTTGCTGCTTCACTTCACACTTCTGTATTTCGGAGACGGCTTCTTTCCTCAAGCCTCATGAACCAACCTCTTCTAGCTTCAGACTTCCCTTCAGCCTCCCCACCTCTCTCAGCCTGCATAGAATTAAAGAGAATTAGGGCCTCGCTCCGGATTAGGCTTTGGCTTAAGGGAGTGTTGTGGCTGGTTTGAGCTTTTATCCAGACCACTAAAACTTAGTCCATATCAGCAATGAGGCTGTTTCCCTTTCTTACCATTCATGCGTTTGCTGGAGTAGCCCTTTTAATTTCCTTCAGGAACTTTTCCTTTGCATTCACAACTTGCCTAACTATTTTGCCCAAGAGGCCTAGCTTTCGGCCTGTCTCAGCTTTTGATGGGTCTTCCTCACCAAGCTTAATCATTTTTTGCTCTTGATTTAAAGTGAGAGACATGTGATGTGTCCTTTCACTTGAACGCTTACAGGCCATTGTAGAGTTATTGATTGGCCAGTTTCAGTATTGTAAGTTCTCAAGGAATAGTGAGGCCCAAGGAAAGGGAGAGAGATGGACAGACAGCCAGTCAGTGCAGCAGTCAGAACACTCACAGCGTTGTTTTTTTTTTTTAATTGTGCTTTAGATGAAAGTTTACAGCTCAAGTTAATTTCTCATACAAAAATTTATACACATATTGTTATGTGACCCTGGTTGCAATCCCTATAATGGGACAGCACACTCCCCCTTTCCACCCTGGGTTTCCTGTGTCCATTCAACCAGCTTCTGTCCCTTTCTGCTTTCTTGTCCTGCCAGCAGACAGGAGCCGCCCATTTAGTCTTGTGTATCTACTTGAACTAAGAAGCACACTCTTCACCAGTATTGTTTATGTTTTATAGTCCAGTCTAATCTTTGTCTGAAGAGTTGGGTTCAGGAATGGTTTTAGTTCTGGGATAACAGAGAGTCTGGGGGCCATGTCTTCGGGGGTTCCTCTAGTCTTAGACCATTAAGTCTGGTCTTTTTACGAGAACACTCATGACATTTATCAGTTAAGTTCGCTGTGTTATATGGGCACAGTTTGTGGCACCCCAAATTAATTACAACACCAAAGATTACTGATCACAGATCATACAACAGAGATAATAATAATAATGAAAAAGTTTGGAATATTGTGAGAATTTCAAAAATGTGACACAGAGACACAAAGTGAGCACATGCTGGTGGAAAGATGGCGCTCATAGACTTGCTTGATGCAGGGTTGCCACAAAACCTTCAGTTTGTGAAAAACGCAATATCTACAAAGTGCAATAAAGTGAAGCACAATAAAATGAGGTATGCCTGTATGGAATTATTAGGGCTGTTTTGATGTGCAGTTTCTGCTATTTTTAATTTTGAAAATGTAAACGAGCTAACTAAAGATGATTCAAGTTAAATCACATAAAAACTAATTTTTTTTCCCTCAATCTTTCTGAAATCTATGTGTCCTGAAAAATGAGTAGTTTTCCCATGTCCTAAAGCTGATTTGACCTAGTTATGTAGATATCTAATAGTCTCACCCTTTAAGGGCTTTAAAGAAAATGTATTTATTTTCTCTAAAGGCCAAGGAGGTAAACCACTAAGAGTTTTGCCTGCTGCTTCAGATTATATTTGCATATTCTTTGAAGGCTCGTGATGCTTATACCATTTGTATGTGGAAAAGACTGGTGGAAAGTTTTTGACTACTACTACTACCGTTGCTGTTGAGCCAATTCCAAATCAAGGTGACTGCATGTGTGTCAGAGTAGAACTGCACTCAATACGGTTTGCAGTGGAATCTCCAGATGGTGTAAATGGTTACGTGCTCAATTGCTAGCTGAAAGGTTGGCAGTTTGAAGCCACCCAGAGGCACATCAGAAGACAGGCCTGGCAGTCTGCTTCCAAAAGATCACAGCCTTGAAAACACTATGGATCAGTTCTACTTTGCACCCAAAGGGTGGCCATGAGTCAGAATCAACAGCAACTAACAACTTGCGAGGACCCTACAGTCTGGTAGAAAAGAGGGGTGTGTCACTGAGTAATTAGTGACTAACCAACAACTGTTTGCAGACCTGGAGCTGTGATGTTGCGTGAAATCTGGTATTTCAGAAGTTCAGCCAATTTCTGATTTGTAAATGTCTTCTCAAGAGCTTGGTGCCAGAAATGATTTGGGAATTCAAACAATCCTATACTTCCAGAATTAGTGTTTTGCTAGCAAAGAATTGGATTTAGTCGAAGGTGGTTATGATGATGGACTGTGGGGTCTAAATCAGATAAGGGGGAAAGTAAGGACATGAAGGGGGTGATTGACAGTGAAAAGGGGGTAGGGTAATTGGATACAGTCCTAGTGGAGTCAGTGAATTGCGGGAGTTAGGTTACCAGAGGGAGTGCACTAGAAGGAGAAGCAGTAGAAGCCGGAGAATAGGCTGCCTGAAATTAAAATTTAGGAAGGGGTTTAATTTTTGGTAATGATAAGGTCTAGGCCAAAGATGATCATTGAGCTAGACAGTGAGATGGAAGTGGAATCTTTCTATAACAACGTGTAAATCATGAAGATTTTTGAGCAAGAGAATGATGTCTTCAAGATGCTGCACAGATGTTACCACCTATTTATAGTCTTCCCAAATTTCTTAGCTCTTCAGACAAAATCTATTCCTTTTCTGTGTTTCCATGATGCCAGTTCGTAATGGACTGTTGTCAGTTACTAAATAATTGTAAGGGCAGGCTCCATGTCTTACTCACCATTGGATTCCCAAGCCTGACATAAATCCTGATTTAATATGGTAAAAGTGAACAAATGTTTGTCAAATTGAATTGAGGAGAGAAATAGTGACCAAGTGAAAGTAGAAATTTTTAGGTAGAAAGGAGGAAACTGATATCTCAATAAACTTCGTTATTATAGGGACACCTACACATCAGACATATTTAATAACAGATAGCTCAAGTTCTAAAATATCCATCCATGAAGCCTTCCCTAATAATTCTAGCTAGTGCTGATCTTGCCTTTCCTAGTTTTTACTTCATTAACCGTACTATATTTTTATCAGGTTTTGATTGAAATCACTTTAGAATTTTCTTATATATCAATTTTTATTTAATAGCTTCATATCCTGTCTGTAATATGAGCATAAAATTCTTGTTAGCAGGACCAACGGTCTATAAGGCAGACGTGGCAATAAACGATGCATTCTAAAGGACCTAGCTATCTGGATGCCTTAATGTCCTTCTATAAAGGGTGGTACTGGTAAAGGGAGGAAGAGTGGTTACAGTTTCAGTTTAGTTTAACATACATGCCATGTGAGAGCTCAGCTGTCATTGCAGAATTGAATATATCCTTGTTTCATATAGCTATTTGTTATGTAAAATGTGTTGAATTAAAGTCAACAAAGGTTTGTTTCTTGGAAATGAAACTACGGAGATGTCATTAATGGTCCAAATCCATCATTTCCTGCAGAAGTCTTAACTGGCCCTAAAGTTATCTTCAGCGTGACGTCCTCGAGTGCAGAACCAGATGACTTACTGTTATTCTTTTCTAGAGCAAGAAGCGAATGGCCTTAGCATAATTTACTGGGATCTTGATAGGGTTATGTTATACAGATTTCTTTTTTTTATAGTGATACTTACTACTATGAGATTATACCTGTGTACACACACATAATTACAGAAAACTTCCAACATAACAAAGATCTAGTTTGTGCTATCAAAGGTGGCTTTCCATCTAATCATGTCATCAGTGAGTCACAGCATGACTCTTTTCATGAAGTTTCTTTGTCTTTTTCAGTTACAGGTTTTATTTCACTTGTATAAATCACTTCTAAAGCTATAGTTTTCATACCTTCGGGGAGTGTAGTGCCTCCCATGGAGATAGCAATACTGTATTAAGTTTTTTAGATTATAGCCAACATGTCTTTTACTCGGTCTCTGTTATTGCCATGAAATCCTAGTTTTAGTATTGGCCAAATTAATATTTTCATAACAATTTAATTTTTAGCGAATCTCATTTTGTTTGTGTATTTGTTATTTTTCACCTAAAGGAAAGAACGCTTGGTGTATGTGGGTATCAGCATTGAAAACATCATTCCTCCACAAGTAAGTTTCTGGTTTGCAGTATTTTTAAAGGGGAGACTATCTTAATTGTTCTAAAATTTAACTCACATTATGTAATTTGAGTAGTCTTGAATATATAATATACCTGTTGTTATGGATTGAATTGTGTCCCCAAAAAATATGTGTTGTAAATCCTAATCTCTGTGCCCCTGGTTATAATCCCATTTGGGAATGGGTTGTCTTTGCTATGTTAATGAGTCAGGATTAGTGTAGGGTTTATCTTGAGTCAATCTCTTTTGAGATACAAAAGAGACTAAATAAGCATGAGAGAAGTAGAGATGGGGGAACAGAGATGCCAAGGCATGGGAAGATCACCCAGGAACAGAAGCTCAAAGAGACAAGGACCTTCCTCCACAGCCAACAGAGTCAGAAAGCCTTCCCCTAGGGCCAGCACACTGTATTCTGACTTAAAGCCTTCTGAACTGTGAGAAAATAAATTTCTGTTTGTTAAAGCCACCCACCTGTGGTATTTCTGTTACAGCAGCACTAGATAACTAAGATGCCTGTTTTATTAAAAATGAAAATACAGAACCTTAAAAGGAAAAAACTTCACCCGTAACCCCTCTGTGATCGAAATAATGTGTATGTAGATAGCCCAAAAATGTGATACCATATCCAAACCAAATTTACAGTTTATACTTTTGGTAAGCATACATTTCATTTTTATTACACTAAGGTAAGTAACTTGTTTTTTAGCCTTTTTATGTGCTGTTTATATAAAATGACTAAAGAATATTTCAGGGAGATTTCTGATTTTTAATTCCCTGCTTATGGAAGAAAACAGAAACTTCAACTTGTATTCTTATTCACAGTTTGGTTGCTTTGAAGGGGTATCATTGCATTGCATTTATTAGACTAGTTTATAATTGAGAAGGTTATTTCATCATGTAACATGTTTTTCATTTGAAATTAAGAAATTCTCTTAGTTTCATTCAGGTTTAATTCATAACCTTAAATATCCTGTCTTGTTCAGTTATCTTCCTTCAGTATCTTACCTCTTTTTCCTTTTAAGTCCATTTTTTTCATTCATTCAGCTTATCTATTAAATATCTTCTACTACGTGTTAAGTTATTTGTTAAAAAGATTATTGATGGGAAAACATCATGATTGTTCTAAAAGATGTAAACTCACAGAAGTGTAAGAATTCTAATACAGAAGCGTTTCATCCACTGACCACCTGTATTCTCTTTAATCTGTGCGCTTCATGTTACCATGTTTATTCTGTTTTCGGGGATCGTTTCATCCTTTTCAGACCTTTCATAGTGTTGCCTAGATGGCAATTTAGAAAACTAATAATTCCAGGAAACTTTGTTCTGTCATGCATAATAACCTATATACTTACTATCATATTTTTAAACCAGGAGCCAGATTTTTCTGAAGACCAAGAAGAAAAGAAAAAAGATTCAAAAAAATCCAAAGCAAACTTGCTTGAAAGGAGGTCAACAAGAACACGGAAATGTATAAGTTATAGGTATGAAATATGTGGAAATGGTTACAATGAAAGGGTAAAAAGTGTTTTTAAAATTAGACAACATGACCTAGAAGTGTATGCTTTTCCCATCACAGTGATCATCAGCAATTGTATGTATGTTTCTTATCTTGCATCTTTAAAGTCATAGAAATTTAGAACAGCCAGCACAATCTTTTCCAAATGTGAATCTGCTCTTGTCAGCCTCTTTTGCTTGACATACTTTAAGATAAACTTTAGGAGGCTTCCCATAGCTCTCAGGATAAGGATTGATGCCTTTAACAAGGTCAGTAAGGTGCTGCATAATCTGATCTCTCATACCTTTCAGGTTCCTTCACATCCACATTTCCCCTCGTTCTGTGTACTAGCTACAACTGTCGTCCTTCAGTGCCAGTCCCTTTGCACATATTCTTTACTCTGCCTGTAATTTCTCTCCCATTTTCATCTTGAGGCCCTGGGTGGTGCGAACAGTTAAGTGTTTGACTATTAGCCAAAAGGTTAGCAGTTTAAACCCACCCAGAGGCATCTTGGAAGACAGGCCACAGCCTTGAAAACCCTAGGAGCAGTTCCACTCTGCACGCATGGGTTACCATGAGTCTAAGTCAGCTTGAAGACAGCTAATAACAACAGCCTTCTCTAGATGAAATCCTCCTGTTATATGCCCTCATAACTGCCAGTTCCCCTCCTTAAAAGCACTTATAGTTGTAATGTGTGTGATTATAATGATTTGGTTGTTTTTATTCCCCTTTAGACTGTTAGCATGAAGATGAAAGCTATATCTATTTTACATATCCTCATATCCCCTGCACCTACTATAGTGCCGATAAGTAGTAAGTGTTCCATAAATGCCTACCGAAAGAATCAGTAAAAAAATCTGGTTTACCTTCTGCCACTAAAGGTACCAGAGATTTGGATAACACCAAAATAGCCTTTTAACTTGAATAAGTAGAGATGAAAATCTAAGTTGATTTTATAGACCTCTCAATCCTGAGGTTGCTTCTTATTCAGTGTTCATGGAAGAGTTCCCTGTATATAGTTTACTGCTGCTACTGCTATTGTTGTTAAAACTTTATAAAATGCAGTAGGACAGTAATATATATGGGAACAGTGTCCATCTTATCCTTTAGAAAAAGAACTTTGAAAAAATAACAAGTACCATTCTGTATAAAACCATTATAACTAATGATGTTAAAGCCTTTCAGATGGAACGTGCAAGTATACAATCAGTTCTTTTGTAACACAGTATTGGTGCCCCTAAGTATCATCATGCTATGCAAAAATCACACAGTAAAAACCATAGGGGTTATGGGAAATACGGAGTTAGGGCCAGAACACTCAAAAGCTTCATTAGTGACACCTTAAGAATAAAAGAAAGGAGCCTAATGAAAATGGTTGTGCTGTTTGATACATGTTAAATGGTTAAGAGATACATAAATACTATAGTAAGTATGGCATTTTACCTTGTAAAAGACCTGAAGTTTGCCAGTGGAACATGAGTGTGAGGACGGCTGTAGTTTTAAGTAGAAGGAGGGTTATCTGAAATCAGACAGAAAGTTCTCACACGAGATGGGGATTCGTGTGCCTTGAACACACATGGTAAACTGAAGTAGCTAGTGGATGTTTGAGGTGTGTGTGTGCATTTGTGGGTATGCAGTTCAGTTCAACCAAGTGCAGTTTTTTGCGTTCGCCTAATGTTTCTCATGAACGAAATCACGCATGAGCGAGTGTGAAATATATATTATCCTCACATTGTTTCCTAATACTTCAGTCACATTGGAACAAATTTTAGTTTTCAAAAGAACCATCACAGAACTGATTATATTGTCTTTCAGACCTGATGTAATTGTGGTTATTAAAAGAATCAGAGATTTACTATCATTTAATAATTCTTTTTTTTTTTTTTTTTTTTCTTTATTAAGCTTCAAGTGAACGTTTACAAATCCAATCAGTCTGTCGCATATAAGTTTACATACATCTCACTCCCTACTCCCACTTACTCTCCCCGTCTTGAGTCAGCCCTTTCAGTCTCTCCTTTCTTGACAATTTTGCCGGCTTCCCTCTCTCTCTATCCTCCCATCCCCCCTCCAGACAAGAGTTGCCAACACAATCTCAAGTGTACACCTGATATAATTAGCTCACTCTTCATCAGCGTCTCTCTCCCACCCGCTGACCAGTCCCTTTCATGTCTGATGAGTTGTCTTCAGGGATGGTTCCTGTCCTGTGTCAACAGAAGGTCTGGAGAGCATGACCGCCGGGATTCCTCCAGTCTCAGTCAGACCATTAAGTTTGGTCTTCTTATGAGAATTTGGGGTCTGCATCCCACTGCTCTCCTGCTCCCTCAGGGGTCCTCTGCTGAGCTCCCTGTCGGGGCAGTCATCGATTGTGGCCGGGCACCAACTAGTTCTTCTGGTCTCAGGATGATGTAGGTCTCTGGTTCATGTGGCCCTTTCTGTCTCTTGGGCTCTTAGTTGTCATGTGGGCTTGGTGTTCTTCATTTTCCTTTGCTCCAGGTGGGTTGAGACCAATTGCTGCATCTTAGATGGCTGCTTGTTAGCATTTAAGACCCCAGACGCCACATTTCAAAGTGGGATGCAGAATGATTTCATAATAGAATTATTTTGCCAATTGACTTAGAAGTCCCCGCAAACCATGTTCCCCAGACCCCCGCGCTTGCTCCGCTGAGCTTTGAAGCATTCATTTTATCCCGGAAACTTCTTTGCTTTTGGTCCAGTCCAATTGAGCTGACCTTCCATGTATTGAGTGTTGTCTTTCCCTTCACCTAAAGCAGTTCTTATCTACTGATTAATCAATAAAAAAACCCTCTCCCACCCTCCCTCCCTCCCCCCCTCGTAACCACAAAAGTATGTGTTCTTCTCAGGTTTACTATTTCTCAAGATCTTATAATAGTGGTCTTATACAGTATTTGTCCTTTTGCCTCTGACTCATTTCGCTCAGCATAATGCCTTCCAGGTTCCTCCATGTTATGAAATGTTTCAGAGATTCGTCACTGTTCTTTATCGATGCGTAGTATTCCATTGTGTGAATATACCACAATTTATTTACCCATTCATCCGTTGATGGACACCTTGGTTGCTTCCAACTTTTTGCTATTGTAAACAGAGCTGCAATAAACATGGGTGTGCATATATCTGTTTGTATGAAGGCTCTTGTATCTCTAGGGTATATTCCGAGGAGTGGGATTTCTGGGTTGTATGGTAGTTCTATTTCTAACTGTTTAAGATAACGCCAGATAGATTTCCAAAGTGGTTGTACCATTTTACATTCCCACCAGCAGTGTATGAGAGTTCCAATCTCTCCGCAGCCTCTCCAACATTTATTATTTTGTGTTTTTTGGATTAATGCCAGCCTTGCTGGTGTGAGATGGAATCTCATCGTAGTTTTAATTTGCATTTCTCTAATGGCTAATGATCGAGAGCATTTTCTCATGTATCTGTTGGCTGTCTGAATATCTTCTTTAGAGAAATGTGTGTTCATATCCTTTGCCCACTTCTTGATTGGGTTGTTTGTCTTTTTGTGGTTGAGTTTTGACAGAATCATGTAGATTTTAGAGATCAGGCGCTGGTCGGAGATGTCATAGCTGAAAATTCTTTCCCAATCTGTAGGTGGTCTTTTTACTCTTTTGGTGAAGTCTTTAGATGAGCATAGGTGTTTGATTTTTAGGAGCTCCCAGTTATCGGGTTTCTCTTCATCATTTTTGGTAATGTTTTGTATTCTGTTTATACCTTGTATTAGGGCTCCTAGGGTTGTCCCAATTTTTTCTTCCATGATCTTTATCGTTTTAGTCTTTATGTTTAGGTCTTTGATCCACTTGGAGTTAGTTTTTGTGCATGGTGTGAGGTATGGGTCCTGTTTCATTTTTTTGCAAATGGATATCCAGTTATGCCAGCACCATTTGTTAAAAAGGCTGTCTTTTCCCCAGTTAATTGACACTGGTCCTTTGTCAAATATCAGCTGCTCATACGTGGATGGATCTATGTCTGGGTTCTCAATTCTGTTCCATTGGTCTATGTGTCTGTTGTTGTACCAATACCAGGCTGTTTTGACTACTGTGGCAGTATAATAGGTTCTGAAGTCAGGTAAGGTGAGGCCTCCCACTTTCTTCTTCTTTTTCAGTAGTGCTTTGCTTATCCGGGGCTTCTTTCCCTTCCATATGAAATTGGTGATTTGTTTCTCTATCCCCTTAAAATATGACATTGGAATTTGGATCGGAAGTGCGTTAAATGTATAGATGGCTTTTGGTAGAATAGACATTTTTACTATGTTAAGTCTTCCTATCCATGAGCAAGGTATGTTTTTCCACTTAAGTATGTCCTTTTGAATTTCTTGTAGTAGAGCTTTGTAGTTTTCTTTGTATAGGTCTTTTACATCTTTGGTAAGATTTATTCCTAAGTATCTTATCTTCTTGGGGGCTACCGTGAATGGTATTGATTTGGTTATTTCCTCTTCGGTGTTCTTTTTGTTGATGTAGAGGAATCCAAGTGATTTTTGTATGTTTATTTTATAACCTGAGACTCTGCCAAACTCTTCTATTAGTTTCAGTAGTTTTCTGGAGGATTCCTTAGGGTTTTCTGTGTATATAATCATGTCATCTGCAAATAGTGATAACTTTACTTCTTCCTTGCCAATCCGGATACCTTTTATTTCTTTGTCTAGCCTGATTGCCCTGGCTAAGACTTCCAACACGATGTTGAATAAGAGCGGTGATAAAGGGCATCCTTGTCTGGTTCCCGTTCTCAAGGGAAATGCTTTCAGGTTCTCTCCATTTAGAGTGATATTGGCTGTTGGCTTTGCATAGATGCCCTTTATTATGTTGAGGAATTTTCCTTCAATTCCTATTTTGGTAAGAGTTTTTATCATAAATGGGTGTTGGACTTTGTCAAATGCCTTTTCTGCATCAATTGATAAGATCATGTGGTTTTTGTCTTTTGTTTTATTTATGTGATGGATTACATTAATGGTTTTTCTGATATTAAACCAGCCTTGCATACCTGGTATAAATCCCACTTGATCAGGGTGAATTATTTTTTTGATGTGTTGTTGGATTCTATTGGCTAGAATTTTGTTGAGGATTTTTGCATCAATGTTCATGAGGGATATAGGTCTATAATTTTCTTTTTTTGTAATGTCTTTACCTGGTTTTGGTATCAGGGAGATGGTGGCTTCATAGAATGAGTTGGGTAGTATTCCGTCATTTTCTATGCTTTGGAATACCTTTAGTAGTAGTGGTGTTAACTCTTCTCTGAAAATTTGGTAGAACTCTGCAGTGAAGCCGTCCGGGCCAGGACTTTTTTTTGTTGGGAGTTTTTTGATTACCGTTTCAATCTCTTTTTTTGTTATGGGTCTATTTAGTTGTTCTGCTTCTGAATGTGTTAGTTTAGGTAGGTAGTGTTTTTCAAGGAATTCATCCATTTCTTCTAGGTTTTCAAATTTGTTAGAGTACAATTTTTCATAATAATCTGAAATGATTCTTTTAATTTCATTTGGTTCTGTTGTGATGTGGTCCTTCTCATTTCTTATTCGGGTTATTTGTTTCCTTTCCTGTATTTCTTTAGTCAGTCTAGCCAATGGTTTATCAATTTTGTTAATTTTTTCAAAGAACCAGCTTTTGGCTTTGTTAATTCTTTCAATTGTTTTTCTGTTCTCTAATTCATTTAGTTCAGCTCTAATTTTTATTATTTGTTTTCTTCTGGTGCCTGATGGATTCTTTTGTTGCTCACTTTCTATTTGTTCAAGTTGTAGGGACAGTTCTCTGATTTTGGCTCTTTCTTCTTTTTGTATGTGTGCATTTATTGATATAAATTGACCTCTGAGCACTGCTTTTGCTGTGTCCCAGAGGTTTTGATAGGAAGTATTTTCATTCTCGTTGCTTTCTATGAATTTCCTTATTCCCTCCTTGATGTCTTCTATAACCCAGTCTTTTTTCAGGAGGGTATTGTTCATTTTCCAAGTATTTGATTTCTTTTCCCTCGTTCTTCTGTTATTGATCTCTAGTTTTATTGCCTTGTGGTCTGAGAAGATGCTTTGTAATATTTCGATGTTTTGGACTCTGCAAAGGTTTGTTTTATGACCTAATATGTGGTCTATTCTAGAGAATGTTCCATGTGCGCTAGAAAAAAAAGTATACTTTGCAGCAGTTGGGTGGAGAGTTCTGTATAAGTCAATGAGGTCAAGTTGGTTGATTGTTGTAATTAGATCTTCCGTGTCTCTGTTGAGCTTCTTACTGGATGTCCTGTCCTTCTCCGAAAGGGGTGTGTTGAAGTCTCCTACTATAATTGTGGAGGTATCTATCTCGCTTTTCAGTTCTGTTAAAATTTGATTTATATATCTTGCAGCCCTGTCATTGGGTGCGTAAATATTTAATATGGTTATGTCTTCCTG
Source organism: Elephas maximus indicus (assembly GCF_024166365.1). Classification (NCBI taxonomy): domain Eukaryota; kingdom Metazoa; phylum Chordata; class Mammalia; order Proboscidea; family Elephantidae; genus Elephas; species Elephas maximus. Next base: position 44,427,861 of record NC_064825.1, read on the forward strand.
ATCAATTGTCCCTTTTATCATTATATAGTGTCCTTCTTTATCCTTTGTGGTGGATTTAAGTCTAAAGTCTATTTTGTCAGAAATTAATATTGCTACTCCTCTTCTTTTTTGCTTATTGTTTGCTTGATATACTTTTTTCCATCCTTTGAGTTTTAGTTTGTTTGTGTCTCTAAGTCTAAGGTGTGTCTCTTGTAGGCAGCATATAGATGGATCGTGTTTCTTTATCCAGTCTGTGACTCTCTGTCTCTTTATTGGTGCATTTAGTCCATTTACATTCAGGGTAATTATAGATAAATAAGTTTTTAGTGCTGTCATTTTGATGCCTTTTTATGTGTGTTGTTGACAATTTCATTTTTCCACATACTTTTTTGTGCTGAGGCGTTTTTCTTAGTAAATTGTGAGATCCTCACTTTCATAGTGTTTGACTTTATGTTAGTTGAGTCGTTACGTTTTTCTTGGTTTTTGTCTTGAGTTATAGAGTTGTTATACCTTTTTGTGGTTACCTCATTATATACCCCTATTTTTCTAAGTAAAAACCTAACTTGTATTGTTCTATATCGCCTTGTATCACTCTCCATATGGCAGTTCAATGCCTCCTGTATTTAGTCCCTCTTTTTGATTATTGTGATCTTTTACCTATTGACTTCCATGATTCCCTGTTATGTGTATTTTTTTTTTAATTAATCTTAATTTGTTTGTTTTTGTGATTTCCCTATTTGAGTTGATATCAGGACGTTCTGTTTTGTGACCTTGTGTTGTGCTGATATCTGATATTATTGGTTCTCTGACCAAACAATATCCTTTAGTATTTCTTGTAGCTTTGGTTTGGTTTTTGCAAATTCTCTAAACTTGTGTTTGTCTGTAAATATCTTAATTTCGCCTTCATATTTCAGAGAGAGTTTTGCTGGATATATGATCCTTGGTTGGCAGTTTTTCTCCTTCAGTGTTCTGTATATGTCGTCCCATTCCCTTCTTGCCTGCATGGTTTCTGCTGAGTAGTCAGAACATATTCTTATTGATTCTCCCTTGAAGGAAACCTTTCTTTTCTCCCTGGCTGCTTTTAAAATTTTCTGTTTATCTTTGGTTTTGGTGAGTTTGATGATAATATGTCTTGGTGTTTTTCTTTTTGGATCAATCTTAAATGGGGTTCGATGAGCATCTTGGATAGATATCCTTTCGTCTTTCATGATGTCAGGGAAGTTTTCTGTCAGAAGTTCTTCAACTATTTTCTCTGTGTTTTCTGTCCCCCCTCCCTGTTCTGGGACTCCAATCACCCGCAGGTTATCCTTCTTGATAGAGTCCCACATAATTCTTAGGGTTTCTTCATTTTTTTTAATTCTTTTATCTGATTTTTTTTCAGCTATGTTGGTGTTGATTCCCTGGTCCTCCAGATGTCCCAGTCTGCATTCTAATTGCTCGAGTCTGCTCCTCTGACTTCCTAGTGTGTTGTCTAATTCTGTTATTTTATTGTTAATCTTTTGGATTTCTACATGTTGTCTCTCTATGGATTCTTGCAACTTATTAATTTTTCCAGTATGTTCTTGAATAATCTTTTTGAGTTCTTCAACAGTTTTATCAGTGTGTTCCTTGGCTTTTTCTGCAGATATCCTAATTTCATTTGTGATATCATTAAGCATTCTGTAAATTAGTTTTTTATATTCTGTATCTGATAATTCCAAAATTGTATCTTCATTTGGGAAAGATTTTGATTCTTTTGTTTGGGGAGTTGGAGAAGCTGTCACGGTCTGCTTCTTTAAGTGGTTTGATATGGATTGTTGTCTCCGAGCCATCACTGGGAAACTAGTTTTTCCAGAAAATCCGCTAAAAAAAAACTGCAGTCAGATCCCTATCAGAGTTCTCCCTCTGGCTCAGGCTATTCAGATGTTAATGAAGCCGCCTGGGGAGGGTGGGGGAGGGAACAGAGAGATAGGAGAGTAGCACCTCAGAATATAGCCAGAGTTGCTTGTCTTGCTTGGAATGACTATTATATCTGAGATTCCCGCGGGCGCGTCGCCTATGTGTGCTGTCTGTGTGGAGATTGCCCCCGGGGGGTCTGGCCCGCTGGAGTCACGGTCAGATCCTCCGCTTCCAGCCCCACGCCCAGCGTCAAGGCTCCCCTACTGGGACGGTGCACTCTCGACTCCAAAATCAGTCGCTGCCTCCCGGGGACTTCTCGTCCCTCCAGCCGCGTGGCCGTGCCGCCCCCGTGAACCAGGTGGGCCCCCTCCCGGGGTTAGTTCAGATTGGTGGAGTAGCTCCCCGTGCTTATGCCGCGACCGAGTGTCCCGGCTGGAACGCTGTTCTCCCCGCTCCAATACCAGCCGCTGCCTCCCGGGGACTTCTCCCACCGGCTGCGTCCCACGCCGCCCGCGCGACCCGGATGGTCACCTTCCCGGGGTTAGTTCAGGGGGTGGAGCAACTCTCCGTGTTTATGGCGTACCTGCGTGCAGTCCAAATCCCTGTGGGACGGCTCCCCGGCTCGGACGCTGCTCTTTCTGCTCCAAGATCAGTCACTGCCTCCCGGGGACCTCTCCTAACGGCTGCGTCCCACGCCACCCGTGGAACCGGCTAGTCCCCCTCCCGGGGTTAGTTCAGGGGGGTGGAGCAGGTCTCTGTGCTTGTGCCGTACCTGACTGGTATGCTGGCTCCAGGCTCTGGAAACAATCGCTGCTTCCCCGTATTAGTTCGTTCTCCGTCTCTAAGTCTGTGTTTGTTGTTCAGGGTTCGTAGATTGTTATGTATGTGATCGATTCACTTGTTTTTCCGTGTCTTTGTTGTAAGAGGGATCCGAGGTAGCGTCTGCCTAGTCCGCCATCTTGGCTCCGCCTCCTTTAATAATTCTTTATTAGATTTTTATCTTTTCTAACTGAGAGGGTGACATCTGAGTTTATTAGAGGGAACATTGGATTGGGAGTCAGAAGACTAAGATTATATTCCTGGCTCTGCCACTTACTAGCTGTGTATCTTTGCGTGGTTCATTTCCTGTGTCTTGGTTATCTCATCTGTGATGGTAGATTAACCCAGATGATTCCTAAGATCCCTCTCAGCTCTAAAATTGTATGTAACATTAATCTAGGAATTTACGGTAAACTGTGTGTTTTAGTGCGATTTATTTATTTATGCCTTACCCTATTCCCAAAAGTGATTAAAGGAAGGTGTATGGTCTTAGTGTGAGGAGGAACCTTTTTAAGCATAACACCAAAGGCAGAAACAATAATGAAAAGGATATTTATTACATAAAAATTAAAAATTGTTAAGACTCAAAGCATTTACAAAAGAAAATGTTTGTTTGCAAAGAAGTTTTGTAAAGGCATTAGAATTTAGAAGGAATGGCTTATGAATTTTTAAAAAGTACAGTGGGTATAGTTTTTTCATGGTAGAAATATAGCAGTTTTTCACATGCTGTCTCCAAAGGCTTTTGCATATCTTCAGGCACTAATATTTTAGAAGGCAAGGATAAAGCTGGTTTTGTTAGAGAATCAGTTGCTCATGGGAAATTCAGGGTTCATTTATTTTGGAGACTAGAACTAGACAGGGTGACTTTGTTTATGCTGAGGGAGGGAGGCTGTCTGACTGGAGACATGATGGGTACACTTCATAATTGTAACAGAGCAAGATGTCAATTTTGCTTTCTTAAAACTTAAAAAAAAAAAAGCAGAGTTTAAAAGGGAAACACATTGAATAAAAATAATCACAACATGACAAAGAGGTTAAAATCTTTAATAAATATAAAACTCTTACAAACCAGTAGGAAAAGATGAGTACACTGGCCATAAGGGGGAAGGGGGGAGGCAAAGAATACAAACTAGTGCTTTACAAAAGAAAAAGTAAAAATGACCAATATACAAGAAAATAATATTTGGCATTAGTAATCAAATGAAAACTAAATGAGCAAGAAAATAACTCATCTTCCAATTAGAAAAAAAAAACTCAGTGATGAAATTTACTTCATGGTTGTATTATAAATTGATACAACCCTTTGAAGAATAATTCTTACCTTAAAATTTTGAATGCCTTTTAAAGTCAGTGATTTCACTTGTAGTAAGAACACCAAGAACAACCCTGTAGTCTAACAAAATCTCACAGAGGAACTACGGAGTGTCTCACCAAACAAAGGAAAAAGGTAGTTATTGTAGGATTCTGAAGAAGGATGTACGTTAGGTGAAATTTAAATGAAGCAGTGTTTTGAGAGGCTCAGAGTAAAGCAAGGCCCTGTAAATGGGTCAATATCAGGTCTGGACTGCAAAAGTGGACCCAGGGTTCTGTTTCCTTAGAAACAAAGTTAAGATAGAGTAGGAGCCCTGGTGGCAGAAAGGTTAAGCGCTCGGCTACTAACTAAGGTCGGTGTTTTGAATCCATCAGGCTTCCCTGCAGGAGAAAAGACCTGGCCAGCTGCACCTATAAAGATTATAGCCTAGGACACCAGATGGGGTAGTTCTACTCTGTCACAAGTTGACTCAATGGCACTTAGCAACAAGAAGATAGATGTGGATTGTTGTGTTATTGTTGTTGTTAGGTGCCCTCAAGTTGGTTCTGACTCATAGCAACCCCGTGTACAAAAGAACGGAACACTACGTGGTCCCCTGCCATCCTCACAATCCTTGTTTTTAGAGCCCATTGGTGCAGCCTCTGTGTCAGTCCATCTCGTTGAAGGTCTTCCTCTTTTTCACTGACCCTCTACCAAGCATGATGCGTTTCTCCAGGGACTGGCCCCTCCTGATAACATATCCAAAGTACATGAGACAAAGCCTTGTCATCCTCACTTCTAAGGAGTGTTCTGGCAGTACTTCTTCCAAGACAGATTTGTTTGTTCTTCTGGCAGTCCATGGTATATTCAATATTCTTCACCAACACCGTAATTCAAAGGCATCAATTCTTCTTTGGTCTTAACTTCTTCATTGTCCAGCTTTTGTACGCATATGAGGCGATTGAAAAGAGCATGGCTTGGGTCAGGCGCACTTCAGTCCTCAAAGTGACATCTTTGCTTTTAACACTTGAAAAGGTCTTTTACAGGAGATACGCCCAGTGCAATATGTCATTTGATTTCTTGACTGCTGCTTCCATGAGCGTTGACTGTGGATCCAAGTAAAATGAAATCTTTGACAAGTTCAGTCTTTTCTCCATTTACCATGATGTTGCTTATTGGTCCAGTTGTGAGGGGTTTTGTTTTCTTTATGTTGAGGTGTAATCCATACTGAAAGCTGTAGTCTTTGATCTTCATCAGTAAGTGCTTCAAGTCCTCTTCACCTTCGGCAAGCACGGTTGTGTCATCTGCATGTCACCGGTTGTTAGAGTCTTCCTCCAATCCTGAAGCCGCGTTTTTCTTCATATAGACCGTTTTCTCTGATTACTTGCTCAACATACAGACTGAATAAGTCATGAAAGAATACAATGGAACCAATAAGCATCACCATGATAAATGGAGAAAAGATTAAAGTTGTCAAGAATTTCGTTTCACTTGGACCTCTAGTAATACTCCCTTGGAGCCCTGGTGGCGTAGTGGTTAAGAGCTTGGCAGCTAACGAAAAGGTCGGTAGTTCAAATCCACCAACCACTCCTTGGAAACCCTATGGGGCAGTTCTCCTGTGTTCTATATGGTCGCTATGAGTCAGAATTGACTCAGCAGCAATGGGTTTGGTCTTTTTTTGGGTGAATATATTTTCCTAGAGAGAAAACCCCTACCTTTAATGAATTTCCCAATTTGGATTTTAGTCTTGACGCTGTTTTTAATCCATTGTTGTGACCTTAATCCAACATTGTCAAATAGAATTTACTATGATGATGGAAATGTTCTATTTATGTGTTGTTCGCTGTGGCTCGTGAGAAGCAGAATTTTCATTTTATTTAGTTTAAATATAAATAGCCACATATGGCTAATAATTACCATATTTTTTAGCAGTCTTAGGCAAGTCACTTTAACCCTTTGGTCACCTTAGCCTTAAAGTGAAAGGCATTTTATATATGAAGAAATCATCTTAGGAATTGTGTAGTCTTGATCCTTTTCTTTAAGTAGAGAAAGTGCATTCTAGTTCTAAAAACCTGACAGTCTGCTTATGATTTAAGGAATAATAATATAATCTTCAGTTTTTTTAATAATATAATTATTATACTTAGTATTATTTGTGGGATACTAATGTTCTACTTTGCTGTATGATTTGTATAGCAAATCCAGCGTAGCTTAGTTTTTTTGTACAGCCCATAACCTAAGAATGGTTTTGACATTTTTAAATGGTTGAAAACATCAAGAGAAGAATAATATTCCATGAAATCCACGTTCCGGTGTCCATAAATAAAATGTTGTTGGAACACAGCCAGGCTCATTCTGTTTCTGTATTGTCTGTGGCTGCTGTTGCGCTACCCTGCAGAGTTGAGGAGTGGCAACAGAAATTGTCTGGTTTGCAAAGACTAAAATCTTCACTACATTGCCCTTTTAAAAAATGTTTGCTGGCCACTAGTATAGATGATCTTTAGAAAAGCAAACAACAGCTTATGAACTAGGTACTGATTTACAAATCTCTATTTTACAAAAGAAGAAATTGACATTAAGAAGAGTGGGGTGATGTGGTCAAGCCACACAGTTCAGAAGTGGCAGAGAGCTCTTTTGTATCGAGGCCCTCCTAACCCATATGTCAGGACAGGCTGTAACATGAATGTTATATATATTTTAGATTTGATGAGTTTGATGAAGCAATTGATGAAGCTATAGAAGATGATATCAAAGAAGCTGATGGAGGAGGTATGTGTTTATCATTCTCTTTTCTTCATATAACTTTGCCAGCAAGGTGTAGGCCCTGATTAGGGCAGTGACCATAGGTTTTGTATTCCCCTCCCCTTTGTACATCACAAGCACTGTTAATATTAATTGTCTCCAACCAAAATAATCTGTGAAAATAATCTTTGCCTATAGCTCAGATCTTACTAATTATATTAAAAGTGGTTTTGTTTTATGGTCTGATATAAAATATAAATGTTCCCCCATAAAAATTTTCTTCTGGTTCCAAATAGATATCAAGTGAAATTTTCCTGTTCTCTACGATTTTTAGATCAGTAATGTACAAAGTGGAAACCCTGGTGGCGTAGTGGTTAAGTGCTACGGCTGCTAACCAAGCGATTGGCAGTTCAGATCCGCCAGGCGCTCCTTGGAAACTCTATGGGGCAGTTCTACTCTGTCCTGTAGGGTCGCTATGAGTTGGAATTGACTCAATGGCAGTGGGTTTGGTTTTTTTTGGTTTTTATAGCCGATTACCAGTGTTCCGATGTGTGGCATGTGGTTTCTATTTAGTTATTATAGGCACTCTAGGAAGGATTAATAATAAGTAGGTTGTAGCGCGCCTGAAGAAGTCACTAGATGTGTGTCTTGTTTACATCTTTGTTGTTGAATTCTTGTTTTTTTCTGAACTGCAAATAGTAAAAAAAAAAATACCTCTTTCTAAAGCCGTGTCCAAAAGACAGTTTTCAAGAAGACATTCTTGAGTGACTCCTAATGGGTATGGAGTTTCTTTTTGGAGTGATGAGGATGTTCTAGAATTAGTAGTGATAGTTGCAGAACTTGTGAATATACTAAAAATCTCTGGATCGTACACTTCACAAGGGTGAATATTATGGTGTGTGAATAACCTCCATAAAAAAAGAAGAGATTCTCTACATAGTGAACTTCTTTTCAGTAGGATAAATGAGCGCTAAAACTCTCTTGATGAGAAGCCTATCAGCTGAATTGTGAGAAGACTGCATATATGTGGGAAGAAAACTGAGAAATCAAAGGAAGTGCTCTTAAGCAGAGAATAACGACAGTCTCTAGAAATGAAAGGGAAGCATTTAATAAATGTACAGTTTCTTTCTCTCTCTAACTCAGGAGTTGGCCGAGGAAAAGATATCTCCACCATCACAGGTCACCGTGGGAAAGACATCTCTACTATTTTGGAGGAAGAAAGAAAAGAAAATAAACGACCCCAGAGGGCTGCTGCTGCCCGACGGAAGAAACGCCGGCGACTGAATGATCTAGACAGTGACAGCAACCTGGACGAAGAAGAGAGTGAGGATGAATTTAAGATCAGTGATGGGTAGGTGGTCTACCAGTAGACCCTGTTCCCTAGATGCAGCCGTATACAGGACTAGCAGAGAGAGGCTTGGCCGTGTTGTGATGGGGCTTTTGTGGCATATGCACAAGAGAACTATTGTTTATTTTCAGGATATTTAAAGCAGATTTAAGAATGCTGATCTTGGTCCTTTTTAGATTCAAACAGAAAGTAGGTTTGTGGTTAGTTGTTTAATACTCAAAATTGTATTTAAATGAGATTAACTGTAATTGAACTTTCACTTATTCAGAGCCTTTTTATGTTGCTTTGTGCCACTTTCTGAGCTACAAAGTTAACACACCATCCATGTTCCTGAGGGGTTCCCAGTGAAGTGTGAGAAATAGACAAGTATTTAGATTCACAACTATTCTCCAGTGATCCATGGAGATTGGGGTGGGGCACGTAATCCCATCTGGGAGATTAGGCAAAGCTTGCCTACAGATCAGGCATTGAAACAATACTGCAAAGTTGCTTCTCTCAGACTGTTTAGTGGAAGGAACCGTCATATAGACCAAAAAGAGCCATGTTGCATGATTATTACTAAAATATAAAAAAAAAAAATACATAGTAAAGCGTAAATCACAGTACAGAGGAGAGTTGGCTCAATCCAGGGAGATCCAGGAAAGTCTCACAGTGGAATTAAGCTTGATCTGAAATTTGAAGAATGAATAACTGGGCACATCAATGAGTTTTGGATTAGAGGCAGGATGAGGAAAGAAGACATTCCAAGCAGAGAATTCCTGTTTCCAAGGCAGCAAGGCAAAAAGCATCATAGAATATTTGGTAAATTCCTTGTGGCTCAGGATAGCAAGAATTTATGGATGAATTAGAAAGTGCCCTGCTGGAGGTAAAGGTAAGAGATTTTTTTTTTAAAGGAATTTGATCATAGAGTGTTTTGTTCCTCATGCATAGGAGTTTGAACTTTATCCTGAAGCTAATGAAAAACCACCAGAGGGTTTTAAACATCAGACTAATGTGAGATTTATGTTTCAGAAAGATTTGTCCTGGCATTCATTTGAAGGAAATATTGAGGGGAATTGTGACCAGACATTAGGCCATTTGGGAAGTTGTTGTAATTGTTTGGGTAGGAGATGAGAGCCTGAAGAGGAGAAAGGAATCTGCTCTGAGGGTATCGTTTTTTTAAGAGAGAGACTCAGGTGGAATTAGTAATTGATTAGATGTGGGAAATGAAATTAGGATAAATACCAGGTTCTTGGTTTAAGTTACTGAGGAACACGAAAGAGAGGAGCAGGTTGGGAAATAATGAATTCATTTCTGGACATGTTAATTTTAAGGTACTTGGGGAACATACCAAGAGGCCAGAGTAATTTATGTACAACAGTCAGCATCAATCCATCTGCATAACACCCCTTAAGAAAAAGGTAGGCAGCAAAACATTTCTCCATTTTATAAACAGGGAAATTGATGCAATTACCCAGATATGTTGCACTAACCATTACTTACTGATTCACTGGACTTGCTATAACTTGAACTCAGATCTCTCAAAGATGGATTCATGGTTCCAAGTGCACCATGGTAATTCACCTGGTTTCTCTTGGACAGATCTCAAGATGAGTTTGTTGTATCTGATGACAACCCAGATGAAAGTGAAGAAGATCCACCATCTAACGATGACAGTGACACTGACTTCTGTAGCCGTAGACTGAGGCGACACCCCTCCCGGCCAATGAGGCAAAGCAGGCGTTTGCGGAGAAAGACCCCAAAGAAAAAGTACTCTGATGATGATGAAGAGGAGGAATCTGAAGAGAATAGTAGAGACTCAGGTAAAAATAACTTACATCTGCATCACACCAACTCAATTCTTAAGACTTCTGGAGTTAAGAATTCTTAAAATTCCATTCAATTGTAATATGTAAGTTTTCTGATAAAATGTTTTCAGTTCTATTCTTATGACCTACCAGTAACTAAATTTCTCAGATAAAGCATATTCAGAAAATACACATAAATGGATGTGTTAACTTCATACCAAATTCATTTCGGATTGTGTTAAATCCTTTTGGTGCCAAGTATTTCCATGCCTAGACTTTATGGTATTTCTTGGGAGTCATTCTCAGTAAGCTGAGAACGTTTTTTCCGAGATGCCCAGCTATTGGATAAAGAAGGATCACCAATCATCTCTAATAATTAGACCACCATCAGTGAGCCAGTGGTTTTTATAAATAAGCAGTAGTTGAGGTTATCATAGTTTATGCTTATCCTTATTAGCTGAATAAATAGGATACAATAGCTAAAAGAACACATATGAGTGTTTTATGGAATTGGCAAAGAGGTAGCTGTCATCTTATTAGAAAATTACCACAGACGTAAGTATTACATCCATGACTCTGGCCTGTCTTGCAATTTCTTTTGTTTATTTATTTTTTTTCTAAACTTTTTGGTAAGTCGGAGACATCATGCCCCTTTATTTCCTAAAAACAAGGACATTCTCTTACATAAGCACAGTATACTTATTAAAATCAGAAAATGCAACATTGATATAGTACTATTATCAAGTCAACAGTATACATTCAGATTTCATCGTATCCCAATATTGTTCTTTATGCCTAATTTTTTTTCCTAGTCCAGGATCTAATCCAGGATTACATATTGCATTTATTTATGTCTCTTTATTCTCCTTTACTCTGGAATATTCCTCAAACTTCATCATTCTTGATTTGATATTTTTGAAGAACATAGAATAATTATTTTGTAGAATGTACCTCAACTCCAGTTTTTGTGTTTCCTCATGATTAGATTCATGTTATGCATCTTTGACTAGAATATCACAGAAGTAATTTTGTGTCTTCCAGGGCCCTTCACTGTACTATCTTTCCCTTTGCAAATAATAAGGAAATTTGTAGGATGATACTTTGAGACTATATAAATATCCTGCTCCTTATCACATGTCTTACCCACTAGTTTTAACATCCATTAATGATTGTCTAACTCCGTCATTTTTAAAATATTTATTACTTGGTGGTCTACTGTAAAGAAGAGCTTTCCCCTCTTTCTGTATCTTTCTACTTATTTATCAGTATGTGCTCATAGATTCTTGATTTAGTCAATGGATAAAATCCATTACCATCACTATTTAGGCTCAGTTATTTCCAGATTTGGCCAGAGGGCACCCGTTCAAACTGTTGACTAGTCATTTTGAAATGTGAAATGCATTAAAGAACAAGACGGGATGTGACAGTTCAGTGGAATTTGTTAGCACTCTTGAAGAAGAGCTCTGACGCAAAGAACTGAGTGAGCCCTTTATTGATCAGGCACAGCAAGAGCAGTGCTATCTAGCAACACTCTGAGAGTGTAAGTAACCCTGTGTGCTATATTTAGCATATTTTCATTCCACCTAGGGAAAATCAAAAAACCTCCAATTCTGTACTTTGGAACAAGCTCTTCAGTTTTCTATGGCTAGAGGGTTTAACCTCAGCAGTACATTATGAAGGTATGACTCTAGCTACAAGTAGGACTAGCAGATTGTCAGGAGACAGAATAGTGTCTGTCCACCACAAAGGACAGCTGTGGCAGCTCTAGTGCTGACCTGGTAGCTCTAGGTTGAATGCTATTAAGGATTATTTTTAAAAAATATAAAACATTTTTTAATCTTGAGGATTGACTATTAATAGCATACATTTATGAGGTTTGTCATGAAAGACTCCTGTAAGTTACTCATATTAATTAAAAAGAAAGAGACTAATGAAGTTATTGTTCATTTAAAAATTTTTATGACTAAACTGTTCATAGCAGCTTTACATTTTTGGGGGCAGTTCTGCTCTGTCCTACAGGGTCGCTAGGAGTCAGAATAGACTTGATGGCATGGGGGGGGGGGGTGTGTTTTACATTTTTATAACCTCACTTGGCCACACTTCTACTTAATAGACTTAAACTTTGTACTTCTTTTTCCTTTCTTTTTCAGCAGAAAGTGATTTTAGTGATGATTTCAGTGATGATTTTATAGAAACTCGGCGAAGGCGGTCAAGGAGGAACCAGAAAAGACAAATTAACTACAAAGAAGATTCAGAAAGTGATGGTTCCCAAAAGAGTTTACGACGTGGCAAAGAAATAAGGCGAGTTCACAAGCGCAGGCTTTCCAGCTCAGAGAGTGAAGGTAAGGAATAGATCTCCTGTTTACAGTAGTTCGAACGAGGCAAAAATAGAACTTAAAAAGTGAACTGAGGATTGTGATTCTGTACTATTTCTTAAAAATCAAATGTAATCAGTAATAATTTTGAGACAAAACTCCTTATTCTGTGCCTGGTCACTACTTAGAGTGGAAATAAATGATACTTGGTAAGATACGAATTTTTAAGGTCTCCATTATAATAAGTAAACTCTTTGCTCAAACTAGAAGTCTCAGAAGATGAAGCTTATGATCTGAGCAAGAGTTCTCCTGCTCTTTTCTTTTTACCTTTATTATTCATGGCCCCAATTTTGAAATAAATTCCTATGCCTGAATAGCTAAACAATTCCGATAAAGGTATCTACTGTCTCTCTCCACGTTGCCTGTGAGCTTAGTTGGTAACGGTTTCATCTCTTTATAGCTTGAGCTGTGTCCCACACCAGAAGTGCAAGAAACACGCTAAAATAGGAATTTCTGCCATCAACGTAGTCTTTTTTAGTTAATCTAGAGCTCTTCTTGAGTTTGTTTTAAATTATCCCACCCTCACCTTCTCCCCTTTCTTTTTCATATATTTAATTCTTCATTATTTATGATCTGTTTTGAAGATTGTTTGCTTTCATAGATCCTTGTCACTTAAGTTCTCAGCCCAAGCCAGGGAAGTAAGGGAAAGAAATGTTTGGATGCGGAAGGCTAAAGAAGGTGGTGAACATCTGGTTGAGTGTGTATTTGTCTTTATGTGTCATAAAGACAAACATAAATCTATTAATTCAGCTATTAAATACAAGTATTTCTTTAACCAGGTTTATTCTGGGAATTGTTATAACAGTGAATAAAATAGCCAGAAACATTTCCTGTTTCATATAACTTTTAGCTGGAGGAAGAGAGACAATAGTAAGTCAAATATATGTTAGATGGAGAAATGCAGTAGAGAAAGATAAAGGAGAAAATGAAGACTGGGGACCAGTTGGAATTTCAGATGGGGTAGTATGAAATGCCTCACTAGGAACAACATTTGACTGAAGACCTGAAGGAAATGTTGAGTGTGAGCCATGCAGTTATCTTAAAGAAGAGTGACACAGGCAAATGGAACAGCAGATGTGAAGGCCGTAAGGCAAGCTTGTGCCTGGCATGTTCAAGGAATAGAAGGGAGGCCAGGGTGGTTAGAGCAGAATGAGTGAAGGGAAGAATAGTATGAGATGAGGGCAAAGAGATCAGAGGGGCCAGATGATATTAAGCGGCAGTCAGCAAACTACAGCCCACCTATTTTTGTAAATAAAGTTGTATTGGAATACATCCACATTCGTTCATTTGCATATTATCTATAGCTGCTTTCATGCTACAGTTTGGCCTCCGAAACCTAAAATATTTACTGTCTAGTCCTTTACAGAATACAGTTGCCATTTCCTGATGAGAAGTGGCAGTGTCCAGTTGAACTTTCAGCAGTGATGGACATGTTCTTCATCTGTTCTGTTTGATACAATAGCCACTAACTTCATGTGGCTATTGCGCACTTGAAATGTGGCTAGTGTGAATGAAGAACTAAGTTTTTTTTTGGTTTTAATTTGTGTTTTAAACAGCCACATGACTAGTGGCTACCATTTTGGACAGCACAAATCAGGCCATTATATAGACGTTGGATTTTATTCTGTGTGAGATGAGGGTTTTAAGCAAAGGGTGATATGATCTAACTTAACATTTTAACTTGCTGTGCTATCTGTGTTTTGAATAGATTGAATGGGTCAAGGGCAAAAGCTAGTGGGGAAGCTCCTGAAATAATCCAGGTGAGAGATTGGGCTGTAGCAGTAAAGGGATGAAAAGTAGTCTGATTTTGAATATATTTTGAAAGTAGACCCAAAGGATTTACTGTCAGGTTGGATGGGAGAAAGAAACAGGTCAAGGTTGACAGGTCAAGGTTAACTGAGCCATTAGAAAAATGGAGTTGTTAATAACTAAGATGGTAGAGACCAGAAGGATGCAGGTTTGAGGGGGAAGATTAGGAGCTCAGTTTTATAGACACATTAGGTTTGAGGTGCCTGTTTAGATATCCAAGTGTAGATGTTGAGTTGGATCCATAAGTGTAGAATTTAGGGGTGGCCTAAGAACAAATCTGGGATTCAGCAGCATATATATGGTATACGATGCCACGAGACTGGTGAGATCACCCAAGATATATAAGTAAAGACAAAGAAGAAAGCCACAAACACTGAGAGCTGGCACAGTGTTTCAGATGTCCAGAGTTGGGTGCCCAGTTTTAATGTTTCCTTATCAGTATGTTTATATGATTCCTTAATTTGTAGGGCTAGTGGGAAGGAGTTTCTTAGTTTGTGACCAGCCTATCTTCATTTAATTCAAGGATCATCATATTTCTTCCAGAAGAAATTTCTTCTGGAAGAAATCTGATTCTGCTCTTTCCTAAAATCATAGGTAAAGGATACTGTGAATCATATTGGGCATTATTGTGGGACTGAGAGGAATGAAATAGGCCAAATTATTAAACAGAGGTATTTATATATGAGAAAGTGTAGAAGCAGGAAGTGGGGTGGATATGGGCAGCAAAAGGAGAATTACTTTAAATCTGTTTATGGTTAATTCTGCCAATGGCTTAAATGTGCTGTTTATTCTAGAGAGCTATATGTCCAAGAACTCAGAAGATGATGAGCTAGCTAAAGAATCAAAGCGGTCCGTTCGGAAGAGGGGCCGGAGCACAGATGAGTATTCAGAAGCAGATGAGGAGGAGGACGATGAAGGCAAACGATCCCGGAAGCGGCTACACCGGATTGAGACTGATGAGGAGGAAAATTGTGACAATGCTCACGGAGATGCAGATCAGCCTGCCCGTGAGAGCCAGCCCAGGGCCTTGCCCTCAGAACCAGAGAGCACCAAGAAGCCCTACCGGATAGAAAGTGATGAGGAAGAGGACTTTGAAAATGTAGGCAAGGTGGGGAGCCCATTGGACTATAGCTTAGTGGATTTACCTTCTACCAATGGACAGAGCCCTGGCAAAGCAATTGAGAACTTGATTGGCAAATCAGCTGAGAAGTCTCAGACCCCCAAGGACAACAGCACAGTCAGTGTAAGCCTGGCTCCCAATGGGACAAGTGGTGGGCAGGAGGCAGGGGCACCAGAAGAGGAAGAAGATGAGCTTTTGAGAGTGACTGACCTTGTCGATTATGTCTGTAACAGTGAACAGTTATAAAACTTTTTTTCCATTTTTGTGCTAATTTATTCCACGGTAGCTCTCACACCAGTGGGCCAGTTATTGAAAGTTGTTTTATTTTTCCTAGAAAACTCCACTACAGAATGACTTTTTAGAAGAAAAATTTCCACAAACCCTGAAGTCTTTCTGTGAAGTGACCAGTTTTGAACTTTGAAGATAAATAATTGCTGTAAATTCCTTTTGATTTTCTTTTTCCAAGTTCATGGTCCTTGGTAATTTCATTCATGGAAAAAAAAAATCTTATTGTAATAACAACAAAAGATTTGTATATTTTTGACTTTATATTTCCTGAGCTCTCCTGACTTTGTGAAAAAGGGTTGGATAAGAATGCATTCCAAATCCGTGAGGGCCCAAAACAGAATTTAGGGTGGGAGAAAGCACTTGTGCTTTAGCTTTTTCATATTAAATATATATTATATTTAAACATTCATGGCATAGATGATGATTAACAGACTGTTTAAAAAGTTCAAGTCTGTATTGTTGCAGTTTGCAAATTGTAGATAACATCATACATAAATCACTTAGTAACTGCCTTCGTGAAATCAACTTGTTTACTATTGGAGATAACCACACTTAATAAAGAAGAGACCGAGAAAGTACCATCATAAAGAACTCTAACCTAAGTTTCTGTTTTAGCGGAGTTTCTTGTTTTTTTTTTAAAAAAATCATCTGAAAAGTATTTATATAGTAAAATGTGTAATGAAGCTTTGACAACCAGATTGTGCTAACAACAAATTTTTAAAAACAGCTTTATGCATTGGTGATGAGGTGGCCTTTGATATGCTGTGTCTAATGGAGATTTATTAGTGAAATCAGTGTGGTCTTTCTTAAGGTCCAGGTAGACTGTAAACTTTGCAGATAATGTATAATCCTTGTTTTCTGGCCACTTATGTTTAAATATCTGGAATGTCATTTTGAAAGAAATACATTTATACATAACATACATGAAGAGATGCTGAGCTGACAGTGATGTTTTAGCACATTTGACGTTGGGGAAGGGATTTTCAGGTGAATTTTAACTGGTCTATTCTTGCCCTTAGTATCTACTTCAAATTGAAGTCTACAAACAAAGCAGTTCCTTTGGGAGATTTTTAGTTTGAGTTTTAGCATGTATGTGTGTATGTGTGTGTGTGTGTGTTGGAATTTTCTATCTGCCTGGATATATTCGCAGGTTTTGAATGTAGTTTTGGCCTTTGGCCATTAGACTTCTATTAAAATTCATCAACAGTCGCATGACCAACATAGAGTTGAATGAGAACCGCCAATGTTATTAAATATAAGGCACGACGTCCATTCCAAACATCTCAACACTTCAAAGAAAGATAAAACCTTTTGATTCAAGAAAAAGGGGGGTTGTAACTAAATATCTAACATGTGATTGACACTAAAACATGAACTTTGTTTTATTCAGTTTCTGTTACAGCTGTAAAATTTCAGGCAGAGCCATAACATTGTATAAAGTATAGCACTTGTGATTAAACCTTGACTGTCAAATTCTGAAACCTTTAGCCATTACTTCTGTGAATACTTTTGCCCTGGGATTTGGGTTTCTCTGTTCCAGTGCTGTGTCTGTTGCCGGCAATGGACACACCGTATCTGCTGCTGGCCCAAGGAACTTCATTAATTTTTCTTTTCCAAATTAAGCATTATATGTGCTAGTCAGTGTATACTAAAGCACTTCTCATTTTTATTATTAAAAAGCTGGTGTTAGACTTGCATTATAAATACCTCTCTAGAAACTTTATATTCCTTCATTACCTTCTTCAACAGGTGTTGCCCCTAAATCTTATCTTTTGGCTTTGAAACTTTATAGCTGTTGTTTTCAGTTGATGTTGGTTCTTTCGTTTGTTTTGTTTTGTTTCACTTTAGTTCTGTAGTACCTGCCCATTAATATTTTTGCTTTGATTCCAGTTATGTATGTATCTGTATAAAAAATAAAATAATGAAAGCAACCTAAAAGTAGGATGCACCAATAGCATGTGGTTCCAAGCAAGTTGTGATTTTTATTGTGAGACACAGTGTTCTGTTGGAAGGGAGGGAAGGGCTTACATTCACAGACCGTAAAACAGCTATGTAAGGAGCCATAGTCAAGTACAAAGCCTCCTTTCCTCTTTTTAGGTAGGTTTATTTCATTTATTTGAAAGTCAGTCAAGAATTTTGGCCTTTTTATCTAAAGCAGGCAGGCATTCGATGAATTCCTGCTAGTGAAAGGTAAGTTATTAGGATGTCCAGGTGGCTTTCCTGCCACCCCGTTTCCCTCTGCTATTTTGGTCCTGCAGCCAGGTAAAACCACTACAGCGTGGAAACTCTCTCATGTGCCCTGTCTCTACCTCTAGACACACCAGCTCCTGCTTCCACCTGTTAGTTCTACTTCTCAGTTAAGCAGATGATCAGAAGTACCAAATGGGTAGGTCATTTATTTCAACAGGATGCCTGATAGGAAATAAGGAATTCTTTTTATCCCTCTGACGAAGGTAATTTTTATCATAGTAAAGACTAAATACTCCATTTAGCAAATGTCCCACTGGCTTAAGGGTTACAATACCACTCTCACTGCCTGATATTTATAAAACTTGAGTAAGCGTAAACTTGATAGCATATCCCTTCTAACCATACATTCTGATGAAACAGATTAGCTGTGGTTCATCTACCAAGAATGCAGTCCAAGCAGCTGATTCTTACAAATTATTAAGCCAATAGGTTGATTATAGGTGATAACATTTTGAACAATTAAACAGTTCTCATGCTTAGGGTTTAGAGTTAGTCCCTCAGAGAGTCTATGTTCACTGAAATACTCGATTTAAATGCTTTGAGAAGTTTTTTAAAAATAGAATATTTAGAAAAAAGTAAATGTTCTGTGTCCAAATATATATGGCCATTAAGAACTGGAGAAAGTATAGGAAAGCAGCAGTTCTTCTGGAGTTTAGACCATATTGGAGCCTTGTTAACAGCACTAACCATGGATTTAAGTTGCAATAGGTGCTATATAATATAGGCCTTTAGTACTTTAAACTTCCTTTACAAGTTAGACCCCAGTACAAACTCCAGTCTACAACAAATGTATTAAGGGGAGATATAATTTAGTATTCAGAATATTTAGTTTGCCACTGTTGTAAAGACTTAAAAGCTAGGCAAATTTTCACAAAGCAAAAACTTTGAATTAAAATGAAATATATGTGAAAAGAAAAAATCTTTTGCTTTGTGAAAATTCAACACTGGGTTTGGTTGGTTTTATATGTGAAAAGGACTCAGACTGAAAACATACACTTTGGTTTTCTAGACTTCTGCTGATGAAATTGTGTTTAGTTGAAAACATATTCTGTTGTTGGCACATTACTGCAAAATGATGACAGAGAAACTTTCGAGAATACCCTGATATATTGAGGTATGTGGGTTTCTTTAACACATCCCCTTCCAGGTGGACAAGGTTGCAAATAGAGGATAAAGGGGAATTTCATATAAAATAAAGTCAAATCTACTGATAAGCAATTTAAAAAAAAAGTTTCCTGGCAAAGAATCAAGAACTTCAAATGTTAAAGAAGTTGTGGGGAAAAAAGATTTTTAAACAAATTATTAAAGGATGTTACAAACTGTCCTATTCACTTTTTGGTTGGTATAACCCATCCCCAAATACACATTTGCATAAAGTACATATATTAAGGAAAATGTGGAACTTTACATTGTTACTTAGAATTAAAATGGTGGGAAAATTTAATTATCTTTAAGTGGAATTGATGGAATTTCCTTTGTCATAAGGAATGCCTTTTCAGCTTTTGTTTGTAGACATAAAAGATGTTAACCATTAACTAGTTTGCTCTTCCATACAACTGTAAAGAACCTAATGAATCTACAAGTTTAATATTCAGGAAAAGTTGTGAACTCAGCTCTTCACCGACACTGGAACAGGTCCATAACTTAAGGCGTTGCTTCACAGGTATAGAATCTGGTTAATTTTGAAAAAGTATTCAAAGACCCAGATCTTCTTTAAATGTGTGTGTGTATATATATATACATATAAGATAAGCATTAGAAGAAATAAAAATCCTTTGAAATCATTAATTGACAATATAAAAAGAAATATGGCAAATAATTGCATTGCAGCTGATACAAAATTATGAACATCATTTAATTACAAAAAGTCGAGAGAGAGAGTGAAGTTCCTTTTGGATTAACATTCTCCAAGGAGCAGAGAATGCCAAGACTGTGTATCTGCTATAATCTACCTAGCCATTGCCTGCTTAGTATGATCCATTATAAAATTTCCTTAGAATAAAATTCATGCCTATTTCATCCACTGTTCCTGCCTGTAAACCTACCTTTGAAGCAGCAAGCTAATTGCTGATTTTCTTTATTATTTTTATACCAATCCTGAAAGACAAGGCTCAAAATGATATCAGTGTACCTAAACTGGGTTGTTGTGTTGTGTATACTTAATTTGTTTTCAGGATACTTCAGTCTAAGTTATCATTTAATGTTTTTTTGAATGCCAAGAATTGCTAAGTAACTATGTAAAATACATTGAAGATAGTCGTTCCCCAGCAGGCAGTCAGTAATTATAAGCCAAAACATAGTGAGCTTGGTATATAACTAGATTGTACATTCATCATGTTTTTATTTATACAGACTTTCTCAGAAGTTGTTTAGAATAGGACCCCATAAGTAGATTTTCCCCTCATTTTGGTCCGGTAAGCTCAATTTTTTTTTTTTTCCTATCCATTTTATACTTAAACCACTTTGACTCTAGGAAATGCTGTAAAAGAATTCTGGCACATTGTGATTTCAGTTAGTGAAGATGTTCTTTTTATTTTAGTAACTTTAAGATATGCCTATCCTATACATAAGCTATATGAGAGGGCATAACAGATTATTAGATGAATACAAATCATTTAATTAAGCTTCTTAGACATTTTGAATAAGAAAAAAACATTTCTAAAAGAACTACATTTGTGGTTTTTGCCAAACCGGTACAAGCTGGAAAATGCACTAAGGACTAAATAACCTGCCTTGTTCTTTTTGCCACTGGATGATGTAAGTTGAGAATGGAGTTGTTAACCCTAACTATATATTTTCTTGACTTTCATCAGTTTCTAAAGAAATCTAAGTGTGTCGGGGTTTTGTTTGATCTGTATTTATTAAGTTCTGGTCATAGACCAGGAGCTGCATGTCATGCTTACGGGCGTCCAGAACACAGTCGTTGGGGAACTTAATGGCTCAAGACCTTCTGAATCGTTTAACTTATTTGTATGTTGCAAAAAAAAAAAAAAAAAAAAAATTTATTTTGCTTGAGAGTCACATTTTTTTATAATTGTACAGCTTTTAAGGGAGGTGGGAAAATACCCTAAAATAGGATGTAGATTTTTACAGTTGTGTTTATGCTAGAACATCTACAGGTGCATTATGTAATTAAACCTAAAATTGTTTAAAATTTCGTGCCATGGTCTTTTTCATTCTCCTGCCCTTCAGCAGAGTTGGTGCATGTCAATACTTCTATACAGGCAAGCCTTGAATTTAGGCTAATGGCCTGTGTCCTCAAAGCTTTGAGATCACTGCATGAAAATTTTATTTACATGCATACATACACACAAACACATATACATACAGACAGATACAAATGCAGTTCTAGTTTATATTAGTGTAAATGGAGTTTCAGGATCAGAGCAGCTATAATAGCCCGTATTTGGCACAGTTAGTAGCAAATTCTTAACAGTGCCTGTTTTTCATGATGCCTGTCTAGGGTATTCTCAATGTTCGTTGGTGTTTTCTTCTCTTATCAAAGTA
Source organism: Elephas maximus indicus (assembly GCF_024166365.1). Classification (NCBI taxonomy): domain Eukaryota; kingdom Metazoa; phylum Chordata; class Mammalia; order Proboscidea; family Elephantidae; genus Elephas; species Elephas maximus. The sequence goes on from NC_064825.1 coordinate 44,449,054, forward strand.
ACTTCTTGATGATGGTATTTGAATTGTAGCTTGCCCAAACCTGCTACTAGGTTTCTGTACCTTGAAAGGGAGTGTCCTGTGCTGAGATGATAAGGGCATGGGGAGCAGTCCATGGTTTCCTTTCAATCTGCCAAAGAGGGAAAAACAAGAATTGTTCAATTTAGTTGTTTGGTGGCCTTTAACTTGCTATTTAGTAGACTTAATTCCATAGGAATATTTGTCTACTGGAACCATGGTAGGAAGGGAAATCAGATTCAAATTTCAATTCCCTCCTCATTAAAAAAATACTTTGAACTCTCGCAGAGCTGCCGATTCTAGCAGTCTTAAATGGCACTTTTTACCATAAATTATAGTAAGAAACCTTTGTGGAAATGCCAGTATTTTGCTCTCTGTGAATTTTGGTATTCTAATTCCCCTCTTTGTAGTACAAGTGTGTTCTTGTTAAGTATTAAATTCACGTAAGCATGTCATAATTTCTGCCTAAGCTATCTTGAGCTGCTGTCAGCTAATATTGGATGTCAGCCTCTTCACTACTGTCCTCACCAGTTCAGAGGTGAAGCCTGGAATCATGAACTTCCAGGTGAAGAATATAAATTCCTAGTAAGAATTTGCGGATGATATGTTTTGAGATGTCATTTTGTTTTTAAAACAACAGCAGGTGGGATTCAGGGAGTGTTAATCAGAACACCTCCTGGATTTTTAGACATGCTTATATGAAATGCTTTATTTTCCTATGCATTATAAAAAATTATTCCTGGAATAGGTCCTCAGAATGCTTTATTTTGTTTCTAGGAGATGAGAGTTAGAGCAGAAGCTCCAAGATTAGCATAAAGCTTAACCTTGTAAGATGCCAGAGTCTTTTACTCTTGAGGTAATCACAACCATGCCGGTAGTCAAACGGGGATGCTGGAGTGCTCTCTGCCGTATGGTAACGTACTGCATGTGTGAGGGGGAGATAGACTTGAGAACTGGAAATGTGATTCCAATAATAGGAAAAGTAGTTAGATTTCGTGCATTAAAAAATATGGGAATTCCTAGTAGCTTCAAAGCTTCTGGGGTTAACACCTAGTGTGTTAGAATTGCAGTACACAATTGTTTTAAGTACAATATTCCTTGTAAGTGAAAACAAAATATGTTGCGGCTGGTGCCAATATTTTTGTTAATGAGATGTTCAATGTTGTCTCACTATAGTCTGATCAGAATTCTTGGTGTTATAAGCCGGGCCTAAAGCCATTTTATAGCTATTGGCCGAATTGTGTAACTTTTTCTTTCAAAATGTTTTATTATTAATACTAATTTTGTCATTTCTTTCACTTATGTCAATGTCATAATAAAAACATTTAAATAATTTGATGTATTTAGCATGATGTATTGCAAACTTAGTTTATTTTAAACTTCGTGGCACATGGAAAGCTAAGAATTTCCTGTAACAGTTAAAGATTGAAATATCACTCAGGAGTAGATGAATTGTTCTCTCACTATCTAGAAAGCAAACTTAACAAGGGTGATTCCCCAAAATAACGTTTAAGTCTATTTGCCAGCTAGGTGAATATAGATACTAGAAAACTCTTCTTGAATTCTTTTAGCCTCTAGAAAACTGACACACTAAAGAGACCTTAGATTTGTTCTGTGTGGCCCCATGAGAAGACAGAACTAAACCAAAGGGAGAATCCATAGGGCAAAAGTTTTCAGTTTACAGTATTATAACAAACAACCTTGGAGGTGAACCCTTGCCAATAGGGGATGTTTGTGTAGAGGGTGAACTGCCGTTTGGCAGAAAGGCATTAGAAGAGGTCCGTACCTTCAGAAACAGGTTAGAGCAGATGACTTTAAGGGTTCTTTCAACCTGAGTATGGTTCTCATCTACAAATGTTGGTTTGATAGGCTTCTCCTCTACCCTTGGAACACAGTAAAATTCCAACTAAACACAATTTTTTTTTTTTTACCAACAAACCCACACGTAACTCTGAAGTAAACTCAGATCCAATTCAACTATTGCAGTTCATCACTAGTTGCAATCCTGTTTGAAAATACTGATTTACTATTCAGATAAGGAGCTTTTTCAATCAGAATTTCACTTAATGGAGTAACAGCTGGTCTGCACTGGCAAGAAAATGACCAGTTACAATCTTCTCAATGACTTATTTGAAAATTTCCTTCAAATAGAATCAGTCAAGTGGAGGTGACATGATCTGTTGGAATCTAAATGTGATGGTGCTGTGGCACTCCTGAGAGTACTTTCTGGAGCTGAGAGTGGGATCTAGAACATGGCTATCAGCCTACATCTCTTTCAGATTATGAGGAGACCAGAGAGTATAGAAGAATTCTTCTAAAAATTGAAAATTATATTGTCATCATTTAGCAGAAGTGGGATTATAAAAATAATGAAAATATTCTAGTGAAATAATTAAACATTGAGACCCTTCTGGATGAGCAGAATGCTTGTGTTGTTTTGATTTTTAAGTGACTTTGCATGAGCTCTTAAGGTCCTAAAATTCTAAATGAAAATCAAAGAGAAAGAATGCTCTAAGATGGTGTGCTTTGATATTTTGTAGCATTTTAGCACACAGTCATATACCCTGAATGAAAAGTTAACTGAGAACCTACCAGTTCATGATATAAGCTAACTATAGCTTCCTGATGTTCCTTTTGCCCGTTTCAGAGCCTCTTTCTCCATGCCCAAGCACCTGTCTTCTCTGTCTCTAAGGAGGTGTCTCTTTTTTGCAGTAACCCCTTTTCTCTGCCAGTGTCCTTGATTAAGCCCCTCCCCTACTGCCTCATTCAGGACTTTTCACCTCAATTGTCTGTTCTTCAACTCTCTACATTCAACCCTCCCTGTACAAAGCTCCCCACATCATGGAAAACAAAATTTTCCTCCTGTCTCCCATCCAATCTTCCCAATTATTTATTGACTTCCAATCTTTTCAAATAAATAGACTATAGAAGTGCTAAATTATATTTGAAAACTCACTGTAATGCCAGAAATTCTTAAGAGAACTACAAAAAACCAACAGGCTTCTTACAATAACTGAATTTAAAGTGCAAGAAGTCTATCATTAAGAACAACTGTTTAATCAATGTCACTGAATTGTACACGTAAAAGTGGTTGACATGGCAAATTTTTTTATACATATTTTACCACACACACACACAAGAATAACTGATACAGAAAGCTGAAATTTACAACAAGGGAAGAACAGTGTTCCTCCATTTTCACCACAATTCTTCATGTGTTTCTGGTGGAATGTCTATTCTGTTTTCTTTTTGGCATTATTGCTTACTAGTGGGACACCTAAAATTGCACCATGAGCCCATGCAACTCAACAGCTCTTACACTACCATTTGTAGTCAAAAAGTTACGGGAAGGATTTGATTAATTTTGACACAACCTGGTTAGAACCTGTGTTGTCTCTAGTTTGAGCCATAAAAGTAGATTTTTCTGTGTCTCAAATCTAGTTTCTTTATAAGGATGAGTTTTAATGGTGACTAAGACTTGGCAACAACAAAAAGAAGCAAGCTGGCTTAATGCTAGAAGATCAGAAAGTGGGGTTCAGACTCAGACTAATCCAGGAAATATGGTTGGAATCTTACTAGAAATACTGTGAGCAAAATCAGGATAGTTTCAAAGAGCCAAGGATGGAAGACAGTGATCCTTAACCAGGAAAAGCAGATGAGAAGGGAAGGAGAATGCTGGAAACAGTCTTTAGGATGTTCACTGTCTTAGTCATCTAGTGCTGCCATAACAGAAATACCACAAGTGGATGGCTTTAGCAAAGAGAAATGTATTTTCTCACAGTCTAGTAGGTTACAAGCCCAAATTCAGGGCATCGGCTCCAGGGGAAGGTTTTCTCTCTCTCTCAGCTCTGGAGGAAGGTCCTTGTCCTCAATCTTCCCCTAGTCAAGGAGTTTCTCAGGCGCAGGGATGCGCTCTGCTTCCGGTGGTGCTTTCTTGGTGGTATGAGGTCCCCAACCCTTTGCTTGCTTTCCTTTCCTTTTATCTCTTGAGAGATAAAAAGCAGTGCAGGCCACACCCCAGGGAAAACTGCCTTTACATTGAATCAGGGATGTGACCTGATAAGGGTGGTGTTACAATCCTACCCTAATCCTTTTAACATAAAATCATTTTTGGGGGGACATAATTCAATCCATGACAATCACCGTCTATCTCTGACAGACATTTTGAATAGTCTGGGTGTGCTTATTGCCATAATATCCAGAACAAAAGTACTTACATACAAAAGTATTTATAAACCTTATAGATTTTGATTTTTTCATGAGAAATAATTCACATACCATAAAATTCACCATTTTAAAGTATATAACTCAGTGGTTTTTAATACATTCACTATAATTCCAGAACAATTTCATCACCTCCAAAAGAAACCCCAAACCCATTAGGAATCACTCATTCTCCCCTCCCCCCAACCCACAGCAACCATTAATCTACTTTCTGTCTCTATGGATTTGCCTGTCCTGCACATTTCATATAAATCAAATCATATTATGTATGGCCTTTTGTGTCTGGCTTCCTTCACTTAGCATAATGATTTAAAGGTTCATTCATGTTATATCATGAATCAATACTTCATTTATTTTTATGGCTGAATAATTATCATATGGATATACCACATTTTGTTTATCATTTGATGGGCGTTTAGGGTGTTTCCACTTTGGGTCTATTATATATAACACTGCTGTGAACATTCATTCATGTACAAGTATTTGAGCATATATTTTCATCTCTCTTGGGTACATCTAGGAACTGAAGTGCTGAGCCATATGGTAACTCTATGTTTAACTTTTTGAGGAACTGCCAAACTGTTTTACACAGTGGTTATGCCATTTTACATTCCTACTACCAGTGTATGAGGGTTCCAATTTCTCCATGTCCTTTAAAACGTTTGTCTTTTTTATTATAGCCAACCTTGCAGGTATGAAGTGATATCTCAGTGTGATTTTAATTTGCATTTGCCAAATGACTAATGACGTTGAGCATCTTGTCATATAGAATTCTTTATTGAGAGTGTTTTTCTTTCAACACTTTGAATATTGTCCTATTGCCCTCTAGTCTCCAAGGTTTCTGATAACGATCAGCTGTTAATCATATTGGGGATCCCTTGTACGAGATGAGTCACTTCCCTCTTGATTCCCTCAGGAATTCTCTTTGTCTGGTTTTTGACAGCTTTACTATGACCAGTCTTGATGTGGATCTCTTTAAGTTTATTCTGCTTGGAATTCGTTGAACTTCTTAGATGTATATGTTCATGATTTTCATCTAATTTGAGAAATTTTCGTTCATTATTTCTTCAAATATTTTTTCTTTTGGCCTTCCTTCCTCTCATCTCCTTCTGGGACTCCTGTTATGCATATGATGGTGTCCCTCAGGTCTTTTAGGTTCTATTCATTTTTCTTCATTCTTTTTGTTCCTCACACTGGGTAATCTCAATTGACCTATCTTCAAGTTCACTGATTCTTTCTTTTGCCTGCTCAAATCTGCTACTGAAAACCTCTAGGGAATTTTTCATTTCAGTATCATACTTTTCAGTTCCAGGATTTCTGCTTGATTCCTCTTTATAGCTTTTAGCTTTTATAGATATTCTCATTTTTTTCATACATCATTTTCCTGATTTCTATCAGTTATTTGCCCATGGTTTCATTCACCTCTTTGAGCATACTTAAAACAGTTTATTTAAGTTCTTGTCTAGTAATTCCAATGTCTTAGCTTCCTCAGGGACAGTTTCTATTAATTTATTTTTTTCCTGTGAATCGGTCATATTTTCTTGTTTTTTTTTGCATGCTTTCGTACTTTTTTTTAAAAAAAAAAAAACTGGATATTTTAGATAATATAATGTAGCACTTCTGGAACTAAGATTCTCCTTCTCCCAGGGTTTTTGTTGTTGCTGTTTGTTATTGTTTTTTATTTGTTGACTTTTCTGAACTAATTCTGTAAGGTCTGTAATCTTTGTCATGTGTGGCCACTAGAGTCTACTCAGTTAGCTTAGTAGTCAGCTAATGATTGGCCACAGACGTCTTTTAACTCCTAGAACTACTAAACCTGAGGGGCTCTGTGTGTGTATTGGGGTATGTCTTCAACACTTACTCAGGCTGACAGTTCTGCCCTAGTGTTCACATCCAACTTACTCAGATCCTTAAGGCTTTCTCATGGCTTTCATGAGCACACTCATAGCCCTTACATGCACATGGACTTCTAAATTCCCAGGAATGTCAGAGCTTTTCAGATCCCAGAGACTTCTCATTCCCCAGCCTTTCCTTTTAAGCCTTCTGATTAGTCTATTGCTTGCCCCAACTGTTATCTGTGGCCTCAGGAAGCCACAAAGTTAAAATAGCTGCCTTAATTGTTTTCAGCAAACACTCCTGGGGAGAGGGCTTTTTTTTTTTTTTTAAACTGGTAGAACTTCAAGTTAGATCAGTGGCATATGTGATCATGTCATTTCCATGCTTAAAGCCTGCTTAACTTAGCCTATAAGGCCTTGCATGATCTGGCCCTTGCCTATTTCTCTAAGCTCATATCTGGCCACTTTTCCCCTCACTCATTATGCTCCAGAAACAGGATGCTTCTTTTCATTTACCAAACTGAAAAGGGCCCTTGTACATGTATTCCCTTAACAACAGTCTTTCTCGTGTCTAGCAAAACATCTGAAACCCTACTTAAATGTGAACTTGGCTTCTTCTCCCAGTAAAACAGGCTTCCTGTTTTGATTTTCTCGTTTTTCCAAAATACCATTATTTAGCCAGTCAACTTTGCATACCCTTTTCCACCATTTCCCTTCCTCACAACATCCAGTCAACCTGGAAGCCTCTAGTTATGTAATCTTGATCAACTCTCCTTCTTGGTAACTCAGTTATATGACCTAAAATATAAGTGATTGTACCAATTACATAATTTCTAAGCTTTTATCCAGTTCTTTGGTAATCTCCATTTATAGTTGCTTTTAAAATTGAACCATTAACCTAGAATAGTCAAAGCAATCTTGAAAAAGAAGAACAATGTTGGAGGGCTTACTCTCTCTGACTTTAAAATCTACTAAAAAGCTTCCAGACAGTGTAGTATTAGCAAAAGTATATTATGTAAATAGATCAGTGGAACAGAAATACACCCACATATACATGGTCAAATGATTTTCAACAGAGCCCCCAAGCAATTCACTGGAGAAAGGCTGTTCAGTAGATGATATTGGAATTGGCTATCCTTATGGATACCTGACACCATACACAGAAAATAATTCATGATGGATCATTGACCTAAATGGAAAAGTAAAAACTGCAAAGCTTCTAGAAGAAAACATGGAGAATATCTTCCCAACCTTGGAGTAACCAAAAATATCTGAGGATACTTGATCAGGTGGACACTTGAGACTGTGTTGGCATCTCCTGTCTGGAGCGGGGATGGGAGGGTAAAGAGGGTTGGAAGCTGGCAAAATTGTCATGAAAGGAGAGACTGGAAGGGCTGACTCAGGGGGCGAGAAAGTGGGAGTATGGAGTAAGGTGTATATAAACTTATATGTGACAGACTGACTTGTTTGTAAACATTCACTTGAAGCGCAATAAAAATTTAAAAAAAAATCAAACTCGTTTGTAAACATTCACTTGAAGCTCAATAAAAATTAAAAAAAAAATCAAACTCTTACGCTTATCTAAAGACTTTACCAAAAGAGTAAAAAGACAACCTACAGACTGGGGAAAAAATTCTTTTTAGCTGTGACAAATCAGATCAGCACCTACTGTCTAAAATCTACAAGATACTGCAAAATCTCAACAACAAAAAGACAAATAACCAGTTAAAAAATGGGCAAAGGATATAAACAGACACTTTGTCAAAGAAGACACTCAGGCGGCTAACAGATACATGGGGAAATGCTCACGATCATTAACCATTAGAGAAATGCAAATCAAAACTACAATGAGATACCATCTCACCCCAACAAGGGTAGCATTAACCCAAAAAACACAAAACAATAAATGTTGGAGAGGTTGTGGAGAGACTCATTAGCCCAAAACTAAAACCATTCCCAAAGCCAACTCTTCAGACAAAGATTAGACTGGAATATAAGACATAAAATAGTACTGGTGAGGAGTGTACTTCTTAGCTCAAGTAGACACCTGAGACTATGTGGGCAGCTCCTCTCTAGAGGCGAGATGAGAGAGCAGAGGGGGACAGGGGCTGGCTGAAGGGACATGGGAAATACAGGGTAGAGAAAAGGGAGTGGGCTGTCATGTTGTGGGGACAGCAACTACGGTCACAAACAATGTATGTCTAAGTTTTTGTATGAGAAACTGACTTGAATTGTAAACTTCACTTAAGGCACAATTAAAAAATAAAATAAATTATTCAAAAAAAAATCTGAGGATACTTAAAAAAAAAGAACAAATTAGACTTCATCAAAATTAAAAAATTCTGCTCATCAGAAGACACCGTTAAAAGTATAAAAAGACAAATCATAGACTAGGAGAAAATATTTATAACATAAACATCTGGCTAAGTACTTGTATCCAGGATATATAAAGAACTCCTAAGCTCAACAATAAAAAGAAAATCGAATTTTAAAAAGTGAGCAAAAGATTTTAAAAGACAAAAAAAAGGTATACAAATGTCCAAGAAGCACATGAAAAAGTACTTAATCTCATTAGTTATCAAGGAAATGCTAATTAAAACCATATTGAGATACTACTATACACCTGCTCAAATGAAAAAGACCAAATGGTGATAAGGAGATGGAGCAACTGGAACTCCCATACGTTTTGCTGGTGGGAATGTAAAACGGTAAAGCCACTTTGGAAACTGCTTGGCAATTTCTTAAAAAGACAGATGAACATCTAGCCTATGACCCAGCAATTCCACTCCTACATATTTATCTAAAAGAAATTAAAACCTATGTCCATACAAATCCATGTAAAAGAATGTTAACAGTTTATTTATAATGGCCAAAAACTAGAAACAGCACAGATGTCCACGAACTGGAGAATGGATAAAGAAACTGTGGTATAGTCATACAACAGAATACCACTCAGCAATAAAAAGGAACTACTAATGTGCAAACAACATGGATGAATTTCAAAACACTATGCCGAGTGAAAGAAGACTTGCTCAAAAGGGTACATATTGTATAATTCCATTTATATAAAATTCTAGAACAGGCAAACTAATCTGTGGTGATAAAAATCAAATTAGTGGTTGCTTCTGGGAGGGGGAGTTACTAGGAAAGGGAGTGAGTGAACTCTCTGGGGCAATGCAAATGTTCTATATATTGATAGGGTGTGTGCATTTGTTACACTTAACTGTGCATTTCAGCATGTAAATTAGACCTAATTTAAAAAATCCTTTTAAAAAATGGAATCCTTTATAACAGTTTACATTTTATAGTACTCAGTTCATCAGACACAAACAAAACCTATTTTCTTAAATCTAGCTAATTCTAAAGGAGTCCTGGTTGCCTAGTGGTTAAGCACCTGGTTGCTAACTGAAAGGACAGCAGTTCGAACCAACCAGCCACTCCGTGGGAGAAAGATGTGGCAGATCACTTCCATAAAGATTACAGCCTCGGAAACCCTATGAAGGCATTTCTACTCCATTCTATAGACTTGCTATGAGTCAAAATCGACTCAATTGGCAATGGTTTGATTTTGGGGTTTAGCTAATTCTAAGAGGTAATTCTTTAAGGTGTCACTCAGGCACCACTTCTTCTAAGAAGCCTCTCCTAACCCCTCACGCTGAGTTAGGTGCTCCTGTATTGTTTTAGTCATCTAGTGCTGTTATAACAGAAATACCACAAGTGGATGGCTTTAACAAAGAGAAATTTATTTTCTCTCAGTCTAGTAAGTTAGAAGTCCAAATTCAGAGCGTCAGCTCTGGCAGAACACTTTTCCTTTCTGTGGGCTCTGGAGGAAGGTCCTTCTTGTCAATATTCCCCTGGACTAGAAGCTCCTCTGCGCAGGAATCCCAGGTCCAAACGATGTGCTCTGCACCTGGTGCTTCTTTCTTGGTGGTATTAGGTCCCCAACTCTGCTTGCTTTGCTTTCCTTTTATCTCTTGGGAGATAAAAGGTGGTGCAGGTCACACCCCAGGGAAACTCCCTTTACATTAGATCAGGAATGCTGTATGAGTAAGGGTGTTACAATCCCACCCCAATCCTCTTTAACATAAAGTTACAATCACAAAATGGAGGACAACCACACAAAGCTGGAAATCATGGCCCAGCCAAATTGATACACACATTTTTGGGGGGACGTAAGTCAATCTATGACACGTATCATGCCGTATATTCCATATTATACTGCTTAAAACCCCCCAAAACCAAACCCAGTGCCATCGAGTTGATTCCAACACATAGCGACCCTATAGGACAGGGTAGAACCGCTCCGTAGAGTTTCCAATGAGCACCTGGTGGATTTGAACTGCCGACCCTTTGGTTAGCAGCCATAGCACTTAACCACTACGCCACCAGGGTTTCCATTATACTGCTTAATAAACTATGATTATTTGTCTTATTTTTCTACAGTTTTAGCTCCTTAAAACGGGCACAGTGTTACTAAGCTCTCTTTTTCCCCAATGCCCAGCAAAATGCCTTACATATAAACCCAAAACAACAACAACAACAAAAAGCCGTTGTCGTCAAGTGGATTCCGACTCATACTGACACTATTGGACAGAGTGGAACTGCCCCATAGGGTTTCCAAGGAGTGGCTGGTGGATTCCAACTGCCAGCCTTTTGGTTAGCAGCCAAATGCTTAAACCACTGTGCCACCGGGGCTCCACCTTACATATAGAAGCCACCAAAAAATAATGACAAATCTCATTTGTTAATCATCTAATTATTACATGGTGTTATTGTTCTTTTTTACAGATGAGGAAACTGAGGCTTATAATAACATCATGATAAACAAAGAAATTGAAGTTGTCAGGGATTTTCTTCTACTTGGATCAACAATCAACATCCATAGAAGCACCAGTCAAGAAATCAAATGACTGTATTGCACTGGAGCTGTATTGGTTAAGATCTATGGCTGTTAACCCCAAGGTCAGCAGTTTGAATCCACCAACCGCTCCTTGGAAACCCTACGGGGCAGTTCTACTCTGTCCTACAGGGTTGCTATGAGTCAGGAATCGACTCCACGGCAATGGGTTTTTGGTTTTTGGGGGGTATTGCATTGGGCAAATCTGCAAAAGACCTCTTTAAAGTATTAAAAACCAAAGATGTCACTTTGACGACTAAGGTGTGGCTGACCCAACCCATGGCCTTTTCAAATGCTTCATATGCATAAAAAAACTGGACAATGAAAAAGGAAGACAGAAGAAGAATTTGGGTATTAGAACTGTGGTGTTGGTAAAGAATACTGAATATACCATGGACTGCCAGAAGAACGAACAAATCAGTCTTAGATGAAATACAGTGAAAATGCTCCTTAGATGCAAGGATGGCGTGACTTTGGCTCACTTACTTTGGACACGTCATCAGGAAAGACCAATCACTAGAAAAGGACACCATGTTTGGTAAAACAGAGGATCAGCGAGAACAGGGGAAGCCTTCAATGAGATGGAGTGACACAATAGCCAAAATAATGGACTCGAACATACCAACAATCACGAAGTGGGCAACTTTTCGTTTTGTTAGACATAAGGTCTCATGAGTTGGAGCCCACTCGATGGCAACTAACAACAACAGTTTTTAAGACTCAAAGTCAGTATTCTTTCTACGACAGCTTCTTCTAATTTAAAGATGCAAGTAATGACCCCACTAAGCTTGCATGCTAAATAAACACTCGGTCTCACCGTTTCTTGGGTTACTAGTTACTATTTCAACCAGTCATTTCTGATTTCTATCTGAAAACCAAATTAACAGCAGAGAAAGTCAATTCCCTAAGTCACAGAGTATCCCGTTTGTAATATTTTTGTAATAGATTTAATTTCCTTTTAATGATAAATTAATATGTTTATCAAAGAAAACAAAGAAAAGAAAAAAAAATTAAACAGCAGCCCCACCATTCAGAGATAACCACCATTTTAGTGCATTTCCCTTTAGTATTTTTTATTTGCAGATTAAAAAAAAAAATTATGATCTTTATGAATAAAGATCCTTCATAATAAATTTGAGTTTATAAAACCGAACAAAACACTTCATAATTTGTAAACACCAGATGATCCAGGTGTGCAAGAAGTTTTGAGGGAGAGTGAAGAGCAGAATTTTTGCTCCTGGGTCAGCAGTGGCAGCTGATGGAACATTGGAGGTTTTCAATAGAGAAAGGCAATGGCAACTGAGGAAGCAGTAGCAGGAGAATTGGTACCATTTTGGCCCTAAACCCTAACTGACAGGCTTTGAAATTTATTGTCTCCCAAATTGTTATGTCTGGTCAGGAGATCTCTGGCACCGTATGTTATAATGTCAGCTGCTTTCTTGAATTTAAATTACTGTCTTCTTCAGACTCTTTCTGGCATCTGAAAGAATGAATGCCTGCTAACAAGGCGAAGTTGTGGCATTTATGGGATGATCACCTTTGAAGCCCAGCTGTGAGGAAGACCAGGCCACATCGACAGGCTATGTATAGGTATTCCAGTTGATATCCCCGTCTTAGTTATTTAGTGCTGCTTTAACAAAGACAAATTTATTCTCTCACAGTCTAGGAGGCTAGAAGTCTGGATTCAGGGTGTCAGCTCCAGGAGAAGGCTTTCTCTCTCTGTCAGTTCTGGATGAAGGTCCTTGTCATCAATCTTCCCCTGGTCTAGTTGCTTTTCAGTGCAGGGATCTCAGGTACAAAGGACACGCGCTCCTGGCTCTTCTTGGTTGGTAGTAACGAAGTCCCCATGTTTCTCTGCTCACTTCTCTCTTTTAGATCTCAAAAGAGGTTGACTTAAGATACAACTTAATCTTGTAGATTGAGTTCTGGCTTTTTTTTTCTTCTTTTAATCCTGCCTCGTTAATATCATAGATGTAGAATTTACAGCACACAGGAAAATCACATCAGATGACAAAATGGTGGACAATCACATAATACTGGGAGTCATGGCCTAGCCATGTTGATGCACATTTTTGGAGGACACAATTCAATCTGCAACTGTCCCCAGTGAGGTTCCAGCTGACAGCCACCATCAATTGTCAGGCTCGGAAAGAGGAAATTTGGGGAATCTCTAACCTATCTATTCCTCGTACATATTTTCAACCAGTTCACCTACTTCCAACTCCATCTATCACCCTCAAGGATATAACCTTACTAGATCATACTCTTCTTACTCTCAAGGATATAACCTTAAGAGTAAGATGAGTATGATCTAGTAAGAATGCATACATACAAAGCTTAATCCTTACTATCACTAGAAAGGAGAAATACCTTTATAACCCTATCTAGTTCTAATAGGTGGTGGTTTGTAGTGAAAACTCTGGACTTTTCATAAAAAGGCATGAATATAATTTCTAGCTCAGTACTAGTAATGTAGCATTCATCAGGTCACTTAAGTTCTCTGATTCTGTTTCCTTATCTTTAAAATGGGCATAATAATAGTCACCCTCCTTACTTCACAGAATTACCCTAAGGATCAAAGAAGATAATGAGTGAGAAAGCATTTTTTTTTAAAGTAAAAGACTGTTCAAATGTGAGATTTATTCAGTGCCTACTACTTGTATTAGCCACAGAGATTTATATAAGAAACAGAAAGCACAAATCTTGTTCTTTATATTCTTAGTGATATGCCATAGTTTGCTTTCACAAACATTTACGTGATCGCATCCTTCTGAGCCTAGCACTGTACCAGGTGCTTGAAGACCTCCTTGTTGTAAGTCAGATCCCTATTCTTCAGTTATAAAGCATGGATGAAGTGTTTTGCCATTAGACAATCACTCTTTAAAAACAACACTATGAAAACTAGGTCAAGTTGCTATGAAATTATCAGATACTGGTGTTAGCCAATTTTCTTCCAGTGTTATTTGGGGGATTCCATTTCTGAGCAAAGTGTTGGATGTTTCACTAAGTAACCGGCCACATCTAAATGTCCTTTGGGTAACCTTAAATTTGCCATTTCCCAAATTAAATTTGATAGCTACTCTCAAAACCTCTGCCTCCTCCTGAATTCTCCATCTTGGAGAAATGAACTAGCATCCACTCAATCACTAACTGAAAATTTAGAAATAATCTTTGAAGTAGCCCTGGAATCTGTTCCCATCTCCATCCTTACTGCCATTCTCTCATCTATACTATGGCAACAACTCCCTAATACCCTGCCTGCTCACTGTCTCCCTCCTCCAGCCCATCCTTCAAACTACTACTAATCCCAGTTTAAAAATGTAATCCTAGTTTAAAAATCTAACATTTCCCTAGCTGTTTACAAGATAAAAATTAGATTCCTCACATGTCGGTCCTCCAGGGTTAACAGTCCTATGGCATAGGTATGATCATATTGAAGTTACAGGTAAGAAAAGAGGAACCTAGAAAGACTGAGTGGCTTGGATTCCACTAGGTTTCTCACGCCAAACTCTTGCTCTTGAATTTAATGCCTCAGGTTTCTCATCTGCAAAATTCAATCAATAGCAACTTCTTCATAAAGTTGTCCTAAAGAGTAAAATAATACTGTGTGCGCTGGAGTCTATTCCAACTCACAGCGACCCTATAGGGCAGATGGGGTTTTCTAGACCATAATCTTTACGGGAACAGATAGTCAGGTCTTTTCTCCCTCAGAGAGGTTGAGGTTCAAACTGCCAAACTTTAGCTTAGCACCAGAGCCTTAACCACTGCACCACCACGGCTACTTAAATGAACTAATAACATGGACAACGTGCCTAGAACAGTGCCTGGCACATAACGCTCATTAACCTTATTTTACTATGATGATTTTTAAAGGTTTTATTGCTCTAATGAAGACTGGTGAATTTTTTTTTTTAATCAGCGACCCATCTCCTTACTGACAATAGTCAGCTCTTCTCCCTGAGTTAATTTTACCTCTCTGTGCTCTTTTGCCCACCTGAGACGTGGGGATGCGTCGCTCGTGCAATATGACAGTGTCAGGACCTAGACTGCTGTCTGGTGCACGGCTGTACAAAGTCGATGTGTGAACAACCCCGGGTGAGGCGGGACCAGGAGAGTAAAGCTTTGAACCCAATTAGGAGACTTCTGACATCTAGACATGTGCTGTTTCTACTCCGTGTGTGACCTCAGACAAGGAACTCCACGTCTCGGGCCTCCATTTCCTCTTTTGTAGTAAAAGAGATAATAATACTCCTCGTGCTTCCTCTCTCGCAGGGTTGTTGTGACAACCTCGAAACAAGAGGCGGGAGAAAGCTTCGTCATTCCAGGCCGAAGAGTCTCAAAATGGGGGGAGGGGGAAGGAGAGAAGGGGGGGGGGGGCAAGGTATCACGTGACACACTCGGCAAGGCATCACGTGACAAACTCGGCAAGGTCTTGGGAAACCTCCGAGCGTTTTTCCTAGAACGGCTCATCTCTATGGTTGGCGGCCGCGCAAATGCCTGTCCAGAAGGTTGTTCTTCCGGGGCGATTGCGGCTGCTTCCGGGGCGGGACGCGGCGAGCTGGGTTTACAGTCATCTCAGCTCCCGCCAGGCCCGTATCTCGATGCTCCCTGTTGCAATGAGCTTCCTTAAAAGTTTCCCGCCACCTGGCCCGGCTGAGGGGCTTCGGCAGCAGCAGCCAGATACTGAGGCTGTGTTGGACGGGAAGGGCCTCGGCACCGGAACCCTTTACATCGCTGAGAGGTAGGGTCCCTGTTACCGAGCTCTGGCCTCCTGCGCGCTGCCTTCTCCCTCGCACCGGCGGCGCCGAGGAACAGGAGAGAGACTGCGACCACGGTGGCTGCTGGGAGGGGCAGTGTGTGGTCCGCATCACCTTGGGGATGCCTCTGCTGGGAGGAAGACTCGTTTGTTCGTGTGTCTCCTGCCCCAGAGCATTTCTTTCTCTATTTCAGACGGAGTTTTCCTCCCTGATTGTGCTTTCTATCCGCCTACAAACTGGAGGTCTGGCGCGTGCGTTGCTCCTTACTCATGGGCATGGTTTTGAGTTTCTAGGCCCTGACTTCGTGTCCTATGAACAAGTGCGGGACAGGTTGCCCTGGGCAGGATGTGTAGGTTCAGTACAGGTTGTAGAGGATTTTGAATGTCTAGTTAAAAGAGTTTAGTTTTTTTCTGTAAGTGTGGGTGGGGAGAGGTGCACCCCTGACCCAAGGCTAGGGTCATAATCAAAGGGATCTGACTCACATTTCTTGGCCCTAGAGTGGATTTCTCTTTTCTTTTGCCATCTGAAACGCTTTGTACTTTCACAGTCAGACATGTCTTAAATTGAATACTTATTATCAGCCTTGCTTGTTTTAAAACAAATAACCCCAAAGATGTGTCAGATTCGACCTGCGACTCCCAGGAGTTTATTCTCTACTTGAGGATTAAGTATGTGAACAGTTAAATAAGTTAGCGAAGTATTGGGACTATAACAAGGCAACTGGAGATTAATAGTTAAGTGAGTAGTACAGATAGTGCTGGGGGATGGGGAAGTTCAGAGTAGGGAAGAATCACCGTAAGGAGAGGGGAGGTTGTAGAACAGGGTCTCTTAATTTGGTTTAAATGTAGGGCCTTTAAGGGGGTCTGTGAACCCCAGAAGTTACATGTAGGGTTTGACTGCATTGTTTTTGTGGTCTCTGACATTAGATTCTAAAGGAGTTCAGTGACCCCAAAAAACTTTAAAAGGACTTATTTATAAGGAAGGATGACCTGGAGGGAAAGTAGGATGTATAATATCACTGCTGTCGAGTCGATCCTGACTCATAGTGACCCTATAGGACAGAAGAGAACTGCCCCATAGAGTTTCCACGGAGCATCTGGTGAATTCAAACTGCCAGCCTTTTGGTTTGCAGCCGTAGCTCTTAACTACTACGCCATGTGGGGAGGAAATAGGGAAATATCAATAAATAGGCAAAAGTCCCAGAAACCTTCAAATACAAGGGCAAATTTAGGGCTAGTAGTTGGCTTTGTTTGCAACACGCAGACCCTCAGGGAACTCAGGTATTCTTTTCCCAGGTAGGCGCAGGACTCTATGTATAGACAGACACACTTTTTTCTTCCTCTTTTTTTTTAGTCGTACTTTAGATGAAATTTTATAGAACAAATTAGCTTCTCATTAAACAGTTAGTACACGTATTGTTTCATGGCATAGGTTAATAGCTCTATGACATGTCAACACTCTCCCTTCTCTACCTTGGGTTCCCTGTTACCAGCTTTAGACACACACACTTTTATTTAAGGAACATCTGAAATTATATTTGTTTAAGCAGGTCCAGTCCCATCTTTTCCATCCTCCCTGCCACTCTTTCATCCTTAAAAAAAAAGAGAGAGATGGAAATCCTAGTTACCTAGGTCACCTTTGTTATTTCATGGCCTGACCTTTACCCTAAAAATAGTTATACTCTGCCAGGTATCACTCTTTCCCACTTTCACAAAGTGGTATTCAAATAGAAAACTATGCTTATCATTTTTTTTTCCCCTTTGGTAATCTGCTAAGGGGCTTCAGTTTTTTCACTTGCATGCTTTCAAACTCAACCAGGCCCTCACTCCTTTTTATCCCTTTATTTGACTGTTTCAGATTTCTAATTTCATTGCCCATGTTCATGGCCCACATTTCCATACATTTCCAGCCTCTCTCCCTTTATCCCCCATCCCCTATCCCTGCCCCTTATGTAGATGATGGGAGCTTAAAATTCTCCTTGGCAGCTCACCTTCTCAGTCTTTTTTACTGGGTCAGCTTTATCTCCCTGAACTCTAAATGTTAGAGTGCCGTCATAGTAAAAGCCAAAGATCGGACTTCACAATTGCTTACAAGGCCCTCATGATCTTACTGCCTCCCGCAACCTCTCTAACCTCATCTACTACTTTTTCCTTCAACTGCTCTGTTCCAGACACATTGACTTCCTTGTTTTTCCCCAAAGTTGCCATACATGCACCCACCAAGGTCAGTTTCCAACAAACATGCTGCCATTTTGGTACCTTCGCACGTACTGTTACTACCCCATATGTCCACATAACTTGTTTCTATATTTCTTTCAGGTCTCTGCCAAAAAACCAGCTAGCTTATCAGTGAAGTGTTTCCTTAATCACCCTATATAAATTAGCTCCCCATTCCCATCTGTAAAGTCCCTTTACCTGCCTCTCCTTGCTTTATTTTTCTCCGTAGTACTTACACTATCAGACATATTACATACAATATCCTTTACTGTCAGAATGTGTTGGGTTCTTGAGTAGTTTACTGAAAAGGTTTTTTTTTTTTTCCTATGAATTCACAGCCAAACTAACTCAAATGAGAATTTTCATTAGAACTGGCTGAAGTTTAACGTTTTTCTGAAAATCAATTTCTAGATTGGCTTGGTAAAGAATCTTCATCAATCTAAACTACCCATGTCTAATAGGCATGTCAAACCATGGCATGACCAGAAGAAAATTCCTGTTTTCCTCTTTAAAAGTTGATTCTCCTTCAGTGTTCACTATCATCCTTCCAGTTGTTCACATCAGAAGCCTTGGAGTTATTTTTTGACTTGTTCCTTTCATACCCATGTAGGCAATCCTCAGAAAACCCTGTTGTGTCTGTCATAAAACATAGCCAGAATTTGATGATTCCTCATTACTTTCACTGTTGGAGGGGTGAACAAAGTAAATGTGCCTTCGTGAAACTCACAGTTGAGACCAGGGTTCTTGGGGATTTGTGTCTAGAATTCAGGGTATTCATGAGTTTAGATGGGGGAAAAATTATATCTTTATTTTTGGTAACCTGTAACAAGTAACCAGTATAGTATTTCTTTCAATTATGAATGTAGGCAGCCAACCATGGTAGTATTAGCAGTTATTTGTGTCTTTTTCAACAGTAGAAACCACGATTATATTCATATCAAATTGGAGTTGTGGATACCTGGAAATAATGCTTATGTTCATCATTGCTTTGAAAGTATGGCCATTATTAGACCAGATGCTAGATCTTGTTATTTAATGCAGTAATAAAGAAGCACACTTACAACTATATGACAGATTTGTTTTTATAGCAGTATTTTGATAATAGTGTTTCAATATAATTGGTTTCTTTTGTAATTTTATGTGTTTTATGCACTTAGAAAACATTATTCTAAGAAGGGATCTGTAGACTTTATCAGACTGCCAGAGTCTGTATTAATTTTCTGTTGCTGCTGTAAGAAATTACTATAAACTTAGCTTAAAACAATATAAATTTATTATCTCAGTTTGTAGATCAGAAGTCTGGCACAGCATGGTTAGGGTCTCACATGCCTAAACTCAAGGTATCCATCAGATTGGGTGCCTATCTGGATGCTCAGGGGTTAAAATCCACCCCCAAGCTCATGGAGTTGTTGGCAGAATTTATTTCCTTTCCTGGTTGTAGGACTGAGGCCCCTGTTTCTTTGACATTGGTCCCTTTCGTCTGTCCTTCATATCTCTTGCTTCTCCTTCAGCTGCATCTCTGTTGTTTACAGCCAGAAAAGTTCTCTGATTTTAAGAGTTCACGTCATTACCTTGGGCCCGCCCAGATAATCCAGGATAATCGCCCTATTTTAATGTCAGCTGATTAGTAACTTCAGTTGCGTCTGCAGAGTCTGTTTTGCCATGTAGTGTAACATATTCACAGGCTCGACACCAGGGGATAAAGGTCATGGAAGCCAAAATTCTACCTACCACACAGTCCAGGGCACAAAAAATGTCAAGAACCCCTGGTTTAGAGGGAAATTAAGACATTGAGCAAAGTTTAAGCATTTGGCCAGCCACTGAGTTAGAAAATATGGAAAGAAAAGTAAATTCCAGATGGCAGACAGATAATGAGTTTGGTTTGAACATGTATGGAGGAGTAGTTGGATATATGTGCGTGCGTCTTGGGAGAGTGGTATTAGAAATAATTTGGAAATCATTAGTGTAAGTGCATATACTCAGAGGAGAAGAGGGCCAAGGATAGAACCTTAGGGAACACCTGCGTTAAGAGGTGGATCATGGAAGAAGAGACTTGAAGAAAGAAAAGAGAAGGAACAATAAAATATAAAAAGATCTGGAAAGCATCTGTTGTGTATTGACAAGGAGGTCTTTGGTGGCCTTGGGGAGAGCAGTTTAAGTGGTGTTGGGTGGAGCACAGATATATTCCTAACCCTTATGTAATCCTTATTTCTGTATGCCATCTCTGTTTATTGGTTCTTTTTTCTATATATAAAACTCGTTTTTTTGGAAGGTCTTAAATGCTTTTTTTCCCAATTTTGCAGAATTTAAAACCTGAAGAAAATTTGCAAGTGCTGTTAATTAATACTCATATATGCTTCTCAAAGATTCATCAGTTGTTAGCATTTGCTACATTTATGCCTGTTTGTTTTTCCAAGCTTTTTGAGAATTTGTTGCTGATATCTTGTCACTTCACCTGTGAATACTTTATCTTGCCTAAGAACAAGGACATTCTCTTATGTAACTACTATAAAAAAATGACATTATAACTCCTGTGACTTGTTTAAAAAAAAAAATTATTTCAACTCCTCACTACCCAAAAAAAAAAAAATTTTTTTTTTTTCAATAAAACATTGTAAAAATGCTGTGGGGGTGGTGTGTGACCTCCTCTAACTTCACAAGGGGAAAGGGAAATCAAGATGAACAGCCCAAGACTGATTCCTGTGAGGCAGAGGTCAAACATGCCTCCTGTCTCTGCCGTCTTTACCAGTTCTGACACCAACCCTCCCTCCCATGGCACTCTCTACTTCTCTGTTGAGCTTGGTAATTCATTACAGTGGCCACACAGAACTCACAGACCATACTTATGATTATGGGGTTTATTAAGGAAGTAACAGGTTACAGTTAAGGCTCAGGAATGCCCAGGGTAACAATTGTTACAGTAGGACAGTCTCTTTCCAACTGTGCTTGCACCACGCTTCTCTGGCCCTTAGCCTCTGCCCCACTCAGGCCAAGTGTTACAAAACTGTTTTATCTCTGCCAGCAAGTGCCCAGAGGCACACAACTCTCCCAGCAAGCTTCCTGCCCAAAGGGACTCAGCTTGCTTTCTTCGCCATCTCCTGCTGTCATTTCTTTGCCACCACTTCTTGAGCTGTCTCTCTGTCTCCTGGTTCCAGGAGCTTTTCATCGCAGGGAGTCTGGGTCCAAAAGATATACTGGCTCTTCTTCCTTGGTGGTGGTGGAATCTTCTCCCACCTCTGGAATGGCTCACCTCAAGCTCAGCAAATGGCAAAACTGACCAGTCCCTTTGGTGGGCCACAGTTACCCTATCTGTACAGCTCCATCCAGTCACTTGGGTGGGAATTACAAGACCATGGCGAGAAAAGCCACACCAAAGTGATCCATCTTACCACAAAAATACATATGAAAAAAGAGTATGCTATATATGTATGGCTTAAAGAATTACGATTAAACCAACACCTGTGTATCCACTATCCAAGTTAAGAATACAACATTACTAGTACCTTGAACAACTTTGTCATTCCTCTTTACTTATTGTTAGCCTCACCTCCTGAGCCTCCTCCCATTTTGTTCTTTCCCACTTAGCATTTCCAATTCATAATAGAAACAAGGCCTCAACAAACTGGGGGGGGGGGCTTCCTGGAGGAGGTGACAAATGATGATTAACAAGTGTTGTTCTTGTTGGGTGCTGTCGAGTCAGTTCCAACGCTTAGCAACCCTGTGTACGACAGAATGAAACACTGCCTGGTCCTGTGCCGTCCTCACAATCAATGCTATGTTTGAGTCCATTGTTGCAGCCATTGTGTCAGTGTGTCTCACTGAGGGCCTTCCTCTACTTTACCAAGCATGATGTCCTTCTCTGGGAACTGGTCCCTCCTGATAACATATCCAAAGTATGTGAGACAAAGTCTTGCTGTCTTTGCTTCTAAGGAGCATTTTGGCTGTACTTCTTCCAAGACAGATTTGTTAGTTCTTTTGGCACTCTGTGATATATTCAGTATTGTTCACCAACACCGTAATTTAAAAACGTCAATTCTTCTTCAGTCTTCCTTATTCATTGTCCAGCTTTTGTATGCATATGAGCCGATCGAAAATACCATGGCTCAGGTAAGGTGCGTCTTAGTCCTCGAAGTGACATCTTTGCGTTTTAACACTTTAAAGTCTTTTGCAGCACATTTTCCCAGTGTAATACGTCGTTTGATTTCCCGGCTGTTACTTCCATGGGTATTGATTGTGGATCCAAATAAAATGAAATCATTCATAACCTCAATATTTTCTCCATTTATGATGATGTTGTTTATTGGTCCATTTGTGAGAATTTTAGTTTTCTTTACGTTGAGGTGCAATCCATACTGAAGACTATAGCCTTTGATCTTCATCAGTAAGCGCTTCAAGTCCTCTTCACTTTCAACAAGCAGAGGTTGTGTCACCTGCATATCACAGGTTAATGAGTCTTTCTCCAATCCTGATGCCCCGTTCTTCTTCATATAGTCCAGGTTCTCAGATTATTTGCTCAGCATACAGATTAAATAAGTATAGTGAAAGGATACAACCTCAGTGCACACCTTTCCTGACTTTAAGCCACCCAGTTTCCCTTTGTTCTGTTTGAACAACTGCCTCTTGATCTATGTACAGGTTCCTCATGAGCACAATTAAGTGTTCTGGAGTTCCCATTGTTTGCAATGTCATCCATAATTTTTTTGATCCACACAGTCAAATGCTTTTGCATAGTCAGTAAAGTACAGGTAAACATCTTTCTGGTATTCTCTGCTTTCAGCCAAGATCCATCTGACATCAGTGGTGATAAATGTTTGGTTCCAAATCCTCTCCCAAATCCAGGTTGAATTTCTGGCAGTTCCTTCTTGATGTACTACTGCAACCACTTTTAAAAGATCTACAGCAAAATTTTACTTGTGTGTGATACTAATGATGTTGTTGGATAATTACATATTCTGTGGGATCATCTTTCTTTGGAATAGATATAAACATGGGTCTCTTCCAGTTGGTTGTCCAGGTAGCTGTCTTCCAAATTTCTTGACATAGATGAGTGAGCACCCCCAGCTCTCCCCCTGTTTGTGGAAACATCTCAACTGGTAGTCTGTTGATTCCTGGAGCATTGTTTTTCACCAGTGCTTTCAGTGCAGCGTGAACTTCTTCCTTCAATACCGTCATTTGTAGATCATGTGCTAAGTGGTTGATACCTGATATTGATTTTCTAACCAGAGAACTCCCTTTAGTATTTCTTGTAGTTTTGTTTTGGTTTTTACAAATTCCCTAAACTTCTGTTTATCTGGAAATGTTCTAGTTTTGCCTTCATATTTGAGAGACAGTTTTGCTGGATATATGATTCTTGGCTGGCAGTTTTTTTCCTTCAGTGCTTTATTTGAGTCATTCCTTTGCCTTCTTGCCTGCATGGTTTCTGTGGAGTAGTCCGAGGTTATGCTTATTGACTCTCCTTTGTAGGTGACTTTTCGTTTATCCCTAGCCACTCTTAAAATTCTCTCGTTATCATTGGTTTTGGCAAGTTTGATTATAATATGTCTTGGTGACTTTCTTTTGAGGTCTACGTTATGTGGGGTTTGATAAGCATCTCGGATAGATATCTTCTCATCTTTCATGATATTGGAAGTCTTCTGCCGACAGATCTTCAACAATTCTGTTTGTATTTTCTGTTATCCCTCCCTGTTCTGGTACTCCAGTCACTTGTAGGTTATTTCTCTTGATAGAGTTCTACATGATTCTTAGGGTTTCTTCATTTTTAAAAAATTCTTTTATCTGATTTTTTTCTGAATATATTGGTGCCAAGTGTTTTATCTTCAATCTCACTAATTCTGCCTTCCATTTCCTCAGTTCTGCTCCTCTGACTTTTATTGAGTCGTCTAATTCTGAAGTTTGATTGTTAAATCCTCTGAATTTCTGATTGCTGTCTCTCTCTGGATTCTTGCAACCTATTGAATTTTTCATTATGTTCTTGAATAACCTTTTTAATTTCTTCATCTGCTTTATCCGTGTTTTCCTTGGCTTGTTCTGCGTTTTGCCTGATCTCCTGAAGAGTTCTGTATATTAATCTTTTGTATCCTACTTCTGGTAATTCCAGGAATATATCTTCGTCTGGAAGAGTCCTTGATTCTTTGTTTTGAGAGCTTGTTGAAGTGCTCATGATCTGCTTCTTTATGTGATTTAATATTGACTGTTGTTTCTGAGCCATCTATAAGTTATTGTATTAATTTATTTTACGTGTGTTTACTATATTCTAGCTTTTTGCTTTGTTTTGTTTTGATATGCCGAAATTGGCTGCTTGATGAGCTAGCTTGATTATTTGCACCTTTGAAGCCCTAACGTCGTGTCACCAGATGGCTAGAGCTGTTACGAGGTATATGAGCGTAGAAGTCCATTCACCTTTCTTGTATGGATTCAGGTCAGGTGTCCAGGTAGTTGGTCATCAAATGTGTGGTATAGGCTCTGTCCTACAGTCTTAGAAAGGCAGGGGTGGTTGGTATAGGTACCGGTATCTGGTTGCAGCAGGGGGTCATGCTGTGAACAAGGCAGGGGGCTGACAACTGTCCCCCGAGTGTCTGTGAGGAAAACATGTCCCTGTTTCCTAGAGTGCACAGGTGGGTGGGTTCTGCATCCGGACCATGGGCACCCAATGCTTTTGGTTGTAAGGACTGGGAGCCACTACTTACTCTTGGACCTCTGTTGCAGGTGGCTAGGTGACATGGATGGAGCCACCAGCATTCAGGCCCGATGTGGGTAGATGAGGGCCCTGTTTAATAGGCAAAGTGGTATCAAACATCAAAAACCTACCTTTCCATCACACAGGTCAAACAGTTAAAGTCAGATCTCAATCCACATACACTGTTGTAGTCTGCCAACAAGGGCCTAATCTCCTGAAATAGACCCATACAGGTCCATGCAGGGATGAAAGGTATTCAAAGTCTGTGGAATGTTTGTGCCTGGACAGGAGCTGCTTCTGTCCTGAGCTCCTCAGCCTGGTGGAGCTGACAGATTATCTTTTCCCCCAATTGCTAATTTATTCCTTCTCCAAGGAGGGAATGGCTCAGGACACACAGTAGGACCTGTCTCAGGCCCAGGGAAATCAACAGCCACTGAAGCTGGCTTGGGGGGCTGGAGGCATGGTAAAAATAAAAGTACGTAGCTTTTGCCAAGAGCACTGTTCTTCTCTGGTTCCGGAGGTGTGAGTAGACTGTGCAGCCTGCTGTCTCTCCCTGAGGAAATTGCATCTGGAATGCTACCACCAGCCCTGCCACAGTAGCTCCAGGCGATTGTGCCTGACGGGTGCTGATTCCCACAGGTCTGAAACTCCTCACTGCTTCTGAACCATCTCTCCCTCCCCTTGCCACTCAGTCCGATTTCCTAACTTTGCCTTTGATGTTCAGGGCTCCTAGCTTACCATATATATAATCATTTCACTTGTTTTTTTTTTGGGGGGGGGGTCTTTGTTGTAAGAGGGATCACTGGAAGCATCTGACTATTCCACCATCTTGGCCCTGCTTCCCAGATGCTAAATGGCTGAATGTCAACCAGTTTGTTTTGGTACAGTGACTATGTGTTCCATCTTTTTTTTTTTTTTTTGGTGCTTAAGGTGAAACTTTACAGAGCAAATTAGTTTCTCAGTTAACAGTTTACACACAAATTGTTTTGCGAAATTGGTTGCAATCCCTGAAATGTGTCAACACTCTCCCTTTCCACACCCCAGTTCCTCATTTCCCTTTGTCCATTTTTCCTGTCCCTTCCTGCCTTCTCGTCATTGCATTTGGGCAGGTGTTGCCCCTTTGGTCTCTTATACGTGATTGAACTAAGAAGCACATTCCTCATGTGTGTAATTGTTTATTTTATAGACCTGCTATTCTCTGGCTGAAGGGTAAACTTCAGGAGTGGCTTCAGTTCTGAGTTAAAAGAGTATCTGGGGCCTTACATCTTCTTTTGATGCTTCTTGTTTCGTTCAGTATTTTGCCCATAGAATCCTTCAATATTGCAACTGGAGGCTTGAATTTTTTCCCCAGTTCTTTCACCTTGAGAAATGGTGAGCATGTTCTTTCCTTTTGGTTTTCTAACCCTAGGTCTTTGTATGTTTCATTGTGCTTTACTTTGTCTTCTTAAGCAGCCCTTTGTAATCGTCTGTTCGGCTCTTTTACTTCATCATTTCTTCTGTTTGCTTTAGCTACTTGACATTCAAGAGCAACTTTTAGAGTTTCTTCTGATATCCATTTTGGTCTTTTCTTTCTTTCCTGTCTTTTTAAGGACCTTTTACTTGATTCATATGTGACGTCCTTGATGCCACCCCACAACTCATCTGGTCTTCAGCCATTAGTGTTCAGTGCATCATATCTATTCCTGAGATGGTCTCTAAATTCAAGTGGAATGCAGTCAAGGTCATATCTTGGCTTTGTGGACTTGCTGTAGTTCTCTTCAGCTTTAACTTCAGCTTGCATAAGAGCAATTGATGGTCTGTTCTACAGTCAGCCCCTGTCCTTGTTCTAACTGATGATATTGAACTTTTCTGTTGTCTCTTTCCATGAATGTAGTTGATATGATTCCTGTGTTTTCCATCTGGCTATGTCCATTTGTATAGTTGCCATTTATATTGTTGAAAAAAGGTATTTGCAATGAATAAGTCGTTGGTATTGCAAAATTCTGTCATGCGGTCTTCGGCATCTTTCCATCGCCAAGACTGTGTTTTCCAATCCTTGTTTTTTTTGTTTCCAGTTTTTGCGTTCTAATTGCCAGTAATTATTAATGCATCTTGGTTGCATGTTTGATCAATTTCAGACTGCAGAATTTGCTGAAGTCTTCATTTTCTCATCTTTAGCCTTTGTGGTTGGTGCATAAATTTCAATAGTATTTGTATTAACTGGTCTTCCTTGTAGGCATATGGATATTATCCTGTCACCGACCGTGTTGTACTTCAGGGTAGATCTTGAAATGCTCTTTTTGACAGTGAATACGATGTCATTCCTCTTCACTTTGTAATTCCCGTCATAGTAGACCATATAATTATCCAATTCAGAGTGGCTTATACCAGCCTGTTTCAGCTCATTAATGCCTAGGATGTTGATCTTTGTGAATTCCATTTCATTTTTGACAGTTTCCAATTTTCCTAGATTCATACTTCGTACATTCCACGTTCCAATTACTAACGGATGTTTGTAGCTGTTTCTTCCCATTTTGAGCCGTGCCACCTCAGCAAACGAAGTTCCCAAGAGCTTGACTCCATCCAGATCATTAAGGTGGACTCTACTATGAGAAAGCATCTCTTCCCCTGTTGTAATTTGAATGCTTCCAACGTGCAGGGCTTGTCTTCCGGCAGTATACCAGACAGTGATCCACAGCTATTGATAAGGTTTTCATTGACCAATTTTTTCAGAAGTAGACCGCCAGGTTCTTCTTCCTAGGCTGTCTTAGTCTGGAAACTCCACTGAAACCTGTCCATCATATGTGACCTTGCTGGTATTTGAAATGCCAGTGGCATACGTTCCAGCATCACAGCAACACACAGGCCACCACAGTATGACAGACACACTGATAGAAGCGTGGAGGATTAACAATTAGTCAAGTGAAATATTCCAATTAGATGAGAAACAGCGCCGAGTCTGTTGGAGTGTGTGTGTAAGTGTGTATCTAGGTGTGTGTATTACTTTTATATGTATATGTATATATATGCACACAAAGAGTCTAGCAATTTTTGAGTCTGAGAGGGTAAGGCAGAATGAATGGTAATAGATAAAGCTGAAGAGAAAAGAGAGAGCCGTGTTCGTAAGCCTGGATAGCCCTTAGACTTTGGGTGAGCTATTTTAGGATTTTAAGCAAAGAGGGACAGGGTCAGATTTGATTTTAAGTACATAGCTTCTGAGATATGTATTGAGAGATTTAGAGCTCTCAGACTTATTTTCAGAACTTAGATTTCATAGGAAGTTGACTTTTTATCCAAATAGGAAGGGAACCAGAGGCATGAATAATTCAAAATAGGTAAATTAAAACAGTTATGACTTAGAAGTAATGCTTTTTTCTTATTTCATTCCCAAATTAATTTTAAAACAAATAATTAAGCCAACCCTAATTCAAGACCTCTGTTCCCTTCCCGTCCTGTTTTTTACCTCAAGCGAGGAATAAAAGACATTCATCCTACTGTGCAAAAGCATTAGAATTTAGCAGAAATTTTCTCTACATGTTTACTGACTTTCTAATATTTGCCTTTCCTTTTTGTGACTCATGGTTTCTTTGGAACTGGACATAGTTAATTAGTTGTTTTCATTTTGGAGGGCTTTTCTTCTCAAATATATGAAAAGAGGGCAAATAAAAATCAGATCTTAATTGATCAAAGTAAGTGTTGCTTTTAAAGTGTGCAGGTTACTTCTATCCTGTAGCATGTACAATCCATTTTCATGTTTAGGATTATGAGAGCTCCATAGGGAATGCTGTACCAGTTCTGTCAGCAGTAAGGAGCTACAAAGCAATTATTATATGTTTTTTAAAGTAAAGGCTGTAATTTGATGGGCACTGATTTATTCAATGTGTAGATTTCTGTTTTTCCATATCCCAGTTGAATCATTTTTTTCTTTTTTTATTGTGCTTTAAGTGAAAGTTTACAATACAAGTCAGTTTCTCATGCAGAAACTTATACACACATTGTTATGTGACCCTAGTTGCTCTCTCTGCAATGTGACAGCACACTTCTGTCCACCCTGTATTTCCCCTGTCCATTCAATCAGCTCCCTTCCCCCTCTGCCTTCTCATCTTGCCTCCAGACAGGAGCTGCCCACTTAGTACCATGTGTCTACTTGAGCTAAGAAGAAGCACATTCCTCACCAGTATCATCTTTTGTCTTATAGTCCAGTCTAATCTTTGAAGAGTTGGCTTGGGGAATGGTTTTAGTTTGGGGGTAATAGGGAGTCCAAGGGCCATGGCTTCTGGGGTCCCTCCAATCTCAGGCCACTAAGTCTGGTCTTTTTACTAGAATTTGAGTTCTGTACCCCACTTCTTCTCCATCAGGGACTCTGTTGTGTTCCCTGTCAGGGCAGTCATTGGTGGTAGCCGGGCACCATCTAGTTCTTCTGGTCTCAGGCTGAGGGAGTCTCTCGTTTATGTGGCCCTTTCCGTCTCTTGGGCTCATATTTTCCATGTGTCTTTGGTGTTCTTCAATCTCCTTTGCTGCGGGTGGGTTGAGACCAACTGATGCATCTTAGATGGCCGCTTGCTGGCTTTTAAGACCCCATATGCCACTCACCCAAAGTGGGATGCAGAACGTTTTCTTAATATCATCTGTTATTCCAGTTGACCTAGATGTCCCCTGAAACCATGGTCCCCAGACTCCTGCCCCTGTTACTCTGTCCCTTGAAATGTTTGGTTGTATTCAGGAAACTTCTAAGCTTTTGGTTTAGTCCAGTTGTGCTGACTTCCCCTGTATTGTGTGTTGTCCTGCCCTTCACCTAAAATAATTCTTGTCTACTATCTAGTTAGTGAATGCCCCTCTCCCTCTCTCCCCACCCTTGTAACCATCAAAGAATGTTTTCTTGAGTTCTTATAATAGTGGTCTCATACAATATTTGTCCTTTTGCAACTAGTTTCACTCAGCATAATGCCTTCCAGATTTATCCATGTTATGAAATGTTCCACAGATTCATTGTCAATCTTTATCATTGTATAGTATTCCATTGTGTGGATATACTATAATTTGTTTATCCATTCATCCATTGATGGGCACCTAGGTTGTTTCCATCTTTTTGGTATTGTGAAGAGTGCTGCAGTGAACATGGGTGTGCATATATCTATTCATGTGAGGGCTCTTAATTTTCTAGGATATGTTCCAAGTACTAGACCTGGATTGTGTGGTAGTTCTATTTCTAGCATTTTAAGGAAGTGCCAAATCGATTTCCAAAGTGGTTGTACCATCTTACGTTCCCACCAGCGGTGCATATGTGTTCCAGTCTCTCCACAACCTCTCCAACCTTTATAATATGTTTTCAGTTGAATCATTTAAGAAAGTTTTGTGGTTCTATATATTTGGAATTATTTTTTTGGCACCCAAATTTGGAATACTCCTTTCTGAGTTGTGATAATTCCAGGGGATTTTTGCATTAAGGGAAAGGCAATTTATTTGCCTAAAATAATGTAGCTATAGTCAGAGATTTACTTGCCATACTTCTGATACATGAACACTATTTTATCTACACTTTGAGAGGAAAGCAGTGGGCAGGAAAGGAGCACACAACACACAATCTAATTACAATAATAAAAATCTGTTTCTCTGGAACCAGTAGGGATGAGTCATTCTAGAAAATCATTTCTAGAGCTTTTATCACTTTAAGCTCTTTAAGGTTTATCACTTTAAGCCTCTCAGGTTTTCTCTTTAAATAAGCATTTTTAATGGAAGTCTTTCCAAATGACAGTGCGTATTTTCTTGACTTTGCTTTTTTCTGAAGTGTACAAGTCAACAAATTTTATTATATTTACAGAGTTGTACAACCATCATGACAGTCTGATTCTGCAATTGCTTTTGCTAATGAGTTTTGATAACTGAGGGTCGTGTGTTTGTCACTTTTGTTGTGCTGTAAAACACTGATTTTCTTTGGGGGGACTGAGGTGTCAAATTCAACCTCCCCTTATGCTGAATGTGAATGATCTTAGACTGCTGCACTGTTATTATTTCTGCCCAAGGGAGCCCTCATTCTGCTTTTGTACTTTTTGCTTTTGCTTGGCTAGAAATTTGGCCACCAAGCTTGTTAGAATTGTATAGAAAATAGAATGGGAGTGTTATTGTATTAACTTTTTTTTTTTAATAACAGCTTGATAATTCACTTACCACACAAATCACCCATTTGTACAATTCAGTGATTTTTAGTATATTCACAGAGTTGTGCAACCATCACCACAGTCAATTTTAAACATTTTCTTCACCCCAAAAAAGAAATCACGTACCCATTAGCAGTCACTCCCTGTTTTCCCCCCAGGCTTTCTCCAACCCTGTTGGTTGTTGTTAGCTGCCTTTGAGTCAGCCCCCAGTTCATGGGGATCCCGTGCACAAGGGGATCAGACTGCTGTGATCCATAGCCTTTTTATTGCCTGATTTTCCAAAGTAGATCACCAGGCCTTTCTTCCTAGTCTGTCTTAGTCTGGAAGCGCCACTGAAACCTGTTCAGCATCATAGCAACACACGCAAGCCTCCATTGATAGACAGGTGGTGACTGAGTATGAGCATGAGGAGGTGAGGTGCATTGTGCGGGCATCAGACTCAGGTCTCCTGCGTGGAAGGTGAGAATTCTGCCACCGAACTACCACTGCCTTTGTCCCTCCAGCCCCGGGCATCCGCTATACTGCATTAACCTTCATTGCATTAACATATTTTTGTGGCTTCTTCAGAATTTTTTCTTACTTTTCTTCTTCTAAGTGGTGCAGTTCCAGATGGGTGAAATACTACCAAAAAGTTAGCCAGCCCCTACTCAAAACTGAGAGCCCTGCTGGCGCAGTGGTTAAGAGCTGCGGCTGCTAACCAAAAGGTCAGCAGTTCGAATCCACCAGCTGCTTCTTGGAAACCCTATGGGGCAGTTCTACTCTGCCCTGTAGAGTCGCCATGAGTTGGATTCGACTCAGCAGCAATGGGTTTGGACTCAAAACTCAACATGCTGATTTTGGTGGTATGTTTCCTATGTTTTACCAATAAAATATTTGCATTTGGCTACATTTGAGGGAGAACTAGATCTTGCTCATCTCTGGTTTTCTTTTCAGCAGCAGAATAAATGAAAAAACTTCATAAAGCCTGTCTTTCAAGGTACTAACTTATTTATTCTGTTAGAATAGGTTATTTTCTAACTTACGGAATAGATTACAGCCATTCATGTGTATGTCATTTAGGATAGTGGAGAATTCAGTGGTTACTAAGTAGTGCATACCTATCTGCTGAGCACTGTGCTAATGGTTTTGAGAAATGTTAAGAAAAGGAATGTGACAGATTCTGCTGTTAGACAGCTAACATTCTGTCAGGTGCATATGAATTTTATTACCATAGAGTTAAGTGCTAAATGGTACATTACTAAGGATAAGTGCAATTTAGAGAAAGAAGAGCTCATTATAGACTGGAGTAGTTAGAGGAAGGGCTCATGGATGATCTGGGACTGAACCAGATGAAGATTTACTGAGCACATCCCAGATAAGAATATACAGAAACAGCATAGAAATACACATGTGACTTAGGAGAAAAATACGTTTTAAATCTATTTGAATTAGGAGCACCTGGTAGAATGAAACCGCAGATCCTTTGGTTAGCAGCTGTAACTCTTAACCGCTATGCCACCAGGGTTTCCAGAGGAAAAGAGGTTATTCAGAATTGGTCTTAAAATTCACTTTCTACTGCTAAATTTTCTTATTTTAGAAATATTTCTAAACAGTAAGTTTGAATATAAAAGTATTCAAGCCAAACTTAGCCTTTATAATCCTTGAGATATTAAATTAGGATGTAATTTCTTAACGTAATCTACTTTAAAATGTTTTTTAGCCGCCTGTCTTGGTTAGATGGCTCTGGATTAGGATTCTCACTGGAATACCCCGCCATTAGTTTACATGCTGTGTCCAGAGACCTAAATGCCTATCCGCGAGAACATCTGTATGTTATGGTGAATGCCAAATTTGGAGGTATGTATCCTATAATTTAACATTGAGTTTTCTTTGGTACAAATTATATTTTAAAAAGCAGTCTTTGAAACTAATCAGTGTAATACGCAACCCATTGACCCACTTTGGATAATGGTTTATTAAACTAAATTTCAGCACAGTAGAATAATATGACTCTTGAAATTCTTATAATGGACATTTGTTTTGTATATCTGCTTTTTATTTTCCATATATTTACACTTAGAATTCTTCAGTTATTATGGATTTGTATTTCTAAGTTTTCTTCTTAAGTTTAACTGTTTATTTCCTCTTTGTAAAGGGATTTATATTTGGCACCCTTAGGGGGTTGGATCAAAATACTTCGTGCTTTCCAGAGTTTAGGATAGAACCTTTCTGTTTTGCTTTGTTACAGCAGTGGTTTTCAACTGAAGATGACTTTTTTCCCCCAGGGGACATTTGGAAATGCCATTTTTGACTGTCATGACTGAGGTGGGGTTGAAGACTGGCGTCTAATGGGAGAAGCCAGGGATGCTACTAAACATCCTACAATGCATAGGACAGCCTCCCGCACCCCCCAACAATGAGTTATCTGATGCAAAATGTTAATTGTGCCAAGGTTGAAGAAACCTTGGTTAGAATTCCCCAATTTTTCTGTTGAAGACACCTCAAAGATTCGTAAAAATCTAGTGAAGTTATTGAAAGAGAGAAGGTGAAAGATTAAAAAAAAAAACATTTTTTTTTTCTAGGCTGTCAACCATGGGTTGTATGAATTTCTAATGAGAAACAAAATAGGCATAAAATAAAGGCTTTTGGTATTTGTAGATGCAACTAAAGTTTATGTACTGTATTGTGTTAGTTTAACGTGTTCATCTTTCACAGAAATACATAGTTTTGGGGTCTGAAAGGACGTTTGTCATACTTTTAATCAGTTTCAGCTTTAAAAATAATGGGTTGCTTTTCTTCAAAGTAGTGCACAAGAAACAATTTCATGGGTTTGCTTATTGAGCTGTTGCTTGTTCAAATTGGAATTTTAATACGGTTTCATATATAATATGACCATTTTTTAACCACTGTTTTTATGGAGATATAATTCACATACCATGACATTCTCCATTTTAAAGTGTACACTTCAGTGGCTTTTAATACTGATGTATACTTTCGAATCTGTGCTTCCTCTCATGAGACATAGGCAAGCCCTCCTTGGATATGGAGTCCCAGTATGATGTCCTGTTTACAGTTTCCCTTAGGCAGAAGGTAGCTTGAGGAACAGGGCTCCCATGGGATGTCCAAGGGCAGGAGCCAGAGAAGGAGTCAGTCCCCCACTGGGAGATGTGCATATAGGAGTCTATTATAAGGGGTACCCACTCGAATTCTTTTGTTTTTTAACTTTTATTTTATTTTTAACAATATAAGTCAAGTAATGGTGTAATTTGGCAGTTCTGTAATGATGTAGTCATCCTCCATTTGTGATTTGGCGTGGTCATCCTTTTTTGCTAACAATGATTTCGCATAACAACCTGGTCTTCGGAACCTAACCATGTCGACAAGTGAGAAAAGGGTGTATTTCCTTTTTTGTTTTTTTAATTTGTTTTGTGTTTTTGGTGAAAGTTTACACAGGATATTAGGTTCTCATTTAATAATTTCTATACATATTGTTCAGTAACATTGGTTACATCCTTCACAATCTATCAGCATTCTCGTTATTTCCATTTTGGTTGTTCTGTTTCCTTTAATATAGCTTCCCTGTCCCCCTTAGCCTTCTCATCTTTGTCTAGGGCAAATGTTAACGATTTGGTTTCATCTAGGTGATTATTTAGAGGCACACAGTACTCACAGGTGATATTATTTATTTTAAGGGCCAATCTGTCATTTGGCTGAAAGGTGACCTCTGGGAGTAGTTTAAAGAATACTCCTTGTGTACTTGGGTAAGATTTTCTACAGAGTATATACTTAGATATAGTATGGCAGGGTAGTAGGATATGCCATCTCCAGAGTGCTTGTAGCAATCTTTACTCCACCAGCAGCATGTGCTAGTTTTCTTTATTGAGCATCTGTTTTTTTTTTTTTTTTTTGTCTATAGCCTTCGTTAATTTATCTGTTGGGTCGGTAACTCTTATGGGCCTCATCTGTAAACTGCTGGCGATGAATCACATCATTGGTTTAGAAACTGCTACCGAACTCTTTGTTTTAAGGTGAAACGTAAAAGAAACAGATGTCAATAGAACTATACTTGTTAGGGCCCTGTTTGGGCTTCTCCTCTTTCCACCCTGAGGGGGTTCTGGAATCTCTAGGGCTCAGTGAAGCGTTGCGACTAGACAAGAGAGTCTATCTAGAGCCTCTTTTAGCTTTAAAATTGCCATGTTCTTATAATTGGAAGTAAAAATTGAAAAGCAATATTTAAATATGTTAATACACGTCCTTTAGGAAATACTCTTAGGCTTGCTTTTTTTAAAAAAGGGGTCAAATAAATGGCATCTTTCAAAAGTTATTTTTATTCCTGTTCTAGAAGGACCAAAAGAATCCGTTGGAGATGAAGAGGAAGACAGCGATGATGATATTGAACCCATTGCTGAATTTAGATTTGTGCCTAGTGATAAATCAGCATGTGAGTATTCTATACTATTGATTTTTTTTCCTTTACGTACCAAGTGTTCTCCCCAGTGGCTCACGCACACACACACCACTTGCCTTTACCACCATTACCTTGGTTTTATTGCCTTTTCTTCATTTCAGCTTCTATAATGTCATTGAGGACCTATTAATATCAAAAGTTATGACTGTGGTGAAAATATAGTAAACACGATGTTACCTGGTGTGTTTTGTGAGTGGAGGCCTTCGATTATTTTTATTGACTTGATGCTATATGCTGTGGGTCTCACCAGATGGATGGCAGAGGACTTACAGCAGTCCCAAAGTGGAAGATACCAGGGTAGCTGTAGAAAGTGCTGCCAGCTCAGAGCAGCTTGCTTCACCGTGATAGCAACCATCTGACCAGGACACTGACCGTTTTTCTCAGAAAATCCAACCAGCCTTGAAAAGATCTCAATAGTATCTTGAATTGAACTCTTACTATTCTGTTATTTGTCCATTGCCATGAAGTACCTCAAAGATCAATCTTACTTGGAATTTAGTAAGTTTTATAAATACTGTGACCCTAGTGTACCTCTTGTCTATTGAGTTTATTTGCACTGAAGATTATTAAATTTTTATTGTACATTGACCAGAGAAAATATTAGTTACAATTTAATTTCCTTCTCAGTGGAAGCAATGTTCACCGCAATGTGTGAATGCCAGGCTTTGCACCCAGATCCTGAGGATGAAGATTCCGATGATTACGAAGGAGAAGAGTATGATGTGGAAGCACATGGTTAGTAAAATGGATTTCTTAAGGGTTTTTTGTTTTTCAAGTGTTTTATTTTAAGCATCCATTTGTACTACGGAGAGGGGATTATAGTTCTTTATATCCTTATGAAACACCAAAAATAGTATGTTTATTTTGTCTAAGCTTTTTGGAACAAACAAATTGGTAACATTTATGGGCTTTCTAAGCTTGAGAGTTAAAAAATTTTTAGGGAGAGAATATGGATAGAGACAAGTAGAAGGAAAGAAAATGGTAAATAGGAAAGTGGGCTGTCAGGAGAGCCTTCTAAGTTGAGGCAGCTGCTACCAGAGAACAAGCCCTCTCTCTCCATTCCTTGAGAACCTGTATCATCTACATCTCTAGCATATTCTTTCAAACGGCTCACTGCTCAGGTCATTTCTTTTTCCCAGAACCATATTTGATTTACTCTAAGAATATTTCCCCATGCCTCCCCAGACGAGAATACAATCACCAGCCTGGGACACTCTTCTAGCTTGAGACACCTGCTGTTCTCTTTGCTCTTCCCCACTGGTCTTATGCACACTGGTCTGGGTCTCCTAAGTCCTTTCCTCTATATGTATCCACTTACTAGCCTGAGACAAACTCACTTCTAGACCCCTCCTTCACGTATCTAAATATATCCCTATCTTTGCTTAGATTTTTGAGTGATTTTTCTTTTTAATCCTTTTTGTGTTTTCCAGAATTTGTGATTTTCCTAAAAGAAACATGTATTTTAATGAGGAAAAATATCCTTCAATACAAATTAAAATTCCCACCTTGGTGTAATGTGGGACTCCCTGACCTCAGGAACATCCTCCTTTCCTTCTCATCCCTGTACATGTGATTCTGTGGGAATCGCTGTTTACTGGCCCTTTATCTCGTGGAGTCCCTTCTCACCCTGGAGGATAGGGACATTTTCTTTGCATCTCTGTCTCCAACAGACGGCCTGTATGTGTGTTAAATGAATGTTGAAAAATATAATCACGGAAGCCTGTTTTCACTGTACATGGTACTCAGCAAATGTATTATCGATTGTCCTTTTTTTTTTTTCCTCTAATTGTTCTGTAATAGCTTAAAAAGTTTTTGTTTATTTAGAACAAGGGCAGGGGGACATCCCTACATTTTATACCTATGAAGAAGGATTATCCCATTTAACAGCAGAAGGCCAAGCCACACTGGAGAGATTAGAAGGAATGCTTTCTCAGTCTGTGAGCAGCCAGTATAACATGGCTGGGGTCCGGACAGAAGACTCAATAAGAGATTTTGAAGGTGAGTGTTCTCCTTTCTTTTCATTTGGGAACACTCAGGTGGGCTCTTGGCACTTGGACAACAAGGGAAGTTATGGAGAGACGTGTAGGTTCTTTTGGAAACTACAGCAGAGAAATCTCAGAATTTATACTTTATAGTATAGAAAGGAAATACAGAAATACATAGAATGGGAGTTCCTATGTAGTTATCTTTAGTGACTTTTTTTTCTAACTACAAACCTGATGTATATTTATAAAACGTACACGGGGAAAGAAGAAAAAAATCAAGTATGATTCTACCCAAGAGATATCTTCTACTATTAATTTTCTGTTGTGTATTCTTCCAGTCTTTTTTTATCTTTTTGCTTATGTGTGTACATATATTGCTGTGATTTTTATTAAAAAATTAATATCTACATGATTATACTCAAAACTAGGATAATCAACTGTTTAAAGGGCTAGGCAGAAGATAGCATTCAGGAAACTTGGATTATTTTCTCGTGACCAACTTACAGACCTTGAACAAGTGGCTTTAAATGTTTGTTTCAGTTTTCTTATGTTTATAGCTTTGTTTGTAAATATTTTTCATTTCAGCCTGGCTCCCTTTTCTAAATATCCTATTTTAATTAGAACTTCAAAGTATTCTTTTGACTCAGCCTTCACCATTTATTCCCCTATTCAGTCCAATACTGAGTTCATGGGTTTTTTTCTTTGAAATGACTTTCGTATCTCCTTTTGTTACTAGTGATAAACTCCTAACCTAGACCCTTTTTTTACTCTTACTGGATTTTACAATGCCTTTATTTCTCACCTTCATTATTCCCGCCTCCAGCTTACTGTACCATACTAATCTTCTGAGAACATTCTTTGATATCACCCCCTATAAGGATGTCTGCTGAGTGATTTCTTGATACCCACCTTATAAAATTCACTCTTCACTCTGAAGAGACAGTCCTGTCTTTGCCCCAGGTGTCTCCAGTCTACTGCCTGCTATTACCAATAAAGCACTTATTAGTTGCCGTGTAGTTGATTCCGACTCTCGGCAATACCACGTGTGCAGAGTAGAACTGCTCCATAGGGTTTTAAGGCTGTGACCTTTTGGAAGCAGATCACCAGCCCTGTCTCCTGAGGCACCCCTGGTTGAGCTCAAACTGCCAATCTTTTTGGCTAGTGGTCAAGTGCTTAACTGTTTGTGTCACCCAGGGACTCCTTAATAAAACACTTAGATAACACTTGTTATGTGCCAGACCCTGATTTAAGCACATTACACCTATTTACTCATTTAGTCCTTGTAAGAACCCTATGTGGTAGATGCTGTTAAGATCTACATTTTACAGATGAGAAAACTGAGGCACAGAGAGATTAAGAAGTTTTTTGAGGTCACACAGTTAATAAATGGTGAGAGGATTAAATTAGTTAATATGTATATAATATACCAGGCACTGTTATATATAAGTAGTTCTTCCATCTTATGTGTATTACTCATTCTTTACTTATCGACAGGGTTAGGTTCCAAAGACCAGGTGATTATGCAAAAATTGGCATTAGCGAAAATGGAGGATTTTTTTTCCTGTTTTCAGACAGTCTATTTGTCCAATTTCTTTTACTTAGAAAATACGATCGTAGAAATAATAACAGCTAAAATTTACCAATGTACTCATCACTGTGATGAGTCCGGTTATGGATTATTTCTCTGCAGAGAATAAGGCTTGGAGGAAACAAAGCTGGATAAAGCTGGGCTGTGTGTCCGGAGGGCCCATGGCTTAACCCCTTCACCTTCCTTCTGTGCTGGTTCAGAACTTCCCTTGCGGAGCCACCTCCAGGGCTCCACTCCCACGCCTACAAGCCCTGAGTTCCAGAGCCTACTCTGCCCTCCGGGCCTGGCGAGTCACTGAGGCTCGGGGCTTCCTGTGAGTGTACTGGGAGCCTGGCTCCACTAAGGTGGAGGCTTCAGGCTCAGTTTGGCTCACTTTGGGTGTTATTAAACTCACACATTTCTTCCAGACACCCTCTCCAATGCCTCTTTCTTTCCTCCCTTCCCATCCCACAGCAATTTTGAGCTGCAGGGCCTCAGGCCACATAGAAGCTGGGAACCCAGAATGGGCTCCTGCTGGCTCAGTGCTGTGTCCGCCTGGAGGCCATAGCCACAGAGGAGGCTGGTTCTGCGCAGCAGCTGGACACCACGCCTGCCAGCAGGAGGAAGCAGAGGGCATGGTGCATTGTGACCCAGCTTCTGCTATTGTCATAAATGGGAAATGTTGGATAAGTAGATAGTTGATAAGTGAGAAGTAGGTGTATTTCACTTTCTCACATAATGCTGCAATCAATTTTTTTTTTTTTTTTACATTTTAGGTGAAAGTTCACACAGCAAATTAGGTTCCCATTTAACAATTTTTATACAGATTATTCCATGACATTGAGTATAATTTTCACAGTGTATCAACATTGTCATTATTTCCCTTCTGTTTGATCTGTTTCCATTGATCTAGCTTTCCTTCCCCTTCTTGCCTTCTTGTCTTTGCTTTTGGGTAAATGTTGACCGTTTGGTCTCGTATAGTTGACTGTTTAAGGGGAACACATTACTCACGGGTGGTATAAGCCAGTCTGTTATTTGGGTGAAAGGTGACCTCTAGGAGTAGTTTCAGGTCCAAGTTTAAAGGGTATCTTAAGGCAATAGTCTCAGGGTTCTTCTAGTCTCTGTTGGTCTACTAGGAATTTGAATTTTGTTCTGTGTTTTCCTCTTATTCTGCCCAGAACCATCTATTGTGTCAGAACAGTCAGTAATGGTATCTAGTTCTGGTCTCAGGTTAGAAGAGGCTGTGGTTCATGTGAGCTATAGTCCTGTGGACTGGTTTCTTCTTTGAGTCTTCGGTTTCCTTCATGCTCTTTTGCTTCAGATGAATATACAGACTAATAGTTGTATCTTAGATGGTCATGCAGTCAATATCTTGTGCATGTAGCATGTTGACCTGGGGGTCCTAAAGTTCTGGGAGATTTTAATTTGAAGAAGCTTGAGCTTTGGATCACATTGTTATTCTTACATTTATCTGCCGTTTTAAGTCCTGGCTAGTGAGCCTCTAACATAAGCTTTAGGGTAAGATAAGCACAGATAATTTCTAGTGCCCTGCCAAAATCTGAAAGAATTCAAGATGTTACCTTTTTTTATTATGGTGATAGACTAGGGATTGCCCTGTCTTTCATGACAGAAGGTTTTTGTTTGTTTTTAATTGTAAAATTCCTTTAAGTATGCTTTATGGCAAACAATTTTAACGTCGCAAGCACTTTTTGTGTTATGTATCTTACACCCTGTAAACTTCTTCCTAGTGAGATTTTATTTATAAGCTTCATTAGAACATTGGGAATTGCCTGTATATAAAACCTTCAGCTCATGCCATTCCCCATCCTCTGAAATCCTGAGTAACCACATCATTCTTTTTGCCATTTAAACACATGCTGTCTACTAATGGCATTTTAGTACTTCATGTGCATATTTGTGTAAGGGGTATTTATCGAGTTCCTGTGCCAGGTACAGAGAATACAGCATTGCTCAAGAGATGAGGTTACTATCTTCGTATCGTTGACATTCTAGTGGAAAGAAAGATAAGTTAATTAGGCAATTAAAACAGTATTGAGTGAGATATAGAGGAAGCTTAAAAAGCTGTGGAATCTTAAACATGGGGCTCTTCACCCAATCTGGATACTCAGGGAAAGCTTCCTAGAGTAAGTGACATCTAAGCCAAGATCTGAAAGATGAACAGGAGTGACCCAGGTAAAGGGGGGTTGCACACAGGTTGTGGGGAGAGGCAAGCAAAGGAATCAGCCATGTGCAAAGGTTCCAGAGACCATTTGGCTTTGGGGAATTGAAAGTAGTTCAATATGGCTGGAACTTTGAGTGTGAAGGGTGGGTATTACAGCAACAGGTGAAGTTGGAGTTGTGAGCTGGGGCCAGATCTGAAAGGAACTTGAAAGCTGTGTTAAAGAATTCGAACTTTATCCCTAGGTCACTGGGAAGCCATTGAAGAATTTTAGTTTGATTAGTGTTTTAGAGATGACTCTGGCTGCAGTATAGAAAAATAATTGGAGGGGGAAAATACTGAAATAGGAGGGATGAAGAGAAACCCTGTGTAGTGACTTGTGTGTTAAATTAGATGATAAATGATGGCTTGAATTAGGTAGCAGCAGTGAAGATGAAAAGACTTGACATTGAAGATGTTTTGAAGATAGAAAAAACAGAAATTAGAGACATGGTGGGAGTTTGTGGTTTGGGCACATGAGTGGTACTCTTTACCAAGGTGGGAACTGTTTGGAAAGAGAAGCAGGTTTTATGTGGAAGGATAATGAGTTCATTTTAGACACCATGTGTTCCATTTGCATGCCCTGCTTGATGTCCAGGGGATAGGGTGCCAAGGGGCTGGGGGCAGAAGCCAGTTTGTAGTGAGTTGGAGAGGGGATGAATGGGAGGTAAGGAAATAGAGCAGCTGTAGACAACTCTTTCTAAAGGGCTTTTTTCTTTCTTGGCCCCTTCTACCCCTGCCTCCACTTTTTTTTATGAGATGAGAAAAACAGGAGGTAGTAAGAACTTTACTCTGTTGATTTTGTCTTATGAATTTTGTCTGGTTTTGTCTTTTGAAATATGCTGTAAGCTGTTTGAGGATAGGACATCATACCTTAAAAGTTCTCACAATAAATACTTCGAACAGTTCTGTGAAGAATGAACACTTGATGTGTACTGCATTTGAAATCTACCTAGTGTTGTTTTAGTGTCGGGATTGAGAATTTACAAAGGAAATGTATAGGCTAATTTTAACTAGCTTAAATCCCGCATTTTCCTTGATATTTTAATTTTTAAAGAAAAAAAAAAGCAACTCTTACCACCAGAGGGCACTAGCTTTCTTCTGATTGAAATATAAGTTGAATCTTTACTTATCCAGTTCGTTTTTTCTTCAGATGGGATGGAGGTAGATACTACACCAACAGTTGCTGGGCAGTTTGAGGATGCAGATGTTGATCACTGAAAATGACTTTAAGGTGAGTGGTTTATTTTCTTGTCAGTAGACCATGAAAATCATGTGAAATAATTTTTATTTTCATAATTCAAGAGGGCTCTGTGTAGTTAGCAATTTGGAAAAATGTTAGTTATCCATTTCTTAAATTGAAAATTATGAATTTTTTTTTTTTCAATTTAAATTACTATCCAGTTTGACTTTTTCTAAACTTCCTTAAAAATGAATGTCTGCAAGCATGGTGGTGTTCAGGTTAGTTTAACATGTACTGAGCACCTACCACGTGCCATGCATTATGCTAGGCACTGATAGTACATAGAAGAATAAGACATAGGCCTGTCTTCTTGGGTGGGTCAGTGAACTTAGGAGAGTGGTATGAGCCCTTTGTTCAGAAATAGACTTACCTGGTTGGCTTGGGTGGGAGCAACAGAGCCTGAGGTCATTCCTGGCCCGCTCTTGAATCACCTGAGTTCATCAGAAAACACAAAGCCGAGATTTGCTGCAACTCACTGCTTTTCAATTTACAGACAAAGTTGAGGTAATTTCAAACTGAGTTTAAGCCTTTAATCATAACCTTGTATTGGTTTCTCTTCTCCTGAAAATAATGGGGACAAAGGTCCTGGTCACTTTAGTGTGCAAGGATGATTTATACATCACTTCCCGAGGTATTTCCTGCTGAGTGCTTAACCAGTATACTACCAGGGCTCCTTATGAGAATGTGTTATTAGGTGCCATCGAGTCAGTTCTGAATTATAGTGACCCCATGTACAACAGAACAAAACACTGCCTAGTCCTGCGCCATCCTCACAATTGTTGCTACGCTTGAGCCCATTGTTGCAGGCACTGTGACAATTGTTGCTATGCTTGAGCCCATTGTTGCAGCCACTGTGTCAGTCCATCTTATTGAGGGTCGTCCTCTGTTTTGCTGACCCACTACTTTAACAAGCATGATGTCCTTTTCCAGGGACGTCCCTTCTGATAACATGTCCAAGTGTGTGAGACAGAGTGTTGCCATCTTTGCTTCTAATGAGCATTCTGGCTATACAGTTTATGAAGGAAGTGCTACTAGCATTATTATGATTACGATAATGTGTAGAGGAGAGAAAACTGGCAGTGAGCTCTTACATGGAACAAGAAAAGCAGGCAGGAAATACCTTTGAACCCCCAGACCTCTGCTGGAGAAAGACCTGATAATCTGCTCCTGTAAAGATTACAGCCAAGAAAATCCTAAGGGGCAGGTCTACTCTGTCACATGG
Source organism: Elephas maximus indicus (assembly GCF_024166365.1). Taxonomy (NCBI): domain Eukaryota; kingdom Metazoa; phylum Chordata; class Mammalia; order Proboscidea; family Elephantidae; genus Elephas; species Elephas maximus. The sequence goes on from NC_064825.1 coordinate 44,492,493, forward strand.
GGTTGCTATGATTTGGAATTGACTCCATGGCACAGACCACCACCATGAAGACATCCTCATAAGCTTTGCCTGAAGTTTGTCCCTGACTACTTATTAGCTACTTCATTAGTCTTAGAAACATATTGTTCTTTGCCAGCTTGAGAATCTCAGTTGTCTGTTAAATAATAACAAGGTCATGAAGCTAGTTCATATCATACAGAGATAGGACTAATAATCCTAGTAGTAGTTCCTTTATAAACTGTAAGGTTTTTACACTGTTAAATTGTTTTCCTTTCTCCCCCCCACAGTATCTTCCTACCTCTGACCTTACAGGATTATCTTCTTGAATGCTGGCAGTGTGTTCTTTGAGATGCCAATTATATACAGATCTTTTTTATTAAAGCATACAGTGGTAGCATGTTAAGATTTACGTGTTTTGGCTTGACTCTTCCACCATTGTCAGTCACCCAGTTAGGTTGTGAGATCCCTGCTTGCTCCCTGCTGTGAGAAATATTTCAAAATCCCTCTTTCCTGTTCTGGGACAGTTTTTAGTTGAGAACCTTAAGCACTCATTGGCATAGCCTCTAGTTACGTTTTAATTCCTGTACCCATGTTCCATTTTATATCAGTTAGAAGCCAGTCTTTCTCTTTAACTCTCAGTTACCTTCCACATTATTGCGGTTGTGAATGTAACATTGCTTCGTATGCTAACCGTGAATTAAGATATTGGATTTTTGCTTTCCTCTCAGGCGTTGCCAGTGGAACTATCAGAAAATAACCTCTTAGAGTTCTGTGATTTGTGTCTGTTTCACTAAATATTTAATTTTTATTTCTACAACATTTACTTTTGTCATTGTTAACCAGACCTTCTAAAACCAGCAGTGTCTCTTCTGCGGTGGCTAAATATCATGTGTTCATATCACTGGAACTTTCTTAACTTTAATTTTCAGTTCTCACAGTTCCATATATCAATAACTTTACTGTTTTACCTCATGGTAAATCTTCTGGTACCAACTTAAGTTTTCTTTTCTTGTTCCTCATCACTTTCTTCATAACATATTGGTTTATCCAGTTCAGTAGTTCTTGTTTTAGTAACTTTTATTAAAACTATAAAACAGATTTTTGGACCTCATGGCTTTATTCTTGAAAAGTAGAACACCAATCACCCTACTAATAAGAATTAAGAGAAACTCATTTGGTGTGTCATTAATGGTTACACAAATAGGATGTTACTGTAATTCCCTGGTGAGAATTCTTAGTATACTTTGTAATGGTGAAATAACCCTATAAAATAGTTACAAACTTTCTAATGAGCTGATGGTTGGTTTTCTATTAATTTTATGCTAGAGCTCAGAGACAGAGATTTTATTCATAAAGTTTATGCATGTTCTTCATCTGAATAATTGACCTGAATTCCAAACAATGTCTGAAGGTTTTTGATCATTTAAAATTTTATTTGCCTTTAAGGAATGAATAAAATTAGAGTGTCTATTCAGCCATTAAAAATTTCAAGATAATGAGACTATTATATTAACCAACAAGGACCTCTCAATATGTGAGATGGGGTAAAGGGAAAGGCACATGAATGGTGGAATTGCAGCTCTTCCTCTGTACTGACTCTGCCTTTGGACAAGGCATATAACCCCTCTGATTCTCAGTTTCCTCATCTGTAGAACAGAGATAATAATAACTGCCTTGCAGGATTGTTGCAAAGAATGAGACATATTATCTTGGCGCAAACGGGTTAAGCACTCAACTACTAGCTGAAAGGTTGGTGGTTCGAGCCCACCCAGAGGTGCCTCAGAAGACAGGCCTGGTGGTCTGCTTCTGAGAAGTCACAGCCTTGAAAACCCTGTGGAGCAGTGCTACTCTGCACACCTGGGGTTGCCATGACTCAACAGCAACTAACAACAAAGTGCCCTGACACTCATAGTAGGCATTCAGTAAATAATAGCTATTGTTATTATAAATGTTGTAACCCTTTTGTTTTTCAGATTCTACCCATTACTGTAGGAGAGAACTTGGTGCCTCTTAAGCTGTGGAGTTGGGGTTGATGGAAATCTTTTTTCTTCTCCAAAACTCATCTGAACCAGCTTTTTCTTGGGACAGACTATACTGTGACAGCAAGTTGTCACCAGCAGGAGAAACTTGTGACCTTTATTAACAAAGGTGAATTAACTTAACCAAGAGGGTATTTGTAGTTTATTGTTGGCCCCAAAACTTTCTGTATCTAGGTACCCTCTGAGTAGGCCTATAATTTCTACCTTCACCGTATTCATCTTCTCTAATCTAGCAGGCCTCCGTGGTGAAAATGTACAGGAGCTTGGAGGTGGAAGTAGACTGGATGGGGAAGGAGAGACAGAGATCTCAGAGAAGTCCTGGCCTCTTTGTTCATGTTCCACAGAGGCAAAGATCTTTTACTAATTTTGGGGCCAGATTAATTCAGGCATCTCTAGGTACTCTCTTTGGAAACATCCCAGCCACACATGCCACCACTAACACAGGTCTTGGACTTCTGACTAGCTTTTGCTCTTTCACCGTGTTTATTTTAGCCTGCAGAATTCCAGTCTGTTCTGTTATAATCTGTTCGGTTATATCCTTCAGTCTCCAACCTCTTAGGTCAGTTTCTGTAACAGAACAAGTGAAAACTGGGATGATGTTCTCAACGTACTTCCAATGAGAATTGTTTTGTCTTTGTAATAGCTTAACAAATAAATCTAGGTTTTCTATATGACTGTGCTTTCATTTTTGACTAAAACCATTAATTAGAAATGTTTTTTAGAAAATTAATGCTGGCAAAAAATGAGAATTTTATTCTTAGTTTTGTTCACTTTTGTGAGGTCTTATACAAGAATGTGAACATGAAATGAGTTATAAATGTAGTCAGACCTTCTGCAAGTGTTTAGTAGGGTAAAGATTTAACATATTTCAAGAGATTTCTGCTTCTTCTACTTGGGTCAGGATTGATTTCTTATACTTATCAATTCTAAGTTTATTACTTATTCTACTGCATGGTATTCAATGTAAAAATTTCAGTGGACAGCACAGAAAGTTCCCAAATTTCTCTGCAGCCAACCTGAGTAGCACCCAAACTTGTAGAAGTTTATCTGTTCAGCAGGCAGCCAGAATATTCTCCATAGGCTGATCTTAGAAGTTCCATTTGAGTTCCTTTTAAAATGCCATGCTTACAAATTTGCCATTGTGACTTTGAGTGAGGCAAGAAGTGCTCTGATAACACACCAACAAAATGTCTGGGAGACTGTTTCCTGGAATTGCTGTGGTCAGCTTGGTATGTTGGATATGCAGTAGACTTAGTAGGCAGGAGACGAAGCATTGAGTTCTGGCTTGGCAGATAAGATATTTAACCTCTCTGGGCCTACTTCCTTATCTGTAAATTGAGGGGAACTGGACTCTATGACTTTTAAAAATCCAGCTGTAACATTCTGTGATACTAGACAGTCGCATCCATAGCTTTGATAAAGTAAGCTAAAACTAACCAAATGCATTGCCCTTGAATCAATTCCAACTCATAAAGTAAAGGTGAAGAGAGAAAACTATCAGGTCAGACTTTGATGAAATGAAATTTGTAATGGTCAGTACACTAACATTTATTGATTCTGTTTGAGCTTAATTTTAGGATTGCTAGAATTGTTTTTCTTCTTGATACAGGAAAACTTAAAAGGCTAGACAGTTTTCTTCCCAAGATGTGAGCCATCTAAACTGTCCTGAAAAGTTAAGGCTAATATTCCTCTGCTCTAGATCATTCTATCATTTAAAAAATGTATTCAGTAAATATGGTCTTAGTGGATTTCCTTCTCCCTTAGATGAGTTTGTCAGATAGTTTTACTTTTCAGATAAGCTTGTTTAAATCCTTATAGGATATGTATTTTGAGATCCTATTAGGATCTTCATCAATGTTGGTAAAGCAGAGAGATTATACATAGATAATGATAGTATATAACCTTTTACTTCTAGAAGACAAGTGTGATTACTCATGGGTCAGATAGAGATTGGATATTTTGGTAGGATTTTATTTAAGGATTTCAGATAAAATCTAATTCTCATGCAACTCCTATTTTAAAAGTATTTCTAGAATGGGTGAGTCCACTTCCGGTAACCCATCTTCTGTAGCCAATCTGTGATCATTAAATTCTGAGCAATAGCCCATATTAGGATTCTAATAAGAGTTATTGGCAACTCTCCAGGAAGGAACGGGAACATATTTTCACTAGCCGCTCACTGTATGTGATCATATACACATAAATAAAATCAATATCTAATTTGGAGGATGTCATACTTTCAGAAATCAGGAAAACATTTTTTGGGAGAGCAGCAAATTTGGTCAGGATTTTTGGTTTTAACTTTAAAAAGATAAAATAGAGCTATATAACCTGGACATAAGAAGGCTAAGTAACAAACTAGAACCATTTAGGCTAACGAATACCTCTTGGGATTATTTTAGAGATTGTATGAGTCACTAATACATGTAAGACAACTTGATTAGAACAACACTGCCTAGAAAATAAGCCTTCTAAAAAAAAATTTTTTTTTAAGTAGATGTTAATTATTACCAGCAGTGGTAATTACTTCTTAACAGAAAAAAGAAGCTACAAATATAATATTAACTCACCTTTTAGAATACATATGAACCTTAAATTTTAAAAATCTACTGAGCAATTAAAGTAGATGTAGAGATACTAGTAATGTATGTTCAGTTCTTTTCTGGAGAGATGGCAGTAATTCTTTTAAGGGCTATTGCTCAGAATTAATAACTATATATTGGCTACAGAAGATGGGTTACCAGGTGTGGACTCACTCATTCTAGAAATACTTTTAAAATAGGAATTGCATGAGAATTAGCTCTGTAGTGATCTTACCTGAAATCCTTAAATAAAATTCTACCAAAATACCTATTTTCTATTTCAATAATTAGTAATTGCTCAAGGAAGACTAGAAGCAAAGAGACTAGTTAAGAGGCTACTGCAGCAAATAGAAGGTGCCTAGATCTCAGGACTTACATTGTGGTGGGAGGGTTAAGCTGAAGAGTGTTTCCACAAGAGGTTGTGGAATCTTCCTGTGTGCTGTTTGGATGGTTTAAAGTATATAGTTCTTCTAGTCCTAGCATTGCAGTATTCTGCAGCAGTATGTTTTTTAATAATGTGTATTAGCTCACAAACAATTGCCAAATAGGGCATTGTTGTTGGTTTAACCCAGAAGTTACTTTGGAATACAGTCCTGTTAGTCTGAAATGGGAAGCGTGACATGATTTGTTTAAATAGGATCACTCAGGCAGTAGAAATAGGAAGTTATTAACAATAATCTGGGCAAGAGTAGATGGTGACTTGGACTAAATTGCATTAGTGGACCATGTTAAAAAGTTTGAAAGCCTGCTACCCTAGAGAAATACATGTGCAGAGAAGACATGCACAAGAGTGTTTGTCAAAGTACTGCTTCAATATTATGCATAAACTGTGCAGTTAGAATTAACTAGAGTAGAAACTTGAGAAGTCCATTAGACAACCTAATAGAGACATCCAGTTGATGAATGGATATGGGTCTGGGGTTCAGGACAGTTATACAAGTTGGAGATGTAAATTTGAGAGGCATTAGAATATAGCTGTCATACAGCCACAAGACTGAATGAAATTACCATGGGAGTAACTACAAAGAGAAAAGAGTTCAGAGGACTGAGCCCTGAGCACTCTAGCGTTTAGTTTGGGAAAAGGAGGAAGAACTAGCAAAAGAAACTGAGGTAGCATGATTTTCTGGAAGAAAGTGTTTTCAGGAGGAGAAAGCATCGATTGTGTCAAATGCTGCTGATAGGTAAAAAGGGTAAGAACTTGATCTAACAGTTCGGAAGTCTTTGATGACCTTTACAACCAGCTTTTTTTTTAGTGGAGCCGTGGAGGGGCAGTAATGTCATAGAAGTTCACAAGTTCAAATTCTGACAGGTGAGGCTTTGGCGGCTGGGTGTTTTTCACAAGTTAATATTCTCATTTTTCTTAAACCACAGAGTCCTCAAGATAGAGACATGAATAAAAAATATTTCTATATTATAAGAAAAATGGCTATGAAACAATAAGTGAAACTCGGCTTCATGTTTGGAAGACATAGGGAGTCGCAAGAGACCATTTTAAAGAGAACAGCCATTACTTTGTGTTGTTACCACGGCAGAACTCAGGCATACTATTGCCAGATGATTTTTCAAGAGAAGCTGGAACTATAGATTTTTGTGTGAAAAAGACAAAATATTGGCTGAATTTGTGTGAAGTACTGTGCAGGCCAAATAATACATGTCAGAAATGGCATTTAGCCATTCAGTCACAATTTTGTGAACTCTTATTTTAAAAATAAAATGATTATGATATGTATTTGTTTTTAAGTCAAGAGTCAGAATCCATAATTTTCAAAGTGGCTGCCTTCCCTCACTAGGTAGAGTTAGCAACAGTTCAATCCACAGGTATAAGTAGAGTGACTGTCTACAAGCTGATCACCAAGCAGTGCTTAAATTACTTGGCAGCTTATCAGTTGCTTGTTAATTATTACTCAAACAGACCATATCTCACTCTGTATTTTTTTGCTTTCAATTCTGGCCCTCATAATGGAATTTCTTTTTAAGAGAAACACATTTAACCTTGTATGGCCTGAACTTTTAATAAAAATTATACCTCTTATAATAATATAAAGCTATTAGAGGAAAACTTGAGAATTTTTTAGACCTCAAAACAACAACAAAAGTAAATTTCTAAACAAATTTTAATAATTATAAAGTATGTAATGCTTCTTCAAAACCTTCAGATTTTCCACACTAGTCATAGTGATGACCAAATGCAATTTTTGGATTGAAGTAGAAGTCTAAATTGCTATTTGGCCCAGTGTGACCTGGGGCAGGACAGAGAACCGCTCTAGACTTAGTTTCCTTATCTGTGAAATGGAGATTAAAAATACATCCCTTACCTACTTCATAAGGTAGTTGTTAGGATCAAATGAGAATGCGAAAAGCTTACATCTTGACTGTATAGGTGCTTTATCTTATTATTTTAAAGAGTAATGACTTTCCTTAAGCTAGTGAGATTGTCTACTTAGAGGAAGTATTTTAGATACTAGAATATGTTTTAAATTGAGAAAGGCCCTTAAGTATATACGTGGATGTATAATCTGCTTCCAAAAGTAACTTTTGAAAGTTGACACTACTGAAAGATGACACTGCTTATGTTAACACTGTGTGAGGTGCTGGCTGAAAAGTATCCTCCCTCCAGTTCTGTCAGGATGAGTGTTGTACTTGGGTTAAAAATCCTATTCATTCAGGTAACACTTGATAAACACACACTTCTCTTTCATTGGTCTTACTGTCTATTACCTTCCCTTTCCTTCTCACCCTATAGTTGTTTTGTTTTTTTTTTTCCCATCAAAGTTAACAGTTGTCACTTTAAATTTATATTTAATGTAATGAGTGTTTTCTAGCAGCATTTAATACATCATTCAAAAGAACAAGTCTTAACTGAGAAACACAGGATACCTCAATTTCACGTTAAAATTTTTTTTTTAAGTCCCAGTGGTAAAACCTATAAGGCAGCTTCTTCAAAGGAAGCTTATTATTGAAGAATCCAGTGCATCCAGCATGTTGAATCTGAGGTGATAAAATATCACATCCAGTTTGATTGTCATGTAACTTAGTCTGAGTCTTTTGAAGTAGTCATTCCTTTTTATTAATTATGTGGTTGTTATGGAGCCAGGGAAGGAAAAGGCTGAACATCAAAACCATCAACAATATACCTGAAAAACAAAATACCATAAAATAAAAATAAAATCTTTAAGGAAGTACATAATCACTCAGAGGGTATGATTTAAAATTATGTATGATTATATATACCTAGAGATTTGGGAAGCTATGTTTAAAAGGATTGTCTACATTAAGACTACATGAAGCATAGATTTTTAAATCTAATATTCACACATTATTTTTCTTGAACCCTGAATCCTTAAAAACAGTATGTACTTGGTAAAGCTATGGGATTTAAACAATGAATTCAAAGAATAAACAAAGTCCAAATTTTTAGTTTTGTAGTTTTAGTTCTGGCTCCTTGCTGACTTGCTGAGAAACCCTGGACTTGAGTCTCCATTTGCTTCTCTTTAAAATGGCAACACTGTCCCTCCATGCCCCTAGGGAGGAACCGAGACAATAATGCAACTGAGCACTTGAGTTTTTCCTTGGGATGCTCAAATAAGAACAGTATGTTAGCTTACTTTATTCCTTCTTGCATTTTTTTCCATCACTCTCAACCACTAATAGCTTTTAGAGAAGTATCAAGCATAATATTTAAAAGTGAAAATTTCAGCCAATGCTGAAATTTAAAATCAATATAAAAATGTAAAAACCCACGTATCAGTAAATCTTCATTTTTGAGGTTATACCAGACAAATCTAGCATGAAGCAGTTGTTTAGTTTTTCAGTGGCAGATAGGGACAGACAGCAATGAGGAGACAAGGTTCAGTCACCATCTCAAAGGCAGAGTACACAGTACTTAATTTTTTTCTTTTAAATCTTACTGTATTTAGGCTTAAAGTTCTAGGTCAGTTTAAAGTCAGATTGAGAATGAGTTTTTGTCACATGCAGATTTGAAATTATTTTACTCATATTTGGCAACAACAGAAAACCTTACGTGTTGGCCAGCATTTAGATACCACAACATATTTTAAAAAGATGAGTGCGTTTTGCAAATGAATGCTTTAAATTGAAAAAAAAAAAAAAAAACAAAAAACAATCCCTGTGTTAACCTATTCACTAATTTTGTCATTTTCTTTATAAAGTAGAAAGTATTACATTTAAAACCTTTTCTAAAAACGGAATTGCAGTTTCATAGGAGCAAATAGAATATGCCAGTTTTCATTGTGTGAATGGTATAAACTAGATTAATTCTTAGCTGCATTCTTTTTTTTAATAACTTTTACTGTGCTTTTTTAAGTGAAAGATTACAAATCAAGTCAGTCTCTCACACAAAAACTTATATACATCTTGCTACATACTCCCAATTACTCTCCCCCAATGAGACAGTCTGCTCTGTCCCCCCCCCGCCCACTCTCTCTTTTTGTGTCCATTTCGCCAGCTTCTAACCCCCTCCACCCTCTCATCTCCCCTCCAGGCAGGAGATGCCAACGTAGTCTCAAGTGTCCACCTGATCCAAGAAGCTCACTCCACACCAGCATCCCTCTCCAACCCACTGTCCAGTCCAATCCATGTCTGAAGAGTTGGGTTCGGGAATGGTTCCTGTCCTGGGCCAACAGAACGTCTGGGGGTCATGACCACTGGGGTCCTTCTAGTCTCATTCAGACCATTAAGTCTGGTTTTTTTATGAGATTTTGGGGTCTGCATCCCACTGCTCTCCTACTCCCTCAGGGGTTCTCTGTTGTGTTCCCTGCCAGGGCAGTCATCTGTTGTACCTGGGCACCATCTAGTTCTTCTGGTCTCAGAATGATGTAGTCTTTGGTTCATGTGGCCCTTTCTGTCTCTTGGGCTCATAATTACCTTATGTCCTTGGTATTCTTCATTCTCCTTTGATCCAGGTGGGTTGAGACCAATTGATGCATCTTAGATGGCTGCTTGCTAGCGTTTAAGACCCCAGACGCCACTCTTCAAAGTGGGATGCAGAATGTTTTCTTGATGGATTTTATTATGCCAGTTGACTTAGATGTCCCCTGAAATCATGGTCCCCAAACTCCTGCCCCTGCTACACTGGCCTTCGAAGCATTCAGTTTATTCAGGAAACTGCTTTTGGTTTAGTCCAGTTGTGCTGACCTCTCCTGTATTGTGTGTTGTCTTTCCCTTCACCTAAAGTACTTCTTAACTACTATCTAATTAGCGAGTACCCCTCTCCCACTTTCCCTCCCTCCCCCTTAGATGCATTCTTACAGTCACCTTTCTAACATTTTAAATTAATTTTGGGAGACGGCACGGACCAGTTGAGGAATTATAATTATCTCTGTTACAAAAAGGAATGAGAAAGAGTAAGGACTGTGACTCCCAAGAATAGTTTGCTTTCTGCCTGCTCAAGAAGGGAAAGAAGATAGAATCTCTGTTGGGATTACTTGTCTTTCTCTCTTCATGGCATTGCTCAATTTGACTTTGGCTTTTTTTTTTTTTTTTTGACTCATCTCTTACCTAGCTCACTGAATGACCCTTGTAAAATTAGAAGTCCTTATTTTTCTTAGAGGTTAATTGTGACCTTATTTCATTTTGGGCCATTTTTTCCCAGTGGGATTGTAACTTCGATTTATGACAAAATTCAGTGGCAAGCTAGAATTTAATATTCTAAACAGGGCCATTTAGTTGTACTTGGTAAAGCTGTAGGATCTAAACAGTGAATTCAAAGGATAAACAAAGTCCAAAGATTTATGGTTTTAGTCTGTCTTTTATCCATGTACATTAAAAGATACTTTAATTTTTTTTTCATTCATAAATGACTTAAAGAAAAATAGGAACATGGCCTCTTCAAACCAAAAACCACAACAGAAATTTGATGTTTTGTCTGTTTAGAAAAAAGCTATAGATTAGGCCAACTAAGAAAAAAATCTCTGAATGTATATTTTCAACAAACTAAACAGGGACATACATAGTTGTAAAAGAGGTTGATCCCAGTTCCACTTTTAAAAGATTCCTTGCATAGGAAGCAGAAAAATAAAGTGTACTTGTTTTTCGTTTGGGTGTTTGGATTGTTTTTGGATAAGCAGTTCTTTAAAATGTTTTGGTCATGACCAGTGGTAACAGGTGATCTTCCTGTTTGAAATACACTAACAGGAAAGAAATATAGTCCCTTTCCCCAGGTGCCACCCTCTGGTCTGTAAGCTTTCCTGTAGGGGAGGAGTTGGGGTTTCTTTTTTGCCAAACATGAGGCCTTTGCAGTGTGCTCTTTCAGGAAGGAGTTTGTAAGTGATTTGGGCTGGAAAACGTGTTTTAAGAAAAAAGTCATGCTTCTTTTACAGAGAATGTCATTACTTCTGATCTTTAAGATTCTTCTTAGAAGGCCAACTTTTTAATGTTCTTTGAGGTAGTGGATGGAATAATTCCATAGTATCCTAGACCTATTCTTAAAATTGTAGTCAAAGCATATCAAATTATATACACTAATATTTGTTTCAAATAAGACATATTGGAGTTTTTCCATATAAAAACTACTAGTAGACCTGCCTAATAAGTTTTCAATGACACTTTCAACTTCTTAAAAAAAAAATTTTTTTTTTTAAGAAGTCATTATCAGAAAATACTAGCAATCTGTAGAACTGAAAAAAGCTGCCACTACTGGCTTCTTGAAACTCAGGTTTTCTCTGACATTCTTAGTGTTTAGATCTCTAGATAGTGTTACTGAGCATAATAGACAATGTGTGATAAGAGGCTGGAAGCTGAATGGGAGGAGTAAAGTGTGGTGGCTGTTTGCACTTGTGCCAACGTTCCCTTCTATATGTACCTCTTTTTTTTTTTTAAACAGCAACAAAACACGAAAACAAGAAACAGAATGCTAATGGTGGACAAAAAGAGTAAACTAATGAAAGGCCAGGCATCCTCCTATTAGTTTATAGTTATGAATTATAATCCCAGGCTTAAAACATAGATGACTAAACAAAATCAAGAAATGCTGATAATTTATATAACTAAAATGCATATTATGATGACAGTTACTGTATAATTTTTTGTGTTATTTGACTCATCTTTATAGTAGAATTTGTATATCTGATCCAGATAGAAACAGCAGGAATGGAACTTTGGATTATTTAAAAACTAATTAAAGGTATACATTGTTCCATGAGATGCTCTTCTGCAAAATGAGTCAAATAAACTAAATGATAGTTTATCTGTAGCTCACAAATGGAAAGAAACAAATTCCTTTTGCAAAAAGAAAATATTTTTGAATGGAAGTAATTGCTTCACTTTTGCCCTTCTATCTCAGGGTTTTTTAAAGTGGCATCATACCTGAAATTAATGATCCTTAACTAGATAATTCTGTTTCTTTTAAATTCAAACCATTTGAAAGGATACTACACAAAATGCTATTTCAGACATGGTAGCTGCCTTTTTCATTTTCTTTTTTGTGCCTGCTCTGTCTTTGGAAACTGACATATTACAATGATAACTCATTTTAAGATCCTAATCTTTCAAACATATTAAATAAAAATATGCTTACCTATAGAAGGAGCCAGACAATATACTATAAAAAATTGAGAGAATGCTTCATCAAAACACTTGAAATGTAGTGAAAGTGCCAAAGCTGGATTAAACACCGCTCCTGTTAGACCTCCTCCTGTAATACATTTTAAGCAGAGTGATAGGAAACCGTTATCTTACATTTTCCTGTAATTGCAAATAAATGTTGAATGTGTATTTCATTTTATATATTAAAGCGCTCTTATTGTATGATTCTCCTTTGCAAAATCACCTGGCGTATCATATGCCAGGTGCAAGAAAAGGATATAAGACATTAAGAACTTAAAACCCAGTGCTTTTCCCATACACTACAAGAAGCACATTGAAAGTTAATGTGCTCTATTATTGTTTTCTACATTTTTATAAAACAGGATATTTGGCTGCCCTTCTTAACATTTATCAATTTAAATGAATAATAATGAAATGAAGATACATTTAAAAATGGATACGGTACCACAGATTCTCTTGGGCATAAGCAAAACTTTGTGTTAAAAACAAAAAGTAAAATGGACCAAACATTGGCTCTGTTTTTACTTCTCAACAGAGACCTAAGCAGTGACTATAAGTAGTCATGAAAGAAGCATAAATTTTAACTGGTGACTTTTCCAGGATTCCTGTTCTACCTCTGCCCCCAGGGTATCTCTGACGTGGAGTCTAGGAGTTTACATTTCTGGCCACACAATAATAAGGAAAGCAGATCTGCTAGGACAAAGGAGACTGGATTGCCTGTCCAGTGGTACTTGCCACAGCTGTGACTCAGCCTTTCCAAACACTCTATAAGAGCATCCTTAAGACAGTGGCATTTCTGGCAGTTATTAGAAAGTGACAGCTTGGACACATACATCTGCCTCTCAGCCAGAGAGCTAGATCCCAAGATCTTCACAAACTTTACATTGACATATGCTACTATAGCATATTGTCTTCATAAAATACAGTAGAATTGGAAGATTAAGTGACTAATGAGATTTCACTAAGATTTCACACTCCTTCGGCTGACAACAGTGAAGCTGGTTGAGATGAAGACGTTGAGCAATCACCTAAGCTCACTTAATGACTAAGGGTTTTTTCTGGCACACCAAGCGTGATTCACATTTATGCTTCACACATAAATGACACCTTATCATGGACTTTCAGGATGATTATGGAATAGTTAAATCCTAGAATGTTAAGCCTGCAACTGCCAAAGGTCAACAGTTTGGGTGGCAAGTGTCATTTCACGTTGATTCCACAAAAGAATATTGAGTTCCTATGCTAGACACCATGGGCAGAAAGATAAGGACTCATACAAATAGATCTTTAACCTATAATGTAATACCAGCTATGATAATAAACGATCTATGACTTCTTTAGACATCAATAAAAATGGAATGAACCATGCCCTCAATTAGTTTACTTCAGTATTCCATACCATGGTATATTGAAGATTTTCCATTAGGTATAAGAATACTGTCATTATACCAGCCCAACACTCAAACAACTTCACTTCCCTTCTAATCTTCACATCACCCATCTGCTCAGTTTGAATTTGCTGCTCTTCCCACCTAGAGGTTGAGTCTTTCCTCCTCTCTTGAATACGAGCTGGCTTTGTGACTTGCTTTGACCCATAGAACGTGGCAGAAGTGATTCTTTGCAAATTCCGAAAGTCGCAGGAGTGCCACTGAATTCCAGGTCCAGTCCTCAATGCTATAAGCCTACCAGCTTGCACTTTTTGCTCTCTTGGGAAAATGCCCTGATACCATATATAAATGAGCTGGTCCTATAGGGTCGCTATGAGTCGTAATTGACTCGATGGCACTGGGTTTGGTTTGGTTTTGGTTTGGTCTAAGCTGATGGAGGATGAGAGGCCACATGGAGGAAAATGAGGCACCCCAGATGACAACTAATACCAACTGCCAGGCATATGAGTGAGGCTACTTCAGATCTTTCAGCCCAACCAACTGCCCAGCTAAACGCAACTGCGTAAGTGATCCCAGAGGAATTACCCATCTAGCCCACAAAATTGTGAGAAACAACAGATTGTTATTTTAAGTTGAGGTGGTTTGTTACAAAGCAGTAGTTAACAGAAAAGAAATCGGTACCAGGAGCAGGTTCTGTCTTTAAAAAAGGCTAAAACGGGTGGTATTGCGCTTTGCCATTTTGGACCAGACAATTTTTTGTTGTGCAAGGCTGCCCTGTGCATTGTAGGATGTTTAGCAGTATCCCTGACTCCCACCCTCTGAATATGTGTAGTAAACTACCCCTCCCCCACCACCGCGCCCAACCACTGTAACATCTAAAAATGTATCCAGACATTGCTAAATGTCCCCTGGTGGGCAAAAGCCTCCCCTAGTTGAGAACCACTGACCTAAGGAAACACTGATACTTGGGTACAAGGAGACATCAAGAAGGATATTTATTTATAGTAGCAAAGAACTGGGAAAAACTTAAATGTCCATCCCTAAGAGCTGAATAAACTACTATTTGCAATGCTATGCAGCATTTTGAAATAATGAGAGAAATCTCTATATTAACACAGATCTCCAAGATATATCACTGAACAACTACCACCTAAAAAAAAAAAGCAAATTGCAGATAAGATATATGTCAACATGAACACACATATATAGTTTCTGTAGGGTTATATCTATATACACAATAAATGCACCAAAAAGAGTTTGGAAGGATACACACAATAAGGATTACCATGGTGGGGAGTATAGGCAGTGAAGGAGAGCAGCTAGGAGCGGAGGGTGGCTGTCAAAAGGTACTTTAGTCTTACTGGTACTGTTTCGGTTTTTTGCAAAGAGGACATAGTCATGTATTGTGTAATTAAACATATATTTTTTTAAACAGTAAGACATGAGGCACAGAACTATCAGAAAATGGCTTGGAAAATCAAGTTACTGTTTGTTGACATTTGAAAGAGGAAGACACAGAAGTGCATGCTGAAGAAGCTGTATCACGCAGGAGGGCTACTGAGCTGGCTAGCGGACTGCCAAGCGTCTTAGAGGACAGCATGCACTTAGTGAAATTATCACAGTCAAAGGCTTAGTCCCAAACTTGGCAATTCTGAGCCTGAATGATCATATTCTCTTGTGATAGAATGACACTAATTAAAATCACAGAAGACTCAGGTATAAGCCAGAATGTCAATTTTACTCATTTTTTATAGTGGGAACTAGCCCTCCTGCTCCACCCTCTTCCTGGTCAGTGTCCCCTGGGAAGCCCAGTCCATTATCAGAAAATTACATGTAATCGGGGCAAAAGCAGGAGTCCATGATGAGTTCTGATAAAACATTGTCCACAGCTGAAGATACCTCTAATGACCAGAATGCTTGTGTTCTACAAATTCAAGCTCTTACTGGTAGACAATGCTGGGCAAATATCCTCAAAGTTTGCATCTCCAAACACTATGCTTTTCTTTGCTGGTTTACATTCTGTTGATATGCTAATATCACTACGTAAACTAGCTAGCTAGCTGCTTCCAGACTTGTTCTTACAGACCTGGAAAAATGATATTAGACTGCTCTCAGATTTTGTACAAAAGCAGTTCACTTTGACTTACTTAGAAATGGACAAATTTCTGTATGAAAGTTACACCTTATATTTTTCTGAAGTTATCTCAAAAAGAGTTGTGAACAACAAAAAATTCAATTTGATAATTGCAAAAATGATCCAGTTATACTGGAAGCTTGTGGGAAATTAGTAGGATAAAATATTTTCCAAACACTATGTGCCAGGTACTATGCTAATAACTTGAAATATATTTCTCTATTCCCAGTAGTCTTATGAGGTACAAAGTAGAACTGTCCATTTTATAGATGAGGAAACAGAGCCCCAAATTAAGTGTTTACCCAGCCCAAGGGCACAGTTCACCTCCTAACCTGTGCTCTTCACCACGATATTACACTGGCATAGTAAAAAAGTGTTGAGTTAATCAGACCTATTCAGGGCTGTTTTTCATTTGTAAATTGATAATAACAGCACTTATTTCATATGGCTCTTGTATTAAAGAGAACATATGTGAAAGACTTACCTAAAATCTGTATTCTTCATGACTTAGAAGGATAAGGATACAGAAAACTCCTGGAGTAATGAACTAAAAATACTAGTTTCTCCAGACAACGTACTAGACTTATTTTGAAAGCCCTTACACATGAAGTATGAAATACCCAGATATGTATTATTTCTTTCTGTGTGACTTTTTAGAAGTGAATAGAATATTTGCTAATTCATTCATTCACTCATCCTATAAATATTCTGTATTTGTTTAATTTACTTTTGCTTTGTACCAAGTGGCACTAGGCTAAGTCCTGCTTATATGTTGTAATGAATAAAACAGTTTTGCCCTTTGTACTCATAAAGCTTATCATCCAGGGAGACAAATGTATAAATTTAATTTGAATTAAATTATAAATTAAGATAAATTAAATTATACAGAAAACGTGTAATTTAAGATTCTATGAAGGAAATAAATAGGGTGCAATAGTAAAGAATAACAGGATGATTTAGATGTGTAAAATAACATTTTTTCAATAGCTAATTAATTATGCATAAAATGAACATAGTTCTTTCTTACCCTGTTCATTGAACTAAACTTTCCCAAAGATGTCTGAAATCTGCATTAATAGTTTTATAGCTCTAATATGTTAATAAATTACACAGCTTTTTCTTTTTTTTACTTTATTAGGAAAGCCAATAAATCCCAGCTAACGGATTAGGAAGCAACCATAAGTGGTAATGACATCAGTGGCCTCCATCTGCACATGGAAGTAAGGAGTGCTAAATCAGTAAACACACAACCAGACAGCTGTTATCCCCTTGGTCACTGGCTATCCTAGGGGCCTGTGGCTATATTGCAGGACAGTTATGTTCTGTTATCTTAAAATCATACTTGGTTATTTTGATGCGACCCATGTTAATGATTTCTGAGTGCCCCCAAAGCCCAAGTGATTAATCTCCCAGCATGCAACCTTTGTCAAAACTGTACTAACAGTATCATAAAAAAAAAAATTGTCATTGAGTCTACTACTTATGGCAACCCCATGTGACTAGAACTGTGCTCAACTGGGTTTCAATGGCTGATTTTCCAGAATTGCCAGGCCTTTCTTCCTAGGCACATCTGGGTGGAATTGACCCTCCAACCTCTTGGTTAGCAGCCAAGTTCATTAGCTGTTAAAAGTTTAAAAAAAAAAAAATCAAAGTAACTTGTAATGATGCCTGTCTTAGTCAATTCTTCCCCTGCTTTTCCCTTCGTACCCATTCTTAGGAAAGGAAAAACCCATTCTTAAATCCTTCCTACAAAACCCTCACCTCTGCCTGATAGGACAGACGTTCAACTAGTCCCAAAACAGTTCAGTTTCTTTGGGACAACGCCATTCCAAAGTTATGGCTTATATCCATAGAAGATAATGGGGCATGATATGGCTTATTGCTGCATTTCCCAAAGTATTTCTCTTCTGCTACACTCCTAGACAGGATCCCGCACATCTGAAAAACTCTGTGCTGCATCCTCCTGTTGTAGGTTCCACAATATACAATAGCGTGGGAAATGCTCTGTGAAGTCGTAAAATTAGAAAACCTGTTTAATCCAGTGTTTGCCAAGCTTACTTGATTTAACAGAATCATTTGTAACTTTTGAGGAGCAGACAGTAGAAATGTTGATGATGAAATGAGTATGAGCTTTAGTGTCAGTTTGAACCATGGTTCCACCGTATTCTAGCTATGTGACTTTGGACAAGTTATTTCACTTTTCTGAGCCTCAACAAAATGCACTGCCATTGAGTCAATTCCGACTCATAGCGACCCTGTAGGACAGAGTAGAACTGCCCCGTAGGGTTTCCTAGGCTATAAATCTTTATGGAGGCGGACTGCCACATCTTACTCCCGTGGAGCAGCTGGTGGGTTCAATCTGCTGACCTTGTGGTTAGCAGCTGAGCTGTTAACCAGGGCTCTCTCTTTCTCAGCCTCACTTATTTAAAATGGGTATAATCTGGGTTGTCATAATGATTAACTGAAATAACGCATATAAATGTCCTAGCAAAATACTCATCATCTACCAGGTGCCCAGTAAATATTAATTCCTTATCTCCTTATATTGGCAAAAAAAAGGGATGAAAAGGAAGATCATAGTAAATTATGAATTTCTGTAACTAGTAATCTACAATTGCAGTCTCCGGCCCTGTCCACTACTGTAGCTACCAGCCATGTGTGGCCACTGAGCACTTGAAGTGTGGCTACTGCAACTGAGGAACTCAATATTTAATTCCATTTAAATTTAAATAGCCATACGTAGCTAGTGGCTACCTAATTGGACAGTGGAGCTCTCGACTGTGAGCAGCGGTTCTCAACACCGGTTCCACATTGAGATCACCTGGGAACTTTAAAATATACCATCCCTTAAGCCCCTTCCGGAGTCCCTGTGTGGTGCAAATGGTTAACACGCCTGGCTACTAACTGAAAGGTTGGAGGTTCGAGCCTACCCAGAGGCACCTCAGAAGACAGGCCTGGTGATCTGCTTCTGAAAAATCAGTCATTGAAAACGCCGTGAAGCACTGTTCTACTCTGACGCACATGGGTCGCCATGAATCAGAGTCAAAGGGGCAACTGGTAAGCCCCTTTCGAGAACAATTAAATCTTAATCTCTGCACCCAGAAACGGGTATGTTTAAAGAGCTCCCCAGGTGAGTCTAAAGCAGAGAGAATGTTGATAACTGCTCCTCCACTGAGATCTTGTTATATCCTCCCCCCTCCTGCCCCAATCAATTAGTATCTTCATTTCAAGGATCTCAGTTGAAGGTATGGAAAAAGAGCAGTGCTTTTGGATACCTTAAATTCATATTTCATAGTTTTTTTTTGCAATCACTTTATATTTATCTGTAACTTCAAATAGTATCTTGTTTCCCTTCTCTAAATCTTTGTCACTTATAAAAAAGTGAATAATATTATATACAGTATTAATTATGGAATCATAAGTATGTCTTAAAAGTATAAAACCAAACAGGAAGAATAATTCCCGACTTCAAGATAATAGAGGGAAGAGACATAGGTACAGAAAGAGATCCAACTGTATGTAACATTTTATTAATTAAAAAAAAAGCTTTTCAATTTTTATTGCCTTTAATTGTATAAATATAGAGCTAAACTGTGGCATAACTCTTTTTGCCAGGGATGATTCTGTTCAAATACGGGAGTTGTTTCTGCTTTAGCCAAAACTTTAATAACTAAATAAGCAACTACTCACCAACCTCTCACAAATACATATACCCTTCCCTCTCTCCAATACCATTTATTTCCATCTGTGTCTACTAAAATAATGGTACTAGATCTAAAGAAGGGAAAACGGTTTGGGAAGTCTTTTGTTTTTACCCTCGGGGATCAAGCATTATCAATTAGGAGACTGTCTGAATATAGACTATTAACTACAGATTTCCTTTTGTTAGATTTCTGTCTCCAAAACACTTTATAATTCAGATATAGACCCAGTGAAGATACTGTGTTATAATCTTTTAAAATGACGCATTTTATCATTAAGCTTTTGTTTTTTGGATTTCCTTGTCCTGTGTAGAATATATAGGCTACCCACTGCTTCTGAGATCTGTGAAGGTAAACAAATGATTTAAAAGAAATTAAGTTTCTCAAGTTATCTGTTTTTTAAAAACAAATCGCTACTTTCAAGCAAGTTTTCATTTTAAAATACATGCGTTTCTTGATAGGTCACTGAAAAGTTTGTTTATAACTCAAAATGAATAATTAAAGAAATAAGAAATGAAATGAAAGTAATTTTTGTATAAAAAGAATTAGGAAATGGAAGTACAGAAATTCTACTCCCAACCTTACTACTAACCCAGTCATGTGCCTTGTGCTTTAAGTTGAAAGGAACTTTTTAAACCCAGGATCATTTTTCAGTGAGAGTGTGAGAAAGGATCCATATCACGTCGGCATGAGGAAAAAGATAGCTGTTACCTTTTCTCTCCACCTGTAAGACAATCCCTTTGTAGGATATTTGAACCCTAGGCAATATCTCTCTAACAAGATCTCAGTTTCAGCATAGAAGTGGCTCCTTTCGCTGGGTGTTCAAAAAAGCACTGAATGAGAGATCTATATGTTGGCCCCATCAGCTAAAAGTATGCTGCAAAATGGTTAGACTAACAGAAATACCAATATTTACATTACAGAGGGGTTTCAAATGGAACCTGGTAAAACTTTTGGACATGCCAAGTGTTTCCTGGGAGTAACAAACCTGCATAAACCAAAAAGGTGATGAGTGCTGCCAGCAGGTGGATACGAAGCTTTGTTCGGATCTCCTGGGAGTGCAGCAAGGCGCTGTGGAAGATGAAGGAGCAGATGGTCTCTATGATGACCGCTTTGGGCAAGTCGACGTGGATGGGATTCCTGCAAGCGAAGCTCCTCTCGCTGACGTGGTACTTGGTCAGACCCAGGCTCCACAGGGCGCCTATGCAGTATCTGCTGCATAGGGCACTAATCAGCTGGGCCAATAGACTTACTGCACCTATCTCGGGGGACATTCCCCCCAACATCATCTGCATCATCACGCCGCAGGGGTTGCTGGCGGTGCCCACCAAAGTCAGACCATGCACCAACGAGAAGAAGTAGATGAGCGTCAGCGGCCAGGTGGGGTGCGCGGGGTCCTGCTCGCTCAGGACTAGCAGCTCGTGGGTGCAGCAGCAGAGCTGGAAGGTAGCCAGAAACTCCAAGACGAAGGCGTGGGCCTTGGGGCTGTGCAGCTGCTGCCAGGCGACCACGCGGGCCAGCCCCATGAGCAGCACGACCGACAGCATCAGCCCCAGCGAGGTGCAGGTGTCCTGCACCTCGGGCCTGAGCCCCAGCAGCGCCGACATGGCTCCCTCGCCGCCTGACAGGACTGCGGGCTCCGGCTCGAGTCCGAAGTCCGCCCCGCCTCCTCCTCGCCCGTCGGGGCGGGCCCATCCAGAGAAACGGGAGGCCCCGGGGGCGTCGCGCCGGCGGACTCCTCCCCGCTCGCTCCCCGGCTCCCCGGCTCCCCGGCTCCCCGGCTCCCCGGCTCCCCGGCTCCCCGGCTCCCCGGCTCCCCGGCTCCCCGGCTCCCCGGCTCCCCGGCTCCCCGGCTCCCCGGCTCCCCGGCTCCCCGGCTCCCCGGCTCCCCGGCTCCCCGGCTCCCCGGCTCCCCGGCTCCCCGGCTCCCCGGCTCCCCGGCTCCCCGGCTCCCCGGCTCCCCGGCTCCCCGGCTCCCCGGCTCCCCGGCTCCCCGGCTCCCCGGCTCCCCGGCTCCCCGGCTCCCCGGCTCCCCGGCTCCCCGGCTCCCCGGCTCCCCGGCTCCCCGGCTCCCCGGCTCCCCGGCTCCCCGGCTCCCCGGCTCCCCGGCTCCCCGGCTCCCCGGCTCCCCGGCTCCCCGGCTCCCCGGCTCCCCGGCTCCCCGGCTCCCCGGCTCCCCGGCTCCCCGGCTCCCCGGCTCCCCGGCTCCCCGGCTCCCCGGCTCCCCGGCTCCCCGGCTCCCCGGCTCCCCGGCTCCCCGGCTCCCCGGCTCCCCGGCTCCCCGGCTCCCCGGCTCCCCGGCTCCCCGGCTCCCCGGCTCCCCGGCTCCCCGGCTCCCCGGCTCCCCGGCTCCCCGGCTCCCCGGCTCCCCGGCTCCCCGGCTCCCCGGCTCCCCGGCTCCCCGGCTCCCCGGCTCCCCGGCTCCCCGGCTCCCCGGCTCCCCGGCTCCCCGGCTCCCCGGCTCCCCGGCTCCCCGGCTCCCCGGCTCCCCGGCTCCCCGGCTCCCCGGCTCCCCGGCTCCCCGGCTCCCCGGCTCCCCGGCTCCCCGGCTCCCCGGCTCCCCGGCTCCCCGGCTCCCCGGCTCCCCGGCTCCCCGGCTCCCCGGCTCCCCGGCTCCCCGGCTCCCCGGCTCCCCGGCTCCCCGGCTCCCCGGCTCCCCGGCTCCCCGGCTCCCCGGCTCCCCGGCTCCCCGGCTCCCCGGCTCCCCGGCTCCCCGGCTCCCCGGCTCCCCGGCTCCCCGGCTCCCCGGCTCCCCGGCTCCCCGGCTCCCCGGCTCCCCGGCTCCCCGGCTCCCCGGCTCCCCGGCTCCCCGGCTCCCCGGCTCCCCGGCTCCCCGGCTCCCCGGCTCCCCGGCTCCCCGGCTCCCCGGCTCCCCGGCTCCCCGGCTCCCCGGCTCCCCGGCTCCCCGGCTCCCCGGCTCCCCGGCTCCCCGGCTCCCCGGCTCCCCGGCTCCCCGGCTCCCCGGCTCCCCGGCTCCCCGGCTCCCCGGCTCCCCGGCTCCCCGGCTCCCCGGCTCCCCGGCTCCCCGGCTCCCCGGCTCCCCGGCTCCCCGGCTCCCCGGCTCCCCGGCTCCCCGGCTCCCCGGCTCCCCGGCTCCCCGGCTCCCCGGCTCCCCGGCTCCCCGGCTCCCCGGCTCCCCGGCTCCCCGGCTCCCCGGCTCCCCGGCTCCCCGGCTCCCCGGCTCCCCGGCTCCCCGGCTCCCCGGCTCCCCGGCTCCCCGGCTCCCCGGCTCCCCGGCTCCCCGGCTCCCCGGCTCCCCGGCTCCCCGGCTCCCCGGCTCCCCGGCTCCCCGGCTCCCCGGCTCCCCGGCTCCCCGGCTCCCCGGCTCCCCGGCTCCCCGGCTCCCCGGCTCCCCGGCTCCCCGGCTCCCCGGCTCCCCGGCTCCCCGGCTCCCCGGCTCCCCGGCTCCCCGGCTCCCCGGCTCCCCGGCTCCCCGGCTCCCCGGCTCCCCGGCTCCCCGGCTCCCCGGCTCCCCGGCTCCCCGGCTCCCCGGCTCCCCGGCTCCCCGGCTCCCCGGCTCCCCGGCTCCCCGGCTCCCCGGCTCCCCGGCTCCCCGGCTCCCCGGCTCCCCGGCTCCCCGGCTCCCCGGCTCCCCGGCTCCCCGGCTCCCCGGCTCCCCGGCTCCCCGGCTCCCCGGCTCCCCGGCTCCCCGGCTCCCCGGCTCCCCGGCTCCCCGGCTCCCCGGCTCCCCGGCTCCCCGGCTCCCCGGCTCCCCGGCTCCCCGGCTCCCCGGCTCCCCGGCTCCCCGGCTCCCCGGCTCCCCGGCTCCCCGGCTCCCCGGCTCCCCGGCTCCCCGGCTCCCCGGCTCCCCGGCTCCCCGGCTCCCCGGCTCCCCGGCTCCCCGGCTCCCCGGCTCCCCGGCTCCCCGGCTCCCCGGCTCCCCGGCTCCCCGGCTCCCCGGCTCCCCGGCTCCCCGGCTCCCCGGCTCCCCGGCTCCCCGGCTCCCCGGCTCCCCGGCTCCCCGGCTCCCCGGCTCCCCGGCTCCCCGGCTCCCCGGCTCCCCGGCTCCCCGGCTCCCCGGCTCCCCGGCTCCCCGGCTCCCCGGCTCCCCGGCTCCCCGGCTCCCCGGCTCCCCGGCTCCCCGGCTCCCCGGCTCCCCGGCTCCCCGGCTCCCCGGCTCCCCGGCTCCCCGGCTCCCCGGCTCCCCGGCTCCCCGGCTCCCCGGCTCCCCGGCTCCCCGGCTCCCCGGCTCCCCGGCTCCCCGGCTCCCCGGCTCCCCGGCTCCCCGGCTCCCCGGCTCCCCGGCTCCCCGGCTCCCCGGCTCCCCGGCTCCCCGGCTCCCCGGCTCCCCGGCTCCCCGGCTCCCCGGCTCCCCGGCTCCCCGGCTCCCCGGCTCCCCGGCTCCCCGGCTCCCCGGGAAGGTGTGGCAGACACAGCTGGGCACTGGCACACGCCCTCCCTGCGCCGCCTCCCTCAGGGACTGCAAGCGTGCCCAGGTGGGGGGAGCGTGCTGAGGGACGCCGCACGCCCTGAGCCCCGTTGCGCATGCGTGCCCGGCGGGTCCTGCGACCCTGGGACCCCAGGACCGCCGGCGGGACAGGGCGCACGTACGCCTTGCGCGGGGTGGGGAGGAGCTCGCCTTCTGCCATCTCTTTTGTTGTGGCAAAATATATATAACAGTTTTGCCATGTTAACCATTTTTAAGTGTACAGTTCAGTGGCATTAATGACAGTCAGCATGTTGGGGTCTCAGTCATTTCGATTGCCCTCCAGCTCAGCCCCCATGGATTCCTGCCTCTTAAGGTGAAATGGCTACAATTTAAAGACAAAAAGAAAAGAGTCAAAACTAAACAGAAACATCCATACAATGGCACACTAAATGAACTATCAAACTAAGCAAAGACACAGAATCAATCTTATATATTGCTAAGTGAAAGAAGCCAGTCTGAAAATGCTACATACTGTATGAATCCATTTATATGACATTCTGGAAAAGGCAAAACAGACAGAAAACAGATCGATAATTACCAAGGATTTAGTGGGGGAGGAGGGTTGAATAGGCAAAGCACAGAGGATATTTTGTTGTTATTGTTAGGTTCCCTGGAGCCGGTTCTGACTCATAGTGAACCTATGCACAACAGAATGCAACATGGCCCGGTCCTGCACCATCCTCACAATCGTTGTTATGCTTGAGCCCATTGTTGCAGCCACTCTGTCAATCCACCTCCTTGAGGGTCTTCCCCTTTTCCGCTGACCCTGTACTTTACCAAGCATGATGTCCTTCTCCAGGGACTGATCCCTCCTGACAACATGTCCAAAGTATGTAAGATGCAGTCTCGCAATCCTTGCTTCTAAGGAGCATTCTGGTTGTACTTCTTCCAGGACATTTTAGGGCGGTGAAACTATTCTGTATGATGCTGTGATGGTGGATACATGACACTATGCATTTGTCAAAATCCGTGGAACTTTACGGAACAAAGAAATGAAGCTTAATGCCTGCAATTTAAAAATCTTTCAGGAGGTCGGAGAGCCCAAGATGGAATGAAGCCTGACAAAATAATTTAACTATGTTCCAAGTTATGAAACAACCTCACTGAAGGAGGTAGGAGAAAAGATGCTGACCAACTGGAAATAAGTGGAATCTGTAACACTAGGTAAAAAAACAAAACAAAACAAAACCCATTGCCCTGGCGTTGATTCCGACTCATACTGACCCTGTAGGACACAGTAGAACTGCCCCATAGAGTTTCCACAAGGAGTGCCTGGTGAATTTGAACAGTTGACCTTTTGGTTAGCAGCCATAGCTCTTAACCACTATGCCACCAGGGTTCCCAAGTGTAAAAAAGCAAAAAACCAAACCCATTGCTTTCAAGTAGATTCCGACCTAGCGACCCAATAGGATAGAGTAGAACTGCCCCATATGGTTTCCAAGGAGCAGCTGATGGATTCCAACTGCTGACCTTTTGGTTAGCAGCCATAGTTCTTAACCACTGTACCACCAGGGCTCCTGTATAAAATAAACACTGTACTCTAATTGGTAGTTGTTTCCCACGGGGATATGAGTTAACAATTCTGAAACCATATGTATACTGGAAATGAACAATTAAGTAAATGGATGGTAGACAGTGGGAGCCAGGCTTCTCACTGTCGAAGTGGGAGTTTATAGATAATCAAGGACAGGAGGCTAGAATGATCCATGTGGTAATGGATTAGAGTTGGAAACATCAGTATGATCTCATGTTTAGCTTAATATAGGTACAGATGATTACATACAGAAATTTGTATAAATATGTGCATATACCTGGGTTAGTTTACATACATATATTTCCTTGCTCTGTCAGCTGAGAAAGGCTTAGAAGCAGCAATGAACATACCTAGGACCCAGATCTTGGTTTCTAATACCATTCTCCAATAAAAGAAACCAGGGCTTCTTGGAGAAATGGGTGATTCATGAACCTGCACGGGGAATATACAAGTGAGTCTGAAGAATCTTGCCGTGCTTGAAAATAAGGAGGTACTCAAATAATAAAAAAAAAAAGATGAAGCTATGTCAAAGAAACCCAGGAGCACTAATTAGGTGCCATCCACTATACTAGGCACAGAAATAGAGCAATGAATAAACACTTTCCTTTCCCTTTTGGAGCTTAGATTATTGAAAAAGACCAGCTAACATTAAACAATGATTAATTATGATGAGTATTAGGTCAGGGGAATATTATGCTCTCATCCCTAAAACTATGGTTTTTAATCTTTTGTGGGATCATAAACCTCTTGAATTTAATCCATGTCATGTTTCAGAAAACAAACATACCCCAGCAAAGTTTGCAAATAATTTTAAGTTGTTCATAGATCCTTTGAAGCCTTTCCATGGAATTTGGGCTTAGAACTCCTACCACAAAAGGCAGACACCAAAATAGGGTGAAACCAGAAGAAGCAGAAATTCCAAGATATATGGATAGACTTAGTGCTAAGGAGTAGAAGCAGCAAGAATGAAAAATAAGCTTCTGTAGCTTTATCTTACGTAAGTTATCCCAGCTAGCATATGTAATAGTTCATCTGTTTCCAGGAATAGTCTAATACTGGGAAGTAATCCCCTGCGGAGTGAACCTTGTCCTCTCACAGAAGAACACTTTAAGAGCAATTGACCAATTCATCTTTGCTCTACTGCAATACTGCCCTTGGCCCTGGGCAGGCTGGGGCGCCCGGGCCACATCTGTCTTCATAGTTCCTTCCTTGAAATTTTGGCTGTTGCCTGGAACAGGTGGTGTTGGTAGCATTTTCCAGGCAGGGTGTCTGAAACCCAGACTAGGACCCTCACAGAGTCTGGTCCCAGTTTCTCCCCTTCAGGTGCTCTCCAACCTTCTTCCCAGTATGTGGGTCAACCAGATGTCCCAAAGAGCCCCAGAACTTGTGTCTATGGGGTTGTCCCAGAGCCCAACAACAAGGCCGCACTTCCAGAAGGACAAGCTGATAAGCAGATTGCTCCTGCTGGCCATTGTGATCTTTCTCATGCAGGATCATGTGAGATTGGGCCACCAGAATGGTGCTGACACAGATTTTGTGTGACAGGTCACTCACAATCAAACCCATCCACCACTGACCTTGGCCTTCAGCTGAGTGTGAGTCTCCACATTGAATCTTGCTCTTCTGTGTTCCGACCACAGTAGCGCCTCCTGTCTACCACAGCCAGGGGTGACAAGGGTAATAGCAGGCATCTTCTATTCCAAATGCCTCCTAATGCTGGCATCCAAGGCAGTCACCTTACCTCCTCTGCAAAGTCCACGCAACACAATATATCAGGCAATCCTCTGGGCATTGTTGTGCCTGTCTCCTCTGAGGGTGTTTGAAACTCTTGCTCTGCAACACTAAAAGGCTCTTTGGACTGGCTTATCGCTTGTCTCCAATCCATGTGGTGATATTGTGCTCTTCCAGGTCACGTCAGACAATGAACAGATTTTCCTGTGCACTCTTCTACCTTTATGAGAATCATGGGAAGCACGGTGGCACCATGGATGATGTAGTGTCATGAGTAAATGGTTTTAGGGATCAGCAGAGGCAGGAAGATCTATACTGTTTCAATACAAATCAAGTTCCAAAGAGTTGTGGCTTTGTAATAATAGTGTTGCTACCTTTTTCATGGAAACCCTGGTGGTATAGTGGTTAAGTGCTACAGCTGCTAACCAAAGGGTCGGCAGTTTGAATCCGCCAGGCGCTCCTTGCAAACTCTATGGGGCATTTCTACTCTGTCCTATAGGGTCGCTATGGGTTGGAATCGACTTGACGGCACTGGGTTTGGTTTACCTTTTGCATGAGTGGGAGATATGAAATTAGTCAGGAATGGTGCATTTGACAACAGAGAATGTAAAGAGATGATTCCTAGACCTGAACCAGGAAGAGATGATGCCTGGACACTACAAAGAATCTTCATGTGCACTGAAAAACTATACCTCACATAAGCTTATGAATTTTAAACCACATTGTTTATATAGACAGCCTACCCCTCCCCCCAAAAAGAAAAAATTACCCAGGATCTCACACACCTGAGGGCAATGGTTCTCAGTGGAGGGGAGGAGGCTGTGGTTTTGCCCTCAGGGGATATTTGGCATTGTCTGGAGACATTTTTTATTTTCACAACTTGGGTTGGGGGGTGGTGCTACTGGCATCTAGTGGGTAGAGGCCAGGGTGCTACTGCTAAGTGTCCTGCATTGCACAGGACAGGACAGTCTCCCACAATAAAAAATTGTGTGGCTCAAAATGTCAATAGTATTGAGGTTGAGAAACCCTGCTGAAGAGGTGGCCCTGCTCTAGTGAGCTCATCCCCAGGTGAATCTGTGCCCCCCAGAGCACTGTTTTCCAAAAGGGGGCCACAAACCACAGCATCAGACTCACCTGAAGTATTATTTAAAATGCTGATTGATGGGTCCTGCCTCAGACCTCTGTGGATGAGGTCCTGGAATGCACCTTTTACAGAAGCTTCCCAAAGACTCTTACAACTATGAGAACCAGTGCTCCAGAAACTTTGCCTTGGTCAGCAATCTAGACAGGCTCTTGCTTGGAGGGTTTGTTCATTCTCTCAACAAATATTGAGCGCCTAGCCTGTGCCAAGCACTGTGCTAAGCACTGGAGGCAGATAAAGTCTAATTGGAGCAGGGAATCAGAAAATAAACAATAAATATAAAACATGATGAGTGGCGAGAAGTACTATAAATTAAAATTAAGCAGGGTAAAGGGGATAGAAAGAGTGTCCTTGGGTGGCACAAACAGTTAAGTGCTTGACTATTAGCCAAAAGGTTGGGGTTCGAATCCACCTAGAGGTGCCTCAAAAGAAAG
Organism: Elephas maximus indicus; assembly: GCF_024166365.1. Classification (NCBI taxonomy): domain Eukaryota; kingdom Metazoa; phylum Chordata; class Mammalia; order Proboscidea; family Elephantidae; genus Elephas; species Elephas maximus. The sequence goes on from NC_064825.1 coordinate 44,521,169, forward strand.
GCCTGGAGATCTGCTTCTGAAAGGTCACAGCCTTGAGAACCCTATAAAGCAGTTCTACTCTGCACACATGAGATCATGGTCGTCATGAGTCGGAATCGACTCGACCACAACTAACAACTATGAGAGCCAGTGCTCCGTTACATATATATTTTTCAATATGGTCTCATAGCAATACTACAAGATGGGTGCTATTGTCCCCATTTTTCAGATAAGAAAATTTTAGACTCAGAAAAGTTAAGTAACTTAACAAAGGTTACTACTAGTAAATACTAGTAGGAGAGGGCGACTTTGTTATTTTGTCTTCAGCTCTCACCTATTCTCTCATGTAGCTGTCATCGGCTCCTTCCTAATAGTACATCTGGGAAAACAAAGCATTACAAGTAGGAAGGCAATAGAAGGATGCCAAAGTGACAGGCATGGTTAGAATTTTGCCTGTTGGGTTCTCTGCATTGTTGCATTATACACACTGGCCTACCAAAAAATGCCACAAGATGGCAGCATCTTACCCATTTTCTTGGTTGCCTCTCCGTTGATTTTTTCATTATAAAAATAGTGAATAAAAAGTAGTGTATCATTACATCGGAGGAGCCTTGTAGCGCAGTGGTTAAGCACTCATCTGCTAACCGAAAGGTCCGTGGTTTGAATCCACCAGCCGGTCCAGGGGAGAAAGATGTGGCAGTCTGCTTCCATAAAGATCACAGCCTTTGAAACCCTATGGGGCAGTTCTACTCTGTCCTACAGGGTCCCTATGAATCAGAATTCACTCCACTCAGTGGTTTGGCTTGGTTTGGTATCATTACATCATAACATAAATATCAACTCAAATGGATCAAAGACCTAAGTCTAAGAACTAAAACTATAAACATCTTTGAAGAAAATGTAGGGGAAAAGCTCCATAACCTTGGATATGGCAATGGATTCTTAGGTATGATACTAAAAGCACAGGCAATAATAGAAAAAATAGATAAATTGGACATCATCAAAATAAAAAACTTTTGTGCATCAAAGGACATTATCAAGATAAAGAATGAAAAGACAACCCATAGAATGGGATATTTATAAATCATATATCTGGTAATCAAACAAAAAAACCAAATCCATTGCCATCAAGTCGATTCCAATTCATAGCAACTCTGTAGGACAGAGTAGAACTGCCCCATAGGATTTCCAAGGCTGTAAATCTTTATGGAAGTAGACTGCCACATTTTTCTCCCATGGAGTGGCTGGTGGATTTGAACCATCAACCTTTTGGTTAGTAGCTGAGTGCTTAACCTCTGTGCCACCAGGGCTCCTTAACAGGTGTCTAGAACAGGCAAATTCACAGAGACAGAAAGTAGAATAGAGGTTACTAGGGGGCTGGGAACCAGTTGCTGTCAGTTCTGACTCATGGAGACCCCGTGTGTGTCAGAGTAGAACTGTGCTCCAAAGGGTTTTCAATGGCTGATTCTTCAGAAGCAGATCACGAGAGCTCTCTTCTGAGGTGCTGCTAGGTAGGCTCGAACTTCTAACCTTTCAGTTAGCAGCCCAACTCTTTAACCATTTGTACTACCCAGGGACTCTAGGGAGGAGGTAATAGGGAGTTATCGTTTAATGGGTATAGAGTTTCTGTTTCGGATAATTTAAAAAGACCCGGAAATAGGTAGTACTGATGATTATACAACATTGTGCAAGTACTTAATGCTACTGAATTGTACTCAAGAAATGGTTAAAATGATGAATTTTGTTATGCATATTTTCCCACAATAAAAAAATAATTTATCAGTTATAGCCAATATTCAGAAATTGACCCATTTTAACCAGAAATATTTATCTAGAAATGGGGTAAAAACCCCTAAGTTCACAGGAACATTTCACCCATTCATAAGCACTAGGATCATGATATTTGCTTCAAAGTAAGCAGGTTTAAAGAATCCATTTCCAGTGCTGTGTGGGAGTTGTGTGAAATGGCGGAATGTAGTGGTTTCTGTTTGGGGTGTGAGAGAGAACAGTGTTAAAATTTCAACTCTGACGTTTAGCTACATGCTGATGGGCAAATGAATATCTTTCTGAGGGTATTTTTTCATCTATAAAATTCTCACCAACAACTTAGGTTTACTGTGAATATTAAAAAGCACATGCAGAGCTCTTGGTGATTTATTGCTATTTTTCTCCATCTTCCTAATGTTAGAACTGAAAGAAATGTTAGAGGTTATCTAGTCTAGCGATTCTCAATCGATGCATGTTAGAATCACCTGGGAGCTTTAAAAATGTCTGATGTCCGGGATCCTAGCTCCAGAGATTCCACTTTAGTTGGTCTAGGGTGAGGCATAGTCATTAGAAATACTTAGCTATACCCTATCTGTAAAGAAGTGGGAAAGTGGAAGTGACTTGTCCTGATACTATAAGATCAAGAACTCTAACTGAAGTCTCCTGACTCCTAGTGCTGAGCTCTCTTAAAACCAGGCCCTCTAAAACCGGTTTGTTCCAGTTTGAACCCCTGCTAAGAATTTGCATTTCCAACCCAGATATACTGAGTCAGAATTTACATTTTAACGAGATCCTCAGGTGATTCTTATGTATAACAAATTTTGAGAACCTCTGCTCTACTAGTTCTCAGAACTGATCCCTAACCAGCAGTGTTAGTCTTGTCTGAGAACTTGTCAGAAATGCAAATTCTCAGCAGGGGTTTGAACCGGACTGAACAGGTTCAAAGCCCTGCTTAGCACACAACACTGTTTAAGGCCTTACTTCCTGTTCTTCCACAAATGCTCTGCCCCAGTCCAACTTCTCACATTTTACTCCCTGAGCCCACCAAGTCCACTCCTGTGTAAAATCCACAGCAATACCAGCTGCCATTTAATGAGGGCTTATCGTGTGCCAGGAGCCCTGGCGGCACAGTGGTTAAGAACTCAGCTGCTAACCAAAAGGTTGGCAATTCAAATCCACCAGCCTTTCCTCAGAAGCCCTATGGAGCAGTTCTACTCTGAACTATAGGTTGCCATGAGTCAGAATCAACTCGACGGCAACAGGTCTTTGGTTTTATTATGTGCCTAGCACAGAGCTAGCCACATTACATATGTACTGTAATCCATACAACAAGCTTTCAAGGAAGGTATGAATATCCCTGTTTTAAGAGAAGGAAGCTGCTGTTCAGAGACTTTAAGAAACTAGCTCAAGCCACAGCTAGTGAGAAGTCAGAATTTGACGTAATTCTGTTGGACTCAGTAGCCTAGGCTCTGATGACTTTCTGGTAGAAGAAAAGCACTGGAACTACCTGATAAGGAATTCAAAAGTCTAATAATCAGGGCATTCCAAGAGATTAGGAAAGAGATGAATGAAAACAGACAAAATCATGGGAAATACAGACAAAATCAGGGAAAATACAGACAAAGCAATGGAAGAATTCAGGAAAATAATACAGGGACAAAATGTCAACATAAAAAAACAACTAGAAATCTTACAAAACAAGCAATTAGAAATCCAAAAGATAAACAACAGGATTTCAGAAATGTATAGTACAATAGAAGGTCTTAGGAACAAATCTGAAAAAATGAAAGACGAGATTAGCAAAATTGAAGACAAATCCTTGGATACAACTTTGAGGAAAAATCATAGAAAAGAATGAAGAAAACCTGAGAATGATGTGGGTTACAATCAATAGCAAAAATTCCAGAACAGGGGGAAAAACAGAAAACACAGAGAGGATCGTTGAAGATTTAGTGACAGAAAACTTCTGTATTAACATGAGAGATGAAAAGCTGACCATCCAAGAAGCTCAGTGATCCCCGTATAGGATAGACCCCAAAGTCTAGGTTCTTTTGCTAAATCTCACTGCTGTCCATTACCACCCGCCTTACCTTTCCCGGGTTATTTCTCCATCAATAACCAGCTCTAGATTTACTCCCTCCCCAGAAGCCATACCATCTCAGCCTCTTAAGAGTCTGCTCACACTAATTAGATAATAGATAAGAACTATTTTAAGTGAAGGGAAAGACAACACACAATATAGGAGAGGTCAGCACAACTGGACTAAACCAAAAGCAAAGAAGTTTCCTGAATAAACTGAATACTTCAAAGGCCAGCATAGCAGGGGTGGGGATATGGGGACCATGGTTTCAGGGGACATCTAGGTCAACTGGCATAATAAAATCTGTTAAGAAAACATTCTGCATCCCACTTTGGAGCGTGGTGTCTGGGGTCTGAAATGCTAGCAAGCGGCTGTCTATGATGCATCAATTGGTCACAACCCACCTGGAGCAAAGGAGAATGAAGAACACCAGATATACAAGGTAATTATGAGCCCAGGAGATAGAAAGGACCACATTAACCAGAGACTACATTAGTCTGAGACCAAAAGAACTAGATGGTGCCTGGCTACAACTGATGACTGCCCTGACAGGGAACACAAGAGAGAACCCCCGAGGGAGCAGGAGAGCAGTGGGATGCAGACCTCAAATTCTCGTAAAAAGACCAGACTTAATGGTCTGACTGAGACTAGAAGGATCCCGGAGGTCATGGCCCCAGGACCTTTTGTTAGCCCAAGACTGAAACCATTCTGGAAGCCAACTCTTCAGACAGGGATTGGACTGGACTATACGTCAGAAAGCAACACTGATGAGGAGTGAGCTTCTTGGCTTAAGTAGACGCATGAGACTATGTGGGCAGCTCTTGTCTGAAGGAGAGATGAGAAGGCGGGATGGGGGGGACAAGATTTGGTTGAAGGGACACGGGGAATACAGGGTAGAGAGGAGGAGTGTGCTATCTTATTATTGGGCGAGCAGCTAGGAGACCATAGCAAGGTGTGTGTAAGTTTTTGTGAGAGACTGACTTGATTTGTAAACTTTCACTTAAAGCACAATTAAAAAAAAAAAAAAGGCTTGACCCACAGCTAGTAATGAGTCCAGATACAGAGCTCCCCAGGAGCAAAACCACCACACTTGGGCCTCTCTTGGGACTCTCTAGGACAGTCATCGTGGCCTCCTCATGTCACATGTCTGAAATGAATATTGCCTCAAATTTTCTTTCTAAGCTTTCAAACCCACATCGCTCATTTTCCCTGTTTTGTTTGTTTGTTTGTTTCTTAATTTACATTTACAGGGCAGTTTCTTGTTGTTTTCCACAGGAGTCAAATTTCCTATCAATACCTTTCCATGATAAGCTCAGATACATGACAGAGCATATGAAAATCGATAGCAGTAGTTTGAGTATTCATCCGTTTGTTTTTTCCCTAGAATTAGTTCTTTGATTATATTTATTTTAATTGATAGAAGGCTGTGATCAGAATATCAAAGGTAATTTTCAAGAAAGTAAAAAAGATGATCTGAAATCTCATGTCCTGACCCAACTATTTCCATTCTAATCCATACCCATGTGTTATTGTATTTTTCAGTTGTAAGTCCTTAATAAATGTAGCCTGTTATAATCCCAAATGTTTTATATTTCATTTGATTTCACTCAACATTATTTAAGGATCATTTACCCATGTTTCTGCAGGGCCTTCCTAATGATCACATTTAACAGCTGCCTAATAGTATAACAATTTCCATTATATTTTAAGGCCTTTAGAGAGGAAGTTTAGGCATTACTGACAAGAAATGTTCTCTCTTCCTCTTTAATACATTATTTAAATAATCTGCTTAAATGTGGCTTTAACTCTGTTTGCAGTATCCATTAAATGTGTTACCACCCCAAAAGGAAGGGGAAATACTTTTCTAATAAGCAGGGCATTTTCTTTTTGGTTTTAGTGGTTTTTGTCAGAATCAGATTGGCAGTGTTAGTATCTCGGAAGGATGACCATGAGTTTCATGTGTATTGGCGTCTTCTCAAATCCTCAGTGCCCTGGTCACTGCTTCTGCTTACTGAAGCCCTCAGCCGCAGCTTCTGAAAACCTATTAAAGTTTCAATCAGTTACTCATTCAGGCTTTGCTTTGGGGACACAAGGTTCTTCTCGGTAGCTGCGTCTTGCTCTTTCAGGGCCTGCGGTTTCTGGCAGCAGGCTAAACAGTGCACCCCACTGTCTTTTTTTCTTGTGTAATCTTAGTTGTGTTTCTTCCTGCAATCTCCTTTTTTTCAGCTTAAAGTCTGCCAGAGCCAGAGAAAGAAACTGCTATGTGACCAAGGTTAGTTGTTTCCAGCCAATACTGTAGGCCCTTGCTCATCTCTAAGGCTTATACACTACAGCATTCCCAGACCTGTAAGAGGGGAGCTACTCTGGGCCACTCTGATGGTCCCCAGAGGCCTACAAGGTTGGCTGGAGGACTGGGCCTGTCTGGTTATGCTTCTTGATCTGTAGATCCTTTCCCCCTGGATTTTAGCTGAGAGGTGGGATAGGAGAGAAGATAAAACATTGGATATGTTCATGCAGAGATAGCTCATCAAAATAGAAGAGATATTTAAAAATTTCAAACAGAAAAGTTATTCAATACTGACAGAACATTCCCTTTCATCTTAAAACAAGCAGGATTCTTCTCTGGGCCGACTCGTGCTGAATGCTTTAACCAAATGGAACTGCAGGAGGCTGTTGATATTTATGGATTTAGTATGTGAGGTTTGGTCCATTGTTGAGGAAAAGGTGGTCATGTATCATTTTGTTGAGACTTAAATTTGAATCCTGTGCACTAGGACATAGGCATGAAGAAGTCAGTCACTTAGCTGGTAAATGAGCCCACCCATCACATCGTATCGTGACTTCGTAGCTATGTACTCAGCATTACGTATGCATTTTATGGGGAAAATAATGATATAGTGGTGTTTAAAAATTTGGGGGTTCTCGGAGTTCTTGGATATATCCCTCAAAAATGTTAAGGTCTATCGTTCTTCAGTTTATACTCAGTTATTTCCTGTCTCTGTGCCTCTGGTTTTACTCTTCTTATCTGCCTGTCCTTCCGCTATATTCAACTATGAAAATTATGTTTAACAAATGTATTGCTTCTCGAAGTCTTTCCTGATTATTTCCCACTAATGTAACCTCTTCCTGCTTTGGACCGCCTTAGAATTTTATTTGTACCTTTTTTATGGCTTTTATTTTATATGAACTTGCATAATAACTATATTTTTCCATAAATAACATGTCCATGTAAGTAATGTGCTCACACATGTAATGCATGACATAGCAGGCTTATGAAAATGCGGGAGGGGTGTACAGCTGGCAAAAAAAAAGTATAACACGTGCGTTATATGTGTAAAGATATGGTAATGATCTGTGTATTTTGTCTTATTCCTGCCTCTGAGATTATAGTTGTCTTCAGGTTACAACTAAGTCTTAATCATCTGAGAAGCCTCCTCCCCCCACCCCGCCCCACCACATAGCCATTCACATGACAGGGGCTCAATGACTATGTGTTGAGCTGAGTTGGGTTAAAGGCTAGTTGTGTTGTAGCAAAGTAAGTAGACATCTTGTGGCTGATGAGTTTTGCTGGATGTTACTAGTACTTCTCATCGTCATGGATAACTAAAACACAATGGCATGTTTTTTGGGTAAGCTGATCTGGGGAAAACATAGCAAATATATCAGTCTGAGGAGACTTGATAGCTGCTCTCATATTGATACTTTTATTGATAACCTTCTCATCTTCTAATTTAACAGTTCTCCACTTGGTCTAGCTCTGCCTTTATCAAATCTAATCCTTATTCACAATTAAAATCTCCTTTTTATTCTCTTTCTAATTACACCTGTTGAAACCTCAGAAAAATAGAACACATGCTCTAAAGTTCCTATTTGGCTCAAGTTGTCCTAATGCAGAATTGATTTAAATGGTCTTCTTACAGCAAAAGTTTAATTAAAGCTTATATTAGCCTAATAGACAACTCCTAAACAATTTCTGTACCTGTTCCCTCTTCCTCCCTAAATGCTACCCTATTGTTTTCCTTTCCTTCACAAGAAAGAGAATTTCTTTTAAAAGTTGTCTACGCTGCCTTTCTCAACTACACCTTCCCGCTTATCCAGCTTATCAATTTACCTTACCAACAGCATATTAGCCCAGATTCCCTGAATTACTGAGCCTGGGGTCAGGACTAAAGTGCTGATTCTTCTTTTGGGAAGTGCAAGTTTAGGGAGGTGGAACCGAGGAAAAAGGCAAGTCAAGCAATGCAGTATGGTGTGCTACTAGGCTGTCCACTACTTCTAACAAGCCAGGTTAGCAGGCAAGTTAGCAGGTAGTTTCCTTGAGCCACAGGAATTTCTGGCTTTGGGAGTGGTTTCAGTTCTGGCTTAGCAGAGTGTAGGGAGGCCATAGTATTGGGGGTTCCTCCAGTCTCTGTCAGACCAGTAAGTCTAGCCTTTTTTCATGAATTTGAATTTTGTTCTACATTTCTCTCCCTATCTGGGACTTTCTGTTGTGATCCCTGTCAGAGTGATCCGTGGTGGTAGCTGGGCACTATCTAGTTCTTCTGGACTCAGGCTGGTGAAGGCTTTGGTTCATGTGGTCCATTAGTCCTTTGGAATAGTTTATTCTTCATGTGTCTTTGGTTTTCTTCATTCTTTGCTCTGAACATCTTGGGACAAATAGATGTATCTTAGATGACTGTTCAAAAGCTTTTAAGACCCCAAATGCTGCTCTCCAAAGATGAATGTAGAACATTTTTTTTTTATGAACTATTCCAATTGACCTAGATATCCCTTGAGACTATGGTCCCCAGCCCCCAGCCCCAGCAACTCCATCCCTCAAGCTGTTTGGATGTGTCTAGGAAACATCTATGCCTTTGCTTTGGTTAAGCTGGCTGATTTCCCCTATATAGTGTGTTGTCTTTCCCTTCACCAAAATTGATACTAGTCTACTATTTTTAGTGATTTTTCTCTCCCACCCTCATAACCATCAAATATTTTTTTTTTCCTCTGTGTAAACCTTTCCTTGAGTTCTTATACTGATCTCATATAATATTTATCCTTTGGTGATCAACTTATTTCATTCAGTTTAATGCCCTCTAGATTCGTCCATGTGAGGTGCTTCATAGATTCATCATTGTTCTTTATCATTGTGTAGCATTCCATTGTGTGTATGTACAATAATTTGTTTATTCATTCATCTGTTGTTGGGCATTTAGGCTGTTTCCATCTTTTAGCTATTGTGAATAGTGCTGCAGTGAACATGGGTGTGCATATATCTATTCGTGTGATGCCTCTTTCTCTAGGGCATGTTCCTGGGACTGGGATTGCTGGATCATATGGTATTTATATTTCTGGCTTTTTAAGGAAATGCCATATTGTTTTCCAAAGCAGTTGTTCCATTTTATGTTCCCATCAGCAGTGCGTAAGGGTTCTAATTTTCCCACAACCTCTTCAACATTTGTTATTTTCTGTTTTTTTGATTAGTGCCATTATTGTCAGAGTGAGATCGTATCTTATTGTAGTTTTGATCTGCATTTGTCTAATGGCTAATGATTGTGAGCATTTCCTCACATGTCTGTTAGCCACTTGAATGTCTTCTTCGGTGAAGTGTCTCTTCATGTCCTTTGCATATTTTTTAATTGGATTATTTGTCATTTTGTTACTTAGGTGTTGAAATATTATATAGATTTTAGAGATTAGACCCTTGTCAGATATGTTATAGCCAAAAATATTTTCCCAGTATGTAGGTTCTCTTTTTACTCTTTTGGTGAAGTCTTTTTTGATGAGCATAAGTGTTTAATTTTTAGAAGCTCCCAGTTATCTAGTTTACCTTCTGATATCTGTGCACCTTTAATTATGTTTTTTTTTTTTTTTTTTTTAACTATTTATGCCCTGTATTAGGGCCCCTAGCATTGTCCTTGGAAACCCTGGTGGCATAGTGGTTAAGTTCTACGGCTGCTAACCAAAGGATCAGCAGTTTGAATCTGCCAGGTGCTCCTTGGAAACTCTAATGGGGCAGTTCTACTCTGTCCTGTAGGTTCACAATGAGTCAGAATCGACTCGATGGGACTGGGTTTAGCATTGTCCTTATTTTTTCTTCTATGATATTGATTGTTTTAGATTTTATATTTAGGTCTTTGATTCATTTTGAGTTAGTTTTTGTATATGGTGTGAGGTATGAATCTTGTTTCATTTTTTTACAAATGGACATCCAGTTATGCCAGCACCATTTGTTAAAGAGACTGTCTTTTCCCCATTTAACAGACTTTGACCCTTTGTCAAATACCAGCTGCTCATAGATGGATAGATTTACGTCTGGGTTATCAGTTCTGTTCCATTGGTCTATGTGTCTCTTATTGTACCAGTACCAGGCTGTTTTGTCTACTGTGGCTGTGTAGTAGGTTCTAATGTCAGGTAGCATGAGGCCTCCCACTTTGTTCTTCAATAATGCTTTACTTATCCCTTTCCATATAAAGTTGGTGACTTGTTTCTCCATCTTGTTAAAGAATGCTCTTGGAATTTGGATTGGGATTGCATTGTATCTGTAGATTGCTTTGGGTAGTATTGACATTTTCACAATGTTAAGTCTTCCTATCCATGAGCATGGTATGTTTTTCCATTTACATATGTCTCTTTTGGTTTCTTGCAGTAGTGTTTTGTAGTTCTCTTTGCATAGGTCTTTTACATGCATGGTTAGATTTATTTCTAAGTATTTTATCTTCTTGGGGGCTATTGTAAATGGTATTGATTTGCTGATTTCCTTTTCAAAGTTCTTTTTGTTGGTATGGAGGAATCCAACTGATCTTTGTATGTTAATCTTATATCCTGCTACTTTGTTAAAATCTTCTTTCAGTTCCAGTAACTTTCTTGTGGATTCTCTGGGGTTTTTTGTGTATAAGAGCATATCATCTGTGACTACTGTGCAACTTCTATGGTGTTTCATCCGGCCCTCTGGTGGCAGCTAGGGAAGCAAGTTTCATGCCATATGGTATAGCATTTTGTCCTTCTGAAAGTGGAGGAGCAATTCAATGCAAATGGGGGAGTGTGCAGGTCATGCAGGTTTGGGGCTTCAGTTCTGACTGTGATCAGCAGAAGCAGCAGTAGTCCTGGGTAAATGGTGCCTTTAGAAAGAAGGAAAAGATTGTGCCTCTTACACAGCACAATCAGATTTCACCCTCAAAACTGCTTGTGCAGAGGTTATCAGTGAGGTCTTCACAAATCCAGAGGATACCTTCTAGTTCTTATCTTACCAGTTTTGGTCCATTTGACTCTACCTATAATTCCCTACCTATATAATTCAGTTCTCCTCCTGTTTTCTTTTTTTGTCTTGGTTCTGTTCCTACTTTTCTGGCTCTGTCTTCTTAGGGACTTCTTTCTTCTCCCATTTCTTAAAATTGGCTATTCTCTGTGATTCCATTTTCAGACTTATTTCTTATATTCTCACTCTCCACATTTAGCTATCTCCTGTATGCTGGTAATTACCAAATCAACATCTGCAGCCCAAATCTCTCTGCTCCAGATGAACAAATGTATATAATTGTCTGCCTATCTTTACCTGGGTGTCCAGCTCAGGACGTCAAACTCAGCTTTCCCAAAATTGAGCTCACCCTCTATCCTCTCTTCTAATCACCACTGGATATGTTTTTTTTTTCTTTATCCCTGCCTTGGTAAATGTCACCAAGCCAAGAGCCTAGAAATTCTCCTGAGTTCCCTTCTTTTTTCATCCCTCACATCCAACGAGTCACTACAACCTACTGATCCTTCCTTCTAAAGCAGTAATGGAAATGCAGCCAGGAGGGGGAAAATGTTAGTTTGATAGCCTGACACTAGAGTTCTGATAGGGAGAGAGTGTTTTGATTTAGCAGAATAATTTAGAATCTCGTTATGGTTGGAGCAAAGAGAGTGTTGAATTACGTTGTAGAAAAAGGGAATGGAAATTGGGAATGGGGGCTTTGGAATTTTCAGCTAGAGGGCTCTGAATTTGGAGAATGAAAAAAATAGGAAGGGAGGAGGAGAAGCTCTGATGTCCCACTGGAGGGACAGCCAATGAGTGCTTTCCAGTGATGGGAATGATAAATGGACTTTTAAATCAGTTTCACATTGTTCTCAGAGCTCTGCTGCAATATAAGCCATCCTCTTTTGCCCTCAAACCTTTCCCCAAAGTTTCCTAAATACATAGCCTTTCTTAAGCCATAATTCGCGGGGAGAAGGGTTTGGTGAAGTATCCAACAAGGTGATATGAGGTAGAAAAAAGGGATAAGGTACCCAGAGTATGAAATGCAGGGTGGAGATCAAGGTAGAAACTCAGAGCTAGAGGTGATCAGAAGGAACATAACCCTCCCACTCCACCTGTTATGGATTGAATTTTGTCACCCCAAAATATGTGTCAACTTGGCCAGGCCATGATTTCCAGTATTGTGTGGTTGTCGAACATTTTGTGATCTGATGTGATTATCCTGTGTTGTAAATTCTAATCTCAATGATGTTAATGAGGCAGAATTAGAAGCAGTTATGTTAATGAGGCAGTACTCAATCTACAGGATTAGGTTGTATCTTGAGTCAACCCCTTTTGAGATATAAAAGAGAGCAGCAAGCAGAGAGGAGAGAGAACTCCTACTACCAAGAAAGAAGAGCTGGCAGCAGAGCATGTCCTTTGGACCCGTGTTACCTGAGCTGAGAAGCTCCTAGACCACGGGAAGATTGATAAGTACCTTCCCCCAGAGCTGACAAAGACAGAAAGCCTTCCCCTGGAGTTGGTACCCTGAATTTGGACTTCTAGCCTCCTAAACTGTGAGAGAATAACTTTCTGTTTGTTAAAGCCATCCACTTGTGGTATTTCTGTTATAGCAGCACTAGGTAATTAAGACACCCCAAAAGAAAACCCAGAAATATTGATAGGGACTTGGGTTTTCTGCCATGCACAGGACAGGAGTTTGAGCAGGATTTTTTTGTATCTCAAAGGTTGAGGAGACTCTAGAAGGTTGGAGGACCTTGTAAAATACCTGGGAGGGTAGGAGAAGGGAAATCCAGAGAAAACTGTTTAAAATTATACATAACATATAAAAATTACTTATGAAATCTGCATGATACTACAAAAACTAAACAAATAACTTAGTTAAAAAATGGGCAAAGGATATGAACAGACACTTCACCAAAGAAGACATTCAGGCTGCTAACAGATACATGAGGAAATGCTCATGACCATTAGCTATTGGAGAAATGCAAATCAAAGCTACAATGATAAATCCATCCACATATGAGCAGTTGATATTTGACAAATACCCCAAATCAGTTAAACGGGGAAAAGACAGTCTTTTTAACAAATAGTCCTGGCATAACTGGATATCCATGTGCAAAAAAATGAAACAAGACCCATACCTCACACCATGTACAGAACTAACTCAAAATGGATCAATGACCTAAATATAAAATCTAAAACAATAAAGATCATGGAAGAAAAAATAGGGACAATGTTAGGAGCCCTAATACATGGCATAAACAGTATAAAAAACATTACTAACAATGCAGAAGCAAAACTAGATAACGGGGAGCTCCTAAAAATCAAACACCTATGCTCATCCAAAGACTTCACCAAAAGAGTAAAAAGATTACCTACAGACTGGGAAAAAATTTTTAGCTATGACATTTCCAATCAGCATCAGTTCTCTAAAATCTACATGATACTGCAAAAACTCAACTACAAAAAGACAAATAACTCAATTAAAAAAATGGGCAAAAGCTATGAACAGACACTTCACTAAAGAAGACTTTCAGGTAGTTAACAGATATGTGAGGAGATCTTCACAATCATTAGCCATTAGAGAAATGCAAATCAAAACTACAATGAGATTCCTTCTGACTCCAACAAGGCTGGCATTAATCCAAAAAACACAAAATAATAAATGTTGGAGAGGTTGCGGAGAGACTGGAACACTTATACACTGCTGGTGGGAATGTAAAACAGTACAACCACTTTGGAAATCGATTTGGTGCTTCCTTAAAAAGCTAGAAATAGAACTACCGTACCATCCAGAAATCCCACTCCTTGGAATATATCCTAGAGAAATAAGAGCCTTTACACAAATAGAACACTGATGAATCTGTGAAACATTTCATAACATGGAGGAATCTGGAAGGCATTATGCTGAGTGAAATTAGTCAGTTGCAAAGGACAAATATTGTATAAGACCACTATTATAAGAACTCAAGAAATGGCTATAACAGAGAAAATATATTCTTTGATGGTTATGAGATGGAGGAGGGAAGGAGGGAGGAAGAGGGGTATTCACTAACTAGATAGTAAATAAGAACTACTTTAGTTGAAGGGAAAGATAACATACAACACAGGAGAGGTCAACACAACTGGACTAAACCAGAGACTAATCAGCCTGAGACCAGAAGAACTAGATGGTGTCTGGCTACAACTGATGATAGCCCAGACAGGGAACACAACAGGGAACCCCTGAGGAGCAGGAGAGCAGTGGGATGCAGACCCCAAATTCTTGTAAAAAGACCAGACTTAATGGTCTGACTGAGACTAGGAGGACCCCGGTGGTTATGGCCCCCAGACCTTCTGTTAGCCCAGGAGAGGAACCATATCCAAAGCCAACTCTTCAGACAGGGATTGGACTGGACAATGGGATTGAAAAAGACGCTCGTGAAGAATGAGCTTCTTGGATCAAGTAGACACGAGAATATGTTGGCATCTAGTATCTGGATGGGCGATGAGGCAGTTAGAAGCTGGTGGAATGGACATGAAAAGAGAGAGTGGAGGGGAGGAGTGGGCTGTCTCATTAGGGGGAGAGCAATTAGGAATATATAGCAAGGTGTACATAAATTTTTGTACAAGAGAGTGACTTGGTTTGTAAACTTTCACTTAAGGCACAATAAAAAAAAAAAAAAAGCTAAAAACAGAACTACCACAGGACCTAGCAATTCCACTCCTTAGAATATACACTAAAGAATTAAGAGCCTTCACATGAATAGACATATGGACACCCATGTTCATTGCAGCACTGTTTACAATAGCAAAAAGATGGAAGCAACCAAGGTGCCCATCAATGGATGAATGGATAAATTATGGTATATTCACACAATGGGATACTATGCAATGATTAAGAACAACGATGAATCTGTGATACATTTCTTAACATGGAGGAACCTGGAAGGCATTATGCCGAGTGAAATTAGTCAATAGCAAAAGGACAAATATTGTATGAGACAACTATTATAAAAACTCCAGATAAAGTTTAAACACAGAAGAAAATATTATTTCATGGTTACGAGGGTGGGGAGGGAGGGAGAGGGATACTCATTAACTAGATAGCAGTCAAAAAATTTTTTAGGTGAAGGGAAGGGCAAAACGTAACACAGGGATAGTATAACTGGACTAAACCAAAAGCAAAGAAATTTCCTCAATACAACCAATAGCGTTGAAGGCCAGAGTCGCAGGGACGGGGGTCTGGTGACCATGGTTTCAGGGGACATCTAGGTCAATTGGCTTAACAAAACGTATTAAGAAAACATTCTGCATTCCACTTTGGTGAGAGGCATCTGGGGTCTTAAATGCTAGCAAGTGGCCATCTAAGGTGCATCAATTGGTGTCAACCCACCTGGAGCAAAGGAGAATGAGGAACACCAAAGATACAAGGTAAATATGAGCCCAAGAGACAAAAGGGCCACATAAACTAGAGATTACATCAGCCTGAGATCCGAAGAACTAGATGGTGCCTGGCTACCACCGATGACTGCCCTAACAGGGAACAAAATAGTGAATCCTTGATGGAGCAGGAGAATAGTGGGATGCAGATCTTAAATTCTCGTGAAAAGACCAGGCTTAATGGTCTGAGACCGGAGGGACCTTGATGGTCATGGTCCCCAGACCGTTTCATAGCCCAAGATTGGAACCATTTTCAAAACCAACTCTACGGACAGGGATTGACCTGTACTATAAGACAGACAATGATGCTGGTGAGGAGTGAACTTCGTGGCTCAAGTAGACACCTGAGACTGTGCGGGCGACTCCTGTCTGGTGGTGAGAGAAGGAAGAGGGGTACAGGAGCTGGTTGAATGGACACGGAGCATACAGGGTGGAGAGGAGGAATGTGCTGTCTTATTAAGGGGAGAGCAGCTGGGAGTGCACACTTATGATGCTAAGATTATGATTGATTTTTCCATTCTTTTTTTTGCTTTTCTGTATTTTGATTCCTTCATAATGAATATTATTTACATAAAAAATAAAATAAAAATGGACTGAAGAAAAAATATACAGCAAAGATCAGACTCTGTCACTCTTCTGCTTAAAATCTTACAGGGACACCTTGAGCATGGCAGACAAGGTTCTCCATAATCTGGCCCTGCCACCCTTCCAGCACAACCATCCCTTCCTATAAACCTTACTCTCCAGCCATACAAAACCATATGTAGTTCTCTGAAAGGGCCTATTCTTTCCTGTTCCATGCCTTTGTATGGGTTTTCTCTTTTCCTGGTATGCCTGTTACCGAGTTACTTTCCACTCATTCTTCAAATCTCAGCAAAACATTTCCTCCTGTGAGAAGCTTTCCCTGATTCCATCATCTGGGGTGCCTCTTCCCTGTACACTAATAGCCTTCTCGGCATTCCTCTGCTGTATATATCTGTTGCCATGGAGTCGATTGCAACTCACAGTGACCTAGTAGGGCAGAGTAGAATTGCCCCATAGGGTTTCCAAGGCTGTAAATCTTTAAGGAAGCAGACTGCCACATCTTTCTCCACTCGTGGATTTGAACTTCTGACCTTTTGGTTAGCAGCCGAGGGCTTAACCGCTGCACCACTATGGCTCCTCCTCTACCATACGTTGTTATGTGTCGTTGAATTGGTTTCAACTCATAGCAACACTCTGTACAACAAAACGGAACACTGTCCAGTCCTGTGCCATCCTCACAATGTTTGAACCCATTGTTGCAGCCACTGTGTCAATCCATCTCATTGAGTGTTTTCTTTTTTGCTCACCCTCTACTTTACCAAGCATGATGTCTGTCATGGATTGAATTATGTCCCCCCAAAAATGTGTGTATCAACTTGGTTAGGCCATGATTCCCAATATTGTGTGGTTGTCCTCCATTTTGTGATTATAATTTTATCTTAAAAGGATTAGGGTGGGATTGTAACACTACCCTCACTCAGGTCACCTCCCTGATACACAGTAAAGGGAGTTTCCCTGGGGTGTGGCCTGCATCCTTTTATCTCTTCAGTGCTTTGGACATGGGGTCCCTGTGCCTGAGAAGCTCCTCGGCCAGAAGATTGAGGACAAGGATCTTCTTCCTTCACAACCGACAGAGAGAGAAAGACTTCACCTGTAGCTGACACCCTGAATTTGGACTTGTAACCTACTAGACTGTGAGAAAATAAATTTCTTTTTGTTAAAGCCATCCACTTGTGGTATTTCTGTTATGGCAGCACTAGATAACTAAGATGATGTCGTTCTCTCAGAGACTGGTCCCTCCTGATAACGTGTCCAAAGTATGTGAGACGAAGTCTCATCATCCTCACTTCTAAGGTGCATTTTGGCTGTACTTTTTCCAAGACAGATTTGTTTGTTCTTCTGGCCCGCTCGTTGCTGTCGAGTCAATTCTGACTCATAGTGACTCTATAGGACAGAGTGGAACTACAGGACAGAGTAGAACTGCCCCATAAGGTTTCCAAGGAGTTGCTGGTAGATTTCAACTGCTGATTAGCGGCAACACTTAACCACTGTACTAACAGGGCTCTGTTCTTCTGGCAGCCCACGGTGTATTCAGTATTCTTTACCAACATCGTAATTCAAAGGCATCAATTCTTCAGTCTTTCTTATTCATTGTCCTACTTTCACATGGATATGAGGCGAATGAAAAACCATGGGTTAGGTCAGGCACATCTTAGTCCTTAAAGTGACATCTTTGGTTTTCAACACTTTCAAGAGGTCTTTTGCAGCAGGTTGGCCCAGTACAATACATTGTTTGATTTTCTGACTGTTGCTTCCATGGGTGTTGATTGTGGATCCAAATAAAATGAAATCCTTGACAAACTCAATCTTTTCTCCATTTATCATGATGTTGCTTATTGGTCCGGTTGTGAGGACTTTTTTTTCTTTATGTTGAGGTGCAACCCATACTGAAGTCTGTAGTCTTCGATCTTCATCAGTAAGTGCTTCAAGTCCTCTGCACTTTCAGCAAGCAAGGTTGTGTTATTTGCATATCGCAGGTTGCCAATGAGTCTTCCTCCAATCCTGCTGCCCCATTTTTCATATAGTCCAGCTTTTCAGATTACTTGCTCAGCATACAGATTGAATAAGTATGGTGAAGGGATACAACCCTGACAAACACCTTTCCTGTTTTTAAAGTATCCACTTGTTCTGTTCAAACTACTGCCTTTTGGTCTATGTACAGTTTCCACATGAGCACAATCAAGTCTGAGAAAGATGTGGCGGTCTGCTTCCATAAAGATTTATAGCCTTCGAAATTTTATGGAGCAGTTCTGCTCTGCCCTATAGGGTAGCTATGAGTTGGAATTGACTCAAGGGAAGTGGGTTTTTTGGTTATATGCATCCACATACATATGGTATTTTTTTCAATTTATTTTATTATTGTTGAGAATATACACAGCAAAGCTTACACCAATTCAACCGTTTCTACATGTACCATTCAGTGACATTAGATTACATTCTTCAAGTTGTGCAACCATTCTCACCCTTCCTTTCTGAGTTGTTCCTTTCCCATTAACTCACCGCCCCCCAAGGTTCCAATCTAATCTTTTCAGTTGCTGTTGTCATTTTGATCCCATATAGATAGTTCTTAAAAGAGCATAATGCTCAAGGTAGATATTTTTAATTAGTTAAGCTAGACTATTGTTTGGTTTTAAGAAACCTTTAGGGAATATCTTTGGTTTAAGGTTTAAAGATTATCTCATTGCAATAATTTCAGGGGTTCATCCAGCCTCCATGGCTCCAGACTTTCTTACATATGGTATTTTTTAAAACAAAAATGGAGTCAAATATTACATATTGTTTTGCAATTTACTTTCTCTACATTACAATATATAGTATCTCTTTTTATGTCTCTCCCAAAGGTTCTGTAGATGTGATACAATAACTAATATCGCTCATATACCATTGCTCCCATGTATGAGTATTTCTGTGAGGTAGAATTCTAGGGCATAAATGCTGGGTCAAAGACTATGTGTAGTGTACATTCTGATGGTACTACAAAATTGTCCTACTGCTGCTCCACAAGTTGTCAAGTTATTTTCACACTGAAACCTCAATATTCTATTTTATGTACATTTCTAAGTTGCATGCTGAGAGATACTGTCCTTTCTGGTATCATTTATTTTTCAACGGGCACTGAAAGTGTGTCAGAGAATAAATGTGTTTGATTAGCAGCAATTAACCTCATGGAAAGTCATCAGGCTCCATCCTGCTCTTTGTCACTGTTAGAGGATAATGTGTAGCCTGCTGTTTTCAAGGCTGAATGTAGCGGTGGATTGGATAAAATAAACGAGAGTCCTGGTTTTCTTTGTAAAAAGACAGTGAAGATTATGTGAGGCAGGATCCTGAAAGAAAGTGGGGGAATAAAACCTCCTCTCAAAGAGGTCCCAGTGGATGGCAGCGTGAAAAGGTGGATGAGTGAAGAAAAGGGAAGAACACTCTTTCTCAATTCCCTGGAGAGCTCAAGATCTCACTTTTCCCTCCTGTTGTTCTGGCGACTTTTAGAGGACATTTCCAGAGAAGGATGGTTTCGGAGAGAAAAGAAATCCAAATGGAATCCAATTCTGTCTCACTTATGTAAGAGCACCTGTCATGTGGTATACAATCAGTCCCAGGCAGAACTCCTGAGAAAGATCACTTTGTAAGGCTTCCTTCTGCTGTGGGGAGGTCAACAATGGCCTTTTGTCCATGGAGCCCTCCCATCATCCTGCTGTGAGTCGCTGGTCCAAACCACTGTAAGGTCTGGGCAAGAAGAAATTATCCCTTTGTGTTTTAGAAATGAGATCACTAAGGATGATGCCATTCATGATGCCTGGCTTTCCCTGGGTCCTGGCTGTTCCAGATGTAGGAAATCATGTGCTGCCTTATTGGTGCATGTATTTCCTTAGGTTCACAGACAAGATGGGCACATAGAAAATGACTGTCCTAAATAAGAATCTATTCAAGTTCTAAAAATCTTAATTTTTTTTTTTAGGTGAAATAAAATCAATATTGTCTTTAGTGAGCTCTAAAATAATGCATGTTAAAACAATTACGTAAATAAATGACCTAGTCTCTCTTGGACACAGGTTACTAACTCAATAAAATACGGAAAACATCAAGTTAATGATGTAGCTGCACAGAGAAGACAATTATTTCAAGTTATTTTACAATATCTTTGCTGTACATACATAGCAGAATATATTCTAAGGATGAAGAGAGCTGCAAAGAAATCTAAAGCTTTATTAGAGAGGACAATTCCTGCCTAAGAAAGCTTTAGATAATAGAAATATTTGTGTTAGTATTTTAAAACTATTTTCTATATAAACCAAAACCCATTGCCATTGAGTTGATTCCAACTCATAGCGACCCTATAGGACAGAGTAGAACTGCCCCATAGGGTTTCCAAGGAGCAGCTGGTGGATTTGAACTGCCAACCTTTTGGTTAGTAGCCGAACTCTTAATCACTGTGCCGCCAGGGCTCCATTTTCTATACAACGTAAGATAAAGCAATAAGTCATTATGTTAACACCAGGAATTAAGATTTTCAGTGTAAGAGAAATTTAAAATCAAAACTGTTAATATTAAATTTGGATTAGAAATATCAGTATAAACTTTTTTCTTTTCAAAAGTGTGTATGTATATATCCTATTTCTGTACTTTTCAGAAAAACCCAGAAGTACTGAAAACTCACAGCCAGTGAGCAAACTCTAGTATCCGGATTATACTCCCTAATGCCATTTCCCACTAAGAAGAACCAGGCAGGCATGGATTACCCAATAAGCAAGGTATGCACAGGCTTACTTGTGCTTGCTTACTAATCACAGTGCACAATTTCCCTTGTTTTTCACCACATCAAGGATGTGGTAAAACCCATGTGAAATTGTGTACTGCAGATTAGTAAGTAAACACAATTAAACTTGTATGTAACTTGCTTACTGTAAGCCCATGCGTCTTCTTGCTTACCGGTTAACCCACCCCTGGAACCAGGACTTCTTGGATGGCTGATTACATGTCTGGGGAGGTAAATGTACAAGATGAGTTTGGAACATCTTGCTGATACAAAAACCTAAGAAGCTATCAAAGATCAATGGGATTGTATCAAAGGGACTCAAATCGACATGAAGGGGCTCCGATTGGCCAAAGATGGAAAATTTAAGTATCAAATAAAGTAGTGATTGAACTTGATTAAATACAGCTAAAAACCTAATGAAGTCATAATGGTAGGGAGAGATAGATAGAGACTGAGAGAATGCAAGAGAGCCAAAGCAAACTCATTGGATACCATTGGTGATAACTAGGTCAGAATCCTTACTCTGAAACTTGGTAATTGAAGGGAAACAGTTAAGCATTTACCCTGCCTTTCCGGTATAATCTGATGTCAAGGTAACCAAATAGCCCTAATTGATGAGGAAAAGTTCTTTACAGACAAATACCAGCTAATGTGGAGGGAATGACAGCATTTTGCAATACTAATAAAATAATTACTAAGGTGAAGGTCACCAAAGGATGGTATCACTAGATTAAAGACTTATGGAAACTTTATAATGGAGAGATCTGGCTTACAGACATCACCTGAAGCCACTGATCAAACTTAACTTCACAAAGAATGAGACAGCTGGAGAGTATATGCCTTGAGAAATTTACTAAGAATTCTTGCAAAAAAAAAAAAAAAGCCTGAATCTAATAAGGCCTTTGCAGCCAAGCTCTTAACCACTGCACCACCAGGGCTCCTTAGAACTACTAGTTTACATGAAATATAGGGAGTAGAGGCTCAAGTTTCAGTAACACCACAGAGCATAAATGGATAAATCCAGAATACAGGTGTCTTAGTTTTCTGCTGCTGCTATAACAGAAATACCGTAAGGGGATAGCTTTAACAAGCAGAAACTTATTTTCTGGGTTTAAAAACCCAACAAGCAGAAATTTATTTTCTTGGTTTAGGAGGTTTTAAGTCCAAATTCAGGGTGCCAGCTCTAGTGGAAGGATTTCTCTTTCTGTCAGCTCTGGAGGGAGGCCCTTGTCTCTTTTCAGCTTCTGGTTCTGGGTTCCTTGGTGATCTTCATGTGGCTTGGCATTTACCCTCCCCTATCTCTGCCTCTTTGCTTAATCTGCTGTTTTATATCTCAAAAGAGATTGATTTAAAACACATTCTACAATAATATGGCCTCATTAACATAACAAACAAGATCCATTACCAAACGGGATTATAGCCAGAGGTTATAGGGGTTAGGATTTGTAACACATATTTTTGGGACACAATTTAATTCATAACAATGGAATATCCTATAGAACAATTGGGTTATTAAACTAGCCCAAATCAACAAATCGATGGCATGAAAAAAATAAAAGTGGGAAATTTTTGGAAATAGTGCTGATGGTTGCACAGCATGGCGAATATAAATAATGTCGCTGAATCGTACACTTAAAAATGGTTAAAATGACAAATTAAAATAAAGGAAGGAAGGAAGAAAGAGTAGGAAGGGGAGGGGCTCTTCTCCATTTAAAAATACTCAAAAGACACAATCATCAAACCCAATGTGGCAAGCTTGTGTGGGTGCTGATTTGGACAAATCGACTATAAAAAAGATATTTCTTTAGACATCAGGGAAGCATAAAAATAGTCATAAGAATTAGATGATACCAAGAAATTGTTGTTAATTTTGTTAGATGTGCTATTGGCAGTGTGGTTATGTAAGAAAATGACTATGTAATTTGGAGATGCAAAAGGAATTATCTAGGGAGGAAATAACATGAAGTTTGGGGTTTGCTTTGCAATGCTTCCACAGAAAAAGAGCAAGTGTGGCAAAATCCTAATAGTTGTTGAGTACAGATTATGGGTATTTTTTTTTTATATATACTATTCTAATTTCAAACCCACCCAGTGGAAGAAAGACCTGGAGATCTGCTCTTATAAAGATCGCTGCCAAGAAAACCCTAATGAGGCAGTTCTACTCTGTCACATGGGGTCACAATGAGTTGGAATTGCCTCGACCGCACCCAACAATTTTATTTATTTGAAAATTTTCATAATAAAAAAGAGTGTAGAGATAGGCAAAATAGAAGTCTTTTGATAACAATTCAGCCTAATCCTTACATATAACAGATGGAAAAATTTTTTGCAAAATCACACTAACTTGCTATTCTTTGGCTGTGAGCTCCCACTGTGCAGTAAAATCACATCTGGTGTCGGTGGTCACACATCAGCCGAGGAGATGACGGAGGAAGGAAGGGCTGACAGTAGGTGGGTCTAATGACTCTCTCCCTCTCTTACAGCTTATTTTTACAAACATCTGAGGTAGCACTTCAGCAAACGAGGGCACAGGGCAGTTTGCAATGTTCTTTTGCATCAAAAAAAAAAAAAGGTAATCACACTTGATGTCTTTGCTGATTCACTGGGGAATAATTTTTGGTCCTGTAAGTAGAGCACAAGGTTTAAACAGAATTTGGAAGAATTTAACAAGCTTGCTGATTCTGTATAGATTGCCCCTCATCCCACCTTTTCTGACACTTCCTCCATGCTTGCCCCGTTTGAGCAAGAGTGCTGGATTAAACAATAAGAAAAAAAATTTTTTTTTAAGATGACGGATTACAAAATCAGGGATGGCAGACATAGCCAAGGGCATGACCAATCCCCTCTCCAGAACTCAGACAGGCAGACATCACTAAGAGATCACGGCTTGCTTTCCCACTGGACCCAGCTTCTTGCCACACTACCGTAGGTCGTACCATAGTGCCACTCCTACTCAAAAAATCTTCAGGTTGGTTTATAGTGAAGAATTTGCCTATCAGATTTTTCATTTTTACAGCAGAACAAACAAGAAGAAAAATACCTTGAATAGAAACTCAAGGAATTTAGATTAGATTGGATTTAAAGAAGCACCTTATATATGATTATTGACATCTAGATTGATTATTTAGAAAGATTAGTCATTTTTCTTAAAAGGTCTATTAACACTAGGTAGATTCTTATTGCCTGGAATGATCTAGAACTTATGGGTTGACAACCATCTTTGGCCTATGCAGGGCATTTGGCATTTTTGCCTGTCCCGTACCCCTTTCTACTCCTCCTTATAAAAGAATATTCTTTTCTCTGGGGAAATCTATATGTTTGTGTAGGGCTGCCCCTTCCCTTCTTCATAGAGAGGGCAGATCTAGCCAGTTAGATTGTCCCATTTTCATGACCACTCAAGTTAAATACAGGGATGGAAACGCTGGTGGCGCTGTGGTTAAGAGCTACAGCTGCTAATCAAAAGGTTGGCAGTTTAAATCAACCAGGCACTGCTTGGAAACCATATGAAGCGTTCTACTCTGTCCTATAGAATTGACTTGACAGTTTTTTTCTTTTTTTTTTTTACACAACTCTAGCTGGGCAGCTCAAAATTCTCCCCCACATTTTTCAGCCAGACCTTTGGAGGAAAGCTGTCTTTCCACTGAATTTGCTAAAGTGGCAGGCTGTGAGGCTTTGGTTGCTGATGGTTATAATGCCTTCCAGGTAGAAAGAGACAACAAAACAGGAAGTGGAGCTGAAAGACTGTGGAAAACAAAGTTATTGTTAGCTGCTGTTGAGTTGGCTTTGACTCACAGAGACCTTATATACAACAGAATGAAGTGTTGCCTGGTCCTGTGCCGTCTTCATGACCATTGGTATGTTTGAGTCCATTTCTGTGGCTATTGTGTCAATCCATCTCACTGAGCTCTCCTTAAATTATTTGAGCCCTTTGTTCTAGCTGTGCCTGAAAAAATGCCCCTGGATTATTTAAAAATGAGCAACAAAATTGATTTTTTTTTTCTTAAGTTAGTTTGAATTGGTATCACTTTGGGTTGGTGTCACTTTTGGGGGAAGTCTTGATTAGCATGGCATGTGAGATGCTTCGTTCAATTAACATTTATTGAGCTGTTCTAGTCACTTGCCACCTGGGAGATACAGAAAAGACAGTCCTTTTCTCCAGGTGTTCGCAGTTAATGAGACGATTATAATACAGTAGTAATATAATAGATGGCACTTGTACAGCATTTAATATGTACCAAGCCCTATTCTAAACACTTTACATATATTATTTAATTTTTACAATAACCTATGAGATGGGTTCCATTACTTTTTCTATTTTAGAGAGAGGGAAAATGAGGCACAAAGAGGTTAGGCAAATTGCCCAACACTACCCAGCTAAGGAGAAGAGCAGACATTCAAACTCAGGTGGTCTGGCTTTTAGTCACCAAATTCTACAGCTTCCGTATACTGAAGGATCAATGTTGGAGTGATACCGAAGAATAATCAATAATAATGTCATTCATTGAATGATACTATGTACGAAGCCCTGTGTTAGGTGTATTTCTGACTTAGCACATTAAATCCTTGCAAAAGCATGGGGCAGCAGAAAGCATTCGTTTTATACTTAAGGAAAATGAGGCTCAGAGAGGTTAAGTGACTTGCCCAGATCACACAGCTAACAAGTGGCAAAATCTGGATTTGGATCCAGACATATTTACCTCCAAAGCCTTTGCTCTTTCCCCCATATTACTCTGGAGAACTTTCTAGCTTTTCCACTAGAGTTGTTGTGTGTCCAGGATGCTTACGATTGGCTGTCAGTGGCTGGAAAATTTTGGAGTTAATGCTGGGAGTTAACATTGAACAGTATGACATGTTTTGCTTGCAGCATTGCTCTCAGCATTTGTGTGTACCTTGCAACCTGTTACTCTTGAGAACATATTTGCCATAGTAGGGGAGAGATTAAGAAACTGTAAGTATCCCTTTGGGAGAATAAAAAGAGCGTTATTTATTTATTTTTATGGCAGCCATTCAAACGTTGAAGGAGGAGAAACTTACTTTTGTTCTGCTTCCTGCCTTCAGGCTAGACCTGTGAATAAGAAGGCTCTTGGATGAGGCATATATTAGGTTTCCTGAGGACCAAGTGCACATTTAATTAGTAAACCATGGAATGAGAAAGTATATTTTGGATGGGAAGATTTTCTATGATCTGTAACAGGCATGCTTGTCTAATATAGCCACTCTCTAATACAGGAGAAACTCCTAACGTACTTCCCCTTAGCCAGCTTGCTGGGTTAACAGACACTCTCCATCCCGTCTGGAAAACATACCAGCTTAGATGTGAGTAAGATACACCTGTGTGCTTCTGCCTCCAAACATTTATTGAGTGCTTACTAAGTCCTTTATATAGATTAACTCATGAAATCCTGATAACAGCACCACTTTGGAGGCACAAGGAAGTTAAATAGCTTAGCACCAAATGAGATTTATACTTACCAGGAGTCGGTAATGGTTGTTAATAAATCAGTTTTTTGCCAGGCACGGATACTGTAGTTATCGGGTAACTTAATTACATAAAATGCAAACCAGTGAAACCTGAGCGGAAAAGAAGTTGAATTGTTGTTTCTGTGCGAACTATTGTCATGGATTGGCTTGTGTCTCCCAAAAATATGTGTCGACTTGGGTAGGCCGTGATTCCCAGTATTGTGTGGTTGTCCTCCATATTGTGATTGTAATTTTATATTAAAGAGGATTAGGGTGGGACTGTAACACCCTTACTAAGGTCACATCCCTGATCCGATGTGAATGGAGTTTCCCTGCACCACCTTTTATAGGAGATGAAAGAGAAGAAAGCTGAGAGGGAGGGACCTCATACCCCCAAGAAAGCAGTGCCCGGAGCAGAGCGCGTCCTTTGGGCCCAGGGGAGAAGCTTCCAGTCCAGGGGAAGATTAATGAGAAGGACCTTCCTCCAGAGCTGACAGAAAGAGAAAGCCTTCCCCTGGAGCTGGCCCAGAATTTGGACTTCTAGCCTGCTAGACTGTGAGAAAATAAATTTCTCTTCCTTAAAGCTATCCACTTGTGGTATTTCTGTTATAGCAGCACTAGATGACTAAGACAACTATGATGGGTGTTCTGGAAAGACTTGATAATGGTGAGGTTCCAAAAAATTGTTATTGAATTAGATGTGAGAAAGACCATGCTTTGTTCCGCCTCTGTGCCTCTTAATTAGAAGGCCTTTTCTCATATTTTCCTCTTTCAAGCACATCCTCCAGGATCCAGCTAAAATGTGACTCCCTTTGAGAAGCCTTTTTGATATCCGAGTTTTACCAGTCCTGCTACTCATTGGTGACAAGTTGCTTGATCTTTCACGGCCTTAGACTGAGTATCTGTGAAATGGAGATAATATCTACCTTGCAGGATTGTTGGGAGGATTCAGTGCAAAGATACTTACGAGGCCATCTGGCCCACAGTAGGTACTCAATAAATGGCAGTCATTACAGTGTACTTGGTCCTATGTTAGGGACTATGGAAACAGATGAATGAGACAGTCCTTGCCCCAAGAAGCTGCAACACAGCGTCTGTCTGTCTGTCTGTTTGTGACTCCACCTGCCCCGTGGTGAGCTGAACCGTATTTTCACAAATGGAAATGGAAACGTTTCTAGATGTTTTCAGACACTGACACCATTGTGTCAACCAAGTCCTCAGTCAGCATTTGAATAACTCATCCTGAATGTGCTGAGAGCATCAGAACAGAGCCTTCACAGAGACAACTTTTTTATATACTTAGTTACAAGACGCTTTGTCCTGGATTGCTTAAAAATAGGAAAATAGGAATGGATTGAAGAGGAACAGGTTCCAATTCATGAAGGCCACATGAAGCAGGCTCTGGTGGGTTCAAATCATGGCTCTATTTGAACTTGGGGAAGTTGCAAAATAACTCTGAGTATCAATTTCCTAATCAGAAAAATGGGGCTAATAATTCTCATTTCATAGAAGGGTAATAAGAAGCAGATGAGATAAAGAGTCAAGTGTCCAGGACAGTACTTGGTATATTGTTGTTGTTGTTAGTTGTCGAATTGGCTGCAACTCATGGTGATCCCATGTACAACGGAATGAGACGTTGCCCTGTACTGTGCTGTCTTCACAATTGTTGGTATGCTCCAGCCCATTGTTGTGGCCCCTGCGTATTTTTTTTTTTAATTGTACTTCAGATGAAGGTTTACAGAACAAACTATTTTCTCATTAAACAGTTAGTACACACGTTGTTTTATGACATTGGTTAACAACCCCACGACATGTCAACACTCTTCCTTTTTGACCTTGGGTTCTGTATTACCAGCTTTCCTGTCCCCTCCTGCCTTCTAGTCCTTGCCCCTGGGCTGGTGTACCCGTTCAGTCTCGTTTTGATTTATGGACCTGTTCAATCTTTGGCTGAAGGGTGAACCTCAGGAGTGACTTCATTACTGAGCAAAAAGGGTGTCCAGGGGCCATACTTTCAGGGTTTCTCAAGTCTCTGTCAGGCCAGGAAGTCTGGTGTTTTTTTGTGAGTTAGAATTTTGTCCTACATTTTTCTCCAGCTCTGTTTGGGATCCCCTATTGTGATCCCTGTCAGAGCAGTCAGTGGTGGTAGCTGGGCACCGTCTAGTTGTGCCGGACTGAGTCTGGTGGAGGCTGTGGTACTTGTGGTCCATTAGTCCTTTGAACTAATCTTTCCCTTGTATCTTTAGTTTTCTTCATTCTTCCTTGCTCCTGAAGGGTTGAGACCAATGGAGAATCTTAGATAGCCACTCACAGGCTTTTAAGACCCCAGATGCTACTCACCAAAATAGAATGTAGAGCATTTTCTTTATAAACTATGTTATGCCATTGAGCTAGATGTTCCCTGAGGCTACAGTCCCCACAGCCCTCAGCCCAGCAATCTGGCCCTTCAGGGAGTTTGGATGTGTTTATGGAGCTTCCATGACCTTGCCTTGTACAAGTTGTGCTGGCTTCCCCAGTATTGTGTACTGTCTCACCCTTCCCAAAGTTAGCACTTATCTGTTGTCTATTTAGTGTTTTTCCCTCCCAGACCTCCCCTCCCTCATAACCATCAAAGAATGTTTCTTTTTGTATGTAAACCTTTTCATGAGTTTTTACAGTAGTGGTCTCATACAATATTTGTCCTTTCGTGATTGACTTATTTCACTCAGCATAATGCCCTCCAGATTCATCCATGTTATGAGATGCTTCACAGATTCATCATTGTTCTTTATCTTTGTGTAATACTCCATTGTGTGCATGTACCACAGTTTGTTTATCCATTCACCTATTGATGGGCATCTAGGTTGTTTCTATCTGTTTGCTCTTGCAACTAATGCTGCAATGAACATGGGTGTGCATATGTCTGTTCATGTGACGACTCTTATTTCTCTAGGATGTATTCCTAGGAGTGGGATTGCTGGATCATATGGTATTTCTAGCTTTCTAAGGAAGCACCATACCATCTTTGAAAATGGTTCTATCATTTTTCATTCCCACCAGCAGTGCATAAGAGTTCCGATCTCCCCATAGCCTCTCCAACATTTGTTATTTCCTATTTTTTTGATTTGTGCCAGTAATGCAGGGTGAGATGGAATCTCATTGCGGTTTTGATTTGTATTTCTCTAATGGCTTTTTTATTAATTGCGAGCGTTTCCTCATGTGTCTGTTGGCTGCTTTAATGTCTTCTTTGGTGAGGTGTCTGTTCATTTCCTTTGCCCATGTTTAAATTGCATTGTCTTTTTGTTGTAGAGGTATTGGATTTTCTTGTAGATTTTAGAGATTAGGCCTTTGTCTGATTTGTAATAGCCAAAAATTTTTTCCCAGCCTGTAGGTTGTCTTTTTACTCTTTTGTTGAAGTCTTTTGATGAGCATAAGTGTTTAATTTTTAGAAGATCCCAATTATCTAGCTTATCTTCTGGAGTCTGTGTATTGTTGGTTATGGTTTGTATCTTGTTAATGCCATGCATTAGGCCTCTATTGTTGATCCTATTTTTTCTTCTATGAACTTTAGTTTTTGGCTTTATATTTAGGTCTTTGATCCATTTTGAATTAGTTTTTGTATATTGTCCGAGGTATGTGTCTGTTTCATTTTTTTGCTGATGGATATCTAGTTTTGCCAGCATAATTTGTTAAAAAGACTGTCTTTTCCCCATTTGATGGCGTTTGGGCCCTTGTTGAAGATGAGGTGACCATAGGTGGATGGATTTACATCTGGGTTCTCAATTGTGTTCCATTGGTCAATGTATCTATTGTACCAACACCAACCTGTTTTGACTACCATAGCTGTATGATAGGTTCTAAGGTCAGGTAGTGCAAGTCCTACTTTATTCTTCTTCTTTAATAGTGCTTTACTTATCTGAGGCTTCTTCCCTTTCCATATAAAGTTAATGATTAGTCTTTCCATCTCTTTAAAGAATGTTGTTGGTATTTGGATCAGAATTGCATTGTATTTGTAAATTGCTTTGGGTAGAGTTATCATTTTCACAATGTTGAGTCTACCTACGCATGAGCATGGTATATTTTTCTAATTATGTAGATCTCTTTTGGTTTCTTGCAGTAGTGTTTTGTAGTTTTCTTTGTATAGATCTTTTACATCTGGTTAAATTTATTCCTAAGTATTTTATTTTTTTTTTTAGGGGCTTTTTTATCATCAGTGGTATTGTTTTTGTGATTTCCTTCTCTTTATTGGTGCATAGGAATCCAACTGATGTTTGTATGTGTTTAGCTTATATCCTGTTACTCTGCTGAATTTTTCTATTAGTTCTAGTAGTTTTCTCATGGAGTCTTTTGGGTTTTCTATGTATAGTATCATATCATCCACAAATAGGGACAGTTTAACATCTTCATTCCCAATTTGGATGCCCTTTATTTCTTTTTCTTGCCTTATTGCTCTGGCTAGAACTTCCAGCACAATGTTAAGCAGGAGTAGTGATAAAGGGCATCCTTGTCTTGTTCCTGTTCTCAAGGGAAATGTTTCCAGCCTCTCTTCATTAAGAATGATGTTGGCTGTTGGCTTTGTATAGATGCCCTTTGTTATGTTGAGAAATTTTCCTTCTAGACCTATTTTATTGAGAGTTTTTATCAGGAACAGGTGTTGGACTTTGCCGAATGCCTTTTCTGCATCGATCGAGATGATCATGTGATTCTTTGCTTTCCTTTTATTTATGTGGTGGATTACATTGATTGATTTTCTAATGTTGAACCATCCTTGCATACTTAGTATGAATCCTAGCTGGTCGTGGTATATTATTTTTTTGATATGATGTTGAATTCTATTGGCTAGAATTTTGTTGAGAATTTTTGCATCTATATTCATGAGAGATATTGGTCTGTAATTTTCTTTTTTTGTGGTGTCTTTGCCTGGTTTTACTGTCAGGGTTATGCTGGCTTCGTAGAATGAATTTGGAAGTATTCCTTCCTTTCCTATGTTCTGAAATAGTTTGAGTAGTATTGGTGTAAGTTCTTCTCTGAATGTTTGGTAGAATTCTCCAGTGAAGCCATCTGGGCCAGGTCTTTTTATTGTTGTTGTTGGGAGTTTTTTTAATTACCTTTTCAATCTCTTCTCTTGTTATGAGTCTGTTCAGATTTTCAATGTCATTTTCTGTTAGTTTGCATAGGTAGTGTGTTTCTAGAAATTTGTCCATTTTCTCTAGGTTTTCTAATTTGTTAGAGTATAGTTTTTCATAATACTTTGTTATAATCCTTTTTATTTCAGTTGGGTTTGTTGTAATGTCCCCCATTTCCTTTCTTACTTGGGTTATTTGTGGCCACTGTGTATTCTGAGTATCTTCCAACCTAGGGGGCTCATCTTCTAGCCCTATGTTGGATGAAATTCTGTTGTGATCCTTAGCTAATTTTTGGAAGTAGATAGCCAGGTCTTTTTTCCTAGTCTGTCTTAGTCTGGGAGCTCCATTGGAACCTGTCCACCATTGGTGACCCTGCTGGTGTTTGAAATACCCATGGCATGGCTTCCAGCACCATAGCAACCCACAAGTCACCACTGTATGACAAGCTGTTGGACACATGGTGATGACACATAGTAAATACCTAATAAAGGCTATTTTCCTAATATAGGTAAGTATAGGTAGAGAGGGATTTAGGGGCACACACCTACCATGTGAGCTAAGGAAATTTAAGCTGGTCTTTCTTCACATTCATTCTTTGTGCCACAGTCACAAAGACTCTGGTCTGGGTAGTCAATTGGTCTCACCGTGCTTGTGGTCTCTTCTTGGTCTTATAAGAGACAAATAATTAAATTCTTATTTCACAATTTACTTGCAGAGTTATCTTAAGTGAGATAATCAGCCTCTGGGAACCTCAATTTCTTTTTCTATAACATGCAGATACAAGTGTCTACCTTGCAAGAACAATGAAAAGAATAGAAATAATGAAAAGCATCTAAGACAGTGCTGACGCATAATAGGTACTCAGTGAATTGTGGCTAGTAATAGTATAGTAGGAACCTCCTTAGGTGAACTAATTGGTCAATTAATTGAAAAAGTTGGCTAGAGCAGGGAATCTTAAAAAAAAAAAAAAAAAAAGCAAAAGATATAAACATTCCTGGCCTCACCATACCCTACCATCACCACTGAGATCATCAAATCCTTTAATTTTATCCCTAAGGGTAGCTCCTACTCCCATGCCTGGCCTGTGCTGATAGACATGAGCCTCTCACTTATGAAGGTTAGAAATACTGCTCCAGACAGAACGTTTTGTCTGCAAGCACGCAGATTTTCTACTCACAGAGGCCAGAAAAATGACCACAGGCTGGGGTAGAAGGACAGGAGAGTGGGGGTGGCACCCACAGTGGACTACAGAAGAGGAAGATGTGGATAAATCAAAAGCAGGGAGGTAGGGTGAGTTGGAAGGAGGAACCACAAGTGAAAGCTGCTTCAGTGGCCAGCTGTCCCTCATGCTGTGGCCTGGGGTGGGCTGCCAGCTTGCCTGCAGAATTGGGTCATCGTCTGAGCTCTTCTGCCCTGGAGGCTTTAGCTAGTTTTCCTTCCCCATCTGACCCTGTGAATGTTATCAACATGGATTCTTGTAAGAACTAAAATATAGGCTGAAGGCACGTGGCCAACCGGAGAGGTTGTAACACCACGAAGGGAAATGCTTACCCCTCTGCCACATATTTTTTATTTTTTTTCTGCCACAGTCAGACTTAGTGCCTAGCCACTAAGCTGGGGCGATGGTGGACTACCCCATCTTGTTACACATATTGCAAGGTGCAAACTCTAAGGTTTTAGGGCTCTGTGTTTCTATGAGTTGGAATCGACCTGATGGCAATGAGTTTGGTTTTTGGTTTTGGTCTCTAAGTCAAATTGGAGACTACGCCCACTCTGACCTGGGACCATATAGCCAATGCTAAATCCAGCTGCCTAAGATGATGCTCATATTTTAATCAAATGCTCACTTCTGATTTAGTTGTTCTTGCAGCTTATAATTAGACCTTGTAAGGAAAAAAAAAAAAAAATCAAAAGCAGCTGTTCTTCAGTGCTATTCAGATCTGTGACTGACCCAGTTTTTAAAAATTAAAAATGTAGTGTTGCTATTTGTCACATCTTTGCCAACTTTTTTTTTTTTTTTTTTTTTTGCACCTTGCTCACACTCTTGTAATTGAGAAGTGTTTTCTGAGCATGAGCACGTGGAAGAGGAAGGGCCTTGTGGCTGAGGGCATTGAACAGTCCTCAGGCAAAACTCCAGAGACATTATTCTTGCTGAGGTTTACTTTTACACACAGAAAGGAAGATGGCAAAAAGGAAGCTGCCCTTTGAAGGGTAACCTTAAAAAGTGGTAGGTCTTAGAGGCAAGTAATTACGAAGGTCTCAATGTTTTTGCCACCCAACTCTCATGATAGATGTAAGTTACAGAGCTGAAACCTTACTAATCAACTAGCCAATCCTCCCACCCCATCCCTGTGTACAGGGGGTCTGACTGCCAGGAACACCCCACATCCTCGCAAGAAACCAAAACCAAAAACCCACTGTTGGCGAGTGATTCTGACTCACAGTGACCCTATATAACAGAGTAGAACTGCCCCATAGAGTTTCCAAGGCTTTTCATCTTTACGGAAGCAGACTGCCACATCTTTCTCCCGTGGAACAGCTGGTGGGTTGGAACTGCCGACCTTTCAGTTAGCAGCCTAGCGCTTTAACCACTGTGCCACCAGGGCTCCTCAAGCAAGAAATAAAAGTTGTTTATTCAAAAGAAATGGGAAGAATGGTCAGCGTCTGAAAGGATTAAGATTATACTCTGTGTCTGATTTTAGGGTTTCCAATCACAATGATTGGCTCCCTAGCTGCTCATCAGAAAATGAATCTTTCAGTAACAATTCTCAGTCCCCATCCTCCACAAAATCAGAGTCATCTCTCCTCTCCCCTCATCCTCAAACGTAAACAATCAAAGATGACCAGACATTTAAGTAAAACCTAAAGAACAAGATAAACTAACAGAAAAAAAATAATACTGGAGGAAAAAGAGAAAATGCAGGGGAACAAACCCAAAAATGAAACAAACAAATCTAATAGAATCATCTAATTAGTATCCTCATAGATGATGATGCATCCACAAAATAAGAACTGGTTACTATGAAAAAAGAAAAAACACAGCAAGATAGAGGTTTTCCCAAAGTTGACAATAATCCTAAAATTTGTATGACATTACCAATAATGATTTGTGAAGTAGAAAGAAATTTTTCTAAACCATCGATTACAAAGTACAAATTTTATTCAACTATAGTCAAAAGACTGAATTATCTGTCTATTCCCTCTATAGAAAATGATAGTACAATATATCATTGTCATATAAAGAGGTTATCGAAAAGTATACAGCCAAAGATTGTAGAGAAAAAATATTATAGAGGTATGTCTTGCAGTTAATTAATAAAAATATTTTATTTTTGTTAGTTTTCTAAAAGTTACAATTTCATTGCTTACTATAAATAAAAATTTACTGTTAGATCTAATTTTGTATTCATAACTTTATGTTCCTTTTCTTAATTATATAAGTTTCAGGCTACATAAAGCCTGGATATGCCCCTGGCAGTGAGCTACATTGTCTGCAGAAAGAGCAGAGAAAGGGCAAGCAAGCTGCAAAAGGATATGTACTATATGATTCCAATTCAGGTACTTTTTAAATGCATGAATCTCACTATATATTGTTTATATATACATATAGTAAAAATATGAAAACATAAGCTAGAAGATATATATCCAATTAGTGAGAATAATTGCTTTGGGATGAGAACTACATTTTTTTTTTTAAATACTGAAGCAAAAATGAAAAAAAAAAAGTTACATTTGTTTATTTTGGGTGTAGACAGACACATAGACATTATATTATCCTCAGTGATTTTTCTTTTTTCGATTTAAAAACAATTGTCAAATCATAATCTGTCAGAATCTGGAAGGCATTGCTCCATAGTCTTCTAGTATTCAATATTTCTCACAAAAAATCCTATGCCTGTCAGATGCCATCCAATCTCTACCCATCTTTTTTTTTCTTTCCTGAAACTAGAACTTTCTCTTAAAAACATGCTCCTTTGGAGGGTTAACCCTCTACCACCCGTTTCTAGTGTATAGTGCATTCTACCAGCTAAGAGAAGAGTGGGGCCTTCAAGTTCTGGGTTTGAGGTAAGAAAACTTGTAAGTCCACAAGATGTTCAGTTATTAAAATAGAATGAATTCTATTCAGTTCTTCTAGAAAATTTAGGTTTTGGCTGCTTGAGAGATTGTATCGTTAAATAGTTGTGTATCTGGTGAAATCTTGGAGAAACTATAGGGTAGGTGAGTCTATGCTTTTATATGATAGGACACGGCATAGAGAAAAACAATAATAGATACCATTTACTTTGTTCCAGGCACATCATTATCTCATTTAATCTTTAGACTATCCTTGTGTGGTAGTTGGTATTTGCTTCATTTAAACATAAAAACACTGAAACAGAAAGAGACATATGCACACCCATGTTCTTTGCAGCATTGGTCACAAGAGCAAAAAGATGGAAACAACCTAGATGTCCATCAACATATGAATGGATAAAAAACTGTGGTACATACACACAATGGAGTATTACACAAAGATGAACAATGATGAATCTGTGAAGCATCTCATAACATGGATGAATCTGGAGGGCATTATGCTGAGTGAAATAAGTCGATCACAAAAGGACAAATATTGTATGAGACCACTACCGTAAAAACTCACGAAAAGGTTTACATACAAAAAGAAACAATCTTTGATGGTTATGAGGGAGGGGAGGGGTGGGGATGGAAAAACACTAAATAGACAATACTGGGGAAGCCAGCACAACTTGTCCAAGGCAAGGTCATGGTAGTTCCACAGACACATCTGAACTCCCCAAGGGACTGAACTGCTGGGCTGAGGGCTGTGGGGACCGTGGTCTTGGGGAACATCTAGCTCAACTGGCATAACATAGTTTATAAAGAAAATGTTCTACACTCTGGCGAGTGGTGTCTTAAAAACCTATAAGCGGCCATCTACGATACTACACTGGTCTCACCCCTTCAGGAGCAAGGAATAATGAAGAAAACTAAACATACAAGGGAAAGATTAGTCCAGAGAACAAATGGACCGCATCTACCACAGCCTCCACCAGACTGAGTTCGGTACAACTAGATGGTACCACCACTGACTACTCTGACAGGGATTACAATAGAGGGTCCCAGGTAAACCTGGAGAAGAATGTAGAACAAAATTCTAACTCAAAAATAAAGACCAGGCTTGCTGGCCTGACAAAGACTGGAAGAAACCCTGAGAATATGGCCCCTGGACACCCTTTCAGCTCAGTAATGAGGTCACTCCTGAGGTTCACAATTCAGCCAAAGATTGAACAGGCCCATGGAACAAAACAAAATGAAAGGGGTGTACCAGCCCTGGGGTAGGGACCGGAAGGTAGGACAGAACAGGAAAGCTGGTAATAGGGAACTCAGGGTTGAGAAGGAAGAGTGTTCGCATGTCATGGGTTGTTAACCAGTGTCATACAACAACGTGTGTACTGTTTGATGAGAAACTAGTTTGTTCTGTAAACCTTCATCTAAAGTGCAATTAAAAAAAAAAAAAAAGAAAGAAAAAAACTGAAACAGAGGGAAGTGTTTTACACTAGGTCGCACGACTAAGCTGTGGACAAATAATTTTGATCCCAAGGCCTGTGCTCTTCAAATTGTATCATATTACCTCCTGGTATGTGGCACTAGAAATGGTGTCTTAGTTTC
This sequence comes from Elephas maximus indicus, assembly GCF_024166365.1. NCBI lineage: Eukaryota > Metazoa > Chordata > Mammalia > Proboscidea > Elephantidae > Elephas > Elephas maximus. Next base: position 44,558,197 of record NC_064825.1, read on the forward strand.
TTAGTGCTGCTATAATAGAAATACCACAAGTGGACGATGACTTTAAAGAACAGAACTTTATTTTCCCATAGTTCTGGAGGCTAAAAGTCCAAATCAAGATTTTAGCCATGTCAATTCTTTTCTTGTAGGTAGTCCTGGGCATTTCTTTCTTTTTTTATTGTGCTTTAAGTGAAAGTTTACAAATCAAGTCAGTCTCTCATACAAAAACTTTTACACACCTTGCTATGTAATCCTAGCTGCTCCCCCACAATGAGGCAGCACGTTCCTCCTCTTCACCCTGTATTCCCCATGACATTCAACCAGCTCCTGTCCCTCTCTGCCTTCTCATCTCGCCTCCAGACAGCAGCTGCCCACATAGTCTCATGTGTCTACTTGAGCCAAGAATCTCACTCCTCACCAGTATCATTTATCATCTTATAGTCCAGTCCAATCCCTGTTTGAAGAGTTGGCTTCGGGAATGGTTCCAGTCTTGGACTAACAGAGGGTCCAAGGACCATGACCTCTGGGGCCCCTCTATTCTCAGTCAGACCATTAAGTCTGGTTCTTTTTAGGAGAATTTGAGGTCTACATCCCACTATTCTCCTGCTCCGTCGGGGATTCTCTGTTGTGTTCCCTGTGAGGGCAGTCATTGGTTATAGCCGGGTACTATCTAGTTCTTCTGGTCTCAGGCTGCTGTAGTCCATGATTTATGTGGCCATTTCTGTCTTTTTGGCTCATATTTACCTTGCGTCTTTGGTGTTCTTCATTCTCTTTTGTTCCAGGTAGGTTGGGACCAATTGATGAATCTTAGATAGCTGCCTGCTAGTGTTGAAGACCCCAGACCCCACTCACCAAAGTGGGATGCAGAACGTTTTCTTTTTCTTTTTAATAATTTTTATTGAGCTTTAAGTGAACGTTTACAAATCAAGTCAGCCTGTCACATATAAGCTTATATACACCTTACTCCATACTCCCACTTACTCTCCCCCTAATGAGTCAGCCCTTCCAGTCTCTCCTTTTGTGACAATTTTGCCAGTTTCTAACCCTCTCTACCCTCCCATCTCCCCTCCAGACAGGAGATGCCAACACAGTCTCAAGTGTCCACCTGATACAAGTAGCTCACTCTTCATCAGCGTCTCTCTCCAATCCATTGTCCAGTCCCTTTCATGTCTGATGAGTTGTCTTCGGGAATGGTTCCTGTCCTGGGCCAACGGAAGGTTTGGGGACCATGACCGCCGAGATTCCTCTAGTCTCCTTCAGACCATTAAGTCTAGTCTTTTTATGAGAATTTGGGGTCTGCATTGATCTCCTGCTCCCTCAGGGGTTCTCTGTTGTGCTCCCTGTCAGGGCAGTCATCGGTTGTGGCCAGGCACCATCTAGTTCTTCTGGTCTCAGGATGATGTAAGTCTCTGGTTCATGTGGCCCTTTCTGTCTCTTGGGCTCATAGTTGTCGTGTGACCTTGGTATTCTTCATTGTCCTTTGATCCAGGTGGGTTGAGACCAATTGATGCATCTTAGACGGCCACTTGTTAGTATTTAAGACCCCAGACGCCACATTTCACAGTGGGATGCAGAATGTTTTCATAATAGTATTATTTTGCCAATTGACTTAGAAGTCTCCTTAAGCCATAGTCCCTAAACCCCCGCCCTTGCTCCGCTGACCTTTGAAGCATCCAGTTTATCCCGGAAACTTCTTTGCTTTTGGTCCAGTCCATTTGAGCTGACCTTCCGTGTATTGAGTATTGTCCTTCCCTTCACCTAAAGTAGTTCTTATCTACTAACTAATCAGTAAATAACCCTCTCCCACCTTCCCTCCCTCCCCCCCTCGGAAGCACAAAAGTATGTGTTCTCAGTTTATACTGTTTCTCAAGATCTTATAATAGTGGTCTTATACAATATTTGTCCTTTTGCCTCTGACTAATTTCACTCAGCATAATGACAGAGCGTTTTCTTAATACATTTTGTTATGTCAATTGACCTAGATGTCCCCTGAAACTATGGTCCCCAGACCAATCCTGGGCATTTCTTGATTTCTTGGTTTGTAGGTGATCATCACATGATGTCTGCCTCCTCAATGTGTGTCTAATTTACTCTTTTTATTACTCAGAAGTGATTAGATTTAGAAACCACTCTACTTGAGTATGGTCTAATTAATATAACAAAGAAACCCTATTTCCAAATAGGATTACATCCACAGGTATAGTGGTTAGGATTCCAGTTGTGTTTGGGGGACACGATTTAATCCATAATTTATAGCGTGTGGGAACTGTTCTTAAACCTTGATAAACTCCCATTTCTTTTGTTCTCATTTGTTACCACATATAGGCTCACGTTTAATTGGATTTGAATTTACTGTTTCTGTGATGGGAGCAAAACATGTAAAATTCTATGTAATTTTATATTATAAACAATGCCTAATAAAGGTAACAATAACCCAGTCATTTAATTGCATTTACACTTAGAGTATGTTGCAAGTTGTTTAAACAGCAGAATTTACAGGCGGCCACACACTTCATCACAGAAGTGTGACTGCCAAAACAAATTTTAGAGAAATAATATTTATATCAGCTTCTACAAAGCGGGTGTGGATGAGTCAAGGCTGAATCACAATGTATAAAAGTCTTAAAGTCTAGTTGTTAGAAAATTGCAGGACAAAAGGCTGCTCTTGCAAGTACATGTCATTACACAGCCTACAGCACTTAATGACCTAAACCAAAAAGGGGAAACTAAGCTAACAGTAATTTAAAATTAAAGAGGAAGAACAGCAGCATTGAATAGCACACCAAACTCAAGACAACACTAAAGATTTTATGCTCTGATAACAAAGAGTCTGTTCCCCCAAATTAACTGGCATTCCAGCTGTCTGTGTGAGGGTGTGAGCAGTAGGAGGCAAATTGGGGTTGCCAAGATTTGCCTGGCAGCTAGGCTTCTTAGTGGAATACTGAAGTTAGGGTGTTTAATAACTCTAACAACAGCCCAATTTTTAGTTTATGAATACCAATTATTAGTAATGGATAATTCACTTAGTAAGTTATTAATGAAAATGAAAGTTTATAAGATTATGAATTTGGGGCTCAGTTTGAGACCCATTCTCTGTTTCAGAAGCCAGCAGTGGATGTCAGTTCATTTTTAAAGAATTCCATACTTAAGAGGAAAAAAAAGGCCTAGAGAATTAATGTCAGAAAAAGCGGCACTCAAACCCCCACTTACCAGGTGTGAGACCTTGAGTAAGATTCTTCGCGGCTCTGAGCTCCAGCCTCTGAATCATTCAAGGTTGTACCGGAACTCGTTCACACTGGCACTAGAGTCTCAGTTGTTAAAGTTCCGAACCTGGCAAGTTGGTTGTTAAACCATTGGTAGCTTGATATCAGCTTGGTATCTTGACAGTATTTACACCATGAAAATTGACAAATGCAACGAATCAGGGATTTTTTTTCTCCTGGAGAACCAGTTTATCAGCACATCATTGTTTCACTCCTCACACCCGTAAAACACAGCACCAAATCCTGTGACAAGGGGTTAAGTGATTCCCCTGTGAGGATTAAATTGTTTTGGCATTGAACCAAAATATTGGGTGGCTAGAGTTGGAGCCCTGGTGGCGCAGTGGTTAAGAGCTCAGCTGCTAACCAAGAGGTCAACAGTTCAAATCTACTCTGTCCTATAGGGTTGCTATGAGTCAGAATTGACCCAAAGGCAATGGGTATGCTTTTTTTTTTTTTGACCGGGCATGATCACAATTAATTCTCATATCAGCCTTTGGAGGTTGGCATTGCTATCCCCAAGGATAATCATATTTTTTTCACAATATGTAAGAACAAACCACTGAAACACACAATAGTTTAATGAATGAATCTCTCACAGCTATTATACTGAGTGAAAAAGCTAGACACAAAGTAATACATACTTTATGATTCTGTTTATATGATGTTTAAGAATTGATGGGAGTTTAAGAAGTGATAGAAAATTATAGAAGTCAGAAGAATGCCTATTTCTGGTGGGGAGGAGGGTGGTGACTGAAAAGGGTCTATTGGTGCATATAGATTTTTGCATATAGATGCAAAAATTCATCTTGCTATATATACTTAGGAGCCCTGGTGGCGCAGTGGTTAAGAGCTACGGCTGTTAACTAAAAGGTCAGTGGTTGGAATCCACCAGCCGCTCCTTGGAAACCCTAAGGGGCAGTTCCACTCGAGGGCAATGGGTTTACATATACTTAAGATTATTGCATTTTTTTTTTTTTTAATGTCAGGGGAAAAAAAAAAAACTTAGTAAAAGGTATATTGGGATTGAAACTAAAAAGAAAAAGAAGAAGTTGAGAGCATGTTTTATAAACTGGAAAGCACTTTTCACACCTTAAAAAAAAACCCATTGCAGTCAAGTCAATTCCAACTCCTAGCAACCCTATAGGACAGGGTAGGGTTTCACACCTTGGTTGCTATTACGCATCAGGCTAAAGAATGCACAGCTGCAAAAGCTACTTTATCTTAAAAATCTTAGTGGTATCTTTCTGCTTAAAGAAAGGCAAACAGAGGACCCCAGAGAGAAGGAAGAACAATAACGTGCTCTGGTTGTCAGATGGCTTTTGACAACCCCCTCTGTCCTGGTTGCTCCCTCTTTTGGCCACACCTCAGTCTCACTGTTTTTTAGTTGCCTTCTAGTCGATACTGACTTGAGTTGACCCTGACTTATGTAGACCCCAAGCACAATGGAATAAAACGCTGCCTGGTCCTGGGCCATTTCCATGATCAGTTTCAGATTGGACTGTTATGATTCATAAGGTTTTTGTTGGCTGATTTTCAGAACTAAACCACCAGGCCTTTCTTCCTAGTCTGTCTTAGTCTGGAAGCTCTGCTGAAATCTGTCCAGCATCATAAGCAATATGCTAGCCTCCACTGACAGAGAAGTGGTAGCTGTGCTTGAAGTGCATTGGCCAGGAATAGAACCTGGGTCTCCCTCCTGGAAGGTGAGAATTCTACTACTGAACCACCCACCACTGCCCTTGCTCTGTCCTTATAATTCTCATTTTACACTCTGTCGAGAGCTGAGCTACCGGGGTATCAAGGCAGTTGATTAAAACAACAAGCCAAAATGAAAGTAACAAGCCTTTATTCACTTACCACGATAGTATAAAGGAGCCCTGGTGGCACAGTGGTTAAAGTGATTGACTGGTAACTGAAAAGTCAGTGGTTTGAAACCACCAGCAGCTCTGTGGGAGAAAGTTGTGGCAGTCTACTTCCTTAGAGATTTACACCCTTGGAAATCCTATGGGGTCACTACGAGTCAGAATCGACTGGATGGCAGTAGGTAACGATAGTACAAGAGGTCAGAAAGAAGGTGCCAACTCCTCCAGTGCTTTATGTTTTAGGGAGGTGGGAGGGAAGCACTGAACAAAAGACCCCTACTGTTTGTGGACAAAGGCCAGGGGAAGGGCTAACCACTTGGCATCAAGGTGACTCCAACTCATGGTAACCCCATGTGTGTCAGAATGGAATTGTGCTCCATAGGGTTTTCAATGGCTCTGATCTTTTGGAAGTAGATGACCAGGCGTTACTTCCATGGCACCTCTGGGTGGATTTGAACTACCAACCTTTCAGTTAATAGCCAAGCGCTAACCATTTGCACTACCCAGGGACTCCTTGGGGGAAGGGCTAGGAGTGAAAAAGTATTGAGTACTGAGTGAGAGTGGAGAAAAGCATCTTCAAACCCTCCTCCCCATAAGGTGTCTTGGCAGAGGTACCTGGGGTAAGGCCTTGGCTGAGAAAAAAAAAAAAAAAATTTTTTTTTTTATTAAAGGGGACTCTGCATGGAGGTGCTTCAGAGACTGCAATGCACTGGCTGTGCACCAAGTCTGGGGTGAGGAGACCACCCAGGCCTTTGTAATTGCTATGGTCAAGCCAGAAAGATTACACATCAGATTTTGGCCAGGAGCCTAAACTCCTCACATGCTATCAACCATCTCTCTAACTCCTGTTCCTGTCAAAATTTCCTAATCTCCAGCCCAGAGTTCTTTTCTCCTGAAGACATATTCATTCATTCATTCAACAACTCTTTGTTGGGTGTCTTCTTATGCTAGGTACTGTTCTTGAAACTGGGCCACATCGGTGATGGCATCAACAATGACCTCTGCCTTTATGGAGCTTATGTGCTTAGATCTCTTTCCCTGAATGTAGAAGACTCAACCTGCCCCAATCTATCTCATTACCTTCACCCCTTGATTCTTCCCAACCCTAAGCCTGATCCTTCCCTGTGTCTCCCATACCCATGAATTGAACTGTCATCTTCTCAGAAACCTGGGAGTCATCCCTGACTTCTCTCTAATAAATCATGTGCTGTCTCTTCTGTTTCTTTAATTCTCTCAAAGCCCTCCACTTACCTGTGCTTCTACTTTCTCATTCTCATTCCTTCTTACCTGGCTTACTAACTGGTCTCCTTGTCTCCAGTCTAGTTCTTGCCTATCATTCTCTATACAGCAGCTAGAATGATGATAAAATACAAATCAGAACCAGTTACTTCCTGCCTAAAACCATCAGTGGCCCCCTATCAGATAAAAGTCTAAGTTCCTTATCTTGTCCCCATCTCCTCAACTGTCAGGCACGCTGGTCACAAACATAGCTGCTGAAACCTGGGTTCAAATCCCAGCTTACTAGCATGACCTTGGGCAATTTTTTTAAACCTCTTTTTGCCTACTTTTCCTACCTATAAACTAAGAATAATAATAAACCAACCTCATAGGGTTGTTGTGGGGATTAAATCTGTTACTGCACACAAAACACAAAGAATAGAGAGTGGTACTCAGTATACACTCAAGAAGCACCAGTTTTCTCTCTCACAGGGGGCTGTTGTAATGTTTAAACAAATCAAAACATATAAGGGGCTTAGCACAGTGCCCAGCATGTCATAAATGCTCTGTAATGTCAGTTGTTGTTACTTCTCTAGCCTCACTTCTTGCCCCTCTTCCACCCACATCTAACTCGGAGTTTGCTGGGCTGGGTTTACCTGGCTAACTCCTACCAGTCCTTCAACTCTCAGCTCAGGCACCAGTTCCTGGCTGCTGGCGGTACAGTGAATTACTTAATATGGCCCTTCTAGCCATAGTCTTAGTAACGCTCACAAAATGTGTAGGTGGGACTATGCAAATGAGGTGCTTGTGGCCCACCAAGGGGATTCGAAAACTTGCTAATAATGTAAATAAGGTGCATGGCACCCTTGTGGGGATGGGACCATGCAAATAAAGAGTATGGAACCCTAATGAAGAGATTGGTTAGTGTTGTCATCCCACTAGGCTTAAAATGAGCCATTTCAGATGCAGAAAGGGAAGATCTCTCCACCACCAAGAAAAAAGACCTGGGAGCTGTAACATGGAAGACAGAGAGAGGCAGCAGAGACAGCAGAACCAGGACCAGGTCTCCAGCTGTAACACTGGAGATGACAAGACCTGTAGCAGGAGACTGGCAGGAGACAGAGTGAGAAAGAGAGTGCCTTCAGGCAGGAAGCTTGCTGGAGGAGTAGGGTGCCTCCAGGCACTTGGTGGAGCTGGGTTTGCCAACCCACGGAGCTAGAGCTGAGTGTCTTCCGGCCAAGGCTTACTGGCAGAGTAGGGTGCCTCTGAGTACTTATCATGTTATGTTATGTTAGGTACTGTTGAATCGGTTCCGACTCATATTGACCCTATGTACAACAGAACGAAACAATGCCCAGTCCTGTGCCATTCTCACAATCATTGTAATACTTGAGCTCATTGTTGCAGTCACTGTGTCAAGCCATCTCTTTGAGGTTCTTCTTCTTTTTCGCTGATGCTCTACTTCACCAAATATGATGTCCTTCTCCAAGGACTGATCCTTCCTGATAACATGTCCAAAATATGTGAGATGAAGTCTCGCCATCTTTGCTTCTAAAGAGCATTCTGGCTATACTTCTTCCAAGACAGATTTGTTTGTTCTTCTGGCAGTCTGTGGTATATTCAATATTCTTCACCAACACCATAATTCAAAAGCGTTAATTCTTCTTTGGTGTTCCTTATTCATTGTCCAGCTTTCACATGCATATGAGGCAATTGAAAAAACCATGGCTTTGGTCAGGTTCACCTTAGTCTTCAAGGTGACATCTTTGTTTTTCAACACCTTAAAGTGTTGCAGCAGATTTGCCCAGCGCAATGCATCTTTTTATTTCTTGACTGCTGCTTCCATGGCTGTTGATTGTGGATCCAAGTAAAATGAAATCCTTGACAACGTCAATCTTTTCTTCATTTATCATGATGTTGCTCATTGGTACAGTGTGAGTATTTTTGTTTTCTTTATGTTGAGGCGTAATCCATATTGAAGGCTGTGGTCTTTGATCTTCATCAGTAAGTGTTTCAAGTCCTCTTCATTTTCAGCAAGCAAGGTTGTGTCATCTGCATAATGCAGGTTATTGACGAATCTTCCTCCAATCCTGATGCCCCCTTCTTCTTCATATAGTCCAGCTTCTCGGATTATTTGCTCAGCATACAGATTGAATAGGTATGGTGAAAGGATACAAACCTGACGCACACCTTTCCTGACTTTAAACCATGCAGTATTCCCTTGTTCTGTTCAAATGACTGCCTCTTGATCCATGTACAGGTTCCTCATGAGCACAATTAAGTGTCCTGGAATTCCCATTCTCTGAATGTTATTCATAATTTGTTGATTCAGAGTCAAATTTCTTTGCATAGTCAATTAAACAATGGTAAACATCTTTCTAGCACTCTCTGCTTTCAGCCAGGATCCATCTGACATCAGCAATGATAATAACTCTTTCCACGTCCTTTTTTGAATATGGCTTGAATTTCTAGCAGTTCCCTTTCGATGTACTGCTGCAGCCGCTTTTGAATGATCTTCAGCAAAATTTTACTTGTATGTGATATTAATGATATTATTCGATAATTTCCACATTTGGTTGGATCACCTTTCTTTGAAATAGGCATAAATATGGATCTCTTTCAGTCAGTTGGCCAGATAGCTGTCTTCTAAATTTCTTGGCATAGTTGAGTGAGTACTTCCTGCACTGCACCTGTTTGTTGAAACATCTCAGTTGGTATTCTGTCAATTCCTGAAGCCTTGTTTTTCGCCATTGTCTTCAGTGCAGCTTAGACTTCTTCCTTCAGTATCATTGGTTTTGATCATATATGCTACCTCCTGAAATGACTGAATGTCGACCAGTTCTTTTTGGTACGGCGACTCTGTGTATTCCTTCCATCTTTTGATGATTTCTGCATTGTTTAGTATTTTTCTCATAGAATCCTTAAGAATTGCAACTTGAGGCTTGAACGTTTTCTTCAGTTTTGTCAGCCTGAGAAATGCCAAGTGTGTTCTTCCCTTTTGGTTTTCTAACTCCAGGTCTTTGTACATATCAGTATAATACTTTACTTTGCCATCTCAAGTTGCCCTTTGAAATCTTCTGTTCAGCTCTTTTACTTCCATTGTTTCTTCCTTTTGCTTTAGCTACTTGACATTTCACAGCAACTTTCAGAGTCTCTTCTGATATCTATTTGGTCTTTTCTTTCTTTTTAATGATCTCTTGCTTTCTTCATGTATGATGTCCTTGATATCATTTCACAACTAGTCTGGTCTTCGGTCATTAGTGTTCAATGTGTCAAATCTATTCTTGAGATGGTCTCTAAATTCAGGTGGGATATACTTTGGGTCTCATGGACTTGTTCTAATTTTCTTCAGCTTCGACTTGAACTTGCATATGAGCAGTTGATGGTCTGTTCTGCAGTTGGCCCCTGGCCTTGTTCTGATTGATGATATTGAGCTTTTCCATTGTCTCTTTCCATAGATGTAGTCGATTTGATTTCTGTGTATTCCATCTAGTGAGATCCACGTTTATAGTCATTGTTTACTTCGCTGAAAAAAGGTATTTACAATGAAGAAGTTGTTGGTCTTGCAAAATTCTATCATGGGATCTCTGGCATCATTTCTACCACCAATGCCATATTTTCCAACTACTGCTCCTTCTTCTTTGTTTCCAGCTTTGGCATTCCAGTCACCAGTAATTATCAATGCATCTTGATTCCATGTTTGATCAATTTCAGATTGCAGAAGTTTGTAAAAATCTTCAATTCCTTCATCTTTGGCCTTAGTGGTTGGTGCGTAAATGTGAATAAATAATTGTATTAACTGGTCTTCCTTGTAGGTATATGGATGTTATTCTGTCACTGATAGCATTATACTTCAGAATAGATCTTGAAATGCTCTTTTTGATGACGAAGGCAACGTCATTCCTCTTCAATTTGTCATTCCCAGCATAGTAGACCATACGATTTTCTGATTCAAAATGGCCAATGTCAGTTGATTTCAGCTCACCAATGCCTAGGATATCGAAGTTTATGCATTCCATTTCATTTTTGACACTTTTGAGTTTTTCTAGATTCATACTTCATACATTCCATATTGCTATTATTAATCGATGTTTGCAGCTGTTTCTTCTCATTTTGAGTAGTGCCATATCAGCAAATGAAGGCCTTGAAAGATTGACTCCATCCACATCATTAAGGTCAACTCTACTTTGAGGAGTCAGCTCTTCCCCTGTCGTCTTTTCTGTGCCTTCCAACCTGAGAGGCCCATCTTTCGGCATTATATCAATGTTCCACTCTTATTCATAAGGTTTTCACTGGCTAATATTTTTCAGAAGTAGATCACCAGGTCCTTCTTCCTAGTCTGTGTTAGTCAGGAAGTTCAGCTGAAACCCGTCCACCATGGGTGACCCTGCTGGTATTTGAATACCAGTGGCATAGCTTCTAGCATCACAGCAACACGCAAGCCCCCACAGTTTGACAAACTGACAGATGTGTAGGGGGGTACTTATTGGCAATGCTAAAAGAGCTTTGTAACACTTGTTTGAGCAGGGCAGAGCCCAGGCTGAGGGGGTCGAGGCCAGAAAGAGGCCTGCCTGCGGGTCCAGCTGAGAAGAAGCTATCCTGATGGAAAAACTGTATCCTGAGTGTTCCTAAACCTGAATTGTAACCTGGTACTTTCCTAATAAACACCATAACTGTGAGTTGTTGAATTATCAAATGCAGAAGAGAAGTAGAGAGTGCTATGGGAGGGACGGTTGGCGTCAAAATTGGTAAAGATGGCAGAGAGAGGAGGCATGTCTGACTTCTGCCTCATAGGCATTAGCCTTGGGCAGTTGATCTTGATCTGCCTTCCTCCTTATGAAGTTAGAGGAGGTCAGTTGCCGACCCCATGCCATTATTACAATAGCACATTTCACACTTCTTGTAATTGTTTATTTAAAATGAACTGAGAAGCAGTTTAGCCTAGCGGTTCTAACCCTGCCTGGCTCTAAATCTGGGCTCCACCAGGCTGCGATCTGGCGTAAGGTACTGGTGTAAGGTACATAACTTCTCTAAGCTTCAGTTTCTTCAACTGTAAAACGGATAAATTTCCTTCATAAGGTTGTTTGAAGATTAAGCAAAGTAATATACGTAGAATACTTGATACAGAACCTGGTTAATGGTAAACATTGAATAAATGTTTTCTCTTATTACTATTAAGCTGTGGTCTCTTTGCGGGTAGAGTCAGTATCTTATTCATAATTGTATCCCAGGTGTGTAATACAGTAGGTGTTCAATACAGCAGTGTGTTTGAAATGAATGAATGAAGCCCCTACCTCAGCAATCTTCAACGTGTGGTCCAAGAACCCATAGAGGTCTCTAAGACCCCTTTAAGGTATCCATGAAGTTAAAACTATTTTCACGAAGATACTAAGATGTTATTTGCCTTTTTCAGTCTCATTCTCACGTGAGTGTACACAATACAAAAAGTCCATTTATGTAGTTTCAGATTCCACATTCAACTAATCTTTAAAAAATCCCCACTTTTTGAGATTTGGTGTAGTACAAAGAATAATATCCACAATTACCTGAAAAAGCAATGAAAATACTCCTCCCTTTCTAACTACATATATGAGGATGGATTTTCTTCATTCAAGTTCATCCCAAAGAACATACTGCAACAGATTGCATGTAGAAACAGATATAAGAATACAACTGTATTCTAGTAATCTACACAGAAAAGAGATTACAAAATATAAGAAATGCTTTTCTTCTCAGTAAATTTTTGTTTGAGAGAATACAGTTTTGATAAAAATATGCTATTCATTTGCATGAAAAGGATTTAGTAATGTTATTTTTAAACAAATTAATAAATATTTTAAAAGTTCCTCAGTTTTACACAAAATAATAAATGTTGGAGAGGCTGTGGAGAGATTGGAACACTTATACACTGCTGGTGGGAATGTAAAATGGTACAACCACTTTTGAAATCGATTTGTGCTTCCTTAAAAAGCTAGAAATAGAACTACCATACAATCCAGCAATCCCACTCCTTGGAATATATCCTAGAGAAACAAGAGCCTTTACAATAACAGATGTATGCACACCCATGTTCACTGCAGCACTGCTTACAAAAGCAAAAAGATGGAATCAACCAAGGTGCCCATCAACGGATGAATGGATAAATAAATTATGGTATATTCACACAATGGAATACTACGCATCGATAAAGAACAGTGAGGAATCTGTGAAACATTTCATAATGTGGAGGAAACTGGAAGGCATTATGTTAAGTGAAATTAGCTGCAAAAGGACAAATATTGTATAAGACCACTAGTATAAGATATTGAGAAATAGTTTAAACTGAGAAGAAAACATTCTTTTGTGGTTACAAGAGTGGGGGGATGGGAGAGGGACACTCACTAATTAGATAGTAGATAAGAACTACTTTAGGTGAAGGGAAAGACAGCACACAATACAGGGGAGGCCAGCACAACTGGACTAAACCAAAAGCAAAGAAGTTTCCTGAATAAACTGAATGCTTCAAAGGCCAGCGTAGCAGGGGCAGGGGTCTGGGGACCATGGTTTCAGGGGACATCTAGGTCAAGTGGCATAATAAAATCTATTAAGAAAACATTTTGCATTCCACTTTGAAATGTGGCATCTAGGGTTTTAAACGCTAGCAAGCAGCCATCTAAGATGCATCAATTGGTCTCAACCCACCTGAATCAAAGGAGAATGAAGAACACCAAGGACACAAGGTGATTACGAGCCCAAGAGACAGAAAGGGCCACATGAACCAGAGACTACATCATCCTGGGACCAGAAGAACTAGATGGTGCCTGGCTACAACCCATGACTGCCCTGACAGGGAACACAATACAGAACCCCTGAGGGAGCAGTGGGATGCAGACCCTGAATTCTCATTAAGACCAGACTTAATGGTCTGAATGAGACTGGAAGGATCCGTGTGGTCATGGCCCCAGACCTTCTGTTGGCCCAGGACAGGAACCATTCCCGAAGCCAACTCTTCAGACATAGATTGGACTGGACAATGGGTTGGAGAGGGATGCTGGTGAGGAGTGAGCTTCTTGGATCAGGTGGACACTTGAGACTATGTGGGCATCTCCTGCCTGGAGGGGAGATGAGAGGGTGGAGGGGGTTATGAGCTGGCAAAATGGACACGAAAAGAGAGAGTGGAGGGAGAGAGCGGGCTGTCTCATTAGGCGGAGAGTAATTGGGCGTGTATAGCAAGGTGTATATGGGTTTTTGTGTGAGAGACTAACTTGATTTGTAAACTTTCACTTAAAAAAATTTTTTTTTTCACTTAAAGCACAATAAAAATTATATATAAAAAAATTCCTCAGTTTTAATATCTAATAGGGTAAAAAATTTTTTTGTTGTTTTTTAGGGTAAAAAAAAAAACCAAACCCAGTGCTGTCAAGTCGATTCCTACTCACAGCGACCCTATAGGACAGAGTAGAAGTGCCCCATAGAGTTTCCAAGGAGCACCTGGCGGATTTGAACTGCCAACCTCTTGGTTAACAGCTGTAGCACTTAACCACTATGCCACCAGAGTTTCCTCTAATAGGGTAAAAACCCTTACTTATTGCCGTCGAGTCAATTCCGACTCATAGCAACCCTATAGGACATGGTAGAACTGTAGATATGAGGAATCCCTGGGTGGTGCAAATGGTTAAGCACTCATCTACTAGTCAAAAGGTTGGTGGTCTGAACCCTTCCAGACGTGCCTCGGAAGACAGGCCTGGTGATCTGCTTCCTAAAGGTCACAGCTGCGAAAACGCTATGAAGCAGTTCGACTCTGCACGCATGGGTCGCCATGAGTTGGAATCGACTCGACAGCAACTAAGGACAACATTGATAGATATAACCCATATCAACAATGTTCTTTGGGGTTCTCAATAATTTTTAAGAGTGTAACGGGATCCTGAGGATGCTGTCCTGCCTTGCTCTTGAATCCCCATCACCCCATCCAAGACAACTGGCCCCCATCGTGCACTTTAACATTTCACTGGATGGGGAGGCCACCACCTCCTGGAGCAGCTGTTTTTATCTTTAGACTACTATGCCTGCTAGAAAGTTCTGGCAATATGTCAAATATCTATCTCTCACAGGTTCCCACTGACTAGTCTTAGGCCCACCCCTTGGTGTCACATGTTGCAGTTTAGAATACTCTTCCAGGTCTGGAAGGCAGTCATCAATTGCCCTTTGTGGTGGCCCCAGAGGGAATCAGCATGTCCTTCGGGTGACTAAAGTACACATGCATTTTTCTGAGTCAGTCAGTGATTTGTAAGAGGCGTTGCCATGTCAGATAACTCATAGCTGCTTTTCTAGGAACCAGAAGATTATCTTCAGTCCCACACTGAATTTTAGAAACTCATTTTATTGTGCTTTTTTCCCCGTAAGTTAATTTTTTCCATTATAAATTACACATATTCTTATAAAGTAGAAAGAAGAAAGCATTCAGGAGAAAACCGGGTCATGATCAGCCCTAACTTTCTTGTCTTGGCATATCTCCCTCCCAGGCTTGCTCTGAATACCATTCTTTTCAAACAACCCCTACAAGCAGATATATGCACTAGGCAGGCCTCACAAGGTCTCTTGGGTTGACAGCCACATGGTAGAGCAGGGCACCTGTTGGTCAGTTGGGGCAGCCCCTTACTGGCGGCTGAGTAAGGGTGTTCAGAGGGAAGAGAAAGCTCTCAAGATTCTTCTGCTGTATGAGGGCACTTCAGGCCAGATCTCTTTAGGCTCTGTGGGGCCAGAGGGAACGGGCGTTTTACTACAGCAGTGATTGGTGGATTTATCTCTACTTTTTTTGTAAAATATGAAGTTCCTCTAGGAATTCTACTGCTGAGAATATATCCATGGAAATGATGAGAGAAGATTTAGACAATATTATGTATCTATCATTGTTTACAAAATTTGGAAACAAGCTAAGAGTTCAACAATAAAGGTTCAGTGTTAAAACTATCTTATGTTGTATATTCTGTGCTGGTTATAAATAATAAATGATATTTACAAAGTCTTTTTAATGACATGGGCATCTTCTCAACATATTTATAATTCCTTATTTGTTGATTGAAAACTGAAAAAAAAAAAAAGCAGGATAAGAAACAGTACAGTCTCAATTATGTAAGTATTTTTGTAACAAAGTAAAAAACTGTCATCTTAATGGTTGGCAGCAATATATCTTACAAGGAGGAAACTGCTCTTGTGAAAAACACTGAAATACCCCGCAGGCACAGATGTCAGCAGATGCCCACCTCAGAGCAAAGAGACGAATTGGGTTTATTGCTTTTGAAAAGGAGGAGGAAGAAACAGTATTGGTCAGGGCTCTCACAATTGCAAATGACAGAAATTTAACCTGGGTTAAAGAAGAAAACCAGGTTTCTAGGTTAGACATGGTTGGATTTAGGAACTCAAACTCTGTCATCCATATTTGAGTTTTCGCTCTATCTCTCGATTCTGTTTGTCTTGATTCACTCTCAAGCAGGTTCTTCGCATGTGGTGAAGACCACTGGCAATGTTAGGCTGACCTTCCTAAGTGCTCAGTAACCCCAGGGGCAAGAGTCCTTCCTTCACCTAGAGTTCCCATGAGCCTCTTCCTGAACAACAGTCTGATCGGGAGGATGGAATACAGTGATTCTATGGGCTTGCTCCCTTGTTTGGATCACTGGAATAGGGTCATTCGAGTCATTTGAGAAAAGCTTGGTCCCCAAAGGAAAACTGTTGCTTATTACCAGAGGAAAGGGGAGTGAATGCAATGAATGCTGGGCAGGCACAGAGAGCTGATGACCACTACAGGGAGTAGAGGGAAGAGTGAAGATAGAGAGTGGAGCTGGTAAAACAGAGAGACTGGGTCCAAGTGGGGTGAAGGGCCAGGGAAGCTCCCCTGTGGTGGGAGCTTCCATTTTGAAATCGTTTGCTTTGCTCTTATGTGAAACTTTTCTCTATTTCTCCTTCATCCCCATATTTTCAGGTAATTTAAGTATAATCTCACAACTGGTATGTGTAAGTAGGGTTTTGGTGGAAATTGAGGGGGCTGGGTTTTAATCCGAATCTATCTACACACTGAAGACCAGAGTAAGAAATGTGGAGCCTGGAGCTGAGAGGTCAGGAGGCTATGGAAACAGAAGGCGGTTGAGGGAGAATGGAGAACTTGAGGTGTGCTTTGGATTTCCTTGAGCTATGGAATTGGAGGGAGCAGGAGTGCAAGGCAGTTATATCTCAATCTAAAGGGGAAGACAGCCCTCAGCTGAATCTGGGTTACATATACTCATCTTTGCTAGGTGAATTGATTTCACTTTTATAAACTGATTACAACCAATTTTTCCAACGGGGCAAACTTCTTTCGCTCACTTATGGTCAGGGCTTGCCTATGCCACACACCTGCATTCAAGGACTTTCCAACCACTCTCGGAGCCAAACACAGAAGCAAAGAATGGAAATGTTGGCGATACAGTGTTGGCTGATTTGCCAGGTGAATGAGTGCAAGAGAAAGTCAAGGGGCAAGACACTTTACCCAGGATGTGTCTATTCTGTTCTGTAGAAGCCAAAATGCCAGAGAGTCCAAGTACTCTGTGTGTAGGTGTGCATGAGGTGGCACACTCAATGTTTTAGGGAACGCTGTGAATCTAGGGCCATTAGCTTACATAAATAAACATTTCCATTTCAACTGGTTCATTTGATGAAAACTTCTGCTTCATTAGCCAGTGTGTGAGTTGTCCTATACAGCTGCCCCTCCACAAAAATAAATTAAGTATACTATTGTATTGTCCTCGCTAACAAACACTGAGAAGGGGTGAGCTCTCATTTAAGTAAATAAAAAAAAAACCCTGCTCTTATTTTTAAAAATCACGTGTACATGCACACACACATACACACGACACTCTCTCATTTTTTATTATAGTAACATGTGTCCTCAAGAGAAAATGTGAAAGTAATGGAAAAAGTATGAATAAAAATTGGCATCAATCTGGGGTCCTACCACCTAGAAGTAACTACTGTTAACAATTTTACTTGCTTGTCTCAAAAAAAAAATTTTTTTACTGTTATTTAAAACCTCATTCTAATACATGAAAGTCCACATGTTGCATTTGGTTTATATGTCTCTTAAGATTCTTTAGTCTATAAATGCCTCCCACTTTCCCTTTAACAGTTTTATGGGGTATAATTGACATAAAATAAACAAAACAAATTTACAGTGTACAATTTGATAAGTTTTAGTATGTATGTAGTCCTGTGAAGCCATTGCCATCATCAAGATTATAAATACACCCATCACTCCCCAAATTTTCTCGTGCCCCTTTGTAATTTCTCTTTCCTACTCCTTCCCTCTTTGGCAACCACTGATTTGCTTTCTGTCACTATAGTTTGCATTTTGTAGACCTTTACATAAATGTAATCATATAGTATGTAGTCTTTTTTGGTCTGGCTTTTTGTGTTGAGATTCATCAGTAGTTTATTTCTTTTTATTGAAAAGTAGTATTCCATTGTATGGATATACCACAATTTGTCTACCCATTTGCCTGTAATTGGACAGATGCACAATTTTCTAAGTTTTGACATACATATACACTTGTGGTGCCATTGTCACAGTTAAGATATTCATCGCTCCCGAAAATTTATCTCTAGTTTTTGACTATTACCGATAAATCTGTTGTATTTGTGTACAAGTCTTTGTATGGACATGCGCTTTTATATGCTGTCTCTCCAGTAAATATCTATGATTGGAATGACTGAATCAGATGGTTGGTATATGTTTAACTTTTTGAAGAAATTTCAAAACTGCTTTTTAAGGAACTTTTCCTAACTAGCTATACATTTTACATCACCACCTGTAGTATATGAGAGTTTCATTTCTTCTACATTCTTGCCAACACTTGGTTTGGTCAGTCTTTTTAATATTAAACATTCTAATAAATGTATAGTGGTATTTCATCATGGTTTTAATTTGTATTTCCTCAATGACAAACGATATTTAGAATCTTTTCATATGTTGTTAACATTTTAAAGCATTTCCTTCGTTTTCCTGTTCTTTGTATGTATATATTCATCCATTGGTATGTGAGAAAAATGCTTTCCCAGATTTTTGTTCATCACTGAGGTTTCATATTGGTGGCCAAAAATTTCCATTATAATTAATGTAATAATTATGGTGTTTTTTTAAATGGAAAAGTAAACTCAAGCTTGATGTTATAATAATATTGATATTGGATTACAACCTTTAGGTAACTCTAAACTCTGTCATTTTATGAATAAAAGATAAAAAGTTCTGAAGCAATTGAGAATTTAGCCACAGTTACAGCACTGATGTTTGCCATTTCTCCTGTTTGTTTTGCAGCTCTGCAAATCAACGTAATTGTGTGGTAACCTTGGCAATGGGTTTGAGAACTTCTTTGCCCAAAATCAATGTGGTTTTTGTAAAAGATAAAACATTTATTTTGGGGCAAGATGAGGAGCTCTGAGAAAACATTGTGTGGAGAACAACATCAACAAATGCAATGTTATTATTTTCTCAGAGGCTCTGAATGTTCACTTTTAAATGGAATATTCTCTTTGTAGTAGGTGGCTTGCAAAGGATGCGTATATACTGTGTAGAAGCTAGTCCAATCTTCACATCCCGTATGGGAACACTGAGACCCTGGGAGGAAAAGAGATTTGCCCAAGGTCGCATGGTAAAATAGTGACAATTAAGCACAGTTTAGATGAGGCAGAAAATGTTCACTGCCCTCTATTCTGTCTCTTCTCTGAGGGCAATCAATCTTCAGTCCATTAGTCATGAGATCACAGAGGCGGAGAGCTGAAAGAGAAATTAGAGACCACTCAATTTAATCCTCTTGTTGTAAAATGAGAAAACTGAGGCCAACAGCAGGGAAGTAGCTTGCCCGAGGCCACACCACCCACTGCCGTCAAGTCAATTCTGACTCATACTGACCCCACAGACAGAGTAGAACTGCCTGATAGAGTTTCCAAGGAGCACCTGGCAGATTTGAACTGCTGGCCTCTTGGTTAGCAGCTGTAGCACTTAGCCACTACACCACCTGGGTTTCCCAAGGCCACACAGCAGCAAATTTATCTTAGAACTGAGCCTGAGACTTGGGTCCCCTGCTGCCTAGTTTTCAGCATGTCCAAGCAGTTCCACTGCCTCTCCAGTAGTTGAGAGGCCAGAATTCAAGATTACGTATCAGCTTCCATGGGACTTTGGGAGATTTCCTCATTGAGAGGACAGGCATTTGAGTTGTCTTTGTAATTCAGGTGATGAGTCGCATGGCATCATCCATAGTCTCTGTACAATGACTCGTCTTCAGTGAAAACCTAGTTGAGGCTGAGACTCTTCCTGCAGGGCTGAGAAGCAAAGGATATTCTGTGCAGCAAATTAAAAGTCAAAACAATAAAATAAAGTATGAGACAGCTTTACTACATCATTCATCCATCCATCCACCCATCCATCCACCCACCCACCCATCCACCCATCCACCCATCCACCCATCCACCCATCCACCCATCCACCCATCCACCCATCCACCCATCCATCCATCCATCCATCCATCCAACCATTCCACAAAAGCTGCCCTGAGCATGGTCCCTGACATGGAGGAGTTCCCTGACTGTTAGGACAGACAGACATGTAAACCAACTGTGATCATTAAGGTTGGGTATCAGCTTGGCTGGGCCATGATTCTCAGTGGTTTGGCAATTAAGATGTAGTTTGGTAGTCGTATGCTGATGTAATCACTTCCATGATGAAATTTGATATAATGTGATTACCTCCATGATGGGAACTGCTCTAAGTGGCCACTCAGCTGAAAGAGAGTTTCCTTGGCAGTGTGGCCTGGATCCAATATAAGTGGACTTTCTGGCAAGGTTTGTGGGCTTTTGCTCACTCTGCTCATATCTGGCTCCTGTTCGTCTGATCTCCAGTTCTTGGGACTTGAGCTGGCAGCTCGCCTGCTGATCTTGGGATTCATTGATCTTCTCAGCCTGTGAACAGGGGCCCTGCTGTCTGACCTGCTGATCTTGGGTTTGCCAATCCATGCAGCTGTGTGAATCAGTAGAAGCCTCTATCCTGATACACAGACTTGGGACTTTCCAGCCTCTACAATCAAGTGAGTCATTTTCTTGATATGAATCTCTTTCTCTCTATATATTTATACGCTTTACTGGTTTTACTTCTCTAAAGAACCCAGCCGAAGATACTAATTAAGATACAAAGTGTGATAAAGGGATAACCAAAGTATCATTGGAATACCTAAGAGGTAGCTCTTAAACCTTGAAGAGCTGAGGAAGGCCAAGAGGGCAGAAAAGGCTTCAGAGGTGCAATTATGTGTTGGGTCTAGAAGGATGAGTAGGAAGTATTCGGGTGGAGAACAAAAAGGAGAAAATACGTTCTATCAGGGAACACGCTAAGGAAAGATACCTCTAACATTCTATGAATAATATGACCACCTGTTAAAAAAAAAATTCTATTTATTTACATGCGTATGCATGTGGAAGGGGTTTACGTCAAAATGTTAGCAATAGTTATTTCCGGTTAGATTGTTGGTGACTTTTTAGAATTTCATTTTGTTATTATGTTTATTTTCTATTTTTAAATAACAAACGGGCATTTCTTATAAAGTGAAATAATAAAGTTGAAAAGTAAGCCCCTTCCACAGGAGCTGTGCTTCCTTTGTTATTGAAATTCTCACAGATGGCAATGAAAGCTTTTGTCAAGAAAGACTTTCTGCCAGGTTTGGAACAAATTATTTTACATAAGACTTTCATAAACACCTTTATATTAGATTTCAGTATACAAAGAGAACTTTCCTACAATTTGAAGAGGTAGGAAAATTCATGAGCAAGACTATTGAAACCCACTTATTCCTTTAGGCATTCATTTAACAAATACGTATCATGTAACCCCTTGAATGTCCACAGGTAACTTAGGCAGGCTTTTTCTGTAACAGGATCCTTTCAAAGACAGACATACAGACAAAAATGAGTGTAACCCCAGGCAGAGAGGGCTAAGTGTTGTGAGAGAGGTTGGCTGTGGCACTGTGGAGGAGGAGGTTAGACAAGGAGTGATAATGAGTCTTCATAAATCAGCAAAACTGTTCCCATCAGCATTATCCAAAAAAGATAGCAAACACCTACAAGATGAAGAGTATGAATTGTAATCCATTATTTGGTCATGAAACAAGTTTAGATGGTTGGGACTAGAATTTTTTTTGGTTTGTTTTTTTAAATAAATTTTACTTTTGGATTAATTTTAGATTTATAGAAAATTTGCAAAGACAGTTCAGAAAGTTTCTGCATATTTGTCACCCAGGTTCTTCTAACGTTAGCATCTTATGTAAGCAGGATCCATTTGTCAAAACTAAGAAATTAACATTGGTACAATATTATTAACTACAGATTTTATTTGAATTTCCCCAGTTTTTCCACTAATGCCCTTTTTCTGTTTCAGGATTCAATTCAGGATACTACATTGCATTTAGGAGACTAGACTTTTTAAAATACGAAATTATATAGAATACAAAACCCAAACCAAACCCACTGCGTCAAGTCAATTCTGATTCATAGTGACTCAGGAGGACAGCACAGGGTTTCTAAGACTGCAAAGCTTTCTGGAAGCAGAATGCCACATCTTTCTCCTGTGGAGCAGCTGGTGGCCTCAAACTGCTGACTTTTTGGTTAGCAGCTGTTACGGATTGAATTGTGCCCCCCAAAAATGTGTGTCAACTTGGCTAGGCCATGATTCCTAGTACTGTGTGATTGTCCACCATTTTGTCGTCTGATATGATTTTCCTATGTGTTGTAAATCGTACATCTATGATGTTAATGGGGCAGGATTAGAGGCAGTTATGTTAACGAGGCAAGACTCAATCTACAAAATTAGGCTGTATCTTGAGTCAATCTCTTTTGGGATATAAAAGAGAGAAGCATTCAGAGCGATGGGGCACCTCATACCACCAAGAAAATAGTGCTAGGAGCAGAGCACGTCCTTTGCACTGTGGGTCTCTGCACTGAGAAACTCCTAGACCAGGGGAAGATTGATGACAAGGACAGCCTTCCCCAACAGCCAACAGAGAGAGAAAGACTTCCCCTGCAGCTGGTGCCCTGATTTCAGACTTCTAGCTTTCTAGGCTGTGAGAGAATAAACTTCTGTTTGTTAAAGCCACCCACTGTGGTATTTCTATTATAGCAGCACTAGATAACTAAGACAGAATTTGGTACTGAGAGTGCGGTGCTTCTCTAACAAATACCTAAAATGTGGAAGTGGTTTTGAAACTATGAATGGGTGGAGGCTTGAAGAGTTTTAAGATGCCTAATAGTAAAGGCCTGGAAACTCTGGTGGTGTAGTGGTTAAGAGCTATGGCTGCTAACTAAAAGGTTGGCAGTTCGAATCCACTACGCACTCCTTGGAAACTGTATGGGCAGTTCTATTCTGTTCTATAGGGTTGCTATGAGAATCAACTCAGCAGCAACTTTTTTTTTTTTTAAATAGTGAGAGCCGAGATTGCCTTGAAGAGACTGTTGGTGGTGTTATGGACATGAAAGACAATCCTGGTGAGGACTCAGAAGGAAGTGAGGACAGTTGTTACACTGGAGACTGCACAGACGACAAGCAGCAGCAGCAGAACCAAGAAACCAGTGGGAGATAGTGTTGGAGCTGATCCATGGAGTGGGAGAACTGAGAGCCTTTGTGCCTTGGCAGGATGGGGTGCCTCCAGGCACTTATCAGTGGAGCTACTGAGCTTTGGAACACTTGCCCCAGTAGGGCAGACATGGATGAAGAGGCCCAAGATGTCAAGAGGCCAATGAACCAGGAAGCAGAAGCTGATGACACAAGAAACACAGGAAGCAGAGTGGCCTCAGTCTCAAAGGTAGGGCCATGACCTCAGGGGTCTCAAAGGGTGGAGCCACGACCTCTGGGGCTTCAAACAGTGGGGCCACAGCCTCCTACATTCCGAAGAGTCAGATCTTCACCAGCTTGGTTCTGGAGTGTGGAGCTGCTGTTCACGAGTGCCAGTGGAATGGGGCTAGATCCACTGCCCAAAGCTGAGGGGGCAGGAGTGCTATGCCCAAGGTGCAGAAAAACATGGCTTGTGGGGGCCAAGGGTGTAGGGTCACCACTCAGATAGACTAGGAAAATGGTGCTGCCCAAAGCCGAGGGAGCATAGTTGCCATCCCAGTGGGTCTGGAAGGCAGAGCTGAAGCCCAGGGCTTAGGGACCTCCACCCACAATCCAGAGAGTGTGACCAACACCCAGAGTCTGGAGGGCAGAGCCATTGCCTAAATGGTCTCAGATAACAGAGGATTATTTTTAAGCCTGGAGAGCTAACATAATGTGTTCTGCCTTGCTTGGTGCCTGTTATGCCTTTTTTTTTTAATTAATTTTTATTAAGCTTCAAGTGAACATTTACCATTCCAATCAGTCTGTCACATGTAGGTTTACATACATCTTACTCCCTTCTCCCACTTGCTCTCCCCCTATTGAGTCAGCCCTTTCAGTCTCTCGTTTCGTGCCAATTTTGCCATCTTCCCTCTCTCTCTATCTTCCCATCCCCCCTCCAGTCAAGAGTTGCCAACACACTCTCCAGTGTCCACCTGATTTAATTAGCTCACTCTTCATCAGCATCTCTCTCCCCCCCACCGACCAGTCCTTTTCATGCCTGATGATTTGTCTTCGGGGATGGTTCCTGTCCTGTGCCATCAGAAGTTCTGGGGAGCATTGTCTCTGGGATTCCTCTAGTCGCAGTCATACCATTAGGTATGGTCTTTTCATGAGAATTTGGGGTCTGTATCCCATTGGTCTCCTGCTCCCTCAGGAGTTGTCTGTTGTGCTCCCTGACAGGGCCGACATCGATTGTGGCCGGGCACCAACTAGTTCTTCTGGTCTCAGGGTAATGTAGGTCTCTGGTTCATGTGGCCCTTTCTGTCTCTTGGGTTCTTAGTTGTCGTGTGACCTTGGTGTTCTTCCTTTGCCTTTGCTCCAGGTGGGTTGAGACCAATTGATGTATCTTAGATGGCCGCTTGTTGGCATTTAGGACCCCAGGCCTGTTATGCCTTTTTTCCTTCCAATTTCTTCCATTTGAAATGGAAATGTCTAGCTTGTGCTTGTTCCACCATTGTACTTTGGAAGCAGATGACTTGTATTCTAGCTTTCGCAGGTGAAAGGGAATTTTTTGGATTTTGGACTTGGAGTTGATTTAAGACTTTTGCTATGATATAATGGGGTGAATGTGTTTTACATGTGGCAAGGACATGAATTTTGGAATGTTATGGATTGAATTGTGTCCCCCCAAAATGTATGTTAACTTGGCGAGGCCATGATTCCTAGTATTGTGTGATTGTCCACCATTTTGTCACCTGATGCGACTTTCCTTATGTGTTGTAAATCCTACCTCTATGATGTTAATAAGGCAAGGTTAGAGGCAGTTATGTTAATGAGGCAGGACTCAATCTACAAGATTGGGTTGTATCTTGAGTCAGTCTCTTTTGAAATATAAAAGAGTGAAGTGAGGAGAGAGATGTGGGGACCTCATATCACCAAGAAAGTAGTGCCAGGAGCAGAGTGCGTCCTTTGGACCTGGGATCCCTGCACTAAGAAGCTCCTAGACCAGGGGAAGATTGATGACAAGGACCTTCACCCATAGCCGACACAGACAGAAAACATTTCCCTGGAGCTGGCACCCTGAATTCGGACTTCTAGTTTCCTACTCTGAGAGAGAATAAATCTCTGTTTGTTAAAGCCATCCACTTGTGGTATTTCTGTTATAGCAGCACTAGATAACTAAGACAGCAGCGAAGTGCTTAACCACTGTGCCATCAGGGCTCCTTATAGAATACAAATAATAGAAAATATCAGAGTGCATTGCACAGACTAAGGATAAGTATTGTTTTATGAAACTTCTTTCCAATACATATGTAAGTTGTATTTCTTACTGAAGATAGCAGTAAGTACCTTAGAAGAGATAAGGTAGTGTCTTAGAAGACACGTAAGACTTGAGGGCAGGTATCATTATTCTTGTTATTATAAAACATAATATTCTAATGAAAAAATAAGACAAAACCAAACACTTGCATACAACAACATAAGCACTATTGCTAAGTCATGTAACACAGGACAGGACAAATAACACAGGACCAAAAACAAAAAAAAAAACAAAAAACAAAAAACCAAGCCAGTTGCCATCGAGTCAATTCCAACTCATGGTGAACCCATGTGTTGCAGAGTAGAGCTGTACTCCATAGGGTTTTCAGGCCTGTACCTTTTGGGAGCAGATCACCAGGCCTTTCTTCTGAGGTGCCTCTGGGTGGGTCTGAACTACCAACCTTTAGGTTAGTAGTTGAGCACGTAATGCTTTGGGTCACACAGGGACTCCTATGCAGAAATCAAGTGGAAAACAATTCTAAGCAGAGCAAATAGCAAGAGCAAGGGCCCCAGGTGGGATGGTGCTTGCCATGTTCAAGGAACAACAATGAAAGGATAGTTAAAATAAAACAAAAACAAAACATACACTTGGAAGCTACAAACACATTGCACCACTGAGGAATTGCTATCCTATAGGGTCACTATGAGTTGGAATTGACTTGACAGCAATGGGTTTGGTTCGGGTTTTATAAGTGAAAAAGCTCTGAGAAACAATGGCTTAAAAAGCTCTTCTCTCTCCTGCCTAACAAAAATTTTGGAGGCAGATGGCTCCTGGCAGTCGGTTGATGGCTCAAGGTAGTCAGCTCAAGATCTCTGTGATTTTCTGCTATATTCCCAGCAGAAGGAAGTAAGAAGAAATGGGAGGCTGAATTAGGAAATAAAAAATATCTTCAGAACTCTTCTTTTTCTCTTTCCCTTTTTTTCTCTCCCTTCCTGTATTAGTTTTCTATGGCTAAGTAACAAATTACCACAAACTTAGTGGCTTAAAACAACACATATTTATTATCTCACATTTTCTGTGGATCAGGAGCCTCTGGGCATAACTTAGCTGAGTCCTGTATCAGGGTCTCACAAGGCTGCATTCAAGCTGTTAATGGGCTACATCCTCATGAGGCTTCCAAACTCCCCCAAGTTGCCGGCAGAATTCATTTCCTTGCAGCCATAGATCTCGTGGTGGATTGCTTCCTAAACACGAGAAGGGTGATGAGTCCCCTTGGAATCTTATATACACAAGAGGCCTGGGAACAGTGAAACTCTATAGCAGTGAGCACACCTAGTGCTTAGATCTTGGGTTCTAAATACCATTATTCACTGGAATGAATCAGAGCTCTTTGGGGAAATTGCTAATTTGAAGGCTGGATCAAAGAAAGTATAAGAAGAGCCTAAAACGTCTTGGGCCAATAAATGAGGAAGTGCTTAAAAATGATGGGGACATGTCAAAAGGACACAGAATGGAACAGTCATTTTGGAAAACAAAATTGGCAGTTTCTTATAAAGTTCAAAAAAAATTTTTTTTTTTTTTTATAAAGTTAAATATACACTTATCCTGTTGTGTGCTGTGGAGTGGATTCTGACTCATAGGGACCTTATATGAGAGAGTAGAACTGCCCCATAGGGTTTCTTAGACTGTATCTTTATGGAAGCAGATCACCAAGTCTTTTCTCCCACAGAGTGTCTGATCGACTCAAACTGTTGACCCCTCAGTTAGCAGCCGAGTGCTTAACCACTGTGCCATTATGGCTCCTTACACTTATCCTACGACCCAGCAATTCTACTCCTCAAAAAGAGAAATGAAAACCTATGTTCATACAAAGACTTGTACATGAATGGTCATAGTAGCTTTATTCATCATAGTCAAAAACTTGAAATGCTCATCAGTTGTTGAATGGATAAACAAATTGTGGTATATACATACAATAGAATACTCTCATCAATAAAAAGGAAGTACTGACTGATACATGAAACAGGGATAATCTAAAAAATATTATGCTGAATGAAAGTAACCAGACATAAAAAAGTACATGCTATGATCACATTTATATGAAATTCTAGAACTGACAAAACTAATTTATAGTGACGGAAAGCATATCATTGACTGCCTGTGAGGGAGATTGACTGCAAAGGGGCACAAGGGAACTTTCTGGGTCAGATGAGGTGTGGTAGTGGTTACATTGGTATATGTATTTGTTGTAACTCATCAAGCTGAACACCTAAAATAGGTGTGCTTTTTTCTTTTTTTAAAATTGTACTTTAGATGAAGGTTTACAGAACTAGTTTCTCATTAAATAGTTAGTATGCATATTGTTTTATAACATTGGTTAAAAACCCCACGACATGTCAACAGCCTCCCTTCTCGACCTTGGGTTCCCTGTTATCAGCTTTCCTGTACCTTCCTGCATTCAAGTCCTTGCTCCTGGGCTGTTGTGCCCCTTTAGTCTCGTTTTGTTTTATGGGCCTGTCTAGTCTTTGGCTGAAGGGTGAACTTCAGGAGTGACTTCATTACTGAGCAAAGAGGGTGTCCGGGGGCCATACTCCCAGGGTTTCTCCAGTCTCTGTCAGGCCAGTAAGTCTGGTCTTTGTGAGTTAGAATTTTGTTCTACATTTTTCTCCAGCTCTACCTGGGACCCTCTATTGTGATCCCTGTCAGAGCAGTCAGTGGTGGTAGCCGGGCACCATCTAGCTGTACTGGACTTAGTCTGGTAGAGGCCATGGTAGATGTGGTCCATTAGTTCTTTGGACTAATCTTTCCCCTGTATCTTTAGTTTTCTTCATTCTTCTTTGCTCCCGAAGGGGTGAGACCAGTGGCGGATCTTAGAGGGCCGCTCGTAGGCTTTTAAGACCCCAGACCCTACTCACCAAAGAAGAGTGTAGAACATTTTCTTTATAAACGATGTTATGCCAGTTGAGCTAGATGTTGCCCGAAACCATGGTCTGCATAGCCTTCAGCCCAGTAGTGTGGTCCCTCAGGAAGTTTGGATGTGTTTATGGAGCTTCCATGACCTTGCCTTGTACAAGTTGTGCTGGCTTCCCCAATATTGTGTACTGTCTTACCCTCCACCAAAGCTAGCACTTATCTATTGTCTAGTTTTTCCATCCCCACACCTGCCCTCCCTTATAACCATTAAAAATTGTTTCTTTTTGTGTGTAAACCTTTTCATGAGTTTTTACAGTAGTGGTCTCATACAATATTTGTCCTTTTGTGATTAACTTATTTCACTTAGCATAATGCCTTCCAGATTTATCCATTGTGTTTTTGTTGTAGAGGTATTGGATTTTTGTAGATTTTAGAGATTAGAACTTTGTCTGATTTGTAACAGCCAACTTTTTTTTTCCCAGCCCATAGGCTCTCTTTTTACTCTTTTGGTGAAGTCTTTTGATGAACATAAGTGTTCAATTTTTAGAAGACTCCAGTTATCTAGCTTATCTTCTGGAGTTTGTGTTGTTGGTTATGGTTTGTATCCTGTTAATGCCACGAATTAGGGCCTCTAGCATTGGTCCTATTTTTTCTTCTATGAACTTCAGAGTTTTTGGCTTTATATTTAGGTCTTTGATCCATTTTGAATTAAGTTTTGTGTAGGGTGTGAGCTATGGGACCTGTTTCATTTTTTTGCAGATGGATATCCAGTTCTGCCGTGCCGTTTGTTAAAAAGACTGTCTTTTCCCCATAAAATAGTTATATTTTATCATATGTAAATTATACCTTAATAAAGTTGATTTTTAAAACTTGAGCAAAAGATCTAAACAGATACCCCACAAAAGAGGATATCCAAATGACCAATAAACTTATGAACAGGTGCTCAACCTCATTATTAGTCAAAGGAACGCAAATTAAAATAACAATGCAGTATCACTACATACCCACCAGAATGGATAAAATAATCAAGACTAGTAATACCAAGTATTGTTGACGATGTGGGATAACTTGAAGTCTCATACTTTGCCGGTGGGAATGTAAATCGATACAATTATTTTGGAAAACAGGTTTGGCATTTTCTACTAAAGCTTTTTTTGATGTAAACCTGTAAATGGAACCTGTTTAGAGTCCACAGCAGATACCTCTGGTACTCATCACATTTCCTTGGCCCATCTCTGATTTCAGCTGCAGGTGTGATGGACAGTTCTAGCTCACCTCATGCTGCTAGTGTGTCACCTCGAGTGTACATCTGACATGTTTTCTTGCTCTGCCTCAGGGCCTTCTCTAACATCTATGGGAGCTTCCTAAACCTGCAAGCAAAGCCATGAAGTTCAGAGGAGTCAACAGCCCTGGGGACAACCCTTACCCAATGAGAGATGGAAGCTAGTGGATAAATGCTCCAGCCTCCTGTCTTTCAGGTGGTCTATTCTGGGAGGCATTCTGTATGCTTCTCTGAGGTTCTGGCAGAAGTTATATTCTCAACAATGCATTGGCTTTCCATTCTGTCTCACTTCTGTTTCCCGGAATCATTTCCTGCACCCAACTACTTACGTCAGGCTGTGCCTTTTTTTTTTTTTTTAATTGTACTTTAGGTGAAAGTTTACAGCTCAAGTTAGTTTCTCATACAAAAATTTATACACACATTGTTATGTGACCCACATTATATGCCTATAATGTGACAGCACACTCCTTTCCACCCTGGATTTCCAGTGTCCATTAGCCAGCTGCTATCCCTTTCTGCCTTCTCATCTTGCCTCCAGACAGGAGCTGCCCATTTAAGAAGCACACTCTTCATGAGTAATATTTTATGTCTTATAGTCCAGTCTAATCTTTGTCTGAAGAGTTGGCTCCAGGAATAGTTTTAGTTCTGGGTTAACAGATAGTCTGGGGGCCATGTCTTCTGGGGTTCCACCAGGCTCAGTTAGACCATTAAGTTGGTCTTTTACTAGAATTTGAGTTCTGCACCCCACTTTTTTCCTGCTCTGTCAGGGACTCTCTGTTGTGTTTCCTGTCAGGGTGGTCATTGGTGGTAGCTGGGCACCATCTAGTTCTTCTGGTGTCAGGCAGATGGAGTCTCTGTTTTATGTGGTCTTTTTTGTCTCTGGGGCTAATATTTTCCTTGTGTCTTTGGTGTTCTTCATTCTCCTTTGCTCCAGGTGTGTTGGGAGCAATTGAGGCATCTTAGATGGCCACTTGCTAGCTTTTAAGACCCTAGATGCCACTCACCAAAGTGGGATGCAGAACATTTTCTTAATAAACTTTGTTACGCCAGGTTGTGCTCTTTGGGAAACCCAAACTTAGGTAGCTGGTACCAGGAGTGACCCTGGAGAGAAGGCCTTCAGGATAGGGTTCTAGAACTGAATCACTCACTAATTAGGAGGCAACAAGGACTTCATTATTGACAGTAAGTTAACTAGTGATAGTCCCTGACATGCTATACAATCTCAGTGACTAAGGCTCTTTGGTTGTGGTAGATTGGAAGAAGTACAAGTGGCAGGAGTACATTAGATCATGGAATAGCCTTCGCGCAGTGTTTCTCAACTTTTTTTTTTCTTCATTATTACCCTTCTAAGGAGAATAATTTAAATTCTCCCTAGTGAGAGAAATTAAATACTAAAGAATGAAATTTTGTTGACTGGGGTTGAGCTTTGAAGGCCATAAACCATTGTAATATCTAAGATTATTTTTGTCCTCCCTCTCCCAAGAACCAATTTGCACCCTCTTGGAGAAGATATCACCACTGTGGTGAATGCTCTAGCACTTGAATGATATGAGGGTAATGTTAATTATAACTTCTTAGTTGGCTGGATTTTGTTAGCTATCTTAAAAGCCTCAAATAAAGAGTATTTCAGGTTTAGGTAATCCACCTATCAATTCACGACATGCTGTGAAATCCAGAAGACCTCTGTGGAAAATTAAAACAAAACAAAATAAAACCCTCCTCTCCTGAAGCTGGAGGGAACAACTGTGCTGAAAATCAGGCCCAGAATGTAATAGGGTGGCAGACATGCCTCAACAAATCTCTTATGATAAAGTCCAAGTACTGTAGGTATGAAGCGGGACCCTGAGACCTGGGATGGAGACATTTGGGTAGAGGTAACTGAAACTTTGCATTTTTAGCAAGTAGCCTCCTCCTACTTGTTAGCATAGAGCAGATGCCTCTTGATTGGAGACTGTATTAGTTTCCTATTGCTGCTGCAACAAATTATGACAAACTTAGTGGTTTAAAAAACAACACAAATTTATTACTTTACAGTTCTGTAGCTCAGAAGTCCAAAATAGGTCTCACTACACTAAAATCAAGGTGTCAGTAGGGCTCTGTTTCTTTCTGGAGGGGTTTTCCACCTTCTAGAGACCAACCATATTCCTTAGCTGGTGGCCCTCTTCCTATATCCTCAAATAGTAAGTAGAGTCCTTCTCAGATCAAATCACTCTGATTTCCTCTTCTGTAGCCAAATCTCTTTCTCCTCACTCTTCTGTCTCCCTTTTCCGCTTTTAAGGATTACACTGGATCCACATGGATATGCTAGGCTAATCTCTGCATCCCCAAATCCTTAATTTAATCACATCTGCAAGATTCCTTTTGACATGGAAGGTAACACATTCATAGGTTCCAGGGATTCAGATGTGAACATTTTTTGGGAGCATTATCCCAGCTGGTCCCTGGAAACCTTATTGGACAGTTCACTGAGTCAGAATCGAGTCAACAGCTATGGGTTTTGGTATTATCCTGCTTACCACAGAGACAGTGCTAAAATAGCCTGGATTAGAATCAGTTTACTGAGTGTGTGATTTTGGTAAGTTACTTAACCCTTCTGTGCCTGTTTCCTTATCAATAAGATGGGGATAATACTAGTATCTATATCAAAGAGTTGTTAGAAGTTGAAAGGAGTTAGCGTTTGTAAAGTGCTTAGAACAATATCTGGCACACAGTAAGCACTATACTAAAAAAATCCAGTTGCCATCAAGTTGATTCTGACTCATGATGTGTTGAGAGAAGAACTGTGCTCCATGGGGTTTTCATGGCCGTGACCTTTTGGAAGCAGACCACTAGTCCTTTCTTCTCAGGTGCCTCTGTGTTTGAACTGCTAAATCTTTTGGTTAGCAGCTAACTATTTGCACCACTCAGGCACACCAGAGCACTCTATAGGCATTTATTAAATGCATTTTAACAACATATTGATTCCTACTATGTGTCAGGCACTGTTTTTGGATCTGGGGATATGGATAGTACAGGGCAATAGGTTTCTCTTTTTATATGGTCTTTTTGGCCATGGTCTCTTAACTCCCACAAAATGATTGGCTGGGACTACTCAAATAAGGTGTGTAAAACTCTTATAGGGATTGGACAGCAACTATGTAAATAAGGTGCCTATGGCCTACCAAGGGGAATGGTCAGTTGTGCCATCCCACTAGGCTTAAAAGAGCCAATCCCACAGAGGTTGGGGGAACTTCGTTACCATCAAAAAAGAAGAACAAGAAGCAGAGCGCATTCTTTGGACCTGGAGTCCCTGCTCTGAGAGCCTCCTAGACCTAGGAGACAGAGAGAGCTGTAACACTGAAGATGGCAAGAGACCTGGAGAGATAGCAGCAGCACAAGACAGCAGAGGCAAAGGGCCAGCAGACAGCTGCAGTGGGCTGGGTGACCCAAGGAGTGAGAGAGCTGAGTGCCTCTAGGCAGGAGGCTTCCTGGTGAAGTAGGGTGCCTCTGGGCACTTATCAGTGGAGCTAAAGAGCTGTAACATTTGCCCAAGCAGGGCAGAGGCCAGGCCCGAGTGAGAGGCTGGTGGCAGAGGGCAAAAGCGAGGCCTGCCTGTGGGTGTGGCTGTAGAAGAAGTTGAGAGCTGTTTTGGTCGGAAGCTGTCCTGACTGAAGAGGTGTCCTGAGATGTATCCTGTTACTTCCAAGTTGATCATGATCCTGAATTGTAATCTGTTACTTCCCTAACAAACCCCATAGTTGTGAGTATGGTCTGGAGTTCTGCATGGCCATTGCAATGAATTATCAAAACTAGCAGAGAAGTAAAGAATGCCGTGGAGGGACGGCTGGTGTCAGAATTGGATAAAAGTTTGGGGAGTTGGAGGTATCTCTGACCTCCACCTCACAGGAATCAGTTTTGGGCTGATCTTCATTCTCTCTCTTCCTGAATGTAGACTAGGTCTGATGCTACCACATCACAGATAGAACTATGACTTGCTCTCAAGGAGCTCAAGGATCAGATACACAAATACAGTTACCACACCGTGCATTACGTGCCCTAAAAGGCATGGAAGTGCTATATGTCGTTGCTGTGTGCTGTCGAGTCAATTCCAACTCATAGTGATCCTACAGGATAGAGTAGAACTGCCCCACAGGGCTTCCAAGGCTGTAATCTTTATGGGAGCAGATAGCCAGATTTTTCCTCCCGCAGACCAGCACATACATTCCAACCACTGCCAACCTTCCTGTTAGCAACAGAGCACTTAACCATTTCAACACCAGGGCTCTTATGGAAGTACTATAGGATCATAGCATTTGAAGTCTCAAAGAAACTATTTAGAAATATTGGTTAAATGAATTAATGAACATGACATTTGTATTGAACTTCGTAGAATGAATAGGTGTTGGCAGGCCTGATAAGGAGGGAAGGGCTCACAGATGTGAAAAAATAAGGTTTGGTCAAAGAACACTGAGTAGTATTTCAGAGTGGCTGGAGCAAAACATATACGGTGAGATGAAGCTAGAAAGGCTGGTTGTAAGCAGTCAGGTTGTGAAAAGCCAAGTTAAGGAGTTTAAACTTAATCCTGAAAGAAATAAAATCCATTTGGAGGGTTTAAATAAGGGAAGGCATCATCAAATTTGTTATTTAGAAAGACTCCTCTGGTGACCAGTGAGAAGAATAGATTGCATTTAGAGGGACTGAAGTCTTCTCTAGTTGCCCAGGCACTGGTAGTGGGGTGAAGAGCAAGGACTTGAGAAATATTTAGGAGACTAAAGGACTTGGTGACCAATTTCATATAGATATTGAGAGAGGAAGAATGGGGATCTATGTCCAGGTTTCCGGCTTAGGCAACTGCTGGAAAGTGGTCCACTCACTGAGACTTGGAAGGAACTTAAGAGAAATAGCAAGAAGCGGCGTCACTAGGTGGGTGTGGATTGCACCTCGTGACACTGTCAGAAGGGGTGACACTAAAATGACGGCAAGATCGGCGGCGAGTGTGCCAGAGTTGCCGGGGGAGGGGCCACCAAAGCAGTTGTGTAACTAGGGTTGGTTGATGACACCCGTCACTCAGTATGGTAACTCATCACCCCACCCGTCACCCCACCATGTCACCTGCCTGTTGGGCCGAGAACACGGTCTCTACCTTGGCCAATAGGAGCGAGAAATTGCGCGGAGCCTCAGGGGTGGGACCGGAAAGGGCAGGCCGCGCAGGCAGGGGTGGAGCTGGAAGGGGCAGGCCTAGAGGAGTGGCTGTCGGCAGTGCGACGTGGCACCCAACTCTGCTCTGGGGTAGGGAATGGGGGCGGAGTGGGGCCGTTCCGCCCACCGGAGGGGGTTCGCTAGCCTGCAGAGGGGGAGGGTGGTAGTGACACCACGAGATACCGCACTGGGTGACATCAACCCTAGTGAGGCCACTGGTAGCAACTTTGGGGAAAGACGATAATAACAGCCGACACTCTAAAGAACTTAATATGACCTAAATTGTAGTTACTGTTATTATCGTAAAACTGAAGTTTAGAAAGACCAAGTTAAGAATACACAGAAACTAATTATTATGGAGAAACTGTGGCTTAGAAATGTTCAGGTCCTATCATTAACATGCATAGAGCTGGAATGTGAAGCAAGGCAATCTGGATCCAGACTCTTAGCCGCTAACACTGTCTCAGTTTTGGATATGCTGAAGTACAGTGGGGCATGCCAGTGATCCTGTCCGTGAGGCACTGGGAAACACAGGATCCATGGTGGGAGAAAAACAGGAAGTGGAGCCCATTATTTTCTATGTCAGTTCACGCTAGTTCAAACTTCTCCACTACCATAGTCTCTGTCTTTCCCTCCACCCCGCAACACACAAAACGAACAACAACAACAAAAAGTCTGGCTGAGATCACACAAGATCGGAGTGTTTTCAAATTCAGCTTCTGGCTATGCTAAAGGATGCGGGTGACGGTGACAGTGATGCTTCGTAACCTGAGAGGGACCCCAGGCCCAGGGGTTAGGCTGTCTTATCCGACCCTGACTACACCACTAACGCCCCCAAAAGTCATCCCCAAACCTTACCAGATAAAGGCTGTGTGAATGGAGTCAGAGAGTGCAGGCCTAGAGGCTCTTCGTGGGTGCTATGACGTCATGAGGCACCCGGGTGATTCCCAGCTTCTGGCGTCATGCGCCGATGACGTCACCCCAGCGGCTCGCCCGCCCCTTAGCTTGGGTTGGCCTTGCCGACGCGGGTCTGTCCAGCCCTCCCCGCCCCCTCCCACCTGCAGGAGGCGGGGTGGGCTGGGCTCCGCCGGCGCCACCGCCCCACGGAGGAAGGGGGGCTGGTGGGAGAGGCGGTTGGGACCAGCCCGGTGGCGGGTGGTGTACAATAGAGGCTGCGGGCGGGGGAGGCTGTCCCGTTGGGGCTGCAGCTGGAGCCGAAAGGTGCCGGCTGCACAGTAGACGCCCCCTCTCGGCTTCGCCCACATCCTCTCTCCCCCTTCGCGGTCCATCGCACCTCCCTTACCGGTTCGGCCATCCTACTCCACAGACTCATCCCCTCCTCACCGAGCGCCCGGCTCTCAGGATCCTCCACAGAGAATCTCCCGTCGACTTCCCACCTCCCTCAGAGGCCACCCGAGGCCCCTCACATCCCGCCTCCCTCAGACCACCGATCCTCCACCCCCACCACACCCCCTTCATCGGCCTCGCCCAGCTCCCTCCCGCCCACTTCACCGTCCCCTTCTTCGCAGATCCCCTGCCCTGAGGGGACTCCCTGGCGCGAGCCGGGGTGGAGGAGGCGCCGAGTGCCAAGCGGCGGCGGCTTGAGGCCGAAAGTGGAGCGGTCGCTCGCGCTCACTCGCGCGCTCCCTGCCCGGCTCTGCCGCCGCTGCGGGGGTAGAGGAGGAGGAGGAGGAGGAGGAGCCGAGTCGTGCAGAGCGAGCGTGGAAGGTGAGAGCCGGCCTCCTCCCCGGTACCCCAGGTGTCGCGGGCTTCGCAGGCTGGGGCGCGGGGGCGGGGCGGTGCGGCGCGCGGGACGCGGGCAGGCAGCCTGAGGTGGGGGCCCGAGGCCCGTTCATTCCCTGCGAGGGGGCCAGGCGGGAGGGGGCGCCAGGTAAGGTGAGGCCGGGGCGCCGCCCAGCGAGGCTCGCCGCTCCGGTCGGACCAACAAAGGCCCCCTGTGCATGGACCAGCGCGGCCGCCGGTCTCAGACTCCGGGGGACCAGGGGGAGGACGAGGGGGGCGGGGGGCCGGGAGACCCGACAGGTCCTGGTCCGGGACCGACTCTCTCCCAAACTCTGTGGTCTCTCCGGCGCTAACCATGACCCCCGACAAGGTAGCCTAGCAAAGGGGCGACGCAGTCTTTCTCTGTGGAAAAAAGTAATCCCGTCCAGGTTAGGGTTCAACTCCTTGAAAAATGGAACTGGCTGGTACTTGTCTTATGCAGCCCCTCCCCCACCCCGGGAATACGCCGACTTGTAAAGTTTAAAACACGGGGAAAGGAGAATTATAGTTATTTTATGTTCGTTATTACGTTTCAAAAGAC
This sequence comes from Elephas maximus indicus, assembly GCF_024166365.1. Lineage (NCBI taxonomy): Eukaryota > Metazoa > Chordata > Mammalia > Proboscidea > Elephantidae > Elephas > Elephas maximus. Next base: position 44,595,054 of record NC_064825.1, read on the forward strand.
ATGATTATTATAGCCTTTACTATCTTGAATATTTTAACAGCAGACGTCACTGGGAGTGTTTTGGAAGAATAGAATCACTTGAGAAGTACTGGGTGTTTATAGGTGTTGTGAGCAAATTGCTTGCTGTTTTTTTAAACCTTTTGGATAACTGTCTTACGCTTTATTTCCAAAACTGTGAAAGGTGAAAGGCGGGGTCAGTACTGTGGTTACCAATAAACATTCAAACTAGTTAGTTTTCTTTTAAGAGTTGTACCTGAAAAAAAAATCTTTAAATTTGCCTCCTGTGTTTCTGGGCTCTCTGTCAGGAGGAAACAGTACAGAGACACCTCAGCCTTCTTACCTGTGATTTCACTTCTTACCTGTGTAACCTTGAGCAGGTCACTCCTAGACTTAGTGTTCCAGGAGTGTGCTTTTTAGGCCTAGAAACAGGCAGGTAGCAAACACCTACTTAGCTTTCAAGACTCAACTGAAGAATCCCCCAAATGTGAGGTCTTTGCCGGCATCTACCTCTCTGTGCCCTCTGGCAGAACTGATTTCTCCCCACTGGGGCCCTCACAGACCTGATAGGATTTCTACCACAGCTCTTCTAACATTTTTTGTGCCTGTGTGGGGAATCCTAGATCAGGTACATATGAAAGCTACCGCACCTCAACTAGAAACTCTCTCAAGCAGGGTTTCAGGAACATGAACCCTGAAACATTCTCTGAAGCTTACCCATACCCTTACCTGCATAAGCTCATGGCCTATCTGGTAAATTTGCCCATTTGGTTATTCATTTATCCAACATAACTGGAGTCGGGAGAGGTGCTGTGTTCCAGGCCTCCTGGTAGGGCTTTGTAGATTCAGAGTCTTTTTAAGACATTCCCTGTCTTCAAAAAAGCTCAAAGTCTAGTGGGTGAGGTAGACCTGTAAACAATAAAGGCCTGCCCTAATCTCTGGGGGACTCCACTTGTACAGGACCTGATATGCAATAATCGAGGCCGCTGGACCTGTTTTTCAAGTCTTGTCCTGGCCACAGTCAGTCCTGCCGTGACTCTCATCCATAAGAGGGGACTTGATTAAAAGCTTTTTCAGTTCAATTCAACATACATCTACTAAGCACGTGTTATCAGTGTTTTTTCCATCAGTGTTAGGCTTGGAGGAATCACTGCCCTGTCCTTCCAGAGTGATCTTCGTAAAACAAAAACCTGATCACGTCAGTTCCCGCACTGCTCATTGGCTAAAGATAAATTTCAGACTTCTAAACGTAGAATTAGGGCACCCTGGTGGCTGCAGTAGGAGCCTTGGTGGCACAGTGGTTAAGAGCTTGGCAGCTAACCAGAAAGTCAGCTGTTTGAACTCACCAGGTGCCCCTCATAAGAAAGATGTGACAGTCTGCTTCCGTAAAGGTTACAGCCTTGGAAGCCCTATGAGGCAGTTCTTCTCTGTCCTACAGGGTCGCTATGAGTCGGAATAGACTTGATGGAAATGGATTTGTTTTTTTCGGTGGTATAATGGTTAAGCATTTGGCTGCTAACTGGAAGGTAGGCAGTTCAAACCCACCCAGTGGCTCTGCAGGAGAAAGACCTGATGATCTGCTTCTGTAAAGATTGCAGCCAAGAAAACCCTGCTCTGTCACATGGGTTTGGTATCAACTCAACGGCACCCAGCAGCAACAACATGGAATTGCAAACGGTTAACTCCCTTGGCTGTTAATCAAAGGGTTAGCAGTTTGGGTACACCCAGAGGCTCCTTGGAAGAAAGGCCTGGTGATCTACTTCTGAAAAATCAGCCACTAAAAACCCTCGGAAGCACAGTTCTACTCTGACACACCTGGGTTCACCATGAGTAGGACTTTACAGGACCTGGTGGTGGTGGCAATATGAAACAAGTTCCCAGAAAACAGACCACTGCCTACCAGCCTCGCTGTTTATAACTTCCTTGCCGTTTTTCCCTCTCATCCCTGCTTTTGCATGTGCCTTGCTTTCTGTCTGGAATTCCTGCCTCCTACCCATTCCTTGGAAACCCTGGTGGCGTAGTGGTTAAGTGCTACGGCTGCTAACCAAAAGGTCGGCAGTTTGAATCCACCAGGCGCTCCTTGGAAGCTCTATGGGGCAGTTCTACTCTGTCCTATAGGGTCACTGGGAGTTGGAATTGACTCGATGGCAGTGGGTTTTGGGTTTGAGACCCATTCCTCGGAAACTCCTGTGGTGTAGTTGTTAAGAGTTTGGCTGCTATCCAAAAGGTCATCAGTTCGAATCCACTAGGTGCTCCTTGAAAACCCTACTCTGTCCTATAGGGTCACTCTGAGTCGGAATAGATTCCATGGCAACGGGTTTACCCATACCTCACTGTGGAGATGCCCTTAATGGGCCTCTGGGAAGAAGTCCTATAGTCTCTCCTCTTATTCTCCCCATAGAAGGGTTGTTCTTCCAGCCTCTGGCTCATGTTCATACCATTCTTATAGCCCACTATAGCACTCTATTTCAATGATTTGAATTTGTGTCTTCTTTTCCATTAGCATGTGAATTTCTTGATAGCAGAGCCTGTTTTATACGTCTGTGTCACCAGTGCCTAGAAAAGTTCCTGAATAACCGTTCAAATGAATGAACAAACGGATAAATGAAGAAGCAAGTTAAGGCTAATGAGGTAGGGGTTACCCCATCTTTTGGGTTAGAGCAATTGGTTTTTTAAGTGTGGTCCCTGGAACGGCAGCATCAACATAACCTGAGGGAAGTTTTTAGTGGTACCCTATCTTGTTTTAACATGTCTTCCAGGTGGTTCTGATGCCTGCCACGGTTTGAGAACCACTGGATTAGAAGACCTGTCCTTGATGAGACCAGCACTCTGCCACCCCCTTCTACCGTTTATATCTCATAGCAATTACCAACTGACATATATCCTATCCTATCCTATTCTAGGGAAACCCTGGTGGTGTAATGGTTAAGAGCTATGGCTGCTAACCAAAAGGCTGGCAGTTGGAATCCATGAGGCACTCCTTGGAAACTCTATGGGGCAGTTCTAATCTGTCCTATAAGGTCACTATGACTTGGCAGCATGGGTTTTATCCTATTCTATCTTTTGCCACTAGAATGAAAACTGTGTGAAAGCAGAGAATTTTGCCTGTTTTGTTCACTGCTTTGATCCCAGTATTTGGAATAGTGACTGCCTTTTAGTAAGCATGGCAAATATTTGCTGAATGAGTTCTGTAAGATGATTTAACTCCAGTTGCTACATTGGAGTCTTATTCAAGAGTAGTTCCTGGAATGAAGAGGAGCCACAGTCCAATATGCAAATCCAAATGGATCCCAACATTTTTTAAGATTAATTTTAGGCTGAGTTTTTTTCTCCTTCTTATGTCTACCTTTCTCTACCAAAGCCTGCAGGATTTTTCGGCCGAGACCTGAAAACTGCAGTTGGATTATCCTACACCAGAATTGCTTCTTGGAAATTTGCAACGTCGTTTTGCAAGTCTAACTAAGCACCCTAGCTTTTGAGCCTTTTAACTTCAAACTGCCTTTTCCGGATCTCCTGTGGTTTTTGCCTTTCTTCAGTGATTCTTAAGTTAAAGCCATACAAGGGCCTGTTAGACTCGACACAAATGTTTCTCTTCCTTATGAAGCTCTTCAAATGCTTTGTTTCTTTCACTTTCTTGTTAGCCCATGCTTAGTTTTCTCCTTTCCTAGTTTCCCTCTGGGAAAGTGGTTTCATTTGTTCACCCACTTGTAAACATTTTCTGAGCCCTTTCCATGTGTGCTAGGTCCTGTGCTGGGGCAGGATGTTCAGATATACATTGAATGGTCCAAGCCCTTAAGGAGATGATTACAACATGATGTGAGAAGTGCTAAAACCAAGGGATAAAATAGTAGGATAAAAAAGTGATGCATGATCATAAAGGTGGGTGAGAGTTGCCCTCCTATTTTTTCTCTTTCTCAGTTTAGGACTAGTTTGTCAAACAAGCACCATTTTGATAAGCAGACTTTTTTTTTTTTTTTTTTTAATTTAAAAAGGTGGCTTTGCTGGGGGCAAATCAAGGCAGAATCAGCAGTTGCCAATTTGAGACAACTCTCCTTAATTCTGTTGCTGCTTTTAATGAATTTTATTTTCCCCCTTTTTTAACTTTCTAAACCATAACCAGAAAGGGGTGTGTGTGTGTGTGTGTGTGTTTTTTGGTTATAGTAAAGAGACTTTTAAGGTTATCAACTATTTTTCATAGATGTCATTTTAATTTTTAAGGGATAATATTGTTATTTAGGGTGGGAGAGTAGTGAAACCCTGGGAAAGGCAGGAGACCTTAATTTAGTCTCTATGTCACTGCATGACCTTGTAATTTTATCTCTTTGCCTTTTGTCCCAATTGTAAAATGGCGATAGTAACAGTTGCTCTACCTAGTTTACAGGATTAAGAAGCAACTAAATAAAATACTGAATTAAACCTTTGAAAAATATGATTTGTTAATTATTGTTGTGTGCCATTGAGTAGATTCTGATTTATAGCGACCCCAGGTGACACAGTACAACGGCCTCGTAGGGTCTTCTAGGCAGTAATCTTTATGGAAGCAGATAGCCAGTTCTTTCTCCTGCAGAGCCACTGGGTAGGTTTGAACCACCAGCCTTTTGGTTAACAGCCAAGCACTTAAACTTTGTTCCACCAGGGCTCCCTAATTAGTTACTAGGAGGCTGTAAACTTATTAACAGTGGCCTACAGTATTGGACACCTGTTAGGTATTAAGCACTATGTGAGATGTTTAACATGTTTTCTCCAGTCCTCAAAATAACCATGTAAGATGGTGGCTGGTATCTCTGTTTCAGAAATATGGAAGCAGAGGTTCGGACTGGTGAAAGGAACTTATTCAAGGTTTTGCCTCTAGTAACTGACAGACCTCAATTCCAGTCCATATCCACTCAGGCAGCTTTAGTTTTTCAGCAGAGGATATAGGAGTGTTTTGTAATTAATATATTGCTGTGAGAGTTAAGATTTCTCTCCATTAAGGCTGCTCTTTTTTGTTTGGTCAAAAAAAATTTTTTTTTTGAGAAAACAAACTTAAGTTTAACAGTTTCACAGTACAAGCTTGCAATTTACTCTTACCCTAAGAGGAAATCAGGATTGTTTTAAAAAGATTTCAGGTTCATTATTTTTGAACACAAAACATTCATCTAGGTTTAACAACGAAGTTTGAGTAAACTATAACTGTTAAATAATTTTCAGCTTTTCTCCAGTTAGTTGTAGGATGTACTTAAGGAGTAAGTATATTTAGTTTAAAGCAGTTGAATTATGTTAAATGTTGCTTTTATACCACATTACATTCAACACTAAAACTCAAATATAAGACCTGTGTCTACAATTAAAAGCGAAACATTTGGCATGTTTGCTAATTCTAGTTTCACTTAATACCCTGTAAGACATGTAAGTTTAAGCTTTTTTCATGTTAATGAGACACAGTACCAATACTTTAGGATTTTGGTCTTAGTGTTTGTATGAAATTCTGAGACCTTGATTTAAATCTTTCATTGTGATTTCCTTTGAGGTATATTGCACTAAGGAAACTTGTCAAATGAATCTTCCTTTAAAAAAATTTTTTTTTTTTCCTTCTGTGTTTAAACTATTTTTTGAGTTCTTATAATAGTGGTCTCACACAATATTTGAGACCACTATTATAAGAACTCGAAAAATAGTTTGAATAGAGAAGAAAATATTCTTTGATGGTTACGAGAGTGGGGAGGGAGGGAGGGAGAGGGGTTTTCACTAACTAGATAGTAGATAAGAACTATTTTAGGTGAAGGGAAAGACAACACACAATACAGGAGAGGTCAACACAACTGGACTAAACCAAAAGCAAAGAAGATTCCTGAATAAACTGAATGCTTTGAAGGCCAGTGTAGCAGGGGCGGGGGTTTGGAAACCATGGTTTCAGGGGACGTCTAAGTCAACTGGCATAATAAAATCTATTAAGAAAACATTCTGCATCCAACTTTGGAGAGTGGCGTCTGGGGTCTTAAATGCTGGCAAACAGCCATCTAAGATGCATCAATTGGTCTCAACCCACCTGGAGCAAAGGAGAATGAAGAATACCAAAGACACAAGGTAATTATGAACCCAGGAGACAGAAAGGGCCACATAAACCAGAGACTACGTCAGCTTGAGACCAGAAGAACTAGATGGTGCCTGGCTACAACCCATGAGTGCCCTGACAGGGAACACAACAGAGAACCCCTGAGGGAGCAGGAGAGCAGTGGGATGCAGACCCCAAATTCTTGTAAAAAGACCAGACTTAATGGCCTGACTGAGACTAGAAGGACCCTAGAGGTCATGGTCCCCAGACTTTCTGTTAGCCCAAGACAGGAACCATTCTGAAAACCAACTCTACAGATAGGGATTGGACACGACTATAGAAAATGATACTAGTGAAGAGCGAGCTTCTTGGATCAAGTAGATACACGAGACTATGTGGGCAGCTCCTGTCTCTAGAAAAGATGAGAGGGCAGAGGGGGTCAGAAGCTGGCCAAATGGACACAAAAAGAGAGTGGAGGGAAGGAGTGTGCTGTCTCATTTAAGGGAGAGCAACTAGGAGTATATAGTAAGGTGTATATAAGTTTTTGCATGAGAGACTGACTTGGTTTGTAAACTTTCACTTAAAGCACAATTAAAAAGAAAAAGATTAGTGAACACAGATTTACATTTACATTTTGAATTCATAGGGGGAAAATAATAATAGCTGTTATTTTGTTCAGTCTTCACAGCAGTCCTGTAAGTTATATATTCCCATTTTATCAGTTAGGAGACTGGGGACTATAGAAGTCTTGGCTTGTTCAAAGGCATAACATTAGCCATTGGCTAAATATTGATTTAGGACCACGTTTTTAAATTCTAAATGTACTTTTGCCATTATATTGTATTGCCTTTTAAACTCCATCAGACTAAACTTTGGGGCACTAGAAATATGCTTTTGGATTGCTTCAATATCTCTTTTATCTTCTTCGCTCTAAGAAAACCCTGACTGAAGTCCACAGTTTGAACTAGAAAAAATACTTTCTGATGAAACTTTGTGTCAGATGGTCAGGATGTTGCAGACTTTGGAAGATAATGCTTTTTTACTGAAGCTGTGAGATCAGAGTTTATCCGGTGTTGAGTCACCTGTGCCTGAATATTCATTTCCCTTTGCCATCATAAATTTATTAACATAATGTACTACATTTTTCTGCTCTTGTTTTAGGCTTTTTCTCTAATGAGTGACTTCCTCTTCTCCCATCCTCTTAGTGTTTGAGATGGGGGAAAATCATTTATGTGCTTGGCACCTCAGATGATCCACTCTCTCTCTAGGAATAGCATTGTAAGTTTAGAAACAACCAGAGGTTCATTGATCATTAATATTTTGTGTGGTATTGATTAATTCTCAAAAATTGATCTGTTTTAGTTATAAGAAGTCCATTATGTCTTGGCTCTTATTCATGGAGTCAGGGTTAGAAAATTTGCATGCAGCATTGGGAATTCATTCTAGTTATGGGGCTTTCTTCTTCTACTTTTTTACTCCCAGCCCACTCCAGTGTTCCTTTCCCTTTCAGACTGTCTAAAGTACCAACAGAGGCTGGCAAGAGCATTTCCTTTTTTTTTTTGTTTAATTGGATCTGCCTTTTGAATCTCTTGGGTATGATAAATGCTAAAATATGCATGGCTTTTACCTTCATCTGCCTGCCTATATCTTACCTTTTTTTTCAAGGCCCAGCTTTCTTTATTCCTTCCCTGATTCTCACAAAGTTGGAATTGACTTCTTCCTCACTTGAACACTTATTTAGATCTCTATATTTTTTTCATTTGGAAAACATAAATAATGCCTAACTCACAGAATTAGTGTGAAAGTGAATGTGAGAAATTGAGCCATATAGATGTTAGATAGAATTGTAATTTTATAGCTACAACTATGCATAACAGTGGCTTTTAGTTTTGGCTCTGCGTTTGAGCTATTTGTGAAGATTAAAAAAAGCACAGTTGCCTTGGCTCTGTTTCCAGGGCTACTGAATCAAACTCTCTTGGAATCTCTATTTTTAAAGGTTTTTAAGTGTTTCTGTGATACAGCCAAAGTTGAAAAGCACTGCCTTACAATATATTTTGCATAAATGTCTTATCTAATTGGAGCCCTGGTGGCATAGTGGTTAAGAGCTCTGCTGCTAACCAAAAGGTCAGCAGTTTGAATCTACCAGCTGCTCCTTGGAAACCCTGTGGGGCAGTTCTACTCTGTTCTCTAGGATCGCTATGAGTGCATTTGAGCTATTTGTGAAGATTAAAAAGAACAGTTGGCCTAGGCTGTATTCCCAGGTCTACTGAATCAAACTCTCTTGGGATCTATTTTTAAAGGTTTATAAGTAATTCTGCTATATAGCCAAGGTTGAGAAGCACCGCGTTACATTATATTTTGCATAAATGTCTTATCTAATTATTAGATAATTAGATAATGTTTTTATTGCTATTTAAAGTAATGTTTTTATTGCTATTTAAAGTTTATTCACTTGCCAGACATATATAAAGCATCAGGTATTGTCATAAGCTCTGAAGAAACAGATGAATCACACATAACAGATGAATCATATGGATATATAAATTCAGGTTTATAGGTTCCTGGAGAAACAGACATGAACACAGATAATTATACTATATTGAGACAAATATGACACATGGAGATATGTGTAGATGTTATATGGACGCAGAGGAAGGACATCTAATTCCACCTGAAATGGGGGTGGCCTGGCAAGTCTTTTTAATGGAAGCGACACCTAAGATGGGTTTTGAAAGAGGAGCCGGGGTTAACCAAGCACAATGTGGGTGAGAGTTGGGAAGAGAAAGGATGTTCCTGAAAGAGACTAAGATGTGGGCAAGAAGGCTTGAGAGCCTATTCTGGGAACCCTAAACAGTTTCATATACCTAGAGGATAGGGTACAAGTGATGACAGCAGAGAGGAAGGCAGGACCCAGATGATGAAAGGCCTTTTGTGTAGTGTACAAAGTATTTTCATTCATATTATCTCACTTCCCGGGGTTAGCTAGGACAGGTATTGTTTTACCTGCATTTTATAGGTAAGAAAATGGAGAGTTTAATTGAATTCCCTGAAGTTATACTATACAGCTCAGCTTTGATTTGAAGGCAGGTTCTTCTGACTCTTGGGCTCATGTTTCTTCCATTACACCGTAGCTGTAAGTGTAAAATATGAACCAGATTTTGAAGGCTTAGTGCTGAAGAAAGAATGTAAAGTGTCTCATTAACATTTTTTATATTGATTATATGTCAAAGTATTAATATTTCAGATATATTGGGTTAAATAAAAGATATTTTAAAATTAACTTTACCTGTTTCTTTTTTTTAGTATGGCTACTCCAAAATTTAAAATGTGTCTTATATTTTTGGCTTGCATTGTATTTCTCTTGGGTGGCACTGGTTTAGTGTAACATTCCAGTTTTTTTTTTTTCCATTTGCTGTTGAATCAATTCCAAAAAAGACTTTATGGCTATTCATAGGTAGCAAAAGTAAGTGGTATGAGATGAAGTTGACAAGTAGGAAGAGGCCTTTCAAAATGCTACTCTGTACAGTATCCTAGTTAATCCTGAGAGACCAAGAAAGGATTATTAAATCTGATTTTATAGGTGGAGACAATTAGAGACTGCTAAAGGCACTCTTACCCACTACACTGGGACTGTTTCATTAATGTGTACCTGCCCCACTACACCCTAAGCTCTAGAGAATCATTTCTCTTTAAGGTATGACACCTTAAAGAGAATGAATTTTAGCACAGTACCCTTTTCTTTAAAATAAAAAACTATCTTTTTTCTCACTGTTGTGTTCCCACCAAAAGCAAAACCTGTTGCCATCGAGTCGACTCATAGCAACCCTGTAGGACAGAGTAGAACTGCCCTATAGGGTTTCCGAGGACTGGCTGGTGGATTTGAACTGCTGACCTTTTGATTAGTAGCCGAATGCTTAACCACTGCACCACTAGGGCTCCTCTAGCTTATAACAGGCATTTGATAAATATTTTTTTTAATTGAATGAAAGCAGAGCCAGTATTCAAACTGAGGTCCATTTGACTTCTATACTAAGAACTCTTGTTTGATTTTCTCAAATTCAACAAACATACAAGAATCCTTTTAGTCTCTGGTGTTGGGAGAGGGTAGGAAAGAAGAAACCTCACTGTGCTAGATTTTTAGCTGCCCACTGCAAATACTTTTGACCCAAGTAAAAGTTAAAGGCATGCCCTGATACTTATCTAAGGATATACAAAATTCTTAAGCTGATTACCTACTACTTTGCCATTCCAGGCCTTTCTTCATTTCATTTGAGTTGAGGAATTGCATGTTACTGAAAAACAGCATTAGATTGAGGCCCTCATAGGCATACTGGTCTTATAGAGAGTCCATTCTTTTTATTACTACGGAAGGCAGTGTTTCAAAAATGGACCATTTTCTTTTAGGTTAGTATGGGTTTCTTTAAAGTGCCACACGATCCTTAAAACAATCCTTAAAAGACTTAAGTATATAATGTTACTACCTTTCTTTCATCCAGAATAACAGATCTCTATTTCACAAACTGTTCTGTAATACCATTAACAGATCTGAAATTTACCCACAGTTAAATCACTTTAGCAAATCAACTGTTTTTTTTGTTTTCCTTTTCTCCTTGTATATAAACACATATGTTTACCATAACAAAACCCATTGCCGTTGAGTCGATTCCGACATTACATAGTTATAAATATAATGTTGATCTACGTTTGTTGTTGGTTCTTTTTTGTTGACCTGTAGATATTTCCCTGTTACTCCTTAGTCTTAATTATAATAATTAAGATGATATTTCATAATTTACCTAAAACTATTCTCAGTCAATCTTCTATCAGAGAAATAGACCTGTCTGTCTGTCTGTCTGATCTATCTATATTTAGTCTATGTCTATTTACCTATCTAATCTATCATCTTATCTACCTACCTACCTATCTATCCCTGTCTTTAGTATATGTATTTATATGTGTGTGTGAGTATAAAGAGATTTATTTTAAGGAATTGGCTTATGCAGTTGTGGGGGCTTGAAAGTCTTGAGAGTTGTAGAGCTGGCTGGGAGGCTGGAAACTTTTGGATAGGAGCTGAAGCTGTAGTCCACTGGTGCGATTTCTTGAGGATACCTCAGTTTTGCTGTTAAGGCCTTTCAGGTGATTGAATGTGGCCCACCAGATTACTGAAAATAATCTTTGGTTGAAGTTCAGTGATTAACCACACCTGCAAAATACCTCACAGCAACACCTAGATTAGTGTTTGGTTGAAATTTTTTTTTATATAGCTTAGCTAGGAAACCCTGGTGGCATAGTGGTTAAGTGCTACGGCTGCTAACCAAAGGGTCCGCAGTTTGAATCTGCCAGGCGCTCCTTGGAAACTCTATGGGGCAGTTCTACTCTGTCCTATAGGGTCGCTATGAGTCAGAATCGACTCAACGGCACTGGGTTTATAGCTTAGCTGGAAACCCTGGTGGCATAGTGGTTGAGACTTAACGGCTGCTAACCAAAAGGCCAGCAGTTCAAATCTACCAGGTCCTCCTTGGAAACTCCATGAGGCAGTTGTACCCTGTCTTATAGGGTCGGTATGAGTCAGAATCGACTCAACGGCAGCAGGTTTTTTTGGTTTATAGCTTAGCTAGGGAGCACTGGTGGTGTAGTGGTTAAGTGCTATGGCTGCTAACCAAAGGGCCGGTAGTTTGAATCCACCAGCTGGTCCTTGGAAGCCCTGTGGGGAAGTTCTACTCTGTCCTATAGGGTTGCTATGAGTTGGAATCGATTTGATGGCAGTAGGTTTGGATTTTTTTTTTTTTTTTGCTGTGTATATTTTCAACCACAACAAGAACAACATAAAATAAGTTAAAAAAAAAAAAGCAGGGGGAATCCAGGCTAAAGGAATCCCAGACTGGGGGAGCAGGGTGATGTGATATCAAATTGACTGAAACTGAAATAGTCTTTTCAGAGTGTTGGAGTACGATTATGAGATATGAGGCTTATCAATGTGTTTTGACAGCCAAACATGGAGTGATGATGTTCTTTATCTTAAGAACTACTTTAATGACGATTATTACCTAAATTTTGCTAAATTAAGAATAATAAAAGATATTTTATATTTATCTTGATAAAGGCCCAATCAACTTTTTAAAAAATTTACTACAAAATTTTTGTTTTCTGTGGGATGTTTGGTACTAGTTTTCCTCAGATGACAGAATCTCCTCTATGTGCATATCCCCCCATTAGTTTGAGTTCCCCAAGGTTGGGAACCACTTTATTCATTATATTCCTCAAATGCCTAGTTCAGATTCTGACATATAGGAGATGCCTAATAAATGCATGGGGATGAGAAGAAATGAGTAATAATTGGAAAAGCCCCTTGAAAAGGTACGGAGCTTGTAAGGTAGGTGAGTCAGAGGGTTTGACTGTTAAACTTTGTTAGGCCAAAGAGGAAAACTTCTTTTATTTTTCCTTTTGCCAGCTCCTGCCTTGTGTGTACTTTATTTAATATTCAGAGTCAGTTCACTGCCTTAGTAGCTCTTGGTCTCATTGTAATTCTTCCTGAAGATTGAGATGGAAATGAGGAGGGCTTGGGCTGCTGCTTGGGCATCCACATTCATGAGAACTTAGAAATGCAGAGGGACCAAATGCTCTGCTTGACCTAGACGGATCTAGGTCAGCCAGTCATTGGTTTCCTGCCTCTCCCTTTGTTCTGTGTGCCTCCAGCCTCCTATCTGCTGTAGGTTTCTGCTGCAGCTGTTGTCCTGGGAGCCTTTATACCGATTAATATAATGCTAATTTGTCCCTTAATGAAGCCATGGAAGCACATGGTCCCAGCTGGTTGATAAGAACTGCACAGTGGCAGCCCTCAAAGTACCTTTTCACGGACAACAATTGGAGTTCAAAACTAGGTACCTGAACATCTTTTTACATTGTTTTTGAAGCCATGGAAATGGAAGCTAAAAGTGACCTTAGCATAGGGAGTCTAACCCCTCATTTCATGAGGTAAGGAAAAAACAAAAACCCTCAGGATAACACTGATGTCAAATTAATAATTCCATAACTCTCGTTTTAACAAAGCCTTATTTCATGTAGAAATAATTTTCTCCTTTATATTGCATATTAGTTAAAACCTCTATCCACTGATTTAACTTTGCCCTGTCACTTTCTGATATGCTGCTTAACCTCGGCAGCTTTAGTTTCCTTATCCTTAAATGGTACTAGTAATAGTACCTGCTTCATAGGTTTGTTACTAGGATTACAGGAGATAATGATTCTAAAGCACTTGGTAGTTTTTGGCATATAACAAGTGCTCAGTAAGTCAGGGTAGAAAGCTATACTGATCCTAACTGACCAGTGCTTTCATTTACAATCCTGTCTTTGAAACCTTTGTTCCCAATTCTCTTTCATTTAGAATATAAGCCTCATGAAAACAAGGACACAATCTGCTTGCTTCCCTGTATTTTTAACACGTAGAACAGTTTTTAACACATAGTGGATCTTAGTAAGGTTCCTAAAAAAAAAAAAAAAGGTTCCTAGGTGGAATAAATTTTGTGCTCAGCTGCTAACCTGAAGGTTGGTGGTTCGAAACCCCAGCGGTACCGCAAAAGATAGGGCTGGTAACTACTTCCATTAATATTATAGCCTAGAAAACCCTATGGAGCAGTTCTACTCTGTAACACATTGGGTGGCCTTAAGTAGAAATCAATTCTGCAGCAACTAACAAGAGTAGCAGCAGATGTTAGTATTTGGTGAATTAATGAATTTTCTTGAGGAAATTTTCTCTGAATGACACCTGGAGACTCCAATGACTTGGAATCCTTTTCTCATTACAGTTGCTTATATGAATTTATACTTGTTTTCATAGTTTTTGTGTTGTGTCCATGATCTTTTCAGATGTCTTTGTTCTCTTCTACGTTATAAATCTTCAAAAGCGAGGACTGTGATCTGTGCTGTGGGAATCTCCTAATAGCTCTTTGTACAGTTTTTTTTTTATACACAGTTAACTGAAAAACCAAAAAAAAAAAAACCTTATTGCTGTGGAATCAATTCTTACAGTGACCCTGTAGGACAGAGTAAGACTGCCCCTTAGGGTTCTAAGGCTGTAAACTTTACATAAGCAGACTGCCATATCTTTCTTTCACTGAGTGGCAGTGGGCTTCAACCACCGACCTTTGGTTAATAGCCAAGCACTTAACCACTATACCACCAGGGCTTCTTACACAGTTAACTAAAAAAATAAAAAACAAACCTGTTGCCATTGAGTTGATTCATAGCGACACTATGAGGCAGGCTGCCTCATAGCCCAACCCTTTTGAGAGACACCTGCTCTGGCTTATCCTCCCTACACTGAGCAGAATAAGCTGCACATTCTTCTAAAATTGTCCTTGACAAGATAATGACAGAATGGGCCATAGATGACCTTAACCTGCCTCTGGGCAGAGACTTAACATCCTAAGGAAAGAAAATCGACCTCTTCCTCCATCCTGGGGATCGAACCCTTGTCTAAAGAAAATGCATAGTCATCCCCAAGCTCTGACCAGCTTCCCGAAGGTCAATCCTGAATATTCATGATGAATTTGCATTTCTTTGTTGGCTCTCTGTAAAAGCCCAGCTCCCCGTAAAAGCCCAGCTCCCCGTAAAAGCCCAGCTCCCCAAGCTGCCTGTGATCAATCTCTGAAGGCAGCACCCCAATTGCCCCTTTCCTTGTACAAGGAAATAAAGGCTTCTTCCTGATTTCCCACCTCGGCCTCTTGTCTATTGCCTGTAACAAGTTAGGCTGAGCAAAACCTGGGCTTTTCACCAGGCAGCACCTACAGGACAGTAAAATTGCCCCATAGCTGGTGGATTTGAACTGCCGACCTTTTGGTTAGCAGCCATATCTCTTAACCACTGCACCATCAGGGCTCCACGCAGTTAACTAGTGCTTGGTAATTACTGGTAACTGTAAAGTCACTTCTATTCAACATTAATTTATTGAGCAAAGACCAGTATATACTGTGAATCAAACTCAATTCTTAAGAAGTTGTGAATTTCTAGGTACAGTTTTGGTGGCAAAACAAAAACCAAACCCGCTGCCGTCAAGTCTATTCCGACTCATAGCAACCCCATCAGAGTAGAACTGCTCCATACGGTTTCCAAGGAGCGCTTGGTGAATTTGAACTGCCAACCTTTTGGTTAGCAGTGGTAGATCTTAACCGCTATGCCACCAGGGTTTCCTTTGATGGCAAAAGAGACACTTTAATTGCCTTTGTGAATGCTGTTCTTTACACTTGAAATATCCCTTTCCTTTCTCCTTGTTCTTTGAAATGACATATTGTTCATTTTTCTGGGCTGTCTCCTCCGTCAAGTCTCTTTTCTTTCTTTCCTCGGTGATTAGCTCCTCCTGATGTAAGTCTCTTCTCGGAAGAAGTGGGTAACGTTTGCAAATGGGGTGATTTGAGGGGAGGACATTCCAGAGTTGGGGAAAAATTAGTACAAAATAAAGAAGGAAAGGATTGGGTCTTATGGGAATATTATAGTGAATATTATGTATCTTAAGTGCAGTTTATAGGTTAAAGTTCTTATGAATAGAGGCAAACAACAGAATCTGTTCTAGCAAAAGGGGTCTATTAAAGGGTGTCAGAGAGATTCTTTAGAATCTTTGGAAAAGTTGAAAAAATGGACCCTAGGCTGAGTTTGCAGGATCAAACTCCCCAAACTGCCTTATAGAACTGAGCACCCAAGGATGCTGCTGCCTGTGCCATAATCTAGAAGCTGTAGAATCAGGAAGCTGCTGCTACAACTACTAGATGCCTCTGACACAATTTGTTCCAGAAAAAGGAATTCCTGTGTCCAGGCTCTCTCACCTAACTTAGTTCCAAATCTATAGCTAGTGTGAGCATCTGATTGACAAAACCTATTTCACATTTAGAATGAAGTCTGGAAAATATAGTTTTGCTTTCCAACCTCTGTAGTATCCAAAGCTAAACTAGAAAGGGGTTGGAATAGTGTTTTGGGCGAGCCAATCTACAGATTCTGTCAGAGAGAGTATCCAGATAGTTTATACCCTCTTTTAGCACCAAATTCCATATCATTTGGAATTCTTTCAACTGTTAGGAGAAATTCTGACTCAAATTTGGCCTAAATCATATCAAAATTTGTATCAAGCTGTGTTAGTTTTGTCCCCAAGCTGGCTTCTCTCATGGTAGTACATTGGCTGGCTAGAACAGTTGGGAGAGAGGCTTCTTTGTTTACCAGTAGTAGAGAGAGAGGAGGAAAGGAGGAGAGTAGAGGAGAAGAGAGAAGGGGAAAGAAGAAAGGAAGAGAAGGGAAGGGAAAAGAGGGACAGATGGGAAGAGAAAGAGAGACAGATACTCTGACTGAGACTGACTTTATCCCCCCAAATGGATGAAAAGTTCTTCTCTTTAGTCCAATTGGACCAACTTAGGTTATTTACCCATCCCTGAACTACAAGAGTTGCTAGGGACGTGCCAAGTGCTAATTGGTTAAGCCTGAGTTCTTGAACTGAATACTGATAAGGAGAATGGGATTATCACATTTGGTTTGGATGTCCAATTGGAATCTACTCCTGGATTGAGGGATGGAATTAGTTTTCCTTAGTACAGTGGTTCTCAAAGTGTGGTCACCTGGAAACTTGCTAAAAATACGATTCCTTGAGCCACATCCCAGTCCTAGTGAATCAAAAACTCTGGATGTGGGATTGAGAAATATGTGTTTTAATAAGCCCTCCAGGAGATTCTGACTGCATGTTATAATTTGAGAACCACTGCTTTAGTAATTATGAGCATTGATTATATGTATCAACTTGACTAGGTGATGGTACCCAGTTGTTTGGTCAAACACTAGATATTGCTATGAAGGTATTCAGATGTGATTAACATTTCCAGTCAGTGATGAAGAGCTTGGCTGCTAACCAAAAGATCTGCAGTTTGAATCCACCAGCCACTCCTTGGAAACCTTTTGGGGCAGTTCTGCTCTGTCCTATAGGGTTGCTATGAGTTGGAATTGATGGCAAGAGGTTCAATTTTTGTCTTTAAGTAAAACACATCACTCTCCATAATGTAGGTGAGCCCCATCAGTCATTTGAAAGCTTTAAGAGCAAAACAGATTTTCCAAAGAAGGGAGGAATTCTGCCTCAAGACTGCAGCATAGAAATCCTGCTGAGTTTCTGGCCTATTGGCCTGGCCTATGTATCTTGGGATTCCAGACTTAGAACATCACAACAGCTATGGAAGATGATATTAAAAAGCTAGAAATAGAAATACCGTACCATCCAGCAATCCCACTCCTAGGAATATATCCTAGAGAAATAAGAGCTGTCACTAGAATAGACATGTATACCCATGTTCATTGCAGGGTTATTCACAATAGCAAAAAGATGGAAACATCCTAAGTGCCCATCAACAAATGAATGGATAAACAAATTCTGGTACATGCAGTGGAATAGTACTCAATAATAAATAACTGATGAATCTGTGAAATATCTCACAACATGGATGAATCTGGAGGGCATTACGCTGAGTGAAATAAGTCAATCATAAAAGGGCAAATATTGTATGAGACCACTATTATAAACACCCAAGAAAAGCTTTACACACAGAAAAAAAGTCTTTGATGGTTACGAGGGAGGGGAGAGTTGAGAGGGGGAATCACTAACTAGAGAGTAGACAAGTGTTAAATTTGGTGAAGGGAAAGACAGCATACAATATAGAAGTCAGCACAACTTGACCAAGGCAAAGTCATAGAAGCTTCCTAGACACATCCAGACACCTTGAGGGACTGAGTTACTGGGGCTGAGGGCTGGGGCCCATGGTCTTGGGGGACATCTAGGTCAATTGGTATAACATAGTTCATAAAGAAAATGTTCTACATCCTACTTGGTGAGTAGCATCCAGGGTCCTAAAAGCTTGTGAGCAGCCATCTAAGATATATCTATTGATCCCATCATGTTCAGAGCAAAGGAGAATGAAGAAGATCAAAGACACGTGGAAAATATTAGTCTAAAGGGCTAATGGACCATATGAACCAGAACCTTACCACCAACTGTTCTGACAGGGATCACAATAGAGGGCTCGGTACAGGGCGGGAGAAAAATGTACATCAAAATTTAAATTCACACAAAAAGGCCAGACTTACTGGTCTGATGGTGACGGGAGAAGCCCCCATATAGCCCAGCGGGCACCCTGCTTTCTCAGAACTGAAGCCACTCTCGAAGTACACCTTTCAGCCAAAGATTAGACAGGCTATAAAACAAACAGTAACAGTATACGAGACCGATTGGGCAACACATGCTCCAAAGCAGAGATGAGGAGGCAGGAGGGGACAGGAGGACTGGAAGAATGGATACTGAGAACCCAAGGTGGAAAGGGAAAGGGAAGAGTGCTGACACATTGCAGGGATTACAGCTAATATCACAAAATGATTGTGTATAAAATTTTTGAATGAAAAACTAATTTGCACTGTAAACTTTAACCTAAAACACATACACACTTCAATAAGACTGCAAAATCAGCTCTTACCTGAATTTCAAGCCTACCAGCCTGTCCTACAAGCTTTGGACTTGGCAGCCCCTGCAATTG
Source organism: Elephas maximus indicus (assembly GCF_024166365.1). Lineage (NCBI taxonomy): Eukaryota > Metazoa > Chordata > Mammalia > Proboscidea > Elephantidae > Elephas > Elephas maximus. The sequence goes on from NC_064825.1 coordinate 44,613,636, forward strand.
CATGAGCCAATTCCTTAAAATAAATCTCCCTCACTCTCTATATATCCTATTGGTTCTGTTTCTCTGAAGAACCCTCCCAGTAACACAGGCTGAACCCTCCCAGAATCCTGGCTCTGTTAGGGAGGAGGAAGAGGGGAATGAATGTTGAGTGGGGAGTCAACAGCATTCACTTCAAAACTGTTAAGTTAATTAGGGACCAGATCATGGCAAACCTGGAATGTCTACCTCACAAGGTTGTTGTGAGATAGAAATTTGGATAATATATGTGTGAGGGACCTGTACAGTAAAAGAAACATAATAGTGGTGAAGTATAATAGAAGAAAGTACATTGAACTTGGGAGTCAGAAGATTGGGTTCTCATCTTTGTCCCTCCACCCCTTTGTGCTTCAGACATCTCATTTGTAAAATCAGGATGTTGAGAGAACTGAGTGAATATATATGGAAGTGCTTAGTACATCATTTGTTATATTAAGTAAACATTTACTGAATCTGAATGATGCTGCTTGGCTAAGTGGAATGAACTTTATTCTGAGGACATGGGGAGGCATGCTTCCTCAGGAATATCTATCCTTTTAAGACTATTGCCTAGTTCTCAGTGATTATTTCAGGTCTCAGGTCCTTGATGATATTCAGATCAACTCTGTTTAATTGCATGAACAAGGGTTTCTGCCTCTGTAGTCTTATCCTGGGGCATTACATGAATTATTTACTTCAGCTGTCATGGGGATATAGTGGTTTCTTTCTGCTTTTATAAGTAATTTGTATTCAGGGTGATGTGACCATACATATTTTATATTCTGCCTTGGCAGCATAACTTAGTCCTTTTTATTTTCTTCTGTGAGTGCGTTTTAATTTGTAACTCTATGCCCTCTTCCCTAATCTGTATTTTTTAGACATTTCACATTTTATGCATAAATGGAATATTTATAAATTCACATTAGGTTAGAGTGGGAAAGGTGTTTAGAGTTGATTCGGACTTACTCTCTTATTTTATATATAAAGAAACTAAGACAGATGGACAGTGTTTTGTCCAAAGTCTTGTGTATCCCTCTTTTTCCCCTCTTTCTATTTCTTGGCATGAAAGAACTTACATCAGGGGTTAAATTTCATTTTTTTCTCTATAATATTAATTAGTCAAAAATCATTTGTAAATTGTTTAGATTTGGTAGGATTTCATTAAAGTCATATTTTACTGTAGACTGTGTATCTGTAGGCTCCTGGTTTGCTGTAAGTGAAGCAGAGCTGGTATCCCAGCTAGGAAGAGAGATTAACTAGTGAAAAGAAGTATTATGAATCCAGCAGAGGGAAGAATGACCCCACCATGAACTGTTTGCTCCTAGGTGTACTTGGTGTGTTTTAGAGGTGCCGGTTATTGGATGTGACAGTGTTGTGTTATTAGGTGGCTTGTGGCCTTTTCTTTGTTTACATTTGGGGTGTTTGAGGAAGGAAGGGATAAAACTGAGTGGGTAATTTCTACTCTGGTGGTAAGTACTTCACACTTTATCTATACTACAAATAACAGTTCCTTTTTTTTTTCTTTCAGAAAGTTACTGTTGAGTGGCAAGGAAAACAGAAACTACTTCTCATAGACTTGTTGGTGCTGATTAAAATTTAGATTGCTGGCTGAAGGTGAGTGACTTCAGGAGTTATCTAGTCCAGCACTCTTATATTATGGAGGAAAAAACTGAGGCCAAGAGAGGAAAAATAACTCATTCAATATTATGCAACAAGTAAGGTACAGAGTCAGGATGGACCACGTCTCAGCACATTTGACTCGTTAAGTGTATTTCCACTGCACCTCTCTGCAAAGCACGGTGTGAGAGAAAATGTGGGTTGTGGAAAGAGCACAGATTTGAGGGCAAAAAATCTGGCTACAAACCATGGCTCTGCCGCTTACTGGCTTGTTCCTGAGAAAATAACATCACTTAAGCGCCAATTTTCTCATCTGTAAAAGGAGATAATGTTGATTCCTCTTTTACGTGCCTCACAGGGTTATTATTAGAATAAAATGTGAGATGCAGTGGAAATAATGAAGACTTTAAAGTGGACAGGGCCAATTTGCTTATGAATTTCAGCTCCATAATTTATTAACTGTGGTTTTGGGCAAGTTACTTAATTTCTGTAATCCCACTTGTTCCTTTGTAAAATTGGGACAGTAATGCCTCCCTTGTAGAGTTGTTTTGAGGACTTCCATGTATGTAAAGCTTCTAAGTCGTGCCTGCCACATAGTAGGTATTCAATATATGTTTGAGACCCTCCCAGAAGACTTAGTTCTATCTTCTCAGAACAGCTTCTTTAAAGGCTTAAAACAAATATAGAAGAGATTGTTCTTCTGTGGTTTTAAAACTACTTTGAAGAGTTTGATTCTGGATGGTGAAGGAGGGTTGAGGTGTTGGCTTTGCTGTTTGTTAGTCAGATTTCCATTTTAAACTCAGTGGCCTATGGTCAGGCTCTTCTGCCCAAGGAAGGACCTCTAGAGAAGGCAGGCTTTGTGGTAAATTAATTGAAGAAGAGGAGGGAAGCTTGATGGATGGGAAACTCAGGAGGGAGAATGGAAATGAGGAAAATGGTGCTACTTCTGGTCACTCCTGCTTGCAGTCCACTGAACAGTAGTATGTCAGGACCTTAGTGGTGAAACCTATTCTCATTATGAATCTCAGCCTGAGACTATAATTGCCTCAAAGGCTGGGACCATGTTGAATTCCTCTGTGCCTCAAATACCTGACCTGCAGTACATACGCAAAATGTATTTTTTATTGAAAGAATGACTATCCGAAGTAGAGAATGACTATGGCCTATCCCCGTTGCCGTCAAGTTGATTCCAACTCGTAGCAACCCTATAGGACAGAATAGAACTGCCCCATAGGTTTTCCGAGATTGTGATCTTTGTGGAAGTAGACTCCACATCTTTATCCTGTGGAGCAGCTCATGGGCTATGGACTATAAAACCCCTTGCCGTCTAGCTGATTCCGACTCATCATGACTGTAGGGGTCCATAAATCCCTAGTGATCCCTAATCTCCCACCTGAGCTGTACCTTGCAGAGACGCTTGGATTTAATCAGGTGGTTCTAGTATATAATCTTAAGTTAAGGAGTTGTAGGATTTCAGGTCTTGGGTTTTTTGGGTTTGCTCTGCTGCCAACTTCCCTTTGCGACCTTAGTCAGACCAGACAGCTATTTCCTTCATCCCTAGTCATTGTGTGGGACCTGCAAGGTTCCTCTTTCTGGTTTATAATGCTGGGGTGGTGTTTGTGTTTCTAATGCACAAGGGGCAGGGAACATGAAGTCTACATGGTCAGGCAAACAGTTATTTCTTCAGAGGTTCCAAGGTTATAGAAAAACATAATTCTGAGATGTTCTTTCTCCCACCAAAAAAGAATATAAGCCATTAGTTCAGTAAATACATACTGAGTGTATATACTATGCAGCTGACATTCTGCTGGGCTCTTTACAAACATTATCTTACCAAATACAAATGACCTTTTAAGTTAGGCTAATAGTCTTGTTCACAATTTCACATATAAGGAATCTGGAGTTTACCTAAGGGAAATGACTTGTCTTCGCTAGTAAAGGGTAGATCCAGGGTATAAACCCAGGTCTTTATGACTCCTAAGAGAATCACTGATGCCATGTCTCTGTGCCTTTCCAGAATGGAGTTCCTTGAAGGTGGGAATTTTGCCTTATTCGCATCTGTATTTTCTGTTTTCAGCCCTGGGGCTGAAACGGAATAATTTTTGTTGAATATTAATCGGAAAATCATACAGACTCAGAGAGTAGGGCATTTGGGGTGAGAGTATTGAGAAATTGTTTCCTTGTCTATATAATTTGCCTGGGGGATTCCCAGTCCTCAAGCTGAATTTTTTTATAACCCATTATATCAAAAAGGAAAGGATTATTCATTACAGAAATCCATAGTGGTAACTGACACAAACACTGTTATAATGTTTTAAAGACCTTATATGTCTCATTGGGAAAATAACACCTCCTTCACTGTGTTTGTCTTGAGGAAAAGTGAAATAATACAAGTAAAAGAGCCTGCCTGAACTGTAAAGTGTTATAGTAAGTTGTTTTTAGGCCTGACTCTACCTGCCCTATCCCCTCTCTGGGCTTTATTTTCTCTCTCTGTATGTACATGGAGGTGCTGAAGTGGATGACCTCTGTGGCCCCAGACAACACAGACATTCAGATATTGGTCTTGCAGCTGTTCCATTGCTTACTTCCTCCATTTATATGGTAACGGGTAATTGATGCCTCTGATGTTCTGCAGCCCCATTGCGCCTCTCTTTTTAGGCCCGTTGCCTGATATAGTTTTCTTTTTTTAAAGCTGTTTATGTGTGGGCTAGTGTTCCCTTTTGAGGTTGAACAGAATTGTGTAAGGCCTCAGGAAGTGGTGGAAATACCTTCCTCAAACCTGGTTGCACCAAAAGCCCATCAAAGTTAAGTTCTGTCCCCAAAGAGGAAGAGAAAGCCTGAGTTCCTTAGCCAGTAGACAAGTTTCTTGAGATCTCTGGGCTTGTTTCACCGCTTAAAGAAAGGACATTTCCTTTTGAATTCCAAACACCCCATTTTGTATATGACTAGTATTCCTAGGCCATTTTGGTGTCACTCTTTACTTTCCATCTATTGCCCTGAGTCTACTCCTTTGGGTCAGACAAAATAAACACAAACTTTGTAATCACAATAGTGATTTTATCTCTAGTCTTCTCCAGCTGAATATTTTCTTCAAGAATTTCTCAGACGATTACCTTTCCTTGTCTCTTATACCATTTTTCTCTTCACAAAAACTTCCTATGGGCCCCTTCCTCATTCTGGTCCTCTGTGTAGTCCATTACTTCTACTTCCTAAGTTTTCTCACTGTTGCCTGAATAAGCCACACATTCTCTCTCATATTCCTTGGTACTCAGAGTTTCTTTTGTTTAAGATGTTTTCCTTTGCTTGCTGTACTTCTGGTCAACAGCCTTCAAGGCCCAGCCCAAATATCTGTCTCTGATGCCTTCCCTGATGCTGTCCGCCTGCCCCAAGTAGAATTAATATCCCTTCCGTCAGTGTTTATGTGGTACCTTGTTCCAATGGCTATGACAGCATTTATCATACTGTATTGTAATTATTTGTTTATCTACCCTGCCTGTCCCTTAATACTTCCTCAAACAATCAGCTCTTCCAAGGCTGGAAGTACCTAGCACATACCAGGTGCTCAATAAAAGAAGAAATTAACATTTATTGATGCCTTACTGCTTTGCCAGTTGCCTTATAGATATTCCTACTTAATCCTCACAATAAGTGTGTGAGACAGGTATTATGCCCATTTAACATGTGAGATAATTGAGGCTGGGATTCAAACTCAAGTTTGCTGATTCCAAAGCTTGAGCTGTATTTAGAACTATCCTTCTGACTCCTAATTCAGTACTCTTTCTGTGTACATCACTACACACAAATTGAGTATATAGATGTGTTTAATGCAATGATAGACAAGAGTTCATTTGACAATGGGGTGGAATGGGGAGCAAAATAGCTCCAGTACTCACACAATTGCTACGTATTAAGAATTGGCCCTAGAGTCATTAATGCTTAATTGAACTATAAAACAAAAAAAACCAAACCCATTGCCATCAAGTCAATTTTGACTCATAGTGACCCTGTAGGACAGAGTAGAACTGTCCTATAGGGTTTCTAAGGCTGTAAATCTTGACAGAAGCTGACTGCCGCATCTTTCTTTCGCGGAGTAGCTGGTGAGTTTGAACCACTGACCTTTTGGTTAGTAGCGGAGCACTTAACGACTGCTCCACCAGGGCTCCTTAATTGAAACTATAGGCAATCCTATTTGGCATTTAAAAATGAGTCTATTTTAGCTGGTTAGCAGATGTAATAACACCTGCCTTTGGGCATGTTCTGTTCTAAAAAGGCATGAAAAGCTGCTTCTCTCACACTACAGCGGGCAAGGTGTGAGCTCAGCTTTGACCTGAAACTGTATAAGTGGTTCTGAAATATTTCCCTTTAAGCTTTGTCGTATTTTTGTCAGGTACTGGTAGCCTACTTTTTCAGAACTGTAGAATCAAACAATTAGAATATGGGGTTTTTATCCCAACTGAATAGCCTGGGCTTTCACCAGGAAGAGCCCAAACACAAAGGACTTTTTTTGGAGTTTATAAATGAGGCCAAAAGGTAGACCTGGGAAGCGTCTCTGCCTCCTTGTTTTGTTGCATGGGGTGTTGATTGATCCTGTATTCTCATAAGTCAGTGGGTGTGTTTTAGAAAGGTAACAAAAATAGGAAGACCTGGGTTAAAGCTCTTGTTAGCCCTTTGTAATTTGGGACAAGTGATTTATACTGCCTAGGGCTATTTCTTTTATGTGTTTTAGTCCAGTGAGTCTTTTTAGCTAACGTGTTGCTGCTGCCCAGGGACCATGCAAGGCTCTAGGTTACAGGTTCTTTTGCCCCCTTTTTTAGTTAAAATTCCTCCATTCACTATCCGTAGTCTACAGATTTGTTGAAATCTTTCATCTTCTGATTTTCCCTCACCTATTTTCTTCATTATTGAGGTTTATACCTCAAAGACTATGGCCTTCAGTATGGGTTACACCTCAACATAAAGAAAACAAAAATCCTTATAGCTGGACCAGTAAGCAACATCATGATAAATGGAGAAAAGATTGACTTTGTCAAGAATTCATTTTACTTGAATTCACAATCAATGCCCATGGAAGCCGCAGTCAGGAAATCAAAGGACATACTGCATTGGGCAAATCTGCTGCAAAAGACCTCTTCAAAGTATTCAAAAGCAAAGGTGTCATTCTGAGAACTAAGGTGCACCTGACCCAGGCCATGATATTTTCAATTGCCTCATATGCATGTGAAGGCTGGACAATGAATAAGGAAGAATGAAGAATTGATGCCTTTGAATTACAGTGTTGGTGAGGAGTATCGAATATACCATGGACTGTCAGAAGAACACACAAGCCTGTCTTGGAAGAAATACAGCCAGAGTGCTCCTCAGAAGCGAGGATGGTGAAACTTTACACATACTTCGGACATGATATCAGGAGGGACCAATCACTGAAGAAGGACATCGTGCTTGGTAAAGTAGAGGGTCAGTGAAAAAGAGGAAGACCCTCAAGGAGATGGATTGACATAGTGGTTGCAACAGTGGGCTCAAACATAAAGGTTGTGAGAATGGCTCAGGACCAGGGAGTGTTTCATTCTCTTGTGCATAGGGTTACTATGAGCCAGAACCGACTTGACAGCACCTAACAACACAACTGTTATTTTAGTGTGATTTTGGGAGGAAGTAAAGGTAAATACATGGTTTTAATGTGCCAGCCTTTACTAGAAGCAGAGTTCATTGAAAGTTAAAGGAAAAAAAATGTGAAGTTGCATTTATATCTGGACTTGAAAAAACACTGCGAGAGAGGCAGTTTAGAATAATAAATGAGAAAGTAGACATTTCAGTGAGATATCTGGGGTTCATATCCTGACTTAATCATCTACTAGCTATATGACCTTAGACAAATTACCTCCTTAAACCATATTTTTTTAAAAAATTTTTGCTGATTTATTTATTTATTTATAATAATTTTTATTGTGCTTTAAGTGAAAGTTTACAAATCAAGTCAGTCTGTCACATATAAGCTTATATACACCTTATTCCATACTCCCACTTACTCTCCCCCTAATGAGTCAGCCTGCTCCCTCCTTCCAGTCTCTCCTTTCATGACGATTTTGCCAGTTTCTAACCCTCTCTACCCTCCTATCTCCCCTCCAGACAGGAGATGCCAACACAGTCTCAAGTGTCCATCTGATACAAGTAGCTCACTCTTCATCAGCATCTCTCTCCATCCCATTGTCCAGTCCCTTCCATGTCTGATGAGTTGTCTTCGGGAATGGTTCCTGTCCTGGGCCAACAGAAGGTTTGGGGACCATGACCACGGGGATTCCTCTAGTCTCAGTCAGACCATTAAGTCTGGTCTTTTTGTGAGAATTTGGGGTCTGCATCCCACTGATCTCCTGCTCCCTCAGGGGTTCTCTATTGCGCTCCCTGTCAGGGCAGTCATCGATTGTGGCCGGGCACCAACTAGTTCTTCTGGTCTCAGGATGATGTAGGTCTCTGGTTCATGTGGCCCTTTCTGTCTCTTGGGCTCTTAGTTGTCGTGTGACCTTGGTGTTCTTCATTCTTCTTTGCTCCAGGTGGGTTGAGACCAATTGATGCATCTTAGATGGCTGCTTGTTAGCATTTAAGACCCCAGACGCCACATTTCAAAGTGGGATGCAAAATGTTTTCATAATAGAATTATTTTGCCAATTGACTTAGAAGTCCCCTTAATCCATGCTTCCCAAACCCCCGCCCTTGCTCCGCTGACCTTTGAAGTATTCAGTTTATCCCGGAAACTTCTTTGCTTTTGGTCCAGTCCAGTCCAGTTGAGCTGACCTTCCATGTATTGAGTATTGTCTTTCCCTTCACCTAAAGCAGTTCTTATCTACTAATTAATCAGTAAAAAACCCTCGTCCCATCCTCCCTCCCTCCCCCCCTCATCCCATCCTCCCTCCCTCCCCCCCTCGTAACCACAAAAGTATGTGTTTTTCTCAGTTTATACTATTTCTCAAGATCTTATAATAGTGGTCTTATACAATATTTGTCCTTTTGCCTCTGACTAATTTCGCTCAGCATAATGCCTTCCAGGTTCCTCCATGTTATGAAATGTTTCACAGATTCGTCACTGTTCTTTATCGATGTGTAGTATTCCATTGTGTGAATATACCACAATTTATTTACCCATTCATCCGTTGATGGACACCTTGGTTGCTTCCAGCTTTTTGCTATTGTAAACAGAGCTGCAGTAAACATGGGTGTGCATATATCTGTTTGTGTGAAGGCTCTTGTTTCTCTAGGGTATATTCCGAGGAGTGGGATTTCTGGGTTGTATGGTAGTTCTATTTCTAACTGTTTAAGATAATGCCAGATAGATTTCCAAAGTGGTTGTACCATTTTACATTCCCACCAGCAGTGTATAAGAGTTCCAATCTCTCCACAGCCTCTCCAACATTTATTATTTTGTGTTTTTTGAATTAATGCCAGCCTTGTTGGAGTGAGATGGAATCTCATCGTAGTTTTAATTTGCATTTCTCTAATGGCTAATGATCGAGAGCATTTTCTCATGTATCTGTTAGCTGCCTGAATATCTTCTTTAGTGAAGTGTGGGTTCATATCCCTTGCCCATTTCTTGATTGGGTTGTTTGTCTTTTTGTGGTTGAGTTTTGACAGAATCATACAGATTTTAGAGATCAGGCGCTGGTCGGAGATGTCATAGCTGAAAATTCTTTCCTAGTCTGTAGGTGTTCTTTTTACTCTTTTGGTGAAGTCTTTAGATGAGCATAGGTGTTTGATTTTTAGGAGTTCCCAGTTATCTGGTTTCTCTTCGTCATTTTTGGTAATGTTTTGTATTCTGTTTATGCCTTGTATTAGGGCTCCTAAGGCTGTCCCTATTTTTTCTTCCATGATCTTTATTGTTTTAGTCTTTATGTTTAGGTCTTTGATCCACTTGGAGTTAGTTTTTGTGCATGGTGTGAGGTATGGGTCCTGTTTCATTTTTTTGCAAATGGATATCCAGTTGTGCCAGCACCATTTGTTAAAAAGACTATCTTTTCCCCAATTAACTGATACTGGGCCTTTGTCAAATATCAGCTGCTCATACGTGGATGGATTTATATCTGGGTTCTCAGTTCTGTTCCACTGGTCTATGTGCCTGTTGTTGTACCAGTACCAGGTTGTTTTGACTACCGTGGCTGTATAATAAGTTCTGAAATTAGGTATAGTGAGGCCTCCCACTTTCTTCTTCTTTTCCTATAATGCTTTGTTTATCTGAGGCTTCTTTCCCTTCCATATGAAGTTGGTGATTTATTTCTCTATCACATTAAAAAATGACATTGGAATTTGGATCGGAAGTGCATTGTATGTATAGATGGCTTTTGGTGGAATAGACATTTTTACTATGTTAAGTCTTCCTATCCATGAGCAAGGTATGTTTTTCCACTTAAGTATGTCCTTTTGAATTTCTTGTAGTAGAGCTTTGTAGTTTTCTTTGTATAGGTCTTTTACATCCTTGGTAAGATTTATTCCTAAGTATTTTATCTTCTTGGGGGCTACTGTGAATGGTATTGATTTGGTTATTTCCTCTTCGATGTTCTTTTTGTTGATATAGAGGAATCCAAGTGATTTTTGTATGTTTATCTTATAACCTGAGACTCTGCCAAACTCTTCTATTAGTTTCAGTAGTTTTCTGGAGGATTCCTTAGGGTTTTCTGTGTAGAAGATTATGTCATCTGCAAATAGAGATAATTTTACTTCCTCCTTGCCAATCCGGATGCCCTTTATTTCTTTGTCTAGCCTAATTGCTCTGGCTAGGACTTCTAGCACAATGTTGAATAAGAGGGGTGATAAAGGGCATCCTTGTCTGGTTCCTGTTCTCAAGGGAAATGCTTTCAGGCTCTCTCCATTTAGAGTGATGTTGGCTGTTGGCAAACCTTATTTTTGAGATTAAAATGAAAAAACAAAAACAAAACGAAAACCCACAGAGAAAAGATATACTAGAAATTGTATGGAATTAGGAATGAAAACACAAGTTTGCTTTTAGCTGAATATGTGACCTTGGCCAAATCCTTTCCCCTTTTGGGACCTCACTTTCCCTCTTTGTAAAGTGAGGAAGTTGTCCCGGGTGCTCTCTAAGTTCTTTCTATCCTTAATATTCTAAGAAATCTGAGACTTTCCTGATTTCTGAAGAGCACTGGTCCTTTAATGCTGCCTTCTATTCCCTTGTTCTGAATCTTTTAGGCCTTGGACTCAGACTAACAGGACTGAGTGTTCTGAAGTCCGTGTGTACTACCTACCACTACCGTACAGACCAGAGCATGGTACCTGAAAAGGGGAATCACTGTGCATTCCATGGCTCTTAGATGATACAGGGTAAACAAACAGCTATTTGGAAGTATTTTACCCTTATTACTATTTCTCATGGGAGTAAGACAATCCAGAGAACCTGAGATCTTTTCATGGGAAGGAGCAGCCTTTTGCAGTGTGACCATGATTATTGTGTGTCTGCTCTAGCAGGAGAGAGAGACACATTCAGTGATGAGCGCCATGATAGAGAGATATACAAAGTGTTATCTAAGCAGAAAGGGGAAGCGAAGAGAGGCAATAAAGACTTCCCACAGGAGGTGACCTTTGATTGTGGAACAATGAGCAAGAGTCCACCAGTTTGAAAATGTGTTGCTGTCTGTCCTTTCTCTGGTCTTCAGCACAACCTATAGGGCCCCTTCTTTAAGAAGTCTTTGGATCCTTTTGGGTACTGAGAAGTTCTTTAGAAGTCTGAGTTAGTGTTTTTCTGATGCCGGCCTGGACTTCTCTTTGTACTAGTGAGGACCTGGAACAGTGAGATACATGTCCAGACTCAGTTCTTAGTGTGTTTGAGGTTTGAATACTGTACGTAGATATTTGTCAGTTAACAAGCAGAAACTTATGTCTGCCCTTTTGAGGACCACCTGAGTGAATTGCTGAGAGAGAAGTATTTGGATCTCTATTTCCTGTCATCCCAGGCAGCCTTGGGGTCTCTAGGACCTAACCTGTTTCAGGATATCTCAATGTTTAATTGTCTTCAAGTATCTTGCCTACATGTTTTTGTCCTTTTGGACATATAGCTGGCTGTATTTTAAGTTTGCCATTTAAAAATTTTTTTTTATTGTGGTAAAATATGTATGACAAAACATTTGCCGTATTAACAATTCTTAAATGTACAATTCGGTGACATTAATTATATTCACCAGTCTGTGTTACCATCACCACTACCCATTTTCAAAAGTTCTACGTCACCCCAACTAAACTCAGTACCCCTTCAGCAGTAACTTCCATCCTGTCATTCTCCAACCCCTGATAACCACTTACAAACTTTTGTCGTTTTGCATTTGCTATTCTAGATATTTCATATAAGTGGGATCATGCAGTATTGTCCTTTTTTGTCTGACTTATTTCACTTGGCATAATGTTTTCAAGGTCCATCCATGTATCAGAACCGTATCTATATGGCTGAATAATAACCTTTATATATATATATATATATATATATATATATATATATATATATATACTATATTTTATTTATCCATTGATCTGTTGATGGACTTGGGTTATTTCCACCTTTTGGTTATTGAGAATAGTGCTGCAATTTTGACTTTGCCACTTTCTGCTTTTTGATTACTGGGGGTCTAAACTTCTTACTAAATACAGACTAGCACAGCAGAGTGCAGAGACAGTGAATAAAATATTTTTATTATATGAACAAATACTATTGTATTTATTATATCCTGCATATTGTACTAAGCCCTAGGGATACAAAAATGGGTAAGATCCAGTTCCTTTTTTTGGAGAAGCAGACTAGTGGCAAAGAGAGAGAGAAAAACACTTTAGAAACTGTTGATTGAGCATATACTATGAACTGTGATAAGCACTGGGGATATAAAGATGAATGAGGTAGAGTCTCAACCCTTGATGTGATTATAGTCTAGTGGGAGTGGGGTGGTTCAGAAGGAGCCCTGTGAAGCAGTAACTAATATGACATACAAGGGAGAATGTGGCATTTACCATAAAAGAGAGAAAAATGACGTTGTGTGAGTTGCACTAGATGGTCTATAAGGTCTCTCCCAGTCCCAGACAGTCCACGTTATATGATTTGGTGAATTTTTCATTTATGGGTAGCATTATGCCATTGGATGCTACCTGTTGAGATTGTCTTTGAAAGTCTGAACTTTTTGATTGTCTTACCTGTAGAGAAAATTAGCTGAGGGAACTGTATATGTCTCCAGCACTTCGTGCTTTTGAAAACTCCTTCACATTCATTTGATGCTGTGTTATCTATATAAAAAGCCCATGAAGAAGAATGCTGATTTTAAATGGCAAACTCCAGTGTGTTACAGAATTGCAGAAGTGGGAAAAAAATGATTTTCTGGTTATCAAATTCTAAATCAGCAATAACAATGGTGGATTAACATTTTCTAGAAAGTAATCAAGGGAAGCAAATATTTCCTGAATACCTTTTCTGAGCTCAGTTCTTCCCTAAGAATGGCAGACTTCTTTATATAAAAGTTGTATAAAATGGTGATACAAAAGAAATATTAAAGAAGTTTTATAGAATGGAGATAATTAAAACTACATTCCAGGATTGCTGTGACAATCAAATATATGCATGTACTTTAGAATGCTTTGTACTGTAAACGTAAGGAACTTTTTATTTTCCCTGACGGATATCTTGGCCAAGGTGTTACAGCTACTTGGTACCCTAGGCAGGTCCAAAATCCCCATCTCCTGGATTTTTTTCTTTTCCCTTTAACTTGAAAGGTGATTTTTCTTGCTTTCTTTTTTTTCTTTTAAGTTGTGCCTGAATGTCTTCCATATTGGATACTTTCAGGATCCTTGGTATAATGAAAAAGAATGCTTGTTTAGAGGAATTCCATGGATCTGAGGTTCAATCCTGGCCCCAATACTAACAAGTCATTTTAACCTCACAAAGTTTCAGTTTCCCTGTGTGTTAAATGGAATATATTAATATGAAAGCCCATAATACTATGCTTGATATATAATAAACACTGGTAATTTTTGGTTATTATTAGGGGCGGTGATGGGGGGATAATTACAGTACAGTTGGATAAGTGTTGTAACAGAGGTCTTTCCATTTGGCTTCACTGAGCAGAGTTGTCTTTTGGTGGGTGTTGGGAGTGGGCTTGGAGGGGAACCTTCTCAGCGTCTTTTTTATAACTAAGAATAACAACTTTCATTTGTGTAGCCCAATACTACCCTGGTGGTGTACTGGTTAAGACCTTGGCTGCTAACCAAAAGGTCGGCAGTTCAAATTCACCAGCCGCTCCTTGAAAATCCTATGGAGCAGTTCTGTTCTGTCTTATACATAGGGCCACCATGAGTCGAAAGCGACTCAATAGCACCTAACAACAGCATACTGTCCTAAAGATGCTTTTACAAACTATTGTCATTTAATCCTTGCAATAATCTGCAAATAGAGTGATATTTCTACATCTAATAAGGAAACCAAGGCTAAGAGAGATGAAGTGAGTTGCACAAGGCCACCTTGTGAATAAGCAATGGAGACAGTTATTGTTTAAGGGGAAGCCCCAACCCTTGAGGCTTTGGGTTTCATTTCAGCCTGACTTTTGGTTTCCTAACAAAGGCTTTCTGTTGTAAACCCAGGAAACCTTAGTTTTGTGGTTGTACTAGTTGACAATTGGTGTGTAAAAAATTACCTGCAAAATTTAGTGGCTTAAAAAAACAAACATTTATTATTTTACACATTTTCTGAGGGTCAGGAAACTTGGAGTGACCAGCCTGGGTGGTTCTGGCTCAGGGTCTCTAATGAGGTTGCAGTCAAGTTGTTACCCAGAGCTGCAGTCATCTGGAGGCTCAACCAGGCCTAGAGGATCCTCTTCTAAGTGCACTCATGTGGTTGTTGGCTGGCCTCAGCTTTTTAATGGCTGTTGGCTGGAGGCCTCAATTCCTTGCCATATGCATCTCTCCGTAAGGTAGCTCACAACATGGCATCCGGCTTCTCCTGAAGTGAGTGATCCAAGAGAGGGCAAGAGAACAACCAAAACAGAAGCTGTGGTATCTTTTGTAATCTAATCTCAGAAGTGGCATATAATCATTTCTGCTGTTTTTTATTAGTTGCATAGACCGACCCTGCTACTAGGTGAGAGAGGAGTACACAAGGGTGCAAATACTGGGAGGCAGGGATCACTGGGTACCATCTTGGAGGCTGGCTACCACAGTGGTAGAGAAACTTTGAGGCCCAGGCTATATACATCATTTATTAAGGAATTAACCTTAATAAACAGGTTCTGTTCCATGTACCAGGCATGGTGGATCCTGGGAGAATTCCTGTATGTCTTTAAGGGATGGTTTCTCGGGATGCAGGGAGCAGGGAATCCTTCAGAAGCCTCCTGGGTCTCATTTGTCTACTGTGAATCTTTCTAAATTGGTAACATAATTAAGTCTGTTTTTACAAACAACTAGACACTTTAGTGAGGGTTTGGGAGCACCAGAGAACTTCTTTGTCACTAAATGCTATCCATTAAGATTGTCCTTGGAAATCTAAACATTTTGATTCTCTTACCTGTAGAGAAAATTGGCCTAGGGAAGTAAGTATACATGCCTCTAGCACTTAGTAGTTTTAAAAACTCCTTCACTTTCATTTTCATGTGATCTTCTCAAAGGAGTATTGTGATAAGATGAGAAATGGGCTGGCCTTGAAGTCAGTGTATGTGGGTTTGAGTTCCAGCTTTGACACTAACTGACTGTGTGATCCCAATTAAGCCATGTTCTCTATCTGGACCCCAGTTTCCTTATGTATAAGATGATGAGGTGAAACTAGAATCCCAGGGTTCTGAAGTAGCCTCACAGGTTCCTAGGATGAGGTTGGGAGGTAGGAAGAGGCTGAGGGAATGGAACTTCCTCACCTTTACTTCAGCCAGAGAAACTCTACTTTTTATCTGTTTAAATATTGATTTTTCTGTAAAATTTGTTTGGAAAAAGAGGTTTAGAGGCCTAAAAAATTGTAGAAACTACTGGACTGAGTGATCTTGAAGGACTTCTCAGTGGAAAGACTTTTCTAATGCCATTGAGCAAGGAGAGGCTTAAGGAATGCTGGAGTGCCCTTCTTTCTACAGATAGAACAGCAGAGAGTGGGCCTAGGTGTCTCTGAGAAGCCCACACTTTTTTCTCCTTCTCTCCTCCTTAAATAATTTTTAACTTTAATTTTCTATCCAGTGTTGGAGAGGTAGGCATTAGTTGCCCATGTCCGCATCATTCATCTCTAAGGTGGCATAGTTTCTTCAAAAATCAAGATCCAGGTCTGGAGGGGTGAAGGCCTTCCTGGAGAGGCAGAGGTCATGAACAGGCCTCCTGGGAGAAGACGGAGCCACGTAAGTCAGCAGCAGGTGAGAAGGGCTGGCATTCTGAATTACGCCCTGCCTGAAAAAAAAAAAAAAAAAAAAATTTTTTTTTTTTCCCTTTGGATTATTTAGACACAAACATACTTTCTCTGGCCTATCTGTCCCCAGCTGTCTTTTGGAGACTAAATTAATGGAGCTGGTGGAGGTGGGAGGAATTCAGGTGAATCTTGCTTCTAGCAGCTTGTGGGGGGTCCTCTTGTATTTGGGTGACTCAAAAACTTATTGTTATCCCCATTTTGGCTGTAGAAAACAGGTCTTTGCTAGCTGAAAGAAGCTAATATCTAGCTATCTGTCATGGATTGAATTGTGTCCCCCAAAAGCATCTGTCAACTTGGCTAGGCCATAATTCCCGGTATTGTCCACCATTGTGTCATCTGAAGTCATTTTCCTATGTGTTATAAATTCCACTTCTGTGATGTCAATGAGGTGGGATTAGTGGCAGCTATGTTAATGAGGCAGGACTCAATCTACAAGATCAGGTTGTGTTTTAAGTCAATCTCTTTTGAGAAATAAAAGAGAGAAGTGAGCAGAGAGACATGGGAACCTTATACCACCAAGAAAGTAGTGCCAGGAGCAGAGTGCATCCTTTGGACCCGGGGTCCCTGCACTGACAAGCTCCTTGACCAGGGAAGATGGATGACAAGGATCTTCTCCCAGAGCTGACAGAGAGAGAAAGCCTTCCCCTGGAGCTGGTACCCTGAATTCAGACTTCTAGCCTCATAGACTGTGAGAGAATAAATTTCTCTTTGTTAAAGCCATCCACTTGTGGTATTTCTGTTATAGCAGCCCTAGACGACTAAGACACCTATCTTTCCCATACTTCTTTTTTTCTTTTTAAATATTTTTACTGTGCTTTAAGTGAAAGTTTACAAATCAAGTCAGTCTCTCATAGAAAACTTTATAACCTTATATACCCCTTGCTATGTACTCCTAGTTGCTCTCCTCCTAATAAGACAGCACACTCCTTCTCTTCACCCTGTATTTCTATGTCCATTCAGCCAGCTTCCGTCCCCCTCCACGTTTAGATCTCGGCTCCAGACAGGAGCTGCACCCATAGTCTCGTATGTCTACCTGATCCAAGAAGCTCACTCCTCACCAGTATCATTTTCTGTCTTATAGTCCAGTCCAATCCCTATCTGAAGAGTTGGCTTTGGGAATGGTTCCTGTCTTGGGCTAACAGAAGGTCTGGGGACCATGACCTCCAGAGTCCTTCTAATCTCTGTCAGACCATTAAGTCTGGTCTTTTTACGAGAATTTGAGGCCTGAATTCCACTGTTCTTCTGCTCCTTCAGGGATTCTCTGTTGTGTTTCCTGTCATGGCAGTCATTGATTGTAGCCGGACACCATCTAGTTCTTCTGGTCTCAGGCTGATGTAGTCTTTGATTTATGTGGCCCATTCTGACTCTTGGGCTCGTATTTACCTTGTGACTTTGGTGTTCTTCATTCTCCTTTGCTCCATGTGGGTTGAGACCAATTGTTACATCTTAGATGGCTGCTTGCTAGCATTTAAGACCCTAGATGTCACTCTCCAAAATGTTTCCCATACTTTTTGTCCTCTTAATCTTCAGGTAAAATTTCTATTTCATAATAGAAGCCTGGAAATTAATGGTTTAGTAGAAAAGTACTGGGTCAAATTCCAGCTCCCCTATTTTCCTATGTGAACTTGGACAAGATTCTTAACCTTTATCAGTTTGTTTTCTCATTTATAAAATAAGATTCCTGTGAAGATTAAAATAAGCATAAAAATTGCTACACTTGCCACATAATAAGTGCTCACTGTTGTTGTTACGTGCTGTCTAGTCAGCCCCCCGACTTATAGCGAGCCCATGCACAATGGAACTAAATGTTACCTGGTCCTGCACCATCCTCATGATCAATTGTGGATCGAACTGTTGTGATCCATAGGGTTTTCACTGGCTGATCTTTGGAAGTAGACCACCAGGCCTTTATTCCTAGGTCAGCGTCATAGCAACACACAAGCTTCCACTGGTAGACTGGTAGTGGCTGTGCATGAGGTGGATTGCCTGGGAATGGAACTTGAGTCTCCTGCATGGAAGACGAGAATTCTACCACTGAACCACCACTGCCCCCCAAGTGCTCACTAGATATTAACGATTTTTTATTATTAATTTTGTTCTTATGTCTTTAAGAATTTAGAATAAATGTCAATTAAATTTTAACAATACCCGTTTTATATTAGAGTAACAAAATCAGTGCTGGCAGTAATTTTACAGATCATATTGTCTGATGTATTCATTTTACAAGTGAGGTTATTCATGCTCAGGGTGAAGCAGTGAATGATCCAAGGTCACCTAGTGGAGAAACCAGCGACTAGTTTGCAATACACGATTCTCCAGTGACAGGAGTGGGTTGGACTAGGCTGGGTGGCTGGGGCTGGATTAGATAGTTCCCAACATTATGCTTAGAGGGCTGTTAATCTCTTAACCATGAGAAGCCAGTGACCACCTTGAGTCTGGATACTGTTGGGAATCTTCCCACTCTCCTGAGTTGTTTCCCCTAGTGTGAATCTGTGCCCCTATAGATCTGACTGGTGGTGCTTTCCTTGACAACTTCTCCTCCCCTCTCCATAAATTAAAAACAAAGCCCGAAAAGAGTAGGCAAATACAGCTATGACCTCTCTGGTAGTGATTGACCTAGTGTGTTGGGGTAGAGACATAGAAAGAAGGAGGAAAGGGTAATGGAAAGGACCAGAAAGCTCCTTGGGTACTTTTTCCCCCCTCCAAAATCGGCAAAGGGCTGTTGTTTTTTTGTGTGAAGAGAGAACTGTAGAATTTTGAGAGTGAAGTTTCCCTTAAAAGGTATGCAGCACAGCCTTTATTTACCCCATGCTTGAATTCCCTCAGCAAAGTTCTTGCCAAGTAGTTTTCCAATATCTGCTCGCATACTTCCATGATGGAGAGCTCTGTACTGCTAAAGGCAGCCTTCATTTTCACAGTTGGATGTTTTGGCTCTTGAAACAAAAATCTGCCCCTCTGTGGCTTCTCATCATTGGCCTTTCACATGGGGACACTGATGTTCAGGCAGGTGAAATGATAATATCTCAGGTCATTGGGTGTGAATCTTCTATTCTGCCTCCAGCTAAGAGGGTCAGGCAAGACAGTCCCAGGAGCTCAGTTCTAGAGCCTCATATTCATTCTCATGTCCTTGTGGTTTTTATTAAAATTATTTATTCCTTTTCATGGACTCACCGAAGTTATTAGTGCTAGAAAGAAACTTACTGATCATATAGCCTGTTCTCATGACCATTTTGTAGATTAGTAACTGAGTTCCAGAGCAGTAAAGCCACCTGCCCCAGGTCACACATAGACATTCTGTGACGGAACCAGGATTAGGTCTCTGTTCTCCTGGTAGCCAGTCCTGGATGTCTTTCTGTAGACAGCTGTCTTAGTCATCTAGTGCTGCTATAACAGAAATACCACAAGTGGATGGCTTTAACAAAGACAAATTTTATTCTCTGAAAGTCCAGTAGGCTAGAAGTCCAAATTCAGGGTGCCGGCTCTAGGGGAAGGCGTTCTTTCTCTGTCGGCTCTAGAGGAAGGTCCTTGTCATTTGTCTTCCCTTGGTCTGGGATCATTTCAGTGCAGGAACCTTGGGTCCAAAGTACGCGCTACGCTCCCGGCTTGCTTTCTCGGTGGTATGAGGTCCCCCTATCTCTCTGCTCACTTCTCTCTTTTATATCTCAAAGAGATTGGCTTAAGACACTATCTAATCCTATATATCTCATCAATATAACTGCCACTAATCCATCTCATTACATCATAGTGGTAGGATTTACAACACAGAGGGAAATGACATAAAATGGTGGACAATCACACAATACTGGGATTCATGGCCTAGTTAAGTTGACAGATATTTTTTGGGATCACAATTCAATCCATAACAACAGCTTTTATAGTGAAGCTGTTACTGAGCTCTAAGACACGTGGCCTATGTACCTTATTTCTGTTGGGAGAGACGGCATCAGTTTAAAATTATGTAGATTTCTTTTTAAAAATATCAAGCTGTTTTTCAACATCACAAGAGAATATAAAGAGTTCTATCCACAGGTATTTATACAGTGCCTACAGGGTTGCAATGAGTCAGAATCGACTCAATGGCAACGGTTTTTTTTTTTTTTTTTTTTAATAGAGGCTCATAGTGTGTTTTGGGGGAAAGTATTTAAGTAAAATGATCTAGTCCTTACACCCACCCCCGAAATCCCAAAGATTCCTACTTCAAGACACAACTGAGGAATCTTCACTCTTATGATGCCTCCTGACTGTTCCCTCTCACCGTTCTACCCTTAGGGAAGTGTTATTCATAGCACTTCTCAGGCTGCACTGACAGTATGGTGTGGTGAAAAGAATATGCACATCGAATGTGTACAGGCAGACCTGGATTGGATCTTGGCTCCAAAAATAATTCATATAAAGTGCTTATCAGAGTGCTAAACACACAGTGAGAGTTCTTGAAATGTTGGCTACTGTTGTTACAATGATTTTTATTATTACTCCTGTCTTATCTCCCCTTTGAATGTGGGAACGTCTGTCTCAAGGGCAGTGTTTTTATTTAGACTGTAAATCATAACAGCATTTAAAAAGAGTCAAATAGAATACAGCAGAAAGTATCAGAATACATTGTATATAGAAAGAATAAGGATTGTTTTGAGAAACTTTTGTTTTAGTTTTTGATTTATATATTTTGTATGTGTGTGTGTGTGTATCTGTGTATGTGCATGAATGCACCTGGGTCTTGAAGTAAAATGTGTTCTGACTGTAGGTTGTAGTCAAAACCATTTGAGAAACCTTGTTTTAGGGGAGAGACTGCTTGCTATTTACATCTTTTGTTCACAGGACCCAGCACAGGGCCTGAAACAAATCTTCTTCTGATGGACTGGTAGCTAACAAGACAAGGCAGCCTGAAATTAATTGGTTAATACATGATACAGACAGCAAGTACGATATAAGTTCAAAAGAAGAGGGAAATTGTCTTGAGAAGCAGTTCAATTAAATAGTTGAGAGCTTAGTTTTCTGATGTCTAAAAGATCTGGGAATAAATTGCAGCTCTGCTACTTACTGGTTGTGTGACCTAAGCCAGGTTATTTAACCTCTCTAATCCTCATTTTCTTCATCTCTAAAATGGGATAATAATTACCTCAGAAAGTGGTTATGAAAATTAAATGAGATAAAGATACTATAGTGGCTAGCACATAACAAGCATTTGATTAATATTTTCATGAGCTGAAGTGATCAAGGTAAGCTTTTTTGAGGAGGCAGGTCTTTGTCCTTGAAATACTGTACTGATAAGAATTAGGTGTAGGAAATGTTTGAGATATCCTGTATGTTCCAGATAGTCTATTAAATCCCTCAGTGTCTTTTCCCGTATGTATTCTTTCTCCATGTTTTCTCTCACCAAGATTCCCACAGTCTTTTTTTCTCTTCAAAGCCACTTCCTGGGGAGAAAGTCCAAGGGATTCTGTTATAACTTGCCTTTGGCCCCTCCCAGAGGCTAGTTCATTCCCATAGGCAGGGAAAAGGAAATTAATTCAGGTTGTGCAGCCCAAGTTATAATTTTCAAGCACAACAACAGCCTAACCTCAGGAGAGAGCAGTAGCAGAAGCAGCTCAGGTGTGGCCACACCAGGAAAGTGACCCCGGGCAAGGTAAATAGACTGCAGCCTGAGAGGGCAGGTCCTTGGGAAGGTAAGCAAATGGAGGGCAGGGAGTGAGGTCAACCTTGTCTCTGATATTACTGGAAAGGAAATCTTGTTTCCAAACGTGCTTTGTGTGTGTGTGTGTGTGTGTGTGTGTGTAACAAGAAAGGTGAAGGAGAGGGAAGGGATGGCAGAGAGAAAGATCAGTAGCAAGTGTTGGGAGGGGGAGTGGGCAGAGGGGTGAGGGACAGAGGAAGTACTGAGACCTATCACTGGTTTAGTTCATGGGAGGAGTACCAGTCTGGGAGTCGGGAGACCTGGGTTCCAGTTCTGGCTTTTCCTACTACTGAATCTCTGCTTTTTGTAAAAATACTTGCTCATTCTGCCACTTGGTAAATTACAGGGCTCTCTAATACCTTCAGATCTAAAACTCTTGTACTTGTCTAATGAAGTTTAGAAGAATGATCCAAATATTATACTGTAGTAGTTCAGACCAGGAAAAGAGAACTTCTGCCTGTGAGTTTGATTTGTTTAGTCTGTATTAGAATTTCTCAACCTTGGGACTATTGACATTTTGGACAGGATAATTCTTTGTTATTGGGGGCTGTCCTGTCCTGTGTATTGTAAAATATTTAGCAGCATCCCTGTCATCTTCCCACTAGATGCCAGTAGCATCTAGCCCCTCTTCAGTTGTGACACTCAAAAATATCTCTAGATATTGGCAGTGTGCCCTGGGGAGTAAAATCATCACTGGTTTAGAACTACTTTTCTATGTCCATGTAAATTGTGGGAATAGCCAAAAGGTTAAAAATAATAGTAATAATAATAAAAATATATATGTATACATCTCCAAATCCATTGCCATCGAGTCAGTTCTGACTCACGGCAACACCATGTGTTACAAAGTAGAACTGCTTCGTAGGGCTTTCTTGGCTATAATCTTTACAGAAGCAGAATTGCCAGGCCTGTCTTCCATGGCACCACTGGGTGGGTTCAAACTGCCAACTTTTAGGTTAGCAGCGGAGTGCGAGCCACTTGCGATATTATCTCACTTATATGTAGCACTTACTATGTGCCAGACACTTCTAAGCCTTTAAATATATTTTGCTCATTAATCCTCATAATAATCCTATGAGTTAGGTACTATTATTTTACAAGCTTTACGGATGAGGATACTGAAAGAAAGAAACGTTAAGTGAATTAATCATGCTGTGGTGGCTTGTGTGTTATTGTGATGGTAGAAGCTCTGCCACTGGTATTCCAAATACCAGCAGTGTCACCCATGGTGGACAGGTTTCAGCAGAGTTTCCAGACTAAGACAGACTACGCCTGGCAATCTGCTTCAGAAAATTAGCCAGTGAAAACCTTATGGCTCAGGAGGGATCAACTACTAGAGGAGAATATCATGTTTTTGAAGTAGAGGGCCAATGAGGGCGAAGGAGACACTTGGTGGGATGGATTGGCACACTTTAGCCATAATGGTGGACTCAAACACGTTGGTGTCTGTGAGACCGTTGTAGGACTGGGCAGCATTTTCTTCCATTGTATATAAGGTGGCCATGAGTTGGAGTTGGCTCATTGGCAGCTAACAACAACGATTTTATGGAGTCCCTGGGTGGTACAAACAGTTAACACACTTGGCTGCTAATAGAAAGGTTGTAGGTTCAAGTCCACCTAGAGGCACCTTGGAAGAAAGGACTGCTGATTAAAAAAATCAGCCATCGAAAGCCCTATTGAGCATAGTCTACTCTGACACGCAGGGGGTTGTCATGAGTCAAAATCGACTCGACTGCAGCTGGTACAGATAATGTTTTTATAAGTTGCTGTGTTTCAGCAACAGTACTAAGTGCCTTAGCTGTAAGTTACCTCATTTCATCCTCACAGTCATTCTGTGAGGTACGTACAGTTGTTATTTCAATTTTTCAAATGGATACCCTGTTATGTGCCTAGTCCTGTACTGAGCACCAGGAGCACACTGGAGTAGATGGTTTTTCTCTTGCCTTAATGATTTATTGTTGTCTCTGCAAAAGAAAAAATGCTTTTTTTTTTTTTTTTAAATATAGTGCTTCAGTTTCTGTTGTTGTTAGGTGCCATCAAGTCAGTTCCGCCGACGCATAGTGACCCTATGTACAACAGAACAAAACACTGCCTGGTCCTGCGCCATTCTCACAATCATTGTTATGCTTGAGCCCATTGTTGTGGCCGCTGTGTCAATCCATCTGGTTGAGGGTTTTCCTCTTTTTTGCTGACCCCGTACTTTACCAAGCATGATGTCCTTCTCCAGGGACTGTTCCTCCTGATAACATGTCCAAAGTATGTGAGATATAGTCTCGCCGTGCTCGCTTCTAAGGAGCATTCTAGCTGTACTTCTTCCAAGATGGATTTGTTCATTCTTTTGGCAGTCCATGGTATATTCGATATTCATTGCCAACACCATAATTCAAAGGTGTCAAGTCTTCTTGAGTCTTCCTTATTCATTGTCCAGTTTTCGCATGCATAGGAGGTGAGTGAAAACACCATGAGTTGGGTCAGGCACACCTTAGTCTTCAAGGTGACATCTTTGCTTTTCTAGGATACTTTTTTTCTATTTTCCCATCAGAACAGTTTTGTGAAGTAGGTAGTATTAGCCCCATTTTGTT
Organism: Elephas maximus indicus; assembly: GCF_024166365.1. Taxonomy (NCBI): domain Eukaryota; kingdom Metazoa; phylum Chordata; class Mammalia; order Proboscidea; family Elephantidae; genus Elephas; species Elephas maximus. The sequence goes on from NC_064825.1 coordinate 44,637,925, forward strand.
GATGAAGAAACTGAGACTCAGGAGAGAGAGGGGCTTAACTAAGGTTACACAGTAACTGGTGGAGCTGGCTGGCATTTGCTGTATGTTTTGTTTTTTGTGGTTGACCATGATACTTCCAATGATAAAAAACAGCAGGCAGTCAGATGACATATGTGGTAAGAAAATACTGAGCCTCTGTGATAGAGAAAGCTGAGAGGAGCTCCTTCTCCTGATCCGTAATCTGCCTTTTTGCTGGTGATGTTTTCTTCCTCATGTGTGTTCCTCTACCCCCAGCTTACCTCCTCATTGACACTGCTGTGTATTACAAGTTGTAATTATGTTATAATTGGCTTGTTTATTTCTTTAATATCTGACTTTTGCAATATTCTATCCTGTAAACTTCATGAGTGTAGAGAATACTCCAGCACAGTGCCCTGTAGTAGGTACTTTATTTGTGAAATTTCTGAATCACTAGGCACATAGGAGGGGAGATGAGAGTCAGAGAGATAGATTCCTTCAAGATTATACAGCAATTTGATAGCAGTTTTGGGACTAGATCTGGTTTTTCCTTTCTTCACATTCAGATTTCTTTATCCAGCGTTGTGCTGCTTGCCAAATACTTATATGATTGGTACTATATGATCTTGCTGTGTGGCCTTAGGCAAGTCTGTGAGTTTTCCATTCTATAAACAAAAAGTTAAACAGCTCTTCATTTTTCCTTTCCATCTTCAGTTGTCTGCTGGTGATGTCCCGAGGCAGCCTCCAACCACAGGCTAAGTGTCTGCTGAGAACCAGGGATGCCTCATTCTCCCTGCCAGCCCAGAACTAGGAATCATGATATCTCCTGAACTGCCACTTCCTATTTCAGTGGTGATGTGGTGGTCATGGCTTACTGGCCGAAGCAGAAAGTAGGGTTTGGATTCCAGGGGAAAAAGGCACTTGGGGCATATATTTACTTAAAAAAAAAAACCCCTCTTTATTCAGGAATGTATGCTGATTGCCTATATTGATATGCTCTACAGCTTTCTTACTCTTCATTGTAAATTTTAGGATCTGCTCATTTCCCTTTTTGCTTGTGGAGAAAAGACACAAAGCTACTTAAATCAGGTGACAAAAACGTCCTTTTATCCTAGTTTCAACTATTTTGGTCAGAAATACTATTGACAAGGGATATATAACAGAGAAAATAAATGTATCAGGAAATCATTTATATATAAGGAACTTTCATGTCTATTTTCTTAATCTTCTAGCCATCTTGCAAAGGTAGTGATTACTATTATTATTCGAATTTTAGAGATAAAGAAACTAAGATTTTGGGAGAAGTTGTGGTCATGCACGTAGTGAGTAATAGGAACAGATTTGAACCTATTGTTACCAGTGGCTGCTCTTGACACTCTACTGTAGTGTGTGTTGTAACAGTTCTATTGAGATGTAATTGGCATACCATAAAATTCACCTTCTTAAAGTGTACGATTCAGTGTTTTTTAGTGTCTTCACAGGGTTGTGCAGCCATTACCACTACCTAGCTTTAGAACGTTTTGTTCTCCCTAAGAGAAACCCTATACCCATCAGGAGTCACTTAACCATTCCCCTTTACTCCCATTTCCCTAGTTCTGCCTCATGAGGTAGGAGGCTATGAGTCGGAATTGACTCGATGGCAATGGGTTTGGTCTGATTTTGGTTTTACCTGCACCAGTACCAATTGCCGTTGAATTGACTCTGACTCATAGCAACCCTATGTGTGTCAGAATAGAATTGCGTGCCATAGGGTTTTCAATGGCTGATTTTTCAGTAGTAGACTGCCAGGCCTTTCTTTTGGGGTGCCTTGGGGTGGACTTGAACCTCCAACCTTTGGATTAGCAACCAAGTGCATTAACCATTTGTATTACCTGGGGACTTTAGGACTAGCTCTTTAGCTCTAGGAGACCACTAAGCTTTTTTTTGTCTCTGTGTTATTAGCTGCCATTGAGTCAGCCCCTGACTCATGGTGACTCCATGCACAAAGGTCCTGATCTATCCTCATGATCGGCTGTGGATCAGACTGTTGTGATCTGTAGGGTTTTCGTTGGCTGATTTTTGGAAATAAATTGCCAGACCTTTCTTCCTAGTCTATTTTAGTCTGGAGGCCCCACTGAAACCTATTCAGTATCATAGCAATATGCAAATCTCCACTGACAGACAGTTGGTGGCTGTGCATGAAGTGCCTCAGCCAGGACTCTAACCTGATCTCCCATGTGAAAAGTGAGAATTCTGCCTCTGAATCACCAATGCTCCTATTCTTTCTCTGTTAAAAAAAAAAAAAAAAGATGAAACCCACTTGCTGTCCATTCGGTTCTGACTCGTAGCAACTCTACATGACAGAGTAGAACTACCCCATAGAGTTTCCAAAGAGTACCTGGTAGATTCGAACTGCCGACTTTTTGGTTAGCAGCTGTAGCACTTAACCACCACACCACTAGGGTTTCCCTTTTGTCTATAGATTTGCTTATTTTTTTTTTTGAACATTTCATATAAATGGAGTTATGGAGTATGTGGTCTTTTGCATCTTGTTTCTTTCCCTTAGCATGATGGCTTCAAGGTTCATCCATGTTGTAGCATATATCAGTACTTTCTTTTTGTGGCTGAATAATATGCCATTGTATGTATATGCCACGTTTTATTTATCCATTCATCAGCTGATGGACATCAGGTTATTTCCACTTTTTGGCTATTACGAATACTGATTCTCTGAATATTCATGTACAAGTTTTTGTATGGATGTATATTTTAATTTCTTAGGTACATATGTAGGAATAGAGTTATATGGCTGGGTCATACGGTAACTATGTTTAACAGTTTGAGGAACTGGAAAACTTTTTCAAAGGGGTTGTGCACCATTTTGCGTTCGCCCCAGCTGTATATAAAGGTTCCAATTTCTTCAAATCCTCACCAAAGCTTTTTGCTTTCCTTCGTTTTTTTTTTTTTTTTAATCATAGCTGTCCTAGTGGGTGTGAATTGGTATCTCATTGTGGCTTTGATTTGCATTTTCCTAATGATGTTGAGTGTTTTTTTTTTTAATGTGTTTATTGGCCATTTGTACATCCTCTTTGGAGAAATGTCTGTTGAAGTCCTTTGCCCATTTTTAAACTGGGTTATTTGTCTTTTTACTGTTATTGTAAAAGTTCTTCATATATTCTGGGTACAAGTCCCATATCAGATGTATAATTTCCAGATATTTTCTCCTGCTCAGTGGATTGTCATTTCACTTTTTTGATGGTGTACTTTACAGTTTTCAGTTTTGATATAGTTCAAATTATCTATTTTTTCTTTTGTTGCTTATACTTTCGGTGTCATATCTAAGAAAGCATTGCCTAGTCTAAGGTCATGAAGATTTACTTCTCTTTTCTTCTAAGAGTTTTAGCTGTTATGTAGTTCTGTGATTCATTGTTGAGCTAATTTTTGTGGTGTGTGATAGCGGTCCAACTTTATTCCTTTGCATGTGAATGTTCATTTGTCCTAGCACACATTTGCTGAAAAGACTGTTGTTTCGCCACTGAATTGTCTTGGTACTATCATAAAAAATTAATTGACTATAAATACAAGAGTTAATTTCTGAACTTTCAATTCTATTTCATTGATCCATATCTCTATCCTTATACCAGTATCACACAGTTTTGATTGGGGGAGCTTTATAGTAAGTTTTGAAACCAGAAAGTATGAGTCCTTCAACTCTGTTCTTTTTCAAGATTCTGCAAGTCTTGCATTTCTTTTATTCTTTTTGATGTTATTTTGAAAGGGAATGCTTTTTAAATTTCCTTTTTGGATTGTCTACTGCTTGTGTATAGGCATGCAATTGATGCTTGTGTATTAATTGTGTATTGGACAACCTTGCGGCACTCAGTTATTATTTCTAATTTTTTTGGGGGGGTAGATTCCTTAGGATTTTCTGTATGTAAGATCATGTCGTCTATGAATAAAGATAATTTTACTTCTTCATTTCTAACCTAGTGTTTTTTATTTCTTTTTCTTGCCTACATACTCTGGCTAGAAATCCAGTACAATGTCAAATAGAAGTGGCAAGGGCAGACTTCCTTGCCTTGTTGATCTTAAGGGGAAAGCATTCAGTTGTTCACCAGCAAGTGCGGTATTTGCTATGGGTTTTTCCTAGATGTCCTTTATCAAGTGAGGAAGTTTCCTTCTATTCCTAGTTTATCATGAAAAGGTGTTGGATTTTTTCAATTGAGATGATCATCTGTATGGTAAGATGAGTTCCTTTATGTGGCCTTTCGCCTTGGTTCTTTGGAAAAACAGCTTGAGAGATTTTTCTCCTAAACCTTGAGGAGTTACCTGTTCCCTTGTTTTCTACCCCAGAGGGTTTGTTACATTTCCTGGGTAAACTTTAAACAACTTGTGGTTTGATACTTTTTTCTGGTCCTGGGCTACAGCTTGCCCTGTGATTGATGTGCACCATGGAGGGATTGGTCAATAGACTATGCAAATGAAGTATCTGTACTCTACTATGCAAATGAAGTGTCTCTGGCCTACCGAGGGTATATTGGTCAGTTTGTGCCTCTGATGGGAGAGCCATGCCTTGAAATTGATGAGGAGTTTGTGTTTATCTGCAGCCAACCCCACAGAGGTTTTTCAGACAGAAAGAAGCAGGAAGAGAAGCAGCTTGAAGAAGCAGAAGAAAGAGAGAAAAGAGAAGAAGTACAGAGAGAGAGACGAGGCAAGGAACCTCCTAAAAGAGCTGTAACATGGGTCAAGGGCTGTAACACTGAAGACAGCGAGAGGCCTAGAAGGGGCTTAGCAGCAGGGCCAGCGGGAAGGGGCCCAGTGGCAGAGTCGGTGATGACAGATGGGAGGGCCAAGAGGAGCCTATCCTGAGGAGGCCAAGAGGAGCCTGTCCTAAGGGGACCTAGAGGAGCCTGTTCTGAGGGGACCAAGAGGAGAATTATCCTGAGGGGTCTGAGTGAAGGCCTGCATGACCAGGAGGAGCTGAGAGATCTGTCCTGTACTGAAGAAGGGAGACTTTGCCTACGTGTTTCCTGATCCCGATTCTGAGTTGCACCCTGTGACTTCCTTAATAAACCACTTAAAGTGTGGTTTGTGAGTTCTGTGTGGCTATTGCAATGGATTATCGAACCCAGAAGAGAAGTAGAGAGTGCTGTGGGAGGGACAGCTGGTTTTCGAATTGATAAGAGGTTGGTGGGTGGAAGTATAGCTGACTTCCACCTCAGGTGAATCAGCTTTGGGCTGATCCTGGTTATTATCCCCCCCTAAGTTAGTCAAGTTCTGATGCTACTACTACCATTTTTCAATATGGTTTTAATTACTACTAATATGGTATATTCATTAATTGATTTCATTAATGGGAGTATGCTAAACCAACCTTGCATTCCTGGGATCATTTTGTGTTTTATGACAAGTGCTTATTGGGCATCAACTATTTACCAAGCCTGTAGGAGTACACAAATAAGTAAGATGTTATTGGGCCATTCGCTATAATTGAGAAGACAGAAAACACACAAACTTAAAATTTAGAACACAGGAGTATGATAAAGACGTATAAGTAGTTACCAAATGAATTTTAGAATGCCCTTATCTTCAGGCTGTTTATTGGGCACATTGCAATTCTTGTTACATATATGACCTCAGGTCTTAGTTTTACCATCTGTACATGGTATAGTTGAATCTGATGGTATTTAAGATCCATTCTAATTATAGCATCTTGTGAGATTAGTTGCCTTTTGTTGGTGTTCCTTCACTTAGGTCCTTCTGAAGAGTTTGTCATTTTGGTAAGTTCAGAGCGGCTAGATAGATAGGTGGATGACTCTTCCTGTCTGGTTCTGAGTGGGGAAAGAATGCTTTACTTCTTTCTTGGTTGGCCTCAATCACAGTCCCATCTCAGAGGGATTCTCTCCTTCCATAGGATTCCATGTTCTGGTGAAAGGGGATAACTCTTGAGAAAGGGTGTTTTCTTCAGCATCACATAAGCCCTATGAGGAAGAGGACTGTGGAAGGAGTTGGGAAGACATGTTTCAGGTCTCAGCTATACCTTTAACTCATTGTTAAACATTGGACAGGTCAATTCACCCTATTCATGCTCAGTTGTCTCGTCTGTTGGAAGTACATGTTTGAGGTCTTAGCTGTACATTTAACTCACTGTTAAACATTAGGCAGGTCAATTCATTCTATTCATGCTTCAATTACCTCCCCTATCAAATTGAAAAGGGAATACCACTTCTATTGCAGAGTTTCTCAGAGTGATATGAGGTATATGTGAGATCCTACACGATGCATACAAAACTGTATACACGTGATTTATTTACAAAAAGTAAAGTTGAAGTAATAATAGCTACACTTTGAGCCCCTACTGTGTTCATGGCACTTTTGATAGGTGCTTTAGACATTGTTTTCCCAAAACTTCCCAACAATAATTTTATCCTCATTTGATAGATAAGGAAATTCCAGTTAAGAGAGGTTACTTGGGCAAAGTTAGGAATCAAAACAAGATCTAACTCTGGAGTCCGTATTATTTTTATTTTATTTTGCTGCTTTTTGGTGAGCAGATCTTTCTCCTCTCTCCCCCTCCCCTTGTTTTGAAAGGATCTAAGGAGTGTGGGTCACACTGATCCATTTTAAGGAAGGATAAAATTTGCCGTTGTTGGCAGTCACAGCTTGTCCTTACATTAGAAAAAGGACTGAACTTTGGAGGAGACACTAGGTCTGAAACTAATTTAGTCTCTGGTTATTCAGACGCTCATAGGATGGGGCCAAAATGGAAGCAAGGAATCTTAGAATAACAGGGTTATTATGTCAGTGCTGAAGGAACCTTTGAGGTCATTAAGCTTTGTCCCCATTAGATGGGGGAGCCTCTTAATATGCTGTTCCTCACCAAAGAGACACGTGTCCTCTAAACCTCATCTTAACTCCATTAAAAAGCTTGTCTTCTTCTACTCTTTCTTCTTCCATAACCCTTCACATTTGAGTCATCACCAGACACATATGCTTCTAGTTCTTAGAAGACTATTTTCTCTAGTACAATATGAGCTTTATATAGCAGAAAGGAAGTACTAGGATGAGTGTCTAGGCTCATCCTTACCTTTACCTTAACTGTGTGATCCTGAAAATATATATCTTCCTTTCCTACTCCCACTGCTACTGCTCTATTCCAGAGCCTCCTCATCTCATTTATTCTTTTTCATTTTGAAAATTTTTGATACAATCACAAACTTTATTTTTCTGGATCTTTCGAGTCGTCTCTTTAGTCTCCTTAGTTTCCTTAATCTTTCCTTGACTTTGATGACCTAGTCACTTTTGAAGATTATAGGGCAATTATTTTGTAGAATATCTGATGTTTTCTCATCACTAGTTTTGGTTATGCATCTCTGGTAGGAAGTATTCCAGAACTGATACTGTGTTCTTCTCATTGCATCATTTAAAAAAAAAACTCAAACCTGTTGCCATCCAGTTGATTCTGACTCATAGCGACCCTACAGGACAGAGTAGAACTGCCTCATAGGGTTTCCAAGGAGCGGCTGGTGGATTTGAACTGCCAGCCTTTTGGTTAGCAACTGTACCTCTTAACCACTTTACCACTCATTTCAGGTAGTGATTAATTCAACCTGTCTCATTACTGTTGATGTTCGCTTTGGTAATGTGCTTAAGATGGTGTCTGCCAGGCTTCTCCACCGTCATAGTACTGTTTTCTCCTTTATACTTACTCAATATATGTTTTTTTTGGGAGGTATGATGAAACTATGTAAATATATCTATCCTTGTTAAACTTTCAATATATTTAATTATTTTTATCTGTATGGATGCATGGTATCCTATTTTATTCAGTGGTTAATAATCTATTGCTAACATTATTTTGATGCTCAAATTGTCCCTGATACGGCCATTCAAGCTGGCTCCTGTCTACTTCTGACATGTCCCTATCATTCTCTGAGCACTTCTTTGCTTTCTGGCCGAACAAGATGTTCTAGGCATATCTTGAACTTACTCTGCCCCAGCCCTGGAATCAGCCATTTCATCAAAGAACCCTAGTTTCTGTTAGTGTTAAGTGATATTTAGAAGTCATGATCTGGCTGCTAGGTGTGCTGATTGCTATTGGACTATTGGTGCTACCAGGTCCTTTCATTAGACATAGTGAGGAAATGAAGTTCTGACTCCCTATTGCAAGCCCCTCCCCCGCGCCCCATGTGGATGCCTTCCTTGTGCTGCTTGGGTTCTAGCATACTACACAAGGCTACTCCTGCATGAGGACTTGGGCTCTGACATCTCATACTAAGCCTCCCCCATGCATACATGCCTTTCTCATCCTACTTGGGCTCTGATTCTCCTTGTCCCCTCACAGTGTAAACACCTTACCCTACTCAGGCTCTGATACCAGATATTATTGGTCTACCCTCGTTCTCTCTTAACTATGATAACATAATAGCTTCTTAACTGGTCTTTCTGTTTCCATTCTCCCTGCACCTTTCACAGTTCTTCTGGAGTGATCTTTCTAAAATATAAGTCAAATCATGCTGCGGCTTAAAAACTTAATCGTTAGTTCCCCTTTGCTTATAGAATATATTTCAAGTCCTTCGGCTGGCATTCAGAGCCTTCTAGACTCTGAACCAAATGTGCCACCTTTCCCGCCTCATTTCTTATTAATTCTCTGTGTACTCTACACTTCAACCATGCCCGTTGCCATTCCTTAGATGTACCCCAGTGCATTTACTCCTCCAGTTTTTGTTTTTGTCCTCTTCTCTGCCTGGCTTAGCCACCTTCTTTCTTCAGTATCTGACAAAATCCATTTTGAGTCCTGATTCAATTGTCTGGTGTTGCGTGCCAGTATAGTTAGAAGGGCACCCATATGGGGAGGAGGTGACTTGGCGAAGCTTTTTCTGATCTCCATAGTCAGAAATAATACCATTTTTTCCTATTTCTGAGTAAGTACTTCATTCTTCCTGTTGTCATGATTAACTCTTTACATTCTGCTCCTTGAATGCACCCAACACAGGTCATTGCATCTAGTAAACATTCAGGGAAGGCTGATGGAACTTGTTGAGTGAATGAATTCTGAGTGTTTGAGATTACTGCAACAGTGAGTCTCTTGCTTTCGTTTGAAGTCCATTCATAAACCTCACTGAGGCCCAAGAGACTCTTGACTACAGGAAAGGGTTTGGGCCCTAGCACTGCTGGATCTAGATGCCTGCCCTATGCCAGAGCTCTTTCTGAGAAAATTATTTACTCACATTGCTGTCCTTCTCTTTTGTAAATTCCAAATATGTCCTTTAAAAAAAATTCCTGACACACTCATCCCAAATAAAAGAATTCTTGGTTACAGGCATATGGGTATTTAAAGTTGTAAATAGCAGCTTTATCACCCTACCAAAAAAGCCTGCCTCAAACTGTCTGAAGGCCAGTATCTTAACAACGCGTGTCTTCTGATAGCCTGTCTGCCATTCCGTCTGTCTCTGGAGAGGCATTTAGACGGAAGTGTCCGTTTCAGGCTTTCTCAGTGACTTACAAATCTGTACTGTTCAGGGCTGTGTAGGTGCTGTAGGGAGAGGGGAAGCATCACCCCATAACCCATTGCAGTCAAGTGAATTCTGACTCATAGTGACCCTATAGACAGAGTAGAACTGCCTCATAGGGTTTCCAAGGCTGTTTTTTTTTTTTTTTTTTGCTCTTTATGGAAGCAGATTGCCACATCCTTCTTCCATGGAGCAGCTGGGAGGTTCAAACCACCAACTTTTTAGTTAGCAATCGAGTGCTTAATCACTACATGTCCAGGGCTCCTTGGAAGCATCGCAGTGTAGGTTTCTTGTAGAATTTGAGTATAAACAAAGAAAGAGAAAGATAGGGAACTGTATTTTCTTAGGTCTCATTACCAACCTCACTTATTCCAGCCATAGTATAGCGTCTTGATCCTCTCCTGCTTATTCCCTCCTCCAGGCCTTTGTCCAGACTTTTCTTTCTTTCTTTGCTGAGTTTGAACTGTTGAACTTCCAAGCCTACGCTCTTTTTCATGTTTTATAATCATAGCAATGAATAGTAAAAACAAAGGATCATTCACTTTTGCTTTTCCTATCCGGTGCTCAGTTGAGTTTAGAATAATTTTAAAGTTGAGGTCAGGAACACTTTCTAATATACATATTGAATTTTTGGCTTAACCTATTGAGGTGTGGCACTACAGAAGTTGGAGTCTTACCTACAAGATTGTTAGTTTGATTTGGCCTGAGAGACAATGGGAATGCTCCCAACCCAAGATGATCACCCTTCCATCTGCTTAGTGATAACTGAAATTAAAGAGGAATAAGGCTTTTATTCTATAATTGTTTGGAAAGCAGCAATGAAAGATTTTATTTTTAAATAATTTTTATTGTGCTTTAAGTGAAAGTTTACAAAAATCAAGTCAGTCTGAAAAATCTTTAGACTTGTGATGGACCTAAGTTCTAATTCCAGCTCTATGATTTACTAGGGTTGCAGCCTTTGGTTAAGTGTTCAGCTCTCTGTGTTATGTTTTCTCCTTTTTAAGATGAGAATAATAAAGCCATTTTTAGGGCTATTGTGAGGATAAGTATGATTCTCCTAGTGTAGACTCTGGTTTTGACTTTGCCACCAACAGCGGGAATCATCAACCTATGCATTTTCTCTAGCCTAATATATCATTTCACACTTCTTAAGCCACGTTTACTTATATCATCTTATGTGATCTTCATAATGTGCTCAAAGAGGGAAAGATAGTGTGATTACTCCCACTTAGCAAATGAGGAAATTGATGCTCAGAGAAGTTAAGTGGCTTATTTGAGGGCCAGAGACCTTTTACTCCTAGTCCAGGACTGTTTCTCTTGTACACTGACCAGTCCTCATAGGAGAGGGTAGGATGGTAAAATGAACCCTGTATTGAAGTCAGGGATACCCTGATTATAGAGTTAGCTAGGAGAGTTTGGGAAAGTCACCTGTTTCTACTCTATTAAAATGTAAATGCTAACTGTTCTGCCTAACTTGCTTTGGTTTGTTTATTCAGCAAACAATTAGTGAACATTTACTATGCCATACGCTGCGCTAGGCTTGGTACCTTCCCTCAAGCTGCACATACTTCACTATGGAGAAGAGATAATCAGCATGAGTGAGAAGGGTTATAGGTGGGGTGTGTATGGTGGGGAGTGGTAGTGGTGGTCCAGGAAAGTGCCAGAGAGATGGTTTTGAGGCTGGGCCTTGCTTTTGAGGAGAAATCTCACAGGGTTGTATGTGAGAATAAAATTGGTTAATAAGTCTGAACGTGCTTTGTTAGTTATAAAGATTTACATAAATGTTAGGGATTGTCATATCTTTCAGAAGATACTTCTTTTCTAGAAACTTTAGCTGCCCTAGTGGAACACCATGGTTGGAGTCTAAGTTTAACTAAAGAAGGAAGAAAGATTTTAGTAGCTAGAAATATCGAGAGCTCATTAAAAAAACATAACAGCAACTGAAAAAAACCAACCTGTGTCTCAAGTTTTTTGAGCCTAGGAGTCCTTAAAATGGGGCTATGCCTATTATAACTGTCTTCTGCTTTGATGAGGCAGTGGACCTCCAAACTGCTCTTGGTTTTTAAACAACCGATTTATAATTATTTTTCTTCTTAAAGCCACTCGTGCTGCTGCAGCATTTAAAATATTTCGGAGAGATCTTTAAGGCAGCCTTGGGAACAAGCATATGTCCTGGGGTATAAAATCAATCAGGCCCAAGACAAAGAGAAATTGGGTAGCTGGGCCAAAAGTTATGTAATGTGCCTATTTTTTAGACTTGTCTGGGCTCAGTAGATAAAATTATGAAGAGCCTTCTGTGTACTAGGGCTTGTACTAGGTACTGAGGGAACAGAGGTGAATTAAACAATCCCTAACCAAAGGAACTGGTAGTCTGGGTGGAAATATAAGACTTGAAAAATTTCAATAGCATATGGTAAATAACACAATAAAAGTTTTCATGAGGTGCTATAAGATCCTAAAGGCGAAGTACCTATTCCAGCCTTTGGGCAAGGATAATGTCAGGGATGGCAAGTTAGAGGAGGTGACATCTGAAGAGTTTGCCAGGAAACAAAGGAAGGTAATGGGACATAAGGGTGTTTCAAGCAGAGGTAACAGGGTGGACAGATGCAGGGAGGCTTAGAGTAATACCTGGTATTAAAAATATTCAATAACTAAGAGATAAATTCCTCAGAATTCAATGCTGGGATATAGTAACTAAAAAGACTACGTATTGGTCCCCATTTAGGGAAGATAGTGAATGTACTTTTGGTTTGTTAGGGTTAGTTACAATGTGTTAGGCTGGACCTTTTTTTTTTTGTTTTTTATTGTGCTTTAAGTGAAAGTTTACAAATCAAGTCAGTCTCTCACACAAAAACCCATATACACCTTGCTACGCACTCCCAATTACTCTCCCCCTAATGAGACAGTCTGCTCTCTCCCTCCACTCTCTTTTCGTGTCCATTTCGCCAGCTTCTCATCTCACCTTCAGGCAGGAGATGCCAACATAGTCTCAAGTGTCCACCTGATCCAAGAAGCTCACTCCTCATCAGCATCCCTCTCCAACCCATTGAGGCTGGACCATTTTTTAAAAAAACAATTTACATATGGAGAAAAAGGTATAAGTAAGGGATAACTGAAATGGATAGTTGTCATTGCTGCACAGCATTTTGTGTTCTCCATTTCATGAGTCTTGTTTGGGCAAAGATATTATCCCCTAACCAAACCGAACCTGTTGCCATTGAGTTGATTCCAGCTCATAGCAACCCTATAGAAATTTAGATGCTTGCTTCCCAGCTTCCCTGCTGCTAGGGCACAGGCAATGACCTAGGATTCACCAACCAGATGTACCCGCATTTGGATTTAGAACTTAATGACATGGGAGAGAAAGTAACGGAGAGCTACCTTTCTCTCTCTGCTGCAGAGGCAGTGGTGTCACCTGCAAGTTTGAGTTCCTGGCACTGAAGTGGCATTGCTGCTAGTGGCTGCTGGCTGAAGTTGAATTATTGCCCAGAAGTGGCATTCTAGCATTTCATGGTTAGCAATTTCTGCAGGGGTTCCTCACTGGACTAGTTAGTTCTTCAGTGAAGCTTTGTGCTTTTTCCTAGAAATTTAGCCTCAAGCCTGTTTCTCCATCCTTCCTCAAGCTTCTGTGAACCACCCAATGTCCTTTTCTTTTTTTGTAAATTCATTTTTTTTTTTGCTTAATCAGCTAGGATCTGGTGCTTATATCCAAGAATCATTTGACTCAGTTTGGCAAACTGCAGCCTTTGGGCCAGACCAATCCAGCCCATTGCCTGTTTTTGTTAATAAAAGCTTTACTGGGCTATATGCATACCCATCATTTACATGTTGTCTGTGCTGCTTATGTGTTACAAAGGCAGAGTTGAGTAGTTAAGACAGGGACTATATGGCCTGCAAAGCCTAAAATATTTACTAATAGACCCTTAAAAAAAAAAAGTTTTCTAACCTCTGCCTTAACTGCAATATTCTAGATCAGACTTTCTCGACAGCACCACTATTAATATTTTGGACTGGATAATTTTTTGTTATAAGGACTGTCCTGTGCATTGTAGGATGTTTAGCAGCAATCCCTGCCAGTTATTTCAACCAAAAATTTCTCTATACATTGCCAGATGTCCCCTGGGGAGCCAAATTTCCAACTTTCCCTTCCCTGTTGAGAACCACTGTTCTAGGCAAGGTGGTAGCAGTGAACGTAATGACAAGTGATTGGATTGTAGATATGTTTTGAAGGTAGATTTGACAGGATTTGCTGATATATTTGATGTGGATTGAGGAAAAAAGTAGAGTCAAAGATGAATCAAAGAGTTTTGCCTTGAGAAATTAAAAGAATAGAGTTGCCATTTATTGAGAGGAGAGCAACTGTAGGAGGAACAGATTTTGAACCTGTTAAATGTGACTGTCAGTGATATAGCATTGTCTCCTATTGTCCTGAGAAATGTTTTGATTCTTAAGGGTAAGTGTTAGGTCTTCTCATCTTTTCATCCCTAGTGACTGGCACTGTGTGTTGCACGTAGAACATGCTCAGTATATGGTAATTGAATGATTGACAAGGGTACTATTTCCTTGAATGACTGGATTATTTACTATTTCCTAAACAGAGCTCAACAACAACAAACAGAGCTCATGCTTTTTGATCCGTTGAGCCTTTGCTTTTGTGGTTCCCTTAGTCAGGAATTCTCTACTCTATCCTCAACCTTAATACCTCTTGACTAGGAGAATTCTATTCCTTCTTCAATACCCAGCCCAGATACTGCCTTTTCCGTGAAGCTTCCTCTGGTTCTACTGATGTAATTAATCTCTCCCTTCTCTATGCTTCTTTGCCTTGTTTGAACTTCAAGTCTATTTTGATTTATGATTAGTTGCTGTATGACTGACTACCACGAAGTAGATTCTACTTTTTTTTTCTTTTTTGCACTTCTCTTCCTCTTTTGCTTATTTCCTTAATGACTGTATTTTGTAAGCTATTATTATTTATTTTATCTCCTAATCTTATTTCTTAGAGAGGCCTTCATACGCAACTAGCCCTGCCATCTAACTGCTATAAGAAAGACTGGCATATTAGATGACTTTTAATACCAAAATCATCATCATTGAATGACTTACTACCACATTTAACTGGTGATGTCAAAATATTATAATTCTCATTCAAATAAATATGTTGTTCTTAAAATTATTTGTAGCTGTTGTTGTTGTTAGGTGCCATCAAGTTGGTTCCACTTCATAGCGACCCTGTGTACAACACTGCCCAGTCCTGTGCCATCCTCACAATCATTGTTATGCTTAAGCATGTTGTTGCAGTCACTGTGTCAACCCATCTCATTGAGGGTCTTTCTCTTTTTTGCTGACTCTCTACTTTACCAAGCATGGTGTTCTTCTCCAGGGACTGATCCCTCCTGATGTCCAAAGTATGTGAGACGTATCTACAAAAGAATAAAATAAAAACAATCATCTTCAAACACTACAGGCGGTGCAATCACAGTAGTCATACATAAGCCCTTAGGTTGAAAGCTGTAGTGTCTAAATAACCAAGTTTACTAATTATTACTGATCATTGACCTTTATAGAGTGTTACCAGGGGTTGCAAACTCATTTGCCTACAGAGACCAAGGGTGTGAAATAAAAGGGCCTGGTCAGACCTAAGAAAACTACATAGACAAAGCATTGCTGGCCATGGTCTGTGGTTTGAAAGAATAATTTGTGTATTATTTACTTTGTAAAACAAAGGACTATACAAATGCAAGGAGTTATTGCACTTGAGGCAAGTTAACTGCTAAGTAGTTGTGTAAGCTTAGGCAAGTCATTTGACTTCTCTAGGATTTAATTTCTTTCTTAGGATGTACAGCTTGGTCTCTATGGGCCCTTCTACCCTATTTGATTCTGCTTTTTTCTTTTCTTTAGCTCACAGTTTCTTTCTTAATTGTAAGCTTATTAGCTCTCAGTAATAAATAAAGCTGCTGGCATTTTGCCATTATACTGTAACTTCATGTCTTGTGTTTCATCAGAAGGAGCCAAGCTTAGCCAAGCTTCTTATAGGAGGACCAGCCATTGAAAGAGAATGGGGTATGCCAGCTAGTCAGCCTTCTGTAATAAAACCAACATTTTGGTTCCTCCCCCCAATTTTGTTTTATTGTGGTAAAATATATATATAACATTTGCCATTTCCAACATTTTTTACATGTACAGTTCAGTGACACTAATTATATCCATCATGATATGCAACCATCACTACTGTCCCTTTCCAAATTTTTCTGTTGCCCTTAACAGAAGCTCAGTGTCCCCTAAGCTGTGACTTCCCCTTCCTCCTTCCCTCCCTCTCCAGCATTTGCTTTTTCAGAACTAAGTCTAAAATAGAAGATGTCTGAATTAGATCTTTCCAGCTGAAGACATGGGAAGATAAATGTTTCATTGTTTCTTCTACTCTGTCTTATTTGTTTTGTTTGCTCAAATTTTCTAAGGCAGCACTTTTTACAGTTTATATATAGCAGTTTCCCCTATTAATGGTGATGTCCTAGAGACACAGGTCATTGCTAGCCAGTTACTATCGAGTCTCATGGTGACCCCATGGGTGTCAGAGTAGAACTGTGCTCCACAGAGTTTTTTTTTTTTATTGTGCTTTAAGTGAAGGTTTACAAATCAAGGCAGTCTCTCACACAAAAACTTATATACACCTTGCTACATACTCCCAGTTGCTCTCCTGCTAATGAGACAGCCCTCTCCCTCCCTCCGCTCTCTCTTATTGTGTCCATTTCACCAGCTTCTAACCCCCTCTCCCCTCTCATCTCTCCTCCAGGCAGGAGATGCCAACATAGTCTCAGGTGTCCACCTGATCGAAGAAGCTCACTCCTCACCAGCATCCCTCTCTATCCCATTGTCCAGTCCAATCCCTGTCTGAAGAGTTGGCTTGGGGAATGTTTCCTGTCCTGGGCCAACTGAAGGTCTGGGGGCCATGACCACCGGGATCCTTCTAGTCTCAGTCAGACCATTAAGTATGGTCTTTTTAAGAGAATTTGGGGTCTGCATCCCACTGCTCTCCTGCTCCCTCAGGGGTTCTCTCTTGTGTTCCCTGTCAGGGCATTCATCGGTTGTAGCCGGGCACCATGTAGTTCTTTTGGTCTCAGGCTGCTGTAGTCTCTGGTTTATGTGGCCCTTTCTGTCTCTTGGGCTTGTAATTACCTTGTGTCCTTGGTGTTCTTCATCCTCCTTTGGTCCAGGTGGGTTGAGACAATTGATGCATCTTAGGTGGCTGCTTGTTAGCGTTTAAGACCTCAGATGCCACTCTTCAAAGTGGGATGCAGGATGTTTTCTTAATAGATTTTATTATGCCAATTGACTTAGATGTCCCCTGAAACCATGGTCCCCAAGCCTCCGCACCTGCTACACTGGCCTTCGAAGTATTCAGTTTATTTAGGAAACTTCTTTGCTTTTGGTTTAGTCCAGTTGTGCTGACCTCCTCTGTATTGTGTGTTGTTTTTCCCTTCACCTAAAGTAGTTCTTATCTACTGTCTAATTAGTGAGTACCCGTCTCCCATTCCCCCTCCCTCCCCCCTCTTGTAACCATCAGAGAATATTTTCTTCTCTGTTTAAACTATTTCTTGAGTTCTTATAATAGTGGTCTTATACAACATTTGTCCATTTGCAACTGACTAATTTCACTTAGCATAACGCCTTCCAGATTCCTCCATGTTATGAAATATTTCACAGATCATCACTGGTCTTTATCGATGCATAGTATTCCATTGTGTGAGTATACCATAATTTATTTATCCATTCATCCGTTGATGGGCTCCTTGGTTGATTCCATCTTTTTGCTTTTGTAAGCAGTGCTGCAGTGAACATGGGTGTGCATACATCTGTTCATGTAAAGGCTCTTATTTCTCTAGGATATATTCCAAGGAGTGGGATTGCTGGATCGAATGGTAGTTCTGTTTGTAGCTTTTTAAGGAAGCGCCAAATCGATTTCCAAAGTGGTTGTACCCTTTTACATTTCCACTGGCAGTGTATAAGTGTTCTAGTCTCTCCGCAGCCTCTCCAACATTTATTATTTTGTATTTTTTGGATTAATGCCAGCCTTGTTGGAGTGACATGGAATCTCATCGTAGTTTTGAATTGTATTTCTCTCATGGCTAACGATCGTGAGCATTTCCTCATCTATCTGTTAAAACCTGAATGTCTTCTTTAGTGAAATGTCTGTTCATATCTTTTGCCCATTTTTTAAATTTGGTTATTTGTCTTTTTGTAGTTAAGATTTTGCAGTATCATGTAGACTTTAGAGATTAGGCTCTGATCAGAAATGTCACAGCTAAAAACTTTTTCCCAGTCTGTAATCTGTTTACTCTTTTGGTGAAGCCTTTGGATGAGCATAGGTGTTTGATTTTTAGGAGCTCCCCGTTATCTAGTTTTGCTTCTGCATTGTTAGTAATGTTTTGTATACTGTTTATGCCATGTATTAGGGCTCCTAACGTTGTCACTATTTTTTTCTTCCATGATCTTTATCATTTTAGATTTTATATTTAGGTCTTTGATCCATTTTGAGCTTGTTTGCGTGCATGGTGTGAGGTATGGGCCTTGTTTCATTTTTTTGCAGACGGATATCCAGTTATGCCAGGACCATTTGTTAAAAAGACTGTCTTTTCTCCATTTAACTGCCTTGGGACCTTTGTCAAATATCACCTGCTCATATGTGGATGGATTTATGTCTGGATTCTCAATTCTGTTCCATTGGTCTATGTATCCATCGTTGTACCACTATCAGGCTGTTTTGACTACTGTGGCAGTATAATAGGTTCTAAAATCAGGTAGAGTAAGGCCTCCCACTTTGTTCTTTTTCAGTAATGCTTTACTTATCCGGGGCATTTTTCCCTCCTATATGAAGTTGGTGATTTGTTTTTCCATCTCATTAAAATATGTCTTTGGAATTTGAATCGAATTGCATTAAATCTATAGATTGCTTTTGGTAGAACAGACATTTTTGTAATGTTAAGTCTTCCTATCCATGAGCAAGGTATGTTTTTCCACTTACGTAAATCTCTTTTGGTTTATTGCAGAAGTGTTTTGTAGTTTTCTTTGTATAAGTCTTTTACATCTCTGGTAAGACTTCTTCCTAAGTATTTTTTAAAATAATTTTTATTGTGCTTTAAGTGAAAGCTTACAAATCCAGTCAGTCTCTCACACAAAAACTTATATACACCCTGCTACACACTCCCAATTACTCTCCTCCTAATAAGACAGCTCGCTCTCTCCCTCCACTCTCTCTTTTTGTGTCCTTTTCGCCAGCTTCTAACCCCCTCCACCCTCTCATCTCTCCTCCAGGCAGGAGATGCCAACATAGTCTCAAGTGTCCACCTGATCCAAGAAGCTCATTCCTCACCAGCATCCCTCTCCAACCCATTGTCCAGTCCAATCCATGTCTGAAGAGTTGACTTCGGGAATGGTTCCTGTCCTGGGCCAACAGAAGGTCTGGGGGCCATGACCACTGGGGTCCTTCTAGTCTCAGTCAGACCATTAAGTCTGGTCTTATGAGAATCTGGGGTCTGCATCCCACTGCTCTCCTGCTCCCTGAGGGGTTCTCTGTTGTGTTTCCTGTCAGGGCAGTCATCGGTTGTAGTCGGGCACCATCTAGTTCTTCCTGTCTCTGGATGATTTAGTCCCTTAATCCTAAGTATTTTATCTTCTTGGGGGCTACTGTAAATGGTATTGATTTGGTGGTTTCCTCTTCGATGTTCTTTTTGTTAGTGTAGAGGAAGCCAAGTGATTTTTGTATGTTTATCTCGTATCCCGATACTCTGCTCAAGTCTTCTATTAGTTTCAGTAGTTTTCTTGAGGATTCCTTAGGGTTTTCTGTGTATAAGATCATGTCATCTGCAAATAGAGGTACTTTTACTTCTTCCTTGCCAATCTGGATGCCCCTTATTTCTTTACCTAGCCTAATTGCTCTGGCTAGGACCTCCAGCACAATGTTGAATAAGAATGGTGATAAAGGGCATCCTTGTCTGGTTCCCCAAATCAAGAGGAATGCTTTCAGGCTGTCTCCATTTAGAATGATGTTGACTATTGGGTTTGTATAAATGCCTCTTATTATGTTGAGGAATTTTCCTTCTATTCCTATTTTGCTGAGAGTTTTTAGCCTGAATGGGTGTTGAACTTTGTCAAATGTCTTTTCTGCATCAGTTGATAAAATTATGTGATTCTCGCCTTTTGTTTTATTTATATGATGGATTACATTAATTGTTTTTCTAATGTTGAACCATCACTGCATACCTGGTATGAATCCCACTTGGTCATGGTGAATTATTTTTTTCATATGTTGTTGAATTCTATTGTGTACAGTTTTGTCGAGGATTCTTGCATCTAAGTTCAGGAGGGATATAGGTCTGTAATTTTCTTTTTTTGTGGTGTCTTTACCTGGTTGCCATGAGTCAGAATTGACTTGATGGTAGTAGGGTTTTTTTTGGTTTTACCTGGTTTTGGTATCAGGGATATGGTTGCTTCATAAAATGAGTTTGAGAGTATTCTGTCCTTTTCTATGCTCTGAAATACCTTTAGTAGTAATGGTTTTAACTCTTCTCTGAAAGTTTGTTAGAATTCCGTAATGAAGCCCTCCTGGCCAGGCTTTTTTTTGTTGAGAGTTTTTTGATTACCTTTCCAATCTCTTCTTTTGTTATGGGTCTATTTAGTTGTTCTACCTCTGTGTTAGTTTAGGTAGGTAGTGTGTTTCTAGGAATTCATCCTTTCCTTCTAGGTTTTCGAATTTGTTAGAGTACAGTTTCTCATAGTAATCTGATATGATTCTTTTAATTTCAGTTGGGTCTGTTGTAATATCACCCATCTCATTTCTTATTCAGGTTATTTGCTTCCTCTCCTGTTTTTCTTTTGTCAGTTTGGCCAACGGTTTATCAATTTTGTTGATTTTTTTCAAAGAACTAGCTTTTGGTCTTGTTAATTCTTTCAATTGGTTTTCTGGTTTCTATTTCATTTAGTTCTGCTCTAATTTTTATTATTTGTTTTCTTCTGGTGCCTGAGGGTTTCTTTTGTTGCACTCTTTCTATTTGATCAGGTTGTAGGGATAATTCTTTGATTTTGGCCCTTTCTTCTTTTTGTATGTGTGTATTTATTGATACAAATCGACCTCTGAACACTGCTTTTGCTGTGTCCCAAAGGTTCTGATAGGAAGTGTCTTCATTCTCCTTGGATTCTATGAATTTCTTTATTCCATCCTTAATGTCTTCTATAATCCGGTCTTTTTTGAGCAGGATATTGTTCAGTTTCCAAGTGTTTGATTTCTTTTCCTTGCGTTTTCTGTTATTGATTTCCACTTTTATGGCCTATGGTCAGAGAAGATGCTTTGTAATATTTCAATGTTTTGGATTCTGCTAAGGCTTGCTTTACGAGCTAATATGTGGTCTATTCTAGAGAATGTTCCATGTGCACTAGAAAAGAAAGCATACTTGGCTGCTGTTGGGTGGAGTGTTCTATATATGTCTATGAGGTCACGTTGGTTGATTGTGGCATTTAGATCTTCTGTGTCTTTATTGAGCTTCATTCTGGATGTCCTGTCCTTCACCAAAAGTGGTATGTTGAAGTCTCCTACTATTATTGTGGAGCTGTCTCACTTTTCAATGCTGATAGAGTTTGTTTTATGTATCTTGTAGCCCTGTCATTGGGTGCATAAATATTTAATATGGTTATATCTTTTCGGTATATTGTCCCTTTAATCATTATATGGTGTCTTTCATTATCCTTTATGATGGATTTAACTTTAAAGTCTATTTTGGCAGAAATTAATATTGCCACCCCTGCTCTTTTTCGATTGTTGTTTGCTTGATAAATTTTTTTTCCATCCTTTGAGTTTTAGTGTGTTTTTGTTTCTAAGTCTAAGGTGTGTGTCTTGTAGGCAGCATATAGACGGATTGTGGTTTTTAATCCATTCTGCCACTCTGTGTCTCTTTATTGGTGCATTTAGTTCATTTACATTCAGCATAATTATGGATAGGTATGAATTTAGTGCTATCATTTTGGCATCTTTTTTTTGTGTGTTGTTGACAGTTGCTTTTCCCACTTAATTTTATGTGCTGAGTAGATTATATATTGTCCTTTCCTCATATTCCTTGTTGTTGATTTTGTTTCTGCTGAGTCTCTATTTTTTTCTTGTATTTTATTTTGATGTGTAGGATAGTTTGTCTCCTTTGTGGTTACGTTATTATTTACCCCTATTTTTCTAAATTTAAACCTAACTTTTATTTCTTTGTATTGCCTTGTTTTTCTCTCCATATGGAAGATCTGTGACTACGTTTCTTAGTCCCTCTTTATTGTTTTAATGTTGTCTTCTTTTACTTAATAACATCGCTGTTTCCCTGTTTTGAGCATATTTTTATCTTGATTTATTTTTGTGATTTCTCTGTCTGGGTTGACTTCTGACTGCTCTGCCCAGTGCTCTAGTATTGGGTTGATATTATTGATTTTCTAACCAAAGAACTCCCTTTAGTGTTTCTTGTAGTTTTCGTTTTTTTTTCGAATTCCCTAAACTTCTGTTTTTCTGGAAATTTCCTAATTTCACCGTCGTATTTGAAAGACAGTTTTGCTGGGTATAAGATTCTTGGCTGGCAATTTTTTTCCTGCATTTTATAAGTCATCCCATTGCCTTCTTGCCTGCATGGTTTCTCCCGAGCAGTCCGAGCTTATTCTTATTGACCTTCCTTTGTAGGTGACTTTTCGTTTATCCCTAGCTGCTCTGAAAATTCTCTCTTTATCTTTGGTTTCGGCAAGTTTGATTATAACATGTCTTGGTGACTTTCTTTTAAAATCTACCTTATGCGGTTTTCGATGAGCAACTTGGATAGATACCTTCTCAGCTTTCACGGTATCAGGGAAGTTTTTTGCCAAGAAATCTTCTACAATTCTCTCTGTATTTTCTGTTATCCCTCCCTGTTCTGGTACTCCAATCACTGGAAGGCTATTTCTCTTGATAGAGTCCCACACGATTCTTAAGTTTTCTTCATTTTTTAAAATTCTTTTATCTGATTTTTCTTCAAATATATTGGTGCCAAGTACTTTATCTTCAAGTTCAGAAATTCTGCCTTCCACTTGCTCAATTCTGCTCCTTCACTTTCTATTGAGTTGTACACTTCTGCACTTTTATTGTTAATCTTCTGAATTTCTGATTGCTGTCTATGGATTTTTTCCAGCTTATTAAATTTTTGATTATGTTCCTGCATAATTTTTAAAATTTCTTTAATTGCTTTATCTGTGTGTTCCTTGGCTTGTTCTGTATTGCCTCTTTTCCTTCCTGATGTCTTGAAGGGTTCTGTATATTAATCTTTTGTATTCTGCCTCTGGTAATTCCAGGAAGGCACTTTCACTAGAAGATCCCTTGATTCTATGTTTTGAGAGCTTGTTGAGGCGATCATGGTCTATTTCTTTATGTGACTTGATATTGACTGTTGCCTCCAAGCCATCTATAAGTTATTGTATTAGTTTATTTTATGGTTGCTTATCGTGTCATAGCTTCTTGCCTTGTTTTGTTTCGATATGCCCAAATGGGTTGCTGGAGTGAGCTAGCTTGATTATTTTCACCTTTGTAGCACTGAATCCAGTCCCCAGATGGCTAGAGCTCTTATCAGGTATATCAGTCTAGGAATCCATTCACTTTTCTTGTATGAATTCAGCTCAGGTGTCCAGGTAGCTGGTCATCAAGTATGTGATACAGGCTCTGTCCTATAGTTTTAGAGGGGCAGGGGTGATTGGTGTAGGTACCCGTATCTGGTTGCAGCAGAGTGTCATGCTCTGAACAAGGCAGGGGGCTGAGAATCATCCCCCACGTGTCTCTGAGGAAAGTGTGTCCCTGTTCCCTACAGCATACAGGTGGGTGGCTTCTGTAGATGGACCATGGACACTCAATATTTTTGGTTGTAAGGACTGGGAGGTACCAGTTATCCTTGGACCCATGTTGCAGGTGACTGGGTAACCTGAGTGGAGCTACCAGTCCTTAGGACCCTGATGTGAGTAGGTGAGGACCCTGTTTAATAGGCAAAGCAATGTCAAACATCAAACACCCACCTTTCCGCCGCACAGCTGAAACAGTTGTAGTGTGCCAACAAGGGCCTATTGTTAAATAGGCCCACACAGGTCCATGTAGAGGGGAAAGGTGCTCAAAGTCCATGGACTGTTTATGCCTGTACAGGAGCTGCTTCTGTCCTGAGGTCCCCTGGTTAGTGGAGCTGGCAAATTATCTTCTCCCCCAGTTGCAAATTTACTCCTTCTCCAACGCTGGGAGGATGGCTCTAAGCATTCAACAGGGCCTACCTCAGGTCCAGGGAAAACAGCCTCTGAAGCCAGCTTGGGGGCGGGGTGGGGTGGGGCAATAAAATATACGCATGTACCGAGCTTTTGCAGAGAGTGCTCTTCTTCTCTGGTTCTGGAGGTGTGAGTAGGCTGTGTGGCTGGCTGCTTTTCCCTGAGGAAACTGTGGCTGAACGGTAGTACCAGCCTGCCGCAGCCGCCTCCAGGAATGGTGCCTGAGGGCTCCCTGTGTTTCAGGTCTGGTAACTCCTCTCTGCTTCTGAACCGTTGCTTCCTCCCCCTGCCCCTCAGTTCGTTTTCTAAGCTTGCCTTTGATGTTCAGGGCTCCTAGGTTGTCATAAATATACTTGTTTCACTTTTTTTTTTTTTTGGTTTTTGTTGTAAGAGGGCTCGCCAGAGGTGTCTGTCTATTCCTCCATCTTGGCTCCTCCTCAATAGACTTTCTCCGTAGTGTTTTTAATGGCAGATTTTTGGGAAGTAAATCACCAGGCCTTTCTTCCAAGGTGCCTCTGGGTGGAATTGAACCTATAACCTTTGGGTTAGCAGCCATGTGCATTAACTGTACCACCCAGGGATTCCAGGCCATTTCTAGGTCATCTTTAATCCTTTAATCTTGAAAACCTAGCACAGGCAAGGGCACATGGTAGATGTTTGATAAATGTTTGAAGAGATGGCATACATGATAGATTTGAAGGTAACAAAGGCTCCAAAGGAAACTAATATGCTAGATAGCAGAGAGAGAGCTTGAAAGTATGGGCTGAAGCCAACAATATAAAATTGAATGACAGTGAAGTCGTGCATTTTAAATTGCAAAGAAATGAGGACATATGGGAAGACTGGAGGAGACCTAGAATGATGCTGTTCTTATGAAAAAGAGACTGGTGGTTTTAGCTGCCTAAGCTCAATGTCAGCCAAAGGTATTTCAGTGGCTAAAAAGGTAATGCAGCTGTAGACTGAATTATCGGAAATAGTAAGTACAATTAAAAAAAAAAAAAAAAAGGCAATGATTATTCCCACAGACTTCACTTACACTATCATGTCTTCTCAGGGAACCAGGTAGTAAGAAGGTCATTGCAAATAGGACTGAGTTTAGTGGAGGGTTCCTCAGACTAGCGCTACTCAAAGTAGGGTCTGAACTTTTTCCAGTCTGCTGTGTGGTAAGCATAGAAATTGAAAGTGTTTAGAAAACTTTTATAGCAATTTAACAGTAATTTTATGTCTGTGTCAGTGGTAGTTGATATGGAGAAGACTAACACCAAGGCAGAGAGAACTAAAGTGTAGGCTTAGAGTCAAACCAGGGTTCAGATGACTCAGCCATTTACCAGCTGTGTAGTCTTGGAGAAGTCACTGCCTTCTCTCACCCATCACCAAGTTGTGCAGCTTCTCCTTGCAAACTGTATTTTTATTACATAATTGTTTCTTTTCATCTATTCTTCCAATATGTTAGTCCAAATCATTACCATCATCTTTTGCCTGGAACTCTGAAAGAATCTACTAACTTGTTTCTTGTTTCCATCTTCCCTTCACTCTCCATTCTTCATTCAGCAGTCAGTGAGCTTTTAAAAACAAATTAGATCTTCTCATTTTGCTTTACTAAATCTTCCAAAGACTTCCCATCGTATGTATAAAAAAATCCAAACTCCTATTTGTGACCTGGAAGAGATCCTGCATAATCTGACTCCTGCAGTCTCTCTGAAGGGGCGGTGAGGTAATACTACCTCCTAGCGACCATTTGGAGCCCTGGTGGGACAATGCTTAAGAGCTTGGCTGCTAACTGAAAGGTCAGCAGTTCAAGTCCACCAGCTAGTCGCTCCTTGAAAACCCTATGGGGGCTGTTCTACTCTGTCCTATAAGGTCACTATGAGTTGGAAACTACTTGACGGGACATGATAACAACAGGGAGCACTTGAGGAGTCCCTTGGTGGCAAAAGGAAACCCTGGTGGTGTACTGGTCAAGAGCTACGCTGCTAACCAAAAGTTTGGCAGTTTGAATCCACCAGGGACTCCTTGGAAACCCTTTGGGGTAGTTCTACTCTGTGCTTTAGGGTCACTATGTGTGGGAATCGACTCGATGGTAACAGGTTTGGTTTTTTGGTGGCACAAGTGTTTAAGCACTGGACTACTAACTGAAAGGTTGGTGGTTCGAACCCATCCAGAGGCATGTTGGAAGACAGGCCTGGCAATCAGCGTCCAGAAGGTCACAACCTTGAAAACCCTATGGAGTGCAGTTGTACTCTGCACATTTGGGGTTGCCATGAGTCTGAATCCACTAAAAAACAAACAAAAAAACAAACCAGTTGCTGTCAAGTTTTTTTTACTGATAGCGACCTTACGAATCAACTAAACCAAACCAAAAACCAAACCCAGTGCTGTCGAGTCAATTCCGACTCATAGAGACCCTATAGGACAGAGTAGAACTGCCCCATAGAGTTCCCAAGGAGCGCCTGGCGGATTCGAACTGCTGACCCTTTGGTTAGCAGCCGTAGCACTTAACCACTACGCCACCAGGGTTTCCACGAATCAACTAGATGACAATAAACAACAACGGGGAGCATTTGGAATGTGTTGTGCCTGCAATTTGGTGTTGTTCAGCTCAGGGCTCCTTACAGTGCCTGAGACACAATAGGTGCTTAAGAAATACCATATGAAACCACATTCTCCCCAGGCCTCAGTTTTGTTGTGTGTGAACTGGTGTAGTCCCCACTTCACAAGGCTGATGAGAGACAGACTAATATTTGTAAAGCCCCTGGTATACAATTAGCACTTAAACGGTAGCTGCTGCTGCTGAGCTTGCTTTGCTTTGAAACAGCCATAAGGGCCCACCCAGTGTTTTCCCTGGGGCATTAGAATTAGACCTGACACGTTTTGGGGGTGTGGGATGTGTGTGTGG
Source organism: Elephas maximus indicus (assembly GCF_024166365.1). Classification (NCBI taxonomy): domain Eukaryota; kingdom Metazoa; phylum Chordata; class Mammalia; order Proboscidea; family Elephantidae; genus Elephas; species Elephas maximus. Next base: position 44,664,598 of record NC_064825.1, read on the forward strand.
GGGGTGCGGAACCGCTTTTACTGCAGCCCAATCTGATGGAATTGTAGGACATCTGACTTCAGAAGACCTGGAAGAGGGCTTCGTGCAGAGCCAGAGCCAGCTGCAGAAACTGAGGCGCAGAGAAGCTCTGGTTCTCTTCCTTGACTCTGGGGCGCGCCCAGGACTCTGACAGAACCTGGAAAGCCCGGTTCCGGCGGGAAATTACCTCCTGCTGGAGTCGGAATCGATTCGACGGCAGTGGTTTGATTTGGTTTGATTTGGGAGACCGGGTGGTGGAGAATAGCTGATTGGGAAGGTACTTCCTCCCGCCTCCTTCTCTGCCTTCTTTCTCCGCCCCTTCTGCTTCGCCTTTGCTGCCGCCCTGCGAGGGCGCGAGCGTGCTGCACCGCGGGAGCTGGGGCGGTCCAGCTGCCCAGAGCCTGGCCCAGCCGAGGAGCGGAGCCGGGGAGACTGGCTGTTGCGCGGTCGTGCTGGCCGGGAGAGCTGCGGGTCTGCGACGAAAGAGGTCGCCAGGGATGCCGGGGTCGGCGCCCCCCACCAGGTAATGCCGGCCCTGCCTGGGGCGTGCCCAGCTAGGCTTGCGCTGGGGGTCTCCGCCAGCTTCCGGGGAGACCGGAATTTTAAGCCTCCTTTCGTTCCCTTTCTTTTAAGAGGCCCTAAATGAGAGAAGGGGCAGAGGGTGGAACCCTCTGATGATCCCACCCAGGGTTAGGCCTACACTGGCATCAGAGCTCTCGCCGGGGTGTGAAGGGGAAGCTGCGCTTTTGGGGAACTGCTCTGCTGCGGGAGCCCGCGCTCGTCTGCTAGTACCCTTTGCGTGGTGGCCTGGGTGATGCTCACCTCTGCCTTCGCTTAGCTTCTCGCCTGCTGGGACCGTGGAGCTTTTCTCTGGGTCCTGAGCGGGGGAAGGGGGGATGTTCTACGTGACTGATAAGTGAACTGGGAAATGGGAGACCTGGCGGGGGGGGGGGGGGGCTGGTACTGGTTCAGACAGCCTTTTTGGGCCTCAGTTTCTTTATTTCTGCAATGAAAGACTTGATATCCTGCTTGTAACTCTGGCTTTCCCAGGCTGTCAAAGTGTCTTGGAAAGATGAGCAGGCGAAAGCCCTGGAATGAGTCTTGGGAACGTGCCCTTACACTGTAGGAGACAGAGGCGAAATTGGGAAGCAGATCTTGGCGTTATCTCTTCCAGCTAGCTTTTTGAATGCATCTTGCTGGTTTGCCCAGGACCCAGTGACTTCATGGGCAAGGCAGAGGCTGAGAATGCTGATATTTGGATATAGGGAGGTGGGGTTGTGAAGAAGCAGGTCAAGGTATGCTAATGGTTTTTTTTCTGAGCTGCCCATTTCAGTATTGTGTATAAAGCTGCTTTAAACTATGTTGTCTTGTGTGAAGCCCCTTCCTTTCCCTGCTAAGTTAATGACAAGCCTTGGGGCTGTATAATGACTTAATCACTGTAATTTCTTCCTTCTTAATTATCTGGGACCAAGAAACACATGTCAGGCCTTCTACTAACCTACCTAGATTATTTTGAACTTTCCTCCTCCCCCTGGTTTTTCCTTGGTCCTGCCTCTTTTAGCTCTCCCCACTTCTCTTTCAGCTTCCTCCTCCTGATCTTTTCCTGCCCTTCTTCCTACCCACCTATTCTCCCACCCCAGCTTCCTCCCTTTTTCCTGGTCCCTTCACGCTTTGCCTTTCTTATCTCTTCTTCATAGCCAGTTTTTCCTTCCCTCTCTTAAGTCCTTCATTCTTGGTTAGGCTTCTCTTTCCCTCTTACAATTTCTGGTTAAACTTTTTCATTATTAGTAGGTTACTGGTTTGTAGGGACCTTTTGCTGTGGTGTTTTGTGAGATCTCAGCATGCTCTGTTTCCTACCTAACTCCCTTGCTATGAGATTTCTCCTCCAAATTCTGTCTTCTCCCAGTGCCAGTAATCCTTCCTTTTGGATTTGTCCCCCAACCTCTTTCCCTGGGGGTCCAGCAAGTGGGCCAAAACCCAAACCTGCTGCTGTCGAGTCAATTCCGACTCATAGCGACCCTATAGGACGGAGTAGAACTGCCCCATAGAGTTTCCAAGGAGCGCCTGGTGGATTCGAACTGCTGACCTCTTGGTTAGCAGCCACAGGACTTAACTACTACACCACCAGAGTTTCCAGCAGGTGGGCTGTAGGGAGTAAATTAAATGGGAAGTCAGAGGCTTGAGGTCTAGAGTTGGAGGAGAGCAAGTGTGTCCAGTAGGGCTGGGCAGAGGCTCAAACTCCCTTTAGTGAGATGAGTGACTGGGGGAGGACCAAACACTCTTTGGCAGCTCTGAGACATTGCTGAAGAAATGAAGTTGACCCATGAGCCCAGGAAAGAAGAGGGGAAAACCCTGTGGGAACCTAGGAGGGATTAGGTTCTTCTGGGGGAGAAGAACAGTGGCCTTTTGAAGAAGAGGGTGACTGGGTAAGATAGGGATTATTTGGGCGTAGGGGTGGGTGGGGAGGGGGTGGCAAGGGAAGGACTATAGTCTGGGAAAGGGACCATATAGGTTAATTCTCTTCCCCTATGCAGACTTGCTTTTTGGACTGGTTTATTTCTACTCAGCAAAATTTTCTTGAGTAGTGTCCCCAAAGTGGGTGAGTGAGAGAGGCAGCAGAGATGAGAGTGACAATGTTGCTGTTTTCTGGTGCTCACCATCTAGGCCAGAATATGAAATGTATATCTATATAAAAAGCTTTGAATAAGGCATCCATTCATCATCAGATGTTCTCTGAACCATCTGTGTTAGTTATGGTATCAGGTGCTGGGGATACAAAAGTGGAAGTTGAACTCAGTGACTGCCCTCCATCCAGTGCAGGTCAAAGAGTGTGGGTACCTGTGACCTCATATGGTAAGTATCTAGAGGCAAGCACAAGGGGCTGTGGTGGTGCAGAGGAGGGAACTTTTGACTCAGCAAGTCAGATGCAGAGCTAGAACATAAACTCAAATCTTCTTTAAAGGTGATGCCTGTTCTCTGTATCATTTTATCTCGTAACCCCATGTGTACAGATAGTATACAAAGAGTTTTCTTTTTCCTTTGTTAATTTTATGGTGCTTTGTTTACAGTGCAGATTAGTTTCTCATTCAAAAATTTGCACACACAAATTTTTTTGACGTTGGTCGCAATCCCCGCAATGTGTTGGTGCTCTCTTCCTTTACCACTATACCCGGGTTCCCCGTGTCCGTTCATCCAGTTTAAGAGTTTTCTTACATTCCGCTTTTTGCCTACCTTTTGGGCTGGAGGAGCCCTGGTGGTGCAGTGGTTAAGAGCTATGGCTACTAACCAAAAGATCAGCAGTTGGAATCCACCAGCTGCTCCTTGGAAATTATATGGGGCAGCTCTAACTCTGTCCTATAGGGTCCTTATGAGTTGGAATCTACTCGACGGCCACGGGGTTGGTTTTGGGTCTTTTGGGCTGAACTCTAGGTGCTGCTGGGTAGAAAAAAGAAAAGTTACACATAATAGGTCGCTATGCAATGGTCAAACACACATTACCTTGAAAGGGAAACACACCTGGTCTCTGTTAACATCTGGCCCCAGGCCACTTGGGTGGCTTGGTGTTGAGCTGCCTTTATGAGTCATTTGATCTCGTCCTCCCTTTCCTCCCCCCTCCATTTTCTTAAATTCAATTTATGGTGGACTGTAGCATCCAGAAACCAGATGGAGCTAAGCTAGGCATTTTACTTCCATTGGCCTCAGTAAAATGAGGACTTAACATCTCATAGGGTTGGTGAGGATCAAATGGAATAATGAGTATGAGAATACTTTATAAACTGTAAAGCACTTTGCAATATTGTTATGGTTGTTCCTGAATGCATTTTCAGGCCTTGAAAAAGGCTCAGATGCTAAAGCCTGAAAGAAATGCCTGCGGTTGCTGACTGCTTAGTTTAAAACTGAGCCTCAATCTTTAAGGAATAGAGGAAAAGGAATAGACTAGATAGAGAAGGCTTTATGGACTGGTGATTGAGCCCCATGCTCAGAACTGAGGTTGAAAGATGTAGTTATTTAAGATCACATAGATAGTAGTTGGCTGCGGTAAGATACGAAAGGAGCCCTGGTGGTGCAACAGTTAAGCACTCAGCTGCTAATGGAAAGGTTGGGGGTTTGAAACCCACCCAGCGCCTTCTTGGGAGAAAGATCTGGTGACCTGCTTCTATAGAGATTACTGCCTAGAAAACCCCATGGGGCAGTTCTGCTCTATCCCATGAGGTTGCTGTGAATCACAGTCTACTTGATGGCACCTAGCGATAACAGCAACAGAAGCTAAGAGAGACTATTTTTAGTGGAACCCTGTGGTGTAGCAAAGAAATAGAAGGGGGAGTTTAAAAGTTGACTCACCTTGGTTCAAATCCTGGTTTTGCCACTTACTAGCAACCTGGTTGCTAATCACTCTAAGCTTCATATAAAATGGAAGATATTTATAACTACCTTGAAGGGTTTTTATAAGGATTAAAATTATATAGTAGGCATTTAGTAACTATCATTATTGTTATTCGACAAAAATAAACTCTGATGTCACCTTCTCAAGAAACTCTTCCCTGACTAGTAGGCTATTAAGGCTGCCTTCTCTGGATTCTTGTAGCACCCATGTGCTTGCCTCACCATTCATAGTGGCACTTACCATGTTGTATTGTCATTCTGGTTTATGTATCAGCCTCTTCCATCAATCTGTGAGTTTTTTGAGGGCAGAGACGGCCTAGTAAATCTTGATGTCTACAGGGTACCTTGCCAAGCCCTGTTGAGTTGTTAGGTATACATAAGTAAACACTGCAGACTTAGTTGTTCCTTTGTGAAGATTACTGTTAATTTGAGGGGAATGTAAATAAGTAAACAAACCTAATTAAAACTCATGATCAATGCTGAGAAAACCAAGAGCTCCATTTTGGTCATGTTAGGTTTGAGGTACTGTTGAGAAATGTGGTGGAGTTGTCTAATAGAAGGTTGTTAACCTGAAAGAGAGGTGTTTGGGCCAGAAATAGAAACTTGGGCTTCATCAATATATAGATGATTTGTAAAGTCATGGGAATGGATGACCACCTGTGGGAGAGCGTAGTGGATAAAGAAAGGCGGTTCCTCCTCTTGGACATTTGGAGGATGACTAGAGAAGGAGGAATCTGAAAGGAGATAGAATTAGAGATAGAGAGATAGAATGAAAGCCAGGTGAGTGTGCTTCTCCAGAAGCCAAGCTAGTAGAGCATTTGAAAAAGAAGGGTGATCAGTTACCTTGGATGCTGCTGAGAGACTGAGTAAGGTGAGGACAGAAAAGTAATCACTTCATTGGGCAATGTGGAAATGGTTGGTGACCTAGACACAACTACTTTTCGTGAAATGGAAGGGTGTTAGTTGGCAAAAAGAAGGCTAGGAAGTAGAGGTAGTGTAAGTATGTATATAATTCTTTTGAGAAGCTTTGCTATGAAAAATAGGTGGTGTTTGGGATTGTGGGATTAAGGGAGGGGTGTGTATGTGTGTGTGTGTGTTTGAATAGGAGACACTTTAGCGTATTTATATCCACCCAGTATTTCTCAGGTCAGATGAAAAATTTAGGTCTGATTTTGATTTGTCCATTTTTGTCATACCCTACAGCCAATCTCTAAATAAGCCATTTGGCTCTATCTTCAAAATAGATCTGCCTTTCCCATATGTCTGAGTACTCTCTACCTACTGCTGTCCATCCAAGCCACCATCAGTTCTCACCTTGATTATTTCAGTAACTTCTTAATGGTCTCTCTGCTTCTCCTTTGTTCCCCTGCAGCCCATTCTCCTCTGTAGCCAGAATGGTTTATTTAAAACATGAATCTGATCATGCCTTTCTTGTTCAAAATTCTTCAGTGTGTACCCACACTTGGTTCAAAATTCAGACTTCTTACTTGACCTCTGTCTGCATCTCTCATCTCGGTCTCCTACTATGTTTCGCCTTGTTCTCAGTGGCCTTTTTCCTATTTGAATGTGCCCATTACATTCTCATCTAGGGCATTTGTACTTTCTGCTTCCTCTGCTTAAAAAGCTTTTCTTCATGTTAGCACTATGATTTGCTATCTTATTTCATTCAGGCCTTAAGCGTTTCTTCCTTAGAGAAGCCTTGTATAACATCCCTGTCTGCCTTGGTACTTCTCCCACCCGCTATAGTCACACATACTATTACTGTCTTAATTTTCATTATGGGTTCGACATTGTATATTTATTTGCGTATTTCTTTGCTTCCCCTACTAGACCATAAACTCCATGAAGGCAAGGACTTTTGTTTGTTTTATTCAACTAGATTAGTACTGGTACATTGCAGTTACTCAACAAACATTTGTTGAATGGCTGAATATATCTACTAGAAAGGAAAAGACAGATGTAATTGAAAGAGGAGATCGTTCCAGGTGAGAGGGAGTTTAAGTGAAGGAGCTGAGGGAGAATAGAGAATGGCTTTTGGTAAGAAGAGGAACACTTCCTTCACTGTAACTGGAGGGAAGAGGGAGAAGCTGGGTGCAGACGCAGGTCGACTTCTAGGTTTTCTCATTGAAGGTAAGCTTGTCAGCCAAGGGCAAGAGCAGTGGGAACTTTGAGGGGGAGAGAAAGTATGACTGGGAAAATGAACTCACTGGAGAAATGTAGTATGCTTTCTAGGCCCAATTGAATACCTATTTGAGAAAAGTAATCATAGCTTTCAAGTTTTGGTAATGTTCTCTAGAACATTCAGCTATTTCAGTCTGGAGACAATAGGGAGGTAGTTGAGTTCCACTGTCCAAAAGCTGGGATTTTGCCCCCTGAATGTCAGAAAGAGAGTAAAGGGCAAGAGGGTTGATTTTTGATGTTTGAATGATTTTGATGATCTTGGTTAGGTAAAGAGACAAGTGAAGGCAGGAGGGGCTGGTGGATAGTTTGGAGCTCAAAGTGAAGTCTAGAATTGTAAGTTCTTGACCAGGTGAGCTTCATGGATAGGAAGTTGTGTGTGGAATATATATGATTCATTCCTGATATTGGAGTTAATGAAGATTTCGGTAATAAGGACCAGGATTTGACCATGTGACTAGTGGCTAACTTGGATTGGAAGTCAGAAGATGGAGTGGTCTGCGTGCTAGAAGGGTTTTCATTGTGGCTGTTGAAGTCACCTAGAATGATAACTGGAGGGGTGCAGAAGACTGAACCAGGAACTAAAGCCTTATGAGTGTGAGTGACCAGAAAGTAGGTAGGTAGCATCAATGAAGTGGAGGCTACTCAAAGGAACAGAGGTTTTTACAAGAGGAAGGGAGAGAAATGGTTTGGAAATGGCACTGAAAAGAAAGGACAACACTGATAGGTCGGTTATGAGAGAGAAAACAGCCTCCAGTTGAGAGGACTGCAGAAGTCATTTCTTTAGGTGATGAGAACAAAACCAAACCCGTTGCTGTCGAGTTGATTCTGACTCATAGTGACCCTATAGGACAGGGTAGAACTGCCTCATAGGGTTTCCAAGGCGTGGTTGGTGGATTCAAACTGCCCATCTTTTGTTAATAACCAAGCTCTTTAACCATTGCACCACCAGGGCTCCTCTTTAGGGGACAGCTGGGTTTTATTTAAGGCAAAGAGGCAAAGGGCTCCTGAGTCAGGAGAGGGGTGGGGGATTTGGTCAGATTAGAGATATAGAAAAGTTTAGGGATGAGAGTTTGGGTGATCATGGATGACTGAAGTAAATGGACACTAGAGTCTTGATAATGATAGTCCTCAGTATCTTTTAGAGGAGGGAAGGCAGTCTATTTTTGTGCTGTGTTTCTCTATACTTTGAGAGAGGCAGCATGTGGCAGTGTGGGAAATCAGAGGATGTGTTCAGGCAAGACAGTAGAATTGATGGCAGTGTTTTCTGGGAGGTGAACCAGGTGGCCTTTGTGATTCATTCCAGCTCTCTGATTATAAGGTCTTCAGGTTTTAGTGCTGGTTTTCTCAGTATAGGTCATCCAGTGGGAAGTCTGGAAGTTTGGAGCTTAAATTTGAATTTTTTTCCCCTTAACTATTGAGAACAGCTAAGCTGGGGCTGTAGGTCAGGAAATGTCCCAAGATTGTAGAGAGAGGACTATAAGATCTATGAGCACTGATCTCTACAAATAACTGTAGTAACTGTGCAGAGATGGTAAGAGTGAGGAAAATGTGTTATGTGTGATGGGGGTGGTGTGGGTAGAGTGGGGAAGTACAGAGCCAGCCTAGGTGAACTTAAGTCTTTGATTCCAAATCTTTTTGCCATTTCCATTTCACTTTGCTGCCTCTTATATTGTAGGAAGCCTGCAAGGTACAGCCCTTTGTTCATTCTGCCTTACATAATTACTGTAGGAAAAAATTCTTTTGGGAGAATCAGAATAGTCTGAGGCTGTTCTTGGCTTTGAGGGCAGTGGTGGTTCAGTGGTACAATTCTCACCTTCCCTGTGAGAGACTTGGGTTCAATTCTCGGCCAGCGCCCAAGCGCAGCTACCACCTGTCAGCGGAGGCTTGTGTGTTGCTGTGAAGCTGATCAGGCTTCAGTGGAGCTTCCAGACTAAGACAGACTTGGAAGAAAGGCCCGGTGATCTACTTCTGAAAATCAGCCACTGAAAATCCAGTGGAAATCAGCCAATGAAATCACAACAGTGCAACTTCACTGTGCATGGGATCACTATAAAGTGGATGGATCAACTCTGCAGTAGCTAATAGCAACAAAGGCATGGCTTTATCACTGTTTCATTAAGCGGTCTTAGATAAATTACAAACCCCTGTTGGCATCACGTTTTGAACTGTAAAGTAAAGGTTTGGAACTGACTGACTTTTAGGATCCTTCCAGTTTCTGTGTTTTTTCCTCTAAACCAGGCTGCCTTAGTCTGTGAACCTTTACTAATTACTTAGTGTATGCCATGCCTGTGTTGGGAGGGCTCCAGGGACTTAGAGGTTAATGAGACTCAGTGTCATACCTTGAATTGTTCATGGTCTGGTGAGGACAAGCATGAATTATGGTTGATGTGATGAAATATGAAAACTGTTGAATAAAAGTATGTATAATATGCTATTAAATTTAGAGGAAAGGAACTACTAATATTAGGTGGAGGTAGGGAGACTTCTGTGAAGGTTTATAGAGGAAGTTAGTCAAACCGGGTCTTGAAGGATGAGTAGGAGTTTGCTTGGCAGAAAAGTTGGGACATTTTAGGCAGAGGGAACAGCGTGGGCAAAGGCGGGGGCATGAAAGCATACTGAGTTGGAATGACAAGTTAAGGGAATAGTGGAGATGAAACTGGGAAGATAGATGGGAGAAGGGAACAAATATTTGTTGGGCATCTATTTCGTGTCAGGCAGCATACTAGGTAGTTTTATATATGTTTTTTAATTCTTATGCTAATGCTCTAAAGTAGCTAGTCTTATTTGTATATTATGTGAGAGGAAACTGAGGGTCAGAAATTAAAACAGCCTTCCTAACAACCCTCTCCCCCTCAAAAGCTAGAAGTTTCCTCGAACATCCCCTCCAGTTTTCCTCCCTGCTGCCCCAGCAGTTGCTTCCTTGCTAAACTGGAGCAAGTGTCTGAAGGCTGCAAGCAGGGAGTCTCTTTAATGCTTCAGAAGGACATCCCTCAGCAAATTCAGGACTGCAGTATTCCAGGCCCCTGCCAAAGAAAACCTCCTGGCACAATTTAATTAAAGATCAGGTTCTCATAATCAAGCATCAAGGGCATGAAGTACTCCCCCATCTAGGGTAAAGTGTTGGTCATACCAATCTCAGCTGCTCTGGGTTGTTTGAACTGAGAAATGTGATTAGTATATGAAATAGGTCTTTTTCTTCTTTCTTTCCTTCTTCATCTGAAATAATGGCCTGGGGGATTATTAAAGATTATCTAGTCTATTCCTCTGCCTCCAGAGGTGTGATAGAGTGGAAAGAGTAACCAAAAAAACCCAGAAACCTGTTGTCATCGAGTTGATTCTGACTCATAGCAACCCTATAGGACAGAGTAGAACTGCCCTATAGGGTTTCCAAGACTGTAATCTTTATGGAAGCAGACTGCCACATCTTTTCTCCTGCAGAGCGGCTGGTGCATTCAAACTGCCAACCTTTTGGTTAGCAGCCGAGTGCTTCCACTGAGCCACCAGGGCTCCTTGTGGAAAGAGTAGTGGTTCTAAGGTCAGACATCATTTCAGGTCCCTGCCTCTGCTGCCCACTAAATGTGTGACCCTGGGTGACTGGCAGTGTCTCTGAGACTTTGCTTTTTCTGACTTGTTCACCATTGTATCCTGCCAAACAGTAGGTGATGAATAAATGTTTGCATGACTAAATGAGAAAAATGATAACTACCAAATACATTTCCAAGTTTTCTGTAAACTCTAAAATGCTGTCCAGTGTTAGTGGTTATTAAAATATGAACCCCCAATTGCTCAAATTCTGTTTGTAAGATGGCTAGTGCAGGAGGTTCCCAGGGAGACTTTTTTTTAAAGCATTTTAGCTACTCTGTTAGGCATTTTAGAGGACTCCTAAATGTCATCGTGTGAGCCCAAGCCATCGGAGTCCTCGCTGCAAACGGAGAGCAGCTGGTTCCCTTCTCCAGGCAACACCTCCTTTCTCATTGTTGACTCTCCACAGCCTTGCTTTTTTTGATGGATAGCGTCATCTTTTATTTTTAACACGAGACATTTATTGCCCAGCTCTAGAATTACTTAGGAGGGACCATTTCTCCAACTGGTGATATATGTGGTGCGGAACATTAAAGGCCCTCTGTGATCTGCTCTGTCCTACCTCTCAGTCTCCCAGTTTAGTTTTTCATGTTGTGTTCTGCCCCACTGTACTGTCACACTTAAGTTATTCCTGTGGTCTGGGATGTATTTGCCATCATCTTTCTCCATCAGAATGATTCATTTATTTATGTATGCTGTCATTTATTTACTGTTGGCTTTGGACCAGGTACTATACCGATGGCTAGGGCTACCCCAGACCAATTAAGTCAGAGACTCAGGGGGTTGAGTTTAAACACTGCTGTTGTTTTTCCTGTTTTATTAGAAAAAATTCAAACATATAGCACAGTTGTAAGAATTTTCCAGTGAATACTTGTATATCTACCACCTAGATTCTACCATAAACATTTTCATATGTTTGTTTAATTGCATTCATTATATGTTGGTCTCTGTTTTATATCACATCCTTAAGTCCATCTATTAATCTAATTAAAAAAATGTATTTCAAAGTAAATCGCAGACATGAGTACTCTTTCCCCTAGGTACTTCAGCATTGGCTTTTTTTTTTTTGTATTGCAGGTTTTTGTTTTTTTAAAAAATTTTTTATTGTGCTTTAAGTGAAAGTTTACAAATCAAGTCAGTTTTTTTTGTATACACCTTGCCATATACTCCTAGTTGCTCTCCCTCTAATGAGACAGCACTCTCCTTTCCTCCAGTCTCTATTTTCGTGTCCATTTGGCCAGCTTCCGACTCCCTCTGCCCTCTCATCTCCTCTCCAGACAGGAGCTGCCCACATAGTCTTATGTGTCTACTTGATCCAAGATACTCACCAGTATCATTTTCTATCCCATAGTCCAGTCAAATCCTTGTCTGAAGAGTTGGCTTTCGGAATGGTTCCTGTCTTGAGCTAACAGAAGGTCTGGGGACCATGACCTTTGGGGTCCTTCTAGTCTCAGTTAGACCATTAAGTCTGGTCTTTTTATGAGAATTTGAGGTCTGCATCCCACTGCTCTCCTGCTCCCTCAGGGGCTCTCTGTTGTGCTCCCTGTCAGGGCAGTCATCGGTTGTGGCCGGGCACCATCTAGTTCTTCTGGTTTCAGGCTGCTGTAGTCTCTGGCTTATGTGGCCCTTTCTGTCTCTTGGGCTCATAATTACCTGTGTTCTTGGTGTTGTTCATTTTCCTTTGCTCCAGGTGGGTTGAGACCAATTGATGCACCTTAGATGGCTGCTTGCTAGCGTTTAAGACCCCGGATGCCACTCTGGGACGCAGAATGTTTTCTTAATAGGTTTTATTAGCATTGGTATTTTGAAAGCTTACAGGGGAGTCCACTTGTCCAGGATTAAGACCACTGGTCTGACCTATTTATCTGTAAGCCCCTACTCTTAATATCATTTTTTTTTCTGAGAAGCCTTACTGATCACTCCAATTCAATTTAGTCTTTCCTTTCTATATGTTCTGACATTTTACTGATTGTTCTGTTCTGCAGCGCTATTTACGATTGGTCTGGTATTATGGTTTTCTAGGTCCTATCTTGCTTACTAGACTGTGAGAGCCTTTAGGATCAGGATCGTATTTATTTATTTATCTCTATACCCCAGGTTGCTGACGTAGTGCCTCACAAGTGAAATACGCAGTAAAGGTTTATTGATTTGAATTGTTCTTGAATGAAGAACGTGCAGTTCTAGCAAAGGTGTATATAACTTGCACATGGCTTCAATTAAATACTGTACAGTAAAACCTGCAAAAGCCAGAACCTGTATGAGGCAGAAACCTGTCAGAAGGAAAACTCAAATATTTTCTACTAAAACGAGCGATAGAAAGTGTTAAGACTGTACACTGTCAAAGGTGGAAGACTTGTGAGACTTGGAAAAACAAGGTAGTCCCATTGTATTCTGGCTCTCATAGGTTTTACTGTATTATGTTAAACACCTCCCCATCTGCAGTGTTCGTACTACATCCTCTGTGTTCTCTGGTGCTTAGCACAGGTACATGGCAGACATTTAGTAAATGTCAATCAAGTCTAGCCCAACCATGCTTATATGTTTCTAAATTTACCATTGGCTAGACTTGACTGAGCTAAACATAAATCAGAAGTAGCAGAATTCAGGTCAGAAAAGGTATAAAGGGGATAGAATTATTTCAGTAACATTGTATTTGGAAAAATCCTTTGGCAAAGACTGTAAAGACATGAGTTCTAGTCCCTACTCTACCTTTTAATTGCTGTGTGATCTTAGGCAATTTCCTTCTGCTCTTTGGGCCTCAATTTCCTACTTGTAGTATAAGGGAGTCAGATTAGATGACGTCTACAGTTGCTTTAGTCTTTCATGTTATGTGCATCTTAAAAACCTTTCATTTTCTCGATGCAGTTTTACACCAGTTTTACACTGTGGAATCTGGGTGGTAAAATGGAGAGAGGTAGTTCTCAGTGAGCACACCGCTTCCTTGAATTCCTGTCCAGTTTCATTCAGTATATTAAGTACCTTATATATAGTGGCTACCGGAAATGTGTTTTCTTTCTCTGCTTTCTACGCGAGCACTGTATCTTGATGCTATTTATAGCGTGCTTTATAAAGGCACAAATCACCTTCCCTCCTTGGTTGCCCATGGACCATTATCTAAGTCCAGAGACTGCACAGTGGCATGACTAGATGTGCTATGCCAGGAAACATCAAGTTGTAGGTCCTAGGTGTAAAAAATGGTGTGGGGGCAGTGTGTGACCTCCTCTAATTTCACAGGTGGGAAAGAGAATCCAGATCAACAGCCTAAGGCTGATTCCTATGAGGTGGAAGTCAGATATGGCTCTTCTCTTTGCTATCTTTACCAACTCTGACACCAACCATCCCTCCCACAGCATTCTTCTTCTCTCCTAGGTTTGATAATTCATTGCAATGGTCACACAGAACTCACAGACCATACTCATGATTATGGAGTTTATTACGGAAGTAACAGGTTACAGTTTAGGTTCAGGAATGCTCAGGATATTGTTCTTCCATCAGGACAGCCTCTTTCCAGCCATACTCGCAGGCACGCCTCTACCCAAAGGCGCTCGGCTTTGTTGCTCTGTGGGCTGGGAAGCCCACCACACCGCCTCCTGCTGCCAGGTCTCTCCTTCCTTGGTGGTGGTGGGTTCTTCTCCTTTCCCATTTCTGGTATGGCTTATCTCAAGCCCAGCAGGATCACAAAACTGACCAGTCCCCTTGGTGGGCTACAATTACTGTATCTGCACAGTCTCGCCCAGTCACTGGGTAGGAGTTACAAGGCCGTGGCTAGAAAGGCCACACAAAAGCAACCCATTACACCACAATAGGTGAAGGAACTTCAGCCGCTGTCATCTTTTTACTATTATCACCACTGGGCCTTATGAAACTTCACAGTGATCCAGCATTTATTATAGAGCCATTCAGTTGATTCATAATTAATACTTCAGTGTAATTAGTTGCTCATAAATTATTAGGCTCCTTGAGCCTCTGGGTATTGGTTAAATCTGGCCAGTCTTTCTGTCGTATCAATTTGCCTTCCAGGGAGGATAGAGGGGTGCCATCTGAACCATCATTTTTAATGTTTGCCTCGGATCTAGCTTTACAGTGCAGCATGCCAGTAAGCCTTGGTTTTTCATGGCTCCCGAGTCTTTGACTGCAGAATATGTTGGAAGATTTAAAATGTGCTTGGTCTCTTTATTCAGGGGTTAAGTGTATTTACCCTTCCCCCTCTCAGATTTGATGTTTTGGACCTGTTGTCTACAAGAAAAGTTTTAAAATTGGATAATTATTGTGCTGAGTATAGCTGAGAAAAAAATGGCTGGTGAAGGGAACAATGTATAAAATTAAAGAGAGGAAAGACTTGTGGAGAAATTATAGGAAAGGACTGGTTGGAGGACTGCAGGGAAACCAGAAAGTAGTTTAGAAACCCTAATCTAAGCAAGTTCAGAGGGGAGAGATCAGGAGGGCACCAAATCTTATTTTGGGTATTCTTGAAGTTACTGGCAGTGTTTAGCATTGAGAAAATAGATTTGGGAGGCTTGACATTTCAAACATCTGAGTTCTGTCTGAATAGCCTCAAGATATAGGTTTTAAGAATCACAGATGGAAGCACTTTTTGTTTCTGTGTATATTTGTTCATTTATTTGTTAGTTCATTCATTCATTCATTTGTTCAACAAATCTTTATTGGTTATTATTCTGTGCCAAGCCTTGTATTGGGAATCAAGAAATAAATAAGATATGAACTTTGCTTTCGAGGAGTTCATAGTGCAAGGCTAGCAGGGAATAAGGGTATAGTGGGAGGCAAATAATTGCAATGCAGTGTGAGAAAGAACGAAATTTAAGCAAAAACTCTCTAAACAAGGTGATCAAAGATAGAATAGGCTGTCTTTTGAGATCATAAATTTTCTATGACTGGAGTTTTTCAAGCTTAGGCTGGATGACCTAGGCTGGAATGTAGTACAGAGGATTCAAACATCAGATTTCAAAAATAGATTTTAGGTTTTAAATAATTTAGAATTTCTTTGAAAGTAGGGATCTACCACCTTGAATTTCTCCAAGTATTATCAGGAATGTCACTAAAGGCTTTCCTGCCACGATTCTGGGACGTGGGCCTGAAAGGGAGTTGCATTCAATACAGCTGTTGGTTGAAGGACCTGGGAGGCAAAGAAGGACCTGACTAGAGTATCAGGTGGCTGCAGGGAGTGTAACTTTGGAACTGGCAGCCTGCAGTGGGAAGGTACACTTGAGAACCGAGTGTGCAGAAGCTCTGTTTGGGTTGCTGAGGGACTTGAGTTGTAGCAGGAAGGGAAAGCAAAGCTGAATCTGGAAAGTGAAACTGGAAGAAATGGATAAAAAGCACATGATCCAGAGAGTTAATATAGATTAGCAAAATTGTCCTTGCCTGCTTGATTTCTTTTATTCAGAAAGAGAAGGAGTAGTTAGTTTGGCAATGTTGGGGTCTGGATGAGTCACACAAAGAGATGAGATTTGAGTTTGGTCTTGATGGATGAGTAAGATTTTTATCAGTCAGAGAAGAGAGAACTCATTGACATAAGCACGGGGGTGGAGCCACGTAAGAGAATGCTTGGCACCTTCAGGGCAGGAGAGACTTCTGAGGCATAGTTTGAATGCAGGCTTGTGTTCAGGTGTGGTGGCTTTGTTTGTAAGGCAGGTCAGTGTCAGATTGTGAAGGACCTTGAATTTTGTTTGTACTAAAAATTTGATCATGTAGGCAGTGGTGAACCACTGGAGATTTTAAAGCATAGAAGTGACAAATCACATACATGTTTTCAGAAGATAATTTTGAAGGAAGGGGAAGCAGGTGAGATTTAATGTAGGTTCAGTAGGAATGAAGAAGGGAAGAGATTGCAGTAATTTGCATCAGGCTACATATTGAATTTGAGGTGCCTGTGGGATGAGTGTGAGTCGAAATACACTCGACAGCAACCAGTCAGTTTTTTTTCCTTTGGTATGGGATGACTGCATGGATGTGGTGAAGATAGTTGAAGACTTGTAGACTGTTGGAAATAGAAGTCTAGAGCTTGGTAGACAGTTCTAAGAGCTTTTAATTTTTCTTTTAAATTATTATTGTACTTTAGTTGAAGGTTTATAAAACAAACTAGCTTCTCATTAAACAATTAGTACACATATTGTTTTGTAACATTGGTTACCAAACCCATGACATGTCAACACTCTCCCCTTCTTGACCTTGCGTTCCCTATTACCAGCTTTCCTGTCCCCTCCTGCCTTCTAGTCCTTGGCCTTTAGTGTGCCCTTTAGTCTTATTTTGTTTTATGGGCCTGCCTAGTCTTTGGCTAAAGGGTGAACCTTGGGAGTGACTTCATTACTGAGCTAAAAGGGTGTCCACGGGCCATACTCTGAGGGTTTCTCCAGTCTCTGTCAGGCCAGGAAGTCTAGTCTTTTTTGTTAGTTAGAATTTGGTTCTACACTTTTCTCTAGCTCTGTCTGGGACCATCTGTTGTGATCCCTGTCAGAGCAGTCAGTGGTGATACCTGGGTACCATTCAGTTCTGCTGGACTCACTCTGGTGGAGGCTGTGGTAGTTGTGGTCCATTAGTCCTTTGGACTAATCTTTTCCTTGTGTCTTTGGTTTTCTTCATTCTCCCTTGCTCCCGAAGGGGTGAGACCAGTGGAGTATCTTAGATGGCCACTCACAAGCTTTTAAGACCCCAGATACTACTCACTAAAGTAGAACATAGAGTATTTTTAATAAACTATGTTATGCCAATTTAGCTAAATGTTCCCCGAGACCATGGTCCGCACAGCCATCAGCCCAGAAATTTGGTCCCTCCGGGAGTTTGGATGTGTCTGTGGAGCTTCCATGACCTTGCCTTGGACAAGTTGTGTTGGCTTCCCCAGTATTGTGTACTGTCTTACCCTTCACCAAAGTTATCAATGTTTTGTGGACACCCCTCCCCCCCATAACCATCAAAGATTATTTCTTTTTGTGTGTAAACCTTTTCATGAGTTTTTATATTAGTGGTGTCTTATAGTATTTGACCTTTTGTGACTGACTTATTTCATTCAGCATAATGCCCTCCAGATTCATCTATGTTGTGAGATGCTTTGCAGATTCATCATTGTTCTTTATCCTTGTATAGCACTCCATTGTGTGTATGTACCATAGTTTATCCATTCATCTGTTGATGGGCATCTAGGTTGTTTCCATCTTTTTGCTATTGTGAACAATGCTGCATTGAACATGGGTGTGCATATGTCTATTTGTGTGACAACTCATTTCTCTAGGATATATTCCTAGGAGTGAAATTGCTGGATCATATGGTATTTCTACTTCTAGCTTTCTAAGGAAGCGCCATATTGTTTTCCAAAATGGTCGTACCATTTTGCATTCCCCCCAGCAGTGCCTAAGAGTTCCAATCTCCCCACAGCCTCTCCAACATTTGTTATTTCCTTTTTTTTTGATTTGTGCCAGTAATGTCAGGGTGGAATGGTAGGTATCTCATTGTGGTTTTGATTTGTATTTCTGTAATGGCTAGTGATTGTGAGCATTTCCACATGTGTCTGTTAGCAGCTTGAATGTCTTCTTTGGTGAAGTGTCCGTTCATTTCCTTTGCCCATTTTTAAATTGGATTATTTGTCTTTTTTGTTGTAGAGGTTTTGGGTTTTCCTGTAGATTTTAGAGATTAGACCTATGTTGAATTTGTGATAGCCAAAAATTTTTTCCCAGTCTGTAAAAAAAAGTAGGTTGTCTTATTAGTCTTTTGGTGAAGTTTTTTGATGAGCATAAGCATTTAATTTTTAGAAGATCCCAGTTATGTAGCTTATCTTCTGGAGTTTGTGTTGTTAGGTATGGTTTGTATCCTGTTAATGCCATGTATTAGGGCCTCTAGCATTGATCCTATTTTTCTTATATGATCTTTATATGTTTTGATTTTATATTTAGGTCTGTGATCCATTTTGAATTAGTTTTGTGTATGGTGTGAGGTATGGGTCCTGTTTAATTTTTTTGCAGATGGACATCCAGTTTGCCACCACCATTTGTTAAAGAGACTGACTGCCTTTTCCCCAGGTGATCGTAGGTGAATGGATTTACAGCTGAGTTCTCAGTTGTGTTCCTTTGATCAGTGTATCTGTCATTGTACCAGTACCAGGCTGGTTTGACTACTGTAGCTGTATATTAGGTTCCGAGGTCAGGTAATGCGAGTCCTCCTGCTTTGTTCTTCCTCAGTAGTGCTTTACTTATCCAGGGCCTCTTTCCTTTCTGTATAAAGTTAATGATTAGTTTTTCCATCTCCTTAATGAATGCTTTTAGTATGATTGCATTGTATTTATGTATGATTGCTTTGGGTAGAACTGACATTTTCACAGTGTTGAGTCTACCTATCCATAAGCATGGTATGTTTTTCCATTTATGTAGATCTCTTTTGGTTTCTTGTAGTAGTGTCTTGTAGTTTTCTTTGTGTAGGTCTTTTACATCTCTGGTTAGATTTATTCCTAAGTATTTTATCTTCTTGGGGGCAGTTGTAAATAGTATTGATTTGGTTTCATCTTTGACATTCTCTCTGTTGGTGTAGAGAATCCAACTGATTTTTGTGTGTTTCTCTTGTATCCTGATACCCTGCTGAACTCTTTTATTAGTTTCAGTAGTTTTCTTGAGGATTCTTTAGGGTTTTCTGTGTATAAGATCATGTCATCTGCAAAGAGAGATTCTTTTACTTCTTTGCCAATTTGGATTCCCTTAATTTTTTTTTATCTAGCTTAATTGCTCTGGCTTGGACCTCCTGCATAATGTTGAGTAAGAGTGGCGATAAAGGGCATCCTTGTCTGGTTCCTGTTCTCAAGGGGAAATGTTTTCAGACTGTCTCCATTTAGGATGATGTTGTCTCTTGGCTTTGTATAAATGCCTTTTGTTATGTTAAGGAAGTTTCTTTCTATTCCTATTTTGCTGAGAGTTTTTATCACCAATGGGTGTTGGACTTTGTCAGATGCCCTTCATACATCAATTGATAAGATCCTGTGGTTCTTGTCTTTTGTTTTATTTATATGGTAGGTTACATTGATTGTTTTTCTAATGTTGAACCATCCCTGCATACCTGGTATGAATCCCACTTGGTCATGGTGAATTATTTTTTTCATATGTTGTTGAATTCTATTGGCTAGAATTTTGTTGAAGATTTTTGTGTCTAAGTTCATGAACGATATAGGTCTGTAGTTTTCTTTTTTTGTTGTGTCTTTACCTGGTTTTGGTATCAGGGAAATAAATGCTGGCCTCATAGAATGAGTTTGGGAGTATTCCATCCTTTCCTATACTCTGAAATACTTTTAATAATAGTGGTTTTAACTCTACTCTGAAAGTTTGGTAGACGTCTCCTGTGAAGGCATCAGGGCCAGGGCTTTTTTTGTTGTTGTTGGGACTTTTAAAATTACCTTTTCAATCTCTTCTTTTGTTATAGGTTTATGCAGTTTTTCTACCTCTGTTTGTGTTAGTTTAGGTAGGTAGTGTGTTTCTAGAAATTTGTTCATTTCTTCTAGGTTTTCAAATTTGTTAGAGTATGATTTTTGATAGTAATCTGATAGAATTCATTTAATTTCAGTTGGTTCTGTTGTGATATCACCCATATCATTTCTTACTCGGGTTATTTTCTTTGTCTCCTGTTTTTCTTTTGTCAGTTTGGCCAGTTTATCGATTTTGTTAATCTTTTCAAAGAACCAGTTTGTGGTCTTATTAACTCTTTCAATTGTTTTTCAGTTCTCTATTTCATTTAACTCTGCTCTAATTTTTATTATTTGCCTTCTTCTGGGCCTGAGGGTTTCTTTTGTTGCTCTCGTTCTATTTGTTCAAGTTGTAGGTATAGTTCTTTGATTTTGGCCCTTCTTTTTGGATGTGTGCATTTATTGCTGTAAATTGACCTCTGAGGACTGCTCTAGCTGTGTCCCAAAGATTCTGATAGGAGGTGTTTTCATTCTCATTTGCTCCTTTGAATTTCTTTATTCCATCCTTAATTTCTTCTATAGCCCATTTGTTTTTGACACAAGATGTGGTTCAGTTTCCATGTGTTTGATTTTTCTGGTATTGATTTCTACTTTTATGGCTTTTTTGTCAGAGAAGATACTTTGTAATATTTTGATGCTTTAGATTATGTTAAGGCTTGCTTTATGACCTAATAATGTGATCTTTTCTAGAGAATGTCCCATGAGTGTTGGAAAAGAAAGTATACTTTTCTGCTGTTGGTTGGAGTGTGTATGACTACGAGGTCAAGTTGGTTGATTGTGGCATTTAGATCTTCCGTGTCTTCATTGAGCTTCTTTCTGGATGTTCTCTCCATCACCAAAATGGGTGTGTTGAAGTCTCCTACTGTTATTGTGGAGCTGTCTGTCTCAGTTTTCAGTGCTGTTAGAGTTTGTTTTATGCATCTTGAAGCCGTCGTTGGGTGTGTAAATATTTAATATGGTAATATCCTCCTGATATATTGTCCCTTTAATCATTATATAGTATCCTTCCTTATCCTTTGTGGTGGATTTAACTTTAAAATCTATTTTGTCAGAAATTAGCATTGCCACTCCTGCTCTTTTTTGATTGTTGTTTGCTTGATATATTTTTTTCCATCCTTTGAGTTTTAGTTTGTTTGTGTCTTTAGGTCTAAAGTGTGTCTCTTGTAAGTAGCATATAGACCAAACCAAACCAAATCCAGTGCCATCGAGTCGATTCTGACTCATAGTGACCCTATAAGACAGAGTCGAACTGCCCCATAGAGTTTCCAAGGAGCACCTGGTGGATTTGAACTGCCAACCCTTTGGTTAGCAGCCGTAGCACTTAACCACTATGCCACCAGGGTTTCCCTAGCATATAGACAGATCATGTTTTTTTAATCTATTCTGTCACCCTCTGTGTATTTATTGGTGCATTTAGTCCATTTACATTAATTGTAATTATGGATAGGTATTTTTTTATGAGTTTAGTGCTGTCAGTTTGATATCTTTTTTGTGTGTTGTTGACAGTTTCTTTTTTCCACTTAATTTTTTGTGCTGAGTAGTTTTTCTTTATAAATTGTCTTTCCTTCTTTTTCATTGTTGTTGATTTTGTTTTTTTGTTTTTGATGTGTAGGATTCTTAGTCTCCTTTTTGGTTACCTTATTATTTACCCCTGTTTTTCTAAGTTTAAACCAAACTTTTATCTCTCTATATTGCCTTGACTTCCTCTCCATGTGAAAGATCTGTGAGTACATTTTTTAGTCCCTTTTTATTGATTTAATGTTGTCATCTTTTACATAATGACGTCTCTGTTTCCCTGTTTTGAGTGATTTTTTATCTTCATTTATTTTTGTGATTTCCCTATCTGGGTCGATATTTAGTTTCTCTATCCTGTGTTCTAGGCTTGGGTTGTTATCTGATGTTGTTGATTTTCTGACCAGAGGACTCCCTTTAGTATTTCTTGTAGTTTTAGTTTTGTTTTTGCAACTTCCCTAAACTTCTGTTTTTCTGGAAATGTACTGATTTTACCTCATATTTGAGAGATGGTTTTGCTGGATACATGATTCTTGGTTGGCGATTTTTTTCCTTCAAGGCTTTATATATGTCATCCCATTACCTTCTTGCTGGCATGGTTTCTGCTGAGTAGCCTGAGCTTATTCTTACTGACTCTCCTTTGTAGGTGACTTTTTTTTTATCCCTCACCCAGTGCCATTGAGTCGATTCCCCCTAGCAGCTCTTAAAATTCTCTCTTTATCTTTGTTTTGGAGAAGTTTGATTATAATGTGTCTTGGTGACTTTCTTTTGGGATCTACCTTGTGTGGGGTTTGATGAGCATCTTGGATAGTTATCTTCTCATCTTTCATATCAGGGAAGTTTTCTGCCAACAAATCTTCAACAATTCTTTCTGTATTTTCTGTTTTCCCTCCCTGTTCTGGTACTCCGATCACTTGAAGGTTATTTCTCTTGATAGAGTCCCACGTGATTCTTAGGGTTTATTCATTTTTTTAATATTCTTTTATCTGATTTTTCTTCAAATATATTGGTGCCAAGTGTTCTATCTTCAGTCTCACGAATTCTGACTTCCAGTTCCTCAGTACTGCTCGTCTGACTTTCTATTGAGTTGTCTAATACTGTAATTTTATTGTTAATCTTCTGAATTTCTGGTTGCTGTCTCCCTGTGGATTCTTGCAGCCTATTAAATTTTTTATTATGTTCTTTAACCGTCTTAATTTCCTCAGCTGCTTTATCTGTGTGTTCCTTGGCTTGTTCTGCATTTTGCCTGATCTCCTTCCTGATCTCTTGAAGAGTTCTGTATGTTAATCTTTCGTATTTTACCTCTGGTAATTCCAGGAATACCTCTTCATCCGGAAGATTCCATGATTCTTTGTTTTCGGAGCTTATTGAAGCAATCATGGTCTGCTTGTTGTCTCCGAGCCATCTATAAGTTATTGTATTAATTTATTTTATGGTTGCTTACTGTGTCTTAGCTTCTTGCTTTGTTTTGTTTTGATATATTCAGATAGGCTTCTGGAGTGTTCCAGCTTGATTATTGGAGCCTTTGAAGCTGTAATGTCCTGTCACCAAATAGCTAGAGATATTACCAGGTATATGAGCCTTGGAGTCCATTCACTGTTTTTGTATGGATTCAGCTCAGGTGTCCAGGTAGTCGGTCACCAAGTGTGTGGTGCAGTCTCTCACCTGTGGTGTTAGAGAAGCAGTGGTGATTGGTGTATGCACAGGTTTCTTATTGCAGCAGGAGGTCATGCTCTGAACAAGGCCGGGGGCTGACAACTGTCCCCCGAGTGTCTGGGAGGAAGGCGTGTCCCTGTTCTCTTGAGTGTACACATGGGTGGATTCTGCAGCCATGCCATAGGCATCGAGTGCTTTTGACCGTAAGGACTGAGAGGCACCACTTACCCTTGGACCCCTGTCATAGATGGCTAGGTGACATGGGTGCAGCCACCAGTCCTCAGGCCCCTGATGTGGGTAGGTGAGGACCCTGCTTAGTAGGGTCTCTACCGCACAGCTGAAACAGTTAAAGTCAGACCTCAGGTACATACACCCTTGCTCTGTAACAACAAAGGCCTGGCTACTGAAATGGGACCACATGGGTCCATGCAGGGGTGAAAGGCATTCAATGTCCATGGACCATTTGTACCTGGACAGGAGCCACTTCTGCCCTAAGTTCCCAGCATAGGGGAACCAGCAGATTATTTCTACCCCGTTTATTAATTTGTTCCTTCTCCAAGGCCAGGAGAGTGGCTCAGGACATGCAGTAGGACCTATCTCAGGCCCAGGGAATTCGACTGTCACTGAAGCTGGCTTAGGGCCTGGGGCAGAGGGAGGAGGGATCAGATAAATGGGAGAGAGTTCTTTTGACAGGGGTGTTTTTAGATTCACGTGGTAAATTAGATGCGAGCACTTAACTTTTGCCAAGGGCTCTGTTCTTCGCTGATTCCTGAGGCTTGAGTAGATTCTAATGCTCACTCTCTGTGGCTGAAAATGCTATATCCAGCATGCTATCGTCAGCCTGCCACAGTCGTGCCAGGGGTTTGGGGCTGAGGGGCACCATTTCCCACCGAGTCAGGTCTGGCAGCTCCGCGCTGCTTCTGAACTGTCTCTCCTTCCATCTGCCGCTCAGTCCAATTTCTTAACTTTGCGTTATCAAAGTTCAGGGCTTCTAGTTTTTCATATATATAATTGATTCACTTGTTTTTTCAAGTCTTTTTTGTAAGAGGGACCACTGGAAGCACCTGACTAGTCCACCATCTTGGCCCCATCTCCTCTGCAGCTGCTTTTTAACGATCTTCAGCAAAATTTTACTTCTGTATGATATTAATGATATTGTTTGATAATTTCCACATTTGGTTGGATCACCTGTCTTGGGAATAGGCATAAATATGGATCTCTTCCAGTCGGTAGGCCAGGTAGCTGCCTTCCAGATTTCTCGCCATAGATGAATGAGCACTTACAGCACTGCATTTGTTTGTTGGAACATCTCAATTGGTATTCTGTCAATTCCTAGAGCCTTGTTTTCTCCAGTGCCTTTGGTGCAACTTGGACTTCTTCCTTCCGTACCATCAGCTCCTTATCTTATGCTACCTACTGAAATGGTTGAATATCAACCAATTCTTTTTGGTATAGTGACTCTGATTATTCCTTCCATCTTCTTTTGCTTTTTCCTGTGTTGTTTAATATTTTCCCTGTGGAATCCTCCAGTATTGCAACTTGAGGCTTGAATTTTTTCTTCAGTTTTTTCAGCTTGAGAAATGCCGAGCATGTTTTTCTGTTTTGGATTTCTATCTCCAGGTCTTTTCACATGTCATTATAGTACTTAACTTTGTCTTCTCGAGCTGCCTGTTTTTTTGTAGGTGCCCTTTATTGTGTTGAGAAATTTCCCTTCTATACCTATTGTGTTGAGAAATTTCCCTTCTATATCTATTGTGTTGAGAAATTTCCCTTCTGTACCTATTGTGTTGAGAGTTTTTGTCAAGACTGAGTGTTGGACTTTGTCAGATGCCTTGTCTGTGTCAATTGAGATGATCATGTGATTATTTTATTTTATTTATGTGATGGATTACATTGATTGATATTCTAAAGTTGAATCATCCATGCATATCTGGGTATGAACCCCACTTGGTCGTGGTGTATTATTTTTCTGATATGATACTGAATTCTGTTGGCTAGAATTTTGTTGAGAATTTTTACGTCTATGTTCATGAGAGACATTGGTCTGTAATTTTCCTTTTTTGTAGTGTCTATGCCCGGTTTTGGTATTAGGGTTATGCTGGCTTCATAGAACGAATTCAGAAATATTACTTCCTTTTCTATGTTCTAAAATAATTTGAGTAGTACTGGTATAGGCCCTTCTCTGAATGTTTGGTAGAATTCTCCAGCGAAGCCATCTGGGCCAGGGCTTTTTTTTGTTGGGAGTTTTTTATTACCTTTTCAGTCTCTTCTCTTGTTATGGGTCTGTTCAGATTTTCATCATCAGTTCGTGTTAGTTTGGATAGGTAGTGTGTTTTGAGAAATTTGTCCGTTTCTTCTAGGTTTTCAAAATTTTTGGAGTGTGTTTTTTCATAGTACTCTGTTATGGTACTTTTTATTTCATTTGGATCTTTTGTAATGTCCCCATTCCATTTCTTATTTGCATCCTCGCCTGTTTTTCTTTTGTCAGTTTGGGCAGTGGTTTGTTGATCCTTGCGGAGGGCCAAGTTTTGGTTTTGTTGATTATTTCTATTGTTTTTCTATTCTCTATTTCATTTATTTCTGCTCTGATCTTTATTATTTCCTTTCTTCTGGTGGCTGTGGGCTTCTTTTGCTGTTCTAAAAGCTTATAATTTAGCAGTGGGTGGTAAAAATGAAGACATAAATTATTATAATACAAGTCTACATTCCAAATTTCAAGAATAATTTTGAAGAAGTTTCTGATACACTAGAGGATGACTAAATATTGTCTTAGAGGCAGGATTTTGATGCTTATTCTTTATGAATGAAAGAGGGAATTGCTGGAATTTCCTGCAGTAGATTCTACTGAAAGAACAGCCTCAGACTAAAGAATGGGGCATTTCTACCCTTTTGGTTTTGCTCCAGCTCATGATTTTTTAGGTTTTCTTCTCTGAGGAAACATTTGCACATGGGTAAGATACATATCCAGTAGTTTTCTCAAACTGTGAATGCTTTTGAGTTTCTTTTATCTAATCCATTATAAACATTTATGGGTTAGTTCAGATGCTGCTTCTTCAAAAAAACCCTTGAACTCCTTTCACCTTCAACTTGGAAGCAATATCTTCTTGTTGAATTCTCATTTCTCTTTTGTATCCTTAGTTTTCATACCATGTATCATGTCCATGACTTATTTTCCTTACTAAGAACTCCTTCAAGGCAAAGTATGTATTGCTGTGGAAACTTCTGATTACTTCAAATGTTTATCAGATCTACTGTGAACCAGATACTATACTAGGGACTTGTTGGAATGCAGGGGTGGCAAAATCAGGCTCAGTTGGTGAGGAACATTCTGGCTCCTGGGGAAGACATACCTTTAAATAAGTAATTTGAACATATAAAAATAAATGTGATAACCTTGGAAATATACCCATTGTCTTAGGAGCATGGAAGAGGGGGACATCTAATTTCTTGGAGGTGAGAACAATTCCTAAGGGCTTCACAGAAGAAGTGACAGTTGAATAAAGCCTTGAAGTATAAGTGAATTCACAGCTTGAGAGAATAAGAAAATTGGTGTTCTAGGTAGAGGGAACAGCATGTGCAAAAGAATGGGAAGTGTGAAAGCTCTGGTATGTTTGAGGAAGTTCAAGAAGTTGGGTGTGGCTAGAGTGTAAAGGGAATTAAAGGGAGTAATAGTGGTGGGAGGAGCCCTGGTGGTACAGCGGTTAAGCACTAACTGAAAGGTTGGGGTTTGAACCCACTAGCTACTCTGCGGGAGAGATGTAAGAATTACAGCTTCGGAAACCCTCTGGGGCAGTTTTACTCTGTCCTGTAGGATCACTGGAAACCCTGGTGGCATAGCAGTTAGGAGCTACAGCTGCTAACCAAAAAGGTTGACAGTTTGAATCCACCAGGCATTCCTTGGAAACTCTGTGAGGCAGTTCTACTCTGCCCTGTAGGGTCCCTATGAGTTGGAAATGACTTGATGGCAACGGGTTTTTTTTTTTTTTTTTAAATAGGGTGACTGTGAATCCTATAGGGTCACTATGGAATCAACTTGATAGCAGCAGGTAGTAGTGGTGGAGGTAACACTTGTGAATGTGCTCTGCCAGGTAATGGAAGACCTCATAAAGCAAGCTGAGAAATTTAGCTTTTATTCTGGGATGTCAGTAAAAGGTTTTAACAGAGAAGTCGTGTGTTTAGGATCACTGATGATGTGTAAAAAACTGAGGAAGAAACTGGATGCAGGAAATCAGTTCTTCATTTATCAGGAAATGTTAAAAGATGTCTATAGATTTTATTCATGGCTTTATAAGTAATTGACAATTCAAGAAGTGGTTTTCAAATCTGGTTGTGTGTTGAAATCACTAATTTTTAAAAATACACAGATTTTTGGCCCTAACCCAGCCATACTAAATCCAAATTTGTGGGAGATCAAGCTATCGTACCTATATTTCTAAAATGCTCTTGGTGATTTTCATGCAGATTTTTAGAAGCCATTAGTCTCTGAAGCAACGTTGTGTGTGACTCCAAGGAGCTTAAATCCTCAATAAACCCATAACCCACTGCCATCGAGTCGATCCGACTCATAGCGACCCTATAGGACAGAGTAGAACTGCCTGTAGAGTTTCCAAGGAGCACCTGGCGGATTCGTACTGCTGACCTTTTGGTTAACAGCTGTAGCATTTAACCACTATGCCACCAGGGGTTCCAAAATCCTCAGTAGTCATGGTTAAATATATAATTTTCATTGTAGCATGGAAGAATAATGAGAAACTTTATTAACCCTGGATGCATTTATATCTACCCATTGTATTCATTGTTAAGGATACTTATTTATTTTAAGGTAGTAACATCTGTCTTCATTAAAGTTACCATGTCATAGGGATTTCTTTCCTTCCTTTTAAATTTTTAATTCTTCTATTTCCAGAAGCATTTGAGGTTGCCAATAAATTCAACACCATATGGGACAGGATGATTACTCCATTGACCTTCCTATATTTAGACCAAAGTAGAATTTTAGAACAGGGGGATACTGGAGAGATGATATAGTTGGCAGACTTTTTCTGTGGCTATCCAAATCCAGTCTCATTCGCAAATCACTCAACTTTGCAAGTACTCAACTCTGCCTTTGTAGTGTGGAAGAAGCCATAGACAGTAAGTAAATGAACGGGCATGGCTTGTCCCAGTAAAGCTATTTACAAAAACAGGCAGCTTTCCTTACCTCTGATACAGTGCATCTCATAGAGGGAAAATGGCTCGCCTAAAATTATAAAATTAGAGGCTGACAGAGAAATTACTACATGTGGAATGCTGTTGTTGTTGGGTGCCGTTGAGTCGATTCTGACTCATAGCGACCCTATGCACAACCGGATGAAACACTGCCCGGTCCTGCGCCATCATTACAGTCACTGTTAAGCTTGAGCTCATTGTTGCAGCCACTGTGTCAATCCACCTTGTTGACAGTCTTCCTCTTTTCCACTGACTCTGTACTTTGCTAAGCATGATGTCCTTCACTAGGGATTGATCCCTCCTGACAACATGCCCAAAGTATGTAAGGCACAGTCTCACCATCCTTGCTTCCAAGGAGCATTCTGGTTGTACTTCCTCCAAGACAGATTTGTTCGTTCTTTTGGCAGTCCATGGTGTAATCAATATTTTTGGCCAACACCACAATTCAAAGGCGTCAATTCTTCTTTGGTCTCCCTTATTCATTGTTCAGCTTTCACATGTATACGATGTGATTGAAATTAAGGCGTACCTTAGTCTTCAGGGTGACATCTTTGCTTTTCAACACTTTAAAGAGGTCCTTTGCAGCAGATTTACCCAATGCAATGCGTCTTTTGATTACTTGACTGCTGCTTCCATGGGCGTTGATTGTGGATCCAAGTAAAACGAAATCCTTGAAAACTTCAGTCTTTTCTCCGTTTATCGTGATGTTGCTTATTGGTCCAGTTGTGAGGATTTTTGTTTTCTTTATGTTGAGGTGCAATACACACTGAAGGCTGTAGTCTTTGATCTTCATTAGTAAGTGCTTCAAGTCCTTTTCACTTTCAGCAAGCAAGGTTGTATCATATGCATAACGCAGGATGTTAATGAGTCTTCCTCCAGTCCTGATGCCCCATTCTTCATATACTCCAGCTTCTCGGATTATTTGCTGAGCGTATAGATTGAATAGGTATGGTGAAAGGATACAACCCTGATGCACACCTTTCCTGACTTTAAACCAATCAGCATCCCCTTGTTCTGTCCGAACAACTGCCACTTGATCTATGTAAAGGCTCCTCGTGAGCACAGTTAAGTGTTTTGGAATTCCCATTCTTCCCAGTGTTATCCATAACTTGTTATGATCCACACAGTCGAATGCCTTTGCATAGTAAATAAAACCTAGGTAAACATGCTCTGGTATTCTCTGCTTTCAGCCAGGATCCATCTGACATTAGCAGTGATATCCCTGGTTCCACATCCTCTTCTGAAACCAGCCTGAGTTTCTGGCAGTTCTCTGTTGATATACTGCTGCAGCCGTTTTTGAATGATCTTCAGCAAAGTTTTGTTTGCGTGTGATATTAATGATATTGTTCTATAATTTCTGCATTTGGTCGGATCACCTTTCTTGGGAATAGGCATAAATGTGGATCTCTTGCAGTCAGTTGGCCAGGAAGCTGTCTTCCATATTTCTTGGCATAGGTGAGTGAGCACCTCCAGCGCTGCATCTGTTTATTGAAACTTCTCAGTTGATATTCCATCAATTCCTGGAGCCTTGCTTTTCGCCAATGCCTTCAGAGCAGCTTGGACTTCTTCCTTCAGTACCATCAGTTCCCGATCGTATGCTACCTGTTGAAATGGTTGAAAATTGACTAATTCTTTTTGGTATAATGACTCTGTGTATTCCTTCCATCTTTTTTTTTTTTATTAACTTTTATTGAGCTTCAAGTGAACGTTTACAAATCAAGTCAGTCTGTCACATATAAGTTAATACACATCTTACTCCTTACTCCCACTTGCTCTCCCCGTAATAAGTCAGCCCTTCCAGTCTCTCCTTTTGTGAAAACTTTGGCCGCCTCCAACTCTCTCTATCCTCCCATCCCCCGTCCAGACAGGAGATGCCAGCACAGTCTCAAGTGTCCACCTGATATTATTAGCTCACTCTTCATCAGCATCTCTCTCCCACCCACTGTCCAGTCCCTTTCATGTCTGATGAATTGTCTTCGGGGATGGTTCCCGTCCTGTGCCAACAGAAGGTTTGGGGACCATGACCGCCGGGATTCCTCTAGTCACATCCAGACCATTAAGTATGGTCTTTTTATGAGAATTTGGGGTCTGCATCCCACTTATCTGCTGCTCCCTCAGGGGTTCTTTATTGTGCTCCCTGTGAGGGCAGTCATCGATTGTGGCCGGGCACCAACTAGTTCTTCTGTTCTCAGGATAATGTAAGTCTCTGGTTCATGTGGCCCTCTCTGTCTCTTGGGCTCTTAGTTGTTGTGTGACCTTGGTGTTCTTCATTCTCCTTTCCTCCAGGTAGGTTGAGACCAGTTGATGCATCTTAGACGGCCGCTTGTTAGCTTTTAAGACCCCAGATGCCACATTTCAAAGTGGGATGCAGAATGTTTTCCTAATAGAATTATTTTGCCAATTGACTTAGAAGTCCCCTTAATCCATGGTTCCCAAACCCCCGCCCTTGCTCCGCTGACCTTTGAAGTATTCAGTTTATCCCGGAAGCTTCTTTGCTTTTGGTCCAGTCCAGTCCAGTTGAGCTGACCTTCCATGTATTGAGTGTTGTCCTTCCCTTCACCTAAAGCAGTTCTTTTCAGCTAATTAATCAGTAAAAAAACCCTCTCCCATCCTCCCTCCCCCCCTCGTAACCACAAAAGTATGTTTTCTTCTCAGTTTATATTATTTCTCAAGATCTTATAATAGTCGTCTTAAACAATATTTGTCCTTTTGCCTCTGACTGATTTCGGTCAGCATAATGCCTTCCAGGTTCCTCCATGTTATGAAATGTTTGACAGCTTCGTCACTGTTCTTTATCGATGCGTAGTATTCCATTGTGTGACTATACCACAATTTATTTACCCATTCATCCGTAGATGGACACCTTGGTTGCTTCCAGCTTTTTGCTATTGTAAACAGAGCTGCAATAAACATGGGTGTGCATATATCTGTTTGTGTGAAGGCTCTTGTTTCTCTAGGGTATATTCCGAGGAGTGGGATTTCTGGGTTGTATGGTAGTTCTATTTCTAACTGTTTAAGATAATGCCAGATAGATTTCCAAAGTGGTTGTACCATTTGACATTCCCACCAGCAGTGTATAAGAGTTCCAATCTCTCCACAGCCTCTCCAACATTTATTATTTTGTGTTTTTTGGATTAATGCCAGCCTTGTTGGAGTGAGATGGAATCTCATCGTAGTTTTAATCTGCATTTCTCTAATGGCTAATGATCGAGAGCATTTTCTCATGTATCTGTTAGCTGCCTGAATATCTTCTTTAGTGAAGTATGTGTTCATATCCTTTGCCCACTTCTTGATTGGGTTGTTTGTCTTTTTGTGGTTGAGTTTTGACAGAATCATATAGATTTTAGAGATCAGGCGCTGGTCGGAGATGTCATAGCTGAAAATTCTTTCCCAGTCTGTAGGTGTTCTTTTTACTCTTTTGGTGAAGCCTTTAGATGAGCATAGGTGTTTGATTTTTAGGAGCTCCCAGTTATCTGGTTTCTCTTCGTCGTTTTTGGTAATGTTTTGTATTCTGTTTATGCCTTGTATTAGGGCTCCTAACGTCGTCCCTATTTTTTCTTCCATGATCTTTATCGTTTTAGTCTTTATGTTTAGGTCTTTGATCCACCTGGAGTTAGTTTTTGTACATGGTGTGAGGTATGGGTCCTGTTTCATTTTTTTGTAAATGGATATCCAGTTATGCCAGCACCATTTGTTAAAAAGACTATCTTTTCCCCAATTAACTGATACTGGGCCTTTGTCAAATATCAGCTGCTCATACGTGGATGGATTTATATCTGGGTTCTCAGTTCTGTTCCACTGGTCTATGTGCCTGTTGTTGTACCAGTACTAGGCTGTTTTGACTACTGTGGCTGTATAATAGCTTCTGAAATCAGGTAGAGTGAGGCCTCCCACTTTCTTCTTCTTTTTCAGTAATGCTTTGCTTATCCGAGGCTTCTTTCCCTTCCATATGAAATTGGTGATTTGTTTCTCTGTCACCTTAAAAAATGACATTGGAATTTGGATCGGAAGTGCATTGTATGTATAGATGGCTTTTGGTGGAATAGACATTTTTACTATGTTAAGTCTTCCTATCCATGAGCAAGGTATGTTTTTCCACTTAAGTATGTCCTTTTGAATTTCTTGTAGTAGAGCTTTGTAGTTTTCTTTGTATAGGTCTTTTACATCCTTGGTAAGATTTATTCCTAAGTATTTTATCTTCTTGGGGGCTACTGTGAATGGTATTGATTTGGTTATTTCCTCTTCGATGTTCTTTTTGTTGATGTAGAGGAATCCAAGTGATATTTGTATGTTTATTTTATAACCTGAGACTCTGCCAAACTTTTCTATTAGTTTCAGTAGTTTTCTGGAGGATTCCTTAGGGTTTTCTGTGTGTGAGATCATGTCACCTGCAAATAGAGATAATTTTACTTCCTCCTTGCCAATCCGGCTGCCTTTTATTTCTTTGTCTAGCCTAACCCCTGGCTAGGACTTGTAGCATGATGTTGAATAAGAGCGGTGATAAAGGGCATCCTTGTCTGGTTCCTGTTCTCAAGGGGAATGCTTTCAGGTTCTCTCCGTTTAGAGTGATGTTGCCTGTTGGCTTTGCATAGATGCCCTTTATTATATTGAGGAATTTTCCTTCAATTCCTATTTTGGTTAGAGTTTTTATCATAAATGGGTGTTGGACTTTGTCAGATGCCTTTTCTGCATCAATTGATAAGATCATGTGGTTTTTGTCTTTTGTTTTATTTATGTGGTGGATTGCATTAATGGTTTTTCTGATATTAAACCAGCCTTGCATACCTGGTATAAATCCCACTTGATCGTGGTGAATTATTTTTTTGATATGTTGTTGAATTCTATTGGCTGGAATTTTGTTGAGGATTTTTGCATCTATGTTCATGAGGGATATAGGTCTGTAATTTTCTTTTTTTGTAATGTCTTTACCTGGTTTTGGTATCAGGGAGATGGTGGCTTCATAGAATGAGTCCATCTTCTTTTGATGCTTCCTGTGTCATTTAATATTTACCCCATGGAATCCTTCACTATTGCAACTTGAGTCTTGAATTTTTTCCTCAGTTCCTTCAGTTTGAGAAACGCCAAACACGTTCTTCCCTTTTGGCTTTCTATCTCCAGCTCTTTGCATGTGTCATTGTAATACTTTACCGTGTTTTCCTGAGCCGCACTTTGAAATCTTCTATTCAGTTCTTTTCCTTTATCCTTTCTTCCTTTTGCTTCAGCTGCTCAGTGTTCATGAGCAATTTTCAGAGCCTCCTCTGACATCCATTTTGGTCTTTTCTTTCTTTCTTGTCTTTTCAATGACTTCTTGCTTTCTTCATGTATGATGCCCCTGATGTCATTCCACAACTCGTCTGGTCTTCGGTCACTAGTGTTCAGTGCATCAAATCTATCCTTCAGATGGTCTCTAAATTCAGGTGGGATATACTCAAGGTCGTTTTTTGGCTCTCGTGGACTTGCTCTGATTTTCTTCAGTTTCAGCTTGAACTTGCATGTGAGCAATTGATGGTCTGTTCCACAGTTGGCCCCTGGCCTTGTTCTGACTGATGATATCGAGCTTTTGCATCCTTTCTTTCCACAGATATAGTCAGTTTGATTCCTGTGTGTTCTATCTGGCGAGATCCATGTGTATAGTCGCCGTTTATGTTGGTTGAAGAAGGTATTTGCAATGAAGAAGTCGTTGGTCTTGCCAAATTCTATCATTCGATCTCCGGCATTGTTTTTGTCACCAAGGCCATGTTTTCCAACTGCTAATCCTTCTTCTTTGTTTCCAACTTTTTCATTCCAATTACCGGTAATTATCAATGCATCCTGATTGCATGTTTGATCAATTTCAGACTGCAGCAGCAGATAAAAATCGTCTATTTCTTTATCTTTGGCCCTAGTGTTTGGTACGTAAATTTGAATAATAGTTGTATTAAATGGTCTTCCTTGTAGGCGTATGGATATTATCCTATCACTGACAGCGTTGTACTTCAGGATAGATCTTGAAATGTTCTTTTTGACGATGAATGCAACACCATTCCTCTTCCAAGTTGTCATTCCCAGCATAGTGTATTATATGATTTTCTGATTCAAAATGGCCAATAGCAGTCCATTTCATCTCACTAATGCCTAGGATATCGATGTTTATGCATTCCATGTCATTTCTGATGATTTCCAATTTTCCTAGATTCATACTTCATACATTCCAGGCTCTGATTATTAGTGGATGTTTGCAGCTGTTTCTTCTTATTTTGAGTCGTGCCACATCAGCAAATGAAGGTCCCCAAAGCTTTACTCCATCCACGTCATTAAGGTCGACTCTACTTTGAGGAGGCAGTTCTTCCCCCAGTCATCTTTTGAGTGCCTTCCAACCTGGGGTGCTCAACTTCCAGCACTATGTCAGACAATCTTCTGCTGCTATTCATAAGGTTTTCACTGGCTAATGCTTTTAAGAAGTAGACTGCCGGATCCTTCTTCCTAATCTGTCTTAGTCTGGAAGCTCAGCTGAAACCTGCCCTCCATGGGTGACCCTGTTGGTATCTGAATACCAGTGGCATAGCTTCCAGCATCACAGCAACATGTAAGCCCCCACAGTACGGTAAACTGACAGATACGTGGGGAGGGAATGCTGTTAGTAGCTTTAATTAATCTTCATATATATGAATAAATAGAATTTTTCTCAAGGTAGTAAGTGGTACTGTAATGTAGACTCAATTTTGCTAGACCAAATTTATGCTTTTTCAACCACATCATGGTGGCTCTTTGTGCTAACCAATGCCTGAGATATGGGAATGTAGAGAAGAGCAAGGTCCTTGGGAATTTTGAGATTGGCTTCACACAGAGTAGGCATTTATATCTTTGAGCATTGTTGCCTGCATAGCCATGCAATCAGACAACAGTAGTCATGGTATTTAGTGGAAGATCTTGAGGGGCCCTGAGGGGTTATGTAATTTGGATTATTTTTAAAATTTTAACATGTATTTCTGTTTGCTCAAAAGTAATAAAAGAATTATATTCTTCTTTCTGATTACAGTAGCTGCTGGTGGTGGTGACAATGTCAAATAACGGCCTAGACATTCAAGATAAACCCCCAGCCCCTCCGATGAGAAACACCAGCACTATGATTGGAGCTGGCAGCAAAGATGCTGGAACCCTAAACCACGGTTCCAAACCTCTGCCTCCAAACCCAGAGGAGAAGAAAAAGAAGGACCGATTTTACCGATCCATCTTACCTGGAGATAAAAGTACAGTATTTCATTTTTTCAACATTTCTATGCTTAAAAAAAAAATTTTTTTTTTTTTGTAGTGTGGATACAGGATCTGCCCTTCCTAGAGTTTATCTTTATTTTCCTATCATGCCTCCCCACCCACCCCGGTTTAATATCTCCTTTCTGTTTTCTTCCTAAAGCCAAAAGGAAGATAAACTCATTTTGTGCTCCATTTAGTATTTCTGAGCAAAATTCTAGGAGAATAATTATGCTCTTGTTAGATTTTGAACAATCTGAAGCTGTTTTTTTTAAAATTCTTAAACTGCTTATGATATCCAAAATATAAGCAATATTGAAATGTCTTCATTTGGAAATGTTTTGTTTCCAAACTAGTTTCATTTGGAATGTCTTCTTTCCAAATTCTTGATTGCCTCTTCTTTATTTGGATCTTCTGGTCTCATACCCAGAGATCAGAATTAAATATAGTAAGATGGGTAAGTAGAAGCTGAGAGAAGGAAGCAGAGATAACTAGGACTCAGCATGAGTTCATTAAGAATAAGTCGTACAGCAGCCTCATATCCTTTTTATTGAAAATTTTTTCTGGAAGAAGAAATGGGATTTTAAAAATGCATCTGATGAAGTCACTGGGGTCTGTATGGACAAGGTGGTGAAATAGAGGTTTGAGTGCCCTCATGATAGATGACTTCTTGTTTGGCCCAAAAAATGTTGATTTGAGTGGCTGTTGATCTTAAGTAGAGTTCTTGGTCATGTTCTTGTGCCATGCTGAAGAAATTGGCTTTCTCTTTGTAAATTGTTATCATGAGCTTTTTGTTTAGATGGAGCTGATTCAGATCCAAGGAGCCCTGGTGGTGCAGTGGTTAAGCGCTTAGCTGCTAACAGAAAGGTTGGAGGTTCAAACCCACCAGTGTCTCTGCGGGAGAAAAGGCCTGGTGATCTGCTTCTGTAAAGATTAACCAAAAACCTGTTGCCATTGAGTCAATTCTGACTCATAGTGACCCTATAGGATAGAGTAGAACTGCCCCATAGTGTTTCCAAGGAGCACCTGGTAGATTCGAACTGCCGACCTTTTGGTTAGCAGCCATAGCTCTTAACCACTACGGCACCAGGGTTTTTTATGGCGTAGGAAACCCTATGGCGCAGTTCTCCTCTGTCCTATAGGATCGCCATGAGTTGGAATCAACTTGATAGCAGTCGGTTTGGTTTGATTGGTTCAAATCCTGGATTCACCACTGACCAGCTCTGTGACCTTAGGCATGTCAGTTAACCCCTCTGATCTTTAGTTTTTTTGTCCCGAAAATTGGTGTAATATCTCACATAGTTGTCATAAAGATTATCTGTAAGGTTTGTAATACGGTACCTTCCACACAGGAGGTACTCAGGTGTTAGTTCATTTGTCTTTACTCATTTGTTAATGAGTCGAAGCTTGGAGGCTAGTAGACTAGCTAGTAGATTACTTGATAAAATCAGAATTGGGATTCAAAGAAACTTGGAACAGTAGGTCAGATATAACAAGAACAATGGTGAAGTGCAGAAAATATCTTACAATGCAGAAAAATATTACTGCACATCTACAGGTCAGAGGAGATGGTAGATGATAGTATCATTGACCAAATGGGAACACTTGAAGAGGAACAAGTCTGGAGGGTTGGTGGTTGGAGAACAGGAAAGATGATGACTTTAGACACATTGCATCTGAAGTGCAAAGATAATGTTGGACACATCACATTTGAGGTGTCTTCAGTGGAGATGTCTAATAGGCAGTGATGTTGCATATATAGTAGGTATTTGTTGAATAACTGAAATGAGAGCTGTTAAGTACTTTTTAAGGAGTATTTTGGGCCTGTGTTTTTGTATATGTGTGCCTGTTCCCCTACTCCACTTTCATTGTAAGCTTTTCAGGTTATGAATAGAAGTATGGGTAGTTTTTAACTTTTTCTTAACTGGCTAACTCATTTATATAGTAGCTGCTATTTTCTGGGTATAGGGGCTATGATCTAGGTGGTGTCACCCTGCCCTGAAACCTTCTCCCACATATATAGCTACTTTGTTTATCCCTCAATTTAGAGTTTTTATTTTTAATATTATATTTTACCAAACATAGTTCTTGATCCCTATAAATAGACTTCAGCCCAAGTGTGTACATGTGATGAGATAAGACTTAAAATTTTAAAGTTTAAATTGTTATTGCTAACTCAAACTGGGAAAGACCATAAGATTCCTGTCCGATGAATGTTATCACAGTTGAAAACTTTTGTGCTTCAAAGGATGTTATCAAAAAAGTGAAAAGACAGTCCAGAGAATGGGAGAAAATTTTTGCAAATCATCTATCTGATAAAGTAATAAATAAGAAAATTACAACTCAAAAATTAAAAAAATAAATAATCCAATTAAAAAATAGTCAAAGAATCTGAATAGACATTTTTCTGAGGAAAATACACAAATGGCCAATAAGCACATGAAAAGATGCCCAACATTATTAGTCATCAGGCAAATGCAAATCAAAGCTACTTGATACCCAGTAGGTGCGTTAGAATCAAAAAGATAGATGATGATAAGCTTTGGTGGAGATATGAAGAAAGTAAACCTCATACACTGCTGGTGGCAATATAAAATGGTTCAGCTCCTTTGGAAAACAGTTTGGCCATTCCTCAAAAAGGTTAAGCATATATACCACCCTGGGTATATAGCCAAGAGGATGAGAGCTTATGTCAGCACAAAAGCTTTGTACACAGACATTCAAGCAGCTAACAGACATATGAAGAAATGCTCCTGATCATTAGCCATTAGAGAAATGCAGATCAAAACTGCAGTGAGATACCATCTCACCCTGACATTACTGGCGCACACACACACACACACACACACACAGAGCAAATAACAAATGTTGGAGAGGTTGTGGGGAGATTGGAACTCTTATGCATTGCTGGTGGGAATATAAAATGGTACAATCACTATGGCAAACAATATGGCACCTCCTTAAAAAGCTAGAAATAGAAATACCATACAATCCAGCATTCCCGTTTCTAGCAATATATCCTAGAGAAATAAGAGCTGTCACACGAATAGACACACGTACACCCATGTTCATTGCAGCATTATTCACAATAGCAAAAAGATGGAAACAACCTAAATGCCCATCAACAGATGAATGGATAAGCAAATTATGGTACATACACACAGTGGAGTACTATGCAATGATAAGGAACAATGATGAATCTGTGAAACATCTCATAATCTGGAGGACGTTATCTTGAGTGCTATAAGTCAATCAGAAAAGGGTAAGTATTGTATGGAACCATTATTATAAAAACCCGAGGAAAGGTTTACACGCAGAAAAAAAACCAACGATCTTTGTTATGAGGGAGAGGAGTGGTGGGGAGGGGATATCACTATCTAGATAGTAGACAAGTGTTAACTTTGGTGAAGGGAAAGACAACACACAGTTATAGGAGAAGTCAGCACAGCTTGACCAAGGCAAAGCCATAGATGCTTCCTAGACACATCGCAACACCTTGAGGGACTGGGTTACTGGGGCGGAGGGCTGGGGACCATGGTCTAAGGGAACATCTAGGTCAGTTGGCACAGCATAGTTCATGAAGAAAATATTCTGCATCCTACTTTGATTAGTAGCATCTAGGGTCTTAAAGCTTGACGGTAGCCATCTAAAATATACTTTTGGTCCCATCATGTCCAGAGCAAAGGTAAATGAAAAAAAAAAAACAAAGACACAAGGCAAATATTAGTCCAAAGGACTAAGGGACCACATGAGCTGCAGCCTCCACCATCCTGAGCCCAGAAGAACTGGATGTTGCCCAACTACCACCACTGACTATTCTGACAGGGATCACAGTAGAGGGTTCCAGACAAAGTGGGAGAAAAATATAGAACAAAATTCAAATTCACAAAAGAAGACCACTTACTGGTCTCATGGTGACTGGAGGAACCCCTGAGGCTATGGCCCCTGGACACCCTGCTAACTCAGAACTGAAAACCACTCCTGAAGCCCACCTTTCAGCCAAAGGTTAGACAGGCCTATAAAAAAAAAAACAGTAACACACATGAGGAATGTGCCTCTTAAGTTCAGTCAAGTATATGAGACCAAATGGACAACACCTGCCCAAAAGCAAAGATGAGAAGGCAGGAAGGGACAGGAAGCCTAGATGAATGGACACAGGGGGACCTAGGGTGTAAAGGGAATGGGGGAGAGTGCTGACACATTGCAGGGATTGTAACCAATGACACAAAATTTGTGTATAAATTTTTGAATAAGAAACTAATTCGTGCTGTAAACTTTCATCTGAAATACAATAAAATTTTAAAAAATGTGAAATTTAGACATAAAAAAAGGAAGTGTGTACACATATGTGTATAGCAGCATTATTCATAATAGCCAAAAAGTGTAAGCAACACAAGTGTTTCTCAGCTGATGAATAAACAAACAAACAAAAAAACCAAACCCACTGCCGTCAAGTTGATTCCAACTCATAGCGACCCTATAGGACAGAGTAGAACTGCCCCATAGAGTTTCCAAGGAGTGCCTGGCAGATTCGAACTGTCAGCCTCTTGGTTAACAGCCGTAGCACTTAACCACTATGCCACCAGGGTTTCCAAATAGATAAATAAAATGTGGTACATCCATACAATGGAATATTATTCTGCCATAAAAGGAAATTAAGTTCTAATACATGCTACAATATAGATGAAGTTTGAAAACATTATGCTAAGCAAACGAACCCTGTCACAAAGGACAACGTATTGTGTGGTTCCTTTTATATGAAATGTTCACAACAGGCAAATCTATACAGGCAGAAAATGGTTGCTTAGGATTAGGGGATGAAAGCGTTGGAGGGTAACACTTAAGGGATATGAGGTTTCTTTTTGGGGTGATGGAATGTTCTAAAACTCATTGTAGTGATGGCTTTATGACTGTGAATATACTAAAAAGCCCTTGTATACCTATAAGCTGGTTGATTATATGGTATGTAAATTATATCAATAAAACTTAAAAAAAAAAATTTCCTGAAACAGCACGTAGAATCAGAAACATTCAGATATCATTGGGAAGGGGAGTGATTGGAGGAGGCGAAGAGCCCAGGGCTGGGGGTCTGGCTACCAGTTGTAGTCTTGATTCTCCCATAAACTGGCTGCCTGATTTGGGTCATTGACTTCTCTGTAGACTTCAGTGCCTTCATCTACAAAAAGAATCAGACCAATAGGCATGTACAGTGTCTTACAGCTTTGGAATCCTGAAACATGTTCTTTTGAAGTACTAATGTTGTTTTTCATGCTGTCAGAAACCCAAAGTAGATTAGTCAAAGACAGGTGGAAGTTAGAATGGGGTTGCACATTTCTGAGATATTGTAAAGATGAAATTGGATCAGGCTTGTACATGTAAGTGAAAAGAAATTAGGCCATTGTAAAGTATTTTAATCAGAGATAGAGGTGTAGATCCAGAGGTACTTTCTGGAAATCCTGTCTGTGTAACCCTAGGCCAAATCTGATCTGAAAGCAGTTCTTATAGCCTCAAGATCAAGGCTGCATCTCTTTAAGTAGAAAGCAAAGAGGTAGAAAGCATAGAGTTTTCAGAAGTTCTAGTAACCTCCCTTCCATGTCCTAGTTATAAAAAAAAAACCAAACTCTTTGTCCTCGATTTGACTCTGACTCATAGTGACCCTATAGTTATAGGTTCTCTATATATGCCTTGAGCACATAGGTTTCATTCCTTTGCTTTAAGACCTTTGATGACTGTCATTCATCCATCCATCAAAATGAAATAAGTTTGAGGTTTTTTCCTTTAGTCTGGAGCCTTTGTTCTTGACTTTGTGCCTGTTGGTATTCAACCAGTGGACATTTGTTGACCTGGTACTTTGTGCTCAATTTAGTCCTAGCAGAATCCACAGCAGTGTTGGGCAGCCTTTGAAGCAATATACCCTTTATGTAGTGTTTGAGAATTACATAAACGGTCTAGAACTTGAGTTAGAAAACCTGGATTGAATCCTGCCTCTGACACTTACTAACTGTGATTTTTTTCCCCTCTTACCTATTTCTTTTAATCCCAATATCCTCATTTGTAAGGAGCTTTTGTGGCATAAACAGGTAAGTACTTGACTGTTAACCGAAAGGTGGCGGTTCGAACCCATCCAGCTGCTCTGTGGGAGAAAGACCGGGCGATCTGCTTCTGTACAGATTACAGCTATGAAAACCCTATGGGGCAGTTCTACTCTCTCACATGGGGTGGCTGTGAGTTGAAATCAACTTGATGAAAGAAGATTGTTATTTGTAAAGTGGGAAAATCTTAATTCCCATCCAGTCTATATCATTAGTAAGTTTTTGTCACTTGACATAATGAATGTAAAAGTACTTGCTAAAACTTATAAATAAGTTTTTTTTTTTAATAGAAATCTTATTTATTGTTTTATCTGGCTCCCAGAACAATCCATCTTC
Source organism: Elephas maximus indicus (assembly GCF_024166365.1). Classification (NCBI taxonomy): domain Eukaryota; kingdom Metazoa; phylum Chordata; class Mammalia; order Proboscidea; family Elephantidae; genus Elephas; species Elephas maximus. The sequence goes on from NC_064825.1 coordinate 44,706,250, forward strand.
AATTGGGCAAGCTGAGGCTTAAGGAAAAGTAAATTGTGCAAGGTCTCAAAGCTGCAAAACGGCAGGGCTGTGTATGAAACTAAGTCTTCCTTAAAGTAACTGCTCCATCTTACCATGCTGTCTCTGTCAGTTGTTCTCAACCCTGGTTATACACATCTGACTTATCCACACTGCTTTTAAAAAATATGGATGCCTGGGTCACACCCAGGTTTTTGGAGTCAATTTCCAGAGTGGTAGTTTTGGGTCACTACGGAAATTTGGGAGATGAAATACAAGGGTTCTCTGTGGGCTGCAGCAGCGGTTGAGGTTTTAGCCGGTGGTGGGCAGGATGTTTGTAGGCATTGCCTAATGCTGACCTCTAGCATGGCTTTAGTTTGTGCCTGAGGAATGCAGAAATGATTGGAAGGAAAAGCTGTAATTGAGGGCCTGTAATAAGTGGCGCTGAGTTGCAGAATTCCATGTGGGGAAGCCTGGTTCTTGTGGTTAGGATCTGGAGCCTTTGGTTTATTCTAAGAAATCCTACAGCATTTAGTTTAGAATCTTTTTCTGGAATTCTCCCAACTTGGGAAGAGTTTAGCAAAGTTAATTTTAAAACTGGATTACGTCAGTGTTTATCTCTTCAAGTTTGGAATGTTTTATTGCCTTGAGGCCAGATTAGCTCAGCTGAAACAATGAGAGGTACTGCTTAAAAATAAAAAACAAAAAAACCAATAATTTGTGCTGAAACTTTGGTGGCTGTGCTGAAACATGATATTTTGCAGTATCAGCCTCATTTTTCATGCTGTCGAAAGTCAAAATGAATTAGTCAAAGAGAAGGTTAAAGTTGGGATGGAGTAGGGTTGCACACTTTCTCACTTTATACCCTTAAGTCTAAGACCTCTAGTCACGTGAAATCAGGATAATGCTTTCTTCTTGATTTCTGACCACAGCCGTAGTTCTTCTGTCTTAATGAGTAGGTTGGGAAATCTTATTCTGACAGTTTCTTATATTGATGATAACTTGTGTTTGTAAAGCTCTTTAGTTTACAAAGCACATTTATTTCCATTATCTTAGTTGATCCTCAAAAGTGAGTTAATGGCAAAGATAATCCTGGATCTTTTTTCCTCTGACTCCTAGCCCAGGATTCTTTCCACTGACAGAGATTTCTTTTAATTCCCTGACCTCAGTCTTCTCAGCTGTAAAATAAGGTTAATGCATGCTGTCTGGATTGTGAAAGGGCTTTGCACCTGTGAGGGAAGTGGTTGTTACTTCCAGGAAGAGGTTGACTGAGTTCCCGATGCCTCTGGGACTGTATTTCCTTCCTAGCCATTCCCCAGGAGTATGACTTCTCCACTTCTCTTCTGCATTCCTGTCTCGGGAGCCCTGTTTCCTAGTGGTGGTCCCAAACAGTGACTACTCAGCCTGAGTTGCACAGCACCCAACCTAAATCCTGCCAGCTAAATTTTCTTTTCCTCCCTGCTTCCCTCCTCTCCCACTTCAACCAGGCCTTTCCTGTTCTTATACCCCAGGTCTAGTTTATGTTAGTGGAATCTTAGGGTGGTATAAACGGTCAACACACACTAGGCTGCAAACCTAAATGTTGGAGGCTCGAGTCCACCCAGAAGCTCCTTAGAAGAAAACTCCTGGTGATCTACTTCTGAAAAATCAGCCATTGAAAATTCCATAGATGAAAACCCAGAAACAAATCCAAATGTGTGGTCAATTGATTTTCAGCAAGGGAGCCAAATCCATTCAATAGGAGGGGTACAGTCTCTTCAACAAATGGTGCTGGCAAAACTGTATTTCTATATGCAGAAAAATGAAACAAGATCCATACCTCATGCCATGTACAAAAACTAATTCAAAATGGATCAAGTACCTAAATGTTAAATCTAAAACCGTTAAGTTCCTGGAAGAAAATATAGGATCAAAGCTTTGGGACCTAATTTTTTTTTCAACAGTAGATTATCAAACACAACAATGAATGCATGAGCCACCAAAAACAAAATAGATAACTGGGACCTCATAAAAGTTAAATACTTAATGTTCATCAGACGACTTTATTGAAAGAATAAAGAGACAACCTACAGACAGGTAAAAAAATCTTTGGGAACTATATAACTGATAAGGGAATAATACCTAAAACATATAGAAAACTTTTCCAACTTAATAACAGAAAGACAAATAACCCAATCAAAAACTGGGCAAAGGACATGAACAGACACTTCACCAAAGAGGATATTCAAATGGCCAATCCAAAAAAAGGATGTTCAATATCATTAGCCACCAGAGAAATGCAAATCAAAACCTCAGTGAGATGCTATTTCAGTCCCACTAGGATGGCTAAGGAGCCCTGGTGGCACAGTGGTTAAGAGCTTGGCTGCTAACCAAAAGGTTGGCAGTTCAAATCCACCAGCCACTCCTTGGAAACCCTATGGGGCAGTTCTACTCTGTCTTGTAGGGTTACTATGAATTGGAATCGACTTGATGGTAATGGGTTTTTTTTTTGGTTAGGATGGCTGAGATAAAGATAAAACAAAACCAGAAAATAAGAGGTGTTAGAGGGGGTGTAGACAAATTGGAACCCTCACCCGTTGTTGGTGGGTATGCAAAATGGTACATCCATTGGAAAAAGTCTGGAGGTTCCTCAAAAAAACTAGAGGTAGAGCTACTGTATGACCTGGTAATTCCACTCCTAGGTATATACCCTAGGGATCTAATAGAAGTGACACGAACAGACATAGGCACACATATTCATACTAGCAAAAAGATAGCAACCTAAGTGCCCATCAACAGATGAATGGGTAAGTAAAATGTGGTGCATACATACAATGGAATACTACTCAGTGATAAAGAAAAATGAGTTTCTGAAACACGTTGAAACATGGATGAACCTGAGGGACATTATGTCAAGTGAAATAAGTCAGTCAAAAAAACGAATATTGTATGTTCTCATTTCTGTGAAATGGCATGAACAGGTAAGTATATAGAAACTAATGTTCATTAGTGGTTACCAGGGATGGGATAGGGAGGGGGATTCTAGAAAGTAGAGACTAATTCTTTTTGATGATGGGAAAAGTAATGGTAATTGCTATGGCATATATAATCTTGAAATAAGAGCAACAACAGCCAAAAAATACGTGTGGGTATATACGTGTATATGTAGACGTATATGTGTATAGGTATGTGTGAGTATATAGTGTGTGTCTATATAGATGTATGCATATATATGCATAAGAAAGTACATAGGTGGCACAGTTATGGATACTTCTTAGATATAACCAAACACCTTGCTGGATTGATTTTCTGGGTTTGAAGGCTTAGGACCATAGTCTAGTGGGACAACTCAGTCAATTGGCATAATATAGTTCATAAAAATATTCTACATCCTAGTTCAGTGAGTGGTGCCCGGACAAATTGCTCTCTATTTGTCTGGAGCAAAAAAGAAAGAAGGACACCAAAGACTCAGAGAAGACACTTGTCTATAGGACTGATAGTCTACACAAACCATGGCCCCATTTATCCTGAAACCAGAAGAACTAGATGGTGTCACTACATACCATTCTGATCAGGGCCACAGTAGATGGATCCTGATAGAATGGGAGAAAAATGCAGAACAGAACCTCAAATTCTTTAAAAAAAAAAAAAGCCAGACTTACTGGACCAGTTGAGACTGGATGATTCCCCAAGACTATCACCCTGAGATACTCTTTAAACCTTAAGCCAAAACTTGCTCCTGAAGTCATCTTTTAGCTAAATAACAGATTGGCTCACAAAATAAAGAATATCACCTGTGAGTACTGTGCTGCTTTGAAAAATCATCTATATGAGACCAGATGGTCGACAGTTACTTTAAAAGAAAGATGAGAATGTAAGGGGGCAGGAAGCTAGATTAATGGAAACAACCAGAACAGAAATTATGAGAATGTTCGTGCATTGTAAAGGACGTAACCAATGTCACTGAACAATTTGTGTAGAAATTGTTGAATCGGAACCTAAACTGCTGTGTAAAGCTTCTCCAAAAACATACTAAAAAAAAAAAAAAAAAAAACCTGCCGAGCACATTTCTATTCTGATACATATGGGGTTGCCATGAGTCGGAATCACCTCGGTGGCAACTGGTTATAACATATATGCAAATATACTAAAACATAAAAATATAATTGTTCTTGCTTACAGCCTCTTAAGTGATTAGAGAGAATTTAGGAACGGGAAGCAGTCCCAAAGCCCTGCAACACGTCTCATGTATCGTAGCTATGAGCCAGACAGATAGATGGACTTGTGTCATAAATGGCTACCTTTATAGCCCTTTCTTTCTCAAAGCAGCTGCTCCTGGAAGGGAAATTGCCAAATGCATAAATAGCTTAAACTTTAGCCATTGGCATGTAGGCAAATTGTTCTCATTAAGGTACTGAGTAAAGAAGATTTGGAGTCAGACCTGGGTTCAAATCTTGGCTCTCATTAGCTGTGAGCTTGGAAAAGTTATTTAACTGTTTTTCCATTTCCTCATCTATGAAATTGCAGTAATATCATAGCATTTTGAGAGTGAAGGAAAATAATGTATGTCGTGGTCCCTTAAACGTGGTAAATTCTCATTTAATGCTGTTTCTTCTCCTTATGCCAAAATGTTTTCTTGATTCAACTTGAAATTCTGTAGGGAATGTAGGGTGGTACAACGTAAACAGCCCTGGCTTTGAAGCCATACCTTTTTGAGATTTGAATTACTGACTGACTGTAGGCAAGCCTGTGCCTCAGTTTCCTAACCTACAAAGTACAACTTGCCTCTCAGGATTGTGGTGATTATATGAGACAATGTATAGGAAGTACCTACTAAAGAACTGTAGGATGCCATCTCAGGAAGAAATAAAGCTACAGAGCTTTGAGAGTGCTCATTTTCCTGGTTTCATAAATCCACGGAATATAAGAACTAGATGGGTCCTTAAGACCATTTAGTCCATCCTCTCCATTGTTCAGACCAGATCCAGGGTTCTGTAATAATATAGTGATGCAGCCAAAACTGGCCTGGACTCCAGGACCAGGTGACAAGGATTGTGAAAGTCAGCCTACAGCTGGTGAAATGAAACACTTATTCCTGCCCTGGAGAGCGTTTACACGCCTTAGTCAGGTTCCTTAAACTCAGTTACCTGGTTGAGGTCCACGTCTGGTCATTTGTTTCTTCATTCACTTACTATCTGAGCATCTATTTTGTATCAGGCACATGCTCGTGCCAGGGGATCAGTGAGGAATTGGACATGGCCTCTGTACTTGGAACTCAGTATGGTAGGGAAGATAAACACATAAATAGGCAGTTACTGTGTTGGTGCTGTGGGAACAGAAGAAAGGGTGAAGAACTGCCCAACCTAGAGATCAGAGAGGACTTCATAGAAGAGAGGACCTTTAAGCTGAGGGGGGTATGGTGAGGTGGGAAGGGAAGGACAGAATATTATAGGCAAAGGGTGTAGCTTGAGAACATGTGAAGAGGTGTGAAAGAGCCCATTATATTTGGGGAACCATAACTGGTTCAGTGTAGCTGGTGCAGAGTGTCTGAAACGTAAGTAGTGGGAGATGAAGGAGGGGGAACAAGTCTGTAACGCAGAGCTTCTCAAATTTTTATATGCATGTGAATCACCTGGGATCTTATCAAAATTCAGATACTGATTCTCAGGGTTGGGTCCTGAGTTTCTGCATTTCCAGCAGTCTCCCAAGTGATACTGGTGTTGCTTTGAATAACAAGGCTGTAGATCACCCTGGCTGCTATTTGTGTTGAAGAGGTCCAGAATGTAGGTGACCGGTTATGATAACTCAGGCGGTAGATAACAATGCCTGAAATAGGGCGGTGGCAGTGGAGATGGAGAAGAGTGGATAAATTTGAGCAATGTATAGAAGATAAAATCATTAAGAACTTGGGGACTGGAGTACATTGGGAAAGAAAGGAGAGATAATACAACCATGAGCAGCAGCAGTCCATAAGAGGGAGAGTAATAGAATAGAAAGGCCTTGGGCTGGGAGTCTGAAGACCTCAGTTCTGCTTCTAACTTGCTGTGTGACCTTGGACAGGCCACTCAACTTCTTGGAACCTCATTTTCCTCTTCTGTCAAATGGGCACCATAATCACTGCCCTACTTGTAACACAGTTCTTACTAGACTGTAATGAGTTAATTGATATGAAAGTGTTTTGTCAACACTAGAGCGTGACACAAATGAAAATGATTATTGTAATTTTTATGAAGTATAAATCTATTGTAAAGTGTTATAGGTACTGACAGTCTGCCCTGTAGGAATATTTAGTCTGGTAGTGAGGCTCAGACATGTCAACCTGGAAAGGCAATCACCTTATAGGACAAGTGGGATAAATGCAGTCCAGTTCTTCCTGGTCATTGGGGTATTAACTCTGGATTTTGGGACCTTATTTTAGCCCATGGGCTTCTGCCTATACTTTAAATCTGAACTCCAAGGATAGGTCCAGGCAAGCCTGGCATTCAGTCCCTATCTGACCCCAGCCAAGGTCTCAGACACTGCCCAGTGAATTTCTGTTAAAGGTGAATTCTCATCTTCTAGTCTTTGACCCTGAACCTTGCTGGAATGTGATTCTGGACATCTCTAGGAAGGAAACTTCCAGCTGATCTGGAGCCACAGAATTTTGTGTCTTGACTATGGCAGTGAAGAGAATAACTTCTCCTACCAGGAGAAAATTCTGGTGGGTTCCTAGAAGGACTGGTAGTAGAGAAGACCAGAGAATCAGGGCCCCTGGGCTTTCCTTGCTGTCTTGCATTGAAGAGGAGGATATTCTGATCTTGCCTCACAGGCCCAATAAGAATTTCTGGTTTGCCTGGATGACTAAAGCCTAATAATTTTGGGCATACTTGTCACTGGAACTCAGGAATGGTCAAGCACGTTATTAAAAGAAACTACAGTAAAACCCGTGAAAGCTGGAACCTATGTAAGACAGAAACCTGTCAGAGAAGGAAAACTTAAATATTTTCCACTGAAACGAGTGATAGAAAAGTAATAAGATGGCACCGTGTCAAAGGCGGAAGGAAACTTAAGAGACCCAGAAAAACAAGGTAGTCCCATCAAGTGCCGGCTCTCACAGGTTTCACTGTAATTGTTTTCTCACCTATAAAATAGGAATATTAATAACTGTTTTGTAGAGTTGCAAGAGTATTTGATGTATTCAAAATTCTTAGCACATGCCTGGCACATGGTAAGAGCTCAATAAATGGTAGCTTTTGCAATTAGCTTCTGAACCTAGTTCCCCCAAGTGATATGGAGGGATCTTCCTGTGAATTTGGACCAGACGCCCCTCTCCTCTACTTCCTCTCTAGGGCATTGAAGGAGGAGGAGCCTTGGCTGGGAGAATGGGGAGTATTTTTGTAGGAGAGGTTTAAAATCTTGGCTCTGTGGGTTCCCATCTAGGAAGAAAGATTGTCTGGCTGAGCCTTGGAAGGTATTTAAGCCCGTTTCAACCAGATTGCATCTGTGGATGCCTGAGGTCTAGCTAATACCAAGATCCTGAAACTCCTTGTAGTTAGAACATGGAAGCTTTTTCTGTCAGGCCAGAAGAACCTTAGTGAACATCTACTTTAAGCAAGACCTTTAATGGGAGAGGAATGTCTCACGTGTTTAGACTTTATGATTCTTTAAGGTCCTAGCCTAGGGAGGCAGCATAGCATAGTGGTTAAGAGCTCAGTCTCTGGGCTAGACTCCCTGGATTTAGATTTGGGTCCTGCCACTTACTAGCCATATGATCTTGTGCAAGTAACTTCATCTCTATGCTTCAGCTTCTTCATCTTCAAAATAAGAATGATAGTGTCTCACTGATAGGGTTACTGAGTTTTAAGTGAATTAATCCAGGTTAAAAAACATGAACCAGAAATTGGTACATGGTAAATACATGATAAATATTAGTGACTCATATTATTAAAGCAACTTCCAAATCTAAAATTTTAATATTTAGAGAGCCCTAGAGCAGTCTATGATCAAGATCCAGTGAGTGTGATTCAGCCTACAGAAGCTCCTAGACAATAGGATGCCAGGACTGGAAGGGTCTTTAGAGACCATCTACTCTAGCCTTCTCATTTTAGAGATGGGTAAACCAGGGTTCAGAAAAAGCAGTGACTTGCCCTGGAACAACAGACTCATTAGTGGTAGAACCAGGATTATTAACTCTGACGAATGTTGTTTCTGTTCTTCTCTTACTTTAGTTCAACAAAAAATTAAGTCTTTAAATATGCTTTGAACATCCAATCCAGGTCCAGTGTTGGACTCTGTAAATACACATGTGAAGTAGACAGTTCTTGCACTCTAAGGGAGCCCATAGCTCATAAAGAGCTAGAATAAGCATAAAAACTTAGGTAACATCCCTTTTTAAAAAAATCTCCTTTGCCTTGTTTCTCTTGCAGCAAATAAAAAGAAGGAGAAGGAACGGCCAGAGATTTCTCTTCCTTCAGATTTTGAGCACACAATTCATGTTGGTTTTGATGCCGTCACAGGGGAGTTCACGGTGAGTCCCTGGGTCACAGAAAGTTCTTTGGTCTTTTAGCATTTTGGTTATGCACTGTTGGATCCAATCTTTTTTAGTTTTTCTAACGTCTCTGTCTGTGCCTAAGATCCTCATTACTTAGCTACTTATATTTGTAAGAGGGACCCTTTCCTCATTTCCAAAATTGTGCCCGGAGTAGCCATTGAATCTCCATTCCTTAAATGTACCTGTTAGGTGGAGCCGTGTTAGCAGGGTCTGTGCTGGGCACTGATGATACAGAAACAAAGCTCTAAAGAATTTATAGCCTGATGAGGGAGCAAACATCTCAAGAAATGCCTAATATGATGCGATAAGTATTATAAAAGAGGCTGTGTAAAGCCCTGAGGGCATAGAGAGAAGGGAGTGACTAACAAACCCATCTTTAGCTATCAGCAGGTATCAAAGTTAGCTCTGATTTTCCTTCAAGCTCTCCTGTGTCTGTTCCTTCTTGACAGCCTTGCATGTCTCTTGTAGGGGATGCCAGAGCAGTGGGCCCGCTTGCTTCAGACGTCAAATATCACTAAGTCGGAGCAGAAGAAAAACCCACAGGCTGTTCTAGATGTGTTGGAATTTTACAACTCAAAGAAGACTTCCAATAGCCAGAAGTACATGAGTTTTACAGGTATGGAGATTGTGTCCGGGGCTGTCTAGGGAAAGGAAGGTTTTAGACCTGGGTAGAAAAACCCCACATGCCTATTGGCCTGGGATGAGAGAAGAAATTATTGGAAGGAGTGCAGGTGACACTTTCACTAAAATAGAAATTTGTAATTTGAGAGCCAAGACAATGGGTTTTTGCATCAGACTTGAGTATTTATTCTGAAGCTATACATGATTTTAAAAAATAGCATGGTACTTTGTATAAAGAATCCAGGCTTTGTGTTAGAAGATCTAGGTTCTGACATTCACTAGTTTCTAACAGTAACTTCATTTCTTTGAGCCGCAAAAGGGAAATAGTAATTCTTATCTCAAGAGGTTGTGGTAAGGAATAAAGGAGCTAATTGGTAATAAAGTTCTTTATAGGTTATAAAACAGCACCATGGAAATGTAGGCTATCATTTTGTTAATATCATTAGTTATTTAATAACACCACTGTGTATCTTTTAAGTAAGCAAGCCAGATTTCTTCTTCAGGGGACTAATTTTTGTGAAAATGAAAAACAGGCCAGTAATAATAAATGTTCTTCAGATGTACTCTATATATAAGGGACTGTGTTTTTCAGAGTATTTTTAAGAGCAGAATTGGGATTATAATCCAGGTCTTCTAATTCTTAGCACCTTTTGAATTTATTACTTGACTGTAGTAACTCTATTTGGAGTACCTCCTTACTTAACAGAAAGATTTTTCTTTTCCTAGGATGATTTATGAGAAGCCCTACATTTCTGGAAACTTGCCTTATATATAGCATCTTAGAATGTTTTAGAGCAAGAAATATCCTTAGCATATAGCACTTCCAGCTCCCCCCTTGATTTGCAGACATTAAAGCCAAGAAAAGCCTTTCTAATGTGGCTAAATTAGTGGTAGGGCTGGTCTTTTAACTCCCAGTCTGGTGTTCTTTCCGGTTCTCATGCTGTTTACTTCAAAGGGCAGCATTGCTGGGGAAGATGAGAATCAGGAGGAACTAGCTAATTTAGAAGGATGCTTTCTCCAGCCAGTATCTGGCTTGTATCAAAGGACACAGATGGTGGTGATGGCAGGCTACAGCTTTGCTCATGCTGCCATAGTAGTACCCAGGAGAGGGCCATGCATGTTCCCAGCAGTATTTCCTTCCTCACTTCTGGCCCCGCTGGCTCTATCCCACTTCTCCCATTGAGGGACTCAGTCATTCCCAAGGAAGAATTGGAGTAGAGGGTGCTAGGTGGGGAAGTTTTCCAGTCATGAAATTAGAGTTTGTGTTTTAAGGAGTTTGTCATGGAGACATCAGATTAGAAGCTGGCTTTGAAAGCTTCAGCAGCAAAGTCTTTGAAAGAGTCTCTTTTTATGTTTGCATGTATGTAGATGTGTGCAAGGGCCATGTATGTATATGGAGGCATAGCTTGTAGGTTTACTTATGTCTGGAATTTAAGCCCACGTAAGTATTTATGAAAGAATATGTGTATAATATACATAGGTAATTGTGTATATACTCATCTGTGCATGCATACGTGTATAGTATTGAGTTTATAGATACATGTGCATATGTCTACTTTTGTGTCTATAAATTTTCGCACATGAGTAATATATGTATGTACAAGCTTTAAAATTTTGTAGAACTTGAAACCAGGGCCAACTCTTGGCAAAATTTTATATTTGGCACAGTTTATTTTTAATGTCCCATCTCTCTTTTCCCTGTTTTCCTCCTCTCATACTATCAAGTATGATAATACTACCTCTATTTGTATATGCTTGCATGTCAGTTTTGTCATTTGATTCTCATGAAGGCCTTGGGAGAGTGGCAAGGCAAGGATATTGTCCCCATTTTATAGACCCAGAGAAATTAACTAGGCTCAGAGAAATTAAGTGACTTACCCAGAGTGACCTGGGTGATACATGGTAGAAATGTGTTTTAAACCAGGCCTTTAAACCCTTTGCTTATAACCCAAGTGCAACCCTCCATGCGAATTTTTTGTCAAGTCTCTGTTTTTAGCACTTTTTTTTTTTTTTCTGTACCAGCTAGTAGCTAATGTGGTAGGAAAAAGTAGACTGGATTGACAACTCAGAGTTCAGCGCTTTAGCCCTACTTTGCCACTGATTTATGTCATTTTGAACAAGTCTCTTTTCCTCATTTGTATAATTGAAGAATTTATAATTATACGAGTACTTTCTGATCTGTCATTCAGTGCTTTGGAATTTGATTTTGATATATAAAAATTGTACATAACCTTTAAAAGGTGCAGTGTTTACTTGTTTTTTATTTTATATGACATAAGAAGTAGGTATGTTTATTACTAGAATACCTAGTCTTCAAAAATACTAGCAGTGGATAAGGTTAGGTGTTGGTACAGTGAAGACACAGCGTCGCGCTTTGCTCTGCCTAAGCCAGTGTTCTATTATAAAAGAAAAACAAAGGAATTATGTTTAAAATACATCCTGAATTGGTTTCTCCAGTGTAGAGCTGGCAATTCAGGATTTGTTTTAAGAATGTAACGTTCCAGACTGCTTTGTTTTTGCTCTGTGGGTTCATGACTTGCCTTTGAACCAAGAAGCTGTACCTAGTACTTTCTTATATGATAGAATTGGGAGCTTGGACATTTTCTAGGTTTGGCTCTTGGTGAGAAATATGTTGGGTATTTCTCCTCCTTAATTCTATTGGTGGTGAACTGGGGAAGCCAGTTTGTTCTTGGAGAACAAAGCCAAACACGAAACCTGGTCTTTTAACTTCTTTTCTTACTAAGTTCTCCGTTGGGTCTACATTTCATATTTCATCAAGTCTGAGATATTGACTGTAAGATCCACCATTATTTTACGTACCACTAAGGGGAAAAAAGCTGCTGATTAAATTGTGAAAAATGCCTTTGATTGTAGACATATCTCTATTTCAGAGATGTTAATGTGAAAAAATGTACATCATAGAATTAACAAAATATGCTGATTGCCTCATTGAGGAAGCTTGAATCTATTCTTAGAAAACAAGACCCTGCCTTTAATTAGACTTGACGTTATTAATGCCTCTGTTTTTCTAACCCTTAGTCCTTTTCTCCCTGCAGGGAATAGGCATGGATCTAGAAGATTCATTTCTGAAAACTGCAGTTGCAGGCTGGTCATGGTTTGGCATGGGTAGCTCAGGAGGGTGCCAGCCATGAATTCTTTTCTTTCTCTTAGAATGCAGGAAATTTCCTTGGACACTGAGGCCTGTTGATGATACAGCTGATGATGTGGATTTAGTTCTAACACAGTATTTTGAGGCAGACCAGGATTCAAATCTTAACTCTACTATTTTAACCTGTGTGTACCATTGGCAAATCACTTAACTTCTCTAAACCTCAGTTTCCAAATCAGTAAAAAAGGGTATAATAATAGTACCCAGAGCCATAACCTGTTGCCATCGAGTCAGTTCTGACTCAAGCGACCCTATGTATAGGACAGAGTAGAACTGCCCCATAGAGTTTTCAAGGAGCGCCTGGTGGATTCGAACCACCAACATTTTGGTTAGCAGCCAGGGTTTCTACTCAGAGCCATAGTGAAGATTAAATGAACTAAGGCGTATAGTGTGCTTAACACAGTATCTGGCTGAAATAGCTATTATTATTCTCTGAGCCTGGCAAGTGCTTAACTGAATAGCTGTCAAGAAGAGATTAACTCTGATTGTTTACTGACTGAGTTCCTCGTCTGTCTTTCTTTGCAGATAAATTAGCTGAGGATTATAATTCTTCAAATACTTTGGTGGTAAGTCTTTATTTCCTCTATTCTGATATGGGCAGGTATGGTGGTTAATGATCAAGACAGTATGGTAGAGGCAGAGCCTGGGCTAGGAGGCTTTCAACTTGGTCACTTCCCCACAGTAGGCCTCAGAGCTCCTATCTGTACAGTAAAGGAATTGAACTTAATAAATAGTGGGGATCCCTTCCAGCTTTAATGTTCTAGAAATCTTAACCTTGAAAACAGAAGACCTGGCTTCTGGACTCAATTTTTTCTTTTTTAGCTTTGAACTTGGGAAAGTCATTTTGTTTTTCTGAACTTTAGTTTCTTTATCAATAAAATGAGGATGATACACTCTTCCTTACCTGGCCGTGTCTTTACCTGAATTTAGAAGAGAATGTCTTCCCTTTGGTCAGTATACAGAAAAACCAAACCTGTTGCCGTAGAGTCGATTCCACATTATAGTGACCCTATAAGGCAGAGTAGAGCTGCCCCATAGGGTTTCCAAGGAGCGGCTGGTGGGTTTGAACTGCTGACCTTTCGGTTAGCAGCCAAGCTCTTAACCACTGCACCACCAGGGGCCCTTTTGGTCAGTAGGGCCTATAAAGCCAGGATTAGGACTAATTGTTGAAGGGAGCAGATTATGTTTATCTAAGATCATTCACTATGAAACTGTAGTGCATGCCCTGTCATTTGAAGGGATGTTACAGATATCATTTAAGAATTGGCTAGGAAGTAAAACTAGTTGACTTAAACAGTCCTCTTGTCTCTCTCAATTTACAAATCTTATTTTCCAGGACAGATGTAAGGACAAAATGAGATGTTGGTGTGTTTGAAAGGTCTTATAAATAGTAAACTGTAATGCATAAAAAGAGAATACCACTAGTTTTTACATCTGATGTTGTCTCTTGTACAAAGCTGGTTTATGCCATATAAATTTTCTTAGTAAACGTTTGCAAAGCCCCTACTTTCTGCCAGGTCCTGTATGGAGTAGTGGTGATGAAGAAATGATTCAGACATTGTCCCAGTTCCTAAGAACTTCCCAGTCTTGTGGGGGATATGAAGGCACAGACCATTATCAGTGCTGCATAGGAAACTTCATGAGGCCAAGAACTATGTTTGACTTGTTAATGCTGTATTCTTGGCTTCTGGCATTCAGTAGACATTTGCTGAATGAAAGGTTGGACGTATCAGAGCAAGCTTCCTGATGTTAAAGTCTGAGATGAATGAGTTAGTTATCTAGGGTAAGAATTAAAAAACGGAAGGTGCTCCAGACAGAAAGAAGAGCATGTGCAAAGGCAAGGAGGTATGCAAGGTATGCTTGGAAGGGAACTGCAAGTAGTTAGATATGCCTGGAATGTGAAATGTGACGGGAATAGAGGATGAGAAGGAATAGTAAGCAGGCCAGATAATGTAGGAGTTTTAACTTTATGTTAAATGTAATGGGAAGCTATTGAAGAATTTTAATCAGGGGGGTAGTAAATTCTAACACAATACTGAGTTACCATCAAAATACTTTGAGCCATGTTTCCAGCATTGGGGACTAGTTTACTCTGAGTTGTTAATACTCTTATTGATTATAAAAAATGTTCACATGTCCAGTGCCTTGCAGCATGCCGAGTCCTTTCTTATTCACTGTAATCCTCACAGGAACTCAATTGGGTGGGCTATTATCCTGATTTTATAGATAATAAAACTGAAGTAAAGAAGGGTTAACAACAAGAGGCCTCTGATCCCCAGTCTGCACTGTTTTGCCCTGATTCATGCTAACCAAACAAACCCAAACCCGTTGCCGTTGAGTCAATTCTGACTCATAGTAACCCTGTGGGACAGAGTAGAACTGCCCCATAGGGTTTCCAAGGCTGTAATCTTTACGCCACATCTTTTTCCCATGGAGTGGCTGGTGGGTTCAAACCACTGACCTTTCCGTTAACAGCCAGCTGCTTAACCACTACATCACCAGAGCACTTCCTGATTCATGCTACCCTTCATCAAATGGCAGAGATGTGATTAAGAGACTTGGAAATATTCGTGAACATGAAATCTTTGGGTGTTTCCCCATTACTGAGCAGTAAGAAACTATTGAAGAAGTGGCCTGAACAAAGCTGAGCTGTACTTTGGGGTTCAAATATCTATAAGCTTTTGGCAGCTATCATTTATTGAGTACCTGATATGGGCCAGGCACTGTGCTAAGAACTTTATATATGTTAGCATAATTAGTTAGTCCTCACAAATTACCTTGTGAGGAAGTATCATCATCCCCATTTCACAGGTTGAAAAGCAGGCTTTCCTGAAGACTCATAGCTAGCTATTATGGAAGAACTGAATAAGAACTGAGGTCTTCTGAGTCTCAGTCCAGAGTTATCTTCACTGTGGCAGGGAACAGAGAAAGATGTCAAAGAGGTCTTACAAAGGAGACTGCAGTAGAGCCACACTATGTTGTTTGTTAGTGAGGAGGAGGAGCCCTGGGGCTCAGTCCATATGGCAGAGAGGATAACACCTGCTTAGTAAAAACCTGTACAGGTTTAGTATCTACAATTAAAACCATTCAAGCTGTGAAGGGCATTTCTCCCCCACAATTCAGAACATTTGTCTCTGTGGCTCATTGCTATATATTTTTGTACTGGTTTTACATGGGGCGTATGGCTTCTATTGTGGTATCATGGCATTGTTTTCTGTAATGGTTTCACACAGATCATTCCACACGATTTGTGAAATACATTAGACAGGATTATTATCCCCATAATACAAATGAAGAAATTGTGACTCAGAGGTAAAGTGACTTCTTCCATACTTGAGTGATTCAGTAGTAGAAACCAGTACAAAATTCAGTTCTCCTGAGCATTCATTTATTCATTCATAGCATAAATATTTACTTAGGACCTTCTTTGTGCAAAGGTGTTAGTAGCACAAAAATGAATATGTACTATATTAGCCCTTAAGTAAAAAATTAATCACAAACTAGGGAGATAAGGGCTGCAAAAGAGGTATAAATAATGTACAATGGACCACATTTGATGGAGTGATTTTCTTCTGCCTTTAGTACAGGGAATTTGCACAGAGTTGCTAGACCTTAAAGATTCGTTCATTTAACAAAGATGATCTTTAAGGTTCCTTCCAGACCTAAAATTCTGTTATTTATGGTGTATTGATCTGAGATCTGGCTCTGAGATTCCATGACATTTTTGCGCCCAAATTCTCATTATAAAATGAACACCGGCTCTGTGATAGGCTCTTTGGGTCTTAGGAGTCAAGGACTGGTAAGGTCTTTGCTCTTGATCTCACAACTTAGTGAGGAACAAGGCATGTAAATAGAGATTTATAATACAGTGTCCAGTAAACACAGGATGATACTAGGCACAGAAGAGGCCACTGCTTTCCTGCCTGAGGGACAGTATGAACAAAAGCCAGGTTTTAAGGATCCAGCATATCAGACCAAAGGTGTTGGGCCTTATGCTGGAGTTAAGGATGTGTGTGCGTTTCAGCCTACATTCGCATCTTAGCAATATTCCTCTAGAAATTGGATCAGGATAGTAAACTGAATTCATATGTCCGTCTATCTCTCTTGCTATCCCAGATTTCTTTTTTTTTAAATTGTGCTTTAAGTGAAAGTTCACAAATCAGGTCAATCTCATACAAAAATTTGCATACACCATGCTATACATTCCTAATTGATTAATTTCATAAAAGAAGTAATAAAAAATAAATTCAAGACAGTACTTGACATACGACATAAATGGACCAATGTGAGGAATGCATGGAAGATAGAAAGTAGATAAGATGAGACTGATCAGAGCAGAAGAAACCACAGTCTAATGGAGGTACAAAACAAAACTCTTGGGAAAATAAGAGTAATTCCAGAGAAAAGCCTAGCTGAGAGAATACATAAGGAGCCCTAGAGATGCGAAAGTTTAAGTACTTGGCTGCTAACTGAAGAGTTGGTGGTTTGAACCTACCAGAGGTCCCACTGGGGAAAGACCTGGTGATCTGCTCCTGGAAAAATTACAGCCTAGAAAACCCTATGGAGCAGTTTACTCTGTCACATGGGTTCATCATGAGCTGGAATTGACTTGATGGTACCTAACAACAACGAGAGAATATATGCAAGAATCGGGAGGGAGTCCTGGGCCACTTCCAAGGGTAAAAATAAATAAATAAATAAAACCAAACCCAGTGCTGTCGAGTCGATGGTAAATTAATTAAAATTCCATGTTTGAGACAGCAGCGTAGGCTCCTCCTTAGAGTGAGCAAAAGACATCAGGTGCATTTGATTCTAGGCTAAAGCCAGATGATTTTCTAAAGAAAATAAACTGCCTACTTGAGGAGAGCTCTAGCGGGCATGGGAACCTGAGAGAGAAGCAGTGCAGAGCCTAAGTTAACTGCAGATTTCTACAGCGGACATAAAGAAAGGGAAAAAAGGTAGCTCTTTGTCTCTGCTCAGTTTTCGTTATTGCTTTTTTAATATTCTTGTTATATTTGTTTTAGCCTGGCTTTCTAGGGGTTGTCCCTGTGTTTTTTTAAGCTTAATGGTCAGCCAATGATTGGACAGAGGTTTTGCACAAAGACCTCGAGTCAGTGAGACTTTTTTCTTCTGCTGATTAATCTTTATATTGGCTGGGGAGTACATTCAGTGATCAGATCTTTTTCAGGTCTGTCTCAGCTTTTAGTTTCATGCACATGACACAGCTTTAGGGTAAGCTAGGCGTGTGTGACTACCTTGGGGCCTCTCCAGCCTTCTCTGTGGCTGTGAGCAGCCTCAGCTAGAAGTTTGTTTGCCTTATCCAGTACTGCAACCTCAGTCTTGTAAAGCCGAGTTGGCCCTCACCTGCTATCACCTCTGCGAAGACACTTCCACTGACACTGCCGCTGGGCCTGTCCATTGTCAAAGTGAGCCCTCTTGAGCCATGACTGCCCATGGCCTGCTCTGCTCTGCCCAAACCTCTACTCTGATGGAGCTCTGGGTGGGGTGGATGGGAGCAGCCCCAGGCCAGGGTGTAAGAGATTTCCGTTAATCTTATTTGAAGTTCAGTGGTTTTTCCAATTATAAGAGCGTCACAGAATTTAGTATGACTTTGGTGGATTTCCAGAGTGCTGAAACAGTTGTTTTTGACAAAATTGTCCAGTTTATGGTTGCTTTTTGAAGAGAATTTTCCAGTCACCTCTTTCTGCCATACCTGGAATTCTACATACAATATTTTTAAACCATAAAAACAAAAAGATGAAAGACATATTACTCTGGGACTGTTGTAAAAGATGCGTTGGAGAGGGCAAAACTGAAGGCCAGAGAGCAGTGAGGGAGACTTGTAAAGGACTGGTAGGAGTGACAGATCAAGAGGCCTATGCTGAGGGCAGTGACAGTGGGGCTAGAGAAGAGAAGATAGAATGAAGAGAGCTTTTTGAATTGTGATCTGATTTTTTGTTTGTTTGTTTTTTCCACTTTACCACACTGTTTCTCATAGAATGGGAAAGGATTTTTCATTCAGTCTGGTATCCTGCTTGGTGTTCTTATCCCAAGGAAAAATATCAGATTTTACTTGTTCCAGGGTGGGTACAATCTTACTCCTGGGACACAATACTTAGGGAGCACACACTGGCTACCACCTTCTCTCTGGGATAGGTTGTCAAGTTTCAGTGGCCCTTTTCAGTGTGTTTGCATCGCATCCTTCCTAACTGCCCAGGGGCTTGAATCACAGTTCTGCTGCCTGGTCATTTTCCTCTTTACTCTCTTTCTTGATCTGGAAACTATTAGTTGATCAGGCAGCAGCCACCGAAAAATGATTGACTGTATAGACTAGTCCTTGACCATTTTTGCTAAGCCTTTTAACAGCCCCATCTATAATGACAGCTGGTTTAGACCATGTTGAAGATGTAATAAAGTAAACAAAGCTTTACAGAGTGTAAAGCCATCAGAACTACTTATTTCTATTGTAGAATATAGGAATGGTTTAAGTCAGCTAATAGTTCAATCCGTAGCCATTTTAGTCCCCTCCTCTACAGTCCTGTTCCCATTATATCTACCCCCTCAATTGTTCAGTATTCTGCTGTTTAGATATTTCATTCCAGCTTATGCTGCTATTGGATAAGGTACACTCATTCATTCAGCAGTCTTGTATTGAGCACCTTCTGAGTAGCCAATGACGTTATCGTAGCCCATATTTGAATCTTTTTTTCATGTATTTTACGTGGATTATCGCTTCTAACCACGTACTAACACTGAAGCAAGTACTATAACGAGCTCCTCTTTACAATTGAGGAACCTAAGACAGTGAGTTTATTATCCTACACAAAACTCATAATTTGTAAGTGGTAGAGCCAGGGTTTGGACCCAAGCTGGTTGACTCCAGAATATCAGCTTTTAACCATTATTCTATATACTACCTTGGAAAAAGGAGCCCTGGTGGCACAGTGGTTAAGCGTTTGGCTGCTAACCGAAGGTCGGCAGTTCGAATCCACCAGACGCTCCTTGAAAACCCTATGGGGCATTTCTACTCTGTCCTACAGGGTCACTAGGAGTTGGAATTGACTCTATGGCAGTGGGTTTACCTGGGAAAAAAAGATAGTTGAAAATAAAATCTTAGGAACTGGAGAGAATAGTCAGGCAGTTATTTTGTCAACACTTCTAATGAAGATGATAAAGAAAAAAGAAGGAAAGACAAGCTGAGAAATGACATTAGTGGAAAAATACATGAAGTATATTCTGTCAGAAGATGTTTGAGGTCTGTCACTGGAAGAACAATTGAGGAAGTTGCAAGAAGAAAAGAATTTATAAAAGTTGAATGGACAAAGAAGTTTCCATTGTATTTATTCCTTGTGGTCACCTGGTAGTATGCCAAGAATATGCCTTTTCTTTAAGCAACTGCCCTGTTTGCAAGGGTCTAACCAGGGGTACTCTCTCTTCAGACATACATCTCTTTAACAAAGAAAATCCATACTTGTGAATGCACTTATATGGAAAAGTCTTAAAATATTGTTGAACAGTTGAAGCCATCTAAAGTAAAGAAGGATATAGGTTCTTTAATTAGTAACATTTATGTTCTACTCTGCTTTGTAATATCTTATTTTCCAAAAAGTAGATGGTAGCATTTAATAGTCTTTGTCTATTTGCAGTAGAAAACTTGCATGTGATGAATATTTTTGTATTTAAGGCAAGGCAAACAATATATTAGTCTATATATGTGAACATAGGAGGAATAAAAAGTGCTGTTTATGCAACATTTTAAGAGTCAGTAAATAAATTTGGTACCCTTTCTGAAAGCTTTAAGTTCTCCATCAGACTGTACTTTAAAAGAACTGAAAACCAGGAACTCTTGAGCTCATCAGAATTATGGGTCTAAATTTCCTTTGGTGCTTTTCACTATATTGTTATAAAATAGGAACTTTTATTTTATTGGTTACGATAAAGAATCTTTTCTCTAATTTGTAAGAAACATCATAATAAAGTACTTTAAAAAGAAAAAAAAAAAAATACAGATCACATCACTCTTGTGCTCACAGCCCTCCAGTGACTTCTCATTTTAGGTATAAACTCCAAAGTTTTTCTATGGCCTCCCTGGCCTTATATAATCTGGCTTCTGGCTAATTTTCTGACCTTCTTTCTTATCCCACTTCCCCTTGCTCACTTTGTTACATTCACCCAAGCGTTCTTGAGGTTGCTGGAACACACTAGACATGTACTTATCTCAGGGCCTTTGTATTGCCTCCATCTGCCAGGAATATTCTTTTCCCAGATAGCCATTCACTAAAGCTGTTGTTTACATGTTGTCTTATTGGAGAGACTTTCCCATGACTACTCTACCTGTACTTCTATATGTTTGTCTTATTACTACCTGACACCTTGACAATTAAAAAGGATTTTTTTTTTTGTTGATCCTCTTCGATAATGTATGCCATAGGACAGGAACTTTTTTGGGGGGCGGGGGTAAGCTTTTATTTCTTTTTTTAACTGTGGTTTAAATGAAAGTTTATAATTCAAGTCAGTTCCTCATACAAAAACATACACACATTATTATGTGACCCTAGTTGTTCTCTCTATGATATGACAGCACACTCATCCTCTCCACCCTGTATTTCCCGTGTCCATTCAACCAGCTCCCGGTCACCTCTGCCTTCTCATCTCACCTCCAGACAGGAGCTGCCCACTTAGTTTCATATGTCTACTTGAGCTAAGAAGCACACTCCTCACCAGTATCATCTTATGTCTTATAGTCCAGTCTAATCTTTGTCTGAAGAGTTGGCTTCAAGAATGACTTTAGTTTTGGGCTAAGGGAGTCCGGGGGCCATGTCTTCTGGCATCCCTCCAGTCTCAGTTAGACTTTTAAGTCTGGTCTTTTTACTAAAATTTGAGTTCTGCACCCCAGTTTTCTCCTGCTCCATCAGAGACTCTCTGTTGTGTTTCCTGTCAGGGCTATCATTGGTGGTAGCTGGGCACCATGAAGTTCTTCCCATGTCAGGCTGATGAAGTCTATGGTTTATGTGGCCTTTTCTGTCTCTTGGGCTCATATTTTCCTTGTGTCTTTGGTGTTCTTCATTATCCTTTGCATCAGGTGGGTTGAGACCCAATCGATGCATCTTAGATGGCTGCTTGTTAGCATTTAAGACCCCAGCCACCACTCATTACAGTGAGATGCAGAATATTTTCTCAATAAACTTTGTTATGCCAATTGACTTAGATGTCCCCTGAAACCATGGTCCCCAGACCCTCGCCCCTGCTACTCAGGACAGGGACTTTTATCTATTTTGTTCTTCAGTATAGCTCCTGAGCCTAGAATAGAGCTTAACACAAAGTGAATGGATGAACGAGTTGGAGTTTCTGTTTGTTTTCTTTTTAAATGGAGGTTTGTGTTTATTAGACATAATTTAATTGCTTCCTTACATCTCTCTAGTCCTTTACCATTTACAAAGTGTTTTTATAGCCACATAACTTCATTTCATCCTCTCAGTGTCCCTCTGAGGTAGGTTCAGAGCTGCTATCATTATCCCTATTTTATAGATGAGAAACTTGAGTCTTAGAGTAGTATAGCCTTCCCCAAGGACACAGGAATAAGAAGTAGAAATCTAGGGCAAAAACCCAGATTTCTTGATTCTGACTGTTGTTCATACTACTTCCCCAAGTGATCACCTGTGGAAAACAGAATGTATTTCTGAGGAAGGTGGTGAAATCCCCTTTTCTATAGAGTTTTAGAAGCAAACAAACCTAATGTTTATAGTACACATTAGAGGAGCCCTAGGCCACCTGATAATGAAGAACAGGCTGATGAGTCAGCTTTACTTCCATTTTGGTTCCTAGTGTTTGTTGAGGGGAGAGTGGGGAGAAGAGAAATGAGAGGGGAAAAGTATCAAAATACATGTTTTGACAAGGGAAGAACTTCTGTTGAATTTTACAGCTGAAAATTACTTAAGGTAACCCCTCAGTCTGTACCACTCCTCAACCTCCTCATTACTCAAGTGTTGAAAGTTGAGACCAAGAGGATAGTTGTGGCCACCATACCTAGTTACTTGCATATGCCTGGCACTGTCAGTTTCTAAGTTATATTCTGCACTGGAGGCCCTGTTGAAGTCAATGAGATTGCCAGTTTTTAAGTATGTATGTTAGATATACTAATGAGTACTCCCACACTTAGTAACCCTAATCTCGTATCCCTCAGTTCTTCCTCATATCCCCTGTCATTCTGACTCCTGGCTTCCCCCTCTCAGGAGGCCCCAAATGGCAGGCAGAAGGGGAACTCACTCTTTGTCCCCTGCCTGTACCAGATGGTGAGCTGCTTCAGGACATGGGTCATCTTTCTATCTTCATGTCAACAGTATTTGTCACAGTATCTTATTGAGCACAAACTAGGTGCTCTAAAAATATCTGAGACTGTTCAGTTATATCAGAGTATATATAAAAAGATCCTTATTGCCTCCCTTGTCCTATGCTGAAATCATTTGATACCTATCAAAAATCTTATATTTTGAAGCCACATTGTGTTGTAAACAGTAATGGTATGATATTTTTGCCTGGACTTGCCCTAAAACCTACTCTTGGCTTAGCTTTGTTACAGTTGGCATGGGAAAATCAAGTTACTGCAGATTATAGCAGATCTAATTAGTGGGTCTGGTAAGGTTCATTCCAGGGCAAGGCAGAAGCTTAGTGAAATGCATAGCATTCAGTCTGGGAAGAAACTCATTGTACCCTTTAAACAAGAAACTCCTGGTGTTCTGTATTTTCAGATTGAAGTGAGGGGCCCTGATGAAAGAATGGGTCAGTAGTTTTTGGGAAAGAGAGGAAAAGGAGAGGGCAGAAGCCTGTCCAAACTTCCATTTACTATATTGGAAAAGAGTAAGAAATTATATTGATAAATTTTGTAAAATTCCAAACTTCTGTTCATTTCCCTGTATTTCTCTACCCTTTCAGGGTAGAGAGTAAAATTCATAGAATAAGAAGGTATTATGAACATGTCTTCAAGTGTTAGATTGGGGGCATGGCGATAGAAAAGCTGGAAGCTGGCTTCTCATTCAACAGTTAGGCTTTGGGTGGGAGAAGAAGCCTCAAGGGACTGAATGGATTAGTGGTGGCTAAAAGAAGAGAAGGAAGCTGACTGAGTTACTGAGGCTGGCTACAACAAAGGTAGAGAGCTTAGGGACTGATGTGGGTTCCCCAAGGGATGTGAGGATGGGTTTCTTCTGGGGGACTGGTGATCCTGATAGCTTAAGTTCCGTGACAGCTGGACAGGATGAATGAATCTCTTTTCTTCCCTGCATAGAATGTAAAGGCTGTGTCTGAGACACCAGCAGTGCCACCAGTTTCAGAAGATGAAGATGATGATGATGATGCTACCCCTCCTCCAGTGATTGCTCCACGCCCAGAGCATACAAAATCTGTGAGTCTTTGGGGACCCTGACAAAGCTTTGTCATTTGTGATGGATGTGAGATTTAATTTATTAGAATTGTTTGGGAAAAGTAGAGAGTAATGCTGAAGCCTAGAGGTTGAATGCTCTGGTAGGGGCTCTTTGGTTTTAGAGCTGGTGTAATAACTAAAATGCCTTGATTGAAAGATACTTTCTGTATGATCAAAGACAAGAAATAGTGTATTTATTCATCACTGCTCTGCAGATAGTCCCAAAGTGTCCTAAGCAATTAGTGTTTATACCAGCCCAGTCCTAGCTTACTTAGCCTGTTCTCCACAGAATAGGATAGGAAGATATGCAGAATTAATATTACTTAGTGCAGGACTAACATAAATTATTCCAGTCTCCTGGGAAGCAACAAATTATCCTGCTACACATCCTTTCCTCTCTGTTAAATGTGCAGTGTTCAGCCTCTTAGAACATCACTGATGATACTGAAAGACCCACGAGAATTTATAAATACATTAGTGCTATTAATATGCTGGACATCAGGAGTGCATTTTGATGCCAGATGTTGGCAGTGATTTTTATTTAACTTCCTTTGAAGTTCCTACATCTCAGAGCAGCCACAGTCCTTCTGACCCTCACTTTATTTTAACATCATCGAGCACTGAACTACTATCAGATGATGACCTACTAGTGTTTCTTTGTTGGGGCTTTTATATTATGAAGAGAACATCATAGGGAAAGAACTATCCAGGGTTTAAATTTTCTGATAATGTAAAAAAAGTTGCCCCAAGCATTTAGGGTAGTATTGAAGCAGAAGTTGGTTGACTGACTATGGGACATGCTGTAGAAGAAATTCAAGGGGTTTGGATAACTTCTTAGGCTGAGAATTTATGCACGGAATCTGTAGCATCACCTTTTCTGTAGGTTACAAAGTCACTTTAAGGAAAGTAGACTTCAAAATTGGATCGTTGTCAAAATATCTCACATTAATATGGCCCTTTTCGGTTTCCAAGAATGTTCGTTTTAAAAATTCATTTCCCCTAAGCCATGAACTTCTCAAAAACAGTGGGAATATACGTATATGCATTTGTAGTGTTTAACATAGTTCTTGGCAGGTATCAGAAAGGCAATGAATATTGAATGAATTGACAAATTTGATCTTCATAGCATTCCTTTCTAAAAAACCATTGTTAATTCTTAACTTATAGAAGGAAAACTGAGATTTGGAGAGGTAAATTGATCTACCCAAAGTTTCTTACTCTGAAAGAGCCAGGATTTGAAGGCAGGTAATTGACCCAATCACCCATTGCCTTCCTCGGTAGCACAGTGGCCTTTTTGTGTGTGCGGACCTGTGCTGGGAGCCAGAGAAAGAACAAAATAATAGAGAATGAAAAGGCAGAGTTTCTGTTCTCAAGGAGCTGTGTCAGGAAAAACAAAGAAGGAGAACAAGGACATGAAAATACAGGTTTAGGTGCTAGAGGTATAGTTGATCTACAGGTGTAAGAATACAAAATCGAGAAATCATTGTTCTAGAGTAGTCAGGAAAGAAGCCATAGTCTGTGATCTCAGTGTCTTGACTTATTGCTGTTCCCACTGCATGGACAGCTGTCTCCCATTTCCACCTATTAAAATCCTGTCCATCCATCAAGACTCACCCAAAGCATCTCATTTGTTTATTCACTGATTCATCAAACATTTGCCTGAATGCTTGCTTTTTGTTAGCTAAATAGTTAGATGCAGAAACTCAGAGATTAATGACACATATTCCCTGTCCTCACAGAGGTTATAGACTAGCCAATAGATAATTGTGATATCTTTGTGATGACATCTGGCACATGTCTAGGGGAAAGGGATATAACTTCTGATCACTTCTTCCAAACCTCAGTAGCGTATAGTTTGCTCATTTCTTATGACATTTATCCCTTTCTGCCTTTAGTTATCTGACTTCCTACCTCCTTCAAGAATGAGAGGATGGGGCAGCATTTTGTATAGGGTGAGGCATAGAGTGGATTCTCAGTAAATGCTTGTTAAGTAAATGAATGAAAGGAAATATGATAATGTTAACTAAATTTTGATGCTTAATGTGTGCCAGGCATGATTCTAATCATTTTGCACATATTAACTAATTATTTCTACAACGACCCATGAAATAGGAATCATTATTATCACCATTTTACGGATGAGAAAACTGAAGCACAGAGAAGTAACCTGCCCCAGATGATACAGATAGTAAGAGATGGAGTTTAAGCCCAGGCCATCAGTTCCAGAGTCTGTGCTCAAAGTCACTATTCCATATTGCCTCTTGAAGAAGAATAAGAGATAGACCCTTCTCTGCAAGGGTTTGGCATTTGCAGGGGGAGCAACTTAATAGAAGATAAAATTAAGTCCTATAGTAGCAGTGCAAAGTACTGTGGAAGTATAGGATATTCATTTCAGCTTGGGAAAGCATAGAGTTTTACAGATGAAAGGGATTGCCAATTAATGATAGAATCTTCTTTAAATCATTTCTGTTGAGAATTTTAAATTTTCAGGAAATGCAGACTTTTCTGGAGTCATTGAGGCCATACTACCCCCTGAAACTATTATGCTGAGGAAATCTTTAACCCTTGAACCAAAACTATCCCCTGAAGTCATTTTTGAATCAAATAATAGTTTAGCCTAATTAGAAATAGTGTCTGCATTAAGCATTATGTTCTTTTAAAGATTTATCTATATGAGATCAAATTGACAACAGCAACTCAAAGGATAGATGAGAAGCTGAGGGGGGCAGTGAGTTTGTGTTAATGATGGTGAAGTAGTTTGGAAAAGGTTGTCGAGAAGGGTGGCATAACTTGAGGAATGTAACCAGCCTCACTGAATTTTACATGTAGAATTCACTGAAGTGGTGTATATTTTGTTATATATATATTTTCACCAAAAATAAATAAATGAATAAAAAGAATGAACCACCAAAAATAAAAATCATTTCCGTACAGAATTGTCTGGACTGTACTGAATATCTTCAGTGATGAGGCTCTCACTAACCCCTTTTGCATGAAGTGAGAGCAAGGAAGGCCACAATCTACTCAGAGAAAGTGGGCCTGGGCACAAAGGATTTTTTGTACAGATTTTTACTTTGGAGGAGGGATGAGTTTATTGGGACTTGTTCTGTGAATGTTCTAACCCAACTTCTGAGAGAGACTCCTTAGCTTCTCTCATGCTAACAAAGGCTGACCTTGCCAAATTCTTGGACTAACGATGCAGGTATACACAAGGTCCGTGATCGAGCCAATTCCTGTTACTCCAACTCGGGATGTGGCTACATCTCCCATATCACCTACTGAGAATAACATCATTCCGTCAGAGGCTCTGACCCGGAATACCGAGAAGCAGAAGAAGAAGCCTAAAATGTCTGATGAAGAGATCTTGGAGAAATTACGTAAGCACTTTGTTGCTTTCTGAACCCCCACTGGTCTGCGACTAGTCAAGCACAGAGGGAATTCCACTTCCACAAAGGTCCTAGTCCCAGGCTTTGTCCATGTGGCTGGCTAACCATGCTTGGTACTGTAGCCACATACTGTGCTTCTTCTCATCCTGCTCTCACACCCACCCACTGCCCTGTCTTCCTAGCCCTGGTTGGATACCACTTTAGGTTGGGGATGTGATGAAGATCGGTTATTGATGTTTGCCATTGACCTAGGAGAAGAGAGGTCTGCTATCTTAGTTGTAGGAAAACGGGGAAGGGAAACTAACATTTTGTGAGCTTGTACTATGTATCAAATGACAAGCAAGGTATTTTCTTGGGTTTTTTGTTTGTTTGTTTTTGTTTTTCATTTAATTCTCATGTTAATCCTGTGAAGACAGACAGTGTAATCCTCATTTTTGCATTTAAGATATTTGAGGTTCAGAGCTGCTAAATACTGTGCCCCAAGTGACAAAGCCAGTAAATTGATGAGGCTGGGATTAGAGCACAAGCTTGTGCGCCTGTAATTAGAGCATGTTGCCTCTTGCTGTCAGGTGGAAACTTCCATGCTGCTTCTGGCTTTCAGGTGGAAACTTCCACTGTACTTTTCTTAGCAGCCAGAAATGGGGTATTATTAGGGTAGCTTGTTTCTGTGTTTCAGTGAACTGTAGAAGAATTCAGATAAGAAGAAAGGACTGAGTTTCATCTGTGGACTTGGAAAAATCATTTGAAAAGGGCTTTGATTTATTCTTTGTACCTACCTACTTCCAAAGAGAATTTAAGGTGGCTGATTGGGCCATGCCTGCAAACTGGCATTACTTTCTAAAGCTGAAGTGTCTGGTTCTCTAGCTTTGCAGCTCTCGATTTCTTTCTGATAATTCTTGTATGACTTTTTTTTTTTTTTAATTGCCCTTGCCCAGGCCCTCATGAAATGATGACGTTAAAAAAAAAAAAAGCCACCCACTTAGCCATTTACTTACCCCCTTTTTTTTTACTGACCTGTATGTAATCTCTTTCCCGGAGCCAGATTTTTTCCCCGGCCCTAAGATTTAGAACATAGAATTATGGAAAGCAGAATGTTCTGGGAATTTGAAGACTTGGGTTGAAGCCCCAGCCCTGCCACTGACTTGTATCTTAGACAATTTCCTACTGTCCTCTGAACTTCCTTTTTATATTTTAAATAGGGATGTTAATACCTGCCTCATTTGTAAGTCAAATGAGGTAACGGTAAGTGAGAAGGGCAAATTCTAGTAACTGGTATATGTGGAAAGTATATAGGATTGGGAGACTAAAAACCAAACTCCTAATCTTAGCTCTGATACCAGTTTGCTGTGTGACCTTGAGGAAGTACTTTCCTTCCTGTGGGCCTCAGTCTCTCCATCTCTAGAATACAAGTTGTGAGACCCCTTGTTCTCTCTCCTACCTCTATGTCCTTTCACTTGAACTTTGTTCCCTGCTGTAAACTCCTTCCTTAATTTCTCTCCTTGACTAACTCCTACTCTATAAAAATCATTCTAGAAATTTCCTTTCTGAAGCCTTACTAGGCTGTATTTTGTGCCTCTTTCTGTACCCTCTTGGAATCTATCACAGCAATTATATTTTCATGGAGCTCTCTGCTTACTTGTCTGTCTCCTGTATGAGACTGAGCTCCTTGAGAAAAGGGACTGTCTTAACTGTGTCTCATCTATCTCTTTATTCCTAGCACTCAACATAGGGCTTGGGACATAGTAAGTAAGCATAATAAATGAATAAATGTTTATTGAATGAATGGATTAAAAAGATGAGTGAATGGCTTTTAGGAGCTTAGAAATAGGATAGATTAACATGAATAAAAGCAGTCAAGGAGGTGAAACCTTTGGGGAAAAAGATAAGAACCTGCCTAGTGTGTGTGTTTTTATTTATTTATTTATTTATTTTGGAGGTAATTCTTTAACCCTTGCTAACTCCTGGGAAGGGAGGACCACAGGGCCTATTTTGTATCTTTATTTGGGAAAAAAAATGACTTATGGTCTCTGTTTCTTTTAAAGGGAGCATAGTGAGTGTGGGCGATCCTAAGAAGAAATATACACGGTTTGAGAAGATTGGACAAGGGTTAGTAGGCGCATTTTCTTTCCCTGAAGAAATGATGTAAAATTGTGTGTGCTGGAGTATATAGATTTCACTGTAGTTTTGGCTCTCATAAAGCTTGCTTTTTTTCCAATCTCACCCCTCACTCATCTGGAGGTGTTACATTAGGCTGTTTAGGTTTGGCTGAATTATACTTAGTATGAGAGATGTGCTATTAGCTGACCATGTTGCTAAAAATAGCCCTGCAGTGAGAGCAAGAGACCATTTATTTTCTTAGCGTAAAACCAGCTTCCCAAATTATAGCTCTGCTTTTCTAGATTGACCCTGTTTGCTCTAGTGCTGACACCTACCAGGACTAATATGAAATATGGGACCCAGAACTGCAGACTGTTCTGTTAGTAAAACAGGACCTATTTTTCTAGGTGACTGCCAGATTTCATGTCTCCTGGGCTCTGGTTCCCTCTCTGCTTCTTGGATGCTGTCTTCAGTTTATCAAACTCAGCAAACCTCAGCTTAGTTCCTCTTGTGTGCTAGGCACTGTGAATATAACTATGAATCAGACACAGTCTCTACCTCAAGGACCCCAAGTTCTTAGGAGATAGATAGGCACACAAAGAAATATACTGTTACAAGTCTTAAAGCAGTGTTTGGCCATTATTTTGAGTGAAAGAAGCCAGACGTAAAAGAGCAGATACTATAGGATTCCATTTCTGTGAAGTTCAAGAGCAGGTAAAAGTAATAATGGTAATAGAAGTCAGAATAGTGGTTACCTCTCTGAGGGAAATGTTGATTGGGAAGGGGCATGAGGAAAACTTTGGGGGTGAAACAGATGTTCTATATGTTGATCTTGGCGGTAAATACATGGGTGCGTACATGTGTAAAAAATTACCAAGGTGTATACTTAAGAGTTATGTAAATTACTTTAGGTAAATTATACCTCTATATAAAAAAACCCTCTTGCCGTCGAGTCAATTCTGACTCATAGTGACCCTATAGGACAGAGTAGAACTGCCCCATAGGGTTTCCAAGGAGCCGTTAGTGGATTCAAACTGCCAACCTTTTGGTTAGCAGCCAAGCTCTTAACCACTGTGCCACCAGGGCTCCATACCTCTATATAAAAAAGAAATGAGATTCCTACAGACTTACCAAAAGAGCTAAAATTTAATAAGAAACTGAAAAAAAAAAAAAACAAAAAAACACCTGGCTTGGAGTAGGAGTCCCTGGGTGGTGCAGTTAACCTGCTTGGTTGTTAACTGCAAGATTGGAGGTTTGAGTCCACCCAAAGGCACCTCGGAAGAAGGGCCTGGCGATCTACTTCTGAAAAAATCACCCATTGAAAACCCTATGGAGCAACTCTGCAACGACACGGACACACATGGGGTTGCCATGACCTGGATCACATGGCAATGTTTTTTTTTTTTAACTGGTAGCTTATAGTGGGCTCTTGGTGTTATTGGAATGAAAGCATTGTTGCTAATGAAGTCTGTTTCGGTTTTCTTTCTCATGCATCTAAGAACTTATGAAAATAGATAAGAAAGTATTGATGTTATTTGTACAGCATTTCAGTTCACATCTGTCATTTGTATCTATTGTTTAATCCTCAGAACAACTCAGGACTTGAATAGATCTCATTTTTTCCTGGTCCAGTGTTTTTCCAACTAGACATGCTTTTGTGAGTCTGAACTGGTATACTGTAGTTAACACCTTGAGAAGAAATTATTTTCCTTGCCTTGGAGTAATCTGGGATGGCATTTCCTTTAGTAGTTACACTGAGATGTTAAAAATGTAGCAGAAAGACACACAGGCCTGGACAAGCCAAGTCCGTTCTCTAAGGGAGAGAGAGGGGTGTAGACTGAGGGCCTTTCACCTCCAAAAATTCTGTGATTCTTTTTATACAGATAAAAATTCATTGCCATTGAGTCAATTCTGACTCATAGTGACCCTATAGGACAGGGTACAACTGTCCTATAGGGTTTCCAAGGCTGTTTTTATACAGATGTGTGAGGCCTATAAATAGGCAACATCTGCAAAATGTTCTTTCCTTACTTACGTCACAGATCTATTAATGCTAAAGGAAGAATGAAATATTTATTAAGCACCTGTGCTGATGTTTTCATATTCCATGATTTTAAAAATATAAGTGCCACACAGATATGATGAGTTGGTACAGTTATAACTTTTGCTTGCCTTTTTTTTTTCTTTTATGACCTGAAGTTTTTTTTAGACCTGAAGCTCATGTCTAATCATATGTCTACTTAAGGTAGAAAGAATCAAGTACTAACTTGTGGGCGTGAATAGCCTCGTAGACCTTTGTAATGATGTAGACAGTCCCAAAATGTCTGGTTCCTGGAGGCCTGGGCGTGTTTGTCCAATAAGAATGGTGCATCTGGTAGGGGACGAGAAAACAGGCACCAGCTTTATGACAGGAGATAGCTAGGAGCAGAATGATCATGGATTAGGGAAATTATTGCCAATGAAAATAATCCAATCCTTCTCCGATGGCCAATGTTTTATGTTCACAGTCTCCTGGCATTTAGCAAGGATCCCAATTAAATAGTGATGGTTAGGGAGTTGGTGACCATAATTTCTAGCTGCAAGATGTACTTACAAGTGACTTTCCCCCTGAATTGACCTTGCTTCCCCAGGCAGCATTATCTCAGGGCTTGCCTAGAATACATTCTTGCAATTGATCAGAATTTTAAATTTCTTCAAATTATATCATACATACCCATCTTATGGCATACATAGCTGCAAACATAGCTGCAAATACGTGGTTACATCCTCCCATCACCTACCTGCAAATATACAGGATTTGTAATTATAGGCATAAAATGAAGCTTTTAGTTTGAATGGACATGATTACTTTCCAGGCATTAGTCCTAGTGTTTTCTTTTTCTTTCTGTATGCATATATACATACATACAGGTACATGTGTATGCATAGTGAGGTTATTCTTATCTTGGGTTTGGGGTAGAGGTAGTATTAGATTTTCTGGTACCATATATTTAGAAAGCATGTTAATATTATGTTTTGTTTAAAAAATGAAAAATAAAAACCTATTCTATAATACAAATTACAGAAAATAAAACTCATATGTCTTAGTAGAATAAAAGATTGGAAACAATGTTATATAGCCATAGGATCATATAAGGTCAGAAAAGGAAGGGCATGTTGAGATTATTTTAGATTATTCAGTATGTTTCTTCAAGGTTTTATAGTTTTTAAACATAGTTTTTTAATGTAATTTTTAATTGACTCAACATACATAAGTATACAACTCAACAAGTTTTCAAAAAGTGAACATACCTATGTAACCAGAACCCAGATTAAGAAACAGAATGTTACTGGCACCCTAGAAGTCTATATATATATATATATTTTTTTTTTTTAGTAAACTTAAGCACTACCCCCCAACTGTTTCTGAAATTCTCCCTAAGGCCCCTTCCTCCTCATCAGCCCACCAGCTGAGAATCACAGATCTAATTTTATCCCTATTTACAGGTGAAGAGTTTGAGGCCAGAAGAAATTAAAGCAATTTGCCAAGGTTGGTGGAGGACAGGAGAAGAGGAAGCAAGAGAAGGAAACTAGCATATATTTATTATATTTTAGGCACTTGGCCAAGTGCTTTACATGAACTACTTGATTTTTAATTCTATTATTCTCTTTACGTTCTTTTATCTTCATTTTACAAATGAGGAAAGTGACACTTAGAGAAGTTAAATAACTTGCTTAAAATCATATAGCTAATAGGTACTAGGTATAAGATCCAGATTGGAACTCAGGTCTGTTGGCCTCTAGAGCCTGTGTTCTTTTAGTATCGTATACAGCCTCTCAAAGATGAGAACGGGGGTGGGGGGCAGAGAAGAGGATTATTGCTGCTAGTCTTATTAGCACATGCACTGCCAGATTGTGTCAGAGCTACATTTGACAAATGGCACTTAATTGAACATCTGTTTTTTATTTTTGTTTTCTCTCTCCCCCACCTCTTGTCCAGTGCTTCAGGCACCGTGTATACTGCAATGGATGTGGCCACAGGACAGGAGGTGAGTATCCACTGTTGCTCCTTCAGTTTTACTGTTTCTTTTTATTTTTGGTTACTTTTTAGCCCTTCTTAGCTCACTGGGGACTTCTTCTAGTTCCTCATTATATCAGACAGAGAGTAACATGATAAGACTTAGGGATTTTAGAAAAGTCACAGTAGCTAAAGTGTGGAGAACAGATTGGAGGAAATAAGAGTGGACCAGATGAATCAAGAGGTTATTGTGTAAGTTCAGGTGAGCGATGATGCTTTGGACTACGGTGATAGCACACTTGTGGTTGGAGAAAAGTGAATGGATTTGAGAGATAATTGTTGTTAGCAACTGTTGTGTTGTCCCCAACTCATAGTGACCCGTGCACAATAGAACAAAACGCTACCTGGTCCTGCACCTTCCCCGTAATGGGTTGTGGATTGGACTGTTGGGATCTATAGGGTTTTTGTTGGCTGGGAGATACTTAGGAGGTAGATTTGACAGGATTTGGTGATTAACTGAATGTGAGAGTGGTTCACAAGTGAGTGATACTATCCAAGGAGAAGGAAAAAAGGTGGAGGTATACCCAGACTGTATGAAGAAATTGGATATTGCCTGAGAGACTTTCTTTTGAAAGTGCCCAGTGGGCAATTGTTTACCCGAGTTTGGTGCTTGGGAGAGAAATATAGAAATGAAAGATTTAAACCTATGTCTCCTGACTCCCAAACTAGTAGACCTCCATTATCCTTTGCCCAGGATTCCATTAGGCATTGAAGGCCTTGTTTATTTGGAGTCAACTCTTTAGTCCTCTCATTTTGTTAAGCCAGGAGAACTTTGGCCTTACTGGTTTGGCTGTCTGACCCATGATCTTGTCTTTAATAGAAGGAATCTATGAAGGGAATATACAGCATTTTGGGTTTCCTTGCATTCTACTTTGTCTGTTTGCAGTGCAGGAATGTTGGCAGGCGGTCTGTGGATATAGTTGCCTCAGGGGTAGTCCTCAGTTCAAAGAGTATCAGGTTGAGAGAGGCATCTCCTCTCCTAGTGAAAATAGAGAGAAGCTGCTAGGAACCACAGCAAACCCCCTGGTATACTAGAGAAGTCATGGTTAATAGGGATAGCACATATTTCACCATGCTCTTGTCTTTTACAAGTTTCTAGCCAAATATTGAAGCTCTACCTAGGGCAAATCAACTTTTTAAAAAAATCACCATATGGTTACCAAACCAAACCCATTGCTGTCGAGTCAATTCCAACTCGTAGCGATGCTATGGGATAGAGCGGGGCTGCCCCACAGAATTTCCAAGGAGTGGCTGGTGGATTCGAACTGCTGACCTTTTGGTTAGTATCCATGGCACTTACCACTACACTACCATAAGAATTTGTTAATTGTTCCTTGAGGTGGAAATCCAAAGACCTAAATGCTTACCTTTAGCAAGTCTTTTGACCTCTCTGAGCCTGAATTTTATTTATAAAACGTACGTGATAATCAATCTGAGACCAGAAGAACTAGATGGTGACTGGCTATAACCGATGACTGCCCTGGCAGGAAACACAACAGAGAACCCCTGAGGGAGTAGGAGAGCAGTGGGATGCAGATCTCAAATTCTTGTAAAAAGACCACACTTAATGGTGTGACTGAGACTAGAAGGACCCTGGAGGTCATGGTCCCCAGACCCTCTGTTAACCCAAGACAGGCACCATTCCCAAAGCCAACTCTTCAGACAGTGATGGGACTGGACTCTGGGATAGAAAATGATACTGACGAGGAGTGAGCTACTTGGATCAAGTAGACACGTGAGACTGTGTGGGCAGCTCCTGTCCGGAAGGGAGATGAGAAGGCAGAGGGGGCCAGAAGCTGGCTGAATGGACACAGAAATAGAGGGTGGAGGGAAGGACTGTGTTGTTTCATTAGGGGGGAGCAACTAGGGGTGTATATAGCAAGGTGTATATAAATTTTTGTATGAGATACTGACTTGATTTGTAAACTTCCACTTAAAGCACAATAAAAATTGTAAAAAAAGTATGTGATAATATATGCTGTACAAAAGTTTTAGAAGAATACAATAAAGCAATGTATGTGAAAATATTTCATAAACTTTAAGAATTACGTATTTATTCGTATGTATTTATTCATTCCATAAAGAATTACTGAGCGTTTGCTTTATACCACTCCTTGTGCTAAGAACTATGTGAAAGATTCAGTCAGTCCTATGCAAGCACTCAGACTTTAAAATCATATATACATTTAGATAGAGAGATAGATAGCTGCTGTCGAGTCAGCTCTGACTCATGGCGATCTTATGTACAACAGTACGAAATGTTGCTAGGTCCTGCTTCATTCTCATAATCCTGGCATGTTTGAGTCCACCTTTGCAGGCAGTGTGCTAGTTCATCTCACTGAGGGTCTCTGTCACCCTCACTGGCCAGCTACTTCACCAAACATGATGTCCTCCTCCAGTGATTGAGCCTCTTGATGATGTATCTTTAGCAAGCAAGTCAGACAGTGTTACGTTGTGACCCATAAGGTTTTTGCTGGCTAATTTTCAGAAGTAGATTACCAGGGCTTTCTTCCTAGGCATTATAAATGTAAGAGGCCATAATTTCCATTATGTTTATATAAAAGTCTTGCAGTGCTGATAGGAACTGGCCTTAAAGTGAAAATAATGGTGAGGAAAACAGGATAGTATTATCATGCCAGTGTTACAGGTGGAGAATTGGAGACAGAGATAGAGAGGAGGTTGTACCAATCCTAAAAAGAACCTAAAAAGAGTTAGGTGATATTATTTATTTATTTTTTTACCAGTGAGGAATTTGAGGCTCAAGGAGTTTAAATAACTTTTCTACAGGGTTGTGCTACCAGCAGTTAGCGGAGACTGGTTTAGAATCTTCTGACTCCTAATCCCATGCCTTCTGGGCTGTGAGGCCACAGCAGAGCTGAGGTTAGGCACTAGGGCCCCTTCTCGTCATATTTCTGGCCTCTTGAACCTGATAGTCCTCGATGGGAGATAGGCTGGTGATTCCTGGAAGGCCTGGAGGTTGTGTACGTGAGAAGCTGGACGCAGGAAGGGGAAACTTGTCTTCACTGTGTACTTGCCTTGTGGTTACAAAACTATGAATGGAAGCAAGTCCATTAGAGTGGCTAGTGCAGTGTGGTCAGGAAGGCCTCTTTTCCTGCCCCAGGGAATATAAATCTTTGGTGGAGCTGATGGGATGTTCACAGTCTTTGTGAGTGAGTGCTTATTGGGGGTTATCCCCCTGGGGAAGAGGAGCGCATATAGGAAGACTAGCATGTTAGTGCTGGGAATTCTTCCTATTATAGACCCAACAATTGTTTATCAAGCCTCTCTTTATAGAGAAAGTATATAGAAAGAGAATAGGCTTTGCAGTCATATGGACCTGTGGGTTACTCATTGATTATGACCTTGGGCAATTTATTTGTGAATCTTAGCCTCAACTTTCCTACCTAAAAATGTGTATAATGATATTTCTACTTTACACAGTTGTTAGTTTTTGCTGAGATAACGGAAGTACCACATCTAGCACGGTGGCTCGTAGAGAGTGGGCACTCAGTAAACAGTGGTGGGAGAGTGTTGGTTTTTGCCGTCATTGCTGTTACTGTTGTTGTCATTCTCGCTGCTTTGCGTCAGATGTTCATGAAATGCTGTTGTTACTGTGATTAGCGTTTTCATTGTCTTACTTTATTAGTTAAATGTCTTATTTGTGTATGACTAATACACTGGCCACTATCTCATTTAGTCCTCAAAACAACCCTGTGAACAGGGGCGTTGGAGTTGAGATTATTATCTTAAATGTATTAATGAAGAGACTGAGGCTCAGAGAACTTGTGATTGGTCAAGGTTAGTGAGTTTAAGAGAGTCAGGCCCAGAGCACCGGTACTCAGAGCCTCAAGGCCTGTTCTTTTTCTTTTCTAAGAGTATTGTCTCCTGGCCCCAATATGTGGGTATGATAAACCAAACCCCATTGCCATCGAGTCTATTCCAACTCATAGTGACCCTACAGGACAGAGTAGAACTGCTCCATAGGGTTTCTAAAGCTGTAATCTTTAAGGAAGTAGATTGCCACATCTTTCTTCTGTGGAGCCGCTGGTGGATACCGAATCACCAACATTTTGGTTAGCAGGTGAGCACATAACCACTGCACCACCAGGCCTCCTTGGAGTGTGATAGGTGAAGGATATTTAGCCTGGCCCATAGTAAGTCGGTAGCTATAGAAAAGAATAGCTTTGTCCTAGTGTCCTGCTACAGCCTCCACGTAAGGACTCTGCCTGCCTACCTTTTTTATTCTCCTTTGTTGCTGCCAGCAGTGACCACGGTGAGGTTCATAGGCACTGCTCCATCCTCCAGAAGGAACTGCCTGAGGAACCCCAAAGGCACCCCTCTGGTTCCAGCCCTTAATATGTGTCTTAAGGGTTTAATATATCTTTAGATCAACTGTTGCTTTTCAGACATTAGAAGAAGCTAATCCTCAGCTGTTACAGAAAGCTGCAGCCAGGCCAGAAGCCTGACCTGATTGGAGACCCAACTCCAAAGCATTTTTTTCCTCCTCCTAGGGAATGGAGGTGGTCAGAATCTTTTTAAAAATATCATTTCTATTCTTAATGATTAACTGGGTCTCTGCATAAGACCGCCCATACTTGAAATAATAGGGTTTTTTCCCCATAAAAATTTGAATTATTCATCCTTGCCTCTGGAAAGACCTAATTTAGTTCACACTTTGGCTGCTACCCGAGTGGCCAGTGGTTCAAACCCACCAGCCCATCTGTGGGAGAAAAATGTAGCAGTTATACTGTGTCCTGTAGGGTCGCTATGAGTTAGAATCGACTCAATGGCAATAGGTTTGGATTTTTTGTTTTGAATTATTAGATGTTCACATTCTTGTCTAGTAAGCAGGAAAAGGGGAAAATATCTCTAGGAAGTAAACATTTAGCAAATAATTTAAAATCTCTTGTGGGATAGAGTAGCCTGTTTGCTAATGTGTTGTATGCTTTAAAAACAAAGTGCTTACCAACCCATGGAATTGTCCTTTCAACCTTCCTTACCACAAACATCTATTTAACACCAACTGTGTGTCAGGCCCTGTGCTTGGTACTAGAGCTTTCAGAATAACTTTCACGCATATGTGTGTATGTGTATATATGTATACAACACGCACACCCCTAACTAATCATCATACAAGGTAGCATTAAGAGAGGTATAAATAGTATCTTACAGAGTTTTAAGGAAGGGAAAAGGCATATCGGATAGGGAGAATGAGGTTTTTTCGGCCTGATATAAAGCATAAATAGCTTTTGAACATGTAGAAATGGCATGAGATGTTCCACATGGAGAGAAGATTTTGAACGAAGTCGGGGAGACTAGGTTGTAGGCAGAGCAACGAATGTATACAGGAATACAGTGGGAAATAAGGATGGGGCCAGATCATGAGAATTTTTCTAGTCAGGCTGAAGACCGTCTGTAGGCAACCAAGAGCCATTTATATTTTTGAACAGGAGAGAGTGTGATCGAATGTGTGTGGTAAGGAAGATCAGTCTGGCCACTGCAGAATAAATGAGAAAGTGGCATCACTTCTGTGGGTTCTAATCTTGACTTGCTATTTAATAGCTCTGTGAGCGAGTCACATATATTTTCTGAATAACAATTCCCTCATCTGCCGAGAGGGGATAAATAGTAGTGCTTAACTCATAAGGTGTCTGTGAGGATTAAATAACAAATTTGAGAACAATTTACATAGTACCTAACACATAGAAATGGCTGCAAAAGTGCCTTGGAAACTAAAGTATACCTTATATTTGGTAAGGTATTTTGAATACTTATATGGAAACTTGTTTAATTGCTGTAGACAAAAAAAGTCTATCAAGATCTTCATAGATAAACATTAGGAATCTCTTCCCCCTTAACCTGGTCAACTCTGATTTTTCTTTCCACACCAAGTTAAAAAAGTCTCTTCCACCTCTCTGAAACCTCCCTAGGTTGCCAGATTAACAGTTTTTGCGCAATATTGTGTTTCTGTAGCATTTTGTGTGAACTTCTGTTATAGCACCGCTTTTATATTGTGATATTTAAAAAGTCTTTTTCTATATCAAGGTTTGATTTCAAATTTTGGTGTGTGTCAGAATCGCCTGGAGTGCTTATTAAAACACAGAGTTTCTGGCTCAGTAGTTTTGGGGTAGGGCTGAGAATTTTCATTTTCAACAAGTTCCCAGATAATGTTGATGATCTCATTTTGAGAACCACTGGTCTACGATTATAAATCGTGAATTCCTCAAGGAAGGACTAAGACTGTATGTTATTCATCAGTGCGTGAGGTCTGGTAGATAGTAGTGCTCAGTAAACATTGAATGACTGTGGTTGCAAGTTGTCTGTACTCTGATTTCAGGTGGCCATTAAGCAGATGAACCTTCAGCAACAGCCGAAGAAAGAGCTGATTATTAATGAGATCCTGGTCATGAGGGAAAACAAGAACCCAAATATTGTGAACTACTTGGACAGGTATGGCATGTGGGCCTCTTCAGAGGGATAGAGCCTTTGGGACTGGTGGGTGGTAGAGCTATTAGAGGAGAGGGCGATACCAACACTCACAATTGCCTCCATTTAAAAGTCTTCTGTGCTTCTCAGCTCTCTGCCTCTGACCCTGCGTACTGCTGGACATATCTGATTGCCGGAAG
Source organism: Elephas maximus indicus (assembly GCF_024166365.1). Taxonomy (NCBI): domain Eukaryota; kingdom Metazoa; phylum Chordata; class Mammalia; order Proboscidea; family Elephantidae; genus Elephas; species Elephas maximus. The sequence goes on from NC_064825.1 coordinate 44,746,128, forward strand.
ATCCTCCTGGGTTAGACTGAAGTCTACCACCGTGTAGCTTCTAACAGCTGGTCCTAATATTGTTTGTTTTTCTATCTCAGGGATGTCCCTCAGCTCATCTGCCTGAGTCTAAGCTCTAGATCCTCAAATTGTTTTTCATCCCGAATCTTTCCTTATTCTGTTCACCTTCCTGAATAATTCCTAGTTTGTTTGTATGCTTTGAAAGTATGATGCTCATACTAGATGCTTCATTTGAGATATGACCAGTATGGGAAGAGTGGGGCTCCATCTTTATTGTAAATTTAACATAAAATAATGATTTCATTAGGTATTTATTTTGTTTTTTTAGCAAGCCTCTTTCATTGGTGTCTTCTAGTAAGTTTGTGGTCAACTAAAATATCTGGTCATTTTTTACAGGAGCTTGTATTAAACAAGAACTGTAGAACTTTTTATTCTCTTCATTAAATCCTATCTTTAGTATTTCAACCTAGAGTTTATAGGGCAGTGAGCTAGCCTTATTTTTATTTGTCCTATTCTACAGCTGAGGAAACATTGATCAGACAGGCTATGTGACCTTTTCTTTATCATATAAGAGGGCTGAGTGATCCAACCTCTGAGTGAACCTAGGGAATCTAACTCATATTGGCCCCATAGTCTATCCAGGGATATATCGCTAAATGGTAGCCCTTGGCATATCTGCAGCCCTTGCTGAATTCATTCCATTTCTTGAAACAGTGACGCTCAAAGTGAAACTCATTGTCAGCATAATGATATGTGTCTAATACTTTACAGATTTTAAAGGGCTTTTATAACCTTTTTTCACATTTAATATTTATAATTATCTTTTACTTTACTCATTCATTTATTCAGTAAATATTGGTGTCTACTTTGTAGGATTCTGGGATAGAGTCTTGAATAAGACTCAGTACTTGCATTTGTGAATCTCAGATCTAGTTAGCACTCCTAGGGAAGTTCAGTAACTCTCCTGAGTATTGGTAACATGGGCTTTAAATCCCAAGCCCTTTTGACCAAAGCATTTTTGTCCAATATTTGGGTGCTTTCTACTGGGGTGAGTCAGAATTGATGTGATGGCAGCGGGCTACTTGGATGTTTTTAGAGATGTGAGAATCGTGCCTTCTCACAAAGCAACCTACTTTATTTCCAATCTTTCTAACTTTAGAAAGTATTTTTTTTATGTTGTGATGAGCTCTAGTTTTTTTCTATCTTCAACCTAGCGATCTTAGTTCTGTCTTTTGAGGCCTCACAGAACATGTCTGCTTTGTTTTCTCCAGGAGAAATTCTTTAGAGTTTTAAAGTTAGTGATCTGTCCCCCAGGTTCTGCTTTTCTCCAGGCTAAAGAACCCTAGACTCTTCCACAGCTGACTGAGATGCAGGTTCACTCCGTGCACGTGCTTAGCCTTCGAAACCCAAAGCAGTGTCTCAGTGTACCCTGATTGTTCCTTCTCACCCTTTATCTGTACTTCTGCAGTTACCTCGTGGGAGATGAGCTATGGGTTGTCATGGAATACTTGGCTGGAGGCTCTCTGACAGATGTAGTGACAGAAACCTGCATGGATGAAGGCCAGATTGCAGCTGTCTGCCGTGAGGTAAGGCCAAGGACCAAGCAGCCTCAGACAGGAAGTGGCCTCCATATCCATGTCCCCTGAAATTCCCACACCTAATGGGATCTTAGCCTGGGCAGTGTGGAGGTGGGAGAAATTAGTGACTCTTCCATCTTCTCTTTTTATACCTGTGTTTCATAGTTTCTGTCATCATGATATTTTTCTTTAATGATAACTTTATTCTGATTATAAAATTTATACCCACTGAAGAAAAATTAGTTAAGTACCAAAAAGGATTATAAAAGTATCATTCATAACTTCAACCTATAAAGGTAACTGCTGTAAACGTTTTGTAGTATTTTCCTTTATGTCTTTGCTATGGATATATATATACTTTTTTTTTTTTGGGTAAACATCTTATTGTGCTTTAGGTGAAAGTTTACATAGCAAATTAGGTTCTCATTTAACAATTTTTATACAGATTGTTCAGTTACACTGGTTATAATTCTTACAATGTCAGCATTCTCATTATTTCCGTTCTGTTTCCATTGATCTAGCTTCCCTGCCCTTTCTTCCTTTTTATCATTGCTTTTGGGTAAATGTTGACCATTTGGTCTCCTGTGGTTGATTGTTTAAGGGAACACATTCCTCACAGGTGATAGTGTTTATTTTACAAGCCAATCTATGATTTGGCTGAAAGGGACCTCTGGGAGACGCTTAAGTTCCAAGGGTGTCTTAGGGTGAAAGTCTCAGGTTTCCTCTCGTCTCTTCAGTCCAGTAAGTCTGGTCTTTTTTAGGAATTTGAGTTTTGTTCTACATTTTTCTCCCATTCTATTTGAGACCTTCTGTAGTGCCCCTGGTCACTAAGCAATTGGTAGTTCTTCTGGTCTCAGGTTAGGAGAGGCTGTGGTTCATGTGGTCTTTTAGTGCTGTGGACTAGTTTCTTCTCTGAGTCTTTGGTTTCCTTTATTCTCTTTTGCTCCAGACAGGAAGAGACCAATAGTTGTATCTTAGATGCCCTCTTGTAACCTTTTAAGACCCTAGATGCTACTCACCAAACTAGGTAGAACATTATCTTTATGAACTATGTTATACCATTTGACTGAGTTGTCCTACGAGGCTATGGTCCCAAGCCCTTGAACCCAGTAAATCAATCCCACAGGGTGTTTGGATGTGTCTAGGAAATCTCCATAGCTGTGCCCCCATGTGTTTTATATATATGAATATGTATGTAGCACACACAAATATGTATATGCTTATGCCTAAAAATATACCTATATATACACGTGAGTATACTCATATATACTTTCCTTTATACATAAAGCATACATACATATCTCTGTAAACACACACATATGTTTTGGTTATTACTGTTGTTGCAAACCTGTATGTTATAACATTTACCGTAATTGTCTTTTATTCTTGTATACCTCTTAGTGTCTTCATATACCTTGGTCAAGTTGTGTTGACTTCTCCCATATTGTGTATTGCTTTTCTCAAAACCAGAAATAACTGGTGTCTACTATCTAGCAAGTGGTTCCCCTCCCTCCCCTCCCATCCCTGGTAAACATCCAAAGACATTGCTTTCTGTGTGTGTACCTATTCTTGACGTTTTATAAAAGTAAGACCATACAATCCTTTTGTGATTGAGTTATTTCACTCAGCGTATCCTCCAGATTCATCCATGTTATGTAAGATGTTTCATGAACTCAACACTATTCTTTATAGTTGCTGGATATATATTTTTTAATCATTTTTATTCTGCGCTCCTGTTGTATTTTGGTGTTACAAAGAAAATAAACAAGAGTAAGAAGATAGTGACATAGGAGGTACTTATTTTTATGCAAATAATGCATGCTTTCTACATCTGTTTGCCAACTGCGCCTCCCCTGTGTTTTCATAAGCACAGCTGTGCTAATTTTTTGTACATGTTGCTGTAAAAAATTTAGCATAATAAACTAACGAAAATACCTCGTGCAGGGCGGTGGGAGGGTGTTGGCAAACAAATGTGGAAGGTGCGATTATTTGCATTAAAATACAATACTATTTTAGACAGGTTAGTCAGGGAAAGTCTCACCTTAGATTCCAGTGAAGATCTGAATGATGTGAAAAAAGCAACCCAAGCAAAAATCTAGGGTAAAATATTTCCAAGCAAAAGAAATAGAGAACAAACTTAAAATACTATCGTTGTTTCTCCTCATTGCTGTTTAATATCTAGGGTCTGTAATATGCTGATGTATGTAAGAGAAAAAAAAAGAAAATGGAAAAAAAAAAAAAAAAAAAACTCCACAAGGGCTCCATGAGAAGCAGTGTCCTCAGTGGACAGTCAAGTTTTCATTACAGCAAGAAGATGAAAGGAATATTAAGAGCAGCTGAGGACACTGGATGTTTGCTGATGAGAGACTAGGATTTCCCAATGACCCAATAATTGAAAAGAGTAGACATTTAGGTGAGGTTCAGAATTTTGTGAGGATAAGTATAATAGAGGGGTGGGGTGTGATGATGTAAGATCTAGAGGCATATAGATGAAATTACGAAGTTGTATATTTAATGTTAGGAGAAAATAAGAACCCGTGAAATAAATACTGTCCTAGAAAGTATGGTCACCTTTGCATTAAGAACCTTGGGATGTAGAGAGCACACAGGTAGGTTAATGGCATTAACAAAGGACTTGCATTTTTAGGAGACCTGACTTCTTTTCTTTGCCCTACCAGTAATATAGTGTTTCTCAGCCTTTTTTTATTATCACCCCTCTAAGAAGTCTTATTAGACATTCTTTTCCTAATTAGTCTCTCCACATGAAGTTTGTTCCAAATTTAGCTATTGATAGTTCTTAGAAAGTAAAGTATTAAGACCACTGACATAGAATTTTCCTGTTGGTTTGCATCTTTCGTGTTTTTCAATTGATTGAAGTTTCGAACCATTGGATTCAGTTGAAAACCTGAGATTATATCATCCGATCCCCATATTTTACAAATAGGAAATCAGTAGCCTAGAGAGAGTAAGTGATTTGTCTAGAATGATATGGTTAGTCAGGTAGTGATATAACTAGGCATTTTAACTGTATCATTTTGTCTCCTTGTTACTCATTCTGCCTGCTAAATATAGGTGTTTTCCAAGGTTCTTTTCTTTATCCTCTTCTCTGTTTTTTGTCATTTTCAAGCATTCCAATAACTTAAAAAAAAAAAAAGAACCTCTTCTCAAATGACTTGTAAATGTTTATCTCAAGTTCAGACCTCTGTACAGAACTTAAGATATATTCAGTTGCCTACTGGACATTTGTCTGTCAGTGTTCTATAAAGCCAAAAACCAAACCCGGTGCCATTGAGTTGATTCCAATTCATAGTGACCCTATGCTATGTCAAATTCAACATTTCCAGAAGAGTCCAAAATATCTCCTTACCAAAACAAGATTGTCCCCCTAACTTCACTGCTTCTAATAATATCACTTCCATATGACTCTTATTCATCCTTTTCCTCTAGTTCTCTCATTACAAAATCCTTCCCATTCTTCTTCAGTAATTTTTCTTGGACCTCAGGTTTTTTTTTTTTTTTTTTAATCAAGGACCTAATGTTCTGTAAAACACTGAAGTAAATACATTCGAGGGACTCCTTCATGTAAACAAAACCATTGTAATGGGAAAGAGAACAACAGGGAGCATCATGAAAATGCGTAGTCAGGAGACTTGGTTCTAGACTTAGCTCTGCCACTTGTTTGGGGCAACTCCTTTAACTCATTGGGGCCTCATTTTATCTTGAAAAGAGAAGGTTAGATTAGTTGATTTTCTATAATTCTCCTGTATTGTATGTCTTTTCTTTCTCCCTCTGCCCACACCACTTCAATAGTGCCTGCAGGCCCTGGAGTTTCTACATTCGAACCAGGTCATTCACAGAGACATCAAGAGTGACAACATCCTGTTGGGAATGGATGGCTCTGTCAAGCTAAGTGAGTAGGAGTCTTAGGAGTGATAGTACTTCTTTTTCCTGTGGGATCCTGTCCCCTGTGGGGTGGAAATTATTATATAATTGTAGCTATAAGACTCATCAGTGGGTCTTTATTTCCTGGGATATGCAGATTCTTTATACTACTCTGTCATAGAATGTCATTTCATTTCTTTTTCATTCCTTTATACTTTCAGCGAAAAATAATTTGCTGAATGCCTAGTATGTGCTGGGTCCTCTGATGGGCATTGAGGGTACATGTTGTCTGCCTTCGAGGAGTTCTCAGTCTAGGATAGGAGACGTGTAATAGATAATACAAAAAAACAGTTTAGGGTACATACTTTCATTCAGTCATTATTCAGCAAATTATCATTGAATGTCTTTTATATGCCAGACCCCCTGGGAATACAAAGATGAGTAAGAGGACATAGTTCTTTCTATCAAAGACCGCATAACTTAAATAAACATAGAATTGCAATATAATGTAAATGAGCTGTAGGCAGAACATTTTTTCAAAGGTATAAGAACCAGTAGGCCAGACAAACAGGCTGTATCACAGGTGGATGGGCAGCTTGTGAAAGGCCATTAGGTACAGGTTGAGGAACTGATAAAGTAAGGTCTTGCCTATCATAGGTGATTAGGATTTAAGCCAGGGACTTATGTCTAGAGAATAAGGCAAGGACCTCATTACCAGATTCTGAGACATGAGAATGACTTCCAAGAACAAAACAGAATTAGACCAAGTGATCAAGGCCAAAATGGGCAGCTTGGATTTTGATGCCTAGTCCTTCTAGTTTGAGGAGAGGTCGGAGGACAGAGATGTTATTTCTTATATTCCTCCTGCTACTCTTTAGGGTTGGATAAGGGACAAGCTAGGAGCTGGTCTGGTAGATGGACGTAAAGTGATTCCAGCTTTGAAGAGATCAGGGATTGCAGTGGCTGGTGGCCGGGCAGAGCTTGACACCAAGGGGTAGGCAGAAAGTTAACACTTACTAAGGAGTATGCTAAATGTAAATCCTTTCCTTCTTTTATTTTCCTTATCTAGCTGATTTTGGATTCTGTGCCCAGATCACCCCAGAGCAGAGCAAACGGAGCACCATGGTGGGAACCCCATACTGGATGGCACCAGAGGTTGTGACGCGAAAGGCCTATGGGCCCAAGGTTGACATCTGGTCCTTGGGCATCATGGCCATTGAAATGATTGAAGGGGAGCCCCCATATCTCAATGAAAACCCTCTGAGAGTGAGTGTTACTGATCCTATTTCAAGATGTCTAGGTCGTTGTCTCTGGTCCCAGGAAATAATACTCAGTTGGGATTACTATGAGTTTCTAGGTAAAACTAGGTACAAGTACTATGAGAAAAATGCAAAGTAAAGGGGTTAAAAGAGTAATGGGAGAGGGGAGAGGTATGCTATTTTATATGGGTACAGAGGGAAGTCCTCTCTTTTAGGTTATTTGAGCAAAAACTTGAAGAAGTAAAGGAGCAAGCCATGAGATTATTCTGGTGATAAGAGCTTTCCAGGTATGAAGAATGCAAAGAACTTGATTTGGGAACATGCTTCCTATGTTCTGGGGAACACCAAAGAGACCAGTGTCCCTGAAGTGAGTGAGGAATAAGGAGAGCAGTAGACTGGTCAGAGAACTAGCAGGGGTCAGATCAAGTAAGACTTGTGGGGACTTGGCTTTTACTCTACCAGAGATGGGAAGCCACTGGAAGGTTTTGAGCTGAGGAGTAGTATGATTTGTTTTTAAAAAGATCATTTAGGCTGCTTTTATGGAGAAAGACTGTTGTAATAGTTCAGGTAAGAGTGGTAGCTTGGACTAGATGGGTAGGAGTAAAAGTGAGAAGTGTTTGGACACAGGAAATATCTTGAAAGTACAAGTGACACAATGAAATAGTATTAGAAAGAGAGGAATCAACAATGATTACAAGATTTTGGGCCTGAATTACTGAAAAAATTGATTTGCCAATTACTGACATGTGGCAGACCAGGATAGATGTGGTAATAAGGAGCTGGTTTCGAATGTGTTAATTTGAAAAGTTTATTAGACATCCAAGTGGAAATGCTGAGTTTGGGCAAATGCGTCTGGAATTCAAGAGGAAGAGGTCAGGAGTATAAATACAAATTTATTAATAGAGAGTATATAGTTGTTATTTAAAATCAGAACTAGATGAAATCACTCAAGTAGGGAATGAGTGCAGTTTAAGAAGAAAAGAAATTTTAGTAGTGAACTCTGGGGTAGCTCCAGTGTTTACAGGTTGGAGAGATGAAGAGCTAGCAAAGTAAACCAAGAAGCAGTGGCCTTCCTAGTAGATGAGAACTGAGAGAAGTGTGTCCTGGGGGCCAAGTGAACAACGTATTTCCAGAAGAAGGGTTGATTGTTGTGTTAAATGTAACCCATAGATTGAGTAAGATGAGAATGAGAAATCAACCTTGGATCTGCCAGTGTTGCTTATGTGGAGGTTATTGATGACTTTGGGAATCAGTATCAGTAGAATGATAGGGATGAAAGCCTAATTAGAATAAATTCACAAGAGTGGGAGAACAGGAAGTGGAATGGCATAGAGAGAGGAAAGGAGAGAGTTTTGGTGATAAATAAGAACAGAAATGGAACAATATCTTGAAGTGGATGTGGACTAGAAGGTTTTATTAAAAAGATGATGTTATCACAGCATGTTTGTATTCTGATGATTCAGTGAAGGGGGGTATAAGAGAGAAGTGTCAACTGCAGGAATGAGGTCTTGGAGTAGATGAGAGAGGTTGGATCAAATTCAGGATTTCCTGACACTAAATTCTGTGTTATCAACCGTTAACATACATGACTTCCATAGCTAGTAGTTGATGGCACTTAACCTTTTACCAGGAAATTTTAATTATCTGGACAAGGTATGGAAACTAACAAGATTAATCTCTAAGAACTTTTCTCCTTACCTGAAAGCCTGCAGGTAGATAAGACTGGCTTCCTATCTATGTCACAACCAACCATCTTTGCTGCACTTTGCCAGAGAAACAGACCCCCTTGCATTATTACACAGTCAGAATTTGTAGTGACAGTTGGTGGTAAACCTCACTCTGAGGCCTCTGGTCTGTCTAGTGCTGTGACCCTCAAATAGCTAACTCGTCCAGGAGTAAAGCCTGTCTGGTTAGCTTGGGGCCCTGGGCAAGAGACTAGGCACTTAAGAAGTTGTGCTTTGGCTGATCTGGGGCTCCGGCTTCTGTCTCTCTCTGCCTCACTTTTTTCACCTGACCATTAAAAAAAGGTCCCAATAATTGCATTTAAGAAACAGTTTTTGGATCTCCCTCTTTCTCTTAGTCCTTCCTGCAGCTGTCCATCTTTAGACCTGTCTTAGGTATCTAGTGCTGCTATCACAGAACTAGCACAAATGGGTGCCTTAAACAAGAAGAAATTAATTTTCTCACACTTTAGAGCGCTAGCTCTAAGGGAAGGTGTTCTTTCTCTGTGGGCTCTGGAGGAAGGTCCTTGTCTCTTTGAGCTTCTGCTCCTGGGCGATCTTCCTTTGGTTGTCTTCCCCATCTCTGCTTCTCTTGCTTGCTTGTTTAATCCTCTTGTATATCTTAAAAGAGATTGATTTAAGACACACCCTACAACAGTCCTGTATCATTAGTATAACAGAGAAAACCCATCCTCAAATAGGATTATCACAACAGATATAGGGGTTAGGATTTGGAACACATATTTTTGCAGGACACAATTCAATCCATAACAGCCATTCTCCATTTTTATTGCCAGGCCTTGTACCTCATTGCCACCAATGGGACCCCAGAGCTTCAGAACCCAGAGAAGCTGTCAGCTATCTTCCGGGACTTTCTGAACCGCTGTCTTGAAATGGACGTGGAGAAGAGAGGTTCAGCAAAAGAGCTACTACAGGTAATTGTTTCTATGCAGAAAAGCACTTGCCTTGAGAAATCACTCCACCAGACCTTTTTTCCTTTTAAGGTACTGATTATTATAGAAGAAAGCTTGTCTGTTACCACATCCTGAACTCACCCTATATTCCCAGTTCCCTAACCTTCCTCATCCCTGTGCCTTTGCTCACCTTCTTTCCTTAGCCTCTTCCTCAACCTGTGAAAATGCTCAGCCTAAAATCTACTTTTTGAGCGCCTATTGAACTTTGCCAGGTTCTCTCTTTAGCACTTCTTTTGTTCTGCCTGAAGTAGTCTGACAGAGTTTGAGTCCTGATGAAAAGAAGCTCTCTGACACACAAATCTTAACACAAGCTACATTTTTAGCAAAGCATATCAGAGGATGTAAATTTAGAGGACAGTTAGTGAGTGCGGCTTTTCACGTCTCCCTAGTTTCTTCATCAGAGACTCTCTGAGGTAATAGCAATGATATTCTACTTGCTTGAAGTGAGATTCTGTCAAATTGTTGGGAAGTCCTGAGTGGGGGGTTTAGCAAGCCTCTTATGTTCTCACCTTCATAGTCCAGAAATTAAAGCATAATTACTTTATATGGTTGCAAAAACTGCCTTTAGCAGGTCACATCATTTGTATCTAACATTTACATTTCAGCTATAATTTCTTACTACATTACTAGTGTCATTTTACTGCATTGTCCCCTGGTGATTTAATAATAAGTGTCAGATGCAGATTTATGACCGTGATTGGTCTGTAGTCATGCACAGTGGATCTACCCCTGTATCATGTGGCCTAGGGGACTGAGCAAGGCAGGCCGGGTCAGGACCTACCACACTATCCTGCATTAAAGTTAGTTATGAACATCTTTGTGTTTCTCACTAGGTTATAACCTGTACCTTATTAATCTTGGGCCTCCTCTTATACCTAGCTAGGGCCTGACTAGGGCTAGAATAGGTAATCAGAAAATACTTGCTGAACTGGGTAGAACTGCTTAAAGTGTTTGCCTTCAGTGGAATGTCATGCTTTGGAGCGTCATCGTAATCAGAGTTACTGATTACAGAGCTCTCACCTATGAGATATAAGGTCTGGATTCTTTCAAGTGACCAGTTAGTTTCTAGGATCTGATGGAACTAAAAACTCTTTATAACAGACAGTACAATATAAGATCACATAAGGTGTGTTCTGGAAATGCTAGGCATTGAAAAATGTGCAAATACTGTGCCAAGCCTGTGATTGGTGAAGATACCATTCTTAATTAGGTACTGAAGTGTAGTTATTGAAGATTAGTGCCCTCTAGAGTTTTATTCCTGACATATTATAATAAGAAGAAATATATTGTTTTCACAGCATTCTACGCACTAAGTACTTTATGTATTTTTCCTCTATTCTGCACAACAGTCATGTGAATTAAAGGTTCTGTTATTCCCATTTTTACAGATGAAGAAACCAAGGTTTCAGGAGTTTAGTAACCTTCTCATGACTGCATAGCCAATAAGTGGTGGAGCCAGGATTTTAATCCATGTCTGTTTGGCTCTTACTGTGTGAGGTCTTGGCCACTGCACTTACAGGCTTAAAGAGAGTCAAAACTGGAGGGTCTCTTAGGGTTTATCTAGTCTACTTTGTTCATTGTACAGAGAAGGAAACTGAGGCTTCCCAGTTGAGTGTTGGATCATGCTGGTTTCTTAACTCGGAGGGGGAATTGTAGAAGCACGTGACCTGAGAAAACTATTTTTTAACTTGTTACTGTATATTGTAAATATTCAAAACCATGACTGTTAAGAGTCATAAATCATGAAGGTTTCATATCTGTTTTTCCTGAAAGAACATATATATGGACAGAAATATACAAGACAATGTATTGAAATTAATATCTTCATGATTTAGTCAAGATATATATATATATTTTTTTATAGTAATAGTAACTTCTTGTATTCAGTAGTCATCAAAGACTATCACTGTCCAAAGAGAACATGAAACAACTTCTAGGAAAGGGAAGGGGTGGGTGTGTACCGTATATGTATATGATTAATAAAACGGAGTTATATACCTCTAACCAAGGGATGGCAGAAGAATCAAATATGCTAATCATCTGAGTTAAATAGTTATGCTTAAACATCAAATTCAGTTCTGAGTGTCCTGGTAGCTGGGACATAAAAGAAAATCTAGTAATTCCTGTATGTTTTATCAGATGGAAGAAACAACCCACATCCTCAAGAGACAAAGCTTTTTCATTACTAAATTTAAGAAAAACTTCCAGATTAAATGCTTTTTTCAACTCTGCAGGAAGTTACTATACATCAAGTTTTGGGGCATCTTTTTTAGCCACATATTTGGAATCCATAGATCATAATAATCCATACTATTTAGTAAAGTTGAGAATTATTCCCACTGGTTATGAAGGCCTGAGTAGGTTTGATACCTTTTAAAGGTGTCCTTCAATTTGGGCATGATCTGAAGCTCTCTAGGCAGCACCTCGTATAAACTTGAATGCCCGTAATGTCTTGTAATGGTTGCTGAGGAAAAATGGGAAATGATCACGTCTTTTGCTCTTTTTCTCTTTACTAGCATCAGTTTCTGAAGATTGCCAAGCCCCTCTCCAGCCTCACTCCACTGATTGCTGCAGCAAAGGAGGCAACCAAGAACAATCATTAAACCCATGCACACCCCGGCCCTCTTGTGCCAAGCCTTCTGTGAAATAAATGCTCATTTCAGAAATTCCAACCCCAGTGCCCTCTCCTCCTTGCCTTGATCCTCCCATTTTCTGGTCTAGAGCTCTCAAGAATTTGATCTTTGGAAACCATGTGCCCAGCATTGAAGAGAACTGCACTGGGATGACCAATCAGATGATGGCCATTTCTGAATAAGGAATTTCCTTCCAATTTGTGGAGGTGAGGATGGTTTATGATCAAGGGTTTATACGAATAAACTTGGACTGTTATTTGTACATAGCAGAACCCTCCCCCACACAATCAGTTCTTGACTATGTAAATTTAAGGGTCGATAACATTATCAATTTGTAATCGGTTGAGACTTCTTTATTGCTTGCTTTTCTGTGACTGAGCTGCCCAAACACCTCATTGTACTTGAAAACTGGAACAGCTTGAGGAATGCCTTGGGGTTTGATAATCTGCCAGGAACATGAAGTGGCTCAGTCTCCTGGACCATGACTTTGGCGCAGCGGATCCTGACATGGGAGAGAGAGCTCCCACATTTTTCTTTGTGTGTGCTTCTAGCAGCTGTTAGGGAAGACCTTGACCCAATAGTGTTTCTCATGCTATTTCTTGTGAAACGGTCTTGGCTAAAGTAGCAGCTTTTAATTCCCTGCATCTCCTAGGCTGCTGCCCCCATTTTGTACTAGTTCATAACACTGAGAGGTATCCTAGGGCCCATGCTGGGTGAGAGCAATGTGAGAAGTCAGGAAGAAACAAATCGAGCTTCTTTTAGAGCCAGACTGGGCGTCAGCACCTGTCTAGTCTATACCTGTTTGAAGTTTTAAGAACTCAGCCTCTTTTCCCTTCTGGGATGAGGAGCTGAATGATTAGCCCAGATCTTCTGACCCGAATCTTTGGATCAAAGGGAAGGGTCTCCAGATGTGAGATAGCATATTAATTTTGTATGCATTTGGATGATTTTGGCCAAGGCCTGAGATGATAATCTGCCAGCTGTGAGGGGACCCTGTTTGTAAGGTGCATGGCCAAGCTCTCTACAAATGGAAATGCTTGCACTGGGTGTTGGGGATGTTTGCTACCTCCTGCTGTCTTTGTGGTTTTGGTCCTCCCACAGTGGTAGGACCCCTGGCCAGCATTGTGACTTGTCATGTCAGCCCCACTGGTTACCTTGTCATGCTCTGAGGCACCACTGCCTCTGCAGCGTGAGTTTCTATTTCCTTCAATAAAAGGAGATGAAAATACTCTACTTGGAGTCTTTCTTTTTTTCTTTTCTAATTTTTTATTTTGAAGAAATTTCAAACTTGAAAACAATTGCAGGAATGGTACAAAGGACTCCCATATATCCTTCCCCCAGGTATCCTAATTGTTCGTAAATATATATTTATATTTTTCTTCCTTCCTGAACCATTTGAAAGTAAATTGAAGATACGATTACCCTTTCCCACTAATACTTCATTGTATATTCTTTCTTCTTAATACTTTATTTTAAATATAAACTGATTAAGAGAATTGGGCCAAAATCATATTTGTTCTGTTTCAGGAATTATTATAAAGTAAACACACATGTATCCACGACCTAAATCAAGAAATGGAACACTTCCAGTACTCCAGAACCTTATCTATCTTACCATGCCCTTTCCCGTTACAGCCTTTCTTCCCCCCACTGGAGGTAACCACTATCCTCACTTATTGAAATCACATTCTTGCTTTTCTTTATACTTTAATTACATTAGTATGTATTCCAAAACCTATGTAGTTTAATTCTGCCCATTTTGGAACTTTATAATAGAAACATAATAGATATTTATGTTCCTAAGATATATGTATGTAGTTGGGTGTAGCTCTAGTTCATTCCACTGTGAGGGGAATACTTTTATCCTGCCTTTGGTGATATTCTACTTCCCGGTCTAGTCACCTTGTCACATGGGCACAATGCTACCTGCCTTCACCTTTGGCGCAAATGAATGTAGTCCAACTATCGTGGGACCATGGGGAAAGGAGATTGGTAGTGATGGGCTACTCCTGGGTCCCTGGCAAGTTTATTGTGCTAGATGTGGGCCAGATGCTATAGATACTTCCAGAAGGAGAAGCTCCTCACCAGAAAGAAGGGTACACCTAACATCATGGGAGGCAAGTGGGCATAATACATATCAATTATCTTATACTTGGATCTCTCCAGATGGATTGTCACCCAGGCCATCCCAAATTTTTTTAGCAATAGCTCCTTTGCTAATCTGTCAGAATGCTAGATCAGCCATCAGGTGCCGGATGCATCAAGGGAGAGGTGAAAGCATTGCAGTGTTTCCTAACAATACTTCCCTACTCCCAAGCTTTCTGTCCGCCTCAGTTGAGTTACACTACTCACTACTTGCCTATGAAACTGACTGTAAAAATGGACTTGAGTACCAAGCCTAGCTTTACTTCCTTTTGGAATACAGGCTTTTGGGGCATTAGAAAGGCTTGGAAACAATCTTATAGGCCTTGGTTAGCCTATATTCAAGCCCGGTGCAACTGTGAATGGCCCTGTTGAACTCCACACAATGCTATGTTCACAAATTGGAAGAACGGCCATTGACTGACTGACAACTCTGTGTGTGTGTGTGTGTGCGCGCGCGCGAGTGTGTGTGTGTACTGGGCCAACCTGTATGGGTTGGGCTGGAAAGAAAGCTGCAACTTTAACACTAGGATAGGAATGAGTTTAAAACATGGTCATATTTGCATTTTTGATAGCTCACTAGCTGCTCTTTGGAAGGTTTTGGGAAAGGTTAACTAGAGGCAAGGAGACTCTTTGGAAGTCTATTGCAGTAATGACCTTAATCTTTACCCGCTGCTGTCCAGTTGATTCCGACTCATAGTGACCCTTAACATAGTACTAACAGTACTAAGCTGGTTTGTTTGTACCAGTTAAGATGATTAGGGCCTAGTGGGTAATGAAATGAAATGACTAAGAAACAGTATTATGTTGAGCAGAATTCGGTGTGCATGTGTGTGACGGGGAGTGGGGGTGTTGCAAAGGAAGGACAGGAGGCAAGAATAAGGCACTGGTTTCAGCTCTCGCTATTTACTGATTTGGAGCCACAGGAAATGGAGCAGATTTGAAGGGAAAGATAATAAATCCAGGTCAGGATTTACTGAATTTGAGGTGTCAGGAGCGGGACATTCAGATAGGGAGGACTAGTAGTTGGTTGGATATGAGTCCAGGGCTGAGGAATGAGGTCAGAGCTGGAGAAATAGCTGGAGAGATCAAATTTAAAGATAAAATAGGCCCATTGCAGGCCCTCAAATGTTTGAAACAGGCTAGGGGGCGGGGAGGCGGGCGGTGTTGAAAAGGAGCCCTGATGGCACAGTCTCTGGGGTGCTCACCAAAAGGTAGGCAGTTGGAACCCACCAGCTGTTCTTTAGAAGAAAGATGTGGCAGTATGCTCTGGAAACTCTATGGGGGCAGTTCTTCTCTGTCCTGTAGGGTCGCTATGAGTCAGAACTGACTGGATAGCAATGGGTTTGGTTTTCTGGGTGTAACCAAACCAAATCAATCACACGTTACCATTGAGCCAATTCTGCCTCATACAGATCCTTATAGGACAGACTGGAACTGCCCAATAGCTTCCAAGGAGCGGCTAGTGGATCAGAACTGCCGGCCTTTTGGTTAGTAGTCAAGCTCTTAAACACTGCGCCACCAGGGCTCCCTTTCTGGGGTTAGGAAGGGATAAAAGAAACAAGAAAAAATATTTGAAAATGAAGCAATCTAAGAATAATTAAAAAAAGAATAATTAAACTACAAAATAATCCCTGAAACTAAACAATAAGAATTTAACCTAGATATACTTAAGATTTTTTTTATACTTAAGATTTTAATATGAACCAAAATAAAGAGGAAACTCCCAAAAAACCAATTAATAAAATAATGAAACCAAAATAAAGAGAGCGTACCTTTAAATACATCTAAAATACGTAATCTCAGCAACGTGGATCCCACCTGCCTTGCTAATAGCATCTGTGGCCACGCCCCGGCCACGCCCACTTCCGCTTACTCCAGGCGGATCCTCGTGCCTCGCCGCCATCTGAGAGAAGCCGCGGTCTCAGGCTGAAGCGGAAGCGTTTGGGTTTGGGACTGTGAAGTCAGTGTAAGTAATGTGTCCAGCTCTTTGTTCATCCTAACACGTATTCGGAAATAGGAAGGTACGTTAATATTATCACTTACGGCAGCCAAACTTGCTTTGGCCCAGCCCTCTGGCCCTGGGGCAGTTTGACCCAGTTAGCGAACTACTTTTTGGGTAAGCTTGGAGTTGCCGTTATTCCCACTCCTCACGGGAGGAGCTGAGGCCAAAGGACATCGACCCCACAGCGGTCTCCAGTCAGGTCCAGGCAGCACAAAGCTCCGCAGCCCCAGGGAGAGGCTGGCTGGGCGCCCAGGGTTGCCCTCGGGAGACAGGGCTTCCGTTGCTGCAGGTGTGAAGGGCTCCTGTGATTAGGTGAGACCCACTCAGACAACCTGCCTGTGCTGCCTTTTGTTCAGTGTCTCAAAATAGTTGTTCTGTGTATTTCCCCCAGTTTTCTAGTTTTTTTTCTTTTAATGGTGAAAGGGATAAATCTGATCCTAGTTTCTCCATCCTAGTAGGCATTCCCTGAGTTTCTTTTTTTTTTTGCATAAACCACTGAGTCAATGGTGGTACTTTTTATTGAGATGGGACAAACTTCGGGAGGAATAGCTTTTAGAGGGAAAATCAAAGGTTCAGTTCCGGACATACTAGTTTTAAGATGCCTTTGAGAAATCCAAGTGGAGGTTTTGTTAGGTTGTTTGGTAGTCTGGAAATCAGAGAGGAGGTCTAGAAGAGAAATATAATATGTATTGATCTCCCCCCAATGATTATTAAATTGTCTATAAACTTGGGTACCCTGGCGGGTGCATAGAAATAAATATCTGTTCAAAACCAAATACACTGCCTTAGAGTGGATTCCGACTCATAGAAACCCTACAGGACAGAGTAGAACTGTCCCATAGGATTTTCTAGACTAATCTTTTTGGAGGAAACCCTGGTGGCGTAGTGGTTAAATGCTACGGGCTGCTAACCAAGAAGTCGGCAGTTCAGATCCGCCAGGCGCTACTTGGAAACTCTGTAGGGCAATTCTACTCTGTCCTGTAGGGTCGCTATGAGTCGGAATCTACTCGGCGGGAGTGGGTTTGGTTTTTTTGGGTTTAATCTTTGTGGAAGCATACTGCCATATCTTTCTCCTGGAGGAGTGGCTGGTGGGTTGAACTGTTGACCTTGGGTTAGCAGCCGAGCGCTTAACCACTGCCGCCATGTGGAAAATGATGCTGGCAATGATTCGGGTAGAAATACAGCCTTTCATTCAGTAGCGAAACGGTTTACCATTCTCCTAGTTACAGAGCTTTTGTTCACAATAACTGCCCTTGTACATCCCAGTTCTAGATGTATGTAGTAGTTTCATCATTAAACAATTTTTTCTAGTTTCATTTTGATTGTTTTCCTTTGACCCATGGGTTTTTATAAATGTATTTGATTTCCAAATGTTGAATTTCATACTTACCTTTTTCTTACTGATTTCTGGCCTAATTATACTGTAGTCAGAAAAGATGCACATGAGATTTCAATTCTAAGCTTGTTAAAACTAACTGTGTGGCTCAATATACTATCAAGAAAAAAGTTCAATGTACATTTGAAATGAATGTGCATTCTGTAGTTCAGTGGAGTGTTCTAAAAATGTTAATTAAGATTAGTTTGTTAAATCAAGTTGTTAAAATCTATACCATTACAGATTTGTTTTGTATCTGTTTCTTCGATCCTTTATTGAGACAGGCATGCTAAACCTCCCACCACAATTTTGGATTTGTCTCTTTCTCCTTTAGAGGCTATGTGATTATCAAAAACCAAACCCCTTACGGTTGAGTTCATTCTGACTCATAGTGATCCTATAGGACAGAATAGAGCTGCCCCACGGGTTTCTGAGGAGCAGTGAATTTGAAATGCCAGCCTTTTGGTTAGCAGCCAAACTCTTAACCATTGCACTATCAGGGCTCTGGCTGTATGATTAAACAACAAAAAAAAAACCAAACCCAGTGCCATTGGGTCGATTCCGACTCATAGCGACACTATAGGACAGAGTAGAACTGCACAGTAGAGTTTCCAAAGAGTACCTGGCGGATTCGAACTGCCATTCCTTGGGTTAGCAGCTGTAGCACTTAACCACTACGCCACCAGTGTTTTCTGGCTTTGTGATTAGGTACCTACAAATTGAAAAAAAAATTTTTTTAATAGTTTTTCATCATTATGAAACAATCCTCTTTGTCTCTAGCAAAGCTTTTTGCCTCAAGATTTACTTTGTCAATAATAAAGAGGAATCCTGGTGGTATAGTGGTTAAGCACTTAGCCACTAAACACAAGGTTAGTGGTTCGAAGGAAGTGGCAGGAGAAAGATGTTGCAGTCTGTTTCCATAAAGGTTACAGCCTTGGAAACCCTATGGGCCCGTTCTACTCTGTTATGTAGGGTCATTATGAGGTGGAATGAACTTGATGACAACGTTTTTTTTTTTTTTGCTAATTAAAAAAAAAATTAATAATAGAGCGAGGTAGCTTGTATCATTTTGCCCCAAATCTTATTCTTTCTTGTCCTTTTAGTTACACCCTTTGTGTCCACACCCTTTGCCATGTAACTTTGTATTACCCTCCTACCATGGGGTGGCCTACTTTGCTTTTGACTTAAGTCCGAACCACGAGAGCAGACAATCCTTGAAGCAGAGCTTGAAATGGATTTGTATGTTGAAACTTGCCCTGTCAGGCATCTTTCCTCATCATGAGAACATACTCTGGCTACCTGGTTGAGTGACATGTGGAGCAGAGGCAAGTCACCTCAAGCAGACGAGCTGAGGTCAGCCTAAATCAGCAGAATAGATAGCCCATCAGCCCAGATATGTGAGCAAAAAATGCTTATTTTTATATGCCATTGAAATTTTGTCTCTGGTTGACACATGATGTCTTGATGTTATCTTGGCAAAAGAAAACTGATACATATACATGGCTGTCTTTTTCCAGTCTTTTACTTTCAATCTTTTTCTGTTTTAAGGAGTATGTGGTTGGGTTTTGTTGTTCTAATATATTTAGACAGTCTTTGTTTTAATTTTTTTTAAGTTGGAGTGTTTAGTGTGTTTACATTTAAGTTAGTTACTGATACACTTAGGTTTAATTCTGGCATCTTACTATTTGCTTTCTATTTGTTCACCTATTCTTTGCCTTCTTTTGGTTTGATTATTTTTTTATTCCATTTTCCTCTCTCCCCCACGTGTCTGTCAGTTTGTCGTACTGTGGGGGCTTGTGTGTTGCTGTGATGCTGGAAGCTATGCCACTGGTATTCAGATACCAACAGGGTCACCTATGGAGGACAGGTTTCAGCTGAGCTTCCAGACTAAGACAGACTAGGAAGAAGGACCCGGCAGTCTACTTCTGAAAAGCATTAGCCAGTGAAAACCTTATGAATAGCAGCGGAACATTATCTGATACAGTGCTGAAAGACGAGTCCCTCCCCCAGGTTGGAAGGCAGTCAAAAGATGACTGGGGAAGAGTTGCCTCCTCAAAGTAGAGTCAACCTTAATGACGTGGATGGACTAAAGCTTTCAGGACCTTCATTTGCTGATGTGGCACGACTCAAAATGAGAAGAAACAGCTGCAAACATCCATTAATAATCGGAACCTGGAATGTCTGAAGTATGAATCTAGGAAAATTGGAAATCGTCAAAAACGAAACGTATAAACATCGATATCCTAGGCATTAGTGAGCTGAAATGGACTGGTATTGGCCATTTTGAATGGGACGGTCATATAGTCTACTATGCTGGGAATGACAGCTCGAAGAGGAATGGGGTTGCATTCATCGTCAAAAAGAACATTTCAAGATGTATCCTGAAGTAAGGCGCTGTCAGTGAGAGGATAATATCCATATGCCTGCAAGGAAGACCAGTTAATATGACTGTTATTCAAATTTACACACCAACCACTAGGGCCAAAGATGAAGAATGAGAAGATTCTTATCAGTTGCCACAGTCTGAAATTGATGGAACATGCAATAAAGATGCATTGATAATTACTGGTGATTGGAACGCAAAAGTTGGAAACAGAAGAAGGATTAGTAGTTGGAAAATACGGCCTTGGTGATAGAAACAATGCCGGAGATCGAGTGATAGAATTTTGTAAGACCAACGACTTCTTCATTGCACATACCTTCTTTCTCCAACATAAATGGTGACTATACACATGGACCTCGCCAGGTGGTACATACCGAAATCAAATTGAGTACATCTGTGGAAAGAGGTGATGGAAAAGCTCAATCTCACCAGTCAGAACAAGGCCAGGGGCCAACTGTGGAACAGATCATCAATTGCTCACATGCAAGCTGAAGCTGAAACTGAAGAAAATCAGAGCAAGTCCACGAGAGCCAAAATATGACCTTGAGTATATCCCACCTGAATTTAGAGACCATCTGAAGAATAGATTTGATGCATTGAACACTAGTGACCACAGACCAGACAAGTTGTGGAATGACATCAAGGACATCATCCATGAAGAAAGCAAGACATCACTGAAAAGACAGGAAAGAAAGAAAAGACCAAGATGGATATCAGAGGAGACTCTGAAACTTGCTCTTGAATGTCGAGCAGCTAAAGCAAAAGGAAGAATTGAGGAAGTAAAAGAACTGGATAGAAGATTTCGAAGGGTGTCTCGAGAAGACAAAGTAAAGTATTATAATGACAAGTGCAAAGAGCTGGAGATGGAAAACCAAAAGTGAAGAACACGCTTGGTGTTTCTCAAGCTGAAAGAATTGAAGAAAAAATTCAAGCCTCGAGTTGCAATAGTGAAGGATTCCATGGGGAAAATATTAAATGACGCAGGAAGCATCAAAGGAAGATGGGAGGAATACACAGAGTCATTATACCAAAAAGAATTAGTTGATATTCAACCATTTCAAGAGGTGGCATATGATCAGGAACTGATGGTACTGAAGGAAGAAGTCCAAGCTTCTCTGAAGGCCTTGGCGAAAAACAAGGCTCCAGGAATTGATGGAATATCAATTGAGATGTTTCAACAAACAGATGCAACGCTGGAGGTGCTCACTCATCTATGCCAAGAAATATGGAAGACAGCTTCCTGGCCAACTGACTGCAAGAGATCCATATTTATGCCTATTCCCAAGAAAGGTGATCCAACCGAATGTGGAAATTATAGAACAACGTCATTAATATCACATGCAAGCAAAATTTTGTTGAAGATCATTCAAAAATGGCTGCAGCAGTATATTGACAGGGAACTGCCAGAAATTCAGGCTGGTTTGAGAAGAGGATGTGGAACCAGGGTTATCATTGCGGATGTCAGATGGATCCTGGCTGAAAGCAGAGAATACCAGAAGGATGTTTATCTGTGTTTTATTGACTATGCAAAGGCATTTGACTATGTGGATCATAACAAACTATGGCTAACACTGCAAAGAATGGGAATTCCAGAACACTTAATTGTGCTCATGAGGAGCCTTTAGGTAGATCAAGAGGCAGTTGTTCAGACAGAACAAGGGGATACTGATTGGTTTAAAGTCAGGAAAGGTGTGCGTCAGGGTTGTATTCTTTCACCATACCTATTTAATCTGTATGCTGGAAAAATAATCTGAGAAACCGGACTATATGAAGAAGAACGGGGCATCGGTATTGGAGGAAAACTCGTTAACAACCTGCATTATGCAGATGACACAACCTTGCTTGCTGAAAGTGAAGAGGACTTGAAGCACTTATTAATGAAGATCAAAGACCACAGCCTACAGTATGGACTGCACCTCAACATAAAGAAAACAAAAATCCTCACAACTGGACCTGTGAGCAACATCATGATAAATGGAGAAAAGATTGAAGTTGTCAAGGATTTCGTTTTACTTGGATCCACAATCAACAGCCATGGAAGCAGCAGTCAAGAAATCAAAAGACGCGTTGCATTGGGCAGATCTGCTGCAAAGGACCTCTTCAAAGTGTTGAAGAGCAAAGATGTCACCCTGAAGACTAAGGTACGCCTGACCTGAGCCGTGGTATTTTCAATCTCATCATATGCATGTGAAAGCTGGACAATGAATAAGGCAGACCGAAGAAGAGTTGAGGGCTTTGAATTGTGGTGTTGGTGAAGAATATTGAATATACCATTGACTACCAAAAGAATGAACAAATCTGTCTTGGAAGAAGTGGGGCCAGAATGCTCCTTAGAGGCAAGGATGGCGAGACTGTGTCTTACATACTTTGGACATGTTGTCAGGAGGGATCAGTCCCTGGAGAAGGACATCATGCTTGGCAGAGTACACGGTCAGTGGAAAAGAGGAAGACCCTCAACAAGGTGGATTGACACAGTGGCTGCAACAGTGAGCTCAAGCATAACAACGATTGTAGTGATGGCTCAGGACTGGGCAGTGTTTTGTTCTGTTGTGCATAGGGTCACTATGAGTCGGAGCCGACTCAATGGCACTTAACAATGACAACATTTTCCTCTCTATCAGCTTTTTAAAAAAGATAAAAAGAGAAACTGCACATACTTAAAATGTTTTACGTGATGAGTTTTAACATATGTAGATACTCATGAAACTATCAGTACAATTGAAATAATGAACATATCTATCACCGTCAAAAGTTTCCTCGTGTCCTCTTGTAATCCCTCCCTCTTACCCTTCTCTTTTCAACCGTGGACCTGCATTCTGTCGCAATGGATTACTGAGGCTGGTCATGTTCTTTTAAGTGAGGTAGATAGAGGAAGCAGTGGGGATTGGGAGCTTTCAACAATGTATCTGGGGAACTGGTTTCCTGGGGTCTGCTTAGTGGACTCTGGGATTGAACTCCTCGTCCTTCGTTCTTTCTATTTATGAATTCATTGAACATCACAGGAAAAACACTACTTACGAATTATCTAATAAGGTGTTCACATATTCAGTGTTTATAGGGAGTGGGGAGCAAATAATATGAATGAATGAAAGTGAGCAAATGTAAAACAATAGAGCAGCCACTACTACTCAGATAGTTGCTACCATGCCGAACTGCCAGACTTAAAAATGGTTAAATGGCAAAATTTTTGAGATATATATATATATTTTAGCACAATAAAATTTTTAAAAAGAAACAAGTTAAAAAAAAAACTCCACGGGTAAAGTACTGTGGAGGGAAAAGTTAAGGGACTGTCTTTTAAAGACTCCAGAGTTACTATTTTTCATCACTCCAATCTTAGCCCAGTGAAACTCATTTTGGACTTCTGACTTCCCGAACTATGAGATAGATAAATTTGTGTTGTTTTCAGCCACTCAGTTTGTAGCACATTTGTTACAGCAGCAATTGGAAGCTGATGCTGTGGTCTTCATAATCCCTTGACCTGTGATAATTATTCATGTATTTGACAAACATTTATTAAATGCCATTCTGTATCAGTTGTAGATGCTTAGTTTACATCAAGGAACAAAATTCCTTCTCCCATAGACCATACACTCTAGCAACTGAAGACAGACAATAAGCAATAACCATATCAACAATAAGTAAATTATATAAAAAAAATTATATAAGAAGGTATAATTATTGAAGTAATTGTGCTGTAGAAAAAAAAAAAAAACACTAGGGAACAATTCTGTCTTGGAAGTACAACCAGAATGCTGCTTAGAAGCAAGGATGGCGAGACTGCATCTTATATACTTTGGACATGTTGTCAGGAGGGATCAGTCCATGGAGAAGGACATAATGCTTGGTAAAGTACAGGGTCAGCGGAAAAGGGGAAGACCCTCAAGGAGGTGGATTGACAGAGTGGCTGCAACAATGGGCTCAAGCATAACAGGGATTGTAAGGATGGTGCAGGACTGGGCAGTGTTTCATTCTGTGGTACACAGAGTCACTGAATTGGAACCAGCTCGACAACGCCTGACAACAACAACAGGGAACAATAGGAGAATTAGGAGTGTTGGGGAGAGAGGAACAGGTTGCAGTATTAAAGAGGGTGGCAAGGTAGATCTTACTGAGAAGGTGACATTTGAGCAAAGATTTGAAGAAGGCGAGGTAGTTACTTCTTTTGCGGATGGAATAGCCCTTTGAGATTTCTTTTTTGAGGCAAATTGATTGAGAGGGACAACCTAAGTTATATTGGGAATGCCTGATGGTATACCATGGTGCTAGTGGGAAGCTGAGGAGTGATTGGTGTTACCCAGCAACTGCCACCTCCAGCTCCTGCTTCAGAAAGAGGGAGTAATAGTGCCCAATAGACTGGGGACTTGTTATATTCTGGATGAAAAAAGATTACTTGGTTTTGATATGAGGCCAGTGAAACCTGTGTGGGCCTGAATTTCTTTCCCGCTGTACTCTTCTTTGTAGTCCTCATGAAATATATTACATACCAGAGCCTCTAAAGGGTCCTCATTATGAATGACGTTATTGAGACTGAGCTATAACTGAACATAAAGGCAGACTTCACATTATGCAGGCTGATGCACAGAGGGCAAATTTCAGGGGCAGCGAAGAGGCTCTTCCCTTCCTTCTTAGCTGTTACTGGTGAAATTATTACCCTTGCCCTTAGAGTCACTCCTTGGGTTAGGCCTGAGTCTTCATAATGTTCTGCTTTCATAGCACACTGAAGTTCCTGTGTCAGTAGAATTTGTTATACTGTATTGCATTTGCTTATTTGTTGCCCAATAGATGTAAACTTTATGCTTGTAGGGATTGTATGTCTTTTTCGTTGTTTTTAGTATCCAGCCCAGTATCTGGCACATAGTAAATACTTATCAAATGAGGAAGGAATACACCTAGGGGGAACTGTCGACATTGCCATCCACTGAGAGTGGACGTGGATTACTTTTACAAGATCTGTTAGCAGGGAGCAAGCTTTGAAGGTTTAGGACAAAGTTGTTGTTGTTAGGTGCTGTTGGGTCGGTTCCGACTCATAGTGACCCTATGTACCACAGAACGAAACACTGCCTCGTTCCGTGCAATCCTTACAATCCTTGTTATGCTTGAGCCCATTGTTGCAGTCACTGGCAATCCATCTATTTGAAGGTCTTCCTCTTTTTTACTGACTCTCTCCTTTACCAAGCATGATGTCCTTGTCCAGGGACCGATCCCTCCTGACAACGTGTCCAAAGTATGTAAGACGCAGTCTCGCCATCCTTGCTTCTAAGGGGCATTCTGGTTGGACTTCTTCCAAGACAGATTTGTTTGTTGTTTTGGTAGTCCATGGTATATTTCAGTATTCTTCTTTAGCACCACAATTGAAAGCGTCAGTTCTTCTTTGGCCTTCCTTATTCATTGTCCAGCTTTCGCATGCATATGATGAGATTGAATATACTGTGGCTTGGGCCAGGCACACCTTACTCTTCAAGGTGACATCTTTGTTTTCAACACTTTAAAGAGGTCCTTTGCAGCACATTTGCCCAATGCAATGCATCTTTTGATTTCTTGACTGCTGCTTCCATGGGCGTTGATTGTGGATGCAAGTAAAATGAAATCCTTGACAACTTCAGTCTTTTCTGCGTTTATCATGATGTGGCTTATTGGGCCAGTGGTGAGGATTTTTGTTTTCTTCTTGTTGATGTGTAATCCATACTGAAGGCTGTGATCTTTGATCTTCATCAGTAAGTGATTCAAGTCCTTTTCACTTTCAGTGAGCAAGGTTGTGTCATCTGCATAACACAGGTTGTTGATGAGTACAGGTATGTTTTTATGAGGATGAGGAAGGAGGGAGATTTAGGATCTTGGCTATTTCAGGGAGAAGTGATGTGAAGTTAATGAACGAAAGTGTGGAAGATCATAGAAAATGCTGCCCGTTACCTTATTTTCATAGGTGTTTCCTGTTGGCCAGCTACCTGCTATGGGAAACTGAAGAGGCATTTTGGCCAGCCGACAGCAGCAGGAGAATCATACGAGTCGTTATTGTGGTACAGAGAATAAAGCACAAGCTTTGGAGTTAGCAGACCTGGGTTCAGAATGGGCCGTGTTGCCAACTCTGTGACTTCAGGCCTTTGCAGCTTCAGTTTTGCCTCTTGGAAAACAAGGAAAATTACACCTTTAAACACAGTAACTTGCTTAAGTTAAGTAAGTAAAACTTATTTTACTACTGATGTAGTTAAACAGCCTAGTACAGTTCAGTGGGTTAAGCAAGTGACTGTGTTGAAAACACCTTGCACAGCCCCTGTCCCCGTAGTGCGAGCCCAGAAAATGTTATTTTGCTGTTTTCCTTTTTCTTTCTCATTCTCACTGTCTTTCTCATTTCTTCTTTACCCTCTCCATTCTATTCTTCCACGTCTTTTTCTCTTCTTGCTCCTCTTCTTCACATTTCCCTCTCCTCCTCCCTTCATTTCCCTGTCCTTCTAGCCTTTTTCTTTCCCCTTCCTGTTCTCCCTCTTCCTTTGGCAGGATTGGCAAATGGAATACACATCTGATTTTCCTTCTCTTTTTTTTTTTCTTCTTTCTTCTTCTCTACTTCTTCCTTTTCCTTCTTTTACCCCCCTTTTCTTTTCTCCACTTCTTTTACTTTGGTCCTCTCATTTTTTTTCTGCCTAATTTTCTTCTCTTCCCGGTTAGGGAGTGAGTACATAACGAGTATCAAGTAATTGTAATCTTTGGACCCTGTCTATATCTTCCACGGCCCCCACTATCTCTCAGGCGTCTCCAGGTTGTTTGCACCCCTCATAGCTATGCTAGGTATTCCAGTGATCCACTCTATCCCCACTATTTTCCCTTCAAATTTTTTTTAGTGTAAAATGTATATAACAAAAAAAATTGCCTTTTTAACCATTTGTAAGTGTACGATTCAGTGACATTAATATATTCACCATTTTGTACAACCATCACCACTGTTTACTTCCAGAAGTTTTTCTTCACCCCTAACAGAAACTCAGTACCCCTGAAGCAATAACTCCTCGTTCCTCTCTCCCCTCAGCCCCTGGTAGCCACTCATAAACTTTTGTCCCTATGCATTAAAAAAAAAAAAAAAAAAAAGAATTTTTTCCTTTTTTTTTATTTGTTTATCCTAGATATTTTATATAAGTGGGATCATATAATATTTGTCCTTTTGCGTCTGACTTATTTCACTCAGCATGATGTTTTCAGGGTTCATCCATGTCATAGTATACATCATAACTTCCTGTTTCTTTATGGTTGAATACTATTCCGTTGTGTATATAGACCACATTTTGTTTATTCATGCATGTATTGGTGGACCCTTGGGTTGTTTCCACCTTTTGGCTGTTGTGAATAATGCTGCAGTGAACATTGGTGTACAAGTACCCATTTGAGTTTCTGCTTTCAGTTCTTTTGAGGAGGTACCTAGGAGTGGTATTGATGGTATTTCTATGTTTAACTTTTTGAGGAACCACCAAATTGTTTTCCACAGCGGTGGTACCATTTTACAATACCTGTGACATTGGGTGAGGGTTCTAATTTTTCCATATCCTTGAGATCACTTGTTATTTTCTGATAATAGCCAAGGTCACTATGAGTTGAAATCGACTAGACAGCGATGGGTTTGATTTTTTGGTTTTAGTGGGTGTGCAGTAGTGTCTCATTGTGGTTTTGATTGCATTTCCTTAATGACATTGAATTTGAGCCCTGGTGGCGTAGTTGTTAATAGCTCGGCTGCTAGCCTAAAGGTTGGCAGTTCAAATCCACCAGCTGCTCCTTGGAAACCCTTCGGGGCATTTCTACTCTGTCCTTTAGGGTGGCTATGGGTAGGAACCAACTTGACGGCACCTGACAACAACAGCAGTGTTGAGCATCTTTTCATGTGCTTATTGGCCATTCGTATATTTTCTTTGGAGAAATGTCGATTCAGTTCCTTGGCCCATTTTTAAATTGGGTTACCCCTTCTCCTCACTTACTATCTCATTATCTAACATTTCGCATTTACAACAATAGTAAAAAAAGGTCTACTGACTATTTTGCACGTTAACAACATACGTCTGGCAATAACAAATGCCAAGGTGCACGGAGAGAGTAATGCTGACTGTGATGGTTAAGGTTATATGTCAACTTGGCTGGGCCGTGAGTCTCAGTGGTTTGGCAGTTACGGAATGATGTAATTTGGTAGTTAACATAATGCTGTAATTTGGCAGCATTGGAATGATGTAGTCGTTTTCCATTTTGTGATCTTGATGTGATCATCCTCCATTTTTGCATAACACCAATTTTGCATAGTGACCTGGTCTTTGGAACCTAACCATGTTGATAAGTGAGGACAGGGTGTATTTGTCTTTTTGTTACTGAGTTGTAAGAGTTATTTTTCTAAAGCAATTACTGATAAGGAAGGACTGCCATTTTGCTATTTGTTTTCTATGTGTCATACCTTTTTGTCCCTGATTTCCTTCAATACTGCCTTCTTTTGTGCTTAGTTGATTTTTTTGTAGTGAAACATTTTGATTCTCTTCTCAGTTTCTTTTGTAGATATTTTCTTTGTGGTTACCATGGGTATTACATTTAGCATCCTAAATTTATAATAACCTAGTTTAAATTGACACCAACTTAACTTCACTAACATAAAAACTCTTTTCATTTACCACTCCCTCCTCCTCTTTATGTTGTTTTTTAAATCACAAATTACATCTTTGTACATTGTGCAATAACACAGATTCATAAGTATTTTTATGCATTTGTATTTTAAATCATGTAGGACATGATGAGTAGAGTTTCAAATCAAAATACAACACAGCTGGCCTTCATATTTGCCTGTTAAATTACATTTACTGGAGATCTTTTTTTCCTCATATGGCTTTGAGTTACTATCTATTTGTTGTTTTGAATGGGCCGTCCTTTCCTGTTTCTTTCTGATTTTGTTGAAACTGGGATATTTGAATGTTATAATGTGGTAACTCTGGAAATCAGATTGTTCTTCTTCCCTAGGTTTTTTGTTTTGTTTTGTTCTAAAGTTGTTGAAGATTGTAGTTGTCCGTTTGTTTAGTGACTTCCCATAACTATTTTTTGCCAAGACTGACTTCTTGTATGTGTGTGGACACTGAAGACTCTCTTCCTTAGCTTGTGTTTAGCTAGTGTTTTGACAGAGATTTCCTTGAATGCCAAAGGGAAAACACAAAAAATAACAAACACAACAACAAAACCTCTCCCAGTCCTTGGAGAACCCAAGGTCAAGAAGGGAGAGTCTTGACTTGTTGTGGGGTTAGTAAGCAATGTCACAAAGCAATATGTGTATTAATTGTTTAATGAGAAACCAATTTGCTCTGTAAACATTCATCTAAAGCATAATAAAAATTATTTAAAAACTAAAAAACCTTTCCCAATTCTTACGAATTGGCTGTGTGCCAGAGCCCTCCCTCGACACTTAGCAGACTATCTCTGAGCTTAGGGATCAGCCTCAGATGAAAATGTAGGATCTTCTTAGGTAATTTATGAGCAAGTGTCACACTCTGGGCATGCTTATGTCTTTCTCAGCTCTCCTGTATACACAGTGCTTTTGAAAGCCTTAATTTCCAGAAGAAATTCACTCTCTGGTATCTCCTTCCAGTGTTTAAGTGCTTATTGTGTGCTTTAAGGAGCTCTGGTGGCACAGTGGTGAAAGTGCCCGGCTGCTAACTGAAAGGCTGGTGATTCGAAACAACGAGTGACTCTTCCAGACAATGATGTGCTTCTGTAAAGATTTAAAGCCTTGGAAACCCTATGAGGCAGTTCCACTTTGTCCTGTAGGGTCACTATGAGTCACAATGTACTTGATGGCAGTGTTTTTTGTTGTTGTTGTTGTTGTTGTCCCTCCTACATACAGCCAGAGTCCAGGCTCCCTCTCTGTGAATGTGGGCTACTGCAGCTTTAAGACTACCACACCCAGCTGGGGAGGGGGTCGAGTGTGTCAAGTAGAAAACCAAAGCTTTCCTACCATTTAGACATCGCCTGGTATTTTGACTCAGCATTCACTTAGTTGCTGTGACCCTGTGACTGGTTTCCAGAGTTCTGACAGAATAGGCTCTGCCAGTTTCTGTTTGTTTCTTTGGTGTTTTTTGGGAAACAGTAGCGTGGAGCTACTCATGCTGCCATCTTGTTCTGGACCCTGTCCCTTTCTAATGCAAATTTTTTTAATGTTAAGTAGCAAAAATAAATATTGGTAATAAAGGAATTTTCATTACATTATTACATTACTTTAAAAAATTGTGGTAACACTTACTTAGCATAAAACTCATCATTTTAACTAAAGTGTATTATTTAGTGGCATTTAGTACATTCACAAGCTTGTGCAACCATCCCTCTATGTAGTTGCAAAACATTTTTGTCAGCACAAAATAAAACTCTCTATCAATTTAGCAGCCACTTCCAATTCCACTTTAACCCCTGGTAACTGCTAATCTGCTTTCTGTCTCTATAGATTTAACTCTTCTGGATATTTTATATAAATAAAATCGTACAATATGTGGCCTTTTGTGACTGGCTTCTTTCACTTAGCATAAACTTTTCAAGGTTCATCCATGGAGCAGTACTTCATTCCTTTGTATAACTGAGTAATATTCTATTGTATGTATATACCACATACTGTTTATCCATTCATTCTTTGATGCATACTTGAGTTGTGTTATGAATTGAATTGTGTCCCCTGAAGTGTGTCAACTTGGCTAGTCTATGATTCCCAGTATTGTGTGGTTATCCTCCATTTTGTGATCTGATGTGAATACAGCCTATGTGTTGTAAATCCTAACCTCTGTGACATTGATGAGACAGGATTAGAGGCTGTTATGTTAATGAGGCAGAACACAATCTATAGGATTAGGTTGTGTCTTGACTCAATCTCTTTTGAGGTATGAAAGAGAAAATTGAGCAGAGAGGAGAGGAACCTTATGCCACCAGGAGTGAAGAAGCAGAAGGGGAGTGTGTTTTGTGGACTCAGGGTTCCTGCACTGAGAAGCTCCTAGATCAGAAGATTGATGACAAGGACCTTCCCCGAGAGCTGATACAGAGAGAAGGCCTTCCCCTGGAGTTGGCACCCTGAATTTGGATGTCTAACCTCCTAGACTATGAGAGAATACTTTTTTGTTAAAGCCATCCACTTCTATTTCTGTTATAGCAGCACTAGATAACTAAGACAAGTTGTCCCCACCTTTTGGCCACTGTGAATAATGCTACAGTGATCGTTGGTGTGCTAGTATCTGGTTGAGTCCCTGCTTTCAATTCTTTTGGGTATATAACTAAGAGTGAAATTCCTCGTTGTATGGTAATTCTATGTTTAACTTTTTGAGGATTCACAAACTGTTTCCCACACCAGCTGCACCATTTTACATTCTTACCAGCAATGTATAAGGGTTCCAATTTCTCCACATCCTCCCAAACACTGGTTACTTTAATTTTGTAAATAGCTAAGTAAGTGTGAAGTGGTATCTTATTCTGATTTTAATTTCTATTTCCCTAATAACTAATGATGTCAAACATCTTCTCATGTGCTTGTTGGCTATTTGTATACTTTCTTTGAAGAAATGTCTGTTCAGATCTGAGTAAGAGCACCTAAAATTAATACTTGAGGCACCTGATTAATAGGAAACAGCTGTGTTCTTGTCCAAAGTCAGAGTCCATTTTGATTTTTAGCATAGATTCTGCTTGAAAAATATACCCTGTCATTTCTGTAAGTTTCCACAGTGCTTTGCTGAAACCAATAGATAAGTAACTTTTAGAAAAGAATGAAGGAATTTTACCCACCCTCAACAAACAGAATGGTGGAGCCAACATGCATTCCCAGGAAAGAAGAGGTCAGGATGCAAGATGATTTAGAAAGAGGTATGTCAAGATGCAAACAGCTGTTCTTGGGAAGAATATGTTAGTAAACTAACCAAACCGGTCAGGATGTAAACCCTTTGAGAAGAATATGTAAACAGTTTGCCCCCAGAAGTGACTATAGTCATGAATAAAAAAAAATAGCTGACTACAATTCCACCATCAAGAATAACCAAACCAGGTGGCTCCCTTCCCCCAACCAGGTGGCCAACCGTTACATTTCAAAGGACTTCAAACTGCAGCCGATGTACAATCAATCATTAATCCCCTGTCTTTCCTTTGTTTCTCTATGTATTAAATCCTCCAACTCGATAGAGGCAACAGAGTGCTGCATTCAGACAGCATCTTCAAATCTGTGTTTTCTCAATTGGTGAATTTTTTTTTTCCTCAATAAAACTCTTTACTTTTATTTTAATCAGGCTCCGTAACTTGAGCTCTGGGACATTTCTTGGTGTCACACATCATAGGATATGAAGAACATTGACTCCAGCAACCCCCTGGAAGCTCGGGAATTTGGGTCTGGCCAGTGGAGTCCTGTAAGCTCTTTGTCTCCTCAAACCTTTCTGGGAGTCACCCTAAGAAATACCTCTCAGCTCAAGCTCTGCATCCTTGTAAAACTCTCTCAGTTTTATTGAGAATTCTGTCATTATTTTCAGCTTTGTCCACTTGCAGGTTCAAGTGAAGGTTTTCTGCTTGCAAGTCCAAGTTAAAGTTTGTTTGACCTAGGCTTAGTGAACATATTAGCGCTGTGGAGATTGCTGCAATGGATCCCTGAGAAACCAAAGGCAGCACTCCACTTTCAGAATTCTTTCTGTGTGCGCATTTGCTTCTTCTGACGAAAAGAATGGGTAATGCCAAATCTAAGAACAGAGAGTTCCCCTCTGGGACTCCCACTCATTGTTTGAATAAGCATTTTGGTTCTGTCATGTGCTCATTTTTAAGTTGTTGGAATAGCCTCACTAAAGACTATTTAGAATAGCAGTGGCTACTTTGAGGGATCATTTGACCTTGCTAAATTAAATTTTCTGCACAGTAAATTGGAAAATAAAGGCACCTAAGTAAAAGAGATTCAGTGGGATACATTTTTTAATTGGAATTTGGAAGCTTTAAAATGGCAACAGGACAGTAAAGTTGCATTCCTACAAGACATCATTTTTAAAGTAAGCAAGTTAAAGAAGTACAATGTGAAAACTCTGCTGCAATACCTACTGCTCCAATGCCATCTACTCTCATGTCTCCAGAACTTCCTTCTGCTCCATTACTGGCTCCAACTCGCCTTTGTCCCTCTCTCCCTTCTTACTCTCTAATGATCTGAGCTCCCCTTCTACCACAAAGAAAAAAAAGGGAAGATAAGCTTTTAAATGAAATGCCCTTTAAAATTAGACACCCAGAAGAAAAAGATGAACTCCTGCAGGTTACTTTTGCTTCCTTATCCAAAGCAGAGCTTCACACAATAGTAAAAGAATTTCCTAATCCTCATGAAGATCCTTAGAAAAAAATTTTACGAGAAAATTTAAAACTGTAATTGAAACTTATGAACCTGGACTACCAGATTTATATCAGTTGGTAAATATGTTAGTTGGCTAGACAATAGATAAATGATAAGTTTGGTGAAGGGTAAGACAGTACACAGTACTGGGGAAGTCAGCGCATCTTGACCAAGGTAAAGTCAAAGAAGGTTCTTAGACACATCCAGATAGACATATTGACATGTCGTGGAGTTGTCAACCACTGTCACAAAACAGTATGTGTATTAATTGTTTAATGAGAAACTAATTTGCTCTGGAAACCTTCACCTAAAGCACAATAATAAAAAGATTAGACAGGCCCATAAAACAGTAATACATGTAGCTCAACCATGTATACGAGACTAAATGGGCACACTGGCCCGGAGGCAAGGACCAGAAGGTAGGCGGGAACAGGAAACCCTGGATAAATGGAAATGAGGAACCCAAGGTTGAAAAGGGGAGAGTGTTGACAAATCGTGGGTTTAGTAACCAGTGTGACAAAATGTGTATTGTTTAATGAGAAACTAATTTGTTCTATAAACCTTCATCTGAAGAGCAATTAAAAAAAAAAGGTAGAATTAATTGGAAAATATGTCTTTAAAATCTGGGAGCTCTAATCACCTCCCCTCCCAGTTCTGTAACTTCACACCCCCATCGTCCTTGAGTGCTGATATATACCAGATCGCTCCTCCCTCCCACGCATTACCAGTTGTCACAACCTCAATTACAATAAAAGACATAGTGACCAGCTTTGAAAATTACAAGCTTATTAATACACAGAAATCCTCTGATCAATTCCTGAGACTGTGGGCTACCACATCTACTGATGTGGGTTGAGTCCTGTTCACTGAACCAATTAAAATTCAAGTAGACTCATCTAAACCCTTAAAAAGATTCCCCTGTGCCCTCTTAAATGAGAAGCTAAAGAAGGCATTGCTCCAGTAATATAAAACTTGCCTTCTAGAGGCCTCATAGTCCCTTGTACTAGCCCATGCAATATCCCAGTCCTCCTTGTTAAGAAACCTAAAAATAAGGGCTGGAGATTTGTTTAATACTTGTGTACAATTAGTTGTATAATCGTTTCTAGATTTCCTGTTCCTAATCATTTATTACTCTCTAATTTCCCACCTGAGGCCATGCATTTTACCTTCATAGATCTTTGTGGTGCCTTTTTTAGTTCTCCTGTTCTCCCTGACAGCCTTTACATGGGAGAACCATCAGTTTACTTGGACTGTGATGCCTGGGGTTTACAGAGTCCCCTGCTTATTTTTCTCAAGTGTTACATGTTGATTAGCAGCCTTACAATTTACACACATTTCTACCTTGCTACAGTACATAGACTATCTTTTAATCCTCCAACACACCTGTCAGTTTCTTGTATTGTGGGGACATGTGTGTTGTTGTGATGTTATAAGCTATGCCACCGATATTAAATACCAGCAGGGTCACCCTTGGTGGACAGGTTTCATCTGAGCTTCTAGACTAAGACAACAAGAAGGACCTGGCAGTCTACTTCTGAAAAGAAGTACCTGGTAAAAACCTTACGAATAGCAGTGGAACTTTTTTTGCTATAGTGTCAGAAGATGAGCCCTTCAGGTTGGAAGGCACTTGGAAGACAACTGAGGAAGAGCTGTTACCTCAAAATAGAGTCAACCTTGATGTGCATGGAGTCAGGCTTTCAGGACCTTCATTTGCTGATGTGGCATGACTCAAAAAGAGAAGAAACAGCTGCAAATATTAGTAATTGGAACGTGAAATGTACAAAGTCTGAATCTAGGAAAAGTGAAAGTTGTCAAAAATGAAACGGAACACATAAAACATTGATACCCTAGGCATTAGTGAGCTGAAATGGACAGGTATTGGCCATTTTGAATTGGATGTTCATATGGTCTATGCTGGGAATGATGAAGAGGAATAGCATTGCATTCATCATCAAAAAGAACATTTCAAGATCTATCCTGAAGTATAATGCTGTCAATGATAGAGCAATATCCATACACCTACAAGGAAGACCAGTTAATACGATTATTATTCAAATATATGCACCAACCACTAAGACCAAAGATGAAGAGTTTGAAGATTTTTACCAACTTCTACAGTCTGACGTTGATTGAACGTGCAGTCAGGATGCATTGATAAATAGTGATGATTGGAATGTGAAAGTTGGAAACGAAGAAGGATCGGTAGTTGGAAGGTATGGCCATGGAGATTGAAACAATACCAGAGAAGGCATGGTAGAATTTTGCAAGACCAACAACTTCTTCATTTCAAATACCTTTTTTCAAAAACATAAAAGGCAACAATACACGTAGGCCTCACCAGCTGGAATACACAGGAATCAAATGGACTACTCTGTGGAAAGAGATGATGGAAAAGCTCAATATCATCAGGCAGAATAAGGCCAGGGGCTAACTGTGGGACAGACCATCAGTTGTCATACGGAAGTACAAGTTGAAGCTGAAGAAGATTAGAACAAGTCCATGAGAGCCAAAGTACGACCTTGAGTATATCCCATCTGAATTTAGAGACCATCTCAGGAATGGATCTGACAGGTTAAACACTAATGACCAAAGAACAAATGAGTTGTGAGATGACGTAAAGGACGTGATACATGAAGAAAGGAAGAGGTCATTAAAAAGACCGGAAAGAAAGAAAAGGCCAAAATGGATGTCAGAAGAGACTCTGAAAGTTGCTCTTGAATGTCAAGTAGCTAATGCAAATGAAAGAAATGATGAAGTAAAACATCTGAACAGAAGATTTCAAAGGGCGACTCAAGAAGACAAAGTCAGGTATTATAATGACAGGTGCAAAGAAAACCAGAAGAACACGCTCAGCATATCTCAAGCTGAAAGAACTGAAGAAAAAATTCAAACCTTGAATTGCCGTATCAAAGGATTCTGTGGGCAAGATACTGAGTGATGAAACATCAAAAGAAGATGGAAGGAATACACAGAGTTGAAAAGAATTGGTTGACTTTCAGTCATTTCAGAAGGTAGCATATGATCAGGTACCAATGGTATTGAAGGAAGAGCTCCAAGCTTCACTGAAGGCATTGGCAAAAAACAAGGCTCCAGGAATTGATGGAATACTGATTGACATGTTTCAACAAATGAATGCAGCACTGTAGGCTCAGTTATCTGTGCCAAGAAATTTGGAAGACAGCTTCACTGCCGACGGACTGGAAGAGATCCATATTTATGCCTATTCCAAACAAAGGTGATCTAAGTGAGTTGGAAATTATTGAACAATATCATTAATAACATACACAAGTAAAATTGTGCTGAAGAACATTCAAAAGAGGCTGTGGCAATAAATCGACAGGCAACTGCCAGAAATTCAGGCCGAATTCAGAAGAGGACGTGGAAGGAGGGATATCATTGCTGATGTCAGATGGATCCTGGCTGAAAGAAGAGAATATCGGAAAGACGTTTACCTGTGTTTTATTGACTATGCTAAGGCATTCAGTGGTGTGGATCATAACAGATTATAGATAATATTGCAAAGAATGGGGATTCCAGAACACTTAATTGTGCTCATGAGGAACCTGTACGTAGATTGAGAGACAGCCGTTCTGAACAGAACAAAGGGATACTGTGTGGTTTAAAGTCAGGAAAGGTGTGTGTCAGGGTTGTATCCTTTCGTCATACTTACTCAATCTGTATGCTGAGCAAATAATCCCAGAAGCTAAACTATATTAAGAATGAGGCATCAGGATTACAGGAAGACTCATTAAATACCTGCATTATGCAGATGATACAACGTTGCTTGCTGAAAGTGAAGAGGACTTACTGATGAAGATCAGTATGGATTGCACCTCAACGTAAAAC
This sequence comes from Elephas maximus indicus, assembly GCF_024166365.1. Taxonomy (NCBI): domain Eukaryota; kingdom Metazoa; phylum Chordata; class Mammalia; order Proboscidea; family Elephantidae; genus Elephas; species Elephas maximus. The sequence goes on from NC_064825.1 coordinate 44,783,255, forward strand.
ACAGGTCCTCACAACTGGACCAGTAAGCAACATCATGATAAATGGCGGAAAGATTGATGTTAAGGATTTCGTTTTACTTGGATCCACAGTCAGCACTCATGGAAGCAGCAGTCAAATCAAATGATGCATTGCACTGGGAAAATCTCCTGCCAAAGACCTCTTTAAAGTGTTAAAAAGCAAAGATGTCACTTTGAGGACTAAGGCGTTAGTGATACAAACCATGGTGTTTTCAATCACCTCATGTGCATGCGAAAGCTGGACAGTGAATAAGGAAGACCAAGGAAGAATTGTCGACTTAGAATTACAGTGTTGTTGAAGAATATTGAATATACCATGGAATGCCAAAAGAATGAACAAGTCTATCTTGGAATAAGTACAGCAGAATGCTCCTTAGAAGCAAGGATGGCAAGATTAGGTCTTACATACTTGGACATGTTATCAAGAGCGACCAGTCCCTGGAGAAGGACATCACGATTGGTAAATGAAAGGGTCAGTAAAAAAGAGGAAGACCCCCTCAGTAAGATGGATTTTGACAGTGGCTGCCACAACGGGCTCAAGCCTAACAACGATTGTGAGAATGGTGCAGGCCCAGGCGGTGTTTTGTTCTGTTGTACACAGGGTCGCTGTGAGGCAGAGCCAACGTGAGGCTAACCAACAGCAACGTCTGTTAATCTCCTTTTTCAAGGAGGTTTGCTTTGAAGACAGCCTTATTTTACTTGAACCTTGGCCGCAGGAGGACCCGGGGTCCTTAAAGATAAATTACTGATAGCTCAACCCACGGTTAAATTCCTAGGCCATCTAATTTCTGGCATTTCATGGTATTTATTTATTTTTTTTATATAAATCCTAAGAGAAAAGTGCTATTTTTTAGCCTACCCAGTTCCAAAAACAAAGTAACAATCACGTGGATTTTTAGGGTTATGTGGTTACTGCTGAACTTGGGTTCCAAGTTTTTCCTTATTAGTTCAGCCTTTATAAAAGTATTTAAAGTCCTCAGAACTGATTCATTTCAACTTACCCCTGAGGATTGTGAAGCTTCAGAAACTTTAAAAGAAACCCTAGCCTTGGCTCCTGCTTTGGATTTTTCTAGTTATTAGCCTGATTTCTCCTTCTTTATCTGTGAGGTAAATGAGAATGCATTTGGTTTATTAGCCCAAAAACACTGAGGACAGCATAGACCTATAGGCTGTTACAGTCTCCAACTTGATGCAGTAGCTAGAGGCTCTCCCCCTTGCCTCTGAGCAGTGGCTGCCACTGCCAAACTTGTAGAATCTGCTACAGACATTATTCTTGGAATTTCTTAGGTATCATGTACCACATACTGTGTCTGCCCTACTTAACTTTGTTTATATACATAGCATTTATCTGCAGCAGGCTCACCTCTTAGGAGATTATTCTTTTTGCTGCAGCTAACATTAGGCTTCACGCTGTGACTTACTTAAATCCAGCTACTCTTCTTCCATGAGAGATGATGACTATCCAATTCATGATCATTTAAATCTAACAGAACAACTAGTGTTTCACAGAAAAGACTTAAAGGAGTCTCTTCTTGATAATCCTGATTTAATTTTATTTGTGGAAGGTTCTTATCTGTAGCCCAACTCTACTAGTAGTTGCTACGAAACTGGGTATGCTGTTACAGCCTCCACTGAAATTTAAAAAAGTCAGGCTCTTCCTGAGGCAACTTCAGCCTAATAGGCTGAATAAACTGCCCTTACCAGGGTTTGCAAGCCAGCCAAAGAGAAGTTCAGAAGTATTTTAATGGATTCTCATTATCGTTCTGGAGTTATTCATGATTTTGGCATGCTACAGAGATGAGGGTTTCTTGACATCTTCTGGAACCACCATTAAACATGGAGCATTAGTAGCTGAACTTTCAAATGCATTACTATCATCTGAAATTACAGTGAGAAAAATTCCTGCACACAATCCACAGGGAGCTCCTCAAACAGGAAACCTGAGGCTACAACCTTGCTGGTGTAGCTGCAATGTAAGTTGCCTCCCAGGCGTTATCAGCCTTTATATTAAGACCTAAGCCTTCTCAGAGTGACTTAAATTTACATGCTCCTTTAGAAATACTGGAAACCCTGGTGGTGTAGTGGTTAAGTGCTACGGCTGCTAACCAAGAGGTTGCCAGTTCGAATCCGCCAGGCGCTCCTTGGAAACCCTATGGGGCAGTTCTGCTCTGTCCTATAGGGCAGCTATGTGTCGGAATCGACTCGACGGTAGTGGGTTTAGTTTTTTTTTTTTTTTTGGTTAGAAATACTTTCTGAATACCAACAAACATTCCCAAAAAGTGAACTCATAACTTGGAAAAGTGTTGGTTGTTATCAACGTCCAACTAGGAAGTTATGGCTTGGAGCTGATGGCAGAATTATCAAAATATCTGCATCTTCCAATTATTTAAATTTTACACAAACCTTTGCATTTGGAACAAATAAAAATGATGGAGATCTTAGAAAAATACTCATGGAATGAGGAATTCTTTGAGCCTGTAAAATCTGTAGTCTCCCACTGTGCTACATGTAATCCGAGAGCTAAACATGATAAAACTAATGAAATTTTCTTCATTGATGACGTTGCCGAACAACGTTTTTCAAACTCTTGCCCTTACGAAAACCAGTGATAGAGACTACCTTGATTCATTTATGAATAACTATAATCTTAGTGGATTGGCCCCGTAGCTTCTTGAAAAATACCAACAGTTAGCTTTAACAGTTAAAACAGAAATATGGAAAAGGGAGAACTGTCATTAAGACCCTGCCACTATGGGCCAAACCTAATGGAGAAGTAGTTATGCCTAAATGCTGGCATGTTCCTATGGTGTGGGCCTTATATGAAGGTTCCCATTTAGTATATGACAAAATGATGGAAATTATGAAGAAATACCGGTAGAGAAGAATTCTTGAAGTAGTGGAATATGTTTTCACTGTTCCATGCTCTCACTGTAATCCTGGAAAACGTGAAGGCTCAGCGTGGATGTTATCCTTTACCCATTGGTTGTGTGCTGGAGTGGCAAATAGATTTCATTCAACTACCACCTTCTTGTGGTTAATAAATAGGTCCTTCTTAGGGTCTGCTGCTTCTCACATCAGGTAGAAGCTTTCCCTTGTAGGCAAGCCACTGCTACTTTTTTAGCAAAGAAATTGCTTGGGAGCATTATACCTGTTTGGGGTAACACCGCCCAGTGTAGCGATCGAGGGACTCATTTCACGGATCAGATTGTCAAGGAACTTCATCACATTTTTCCTATATTCTGGTGATTGCACTGTGCCTGTCATCCCCAATCATCTTTTCCTCTTTCTCATTTTTTATAATAGCTGCCCTAGTGTATATGAAGTATCTCATAGTGCTTTTGATCTGCATTTCTCTGATGAGTAATGGTATTGAACTTACTTTCATGTTATTTGTTTTGTGTATATCTTCTTTGGAGAGATGTCTGTTCCTGTCTTTCACTCATTTTAATATTGGATTATTAGTTGAGTTTTAAGGGTTCTTTGTAAATTTTGGATATAAAACCCTTGTTTGGTATATGGATTCCAGATATTTCCTCTTATTCTATAGATTGTCTCTTCACTTTCTTGATGACATCCCTTGATGCACAGGTTTTTAGTTTTAATGATATCCAGTTTATTTTTTCTCTTGGTGCTTGTGTTTTTGGTATCTTATCTAAAAATCCTTTGCCTAAAAGAATGTCTTGAAGCTTTCCTCTTATGTTTTTTTTTTTTGTAAATGTTTTATGGTTTTAACCCTTATATTTTGGTCATTGATGCATTTTGAGTTAATTTTTGTATATGGTGTGAGTTATAGTTCTAGCTTCATTCTTTTGCTTATGAAAATTCACTTGTCCCAACACCATTTGATGAAGAGAATATTCTTTCCTCATTAAATAGATTTGACTCCTTATCAAAGCCGTGTGGCCATGGATGTATGAGTTTATTTCTGGATTCTTAATCCTATTCCATTAGTTTATTTGTTGTTCTTTATACCAGTACAGCACTGTTTTTATTACTGTAGCTTTGTAGTATATTTTGAAATCAGGAAAGGTGAGTCGTCCTACTTTGTTCTTTTTTTCTCCCCAAGATTGTTTTGGCTGTTTATTTTTAAAAATTTTCAAGTTCTCTAATCTTTAGTTGTGCAGTATTTAATCTTCTGTTTGTCTAAGTAGTGTATTTTAATCTCAAATGTTGTATTTTTCATCTATAGAAGTTCACTTTAACTCTTTCCTACATTTTGTGTCTTAGCACATTTGTTTTCTTGGGCATATAGAAAATAGATATACTACTTTAATGTCCTTATGTACTAATTATATTATCTGTTTTCTTTTGCTTTCATCCTCCGTATGGGGTTTGTTTTCTTGCTTTTTTGTATGCCTGGTAGTTTTGATTGGATAAAAGACTTTTTGAATTTTACCTTGTTGGATACTGAAATATAATTAGATCAATTTATATATCCTTTTTTTTTTGGTTTTGGGTTTTTTATTGTACTTTAGTGAAGGTTTACAGAACAAATTATTTTCTCATTAAACAATATACATGTTGTTTTGTGACGTGGATTGCCATCCCCACGACAAGTCAACACTCTACCCTCTCGACCTTGGGTTTCCTTTAACCAGCTTTCCCATCCCCTTCTGCCTTCTCATCCCTGCCCCTTACCTGGTGTGCCCGTTTAGTCTCGTTTTGTTTTATGAGCTTGTCTAATATTTGGCTGAAGGGTGAACCTCAGGAGTGACTTCAGTACTGAGTTAAAAGGGTGTCCAGGGGCCATACTCTCGGGTTTCTCCAGTTTCTGTCGGATCAGTAAGTCTGGGCTTTTTTCATGAGTTAGAATTTTCTTCTGCATTTTCCTGCAGCCCTGCCTGGGGCCCTGTATTGTCATCACTGTCAGAGAAGTCAGTGGTGGTAGCCGGGCATCATCTAGTTGTGTGGTGCTGAGTCTGGTGGAGGCTGTGGTAGTTGTGGTCCGCTAGTCCTTAGGACTGATCTTTCCCTTGTGTCTTTGGTTTTCTTCATTCTCCCTTGTTCCAGATGCATTGGGACCAATGAAGTACCTTAGATGGCCGCTCACAAGCTTTTAAGACCCCAGATGCTACTCACCGAAGTAAAATGTAGAACATTTTCTTTGTAAATTATATTATGCCAATTGAGCTACATGTCCCTCAAGGCCATTGTCCCCAGCCATCAGCCCAGTAATTTGTTACCTCATGGAGTTTAGATGTGTCTGTGAAGCGTCCATGACCTTGTCATGGTCAAGTTGTGCTGACTTCCCCAGAATTGTGTACTGTCATACCCTTTACCAAAGTTCCCACTTATCTATTGTCTAGTGTTTTTCCCTCCCCTTCCCCCGAAACCATCAAAGATTCTTTCTGTGTCTAAGCCTTTTCATGAGTTTTTATAACAGTGACCTCATATGATATTTGTCCTTTTGTGATTGACTTATACTCAGCGTAATCTCCTCCAGATTTCGTCTATGTTGTGAGATGTTTCACAGATTCATAATTGGTCTTTATTGTTGCATAGTAATCCACTGCATATAAGTACCATAGTCAGTTTATCTGTTCATCTTTTGATGGACACTTAGGTTGTCCATCTTTTTGCTATTGTGAATAATGCTGCAATGAACATGGGCGTGCATATCTATTCATGTGATGGCTCTTCTCTAGGATATTCCTAGGAGTGTGATTGCTGGATCATATGGTATTTCTATTTCTAGCTTTTTAAGGAAGCTTCATAACGTTTTCCAAAATGGTTGTACCATTTTACATTCCCACCAGCAGTTCATAAGAGTTCCATGCTCCCTGCAGCGTCTCCAGCATTTGTTATTTTCTGTTTTTTTGATTCATACCGGTATCTCGGAATGAGATGGTATCTCATTGTGGTTTTTTTTGCATTTCTGTAATGGCTTTTTTTTTTTTTTTAATGGCTAGTGATCTTGAGCATTTCCTCATTTGTCTCTCAGGTTCTCGAATGCCTTTTTTGGTGAAGTGTATGTTTCATATCCTTTGCCCATTTTTTAAATTGGATTATTTGTCTTTTTGTTATACACGTGTTGGATTTTACTGTAGATTTTAGAGATTAGACCTTTGTCTATGTGTAAGAGCCAAATTTTTTTCCCCAGTCTGTAGGTTCTCTTTTTATTCTTTTGGTGAAGTCTTTTGATGAGCATAGGTGTTTAATTTTTAGAAGATCCCAGTTATCTAGCTTATCTTCTGGTGTTTGTGTTTTGTTAGTTATGGTTTTATGCTGTTGATGGCATGCATTAGGGACTCTAGTGTGAACCCTATTTTTTCTTTTATGATCTTTGTTGTTTTTCACTTTATAATTCAGGTCTTTGATCTATTTTGAATTAGTTCCTGTGTATGACATGAGGTGTGGGTCCTTTTTCATATTTTTATATATGAACATCCAGTTTTGCCAGCACTAGTTTTTAAAAAGACTGTCTTTCCCCCGTTTAATGGACTTTGGGCCTTTGTCGAAGGTCAGGTGACTGTTGGTGGTTGGATTGACATGTGGGTTCTCAATTCTGTTGCACAGGCTGTTTGGACCACCATAAGTAGGTTCTGAGGTTAGGTAGTGGGAGTCCTCCTGCTTTACTCTCCTTCTTCAGTAGTGCTTTACTTTTCTGGGGCCTCTTTTCTTTCCATATAAAGTTAATGATTAGTTTTTCTATCTTGTTAAAAAATGCTATTGGTATTTGGATTGGGATTGCATTGAATTTGTTGATTGTTTTGGGTAGAATTGACATTTCCTCAACCTTGAGTCTACCTATTCATAAGCATGATATGTTTACCCATTTATTTAGGTCTCATTTGGTTTCTTGTAGTAGTGTTTTGTAGTTTTCTTTGTGTAGGCCTTTGACGGTCCCTGGTTAGATTTATTTTTAAGTATTTAACTTTTTTAGGGGCTATTACAAAAAAAAAAATTTTTTTTTTTCTTTTTTATTACAAATGATGCTGCTTTCCTGATTTCATTTTTGTAGTTCTCTTTATTGGTGTATAGGAATCCAACTGATTTTTATATGTTTATCTTGTATCCTGCCTCTTGGCTGAATCTTCCTATTATTCCCGGTAGTTTTCTTGTGGAGTTCTTTGGGTTCTCTATGTATATAGTATCATATTATCTGCAAGTAGGGATAGTTTTACTTCTTCCCTACCAATTTGGATGCCCTTTTTTTCTTTTTCTTGCCTTATTTCTCTAGCTAGGACTTCGAGCACAATGTTAAATAGGAGTGGTGATAAAGGGCATTCTCGGGGGAATGTTTTCAGCCTTCTTCCATTAAGAATGATGTTGGCTGTTGGTTTTGTATGTTGTCGTTTTTGTTGTGTGCCGTCGAGTCGATTCCGACTCATGGTGACCATATAGGACACAGTAGAACTGCCCCATAGGGTTTCCAAGGAGCAGCTGGTGGATTTAAACTGCCGACTTTTTGGTTAGCAGTCAAGCTGTTAACCACTGTGCCACCAGGGCTCTGGTTTTTCAGATGCCCTTTACTATGTTGAGGAATTTCCCTTCTATGCCTATTTTTTTGAGAGTTTTTATCAGGAATAGATGTTGAATTTTATGGGATGCTATTTTTGTGTCAATTGAGATGATCATATGATTTTTCCTTTTGTTTTCTATATGTGGTGGATTACGTTGCCTGACTTTCTAATGTTGAACCATCCTTGCATACCTGGTATGAATCCCACTTGGTCATGGTTTATTATTTTTTTTTAGTATGATGCTGAAATATATTGGCTAGAATTTTTGTATCCAATATTAATGAGGGATACTGGTTGGTAATTTTTTTTCTTTTTGTGGTTTCTTTGCCAGGTTTTGGTATCAGGGTTATGCTGGCTTCATAGAATGAATTCGGGAGTGTCAATTCCTTTTCTATTTTCTGAAATAGTTTGAGTAGTACTGGTGTAAGCTCTTTCTGAATGTGTGGTAGAATTCTCCAGTGAAGCCATCTGGGCCACGGCTTTTTTTGTTGGGAATTTTTTTTTATTACCTTGTTAATCTCTTTTCTTATGGGTCTGTTCAGATTTTTGATCTCGGTTTAAGTTACTGTAGGTAGGTAGTGTGTTTTTAGAAACTTGTCCATTTACTCTAGATTTTCAAATTTTTCAGAGTATAGTTTTTCATAGTACTCTGTTATGATTCTTTTTATTTCAGTTGAGTCTGTCGTAATGTCCCCCATTTCGTTTCTTATTTGGGTATTTGCCTCCTTTACTGTTCGTCTTTTGTCACTTTGGCCAGTGGTTTGTACATTTTGTTGATGTTTTCAAAGAGCTAAGTTTGGTTTTGTTGATTTTTTTCTATTCTTTATTTCATTTATTTCTGCTCAGTTCTTTATTATTTCCTTTTTCTGGTGGCTGTGGGCTTGTTTTGCTGTTCTCTTTCTATTTGTTCAAGTTGTACAGCTAATGTTTTCATTTTATCCCTTTCTTCTTTTTGATGTGTGCATCTATTGATATAAATTGACTTCCTAGCACTGCCTTTGCTGTGTTCCAGAGTTTTTAGTGTGATGTGTTTTCATTCTCGTTTGAGTCTAGGAATTTTTTAATTCCATCTTTGATTTCTTCTATTATTTAAGCAAGGTATTATTCACTTCCCATCGTTTTTATTTTTTTCCTTGCTCTTCCTGTTATTAATTTCTAATTTTATGATGTTGTGATCAGAGGAGGTGCTTTGTATTATCTCAGTTTTTTGAATTTTGTTGAAGGTTGCCTTGTGGCCTAAGATGTGGTCTGTTCTGGAGAACATTCTATGTGTGTTCGAAATGAATGTATACTTCCATCCTGTTGGGTGGAGTTTTCTGTATATGTCCATGAGGTCAAGCTGGTTGATTGCAGCCTTTAGATCTTCTGTATCTTTGTTGAGTTTCTCTCTAGATGTTATGTCCTTTATTTAGAGTGATGTGTTGAAATCTCCTACTATTTTGGAACTCTCAGTTTCTCTTTTCAGTATTGTTCGAGTTTGTTTTCTGTATTTTGGAGCCCTGTCATTCGGTGTGTGGATATTTATTATGGCTATATCTTCAAAGTGCGTTGTCTCTTTAATTATTGTGTAATGTCTTCCTTGTCTTTTATGGTGGATTTTGTTTTAAAGCCTATTTTATCTGAGATTAGTATTCCCATTTCTGATCTTTTTTGGTTGCTGTTTCCTTGATGAATTTTTCCTCATCCTTTGAGTTTTAATATATTTATGTGTTTATTTCCAAGGTGTGTCTCTTGTAGACAGCATATTGATGGGTCCTTTTTTTCTAAATACATTTTGTCACTCTTTGTCTCTTTATGGGTGCATTTAAGCCATTTATTGATAGGTGTGAGTTTATCGCTGTCATTTTTGCAGTGCTTTTTTGTGGTGCTGACATTTTTCTTCGTTCCTCATACTCGTCTGGCTGAATTTCTTTTATGTTTTTTTTTTTTCTCATCTATTTTTGTGGATTTCGTGTTCAATGAGACTTTGTTTTTCTTCTTTATTTTTTTTTTAAATAATTTTTATTGTGCTTTAAGTGAAAGTTTACGAATCAAGTCAGTCTGTCACATATAAGCTTATATACACCTTACTCCATACTCCCACTTACTCTGCCCCTAATGAGTCAGCCCGCTCCCTCCTTCCAGGCTCTCCTTTCGTGATGATTTTGCCAGTTTCTAACCTTCTCTACCCTCCCATCTCCCCTCCAGACAGGAGATGCCAACACAGTCTCAAGTGTCCATCTGATACAAGTAGCTCATTCTTCGTCAGCATCTCTCTCCAACCCATTGTCCAGTCCCTTCCATGTCTGATGAGTTGTCTTTGGGAATGGTTCCTGTCCTGGGCCAATAGAAGGTTTGGGGACCATGACCGCCGGGATTCCTCTAGTCTCAGTCAGACCATTAAGTCTGGTCTTTTTATGAGAACTTGGGGTCTGCATCCCACTGATCTCCTGCTCCCTCAGGGGTTCTCTCTTGTGCTCCCTGTCAGGGCAGTCATCGGTTGTGGCCAGGCACCATCTAGTTCTGGTCTCAGGATGATGTAAGTTTCTGGTTCATGTGGCCCTTTCTGTCTCTTGGGCTCATAGTTATCGTGTGACCTTGGTGTTCCTCATTCTCCTTTGATCCAGGTGGGTTGAGACCAATTGATGCATCTTAGATGGCCGCTTGTTAGCATTTAAGACCCCAGATGCCACATTTCAAAGTGGGATGCAGAATGTTTTCATAATAGTATTATTTTGCCAATTGACTTAGAAGTCCCCTTAAGCCATAGTCCCCAAATCCCCGCCCTTGCTCCGCTGACCTTTGAAGCATTCAGTTTATCCCGGACACTTCTTTGCTTTTGGTCCAGTCCAGTTGAGCTGACCTTCCGTGTATTGAGTATTTCCTTCCCTTCACCTAATCTGTAAATAACCCTCTCCCACCCTCCCTCACTCCCCACCTCGGAACTGCAAAAGTATGTGTTCTCAGTTTATACTGTTTCTCAGGATCTTATAATAGTGGTCTTCTACAATATTTGTCCTTTTGCCTCTGACTGATTTCACTCAGCATAATGCCTTCCAGGTTCCTCCATGTTATGAAATGTTTCACAGATTCGTCACTATTCCTTATGGATATGTAGTATTCCATTGTGTGAATATACCATAATTTATTTAACCATTCATCCGTTGATGGACACCTTGGTTGCTTCCAGCTTTTTGCTATTGTAAGCCGAGCTGCAATAAACATGGGTGTGCATATATCTGTTTGTGTAAAGGCTCTTATTTCTCTAGGGTATATTCTGAGGATTGGGATTTCTGGGTTGTATGGTAGTTTTATTTCTAACTTTTTAAGAAAACGCCAGATAGATTTCCAAAGTGGTTGTACCATTGTACATTCCCACCAGCAGTGTATAAGAGTTCCAATCTCTCCACAACCTCTTCAACATTTATTATTTTGTGTTTTTTGGGTTAACGCCAGCCTTGTTGGAGTGAGATGGAATCTCATTGTAGTTTTAATTTGCATTTCTCTAATGGCTAATGATCGAGAGCATTTTCTCATGTATCTGTTAGCTGCCTGAATATCTTCTTCAGTGAAGTGCGTGTTCATATCCTTTGCCCACTTCTTGAGTGGGTTGTTTGTCTTTTTGTGGTTGAGTTTTGACAGAATCATATAGATTTTAGAGATCAGGCGCTGGTCGGAGATGTCATAGCTGAAAATTCTTTCCCAATCTGTAGGTGGTCTTTTCACTCTTTTGGTGAAGTCTTTAGATGAGCATAGGTGTTTGATTTTTTTTTTTTAATAACTTTTATTAAACTTCAAGTGAACGTTTACAAATCCAATCAGTCTGTCACATATACGTTTACATACATCTCACTCCCTACTCCCACTTACTCTCCCCCTCTTGAGTCAGCCCTTTCAGTCTCTCCTTTCTTGACAATTTTGCCTGCTTCCCTCTCTCTCTATCCTCCCATCCCCCCTCCAGACAAGAGTTGCCAACACAATCTCAAGTGTCCACGTGATATAATTAGCTCACTCGTCATCAGCATCTCTCTCCCACCCGCTGACCAGTCCCTTTCATGTCTGATGAGTTGTCTTCGGGGATCGTTCCTGTCCTGTGTCAACAGAAGGTCTGGGGAGCATGGCCGCCGGGATTCCTCTAGTCTCAGTCAGACCATTAAGTTTGGTCATTTTATGAGAATTTGGGGTCTGCATCCCACTGATCTCCTGCTCCCTCAGGGGTCCTCTGCTGTGCTGGTGTTTGATTTTTAGGAGCTCCCAGTTATCTGGTTTCTCTTCGTCATTTTTGGTAATGTTTTGTATTCTGTTTATGCCTTATATTAGGGCTCCTAACGTTGTCCCTATTTTTTCTTCCATGATCTTTATCGTTTTAGTCTTTATGTTTAGGTCTTTGATCCACTTGGAGTTAGTTTTTGTGCATGGTTTGAGGTATGGGTCCTGTTTCATTTTTTTGCAAATGGATATCCGGTTACGCCAGCACCATTTGTTGAAAAGACTATCTTTTCCCCAATTAACTGACACTGGGCCTTTGTCAAATATCAGCTGCTCATATGTGGATGGATTTATATCTGGGTTCTCAATTCTGTTCCATTGGTCTATGTGCCTGTTGTTGTACCAGTACCAGGCTGTTTTGACTACTGTGGCTGTATAATAGGTTCTGAAATCAGGTAGAGTGAGGCCTCCCACTTTCTTCTTCCTTTTCAGTAATGCTTTACTTATCCGAGGCTTTTTTCCCTTCCATAAGAAGTTGGTGATGTGTTTCTCCATCACATTAAAAAATGTCACTGGAGCAAAGGCAAAGGAAGAACACCAAGGTCACACGACAACTAAGAACCCAAGAGACAGAAAGGGCCACATGAACCAGAGACCTACATTATCCTGAGACCAGAAGAACTAGTTGGTGCCCGGCCACAATCGATGTCTGTCCTGTCAGGGAGCACAACAGACAACTCCTGAGGGAGCAGGAGACCAATGGGATACAGACCCCAAATTCTCACTAAAAGACCACACCTAATGGTATGATTGCGACTAGAGGAATCCCAGAAGCAATGCTCCCCAGAACTTCTGATGGCACAGGACAGGAACCATCCCCGAAGACAAATCATCAGGCATGAAAAGGACTGGTCAGTGGGGGGGAGAGAGATGCTGATGAAGAGTGAGCTAATTAAATCAGGTGGACACGGCAGAGTGTGTAGGCAACTCTTGACTGGAGGGGGGATGGGAAGATAGAGAGAGAGGGAAGATGGCAAAATTGGCACGAAACGAGAGACTGTAAGGGCTAACTCAATAGGGGGAGAGCAAGTGGGAGAAGGGAGTAAGATGTATGTAAACCTACATGTGACAGACTGATTGGAATGGTAAATGTTCACTTGAAGCTTAATAAAAATTAAAAAAAAATAATGTCATTGGAATTTGGATTGGAAGTGCATTATATGTATAGATGGCTTTTGGTAGAATAGACATTTTTACTATGTTAAGTCTTCCTATCCATGAGCAAGGTATGTTTTTCCACTTATGTAGGTCCTTTTTAGTTTCTTGCACTAGTACTTTGTAGTTTTCTTTGTATAGGTCTTTTACATCTTTGGTAAGATTTATTCCTAAGTATTTTATCTTCTTGGGGGCTACTGTGAATGGTATTGATTTGGTTATTTCCTCTTCGATGTTCTTTTTGTTGATGTAGAGGAGTCCAAGTGATTTTTGTATGTTTATTTTATAACCTGAGACTCTGCCAAACTCTTCTATTAGTTTCAGTAGTTTTCTGGGGGATTCCTTATGGTTTTCTGTGTAGAAGATCATGTCATCTGCAAATAGAGACAATTTTACTTCCTCCTTGCCAATCGGGATGCCCTTTATTTCTTTGTCTAGCCTAATTGCTCTGGCTAGGACTTCTAGCACAATGTTGAATAAGAGCGGTGATAAAGGGCATCCTTGTCTGGTTCCTGTTCTCAAGGGGAATGCTTTCAGGCTCTCTTCATTTAGGGTGATGTTGGCTGTTGGCTTTGTATAAAAAAAAAAATAGATGCCCTTTATTATGTTGAGGAATTTTCCTTCAGTTCCTATTTTGCTGAGACTTTTTATCATGAATGGGTGTTGGACTTTGTCAAATGCCTTTTCTGCATCAATTGATAAGATCATGTGGTTTTTGTCTTTTGTTTTATTTATATGGTGGATTATATTAACGGTTTTTTTAATATTAAACCAGCCTTGCATAAAAAAAATAAATCCCACTTGGTCGTGGTGGATTATTTTTTTGATACGTTGTTGAATTCTATTGGCTAGAATTTTGTTGAGGATTTTTGCATCTATGTTCATGAGGGATATAGGTCTATAATTTTCTTTTTTCGTGATGTCTTTACCTGGTTTTGGTATCAGGGATATGGTGGCTTCGTAGAATGAGTCAGATAGTATTCTGTCATTTTCTATGCTTTGAAATACCTTTACTAGTAGTGGTGTTAACTCTTCTCTGAAAGTTTGGTAGAACTCTGCAGTGAAGCCATCCGGGCCAGGGCTTTTTTTTGTTGGGAGTTTTTTGATTACCATTTCGATCTCTTTTTTTGTTATGGGTCTGTTTGGTTGTTCTACTTCTGATTGTGTTAGTTTAGGTAGGTGGTGTTTTTCTAGGAATTCATCCATTTCTTCTAGGTTTGCAAATTTGTTCGAGTACAATTTTTCGTAATAATCTGATACAATTCTTTTAATTTCAGTTGGGTCTGTTATGATGTGGCCCATCTCGTTTCTTATTCGGGTTATTTGTTTCCTTTCCTGTATTTCTGTAGTCAGTCTGGCCAATGGTTTATCAATTTTGTTAATTTTTTCAAAGAACCAGCTTTTGGCTTTGTTAATTCTTTCAGTTGTTTTTCTGTTCTCTAATTCATTTAGTTCAGCTCTAATTTTTATTATTTGTTTTCTTCTGGTGCCTGATGGATTTTTTTGTGGCTCCCTTTCTATTTGTTCAAGTTGTAGGGACAGTTCTCTGATATTGGCTGTTTATTTTTTATGTATGTGTGCATTTATCGATATAAATTGACCTCTGAGCACTGCTTTTGCTGTGTCCCAGAGCTTTTGATAGGAAGTGTTTTCATTGTCATTGCATTCTATGAATTTCTTTATTCCCTTCTTAATGTCTTCTATAACCCAGTCTTTTTTCAGCAGAGTATTGTTCAGTTTCCAAGTATTTGATTTGTTTTCCCTAATTTTTCGTTATTGATTTCCACTTTTATGGCCTTGTGGTCTGAGAAGATGCTTTGTAATATTTCGATGTTTTGGATTCTGCAAAGGTTTGTTTTATGACTTAATATGTGATCTATTCTAGAGAATGTTCCATGTGCGCTAGAAAAAAAAGTATACTTTGCAGCAGTTGGGTAGAATGTTCTGTATAAGTCAATGAGGTCAAGTTGGTTGATTGTAGCAGTTCAGTCTTTTGTGTCTCTATTGAGCTTCTTACTGGAAGTCCTGTCCTTCTCCAAAAGTGGTGTGTTGAAGTCTCCTACTATAACTGTGGAACTGTCTGTCTCACTTTTCAGTTCTGTTAAGGTTTGTTTTATGTATCTTGCAGCCCTGTCACTGGGTGCATAAATATTTAATATGATTATATCTTCCTGGTCTATTGTCCCTTTAATCATTATGTAGTGCCCTTCTTTATCCTTTGTGGTGGATTTAACTTTAACGTCTATTTTGTCAGTAATTAATATTGTTACTCCTATTCTTTTTTGCTTGTTGTTTGCTTGATATATTTTTTTCCATCCTTTGCGTTTTAGTTTGTTTGTGTCTCTAAATCTAAGATGTGTCTCTTGTAGGCAGCATATAGACGGATCGTGTTTCTTTATCCAGTCTGAGGCTCTCTGTCTCTTTATTGGTGCATTTAGTCCATTTACATTCAGCGTAATTATAGGTAAGTTTTTTTTATGTGTTTAGTGCTGTCATTTTGATGCCTTTTTATGTGTGTTGTTGACAATTTCATTTTTCCACTTACTTTTTTGTGCCGAGACGTTTTTCTTTGCAAATCGTGTGTTCCTCATTTTCATAGTAGTTGACTTTATGTTTGCTGAGTCGTTACGTTTTTCTTGGTTTTTATTTTGATTTATGGAGTTGTTATACCTCTTGGTGTTTTTTTTTTATCCCTGTTTTTCTAAGTAAAAACCTAACTCGTATTGTCCTATATCACCTTGTTTTCCTCTACATATGGCAGTTCTGTGCCTCCTGTATTTAGTCCCTCTTTTTGATTATTGTGATCTTTTACATATTGATTTCAATGATTCCCTGTTTTGAGCGTTTTTTTCTTCTTAAAATTAATCTTAATTTGTTTTTGTGATTTCCCTATTTGAGTTCATGTCAGGATGTTCTGTTCTGTGACCTTGTGTTGTGCTGATATCTGATATTAATTGATTTTCTGACCAAACAATTTCCTTTAGTATTTCTTGTAGCTTTGGTTTGGTTTTTGCAAATTCTCTAAGCTTGTGTTTATCTGTAAATGTTTTAATTTCGCCTTCACGTTTGAGAGAGAGTTTTGCTGGATATATGATCCTTGGCTGGCAGTTTTTCTCCTTCAGTGCTCTTTATATGTCATCCCATTGCCTTCTTGCCTGCATGGTTTCTGCTGAGTAGTCTGTACTTATTGCTTCTCCTTTGTAGGAGACCTTTCTTTTATCCCTGGCTGCTTTTAAAATTTTCTGTATCTTTGGTTTTGGCGAGTTTGATGATAATATGTCTTGGCGTTTTTCTTTTTGGATCAGTCTTACATGGGGTTTGATGAGCATCTTGGGTAGATATCTTTTCGTCTTTCATGATGTCAGGGAAGTTTTCTGCCAATAGATCTTCAGCTATTCTCTCTGTATTTTCTGTTATCCCTCCCTGTTCTGGGACTCCAGTCACATGCAAGTTATTCTTCTTGATAGAGTCCCACATGATTCTTAGGATTTCTTCATTTTTTTAAATTCTTGTATCTGTTTTTTTTTTATCTATATTGGTGTCAATTCCCTTGTCCTCCAGCTCCCCCACCATGCATTCCAGTTGCTCGATTCTGCTCCTCTGACTTCCTATGGAGTTGTCTAATTCTGTAATTTTACTGTTAATCTTTTGGATTTCTGAATGCTGTCTCTCTATGGATCCTTGTAGCTTATTAATTTTTCCACTATGTTCTTGAATAATCTTTTTGATTTCTTCAACTGCTTTATCTGTGTGTTCCTTGGCTTTTTCTGTAGATTGCCTTATTTCATTTCTGAGGTCATCCCTGATGTCTTGAAGCATTCTGTGTATTAGTGTTTTATATTCTGCATCTGGCAATTCCAGTATTGTATTTTCATTTGGGAAAGATTCTGATTCTTTAATTTGGGGAGTTGTAGAATCAGTCATGGTCTGCTTCTTTATGTGGTTTGATATCGACTGCTGTCTCTGAGCCATTTCTAAGATATTGTAGTGATTTATTTTATATTTGCTCACTGAGTCTTATCTTGTTTTGTTTTCTTTCAATGTACGTAGATGCGCTACCAGATCGCGCTGTCTTGATTGTTATAGCCCTTGAATCACTTATGTCCTATTACTAGCTGGTTTGGACTGTTACCAGATATATAAGCCTAAGAATCCATTCACTGTTCTTGAGTAGAATCTGATTTTGGGTCATCCAGTGTGTGGTGCAGACTGTCACCTGTCCACCTAGAGAAGTAGTGGTGATAGTTGTGTGCACCAGATTCTAGTAGCAGCAGGGGTTCACACTCCAGGGGGGGAGCAGGATGCTGACAGGCTTCCCCCAAGTGCCAATGAGGTAGGTGTGTCTCTATTCCTAAAGCATTTTGGTGGGTGGGCTCTGCAGCTGTACCTTAGGCCCCCAATGCCAGTACCTCTACAGATTGGTAGGTGTCACCCTCCTTAGACCCCTAAGGCAGGAGGCTAGGTGGTCTAGGGGGAGCTTCAGCCCCCAGTTCCCTGTTATGGGTCAGTGAGGGCTCTGTTGAATACCCCAAGATATAAGACCTGGGAAACTTGTCTTTTCAGTAATCCGTTAAAACAATTACAGTCAGATCCCTATCAGAATTGCCTTTGCATTATAACAGCCACCTTGTTCCCTGTAGGGATGAAAGCCCAAGACTGTGGAGCACATATACTTGGCTGGAGCTGGTCCTGTATTTTTAGTCCAATTAGGGAAGGATTTTTGGGCCCTGGGTTTTTTGTAGCTGCTTTTCTCAGGCCAGGAGAATGGGTTAGGAAAAGACCAAAAAAAGAAAGAAAGAAAAACCACAGTGCGCTTCACTCTCTGGCTCAGGAAATTCCAATGTTAATGAAGCTGCCTGGGAAGGGGAGGGGAGGGATCAGATAGATAGGAGAGAGTAGCACCCTGGAATATAGACAAAGTTACTTATCTTTCTTGGTGAGGACTGTTTTATCTGAGATTCCCGAGGGGTGTGTAGCCTGTGTGTTGGCTGGGTTGAGATTGCCCCCGAGGGTCAGGTCCGTGTCCCGGGCTTGTGCTCTCTCGGAAGCTGTGGTCAGTTCCTCTACTCCCAGTCCAAAGCCCAGTGCCAAGGTTCCTTGGCTGGGATGCCACACTTCAGGCTCCAAAACCAGTCGCTGTCTCCCGGTGACTTCTCCCGTCAGCTGCGACGGTGCGCTGCCTGCGTGCACTGCCTGGGCTTCCCCCGAGGTCACTTCTGGGGGCTAGGGCTGAGTCCCATGTTTGCGCGTCTCAGGATGCCATGCTCAGCACCCCTGCGCCCAGTCCAAAGCCCAGCGCCAAGGTTTTCTGACTGGGATGCTGGTTCCAGGCTTTGAAAGCAGTCGTTGCTACCCCGTGGTTGTTCTTTCTCAGTCTCTGTCACTCAGGTCAACTCTTTAGATCTGTGTTTGATGGTCAGGGTTGGTAGATTGTCATGTATGTGATTGATTCACTTGTTTTTCCGAGTCTTTGTTGCAAGAGGGATCTGAGGTAGCTTCGACCTAGTCAGCCATCTTGGCCCCGCCCCTTCTTTTTTATTTTGATGAGTAGATTTGTTAACTTTCTTTGTGGTTACCTTGAAATTTACCCTTATCTTTCTAAGTTTAAACCAGTCTTTTTTACTTGATAGTGCTTTGGCTTCCTGTCCATTTTTATTCCCTCTTTTATTGTTCTGACGTTGTTATTTTCAGATTGACCTTTCTGGTTCCCTGTTGTGAATTGTTTTATTTTATCCTGGAGAGTTTATTATCTTGGTTGCCATCTGCATGGTGGTGTTTATTTGCTAGATTCAGATTGTTGTCTGATGTTGTTGGTTCTCTAACCTAAAGACTATTTTTTTAACTTTTGGTTTTATTGTACTTTAGATGGAGGTTTACAGAACAAATTAGTTTCTTATCAGTTAGTACACACATTGTTCCAGGACATTGGCTAACAACCCCACGACATGTCAACACTCTCTCCTCTCAACCCTTGGTTCCCCATTACCAGCTTTCCAGTTCCCTCCTGCCTTTCAGTCCTTGCCCCAGGGCTGGTGTGACCCTTTAGTCTTGTTTTATTCCATGGGCCTGTTCAATCTTTTGCTCTGTTTGGGACCCTATATTGTGACCCCTTTCAGAGCAGTCAGTGGTGTTAGCCGGGCACCATCTAGTTGTTCTGGACTCAGCCTGGTGGAGGCTGTGGTAGATGTGGTCCATTAGTCCTTTGGACTAATCTTTAGCTTTTATTTTTAGTTTTCTTCATTCTTCTTTGTTCCTCAAGGGGTGAGACTAGCGGAGTATCCTAGATAGCTGCTTGCAGGCTTTTAAGACCCCAGATGCTACTCACCAAAGTAGAATGTAGAACATATTCTTTATAAATTATATTATGCCAGTTGAGCTAGATAATCCCCAAGATAATGGTCCCCACAGCCCTCAGCCCAGGAATTCGGTCCCTCAGGGAGTTTGGATGTGTCTATGGAGCTACCATGACCTTGCCTTGTGCAGGTTGTGCTAGCTTCCCCAGTATTGTGTACTTTATCACCCTTCACCAAAGTTTCCCCTCATCTATCGTCTATGATAGAAACCCTGGTGGCACAGTGGTTAAGTGGTATGGCTGCTAACCAGGAGGTCAGCAGTTCGAATCTGCCAGGTGCTCCTCGGAAACTCTATGGGGAAGTTCTACTCTGTCCTATAGGGTCGCTATGAGTCAGAATCAACTCAACGGCAACGGGTTTGTTTTTTTTTTTTTTTTTTGATTGTCTATGAAGTGTTTCTCCATCCCCACCCCTTCCCTCCCTCATAACCATCAAAGATTGTTTCTTTTTGTATGTAAACCTTTTCATGAGTATTTACAGTAGTGATCACGTACAATATTTGTGCTTTTGTGATTGGCTTATCTCACTCACCGTAATATCCTCCAGATTCATCAATGGTATGAGATGCTTCACAGATTCACTATTGTTCTTTATCATTGTGTGTACCACAGTTTGTTTATCCATTTATCTGTTGATGGGCATCTAGGTTATTTCCATCTTTTTGTTATTGTGAACAGTGCTGTAGTGAACATGGTTGTGCATGTCTGTCCATGTGTGACGACTCTTGTTTCTCTAGTTTATATTCCTAGGAATGGGATTGCTGGATCATATGGTATTTCTGTTTCTAGCTTTTTAGAATTACCATATCGTTTCCTAAAATGGTTGTTTCATTTGCATTCCTACCAGCAGTGCCTAAGAGTTTTAAGGACTCCTTTTGATCATTCTTCTAAGTTTAGTTTGATATTTTCATATTATCTTAATTTCTGTTCATCTGGAAATGTCCAAATTTTGCCATCATATTTTAGCAAGGGTTTTGTAGGATATATTGTTCTTGGTGGCATTTTTTTCTTTGAAGATTTTATATATGTCATCCCATTGCCTTCTTGGCTCCATGGTTTCTGCTGAGTAATCAGAGCTTAGTCTTATTGTTTCCTCTTTATATGTGATTTTTCATTTTTCTTGAGATGCCGTCAGGATTCTTTGTCCTTGGTTTTAGCAAGTGATTATGACATGTCTTGGTGTTTTTCTTTTGGGGTCTATGCTGTATGGGGTTCGTTGTGCATCCCAGATGGTCAGCTTCTCATCTCTCATGATACTAGGAAAGTTTTCTGTCAGTAGATCTTTAGTGATCTTTTCTGTGTTTTCTATTTTCTCCCCCTGTTCTGGAACTCTGATGACATGCAGATTTTTGCTTTTGATTTTATCTTACATCATTCTCAGGATCTCTTCATTTTTCTTTGTTCTTTTCTCTGATTTTTCCTCATAGAAAGTGGTGTCCGAAGATTTGTCTTTTGATTTCACTGATCCTGTCTTCCATCGTTTCAAATTTGCCCCTAAAACCTATTGCACTGTCCATATCTGAAATCTTGTTGTTTATATTTTGTATTTTTAGTTGGTGTTCTTGTATGATTCCTGCTTGTTTATTTATTTTGACATTTTGTTCCTGTATTATTTTCCTGAATCCTGCCATTGTTTTGTCTGTCTTTTCCATGATTTTGTTTATTTTTTCCTCTACTTATTCCTTTACTTTTTGGTGAACCCTGAATATTCAGAGATTTGAATTCCCTATCAGTTTGTTCCAGTGACTTTGCTTCTAGCAGAAGTTCATCTGATACTTTCTTTTGATCACTTTCTGGAGTCATCCTCTTTGTTTTATTATATGCTTTGATATTTTCTGCCGTCTCCAGGACAGCCAGGAATTTTTTTATTCATTTATTGATTGTAGATAGGATTGTTTTGTCCTGCTGTTTTGTTTAATTTGGTTGTGTCTGAACAGGATGACTGCTTTTTTGTTGTTGTTGCTTGCTTGCTTGCCTGTGCGCAAGATCCTTCTCAGCACCTTGTTCAAGTGATCAGGGCTGGTCACTCAGGCATGGTGCAGCAGGGCAGGTCCAGTATGGGTAGAGGGGGGATGGGTAGTTTTCAGTGTGAAGTGGATGTGACAGGGTGGTATTTCAGGCAATGTATGGCAGGGTTTGCAGGACCATGTCAGTAGTGCTCCGGGGCATGACGCTCAGCACATGTTGCAGATAGGTAGGATGGAAATGAGAGGATGTGATGTGCAGAGTTAAGTAGGTGACTAAAAGAAGAGAAACAAAATTTAAAAAAGCAAATACAAAAAATGAATTAAAAATAAAAAGAAAAAAGTAAATAAGATGGTGGTGCAGTAGGATTTGGTGGGTAGTGGTAGGGCAGACCCGATGAGGCCATGTGCTGATGGCTCTCTAGCTGAGCGGTGTGGATCTGTCTATTGAGAAGGAGTGTGGGTGGCACATGCGTCCAGGAGGGTGGGAGAAAATAAGGGAAAGAGAGAGAAGAAACCAACAAACAAAAAATAGATCAATAAAATATGAAAAAAATAAATAACAACAACAAAAAAATATGATGGTGGGGGAACTAGTTGTTGGAGGTGCAGTGGAATTGGGGTGGGGGCAAGCTGATCTCTTTCTCACCAGGTGCTATGGCATAGCCCTTCAGGAAGGGGCGGAGGCAACGCAGGGCCTAGGTGGGAGGGAGAAGGAAAAGGAGAAGAGGAAAGATAAAGAAAAATAAAAAATATGACATTGAAGGAGCCAGCCTGTGGGGGCAGTGCTGACCTGGGGCGGCCATGTGGTAGTGGTTCTTCAACAAAGCAGTACAGTATAGCCTGCCAAGGTGCGGGGCAGTGGCGCATGGGGCTGGGTGGTTGGGAGAAAGGAAAGAAAGACGGAGAGTGAACAAAAAGCAAAAACAATAGGTAAGTAAATAAAATGACGCTGAGGGATCTGGTTGGTGACAGTGGCACAGACCCTGCGAAGCTGTGTGCAGTGACTCTCCAAATGAGCTGTGCAGCACAGGCCCTCAAGAAGGGGCAGGGGCAGGGCAGTGTACAGGGCAGGGTTTGTGGGAGAAAGGAAGGAAAGACGGTGAGAAAAAACAAGAAAAGGAAACAAACCAAAAAAATGACAGCCCGCCAAGAAGGGGAGGGGATGGCACATGAGGCTAGCTCAGTGGGAGAAAGGAAAGAAGGGACACAGGTAGAAGCAAAAAAAAAAAGAAAAGGCAAACAAAAATACAAAACAAAGGGCATTGAAGGGGCCAGCTGGTGGGGCAGGGCAGTCCCCAGCAGCAGTGAGCTGGTGTCTCTCCAGCTAAGCAACCATGGCCCATTGGAAAGTGGCAGAGGCAACGTGGAGGGAAGAAAGGTGGGGGGTGGGAAAATGAGTATCCTTGGTTACTGGGTAGTCTTTCCCCTGCTGGGCACTCTGTATAGTTGCCCACCTGTACTCTCTGCAGTCCTTGGTGGCTGAGGTCCAGGATTTCGAATCCGGCTGGCAGTGAGCTGGTATCTGTCCGACCAAGCACCCATGACCTGTTGGCAAGCAGCGGAGGCCTCCTGCAGGGAAGAAGGGTAGCGGGTGGGAAAGCATGTATCCCTGGTTACTAGGTACTCTGTCTCCTGTTGGGAGCTCCACCATGAAGTTGCCTTCACATACTCCCTGTCTGCATTCTTTGGTGGCTGTAGTCAAAGACGGCGAGTCCAACCATGTTAGTTGGTAGGGGACCTCCATTCCGTAGCTCTCCTTATTCTCTGTTCTCTGTCAGTTTCTTATTTCATTCAGTGGTTGATCAAGTTCTTCTATGCCTTCATCTGGTACTTAGGGTACCAGGATTGATGTTTGTATCTGTTTTACTTAGTTTTCTGGGTCTTTGCTGCAGAGGGAGAGCATGGTGCTTCTCTCTATAGGGCCATGTTGGCATTGCCTTTCTCAAAATATTCTTGATCTTCGTTCTAGATCACTGCTAAGTTGCTTAGAAATATTTTGATTCTTTTAAAGCTTACCATTAAGCTTTGTTAGGTGTCTTAGTGATCTAGTGTTGCTATAATCTGACAGTCTAGTAGGCTACAGGTCCAAATTTGGGGCACCAGCTCCAGGGGAAGGCTTTCTCTGTCAGCTCTGGAGGAAGGTCCTTGTCATCAGTCTTCCTCTGGTCGAGGAGCTTCTCAGCACAGGGACCCCAGGTCTTATAGATGCACGCTCCTGCTCCCCATTCTTTGTCATATGAGGTCCCCATGTGTCTCTGCTTGCTTCTCTCTTTTATATCCCAAAAGAGATTGGCTCAAGACACTATCTAATCTTGTAGATCTCATCAATATCACTGCCGCTAGTTCATCTCAATACATCATAGTGATAGGATTTCCGACACACAGGGTAATCACATGAGATGACAAAGTGGTAGACAATCATATAGTACTGGGAATCATGACATAACCAAGTTGATCCATATTTTGGGGGGACACAATTCAATCCATGACATTAGGCCAGATCAGAGCAGCCTTTAATATAAGCGTACTAACTAAGGCAATACTCTACTGAGTACTGTGTTGAATTCCCCCATACAGGGTTTTTTTGCTCTGGTTGGTGGAAACACCAACTATTCCTAGTCCTGTGTGAGCCCTAGAAATTTTTTCGTGATCTCCTTTTGTGTGGTTCTTTCACCAACCTCAGTTAATTTCTTTGCATGACTGCATCATATTCAGCTGGAGACTCAGGAGTAGGAGGAACCGTTACCTCCCCAAACTGCAATTTCAATCTCTTCAGTTCAGGGAGACTACCAGGCTCTACCTACACTGCCCCTCCTGCTGCTGCATCCTGGAAACTCTATTCAGGTTGTAAGTGAAGCATTCATAGACTCATTTTCTTTGTTTCTCTTCTCTCAGGAGTCACTGTCCCTCACTGCCTGTTGTCCAGTGTCTGGAAACTATCGTTTCATACTTTTTTCCCCAGTTTGATGGGAGGGTAAGTCCTATCCCATTATGCCATTTGGCCAGAAGTGGGAGTTTTACCATACACTCTTAAACACAACTCCAGAGTGCCTTTCACGAAACAAACAGATCAGAGCATCACAGAAAGTTTTCAGAAGGAGAGTATTGCCTGGGATAAGATCCTTCATAGGATTTTTATTTGTTTTTAAATACTTTCTCCCTGCCACCTCCCTTCCCCTGCTGAATGAACACATTCTGTGAAAGGTTCTGTGGTATGAGCACAGCTTTTTACTATCACAGTGGGGTGAGAAAATGCAATAAAGACTGCTAGATTTTCCTCAATACTGGTTTTTCCTTTACTTTTTTTTTTTAAATAGTAAGAGAACCCATGTCTGGTAGTGACATGTCAAGTCAAACTTATGTAAATGTCCTTAAAATAACAGAAGCTTCCTTCTGAATTCCTTCCTCCTGCCTGCTGGCTAGATTTTGGGATGGTGGTTATAGCTTGAGCAGCGATTTTTGGGCCCAGACGAGGAAACCCTGTGCTGAGAACGGTGGAACAGCAAGCTAGAAGATGTCTGGATCCCTAATGATATTGTGATGCCACATACCACATACCTTGTTCTTTACCTCTGAACTTTTTTCTTTCTTTTTTGGAAAAGAAGAAATAAGCTGTCTTATTTGACCTATTGCTGTTTTCAGTGCTCTGTCATTGGTAATTGAGTTCAACTCTAGTTTATTCCATATGGGAGAGGAGAAAAAGGAAAGGCATCTATGTGACTGGATCATTTATTAGTTAAGGGTTGTATTTTTCATGTACCTCACTTTTGTCTCTAACTTATTTCAAAAGCATATTACAGTTTGCAAAGCCCATTCATGTATATTATCTCATTGATGCTTTAGTATCTATTTGTTGTCTAGGACAGGGACTCTGGTCCCATTTTATTATTATTATTTTTAAATTTTATTGTGCTTTAGGTGAAAATATATAGCTCAAATTAGTTTTTCACTCAAAAATTTATACCCAAATTGTTTTGTGACCTTGGTTGCCATCCCTGCAGTGTGTCATCACTCTCCCCCTTTCTGTTTCCACCATGGGAACTCCATGTCCATTTGTCCAGTTTTCCTGTCCCTTCTTTCCATCTTGTCTTTGCTTTTCGACAGGTGTTACTCATTTAGTCTAGTGTACTTGATGAACTAGGAAGCATGGTCCTCACATGTGTTGTTTGTTTGTTTTATAGGCCTGTGTAATCTTTAAGTGAAAGGTAGACTTTGGGACTGGCTTCAGTTCTGAGTTAGCAGAGTGTCCGGGGGTCCATAGTCTCAGGGATTCCTCCAGTCTGTCAGACCAGTAAGTCTGGTCTTTTTTTTTTGGTGAATTTGAATTACTTTCTGCATTTTCCTCCCGCTCTGTGTGGGACCCTATTATTATGATCCCTGTCAGAGCAGTCAGTGGTGGTAGCTGTGTTGCATCTAGTTCTTCTGGTCTCAGGCTGCTGGAGGCTGTGGTTCATGTGGTCCGTTAGTCCTTTGGACTACTATTTTCATTGTGTCTTTGGTTTCCTTTATTCTTCTTTGCTCCAAATGGGATGAGACCCATAAATGTATCTTAGATGTCTCCTCACGAGCTTTTAAAACCCCAGACACTACTCACCAAAATAGAATGTAGAACATTTTCTTTATGACCTATGTTATGCCAGTTGACCTAGATGTCACCTGAGATCATGGTCTGTGGCCCTCAGCTCCAGATACTCAGTCTCTCAAGGTGTTTGGATGTGTCTAGGAAGCTTCTGTGACTTTTCTTTGGTCAAGTTGTGCTGCCTTTTCCTATATTGTGTGTTGTCTTTACCTTCACCAAAGTTAACTTGTCTTAACTGTCTAGTTAGTGATTTCCCTTCCCACCCCAGCCCTCCTTCATAACCATCAAAGATTGTTTTTTTTCCTGTGTATAAACCTTGTTTTGGGTTTTTATAATAGTGGTAGCATACAATATTTGTTCTTTTGTGATTGACTTATTCCGCTCTGCATAATGCCCTCTGGATTCATCCATATCATGAGATGCTTTGCGGATTCATCGTTGTTCTTTATCATTGCATAGTATTCCATTGTGTGTATGTACCATAATTTGTTTAACCATTCATCTGTTGATGGGCACTTAGGTTGTTTCCGTCTTTTTGCTATTGTGAATAATGCTGCAGTGAACATGGTGTGCGTATGTCTGTTTGTGTGATGCCTTTTACTTCTCTAGGATATATTTCGAGGAGTGGGATTGCTGGATCGTATGATATCTCTATTTCTAGCTTTTAAAAGAAGCACCATAAATTTTCCATACTGGTTGTACAATTTTACATTCCTGCCACCAATGCATAAGAGTTCCAGTCTCCCTGCACCATCTCCAACATTTGTTACTGTTTGTTTGTTTGTTTTTTCTTTAGTGCCAGTAATGTTGGGGTGAGATGGTATCTCATTGTAATTTTTTTTTTTTTTTGCTTTTGCATTTCTCTAATGGCTAACGATCTGGAGCATTTCCTCATGTGTTTGTTAGCTGCCTAAATTTCTTTTTTGGTGAAGTGTCTGTGTTTGTAAGCTTTTCCCATGTTTAAATTGAATTATTTGTGTTTTTGTTATTGAAGTGTTAAAATATTCTGTAGATTTTAGAGAGTACAGTGTTGTCAGATATGTCATTGCCAAAATTTTTTTCCCGGTCTGTTTTTACTCTTTTGGTGAAATCTTTCGATGAGGATAAATGTTTAATTTTTTAGAGCTCCCAGTTACCTAGTTTATCTTCTGGTGTATGTGCATTGTTAGTTATGGCTTATATTGTATGTATGCCATGTATTAGGGCCCCTAGCTTTGTCAGTATTTTTTCTTCCATAATCTTTATAGTTGTAGGTTTTATATTTACGTCTTTGGATCATTTTGAGCTAGTTTTTATGTGTGGTGTGAGGTATGGGTCCTGTTTAATTTTTTGTGGGTGGACATCCACTTTTGCCAGCACTATTTGTTAAAGACTGCATTTTCCTCATTTAATGGACTCTGGTCTTTGTCAAAAATCACCTAACCGTAAGTGAGTGGATTTATGTCTGGGTTCTCCGTTCTGTTCCATTAGTCTATGTGTCTGTTGTTGTTACAGTACCAGGGTGTTTTGACCACCGTAGGTTCTGAGATCAGGTAGTGTGAGGCCTCCTGCTTTGTTCTTTTTTTTTCTGTAATGCTTTGCTTATTTGGGGCCTATTTCCTTTCCATATAAAGTTTGTGATTAGTTTTTCCATCTTGTCAAAGAGTGCTGTTAGCCGTGATCCCATTTTAGAGGCAAGAAACCTAAACCTAGAATGGAAAGAAACCTAGATCTAGATTGCTGCCGTAAACACTCAACAAGTTAGCGGGAAAGATAGGATAAAGCTCTATTCCTCTGCCACAATCTAATGCATTGTCTTTGATTATAAACATTATTTATCCATCTCTTTCCATAGAATCCTGTTGAATGGTGGAATAGGGTGAGCGTATTTAAGGGAGCTGCACTATATCCTGATTGTTTTATTTATCCTTCCAGGAAAAGAGTGAATCATGCTTAAGAACGCAGCTGAGCCCAGGAGTGAAAAGACGAGAAGCCAGAAAACATTTTGCACATGGATCTCACATTTCCTCAACCACCGTTGCTATGTCACCTTCATTACTGGTTGCTACAGCTGTGAATGGAAGCCGAAAGATTGGGAAAAATATAAATTAGGATCCTGTTGCTGCAGTTTGGTACAGAGATATGGGAAGAAGCTCGACAACACTTTCTCAGATGTGGGGAACTTGGGATGGCCTCTAGCACCAAGAGGGCTTATTAGAGTCTGCAGGACTGGGGATGCTAGGGCTGTAGTTCTTCCCACAAAAGACTGTCCAAATTCTGGATCCAAAGAAAACCTTACTGAAACATGTACTTGCTTTCTTTTTTTCCTTTCACTTTTCTTTTTCCATGCTACCTCTTTTATGTCATTCATTCATTCATCTACTTTTGCGTTTATTATTCAGTGAACCTTGAAGAAAGAGTGAGGTTTGTGTGCAATTAGATCTTTTTGCCTAGGAATACCTGAATCTTGAATTCTGTCATCACTGTGAGTTTCCCAAGGGAGTTATGCTCATAAGGAAAAAATAGCAAGTTGAAAACAAGGTACTCCTTCATTACTGGTCTGACTAGTGTCCACAGAGGAGTCCTGGTGGTGCAGTGGTTTGGCACTTGGCTGCTAACTGAATGGTCTGTGGTTTAAACCCATCAGCTGCTCCATGGGAGAAAGATGTGGCAGTCTGTACCTGTATAGATTTCAGCCTAGGAAATCCAGGGACATTTTTGCTCTGTCCTATAGGATTTAAGCTGATCATTTAGTCCAAGCTATGCTTTGGAAAGAGTATCCTATTTCATGGAGGGTGGATTGGAAAGGACAAAAGTAATGCAGGCAGACCAGAAAGAAGATAAAGAGAAGGCAATAGCAATATTCCAGATAAAGAGATGATGGTGCCTTGGATTAGAGTTGATGGTAAAGATGGAGAGTGGATAGATTTAACCAATATTTATTAATTAAGGATGCAATAGTCACATGAAAGCGATAAAGGACATAGAGGGAGAAATAAAGGGAGACTTCATGGGAAAGACGACATTTGAGGCAGTGTGTTATAATGCAAAAATTTCCCTGGACCAGATGGGGGTGCATATGGGTCCTAATTCCAACTCTGACCTTAGGCTTGTTATGTGACATCTCTAAGCCTCTTTACAACAAGGAAATTAAACTAGATGATTCTCAAGGTCCCTTCTTGCTCAAGGAAAGGAATATAGCATAAGAGTCAAGATCTTGTATTCTGGAGAAAGACTGCCTAAATTCAAATTATGGCTTCATATGGTAAAATATTATGAACAACTTATGGCAACAAATTAGATAACCTAGATGAAATGGACAAACTCTTAAGAAGCACACCACGTCCCCAAGCTGACTCTAGGGGAAATAGAAATTCTCAGCAGAACCATAACAATGGAAGAGATTGAATCAGTGATCAGAAACCTTCCCTTCCAACAACAAACAAAATCCTGGACCAGATGGCTTCCCTGGGAAATTCTATCAAATATTTAGAGAAGAATTGACACCAATGCTGTTTAAACTCTTCCAAAAGATAGAGAAGGGGAAATACTCCCTAATTCATTCTGTGAAGCAAACATAATACTATTACTAAAACCAGACAAAGACATCACAAGAAAAGAAAACTGCAGGCCAATATCTCTATGTATATAGATGCAAAAAATCCTCAACAAAATACTAGCAAAGAGAACCCGACAGCGTATAAAAAGAGTCATACACCATGACCAAATGAGATTTATTTCAGGAATCCAGGGATGGTCCAACATTAGAAAATCAATGAACATAGTACATCACATTAATAAAACAAAGGAAAAGAAGCACGTGGTCATGTCTATGGATGCAGAAAAAGCATTTGATAAAATTGAATACTGTTTCTTGATGAAAACTCTCAAGAAGATTGGAATAGAATGGAAATTTCCTCAGTGTAATTTAGGGCATATATGAAATGCTGACAACCAATATTATACTTAATGTAGAAAGACTGAGAGCTTTTTCCTTGAAATGAGGAAGAATACAAGGGTGCCCGCTTTCACCACTTCTGTGCAATATTGTATTAGAAGTCCTAGGCAGAGCAGTGAGACAAGAAAAAGAAGCAAAAGGTATCCAGATTAGAAAAGAAGTAAAATTATTTCTTTTCACGGATGATGTGATCCTATGTGTAGAAACTCCCAGAGAATCCACCAGAAAACTTGCAGAGCTAATAAAGGTATTTAGCAAAGTTGTAGAGTACAAGGTCAACAAACAAAAATCAGTTCAGTTTCCAAAGACAAACTTTGAAAGGAAATCTCCAAATCAATACCATTTACAATAGCCCTCAAGAAGATAAAGTATTTAGGAGTAAGTCTAACCAGAGACTTAAAAGAACTATACAAAGAAAACTACAAACTGTAAAAAATCAAAATACATAAGTGGAAGAACATACCATGCTCATGGATGAGAAGACTCAACATTGTGAAAATGTCAGTTCCACCCCAAGCAGTCTACAGATCCTGATCGATATTTCAATGGCATATTTTAACAAGATGGAGAAACAAGTCACCAACTTCATATGGAAAGGTGAGAGGCCCTGAATAAGTAAAGCCTTACTGAAGAACAACAAAGTGGGAGACCTCACACTACCAGATTTTAGAAGCTATTATACCACCATGGTAGTCAAAACAGCCTGGTACTTGTACAACAACAGATAAATAGACCAATGTAACAGAATTGAGAACCCAGATATAAATCCATCCCCCTACAGTGACCTGATGTTTGACAAAAGCTCAAAGTCCGTTAAATGGGGAAAAGACATTCTCTTTAATAAGTGGTGCTGGTATAACTGGATATTCATCTGCCCAGAAAAATGAAACAGAACTCATACCTCACGCCACACACAAAAACTAACTCAAAATGGATGAAAGACCTAAAAATAAAACCTATAATGATAAAGAGCATGGAAGAAGAAAAAAAAGGACAACTCTGGGAGCCCTAATACATGGCATAAGTAGTATACAAATCATAACTAATAATGCACAAACACCAAAAGAGAAACTCAATAAATGGGAGCTCCTAAAAATCAAACACTTAAGTTCATCAAATGATTTCACCAAAAGAGTAAAAAGAAAAACCTACAGACTGGGAAAAAATTTTCACTATAACATATCTATTAAGGATGTGACCTCTAAAATCTACAAAATACTGCAACATCTCAACAACAAAAAGGCCAATAATCGAATTAAAAAAATGGGCAAAAGGTATGAACAGACACTTTACCAAAGAAGACATTCAGGAAGTTAACAGACCGTGTGGAAATGCTCACAATTATTAGCCACTAGAGAAATGCAAATCAGAATGACAATGAGATACCATCTCGCCCCAACAAGGCTGGCACTAATCCAAAAAACAAAACAATAATTGGTGGAGAGATTGTGAAGAGGTTGGAACACTTACAGTGGTGGGAATGGAAAATGGTACAACCACTATGGAAAACAATTTGGTGATTCCTTAAAAAGCTAGAAATAGTGCTCACTTCGGCAGCACATATACTAAAATTGGAACGATACTGAGGAGATTAGTGTGACCCCTGGCTAAGTATCATACACAAATTTGTGAAGCGTTCCATATTTTTTGTATGAGAGGACTGACTGCATTTGTAAACTTTCACTTAAAGCACACAAAAAACAAAAACAAAAAAAAGCTAGAAATAGAAATAACATGATCCAGCAATCCCACTCCTAGGAGTATATCCTAGAGAAATAAGAGCTGTCACACGAATAGACATATGCACACTTATGTTCATTGCAGCATTGTTCACAGTAGCAAAAAGATGGAAACAACCTAGGTGCCCATCAACAGATGAATGGATAATTATGGTACGTACACATGGTGAATAACTACACAACGATAAAGAACAATGATGAATCCACAAATCATCTTACAACACGGATGAGTCTGGAGGGCATTATGCTGAATAAGATTAGTCATAAAAGAGCAAATATGAGACCACTACTGTAAGAACTCAAGGAAAGGCTTAAACAGAAAAAAACATTCTTTGATGGTTATGAAGGGGGCAAGAGGGAAATTCACTAATTAGTAGAAAAGGGTCAGCTTCGGTGAAGGGAAGGACAACACACAATACAGAGGAGGTCAGCACAACTGGACCAAAAGAAAAGCTAAAAAGTTTCTTGGACACATTGAAACACTTTGAGGCACAGAGTAGCTGGTGCTGGGGCCTGGAGACCATAGTTTTGGGGGACATCTAGGTTAATTGGCATTAGAAAATTAAGAAAATGTTCTGCATACCACCTTGGTGAGTGGCATCTGGGGTTTTAAAAGCTTGGGAGTGGCCACCTAAGATGCATCAGTTGGTCCCATCCCACTTGGAACAAAGGTTAATGAAGAAAATCAAAGACACAAAAAAAATATTAGCCCAAGAGACTAAAGGACTACATAAACCAGAGATTCCCCCTGCCTGAGACCAGAACTAGATGGTGTCTGGCTACCACCAGTGACCATCCTGACAGGGAACACAACAGAGTCCTGGACACAGTGGGAGAAAAGTGTGATGCAGGACTCAAATTCACATAAAAAGAACAGACTTACTGATCTAACAGAGACTGGCATAACCCCTGAAACTATGGCCTTCAGATGCTCTGTTAACCCAGAACTGAAACCATTCCTGAAGCCCACTCTTCAGACAAAGATTAGACAGGATTATAAAACAAAAAATAATACACGTGAGGAATGTACTTCTTAGTTCAGTCAGATACATGAGACCAAATGGGCAGCTTCTGTCCAGAGGCAACATGCAAAGGCAGGAAGGGACAGGAACTGGCT
This sequence comes from Elephas maximus indicus, assembly GCF_024166365.1. Classification (NCBI taxonomy): domain Eukaryota; kingdom Metazoa; phylum Chordata; class Mammalia; order Proboscidea; family Elephantidae; genus Elephas; species Elephas maximus. The sequence continues at coordinate 44,815,829 of NC_064825.1, forward strand.
GAATGGACACAGGGAACCCCGGGTGTTAATGGGGAGTATGCTGTCACATCGTAGGGATTGCAACTAATGTCACAAAATAATATGTGCATAAACTTTTGTATAAGAAATTACTTTGAGCTGTAAACTTTCACCTAAAGCACAATTAAAAAAAAAAAAAACAGTTGGGTGTCTATATATGAGCAATAAGAAATCTAAAAGGGAAATTAGGGAAACAATTCCATTTACAATAGCACCTAAGAGAATAAAATACCTAGGAATAAATCTAACCAGAGGCATGAAGGATTTACACAATGTATAGAACACTGCTTAAAGACATTAAAGAATACTTAAATAAATGGAAAAATGTTCCATGTTCATGGATTGAAAGACAATATTGTTGAGATGTCGGTACTATACAAAGCGATCTGTAGATTCAACACAATCTTGATCAAAATTTCAACAGCTTTCTTTACAGAAGTAGAAGAACCAGTCCTTAACTTCATATGGAATGGCAAGAGGTCCTGAATAGCTAAAACGATGTTGAGAGAGAAGAACAAAGTAGGAGGTCTCACACTTCCTGATTTTAAAGTATTCTGTACAGCTGTAATCAAAACATCCTAATAATGGTGTAACAGACATATAGACCAATGAAATAGAATTTAGAGTCCAGAAATAAACCCACACATCTATGGTCAACCGATATTTGATAAGGGTGCTAAGTGCATTTGATGGGGAAGGAGGAGTGTCTTTAATAAATGATGCTGATAGAATTGAATTTCCACATGCAGAATAATGAAACGATCCATACCTCACGCCATACACAAAAACAAATTCAAAGTATATTAAAGACCTAAATGTGTAAACTAAAACCCTAAAATTCTTAGAAGAACAAGTACTGGTTACACTCTCAGGTATAGCTTTCAACAATGGATTATCTAATGTAATAACAAAAGCACAAACAGCAAAAGACAAATAAATGAGACCTCATGAAAATTAAAAATGTTTACTCATCAAAAGATTTTACCAAAAAAGTGAAAAGACAAGCTCTGGCTGGAGAATATCTTTGGAAATCATACATCTAAGAAGAATTTAATAACCAATATATATGTATAAAGCTTCAGCAACTTAAAAAGAGAACCCAATCATAAAATGGCTGAAGGACTTGAATAGATATTTCACCAAAGAGGACATTCAAATGGTTACTGAACACATGAAAAGATGCTCAGCATCATTAGCCATCAGAGAGATAAAAATCAAAACCACAGTGAGGTACCATTTCACTCCCACTAGGATAGCTAAGATTTAAAAAGAAATAATAATAAAAAAAGAACAACTATTGGCGAGGCTGTGGGGAAGTTGGAACACTTAGCCATTGTTGGCGGGAATGCAAAATGGTACAACTCTTTTGGAAAACAGTGTGGGGATTCCTCACAAAACTAAAAGTGGAACTAGTATATGGCCCAGCAATTCCGCTTCTAGGTATATACCCAAAAGACTTGAAAGAAGAGACTGAAAAATACACCAGTATTCATTGCAGTGTTAGTCATAATAGAAGGTGGATACGACCTAAATGCCCATCATCAGATGAATGGACAAACTAAATGTGATATACACGTACAATGGAATACTACTCAGCCAGTAGGAGAAATGAAGTCTTGATACAGAATGGATGGAGCTTGAAGACATTATGTTGAGCGAAATAAGCCAATCACAGAAGGACAAATATTGTATGATCTCACTTGTTTAAAGAGACAAGCAAAGGCAAGTGTATACAGACTAAAGTTTATTAGTGGTTACCAGGGATGGGAGGGAGGGGGAAAAGGGGGGTACACGATGCTGGGAAAATCACATTGATTAAGGGTAGAGTTGTACAGCTGATTATGATGATGGCTGTCACTAAGTTGTACGCCTGTAGAAGTAGCTACTGAGGCTGCTTATGTACAACCAAATACCTCATGGCATTTGATTTTTTGATTTGGAGGTTTAGGGTCATGGTTCCTTGAGACATCCCAATTAATAGGCCTAATAATGTGTTTAGTGGTTCTGTTCTACCTCTTAGTTTTTTGGGAATGCCTGGGGTGTTAAAAGCTTGCAAGTAGCCATCTAAGGCACAACAACTGGTCTCTATTCACCTGGAGCAACACAGGAAGAAGGAATAGCGGGAACAGGAGGAGGATATGGAATGTGTGGCTAATCGCCTCCATGAACAACTGCCTTCTTTTGCCATGAGGCCAGAATAACTGATAGTGCTCAGCTGTCATTACTGAATATTTTCTTAAAAGATTCCATAGGAGAATCCTGATCAAAAGGGGGAAAACACAGAACAGAATTTCAAATTCTCATGGACTCTAGACTTTCTGGAGCCATGGAGGGTGGATGAACCCCTGAATCTATATCCCTGAGATAATCTCTAAAGCTTAAACCAAAAGTATCCCCCAAAGCCATCTAAAGAACAATAGTTTAGCTTAACTAGTAAAGCTAGTTTGTCATACTGTGGGGGCTTGCGTGGTGGTGTGATGCTGAAAGCTATGCCACTGGTATTCAGGTACCAACAGGGCCACCCATGGAGGACAGGTTTCAGCTGAGCTTCCAGACTAAGACAGACTAGGAAGAAGGATCCGGCAGTCTATTTCTGGAAAGCATTAGCCAGTAAACACCTTATGAATAGCAGCAAAACACTGTCTGACATAGTGCTGAAAGTTGAGCACCTCAGGTTGGAAGGCACTCAAAAGACGACTGGGGAAGAGCTGCCTCCTCATAGTAGAGTCGACCTTAATGAAGTGGATGGAGTGAAGCTTTGGGGAACTTCATTTCCTGATGTAGCATGATTCAAAATAAGAAGAAACAGCTGCAAACATTCATTAATAATCAGAACCTGGAACATATGAAGTATGAACCTAGGAAAATTGGAAATCGTAAAAAATAAAATGTGTAAACATCGATATCCTAGGCATTAGTGAGCTGAAATGGACTGGTATTGGCCATTTTGAGTTGGACAGTCATATAGTCTACTATGCTGGGAATGACAATTTGAAGAGGAATGGTGTTGCATTGATCATCAAAAGGTTTCAAGATCTGTCCTGAAGTACAACCTTTTCCGTGATAGGATAATATCCATATGCCTACAAGGAGGACCAGTTAATAAGACTATTATTCAAATTTACACACCAACCACTAGGGCCAAAGATGAAGAAATAGAAGATTTTCATCAGCTGCTTCAGTCTGAAATTGTTCGAACATGCAATCAAGATGCACTGATAATTACTGGAAACTGGAATGTGAAAGTTGGAAAGGAAGAAGGATCAGTGGTTGGAAAATATGGCCTTGGTGACAGAAACAATGCCAGAGATCGAATGATAGAATTTTGGAAGACCAACAACTTCTTCATTGTGAATACCTTCTTTCACCAACATAAACGGTGACTATATTTTTTTATACACATGGACCTCGCCAGATGGAACATACAGAAATCAAATTGAGTACATCTGTGGAAAGAGGTGATGGAAAAGCTCAATATCATCAGTCAGAAAAAGGCCAGGGACCGACTGTGGAGCGGACCATCAATTGCTGATATGCAAGTTCAAGCTGAAACTGAAGAAAATCAGAGCAAGTCCACAAGAGCCAAAATATGACCTTGAGTATATCCCACCTGAATTTAGAGACCATCTGAAGAATAGATTTGATGCATTGAACACTAGTGACCGAAGAACAGACGAGTCATGGAATGACATCAAGGACATCATACATGAAAGCAAGAGGTCATTGAAAAGACAGGAAAGAAAGAAAAGACCAGGATGGATATCAGAGGAGACTCTGAAACTTGCTCTTGTACGTCGAGCAGCTAAAGCAAAAGGAAGAATTGATGAAGTAAAAGAACTGAACAGAAGATTTCAAAGGACGTCTTGAAAAGAGAAAGTAAAGTATTCCAATGACATGTCCAAAGAGTTGGAGATGGAAAACCAAAAGGGAAAAACACGCTCAGTGTTTCTCAAGCTGAAAGAACTGAAGAAAAATTTCAAGCCTCGAGTTGCAACAGGGAAGGACTTTATGGGGAAAATATTCAATGACATAGGAAGCATCAAAACAAGATGGGAGGAATACAGAGTCATTATACCAAAAAGAATTAGTGTTCAACCATTTCAAGAGGTGGCATATGATCAGGACCCAATGGTACTGAAGGAAGAAGTCCAAGCTGCTCTAAAGGTCTTGGTGAAAAACAAGGCTCCAGGAATTGATGGAATATCAATTGAGATGTTTCAACAAACAAATGCAGCACTGGAGGTGCTCACTCATCTATGCCAAGAAATATGGAAGACAGTTTCCTGGCCAACTGACTGCAAGAGATCCATATTTATGCCTATTCCCAAGAAAGTGAGCCAACTGAATGTGGAAATTATGGAAGAATATCATTAATATCACACACAAGCAAAATTTTACTGAAGATCATTCAAAAACGGCTGCAGCAGTATATCGACAGGGAACTGCCAGAAAATCAGGCCGGTTTCAGAGGAGGACTTGGAACCATGACTATCATTGTTGATGTCAAATGGATCCTGGCTGAAAGCAGGGAATATCAGATGGATGTTTACCTGTGTTCTATTGAGTACGCAAAGGCATTCGACTGTGTGGATCATAACAACCTATGGCTAATGTTGCAAAGAATGGGAATTCCAGAACACTTAATTGTGCTCATGAGGAGCCTTTACATAGATCAAGAGGCAGTTAGTTCGGACAGAACAAAGTGATATTGATTGGTTTAATGTCAGGAAAGGTGTGGGTCAGGGTTGCATTCTTTCACCACACCTATTCAATCTGTATATTGAGCGAATAATCCGAGAAGCTGGACTGTGTGAAGAAGAATGGTGCATCAGTATTGGAGGAAGACTCATTAACAACCTGCGTTATGCAGATGACGCAACCTTTCTTGCTGAAAGTGAAGAGGACTGAAGCACTTAGTAATGAAGATCAAAGACTACAACCTTCAGTATGAATTGTACGTCAACATAAAGAAAACAAAAATCCTCACAGCTGGACCAACGAACAACATCGTGATGAATGGAGAAAAGATTGAAGCTGTCAAGGATTTCATTTTACTTGGATCCACAATCAACAGCCATGGAAGCAGCAGTCAAGAAATCAAAGGATGCATTGCATTGGGTAAATTTGCTGCAAGGGACCTTTTTAAAGAGTTGAAGAGCAAAGATGTCTACCTTGAAGACTAAGGTGCGCCTGACCCAAGCCATCCTATTTTCAACCGCATCATGTGCATGTGAAAGGTGGACTATGAATAAGGAAGATGGAAGAATTGATGCCTTTGAATTGTGGTGTTGGCGAAGAATATTGAATATACCATGGACTGCCAAAAGAACGAAGAAATCCGTCTTAGAAGAAGTACAACCAGAATGGTTCTTAGAAGCAAGGATGGCGAGACTGTGTCTTACATACTTTGGACGTGTTGTCAGGAGGGATCAGTCCCTGGAGAAGGATATCATGCTTGGCAGAGTACAGGGTCAGCAGAAAAGAGGAAGACCCTCAATGAGGTGGATTGACACAGTGGCTGCAACAATGAGCTGAAGCATAACAAGGATTGTAAGGATGGCTCAGGATGGGGCAATGTTTTGTTGTGTTGTGCATAGGGTTGCTATGAGTTGGAACCAACTCGATGGCGCCTACCAGCAACAACAAAGTAAAGAATGTCTGTCTTGAGCATTATGCTCTTTTAAGAAGAATATAGGATCAGATTGATAACAGCAACTCGAAAGATAGGAAACTTAGGGGGTAATAGGCTTACGTTAATGAGGGAGGAACAACTTAGAAAATGAGGTTAAGAATGGTTGTACAACTCCGAGAGTGTATTCAGCGTCACTAAATTGTACATGTGGAAACTGTGGAATTGGTGTATGTTTTTCTGTGTATGTTCTCAACAATGACAAAATTAACATTTAGAAAAAAAGTATAATTTCACCACTGACTAGCTCCAGTAACCCTTGCGATAACCCCATAATCGTACTTTAGACAGGACAAGAATTAGTCTATCCATTTATAACAAATTAACAACAGTGCCCCAAAGAGGTCAAATTTACTTATTCATGTGATACAGAGAATAAGAGACTGTTAGAACTCTTAACTCAGATTGCAACATAAGCTTATCCTTTCTGGAAGGATTTGGCCAGCTTGTGGCATGGGTGCTTTGTGACATGTTTTTCAGTGGTAGGGTGGGTACCTTCAAGACCCAGTTTGAACATGTCTTCCATCCTGGCTTTGGGCTCACTATTGTGGGTTCTAGTTCTGACCCTGACATTTCTTGGCTGTGTGATGTTTATCCACTTGCTTTATCGCACTGAGTCTTAGTTCTTTTTTCTACAAAATGAGATTAGAAATACTTAACTCATATGGCTATTCTGAGAAACAAACTGAATAAAGTAAAAGTAGCTTGTGAGGTCCTTAGCATTATAATGGCACAAAATAGCTACTAAAAAAAAATTATTCCTCAATCCTGACATCTCTCTTCCCCCCACCAGTAGACAGATAAATGACTAAATAAACTGATGAATGAATACCTCAATGAATGAATCACCAAACAAACATTTGGTAGGTAGAGAGGTGGATAATTTCAACAGGTGATTATAGAGAGCCAGCTGCATTCAAGGAACTATGCCAGATATTGGCAATACAGAGATATGTAAGAGAAGTTACCTTTTTTTCCTAAAGAAGAAACAGTGTAGCAGCAGATAGAAACATAAACATGTAAGTACAGTTCAGTGTAATAAATGCTGTAAATAGGCACAGACAAGATTCTTGTTGGAAGGAGGGTGAGAATAAGAGAGTGGCCAATCCAGCCTGGGGAGAGTAATGGTATTGACCTTTGACAAGTAGATACAGAAATTGCTTATTATGAAATTGCATGGATAAATGGAGCTAAATTAGCTTCCTTTCTTTTTCTTCCCAGAGAGAGCAATTATTTTTCCCATTTATGATTATTTCATTTGGCCTCTCTGTGATTTCACTGTTCGTGTGGGTGGAAACCTCAAATGAATACTTTGTTTTTGACTGGTGAGTTTCACTTTTTGCATTTTCATTTGTGTAAGGGCTCTTTGGTCTGATAGCCATCTGGATTATGCACCAGGTTGCAAAGATGTGGTGGCATAAGAGGGCAGGGTGGACAAAACTGGACATTCCACAGATTATGGGTTAGAGGCCTGACTCTGGGTGGGAGTGAGGATGCTTAGCACCTTAACCTACTATACACCACTTCCAGCTGTGCTCAGTATCGTACTTAGACAAAATCTGTCATCTAGCTCAATGGGAAGCTTTGTCTTTGTTTCCAGTGCCCCCAGTCCTGCTACTCAGATAGTGACTCCCTGCTGTCTTACCCCTCAGTCTTTTTGTCTGGGTTACTGATATCTACAGCAGTTGGTCTTCATGATCTCTGTCTCTGAACCCTGGTGTCTCTGCATCACCTACAACCCCTGCCTCCTCCTGCCCTTAGGAGTTATCCTAGGAAGACTCTGAACATAGAGATGGCTGTCCCTTCTCAGCACCCTTTCATGGCTAAACTTCTACTCCTGGACTACTCTCAACACTTCCAGTTTTTCTGACCCAGTGCCTTCCAACTTTGCTGTAAAATATTACCCATTATCTGGTATTTTAGGGGAGGAGAGGCATGTTGGGATATGAGGCATTTTTTTTTTCCAGTGGAATACATTTTATTTTTCTCTTTATAGCAGTAAAATATGTTTTGTGATTTTAACATGATTTGTTAAATATGAAGAAAAATTAGAAAATATAAAATCTTCTTAGTCTCATTCTCAGGTATCACTTGTTGGTATATTTCATAGCCTTTTTTTTTTTTCCTTTGCTTATTTTTACTGAATCGACTTGATGGCACTGGGTTTGGTTTTTATGCTTATATGTGTATATAAACCAAAAGCGCAGTGCCACAGAGTCGATTCCGACTCACAGCGACCCTATAGGCCAGGGTAGAACTGCACCATAGAGTTTCCAAGGAGCGCCTGGAGGATTCGAACTGCCCACTCTTTGGTTAGCAGCCATAACACTTAACCACTGTGCCACCAGGGTTTCCAGATGTGTGTATAGATACATTTTTTTCTGTTTTCACTTAAAATAATTACAGACATTTTAACAAATTATTAAAACTCTGAACGTCTTTTAGTTTCAAGATATTTCATCACATGAAGATGATATAGTATACTTATCCATTTTTTAGTGTTAGGCATTATGATTGTAGTTTTATAAAATAACAGTACAGATAAATCTTTGTATTCTGACTAATGTTCTTAGGATAGATTATACAAGTGGAGTTATTGAGGCAAGAAGAACAAACACTCTTAAAAATTCTTTATACCTATTACCAAAGTACTTTCTCAAAAGGTTTATGTGAAAGTTTGTGTTTTAACCTACCACTAAAAAAAAAAACCACTGCCAGCATTAAATATTCTAATTTTGAATAAGTTTTGTTAATTTGCTAGATGGAATTGTTTTTTTACCTTGTTTTAATTCGAATCATTGATTTTCGACATTAGTTTATTTAAATAATTTCTCTTTAGTTTTCCCTTGTCCATTTATCTTTTGGGGCCTTCGATAAGTTTTCTCATCAGTTTATATGCAGTATTTATTTATGAACCACTTATGAATTATTCTGCAGCACTTGAAATACAAGAAATGTTTCATTCTTTATTTACAAATTTTTTAAAATATGGCTCAGAGATCCGTAGATGTCAAGGTTTGTGCAAAGTCTAATACACCCTCTCCTTCCTTATCAATCTGGTTGGGCTCCAAAGACCAGGTCATTATGAAAAATCAATATTTTGTGAAAATGGAGGGTGACCATATCAGATAGCAAAATGGAGGATGACTACATAATTATATGACTGCCAAATCACATCGTTATGTAACTGCCAAATTACATCATTATAGAACTACCAAACAACTGAGAATCATGGCCCAGTTAGGTTGACACAACCTTAACCATCAAGGCCAATGTTAGTCTCACCTTGCATCTCAGCATTCATTACTGCCAGACACACGGTGTTAATGTGCAAAATTTTTGGTTAGTAGATTTTTTACTACCATTGTAAATGCAAAATGTCAGATAACAAGATAGTCGATAAGTGAGAAGGTGTATTTAAATTTACCCGGCTCCCTCCCCATCCCCTTGTGTTATATCAAAGTCTGGAGGTTTACTGCAGTACAGCCAAAATAGTATGGTGGTTGTGAGGGGAACCTCGGATCATCAGTTTACACTGACCACCTTGGCCGTTATTACTTCTGTTATGCAATGCCTCAGTCAAGTACTGGTTCCTGACCACTTTTTGGAATTGCTCTTCCAGGTATGTTACCAACATGACTCTCACAACAGTCTTTTGTATTAAGCATAAGATTGGCTCCGGAATCCTCACCATTGCTCCCAAGACTGAGATGCTTAATGATCAGCCTCCATAAGCTCCCATGCAGCAGTCCCCCACTCATGGTCGTGTGCCTCCAGGGTACAATGTGGAAGTTGGGCACAAGTCTGAGTAGTAGTGCAATCTTGAACAGCTCCCTTTTTTCAATCCTAATGGAAAGTAACTCTCTGTGTCTTTAGGGTAGGGATAATCCCTGATTTTCTTCAAAGCCCCAACTTCTATTCCTTGCCCCTCTTTGACAGATAATTCAGATTAATTGTATATTGTTTGCTGATAGTTTAAGGTGCATATTTTCATGTTAAGAAAATGTTCTGTGATTCCCAGTTTTCTAAAAAAAATTTATCAGATGAGCTTGTGAAGTTTTATCTATGCTTTTGGGGCATCTATAGGGAAGATCATATGGTTTAACTTATTTACGTGTTGACATGTAAAATATGTTTATTATAAAATATGTAAGATTGCATAGATTATAAAAAATACAGTTTTGAAGTAATTACAAAGTAAACACCAGTATAACCACCTACTAACTCAAGAGATAGAATATTGCCAGTTTCAGCAGTCCACCTATATCGAGTCCTGATCACAACCCTCTCCTTCATCTCGAGGTAACCACTATCCTAGCTAAAAATTTCTTTATAGTTTTATCATGTGTGAATATATCTCTTAATATGTAACCTAATTTTGCTTGTTTCTGCAATTTTTATCACTAATATCTTAGTGTAGTCATTGCTTTTTGTTTCACTTAGCATTGTTTGCTAGGTTCATCCAAACTTTGTATGTCAACGTGATTCATTCATTTTCTTTGCTGTTTGATATTTCATTGTATAAATATACTGTAGGATAAGTTAACCATTCAACTAATGATAGACACTGTTTTTTTTTTCCAGTTTTGACTGATTATGAAAACTGCTATCATGAACATTCTTGTACATATACCCTGAACCACATGTGCACAAATCTTTCTAGGATATATCCCAAATGAATTGTTAGCTCAAGTTTATGCATACCTTAAGGTTTACTATAAAATGATGCCAAATTCTTTTTTAAAAGTGATTGTATTGATTTACACTTCCACTAGCAGTGTATGAGCGTTTTTGTTGTGCCACTTCTTCACCAATACTTGATATTTTAAATTTTTGTCAGTTTGGTGGGTATGTAGTTGTATCTTATTGTGGTTTAAATTTGCATTTCTCTGATTATAAATGAGTTGACACTTTTTATAAGTGAATTGGCCATTTTGATTTGGTGTTTCATGAAGTGATGTTTCAAGTATTTTGCCCATTTTTTGGGGGGGTTATGTATCTTTTGATATGTGGGAGTTCTTTATTTATTATAAATACAAGCACTTTATCAGTTATTTGCATAACACTTATAGTCTTCCGCTCTATATCTTGCCTTTGTACTCTCTTTATAAAATCTTTTAATAAAGGAAATTTCTTCCAGGGTGACAAATTTATCAGTCTTTTCCTTTATGATTAGTGGTTTCTTGTGTCTTGTTTAAGAGGTCCTTCCCTAATCTAAAGTCATGAAGGTACAGGTAGTCCCTGACTAACAACATATGCATTCGAGTTACAATGAACCGCACTTACTACTGTCCTGTTTTTGTTTTTCTACATCTTATTGTTAGTAATATGTACTATATACAGTGTTGCAGCCCATAATTGGCTGATGTTATTCTTTGATGTTCAGTTGTAGATGTTCAAAGATTGGATTTATAAAGATACTGATAATAAAAGGCAATAAGAATGAAAATTTAAAACAAAAAGGGTATTCGACTTCCATCACGACGGACTCGTGGAGTCGTCGAAAGGAAACCCTGTTGTAGATCAGGGACTACTTTTACTCAACTCTATCATCTTCTAAAAGTTATATAGTTTTGCCCTTTACATTTAAACCTTTAATCCACTTGAAATTAATTTTTGTTATACTGTGATGTAAGAAACTATTTTTTTTTTTCTCAATTGTCCCAGCATCATTTATTAAGAACTATGTCCTTTCTCTGCTGCTGGGCAGTGCCAAACCTGTCGTGTATCAAGTGTACATACAGGTGTGGGTTTGTATTTGGGCAGTGTGTTATGTTCCATTGGCCCGTTGGTCTTTCTCTGCACCAATTCCACACTGTCTAGTTATCAGTCTTGGTATCTGGTAGAGCAGGTCCTCACCCAGTGTTCTTCTCTAAGATGTCTTCATGATCTTTCATCCCTTTTTCTTCCATACAAATTTTAGAATCTATTTTTCATGGTCCATAAAAAGTATGTTGGGATTTTGATTGGTATTATTGTAAATTAATTTGGGAAGAAATGACATCTTTACAATATTGAGTTTGCTAGTCCTTGTATTTGATACTATCTCTTCCTTAAGTTGGGTCCTTGAAAATATTTCTTAGTAAAATGTATTGATTTTTCCCTTTAGAGATCTTACATATATTTTGTTAGATTTTTTCCTAGGTACCTGATATTGTATGCTATTGTATTTTCTTAACTGATATTTAAGAATATGATTGATTTTTATATATTGATTTTATTATCAGCAATTTTGCTTTTTTCTTAGTCTTATAATTTATTTGTAGGCCACTTTTGAATTTTTACTTACCGTCATATCAGGTGTAAGTAATAACTATTGTGTCTTCTTTTTGAGTCCTTATATTTTATATCTCTTTCTTGCCAATTGAGCTGGTTAGACCTTCCAATTCAATTTTATGTAGAAGTGATGATAGTGATCAGCCTTTTCTTGTTCTTGATCTCAAAGGAAAAATCTGCAACATTTTCCCATTAAGTCTGTTTGCTGGAGATTATTTTGTATATAATCTTCATCAGGTTAAGGAATCTCCCTTAAATTCCTAGACTACTTAGTTTTTTTTTTCCCCATGAGTGTATGTTTGGTTTTATCGAATACTTTTTGCATCTGTTAACAGTATTGTATGATTATCTTATGGAAAATGATTTGATTTTCTAATATAAAATCAATTTTGCATTCTTTGGATAAACACAATTTGGTCATGGTGTTTTATTTGTCTCTATGGTTGGATTTTGTTTTCTCATATTTAATTTATGACTTTTGTATCTTTGTTTATGAGTAAGGTTGGCCTGCAGTGGACTTTGTTCAGATTCACATTCATAGTGATGGGCACAATAGGGTCTAACCTTGCATGAGGTTCAATAGAGATCAGGAAACACAGCATGTCAGCATGATAGCATCAGACATTTTTATGGGAGCCAGTACAGCATTCTGGGTACAGCTTCTTAGTGCCCACAAAGGTCACACTAAATTTTAAGTGATAAGGCCCCATATAGGCAAGATTTCTAAGAGACACTGCACAAAGAAGCCAAGACCTGAGTTTTGCAAGGCCCTCATGTTCAATGCATGCGTGTTCTCAGTCCTTCTAGTCCAGACACAGGTACCACTCGGAGGTCACTTTCACACTAAACTACATTAGTATTTCATGAGCCGATTTGGTATGTTTTTAAGAACAGTGCTGGGAAAAGGTAAAACTGATGTTATCTTCCCATGAAGAAAGGGTTTAAGCCTGCGGTTAACCGTTTCTCCCAGGCCCATAGTTTTCCTGTCTTGTGCAGTCCTTTTCAGGTTTTGGTACTGAAGTTAAGTAAGCCTCATTAAATGAGTTGCTTGGTAAACCCTCTCTTGCTATTTTTTTTTTTTTTCGACGTTTGTATAAAGTTGGAATTATTTTTTCCTTGAATGTTTGGTAGAACTTATCTGTGAATTATCTTGACTACTGTTTTAATTTTTAAAACGCTTATATAGGACATATTTCTAGGAATGTTTCTGTTTTATGCAATTTTCAAGTTTATTAGCACAAAGTTGTTCATAATAACTAACCTCTTACTATCCTTTTAATTTTTTTATTTTAAAATATAACAAAGCTACAATAACCATAAAATCATTAAATTACTGTAAGGCACACCGCCTGTGTAATCACTGCTCGTTCATGAAATGAACCTCACCAGCTACCATGGCAGCCCTCCACATGCCCTGTCTCAATCACAGTCCCCTCTGCCCCCCTAAAAGTAATCTTTGCTTGACTTTATGATAATTACTTCCTTGCTTTTCTTCATAATTTCGTCAAGTGTGCATCTCTCAGTACTGTGTCTTGATTTAGCCTTTTTAAAATGTCTTTTAAGTCTCTTTTAATCTAGAGGTTCCCACTTGCCCAGACACAGACTTTTCCCCATGCAGGTTATTTGTTAAAGAAATAAGTTTTTTGTCCTGTAGATTTTCCCATAGTCTGGATTTTACTGACTGCATCCCCTTCGTGTAGTTCTTAAAGCCTGCAGCATCTGTAGTACTATTCCCTGTTTTATTTCTGATGTCTGATGTCAGATATTTGTGTCTTCCCTCCTTTTTCTTGATCACTTTCAACAGAGGTTTGAAATTTTGTAGATTTCTGGGGTTTTTATTATTATTTTTTCAGTATCGTACTTGGATGAAGGTTTGTAGAAGAAACTTGCTTCTCATTTAACAGTTAGTACACATAGTTTTATGATGTTGGTTACCAACCCCATGACAGGTCAACACTCTCCCTTCTCAACCTTGGGTTCCCTATTACCAGCTTTCCTGCCCCCTCCTGCCTTCTAGTCCTTGTCCCTGGGCTGGTGTGCCCCTTAAGTCTCATTTTCTTTTATGGGACTGTCTGATCTTTGGCTGAAGGGTAAACCTCAGGAGTGACTTCATAACTGAGCAAAAAGGGCGTCCGGAGGCCATGCTGTCAGGGTTGTCTAGTCTCTGTCAGGCCAATCAGTCTGGTCTTTTCTTGTGAGTTAGAATTTTGTTCTACATTTTTCTCCAGCTGTGTTGGGGACCCTCTGTCGTGATCCCTGTCAGAGCAGTCAGTGGTGGTAGCCAGGCACCATCTAGTTGTACTGGACTCAGTCTGGTGGAGGCCTTGGTAGCTGTGGTCCGTTAGTCCTTTGGACTAATCTTTCCTTGTGTCTTTAGTTTTCTTCAGTCTCCCTGCCTCCTAAAGGGGTGAGACCAGTGAAGTATCTTAGATAGCCGCTCACAAGCTTTTAAGACCCCAGATGCTACTCACCAAAGTAGAATGTAGGACATTTTCTTTATAAACTGTGTCATGCCAATTGAGCTAGATGTTCCCCGAAACCATGGTCCCCAGAGCCCTCAGCCCAGTTACTCGATCCCTCGGGAAGTTTGGGTGTGTCTGTGGAGCTTCCATGAGCTTGCCTTGTACAAGTTGTGCTGGCTTCCCCAGTACTGGGTACTGTCTTGTAAGGTACTTTTTAACCTTAAAGACTATTTTGTATGATGTTAACATATCCGTACCACTTTGCATCGTTTAACTTTTTCATCCTTTTTCTTTTTATCTTCTATTTTAATACACTTTCTTTTCTAGAGTTTTATGTTTAAGAAAAATTGTGCAGAAAATACGAAGAATTCTAATGCATCCCCCTCCTCCCTGTTCAGTTTCCCCTATTGTTACCATTTTGCTTTAGTGTGGTGTAATTTTTTGTTACACTTGACGAACCAACACTGGTACTTTATTACTAACTGAAGTCCATAGTTTACATTAGCACCTGCTCTTTGTGTTGTACAGTTCTGTGTGTTTTGAAAAATGCATAATATCATGTATTCACCATTAAAATATCATGCAGAATAGTTTCGCTGCCTGTGCTTTATCTATTGAATGCCCTGACCCCAATGCATAGCAACCATTAATCTTTTTACTGTCTTCTCTAGTTTTTCCTTTTCCACAGTGTTATGTAGCTGGAATCATACAGTATGTAGCTTTTTCAGACTGGCTTCTTTTGCTTAACAATATGCACTTAGGGTTCCTCCATGCCTTTTTGTAGCTTGATAGCTGATGTCTCTTTACTGCTGAATAGTATTCCATTGAATGGATGTACCACAGTTTGTTTATCCATTCACCTATTGCAGGACATTGTGGTTGCTTCCAATTTTTGGCAATTATGAATAAAACTGCTATAAACATTCATGTGCAACTTTTTGTGTGGATATAAGTTTTCCCCTTGTTTGGGTAAACATCTAAGAGCACTATCGCAGGATCGTATGGTAAGACTGTATTAAGCTTTGTAAGAAACTTCCAGATTGTCTTCCAAAGTGGTTCTACCATTTTTCATTCCCAGTAGTAGTGAGTGAGAGTTCTTGTTACTCCACATCCTCATTAGCATTTGGGGTTGTCAGTGTTCTGTATTTTAGCCATTCTAAGTGGTGTGTGTAGTGCTTTAATCTGCAATTCCCTGATGAAATATGATGTTGACCATCTTTTCATATGCTTATTTGCCATCTGTGTATCTTCTTTGGTGAGATGTTCACATATTCTGCCCATTTTGTAATTGGGTTGTTTGTGTTTTTGTTGTTGAGTTTTATGGGTTCTTTATATATCTTGGATACAAGTTATTTATCAGCTACATGTTTTGCAACTATTTTCTCCCATTCTGTGCTTGTCTTTTCCTTCCTCTACCAGTATTTTGCGCCAGATGCATTTTTATGAATGTGGATGTCTATTTGTTCTAGCACCATTTATTGAAAAGACTTATTTTCTCCGTGGAATTGTCTTTGCCCCTTTGTTAAAGATCAGATGACTGTAGCTGTGTGGGTCTATTTCTGGGCTCTCTATTATGTTGCATTGATCTATGTGTCTATTCTTTCATCAGTATACACTGTCTTGATCACTGTAGCTTTAAAGTAAGTCATGAAGTTAGTAGTGTCAGTCCTCTGACTTTGTTCTTCTTCAGTATTGTGCTGGCTATTCTTGGTCTTTTGCCTTTTCATGTAAACTTTAGGATCATTTTGTTGATATCTGCAAAATAACTTGCTGTGATTTTTTCTGAGATTGTTTTGAATGTATAGACGTGTTGGGAATAATTGACATCTTTATACTAGTAAGTCTACCTCTTCATGAACATGGAATATCTCTCCATTTTTTAAGATCTCTTTTAATTTCTCTCATCAGGATTTTGTTTTCCTTATATAGATCTTTTATATATGTATACCTAAGTAATATTTTACTGCTAATGTAAATGGCGTTGTGGTTTTTATTTCAAATTTCCGTTGGTCATTGTCTTTTTTCTTTTTAATCTTTCTGTATTTTATGTTTTAGAAGTTTCTTTCGTAGATACCATATGGTTGGATTTTTTAAAAATCCACTCTGGCAATATTTACAGTTTGTTACAAATAAAAGACATTTCTGTACTAATATAATTACTACTATATTTCAGCTTACATCTGTAATCTTCCTAATACTGTTGTCCCATCACCCCTATATTCATTTTTGTCTCTTCTTGCCTTCTTTGGTATTAAGCATTTTGCATTATTTTATTTTCCTCTCTCTTAAGTTGCAGGGTATACCCCATTTTCTACCCTACCCGCTTTATTCTTTTCGTACCCACCAGAAAAATTACAAAGTCTAACATTATAAAAATCTAACATTAATTGGTATTTTCACCCTCTTTCTGGATAATGCAGGGGTGTAGAAACACCTTAGCTCCACTTACTTCCTTTTGTCTAGGCTCTTACCTGGAGGCTTTGGCTGAGAATCTACTTCCAACATCATTCAAGTTGTTGCCAGAATCTATTTCCTTATGATTGTAGAACTGATGCTTCCATTTTCCTTCTGGCTCTCATCTGGTGGTCATTCTCAGCTTCTAGAGGCCAGCTGCATTCCTTGGCTTATGGTCTCTTCCATCTTTAAAACTAGCAATGATGTGTCAAATGCTTTTCATACTTCAGACTTCTCTGATTTACCCTTTTACTACATCTCTCTGACTTTGTTGTTTTAAAGAACTCATGTGATTACATTGGGTTAATCCAGGTAATCTAGGTTGATCTCCCTCTTTTAAGGTCAGCTAATTAGTAACCTTAATTACATCTGCACAGTCTTTTTTCCCTTATAATATGACTAACTACTTGTGACACCAGAGGACAAAGGTCATGGGAACCAGAATTCTGTGCATGTGGCTCTGTGTATATATATATATATATATATATATATATATATATTTCCCTCTTCTCCCATTCCCCTCCCATTGAACGTAGATCTGTTAACAATAGTTAGCCTTGTATATCAATACTTAATTAAGACAAATAAGCATCACTAATAGCATACTTTTTGTGGAGGGTTAGTGTGTTTTTGGTTGTATGAGGGATAATCACATTGTGTTAGAAGTTAAGGATGATTAAAAGAGGTGTCTATGTATACCAAGTTGACTATCGGTGAACTGTGGTGGTGTACTAATTGGGTCAACTTAGTTAAACTGAAACTGATATTTCCCAGAATTCACTTTCCAATATAGGACTGGATTAGTAGAGATCCCAAGAAGAATTGCAATGAAATTTGGAAGGGAGAAGTGAGGCAGCAGTCATTATTTTACACTGTGAAAGGTCAGTGATGGCCCTGAACACTATGGCAGCCTGCATGCAATGTCAGTATCTGGTATCTTACTGAGTTGACGTGGGCCAGCACTTGGGCCTGCAACTCTCCCTGCTTCTGCCAGATCTTCAGCTTCTCCAAGTCCAGAGCCAGATAAGCATGCAGCTCAGTGAAGGGTATCAACTTCTGCAGGTCACTTGCATCACCCATATCAGAAGGAGGTAGTGATATACATACCCATGTTCCTTTTGTTTTCATGGGTTCCTGTTCATTCTTGTGAATTTCAGTTTGCCCTTGCTCTCTCATACTTTATGTTCAGCTTTGTTTCCTAACTGCTGGCCTTTTTGACCTCTAGCAATTGTAGGCCAAACATCAGAGCAGATGTAACAACCTTCTCTAGCAGCTCCCATAATATGTGGTCTGATTCCTACATAAACTCTTATTTTATAACACTCATAGTTGTTCTGCTTCTCTGAGTGATCCCAGACTGATACAGTGTTTTTAATCATGTTGGAAAAGTTCTTAGCCATTAGCTCAACTATCATTTCTACCCCATTCTCTATTTCTTCTACTTCTGAGGCTCCAATTTTATCTATATTAGACCTTTTCTCTTTACCCCATAATCTCTTACCCTTTCACCTGCATTTTTCATTTTTTATCTCTCTCTCTTTCATTCTTGATAGCTTCTTCTGATCAATTCTTCATTTAAAAAATTCTTTTTAGCTCTGTCTTACCTACTATCAAATTCACCCACTGATTTCTTCATTTTTGTTGGTATATTTTTCTTTCTAGAATTTTTAACTTATCCACTTATTAACAGTTCTCACATGAAATTCACAATTTTGTCCCAGTGTAGTGTATGAAGGACAGTTGTTTAGAAGTCCATGTCTGATAACTCCGTTATCTAGTTAGGGTCTTTTTCTGTTGTACATTGTTTGTTTTTACTTTCACTAATGTGGTCTTGTCCTCGTGTGCCTGATTATTTTTGCTTGAATGCGAGACATTGTATGGTCTGGATCTCGGGAGGTTCTTACTAGGGTGGCTGTTTTCCTCTTTTCTTCTTGGTATGTCTTGTAGTCTCTGGCCAAAGAGAATATTCAGTTTTTTTGTTTTTTAATTTTTATTGTGCTTTAAGTGAAAGCTTAGAAATCAAGTTGGACTCTCATATAAAAATTTATAAACACCTTGCTATGTACTCCTAATTGCTCTCCCCCTAATGAGACAGCACACTCCTTCCCTCCACTCTCTTTTTTGTGTCCATTCGGCCAGCTTCTGGCCCCCTCTACCCTCTCATCTCCCCTTCAGACAGAAGATGGCCAACATAGTCTCATGTGCTTACTTGATCCAAGAAGCTCATTCTTCACCAGTATCATTTTCTACCCCATAGTCCAGTCCAATCCCTGTCTGAAGAGTTGGCTTTGGGAGTGGTTCCTGTCTTGGGCTAACAGAAGGCCTAGGGACCATGACCTCTAGGGTTCTTCTTATTTTTAATGTGGTTGTTTTTTCATTGATCTATAGTTTATATATTTAAAGTATAATTTCTCCAGGTTTTGTATGGAGATGAGGAAATTTCAGCATATTATCACTCTGCTATCTTGAAATGAAAAGTTTAAATTCTTTGGCATATGTACCTAGACTAAGTATGACATTATTTCTCTTAGCAGATCCTTAGTAATTTTCCTCTCATAAAGCACTTCAAGAACAGAAATATTTAGGACTGTTTTTAAAGAGCCAAAATCTCTCACACAGAACAGAGCAATTAATATGTTCACTGTAATTACAATTCTATTAAAAATACATGTGCACATGGATAAGGAAACTGCCAAGATTAAGGGGTTGGTATTATGGGAAGAAGTTTTCGTTTTTTCACATTCTAGCATGACTCTATAGACTCGACGGCACTGGGTTTTTTCTGGAGCATGTCTGTATTATTATATTGTGCTATTAAAAAGAATATGATTTTTGAATATATGTTCTAAGGAACTCTTTTTAAAAATAATCTTACCATTTATACAAACCCCACTAATGTACCCAATTGCCTGCAGGACAGTGTTCAAAGTCTTCAACTAAATAACCCCAAAGATCTTCATAAATCTGTTCCCAGACCTCTTATCTTCTTATCTCTCTGGTTCTCCTATGCCTCATTCAGTCCTGTGTTGTCCCATCCTTGGCAGAAACTCCACTGCATTCAGCTGTGTATTAAGGATGAAATACATTTTTGCAGGGCCACTTACTTAACTACAGGAATCTGGTTCTACTGGTCCATTGTTTTGTTGTCTCTTGTTGGGATCCTGACTGCCTACACTTCGTTGTTGTTGGTGAGTAATGCTTCCCATTTTCTCTCACTCTCTTCCTGAGCGGACTCATGAGGTGCTCCTGTCCCTGGTATGGTACCCACTTGGTTCTAGAGCCCCCAAAACCTACAAACTCCCCTTTTTTTAAAAGAGTTTGGTTTCATATCAGCTGCTTGAATTTAGGTACAAGAGGTAGAGGGGAAAAAAGGCTTGTGCTATTAGAGAATGTGCCTTACCAATTTGACCCTTTTAAAGGGTGGCAGCATATCCTCTTTCTATTCCCCCTGTTTCATAGTGTGTCTTATGGTTCACACAGTATTGTAATTTAGATACTTGTAGCTTCCCATCAGTAATACCTTTACACCCTGAACTATTTCATTTCATATTCCATCCCCAGGGAATCAGTCTTTCTGGGCCTTAAAAATTAAATTAGCTAGATTGTTAAATCTCTTCTAATGTGCAAATGCTAATCCCCTAGCCCAAATGAAAAGTAGATTAGAGCAAAAGTCTTTTGGCAATGGTGACCCTGTCTCTTTGCCTGACATAGCAGTGTAGTGTAGTGTGAGAATTTCAAGCCAGGGAAGAGAAAAGGCTGTGGAAATGGGAAGCATATGGGAGGATAACTTCAGGCAGTTGGAGTTTTTTAGTACTCCCGTATACAGAAGGCAGACATCTCTCTCTGAATCTACTGTTCTCTGTCCCTCATGATTTCCTGTTTGACACAGAAAGACCTAACCCCCAAATCAGCCGCCATTTGCATTAAGAAGAAAATTACAAATAGGAGGTAACATTTGACCTGGCTTTGAAGGGTAAGTGGAATGGGGAGAGAGAGCTTTCCAGGTAGAGGAACAGCATGTCAAAGTCCCAGAGGCTAAGAAGTGCAGGTATAGCAAGAAGTGACTATAGTGCCAGACTGTGGAATTTTGAGCTCCAGAACAATGGTTTGAGCAACAACTTGGTGATTTCAAAATTACCTCCTCTTTTCTCTTTTGCAGGTACTTGGATTTTTGTTGGTTTGGGAAGGGAACAAACTATACCTGCACTGGTGCCATAAGGTAGGACATCTGAATCCTCATAGGAGTCCTTAAAACCAGGACTGACTGTGCCTCCCTGGCACTCAGGGTTAGGTACAGAGTCAGTCAGTCCTTCGTTGTTTCCTCTAGAGAGAAGAGATTTACTTACACGATTTTAACTGAAATAATTTCTACTAGATGTAACTGGCTTATTGAAGGAGTTGAACCCAAGACAAATTCAAACTTCATTCTTTCTCACCACTCCCTGTTAAACCCACTCTGTGGCCTTGTTTTTCCCACCCAGAAAAAATCTTAGGCAAGGATCTTAGGAAAGGTCCATTAGTTTTCAATCCCTTTTAGTCACAAAAACCTTTTTTAGCTCAAGAACATTCTTATTTCTGTTGTTGAAAGTTTCGGTTCATTGTAATAACCCAGCCTTCAATTTTATTAATCTTAAAATTTCTTCTCTCCCCTGTTCGGGCCTGATTCAGGCCTGGAAGCCTATACTGCTGAAGAGGGCATAGGGTCCTCTTCCTCTGGTCATCTCAGTTATTCTGTCTGGACCAGATAAATGCACAGTTCCTAGATCTTTTCCTCATGGGTTGTTTCTGTGTCACCTTCTGCTGAAAACCTTGACTTCAACTCTCTTGATGGAGTCAGTGCCTGTCCTTTGTCCTAAAATTTCTCTGTTAAGGTCCTTTTGACCCTCCCTTTTGTGGGATCCCTTTAAGATGACGCCAGCATGATTTCTTTCAAAGGGTCCATATCTGGTTCCCAGAAAACTGGCAACTTTGTCCACTATCTGTAGACATGCAGCTCATTTCCAAAATAAACCTCCTTTTGTTCTGCCACAGGCAGGAGCAGCTCCAGTCCCAGGCTTTTGCTTTTTTATAGACTTTTCCAAGAGTGACTCTAATACTATTCCTTGTATTTCCCCAAATCCAGGAACATGTCAAATTCGCTGAGTGGTCCCCTTAAATCTTCTCTTACTCAAATGAGAAGTATGAACTGGAAGTAGAAATTTAAGAGTTGTCAGAATAAGTGAAAATTGAAGTCATGAGATCCTTAGGGAAAGAATGTAGACAGAAGTGAATAGATCTTAGTGAGATCACTATTTTAGAATGGGGACATTATGATCAATTAGCCACTACCAATTTATCCAGGGCTTTGAACTGGCTCGTTCCCGTTCAAATCCCTGCTGAAAATTTGCGTTTTCACCCCAGATATACTGGGTCAGAATCTACAGTTTAACAAGATCCCCAGGTGATTCTCCTGTATAATAAATTTTGAGAACCACTGCTCTACTAGTGGTTCTCAGAATTGATCCCTAACCAGCAGTATTAGCGTTGTCTGAGAACTTATTAAAAATGCAGATTCTCAGCAGGGGTCCGAACCAAAATGAACCAGTTGAAGGCCTGAATTTATTCCAGTTAAACTATTCTTATTACCATTCCAGCTTGTACCTCTTATAGAAACCATGCTCACCTTCTCCTGGCAGTTCTGCTGCTTGGCTTTGACTACAGCTGGATCTCATCATCCCCTTGGAAATCAGGGAGCCCAGCATCTCTCACCTTTATTCAGTTTTTTTAGAGGAGAGCCATAACAGTGCTTTTTAAGCATAGTGGCACTTTCATGGAGTCCTGGTGGCATGCTGGTTGAGAGCCCAGCTGTTAAACAAAAGGTCAGCAATTCAAATCCACCAGCAGCTCCTTGGAAGCCCTATGGGGCAGTTCTACTCTGTCCTATAGGGCACTATGAGTCAGAATTGAGTAGACGGCCATGGTGTATTTTTCAGTGTCTTCTGAGACCTCCCAGAGACCATGATGGGGGTAGGTGAGCTGATCACAGGTGATAGCGTTCCAACATCTTTTTCTCCCTAAATCTTTGGATTTTTTCTTCCATACCAAGACATTGCTATCATCCCAATTTCATTAGGCATAGGCCACTATAGAACCAAGATTGAAGACAATTAGAATGACCCAAAGCTGCTTAACACTTGGATCCTGATATATTGAATCCAGAATCTCTGGCAAATGGAACTTTATCAATAAATTTAGCCTGATCTAAACTTATGTTCTTTTCTCCTGGTCTAGCATCCTACATATATGCTACAGGATTTTTGCCAATGTAAATGAGCAAAATCTTGCTATTCTTTTGTAAGCCTTAATCTCCTGAGGCATTCTGGGAGCTAATTGCAGTTTTAAGTCTGACAGCAATGAGAGATGATGGAGGGGGGTTATGAGAACAGTTGGCATCCCCTTGGAAGGTAACTACCTCAGTTGGGCCTTCAAGGAAGGAAGGACCAGGCTTACTAGACTTGGGGGGAGAGACTGCTTCTATTGGCAAGACAGATTCTGTAGCACTTGGAATTTCAGTCTTAATGTACTCATGATAAACCCAACAAGGAAAAGGTTAGTGACAGGCATATAGCTTAGTTCCCTTCTACCTAGAGATGTCCAGGGTAGAATGAATGACCTAAATCAAAACTCCCTGTAAACCTGCTAATAACCAAATATCCTGGTAAACACACTAAAGGTATTTGTTAGCCAAAATGTAATGTATAGTCCATATCTATGAAATTTTTTTGGAGGGTATACCTGGTATAACTAGGTTGCTTATTGCAAATCTAAATAAACCTGGAATTTATAGATTTATGGGGTAGGGGACGTGGCTGGGTGGAGTTATATCATTAATGGTATATGAAATAGGGATGTTCTATAGCCATTGTGGCCCCTTCTGTGAGGCAGTGTTTCTGCATATGTTGCTCGGAACACACCTTACATTTCTAGTCCCAAACCAGAATGTATCCTAATGCAGGAGAGGAAAGAACTTTCTTGACAGGATCAGATTTCTCCAAGGGGAAATGCTTCACCTATACCTTATGATTGTGTGTATCCTTTAAATCATTCACAAACTTTGGCGTTGGGTAAGATCTGTGATTTATGAGTCTGATTTGGCAGCTTTTTTCATCTATTCAACAAATATTTATTCGATGCTTACTATGTGTCGGACAGTCTGCAAGACTCTGAGGATGTAGTAATAATAGAAATGCTATCCCTGACTTCATGAACCTTACAGTCTTCTGGAGAAAACATACATTAAAGAGGTACTTACAAAATACTATTTTCTTATGTTGAGTGGTATATAGAAGTGAATATTTGTTATGGCCATTGTTGAGAATGAAATAGGGACGCCAATTCAGGCTGAGGGTCCGGTTGAGGCTGGAAATGGTAAATTAGAAATGTCATCACACCACATGGTTGTGTAATATTTTCTAGCCACGCCACACAACGGACTTAGGAGTAGAGAAGGTGAATGATTGGATCCATCCAATATTGAGAGTTTGTAGGAAGGTTAAATTAAAAGAATGAGGAATGAGGACTCTGATGTTGTTGGGAACACACATACAATCCCCAAGGTCAGTTCTGGTTCCACCTTAGTGCCTGGAAGTCAAGAAATTCTTTCTGTTTCCTGAGATCCTTTCTGTTTTCCCAGATCCTGATTCTGCTAGTGACTGCACTATCCATCACTTCGTTGTGGGTTTTATGCAAATTTTGGAGAGACAAGTGGCTGATACTTGGGCTATCTCTGAAGGTAAGCATCATCCAGCAGTTCTAGCACTGTCTGTCCAGGTGTATCCAGCCTGACTTCTGGCTTTCTCCCAGGTCTTTGCTCCCTACTGGCACCTGGTCTGCATAACTTTGATGATTATCCTTTCATGGCCTGTGTCCTCCTACTTGGTCCAGTTGGAAGGAGAAGGTATGTCATTTTCACAGACCCTTGCCTGACCCGTTCAGCTCTGGCTTTAGCTTATATACTGCACACGGTGAAACAGAGCCTTGGTAGCTAGCCAACCCTATGGCTCTTTGAAAGTAGTTTAGCTCAGTACTAAGGCATGTTCCTGTGGTCTCACTCCCTGCCGTAAATGGCCTGTGTCATAGTATTTATTTCCCTGACCAAATAGGTCTTCTAAAGAGGGATTCTCCTTCTAGAAAAATAAGACTTTTTTCTATGTCGTTACACATTGACTGTCCGGGGATGGGGAGGGGGCAGTGGGACCATTTTAATTTTATTTGACCAGAGTGCTGATAGAGTCACAGTTCTTTCAGTTTGGTTTATAAAATATTACTAGTTTTAATGAATTTTTATGAGACCCATAGGTCCCTGGTTACTTCCCAGAAACTCAAAGCAGGCCCCTGTGAGTCCCTGTCACACCTGGGGACTCACAGCAGGAGAGAAGATTTTTGGTTCTGTCACTGGTTTTCTCTCAATCTTTGCCTTGAAATAATGGAAACAAAAGAGAATCAGCTGTACACTTAATTGTTTTGAGAATAGAGTTATCTCTTACTACCCCTACTGAGGAACCAATAGAATCTCTCTGTAAGCCTCCCTGTTTACCATTGGTTTAGTATAGGGTATTTGTTTCCTGATTTATAGAAGGATACAGGCAAGAGAAAGACTGAATTGATAGTGATGCCATTGTACATATGTATGTTTGTATGTATGTCTGTGGAGGATCAATTTTAGAAAATATTTCTGGGGCAAGAACTTAAAGGTGACAATAATGAATGCTTTTTTTTACTTCCTAAATTTTAGCTAGATACAGAAGATGCATGATGCCATGTTATGAGAGAGAAAAAAACCAGAGATGTCATATACTCACAAGGTTGAAAGGTTAGAGCTGGAGACCTAGTTTTGAAAGTCAATGAAGCATAGGTGGTAACTTAAAATGTCTTCAGAAGTCTAAAAGATGAAGTGTTGGGGAATGACCAGTAATAATGGGCTGTGGACAGGGTGCATATGTGTGCAAGGACAGAGAGAAAAAAACATGTAATATTTATTGAGTATCTGTTTTGAGTCAAAAAAGTCATAACAACTCTATGAGGTAGATGTTAGTAGTGGAATAGCCCCATTTTATAGAAGAAAATGAAGACCCAGAGAGGTTATGCAAAAATTAGAAAGTGGCAGAGCCTGGCTTTGAACCCAGGTTACTGTCAGCTCGTACCCTTCCATTATACCACACTGCCTTCAAATATAGGGACATGTTAGGTTGATCTTTACAGGCTTTAGGGCTTTCTCGAAATCAGCCAATCTCCTCCTCCTGAGAAGCTAATCCTTGACATTCCTTCTGCTTCGTTCCCTTTGTACCCCTGCACAATTCATTCCCCTGTCAGTTTCTAGTTCCAGTAATGCTGCCTTAACATAATGCCGTATTTTTGACAGTCTTGTACTTTCACATGCAAATCACTGAAAGTAGGTAGGGATGTGACAGAAGTAGAGTAAATTAGCCAATCCACAGAGTCAGTGAAACCGATGGGCTGGGTATTTACTCAGACTGCTGCTTTGGGATAGTCAGTTGCTTGGGATGGGTCTTCATCTCCCTTTTCTTCTTTTCTCTCTTCCCCTTTCTTCCAACTTTTTCAGCTCTACAAATAGTTGTTGGACTGCCTTTTGTTATTGTCCTTTTGTTTCTCTACATGATGCCACTGGGGATTCATTCTCCCTGCATCCAAGATAAAGAGAAGTTAGGCCCCAAGCCAACCCTCTTTGGACATAGAGGTGCCCCCATGGTAGGTCTGACCATGGTGAACAGGGGTGAGTACAGGCGTTCATGGGGTGTATGCGTGAGAGAAAGCGACCTCAAAACCATAGGAGCCCCTGAAGAGGAAATGGGTTGGCTTGAGATGATAAGAATAAGGAATTAATTGTTGAAGTTGGACTCAAACCCAGATCACCGGACTCCCAGTCTATTTCTCTTGACTGTCATTTATCTTTTCTTTCATAGTCTGGGCCTGAGAACACCATGATGTCTTTTGAGAAAGCTATTGAGCACGGAGCCTATGGGCTAGAGTCTGACGTACATATAAGGTAAGAAAGCAGGATCAGGGATGGAGGTGGAAGCAGGAGAAGATAAGGCCAATTCTATGGAAGAGGACCAGTCTGACCCAAGGAGTAGAGGGGGAAGCCCTGCAGAG
Source organism: Elephas maximus indicus (assembly GCF_024166365.1). Classification (NCBI taxonomy): domain Eukaryota; kingdom Metazoa; phylum Chordata; class Mammalia; order Proboscidea; family Elephantidae; genus Elephas; species Elephas maximus. The sequence continues at coordinate 44,842,880 of NC_064825.1, forward strand.
TTTCTCCTGTACTCATGGTGCATATGCAGATACCACACATATGAACCATATCCCCCTTAACAAACCATCTGTACCCCTACATTCTCAATCTAGGCAAAAATGGAATAAAAGGCAAACATCCCTCTACACACAGCACAAATCGTACACACACTCTGCATTTCCCACGCATAATTCAAATTTATCTCCATGGCAAACCGTGTACTATATACCAACACTCAACAATTTATTTAACTAACATTCACTGGGCATCTACTATATTGCAAGCTTTCTTCAGAGTGCTGAGGAAATGCAAATGAGTAAGACATAGTCCTATCTAAGAGATGTTCCCAAACCAGTGAGGGAAACGTGGCATATTTACAAATAACCACAGTATAAGACCATTTGCAGTGAGTGCTTTCAAGAGAAGAATAAGGAACGTGCCATGGAACCTCAGTGAAGGAAAAGGTTGCCTCCTATTGTGTGATTTAAAAAAAGTACCCTGTGCTCTAGGTTGTGATTGGGTTGGGATTTGAAGGAAAAATAGTATTTTATTGAGCAGAGTTGGGGAAAAGAGATGTTCCAGGCAGAGGCATCAGCTTATTCAAAGGAATTTAAATGAGAAATAGTAAGTTTGTAGGTCTGTAAGCTAACTTGCGTGGATGCCAAAAGTGATATGCTTTGTGGGCTGGAGAGGGCTATGTGAGGAGAGGTGTGACTGAATGTAGGCCTGCCTGAGACTGGACCATGCAGAGCCCGGAATGTGTAATGAGCAGCCATGGGAGGTGTTACAGGAGAAATGACCTTATTGGAGATGTGTTTTAGAAGGATTCATCTGAAAGTCTGTAAGAAAGAATTGCCAGAGAGATGAGTAAAATGACTGTAGCAACGGTCCAAGGAGAGACAAAGGAAGACTTGGATCAGAGCAAGAGCAGGGATAAAAAGACATGCTTCTCAGTAAAATTGACAAAGCTGGGCAGCTGAGGAAGTGGGAAGTCTGGGGCCATCTCTAGCGTGGATATAGTAGTGTATGTGGTGTATATAAAGCCTCTTCACGGCCATCGTGTGAGGCAAGCAGAACAGAAATTAACATTCTGTTTCACAGATAGAGGAAACTGTGGTTTGAACCTGGGTCCCAAGAAGTAAAGTGTATTGCTCAGGTCATATGGCTATAATGTACATGATACAGCCAGAATTAAAACTAGATTTCATGACCTCAGACCAGCGTTCTTGACGTTACCCAAAAGTGACAACCCTTCCATGCAGAATATTTTGAGTCAGGGTTAAAACTGGATGTTGAAGCAGAGCTGCCAGGGTCACTGGTGAACAAATGTCTAGTGGTCATGAGCATAATGTGGCAAGGGTGCTGGGCTAATGATCTCCTGATGCCTTGTCTTTTTCTCCTCACTTACTACTGTAATTTCAAATTTGATGTAGATTTTTCTTTCAACCATTCTGTTCTTCTGCTTGCTGACGTTCTTTTTTCCGGTGATCTTCTCCTCTGTGTACCTCCACTATCTGCATTCGACTGTGTGGATCGTAACAAATTATGGATAACGTTGCGAAGAACGGGAACTCCAGAATACTTAATTGTGCTCCTGAGGAACCTTTACATAGATCAAGACGCAGTTGTTCGGACAGAACAAGGTGATACTGATTGAAGTCAGGAAAGGTGTGCATCAGGGTTGTATTCTTTTACCATACCTATTCATTCTGTATGCTGAGCAAATAATAATGAGAAGCTGGACTACATGAGGAAGAATGGGCCTTCAGGATTGGAGGAAGACTCATTAATAACCTGAGTTATGCAGATGACACAACCTTGCTTACTGAGAGTGAAGAGGACTTGAAGCACTTACTAATGAAGATCAAAGCCCACAGCCTTCAGTAGGGATTGCTTCTCAACATAAAGAATACCAAAAGGACACGAAAAGAGAGAGTGGAGGGAGAAAGCAGGCTGTCTCATTGGGGCGAGAGTAATTGGGAGTGTGTAGCAAGGTGTATATGGGTTTTTGGGTGATAGACTGACTTGATTTGTAAACTTTCACTTAAAGCACAATAAAAATTATTTAAAAATAAATAAATAAAAAAGAAAGAAAGAAAAAATCCTCACAACTAGACCAATCAGCAACATCTGATAAATGAAGAAAAGATTGAAGTTGTCAAGGGTTTCATTTTACTTGGATCCACAGTCAACAGCTATGGAAGCAATAGTCAAGAAATCAAAAGATGCATTGCATTGGGTAAATCTGCTGCAAAGGATCTCTTTTAAGTGTTGAAGAGCGAAGATGTCACCTTGAAGACTATGGTGTGCCTGACCCAAGCCATGGTATTTTCAATAGCATCATATGCATGTGAAAGCTGAACGATGAATAAGGAAGACGCAAGTGGAATTGATGCCTTTGAATTGTGGTGTTGGCGAAGAATATTGAATATACCATGGACTGCCAGAAGAATGAACAAATCTGTCTTGGAAGAAGTACAACCAGAATGCTCCTTAGAAGCAAGGATGGCGAGACTGCATCTTACAAACTTTGGACGTGTTGTCAGGAGGGATCAGTCCCTGGAGAAGGATATCGTGCTTGGCAGAGCACAGGGTCAACAGAAAAGAGGAAGACCCTCAACGAGGTGGATTGACATAGTGGCTGCATCGATGAGCTGAAGCATAACAACGATTGTGAGAATGGGTCAGGACGGGGCATTGTTTCGTTCTGTTGTGCATAAGGTTGCTATAAGTCGGAACCGACATGACGGCACCTAACAACAACAACAGTCTTATTGTTTCTCTTTTGTATGTGACTTTTTGTTTTTGTTGAGCTGTTCTCAGGATTTTTCTTTGTCTTTGGTTTTTTTTTGTTTGTTTTAGTGAGTGTGGCTATGATATGCCTTGGGTTTTTCTTTTGGGGTCTCTCCTCTGTTGGGTTTCTTGACCTTCCTGAATGGCTATCCTTCCATCTTTCGTGATATTAGGAAAGTTTTCTCTCAGCAATTCCTCAATGATCCTCTCTGTGGGTTCCATTTTCTCCCCTTGTTCTGGAACTCCAATCACTTGCAAATTTTTGCTTTTGATTGTATCCCACATAATTCTCAGGGTTTCTTCATTTTTCATCATTCTTTTCTCTAATTTTTCCTCAGAGTTGTACCCAAGTGTTTGTCTCCAATTTTGCTGATCCTGTCTTCCATCTTTTCAGTCTTGCTCCTCAGCCCTTTTGTGACACTGTTCATTTGTGAAATTCCCGTTATTTATCTTTTGGATTTCTAGTTTTTTTTTGTATGATTTCTAGTTGTGAATATATTGGCATTTTGTTTCTGTACTATTTTCCTGAATTCTTCCATTTCTTTGCCTTTTCCATGAATTTGCCTGTTTTTTTCCTTATTTTTGTCTGTTTTCCACTTCAACTCTTGGATAGCCTGTATAGTAGAGATTTGAATTCCCTATCAGATAGTTCTAGTGCCTTTTCTTCTGCTGTAAAGTTATCTGCTGTTTTGTTTTGGATGCCTACTGGAATCATCCTGTCCTTTTATTTTCTATATTTTGATATTGTCTGCTGTCTTCGGACATTCATTAATTAATTTCTTTATTGTAGATCTGTTTGTTTACTCCTGCATTTTTGTTTTATTTAATTATGTCTGAGCAGGCGGGCTGTGCGTTCTTTGTTGTTTGCTCGTTTGTGGTCACAGTACTTTTCACTTCCTTGTCCAGTGGGCGGGGCCAGTCACTCAGCTATGGTGCAGCAGGGCAGGTCCAGCCAAAGGGGAAGGGCTGGAATGGGTTGTTTGTGGCACATATTAGGGTGAACAAGGCAGGCCAGGATTCAGCGCTTGGCAGGTTTCGGTAGACCGTATCTGTACTGCTCGGGGGTGTGATGTTCAGTGAATGGTGCAGGTAGGCAGGAAGGAGGGGGAAGGTTGTGATGTGTGGAGCTTATATGGGTATGGGAAAGACAATACAGACAGAGAGAAGCAAGAGCCAAGAAAATAAAATAACAACAAAAAAAGATTGCTAGGGGAGTTTGCCATTGGAGTGGAGAGATGAGAAACCCAGAAATGGAGAAAAATAAAAAGGAAAAAACAGGGAAAAAAGAAAAAAAAATAACTGGATAAAAAATTGGAGGAAAAAAAGGAAAACCCCCAGTGGTCCCACAGGTGCAGCTGAAAAAAACCATGGAAGTGGCTCCCAGACTGCGCAATATTGCTTGGCTAGAGGGGGTACAGTTGTCACACAGAGCCAGGTATGTAGGAGACAGGAAGAGAAGGTAAGTATAGAGAGATGAGAATTGAGAAATGAGAGTGACAGAAAGGAAGAAAGAAAGAAAAAAGAAGTGCCCCACAGGATCCCACCTACACAGCTGCACAAATTGCAGCAGCGGCTCCTAAGCTGTGCAGTGCAGCCTGGCTGGTATGGGCTCCCAAGCTATGAAAAGAAAAGAAACAAATAAAACAGAACAAAAGAAAGCAAAAAAAAAAAAAAAAAAGCCTCGGGGATCCCAGCAGCGTGGTGTTGCGTCCTGGGGAAGTGGTTCCCCAGTGGAGTGGTGCTTCACAGGCTTTCAAGAGGAAGCAAAGATGTCACATGCATTCAGGTGTTCAGGAGAAAGGAGGGGGAGGTGGTGGGAGGCACAGAAGAAACAAAAAGAAATTGGAAAAAGCAACAGCAGCAACAAATGGCACTCAGGTAGCCATCCAGTGTGGGTGGGGTGGATCTAAGCAGCCCAGGGTCAAAGCAGTTCCCTCAGGGCCAGGAGACTGCAGCTGGTGGGAAGCAGAGGAGGCTGAGGGCAGGGGAGGTAAGAAGGGTGGGAAGTTAGAAAAGCATATATCGCTGGTTACCAGGTGCTCTGTCACCTGCTGGGAACTTCATGAAGCTGCTTTCCCATACTCCCTGTACACTGATCTCTGATGTGGGTGGGGCAAATCCAGGCAGCATGGATGCTGCACTTCCCAGCCCATGGAGCCACTGCCAGCCAGGAGGCACGGAGGTAGAACAGCGGGGAGAATATGGGGGATGGGAAACATATATCACTGGTTACTGGGTGCCCTGTCTCCTGCTGTGAGCTCCGTGAAGCTGCTTTCCTGTGCTCCCTGGCTGCCTATCTCCAGCAGGAATCCGATATGGTGAATCCGTGCTGCGTTAGCTGATAGGGGACCACCGCACATGTTTCTCCTTGCTCTCCATCCTTTGCCAGTTTATTATTCCCTTCAGTGCTTGGCTGAGTTCTTTATCCCTTAATTTGGCACTTAGGGTTCCAGGACTGACGTTGGTCTCTGTTTTGCTTAGTTTTTCGGGTCTTTGCTATGCAGGGACAGCATGGTATTTGTCTCTGTGGCACCATGTTGGCTGGAAGTCTGATAAGGTATTTTGATAAAAAATTTTTTAATTTTCATAGGGTCTCATTTGTTTATTTTGTCTTTCAGTGTTTGTGCTTTTGTTATTATATTAGAAAATCCTTGTTAAAAGCTAGGCCTAACAACATTGTCCCTGCATTTCCTCCTAAGAATTTTATGGTTTTACTTTTTACCTTTAGGTCCTTCATCCATTTTTAATTTGTTTTTGTATATGATGTGAGGCATTGATCCTGTTTCATTTTTCTGCATGTGGAAATCCAATTTTCCCAGCACCATTTACTGAAGAAGCTTTTCTTTCCCTGTCAAATGGACTTAGTACCCTTACCAAAAATCAGTTGACCGTAGACGTGCAGGTTTATTTCTAGATTCTCAGTTCTATTCTAGTGGTCTATATGTCTATTGTTATTTGTCTCTATGCTATTTTGATTACTGTAGCTGTATAATATGTTTTAAAATAAGGAAGTGTGAGTCTCCTACTTTGTTCTTCCTTTTGAAAATTGCTTTAGCTATTGATGTCCTCTTGCCGTTCCATATAAGGTTGAGGATTGGTTTTTCCATTTCTATGAAGATGACTATTAGGATTTTGACTGGGATTGTATTGAATCTGTAGATCACTTTAAGTAGTACTGACATCTTAACATATTAAGTTTTCCAATCCATAAGTATGGAACATTTTTGCATTTAAGTATTCTTTAATATTTCCAGCAGTGTTCTATAATTTTCATTGTATAAGTCCTTCATATCCCTGGTTAAATTTATTCCTAGGTAGTTTATTCCCTTAGATGCTATTGTAAATTGAATTGTTTCTGTAATTTTCCTTTCATATCTCTCATTGCTGGTGTATTAGAAACCCAGTTGATTTTTGTTTGTTGATCTTGTACCCTGCAACTTTGCTAAATTTCTCTATTATATATCTAGAATTTTTCTTGTGGACTCTTGGATTTTCCATATTCAGGATCATGTCATCCACAAATAGAGATAATTTTGCTTCTTTCCCAATCTAGATACCTTTTACTTCTTTTATTGAGCTGTCTAGAACTTCTAATGCAATATTGAATAGAAGCAGTGAGAGCGGACACCCTTGTCTTGTTCCCAATTTCAAAGGAAAAGCTCTCATACTTTTTCCATAAGGTTAGCTGTTGGCTTTTCATATATGCCCCAAATTATATTGAATGATTTCGCTTCTATTCCAATCTTCTTGAGGTTTTCATCAAGAAATAGTATTAGATTTTATCAAATGCTTTTCTGCATCTGTAGAGATGATCGGTCATGTTGTTCTTTTCCTTTGTTCTATTGATGTAAGGTGTATTATGTTCATTGATTTTCTAGTGTTGAACTATCCTTGTATTCCTGGAATAAATCCCATTTGGTCATGATGCATGAATCTTTTAATATGCTATTGAATTCTGCTCGTTAGTATATCGTTGAGGATTTTTGCATCTATATTCATAAGGGATATTAGCCTCCAGTTTTCTTGTAGTGTGTTTATCTGATTTTGGTATCAGGCTTATATTTGCTTCGTAGAGTGAATTAGGGTGTATTCCTGCCTTATCTATCTTTTGGAAGAGTTTAATCAGGACTGGTGTCAGTTCTTCAGCCTGTTGCTGTATTGAGCCTCATACACATTGTTACTAATTTTTCTTCAAACAATTATCTTTTTAAGAGATTAAAAAATGGGAAAAGTTTTTTTTTTAATATTTATCTACGTATTTATCATATCCTGCAGTCTTCATTCTTTTGTGTAGATCTGTTTTCAATTGATATAATTTTCACTTTGCCTAAGCAATCCTTTAAATATTTCTTACAGAGCAGGTCTGCTAGAAATGGATATTAGTGCCTTTTGTTTGTCTGAAATATTTTCATTTTACTTTCATTTTTGAAGAATATTTTTACTGAATGTAGAATTCTAAGTTATCAGCTTTTTCTTTCAGCATTCGAATATGTTGTTTTATTGTTTTTTTGACTTACATATTTTCTAATGAGTAATCTGTAACAGGAAACCCTGGTGACGTTGTGGTTAAGTGCTACTGCTGTTAACCAAAAGTTCGACAGTTCAGATCCACCAGGTGCTCCTTGAAAACTCTATGGGGCAGTTCTACTCTGTCCTATAGGGTCACTATGAATCGGAATTGACTTGATGGCAACGGGTTTGTTTTTTTTTAAGCTGCGATAATGATTATCTTTAAATTCCACTGTGATAATGATAATCTTTATACCAGTGTAGACACATGCCTGTTTTTTCTCTGCCTTCTTTTAAGATTTTCTTTTGTCGCTGATTCCTTACCAATTTGATTATGGTAATCCTTAATATGGTGTGTTTGTGTGTCTGTGTTTGTACACTTGTATTTATTCTGTTTAGAATTTGTTGAGATTTTTGGATCTGTTGATGCATAATGGTCATCAAATTTTGAAAAATTTTAACTTTTATTTCTTCAAATATTTTTTGTGCTTCACCTCTCATTTTAGGATTCCAGTTACGCATATGTATTTCTGCTTGATTTGTCTCACAGGCCACATCGATATGCTGTTCTTTTTGTTTCAGTCTTTTTTCTCTGTATGCTACAGCTTGGAGAGATTGTATTGCAGCATCTTCAGATTCACCAGTCTTTGCATTATCTGTTGGTAATTTCATCCAGTGAAAAAATTTTTTTGTTGCTATATTTTTCACCTCTATGATTCCTATTTTTAAAAATGTATTTTCCATTTATTTCCTCGTATGGTTATTTGCTTTACATTTATTATTTATATATTTTTTTATATTATTTAATATCCTTGTCTACTATCATCTCTTTCATTTTTGAGTTTTCTCTGTTGAGTAGTTTCTGCTATTATGGGTCAGTCACCTTTTATTTTTTTTGCTGCTTTGCGTGTCTAAGTTTTGGTTACATACTGGACATTTTGATTTTACATTGCTGGGTGCTATTTTGTTGTATTCCTTTAAAGGATGTTGGACTTTTTTCTAGGAGGCAGAAACATTTGACTTCTTAGATGTTTGTTTTCAAGCTCTTTTATGATGACTCTAAATCTAAATTATTCTAGATGTCAATTAGCCCCATTTCTAAGGTGTGGTCCTCTGGAGTGTCTAATGAATATCCCATACAAACATTAAGGTGTCTCCACTCTTCTTTTTACTCTTCCTAGAAGGAACTTGAATGATTAACACCCGTGTTGGCTCTGAAAACTGTTTGGTTTAGATCTTTCTGGTACTTTTTCTTTTCTTGCCAAGTTGTTCTTGCCAAGCTTTATAGAGTTTTACCCTACATGTATACAGATTGGTATTAGGCCATAGACTCAAGGGACTTCTGTGAAGATTTCTGGAACTCTTTCCTTCCAATTTCTGTGGGGATCTGGCTCACAAATTCCAGCTGCCTTGGCCTTTCTTTACTTTGATTTCTTTCTCCTCATTTTAGGTTTTCTGTGTGCCACAGTCACTTGCAGTAAGAAAGTCTGAGTATTGGTAGGGATTATCATATTTATTTTTTCTCAGAGAACATAATACTGTGCTCCCTGTTGTCCACTGACTGAAAAGAGTTATTTCCTTTATTTTGTCTAGTTTTCCAGTTGTTCATGGCTAGAGGGTAACTACCAAACCTGTTACTCTGTCGTGGCCATTGTACAAGTTCTCTTCATAGATACTCTATTGAGAAGGCAAGAGAGATTTTTTTTTTTTTTTAATAGAAACAGAGATTCCCCAAGGCAAATAGCAAATAGCAGGACCAGAAACTTGTCTAGTGATACCATATGATGTGAGAGTTCTAGACCTAGGGCAGGTGCTAGACAGGGAAAGAGTCAGAAAGACACAAAGATTATGTGGACACCTGCTTACTATGGTCCTGGGGACCTCAGGACTCACACTTTCACTCACCCTACTCTCAGGTCACTACTATACCTGCTGCTTTCCTGGCACTGGAAATACCCTGAATAGAGAATCTGCTCTTTCACCATCACTAATATGATTTTTATACATCATGAAAAAATATTGATACCTAGGGCAGGAAAATATTGACATTAAAGTATAAATGACTCTTATTTAGTGCTTTACTGAGGTTTGTGAGGGAGGAAGGAACCCTAATAAGACTTGTGACGTTGGTAGGCTTTTGGAGATCTCTCTACCAAGAGGAAACCCCGATGGCATAGTGGTTAAGAGGCATGGCTGCTAACCAAAAGGTTCTCAGTTTAAATCCCTGAGGCGCTCCTTGGAAATCATACAGGGGGAGTTCTGCTCTGTCATGTGGGGTTGCTATGAGTCAGAATCCACTTGATGGCAGTGGGTTTGGTTTTTTTTTTTCTCTACCAAGATAGCTGTATTCAACTTACCTACACTTTTTTTTTACACTTACCTCTCTTTTTTCCCTCTGTCTGCAGTTACGATAGTGTGCCTTTCCTCCTGCACGACCATGACTTCAAGCGAACAACTGATATCGGGGAGGTGATACCCAGTGCTTCCCTCAAAAGAAGTGAATTCTACAAGTGGGATTTCATATCGACTCTGAATGCAGGCAGATGGTTTTTGAAGGTAATAGAAAGATTAAGACAGAGTCCTCAGCTCAACAAACCTGCTTTGAATCTCTCTGCTTGCGCTGCTCTTTGAGATAAGACCATTGGTAAAGATAGGCAAGTATACACACAGTTTTATCCCAGTTTGGTAGCAGGGTTCTAGCACTGGCAGAGGGGCTTTCTAGTAATTCATTCAGTTGAATTGCTGCTCTCTACATTTCCTGGAAAGTCCAAAGACATACGTGTAAACTTGTCGTATAGTTCCTTTTCGTTCAAGCATTTCCTAAAGTTCTACAGGATGCCCCCCAGGTACAGTAGTCCTAGCTTATCATGTACAGTAGTCCCCCCTTATCTGCAGGGGATACGTTCCAAGGCTTCCAGTGGATGCCTGAAACCATGGATAGTACTGAACCTTATATATAGTATGTTTTTTCCTGAACATCCATGCCTATGATAAAGTTTAATTTAAAATTAAGCACAGTAAGAGATTAACAACACCAACTAATGAAATACAACAATTATAGCAAAACAGTGTAATAAAAGTTATGTGAATGTGGTTTCTCTCTCTCTCTCTCAAAATATGGCACCGTACTCATCCCTCTTCTTGTAATAATGTTGAGAACTTTCACCTTTTCACTTAAGCCTTTAAAGGATGAATTTTGGGGGAAACTTTTTGGTGATGCCATATATTTTCATTAATGGCAGGGATGCTGAATCATTGTTGACAGTTATTTATTATTTCAAAAAAGGAGGTGCTAACATCAAGCGGGCCATGTTTATACCATGGCCCAGGAAGTGCATCACACTTCCTGCTTACACTTGAGCCATACTCATACTTATCATACTCAGCTTTCCAAAATTATACACAAAATACTAAGTAAACATTGCACTTGCTGCACATAATTGTTATCAGTTTAATTTTGAATGAAACATTAGAAGATACGGGGTGACACATAAAGGCACTTTGCAGTTTCCGCACGGAATTGTTCTTTGAGTATGTTTCTTCTGAGTGCTACCTTCTCTGCATCACCTTCTGGTTGTCTTAACTGGGAGATGCTCTCCATCAGTGAGGTGAGGACTTTATAAAAGATGTCCTAAGGGAGGTGACTAATACAAGTGGGCCATATCGGTCCCATAGCCCAGCAAGTACATCACAAACTATTTTCACCCTGAAAATAACTCAGTACTTGAATATTTCTGAGTACTGATAACCATACCTTCCCAATAACGCAACGGAAATAATAAACGTCTTTGCAAGCCTTATACCTTATCTCACTGTACAGAAACCAAAAGACACAAAAATTTCACATAATCACTCCTCCAAGAAGCATTGCCTTATCCAAATAGGTCTCAGCACTTTTCAGGCTGTTGCACCAGTATAGCCCTACGCACTAAAGTGGCTCAAATGTCTGCCAAAAAACCTCCAGGAGTGGAAAATGTAACAGGGACATATATGTACCAGCACCCTTAAAAGGAAGCACTTTATGGTTTCTCTTTGGCATATCCAAATTGCCAGCATCACTTCTTAATCATTATTCAGTAAAATAAGAGTTCTTGAATGCAAGCACTGCAGTACCACAATAGTCGATCTGATAACCGAGTTGTCTACTAAGTGACCAGTGGGCAGACAGTGGATACCCTGGACAAAGGGATGATTCGTGTTCCAGGCAGGATGGAGTGCAATGGCTCAAGATTTCATTACACTGCTCATTTAACATTTTTGAACTACGTTTGACTGCAGGCAACAAACTGTGGAAAGTGAAACTTTGGATAAGGGGAGACTATTGTACATAGCATTTTACCAGGCATTTTGAGTAGCTCACAGTTTTATATATGAGGAGGACTAGAAACATAACTATTCTTGATTCCTTCTTCTTGCCATTCAACATATATTTATTGCATACCTACTGGGTACTAGTGTGCATATATCCAGCGTTAATAAAGGTCACAGGGTAGTATAAGAAACAGACAATTACAATACATTGTGATAAGTGCTAAAGGAGTATTTCAGGTTGCTTTGGGAACACACAAGAACAGCTTCTAACTTTAGTATGGTGAGTGGTGATGGGAAATTCTAGAATAAGGAGGTGTATACACCAATAATGGGTGTGATAAAATTTAAAGCAAGGGCTGTGTGATAAGTAATTTTGAGGCATAAATGAATAGTTCTACTTGAGAGGGTTGGAGACTACTTTGTGCAAAGATGTCATCTCTTCTGCGGGAAGATGATTACTCTACGGGAAACCATGAGTATTGATGGTAGTGTGTTTCAGAGATCACAGCATACTCGAGCAAGAGGGATGTGGTGTGTGTATATGAGGGAGAGGGAGAGCAGGCGGAAAGGGAGAGGCGGAGAGGAGACAGAAGAAAGATGGCAAGAGTCTGGGAAAACATTTTGAAAGGTGATTTTAGGAATTCTTAAATAACAAGTTAGTTTAGAATTATTCTTGAAGATTTTTAAGTGGGGAAAATAAAAGGTCGTATATGCATTTGATAAAGCTCAAACCTGCTTTCTTAAGGAAAACAGAACACATTTTCCCAGCTTGTCTTGTGGCGAGGGTGAATCCCTGTGACCTAGGTTCTGCCAATCAGATGTACTCATTTGAGAATTTGATTTTGAAAGTAAGCATCTGAACAGGATAAACACATTGCTGTGAAGTCAATTCCGACTCATAGCAACCCTATAGGACAGAGCAGAACTGCCCCATAGGGTTTCCAAGGCTATAATCTTTACAGAAGCAGACTGCCACATTTTTCTCCCACGGAGCAGCTGGTGGCTTCAAGCAGCTGACCCTTCAGTTAGCAGCTAAGCGCTTAAACACTGTGCACCAGGGCTCTTATGAACAAGATAGACAGTGGATATTCATATTTCTGGCATATGCGTCAATAGATACAGTAGCATAATTGAGGGGAGGGGTCAACTGTGGCACTAGCTTTCTTATCAGGTAACAGTGCAATTAAGAAAGTGAATTTTAAGGTATTTTTTATTGTGCACTAAGGGTGGAATGGAATTTTATTTATATTGGATGTGATGGGTTATTAGATCCTGTTTAATGTAAAAATAGTGAAAAGTGAGGAATTACATAGGGATAGATTTATCTACTGAGACTCCACTTAAGATTCATTCTGTTGTTGTTAGGTGCCTTTGAGTTGCTTCCGACTCACAGAGACCCTGTGTACAACAGAATGAAACACTGCCTGATTCTGTGTCATCCTCACAATCGTTGCTATGTTTGAGCCCACTGTTGCAGCCACTGTGTCAGTCCACCTCATTGAAGGTCTTCCTCTTTTTCTCTGACCCTGTACTTACCATGATGTCCTTCTCCAAAGACTGGTCCCTCCTGATAACATGTCCAAAATATGTGAGATGAAGCCTCAGTCTCCCATCCTCACTTCTAAGAAGAATTCTGACTATACTTCTTCCAAAACAGATGTCTTCATTTTTCTGGCAGTCCATGATATATTCAATATTCTTAACCAACACCGTAATTCAAAGGTATCAATTCCTCTTTGGTCTTCCTTATTTGTTGTCTGGCTTTCACATGTATATGAGGAAACCAAAAATACCATGGGTTAGGTTAGGTGCACCTTAGTTTTCAGAGTGACATCTTTGCTTTTGAACACTTTCAAGAGGTCTTTTGCAGCAAATTAATTTCTCATTAAACATTTAATACACACATTGTTTTGTGACATTGGCTGCCAATACGGTGATGTATCAACACTCTCCTTTTCTTGATCTTGGGTTCCCCATTTCCATTCGTCCCAACTTTCCTGTCCCTCCTGCCTTCTTGTCCTTGCCCTTAGACTGGTGTGCCCATTTAGTCTTATATATATGGTTGAGCTATGTGTATTATTGTTTGTTTTATGGGCCTGTCTAATCTTTGGGCAAAGGGTGAACCTCAGGAGTGACTTCAGTACTGAGTTAAAGAGTGTCCAGGGACAATACTCTTGGGGTTTCTCAAGTTTCTGTCAGAACACTAACTCTGGTCTTTTTTTGTGAGTGAGAATTTTGTTCTACATTTTTCTCCACCTCTGTCTGGGACCCTCTATTTTGATCCCTGACAGAGCAGTGGGTGGTGGTAACCGGGCACCATCTAGTTGTTCTAGGCTCAGTCTGGTGGAGGTGTGGTAGTTATAGTCCATTAGTCCTTTACTAATCATTCCCTTGTATCTTTGGTGTTCTTCATTCTCCTTTGCTCCAGACACGATGGGCCAACTAACAGGCTTTTAAAACCCCAGTTGATACTCACCGGAGTCGGACGTAGAACTTTATTTTTTATAAACTATGATTTTTTTTTTTTATGTTATGCCAGTCGAGCTAGATGTTCCCCAAGACCATGGTTCCCAGGCCTCAGCCCAGTAGCTCGGTCTCTGAGGGCGTTTGGATTGTCTGAAGTTTCTATGACTTTGCCCTGGTCTAGATGTGCTAACTTTCCCAGTATCATATACTGTCTATCTTACACCTCACCAAAGTTACCACTTAGCTACTATCTAGTTAGGCCTTTTGCAGCATATTTGCCCAATGAGACATGTCGTTTGATTTCTTGACTGTTGCTTCTACAGGCAATGATTGTAGATCGAAGTAAAATGAAATCCTTGACAACTTGAATATTTTCTCCATTTATTGTGATCTTGCTTATTGGTCCAGTCGTGAAGATTTTTGTTTTTGTTATGTTGAGGTGTAATCCATACTGTATGTTGTAGTCTTTGATCTTCATCAGTACATGCTTCAGATCCTCTTTGCTTTCTGCAAGCAAGGTTGTGTCACCTGCCTATCGCAGGTTGTTAATGAGTCTTCCACCAGTCCTGATGCCGTGTTCTTTGTGTAGTCCAGCGTCTTGGACTATTTGTTCAGCATAAAGATTGAATAAATATGGTGAAAGGATGCAGCCCTTACACACACATTTTCTGACTCATTCTGTTAGCTAGTGTAAATACAAGAGATAGCTGAAGGTAGATTTGTGATTACTGTAGCTTCTCCAAATATTTGTCCTCTTGAAGTACATGGCCTATAAATGCTGCTTCTGTAAGTTAAAACAATAGGATTACTCTGATATTCCAGGTTTCTCTGTATATGTAGGATCTGTAATATAATTACCATCATAGATGAATAAATAGATACATAAAAACTAGAGATGCTCCATTAGCATGTGTATTTTGGATTAGTCAGCCATAGCGAACATCTTGGCTAATGCATATTCCAGATGAGAAGGCCGTTATTGTATCTGACATATAATTTATGGCTTGGAAAAGTCTTATTAGGATTTGTTGAATTAAACATGCTCCTAAAATTGAGCCAAAGTTTCATCTGGCTGAGATGTTTGATCGAGCAGGGAGGTTGATGAATGAGTGGTTGATAATTTTAATTAATAGATGAGTTTTCATATGTTGGTTACTTGATGGTCCTTATAGTTGAAAGACAACATTGGTTTTCATGTGACTGGTCATGGTTAAATTCCACGTGACAGCTATGATATATTTAGGTATTTTAATTACTAGTTTTCAAGATTTTCCTCCCAGAGCATCTTCTGTCTGTGAATGTCTTGGGTTATTTGGAGGTGGTAGAGTTGTTTATATTATTGTACTAAATTTTGGTGAAAATTTTCAGGTTACTACTTTAGTATATTTAGGTTGTATGCTTGTAATGTTGCGTTATACTCTTACTATGGCTACTGAGCAATATCCTGAAAGTTGAAGATCACATATGAGTATTTGGGTCTTTATTTTTAGGTTGGATTGTGGAGCTTTCTTTGCTTGCATAACAATATGGTCAGAAGGTGGTTGAAGTGATGTTGGCATGTGATTTAAAACATTTATAGAACTGGGTAATTTTTGTTGGTGGAGAAACTGATTTTGTTTGTGAAGGTTAGGCTGGTGGCTTTTTGTTGGATGGGCATATTCATGAGGCATATTGGTCTGCAGTTTTTTTTCTTTTTCTGACAGTGTTGTTACCTTGTTTTGGTATTAGGGTAATGGCCTCATAAAATGAGTTGGGAATTCCTCTGACCTCATCTATTTTCTGGAAGATACTGCATAGAATTTATTCTTTGTATGTTTGGTAGAGTTCAACAGTGAACATACCTGGGCCTGGAGTTTTCTTTGTTGAAGGTTTTTAATTATAAATTCAGTTTCTTGACTAGACATAGGGCATTTCAGATTATCTCTTTGTTCTTGAGTCATTGTTAATAGTTTGTGTGTTTCTAGGAATTGGTCTATGTCATCTAAGATATCAAATTTATGAGCAGGGTTGTTCTTAACATTTCCTTAATTTCCTATAAATTACTGTAGCATCAGTAGTGATATTCCCTCTTTCATTCCTGATATTGGTTAATTTGTTGTTTTTTCTCTCCTTTTGGTACAGCCTGGCTAGAGATTTTGCAATTGTATTGATCTTATCGAAGAAATAATGTTTGGTTTCATTGGTTATCTCTATTGTTTTTCTGTGTTTAATTTCATTGATTTCTGCTGAAATCTTTATTGGTTTTTTTCTTCTGATTACTTTGGGTTGATTTGATTTTCTTTTTTCTAATTAAGGTGGAAGCTTCGGTTACTGATGTTAGATCGTTCTTGATATAAGCATTTAATACTATACATTTACCCATAAGCACTGCTTTAACTGTATCTTGCAGATTTGAAAATGTTACATTTTAATTTGTATTTACTTCAAAATGTTTTAAAATTTCTCTTGACTCTTCTTCCTTGATCCATGGGTTATTCAGAAGTATGTTTTTAAAGTTCTGAATATTTGAGGATTTTACAAGTATCTTCGTATTATTGATTTCTAGTTTAATTCTGACTGCATGCTTTATATGATTTCTGTTCTTTTATGTTTACTAAGATTTGTTTTATAAACCAGAATATGACTTGTTTTGATGAATGTTCCATGTGCACTTAAGAAGAACGTGTGTATTCTGCAGTTGTTGTGTGGAGTGTCCTGTAAATTTCAATTAGGTGAAGTTGGTTAATAATGTTGTCCAAATCATATATATCCATATGGATTTTTCTGCCCATTTATTTTATCAGTTACTGAGAAAGGAATGTTGAAGTCTGTCAGTATTGTTGACTTACGTATTTCTCCTTTTACAGCTTTCAGGTTTTGCCTCATGTATTTTGAAGCTCTTTGTTAAGAGCAGGCCTGCTAACACCTTGCTTTTAGCTTGGTGAGACCAATATCAGACAGCTGACCTACCAAACTATTTGACATACATGTTGTTTTAAGCTGCTAATTTGTGTTGATTTGTTACAGCAGCGATAGAAATCTAATACATGAGATAATGTCCACCTTTGTCTTTCATAATATTAATTCATTAACCTAGAAAATTAAATATATCAACAAAATATTAGCATCTCAAATCTATAAAAAAGAAAATATATCATGATCAAGTGGGCTCCATCTTGGGAGTAAAACACTGGTTCAACATTCATAAATCAATCAATGTAATTTACCATATTGACAGTCTAAAGAGAAAAGAAGACTACATAATGACTTCACCTGATACAGCAGAAGCGTTCAACAAAATTCCATTCACAAAACTCTCGGCAAGTTATAAATAGAAAGGAACTTCCTTAAGCTAATAAAGGAGAATGTCAAAAAACCTACAGCTAACATTCTTAATGGTGAGAGAATGAATGCTTCTCCCCTAAGACTCGAATCTTCCCCAACAATGCCTTCCCTCATCACTCCTATTAAGTATTACAACGGAAGTTTCAGACAGTGCATTAAAGATAGAAAAAGTATACATATTTGAAAGGAAGAAAGCAAGTTGTCTCTATTCACATGCAACATGATTGTTTATGTAGAAATTCCAAAAGAACCTACAAAAAAGCTCCTAGAACCAATAAATGAGTTTTACAAGGTCCCAGGATACAAGACATATATATAAAAGTAAATTGTATCCTCAAATACTAATAGTGAAAAGTTGAAGTGTGAAATTAACATAACAATAACATTAGTAGCACCCAAAAAGTCAAGTACTTACGCATAAATCTGAAAAAAAAAAATTGTGCAGCATCTGTGTGCTTAAAAATTACAAAACTATGATGAAAGAAACCAAAGAAGATCTAGATTAATGGAGAGGTATGCTATGTTCATGAATTGTAAGAGTTGATCTTAAAATGTGTATAGTTTGATTGATAGATTCAAGGCAATCTGAATCAAAAGATCAAAATTCAAGGAATCTATTTTTTTTCAGATGTCAACAAGCTGGTTCTAAAATTTATATGAAAAAGCAAAGGAATGAGAAAAATCAAAGCAATTCTGAAAAAGAAGGCAGTTGTAGGACTCACGTTACCTGATTTCAAATCTTACTATAAAGCTACAGTAATCAAGAAAGTGTGGTATTGGTGAAAGAATAGGCAAAGATCATGGTACAGAATTTTAATCCTAAAAGTAAACCAACTTTGACAAAGGTACAAAGGCAGATCAATAGAGAAAGGAAAGCCTTTAGAAAAAAATTGTTGGAAGAATTGGATGTCCCATATTAATCTCAACATATACTTCACACCTTAGAAGAAATTAACTTAAAATAGATCATGGAACTAACTATATAAAACTTCCCAGGCTGTAATCTTTACTACAGCTGATTGCAAGGTCTTTTCTCCCACATAGCAGCTGGTGGGTTTGAACCGCTGACCTTTTGTTTAGCAGCCAAGTGCTTAAT
Organism: Elephas maximus indicus; assembly: GCF_024166365.1. NCBI lineage: Eukaryota > Metazoa > Chordata > Mammalia > Proboscidea > Elephantidae > Elephas > Elephas maximus. The sequence continues at coordinate 44,861,359 of NC_064825.1, forward strand.
TAACCACTTCACTACCAGGGCTCCCGTTAAAATGGCTCATATCAAAGAAACTGACAGTAGCAAATCCTGACATATCCTTCAGGGATGACTGTGAAATCAGTGCATCCTCAGGTGCAGGGAAAATTAGAGAATTTATTGTCAGAGGAACTACTGTAAAAGAAACCCTCAAGAAAGTACCAGAGGGAAAGTTGGAACTTCGGGAATGAAGAAATGGCAACAAAAATTGTAAATACGTGAGTGAATATGATAGGTTACCTTTTTCCTCTCAATTTTTAACAAACATTTATGACTGAAAGTAAAATTAGAACACTTCTCATAGAGTTTTCAATGTATGTAGATATAATACATAACTATAATACAGTGGGGGGAGGATAAAGGGACCTATATAGTTGTAAGAGTTCTCCATTTTACTTAAAGTGATAAAATATAAACACTAAATAGACAATGAAAGGCTAGGGTAGGAATGTATTTTGTAATTTTTATTTTATTTTTATTGTGCTTTAAGTGAAAGTTTACAGCTGAAGTTAGTTTCTCATACAAAAATTTATACATGCATTATTGTGTGACCCTAGTTGGTCTCTCTGTAATATCGCAGCACAACCCTCCTTTCCACCCTGGATTTCTCGTGTCCATTCAACCAGCTCCTATCTCTTTCTTCCTTCTCATCCCACCTCCGGATAAGAGCTGTGCATTTAGTCTCATATACGTACTTGGACTAAGAAGCACACTCTTCATGAGTATAATTTTATGTCTTACAGTCCAGTCTAATCTTTGTCTGAAGAGTGGGCTTTGGACATGGTTTTAGTTCTGAGTTAACAGCCTGGGGGCCATGTCTTCAGGGTTCCTCCAAGTCTCAGTCAGACCATTAAGTCTGGTCTTTTTACTAGAATTGGAGTTCTGTACCCCACTTTTCTCCTGCTCCATCAGGGACTCTCTGTTGTGTTCCCTGTCAGGGCGGTCATGGGTGGTAGCGGAGCACCACCTAGTTCTTCTGGTCTCAGGCCGATGTAGTCTCTGGTTTATGTGGCCCTTTTTGTCTCTTGGGCTCATATTTTCCTTGTGTCTTTGGTGTTCTTCCTTCTTTCTTTGCTCCAGGTGGGTTGGGACCAATTCATACATCTTAGATGGCGGCTCACTAGCTTTTAAGAGCGCCATGACACTCACCAAAGTGGGATGCAGAACATTTTATTAATAAAATTTGTTATGCCAGTTGACCTAGATGTCCCCTGAAACCATGGTCCCCAGACTCCTGCCCCTGCTACTCTGTCCCTCGAAGTGATTGATTGTATTCTGGAAAATCCTTAGCTTTTGGTCTAGTCCAGTTGTGCTGACTTTCCTCTATTGCGTTTATGCCAGCACTATTTGTGAAAGAGACTGTCTTTTCCCCATTTAACAGACTTTGGGCCTTTGTCAAATATCAGCTGCTCATAGGTAAATGAATTTATGTCTGGGTTCTCAATTCTGTTCCATTACTGTGTCTGTCTGTTGTTGTATCAGTACCAGGCTGTTTTGACTGCCATGGCGGAATAATAGGTTCTAAAATCAGGTAGTGTGAGACCTCCCACTTTGTTCCTCTTCTTCAGTGATGCTTTACTTATCCACGGCCTCTTACCTTTCCATATGAAGTTCATGATTTGTTTCTCCATTTTATTAAAAAATGCTTTGAAATTTGCATCAGGATTGCATTGGATCTATAGATTGCTTTGGGTAGAACTGACATTTTTACAATGTTGAGTCTTCCTATCCATGAACAAGGTGTGTTTTTCCACTTATGTAGGTCTCTTTCGGTTCCTTGCAGTAGCGTCTCGTAGTTTTCTTTGTATAGGTGTTTTACGTCTCTGGTTAGATTTATTCCTAAGTATTTTATCTTCTTGGAGGCTATTATATATGGTATTAATTTGGTGATTTCCTCTTTGTCAGTGTAGAGGAATCTAACTGATTTTTGTATGTTTATCTTGTATCCTGATACTTTGCTGAAATCTTCTATTAGTTCCAGTAGTTTTCTTGTGGATTCTTTGGGGTTTTCTGTGTATAAGATCATATCATCTGCAAATAGGGATACTTTTACTTCTTCTTACCAATTTGGATGCCCTTTAGTTCTTTTTCTTGCCTATTTGCTCTGGCTAGGACCTCCAGCACAATGTTGAATAAGAACGGTGATAAAGGTCATTCTTGTCTGGTTCCTGTTCTCAAGGGGAGTGCTTTCAGACTCTCTCCATTTAGGATAATGTTGGCTGTTGGCTTTGTATAAATGCCCTTTATTATGTTGAGGAATTTCCCTTCTATGTTTTGGAAAGTTTTTTTTAATCATGAATGGGTGTTGGACTTTGTCAAAAGCCTTTTCTATATCAGTTGATAAGATCATGTGGTTCTTGTCTTTTATTTATGTGATGGATTACATTGATTGCTTTTCTAATATTGAATCATCCCTGCATACCTGGTATGAATCCCACTTGGTCATGGTGAATTACTTTTTTGATATGTTGTTGAAGTCTTTTGGCTAGAATTTTGCTGAGAATTTTTGCATCTATGTTCATGAGGGATATTGGCCTGTAATTTTCTTTCTTTTTTTTTTTTTTTTGTGGTGTCTTTATTGGCTTTGGTATCAAGGTTATGCTGGCTTCATAGGATGAGTTTGGGAGTATTCCATCTTTTTCTGTGCCCTGAAATACCGTTAGTAGTAGTGGTGTTAACTCTTCTCTGAAAATTTGGTAGAATTCTCCAGTGAAGGTGTCAGGGCCAGGGCTTGTTTTTGTTGGGAGTTTTTAATTACCTTTCAATCTCTTCTTTTGTTATAGGTTTATTTAGTTGTTCTACCTCCGTTTGTGTTAGTTTAGGTAGATAGTGTGTTTCCAGAACATGTGCATTTCCTCTAGGTTTTCAAATTTGTTAGAGTACAGTTCTTCATAGTATTCTGTTATGATTCTTTTAATTTGGGTCTGTTGTGATATCGCCCATCTCATTTTTTATTTGGGTTGTTTGTTTCCTCTCCTGTTTTTCTTTTGTCAGTTTGGCCAATAGTTTATCAATTTTGTTGATCTTTTCAAAGAACCAGGTTTTGGGCTTGTTAACTCTTTTTGTAATTTTTCTATTTCATTTGATTCTGCTCTCATTTTTATACATGCTTTCTTCTGGAGCTCAAGGGCTTCTTTTGCTGCTCTCTTTCTATTTGTTTTAGTTGTAAAGTTAATGTTTTGACTTTGGCCCATTCTTTTTGGATGTGTGCATTTCTTGCTATAAATTGATCTGTGAGCGCTGCTTTTGCTGAGTTCCAGGAGTTATGGTAGGATGTGTTTTCATTCCCATTTGATTCTATGAATTTCTTTATTCCGTTCTCAATTTCTTCTGTAACCCAGTAGTTTCTGAGCATGGTGTTGTTCAGTTTCCATATGTTTGATTTTTTTTTCCTTGCTTTTTCTGTTATTGATTTCTGCTTTTATGGCTTTATGGTCAGAAAAGATGCTTTGTAATATTTCAATGCTCTGTATTCTTTATGGTCTAATATGTGGTCTATTCTGGAGAACGTTCCATGTGCGTTGGAAAAAAAAAGTATACTTGGCTGCTATTGGGTGGAGTGTTCTGTATATGTCTCTGAGTTCAAGTTGTTGGACTGTGGCATTTAGATCTTCTGTGTCTTTATTGAAGTTCTTTCTGGATGTTCTGCCCTTCACCGAAAGTGATGTCTCCTACTATTCTTGTGATGCTGTTTATGTTTTCTGTGCTGTTAGAGTTTGTTTTATGTATTTTGGAGCCCTCTCATTGGGTGCGTAAATATTTATTATGGTTATGTCCTCCTGGTGTATTGACCCTTTAATCATTACATGGTGTCCTTCCTTATCCTTTGTAATGGATTTTACTTTAAAGTCAATTTTATCAGAGATTAATTTTTTTTTAATATTGCCACTTCTGCTCTTTTTTAATTGGTATGTTTGCTTGATATATATTTTTTTAATCCTTGGAGTTTTAGTTTGTTTGTGTCTTTATTTAAGTCTAAAGTGTGTCTCTTAGAGGCAGCATATAGACGGATTATGTTTTTTTAATCCTTTCTGCCACTCTCTGTCTCTTTACTGGTATTTTTAGTCCATTTACATTCAGCATAATTATTGATAGGTACTGAAAACCACTCTTAGTTTTTTTAATGAGTTTAGTGCTGTCATTTTGATGTATTTTGTGTGTGTGTGTGTGTGTGTGTGTGTGTGTGTTGACAGTTTGTTCCAGTTAATTTTCTGTGCTGAGTTGCTTTTCTTTATGTGTTTTCTTTTCATCCTTTTCATTGTTGGTGATTTTGTATTTGCCAAGTCTTTATGGTTTTCTTGGTTTTTATTTTGACATATAAAAAAAAAAATTTTTTTTTTTTTGATGTATAGAATTGTTATTTTCCTTTGTGGTTACCTTAATATTTACCCCTATTTTTCTAAGTTTAGACTAATCTTTTACTTCTTTATATCACCTTGACTTCTCGGTATGAAAGATCTATGAATACATTATTTAGTCCCTCTTTTTGGTTCTAATGTTGTCATCATTATTTATTTATATATTCATGTCTCTGTTTCCCTATTTTCAGTGTTTTAGCTTTGATTTATTTGTGACTTCCCTATCTGGGTTGATATCTGTTTGTTCTGTCCCGTGTTCTAGTCTTAGGTTGTTACCCAATGTTACTGATTTTCTAACCAGTGTACTCCCTTTAGTATTTCTTGTAATTTTAGTTTGGTTTTTACAAATTCCCTAAACTTCTGTTTTTCTGAAAATTCCTAATTTCACCATCATAACTGAGAGACAGTTTTGCTGAATATGTAATTCTTGGCTGGCAATTTTTTTCCTTCAAGGCTTTATATATGTCATCTCATTGCCTTCTTGCTTGCATGATTTCTGCTGAGCAGTTCAAGCTTAGTCTTATTGACTCTCCTTTGTAGATGACTTTTGGTTTATCCCTAGCTGCTCTTCAAATTCTCTCTTTATCTTTGGTTTTGGCGATTTTGATTATAATATGTCTTGGTGACTTTCTTTTGGAATCTTATCTTGTGGGATTCGAAGAGCTTCTTGGATAGGTAGCTTCTCATCTTCCATGATATCAGGTAAGTTTCCTACCAACAAATCCTCAACAATTCTATCTGTATTTTCTGTTATTTCCCCTGTTGTGGCACTCCAGTCACTAGTAAGTTATTCCCTTTGATAGAGTCCCACGTAATTCCTAGGGTTTCTTCATTCTTGAAATTTTTTTATCTGATTTTTCCTCAAATAAGTTGGTGTCAAATGCTTTATCTTCAATCTCACTAATTCTGACTTGCATTGCCTCAATTCTGTTCCTATGACTTTGTATTGTGTTGTACACTTCTGAAATTTTATTGTTAATCTTTGGAATTTCATTTTACTGTCTCTCTGTGGACTCTTGCTGCCTCTTAAATTTTTCATTATTTTCTTGTTTAAGCTTCTTAAGTTCCTCTGTTGCTTTTTGTGTTCCTTGGCATGTTTTTGTTCTGCCTGATCTCCTTCCTGATCTCTTGAAGAGCTCTGTATGTTAATCTTTTGAATTCTGCCTCTGATAATTGCAAGAAGTTCTATTCTTCCAGAGGGTTTCTTGATTCTTTGTTTTGGGCACTTGCTGAAGCTGTGATGGTCTGCCTCTTTAAGTGATTTGATATCATCTCTTGTCTCTGAGCCATCAATAAGTTATTATATTTATTTATTTTATGTTTGCTTACTGTGTCCTAGCTTCTTGTTTTATTTTGTTTTGATATGCCCAAATAAGCTGGTCATGTGTGCCAGTTTGATTATTGGCACCTTTGAAGCTCTCACGTCCTGTCACCAGCTGGTTAGAGCTGTTACTAGGTATGTGAGCCCAGGAGTCCATTTACATTTCTTGTATGGATTCAGCTCAGGTATCCAGGTAGTCGGTCACCATATAGGCTCTTGCCTACAGTCCTAGACGGGCAGGGGTGATTGGAGTAGACTCAGATATCTGGCTGCAGTGGAGGATCATGTGCTGAGCAAGGCAGAGGTCTGATCACTACTTCTGAGTGTATGAGAGGAAAGCGTGGCCCTGTTCCCTAGAGCGTGTGTGGGGGGGGGGTTTGCAGCTGTAATATGGGCACCCATTCCTGTTGGCTATAAGGACTGAGTGGCACCACTTATTATTGGATTCCTTTCGTGGGTGGCTAGGTGGCATGGGTGGTGCCACCAGTCCTCAGGACCCTGATGTGGGTAGGTGAGGATCCTACTTAATGGACAGAGTAGTGTCAAATGTCACAAATTTGCCAGTCTACCTTACAGCTGAGACAGTTGATAATAGGCTTCAGGTATATACCCTTTTGGACTGTGCTAATGAGGGCCTTTACTGTTGAAATGGGCCCACAGAAGACTATGCAGGGGCGAAAGGCATTCAGAGTCCATGGACACGGACACCTTATGCCGGTGCCTAGGCAAAGAGGCTGTTCCTGCCCTGGGTTCCCAACTTAGGGAAGCTGGCAGATTATTTTTTCCTGTTTGTTAGTTTGTTCCCTCTCCAAAGCCAGGAGAATGGCTTAGGACGTGTGCCGAGACCTACTTCTGGCCCCAGGGATGTGGCAATCGCTGAAGCCAGCCCAGGACCCAGTGCAGAATGGGGAGGGGGCAGGTAATTGGGAGAGAGGATCTTCCCAAAAGGGGTGTTTTTTGATCTGCTTGGTAGATTAGACACATGTACTTATCTTTGCCAGTTGAGCATCGTTTTTCACTAGTTCTGAAGGCTTGAGTAGACTCTCCACTGCTCAGTCTCTTCCAATGTGGAAAACGCATGCCAAGCGCCACTGCGTGCCTCACCACACGTGTACCAGCTGATCCAGCCTACAGGGTGCCGTTTCCTGCTGGGTCAGGTCTAGCAACTCACTGCTTCTGAGCCGTCTCTCCCACCCCTTGACGCTCAGTCTAATTCCTCAAGTTTGCCTTTGATGTTCAAGGCTCCTAGATTGTCGTATATGATCGATTCATTTGTTTTTTTTTTCGGTCTTTGTTGTAAGAGGGAGCGCAGGAAGTGTCTGATTACCCTGCCATCTTGGCCGCACGTCCTATTTTTTTATATTTAGAGCAACTATTTAGAAAATACAAAGATATATCCAAATATTAGATCTAGGCATAGGATACATTAAAGTGGAATACTAAAAAAAATTTAGCCTTGTTTATTTGGCCATATATAGCTAAGATATAAAATGGAAAGCTAAAAAAATAATTAAATAATCCAGAGAAGGCAGGAAAGGGAGAACAAAGAAAAAGAAACAGAAAGGACAAACAGAAAACAAACCATAAACTGAGATACCTAAATATAAGCATATCAGTAATTATGTCAATTGTAAATTGTTGAATCACACCAATGAACAAAAGAGATTTTCACATAAAAATCAGTTGTTTCTATACACTGACGATGTACGATCCAAAAAGAAAACTAAGAAAACAATTCCATTTGTAGTAGCATGTATAAGAATACAATAGCTGGAAATAAATTTAACCAAGGAAATGGAAGACTTGTATGTTGAAAACTATAAAACATCGTGGAAAGAAAGAAGACCTAAATAAATGGAACGATAAACCGTGTTTATGAATTGGAAAGGAGTGTGCTTTCACATTATAGGGAGAGCGACTAGGGTCACATAACAATGTGTGTATAAATTTTTGTATGAGAAACTAACTTGAACTGTAAACTTTCATTTAAAGCACATTAAAAAAAAAACAGAGAGAGAGAGAGATGTTAGGCTGATATCTATGGATTTATAACCCGTGCAGGGACACTGCAACTCAATTCGATCATATAAATCAGACTAATATCCAATCATATTTCCCCTTTGAAGGTTGCCCTTACAATTTCCTCTGTAGTATTACAGCATATCAAATCCTCAAAAAAGACTTAAACACTTAAAACCATGGTTTAGTCGTATAAATTGAATAAAAGTTCTAACCGTCCAGGTACAGAAGTAACTGAGGACAATTTAAAGAAGTTATACCAACAGCATTAGTTTCCTAGGGCTGCTGTAACAAATTACCACCAACCTGGTGGCGTAAAACAACAGAAATTTATTCTCTTACAGTTCTGGAAGCCAGAAATCTGGTATCAAGGTATCAGTGGGGCAGTGCTCCCTCTGGTGGCTCTTGGGGAGAATCTGTTTTGCCTAATATGTCTTGGCTTTCCTTGGCCGGTGGCTGCTTCCCTCCAGTCTCTGCTTCTGTGGTCCAGTCCCCTTCTTCTCTGCGTGTAGTCTCCTTTGAGGATCTATCTCAAAACTTCCTCTGCCTCTCTTATAAGGATACACATGATTGTATTTAGAGCCCACCCACATAATCCAGGATAAACTTTCTCCCAGTATTCTTAACTTAGTCACATCTTTGGGCATATAAAGTAATATTCATAGGTTCCAGGGATTAGGATGTAGATGTATTTATGGGGGAAATATTCAAACTACTATACCAAATTTACTAATAGTGGTTATTTTTTAAAATTGTACATAAATGAAGGAAAATGTCCTTGACCTGGAAACAGAGGATAAAAAGTATTCTTGGGATGTAATAATAAATACTTGCTATCGCAACTCTCAGAGAAAATATTCTTATAACTCCACGGTAGTTGATTGCATGTTTTATGAAATTCCTGTGTTCTTTTAATATGTGATGTCTTAGTTATCGGGAAACCCTGGTGGCGTAGTGGTTAAGTACTACGGCTGGTAACCAAAGGGTCAGCAGTTCGAATCTGCCAGGCGCTCCTTGGAAACACTATGGGGTAGTTCTACTCTGTCCTGTAGGGTTGCTATGGGTCGGAATCGACTTGACGGCACTGGGTTTTTGGTTTTGGTTTAGTTATCTAGCGCTGCTATAACAGAAATGCCGCAAGTGGATGGCTTTAACAAACAAAAGTTTATTCTCTCATAGTTTAGGACGCTAGAAGTCTGAATTCAGGGTGCCAGCTCCAGGGGAAGGCTTCCTCTCTCTGTCAGCTCTGGGAGAAGGTCCTTGTCATCAATCTTCCACTGTTCTATAAGCACAGGGATCCTGGGTCTAAAGGACCTGCTCTGCTCCTGGTGCTTCTTTCCTGGAATATGAGATCCCTCTTTCTCTCTGCTCACTTCTCTCTTTTGTATCTCAGAAAAGATTTACTTAAAGTACAACCCAATCTTGTAGATTGAGCCCTGCCTCATTAACATAACTGCCTCTATTCCTGCCTCATTAACTTTGTAGAGGTAGGATTTACAACACATAGGAAAATCACATCAGATAACAAAATGGTGAACAATTACAGAATACTGGGAATCATGGCCTAGCCAAGTTGACAGACATTTTGGGGTACACAATTCTATCCATAACATGCGGGAATCAGGCTTTCTGCTGCCAACCCAAGGTCAAGGTTAATTGTTCCGTGGGGCTGTTAAAATAGGCCACTCCAATTGTGTGACTTCTCAAGCTCTCCATAGACAATGTCTGTTTATAAAAAACCTGCAGAGGTAGCATATTTGGTGGGAAACAGCTTCCTAAGGATATTGATCCCACCAATAGGAGTTGGATAGTTTCAGGTGATTACCAAAATTTTGTCTTTCACTTTGGTTGATATAGAACAAGTCTTGATATAGCACAACCCTTGAGTACAACCTAACCATTTAAATTCCTCAGTGAAATTTCTTATTAGGGAAAATAGAATAGCTTTGGATTTATTTTTGACCAACTAGCACAAGTGCTGAAACTTTGTGTTGTACCTAGATTAAAGATAAATTGTAGCTAGATGAGGGAGAGGTTTGCTTAATCCAGTTATAAGGACTTGCATTGGACTTATTTTTGTGACAGTGAATATTACTTGTGGTTCAGTGTTTCGTGAAAATTAACTTACCAATGCCACTAACAGTACACTTTCAGTGACATTAAGAGGGAATAGTGGAGTATAAAGTCAGACTTGTTTACTCAGTCCCGAACACTAGATATTCTTTCATTGAGTCATTCATTCATTCATCCAGTAAGCAAACTCTATATGCTGATAAAATACAGTTCCTGCTCTCAAGATATTCACTGTCTACTAAGGGAGATAAAATGGACAGAGAGGATATAAGTTGTATGACAGTGGTCACTTAAAAGTACTTTGGACCCTTTTTGGACATGCTACAAACAGTAACTATAAGTTACAATTTAAAAAAAAACCTTAAATGCATCATTTAATTTGACCTAAAATATTTTATATTAAAAATGAGAGAACTTAAGCTTGAAAAGGGTAAGTGACGTGCCCGATTATTCAACTCATAGTTGAATGACTGCGGGAATTATTTATATATATCCCTAGGTGGCACAAAAGGTTTCCACTTGACTGCTACCCTAAAGGTGGGGGTTTGAACCCGCCCAACAGTACCGTGAAGGAAAAGGCCTGACAATCTGCTTTTGTTAATGTTACAACCAAGAAAACCCTATGGGGCAGTTCTACTCCATAACACGTGGGATCACTGTCTTAGTAATCTAGTATTGCTGTAACAAAAATACCATAAGTGGGTGGTTTTGAAAATGCATAAATTTATTCTCACACAGTTTAGGAGGCTATAAATCGAAATTCAAGATGCTGGCTATAGGGGAAGGCTTGTTGGCTCTACGTTGTTGTCGTGTGCCATCGAGGCAATTCTGACTCACAGCGATCCTATAGGACAGAGTAGAACTTACCCCATAGGGTTTCCAAAGAGTGACTGGTGGATTCAACCTGCTGACCTTTTGGTTAGCAGCCTGAGCTCTTAACCGCTTCACCACCAGGCCTCCAAGGAAAGGTCCTTATTCCTTGGCTCCTTGGCCGTCTTCATGTGGCAGGGCATCTATCTTCTCCCATCTCTACTTTCTCCTCTGTCCTTATCTGTTCCATTTCTTCCGCAAAGGTGGTTGGCTTAAAATGCACCCTGCACTGATATGGCCTCTTCAACATTACAATGAAAACCCATTCCCAAATGGTATTACAACCACAAGTATAGGGATTAGGATTTAGAACACTAATTTTGAAGGGATGTAATTCAATCCATAACAGTCATCATGAGTTGCAGTTGACTTGATGGCAACTAATAGAATCTATGTCCTTTACATGTGTGTTTGTATCTATATATATGTGTATACAGAGACAAACACACACAACAGAAAGTAAATCAACAAACTACTTTCTTCCCCAAGACAATCTTGCTGTGAAAAGAAAAAAGTGAACTGAACAAAACATTGAGTTTAGTGGTATGGCTGATTTAAAGTGTCTGAATGTTCTGGAATGTGAAACAAAACGATAGACAAATGAGTGGGTATAATAAGTTGCAGAGGGTTTAAGAGAAAGTGAACTTTATTTAAACTTGATTTAAACTACCTGAAAATGAGTATACTAAGAAGCAATGAAACATGTAGATTTAGTTTAAAGGGTTTATTTTAAGATAAAACAAAGGCTTGTGAATGCTTCACTAGCAAACTTTATATTATTGTTAAACTATAATTTGATTTTCTCTTTGTTAAAGTGATAAATTCATTTAGGACTATTTAGCTTACTTTTTAGAATACGAGTTAAAACAGGACAGGATGGCTCCAGTAAGCAACTAATGTAAAACACCAGATGACCTTCCTGTAGAAGAAGGGGCACTGGAACTGCCTGATAGGGAATTCAAAAGTCTAATATTTAGGGCTCTCCAAAAGATTAGGAAAAACATGAAGGAAAACAAAGACAAAATAAGGAAAAAATAGACAAAATCAGGGAAAAAAGAGACCGAGCAATGGAAGAATTCAGGAAAATAATACAGGAACAAAATGTCAGAATAAACTGACAACTAGAAATCATGTAAAAACAGCAATTCAAAATCCAAAGGATAAGCAACAAGGTTTCAGAAATGAACCGTGTAGTTGAAGGTTTTAGGAGCAAATGTGAAACAACAGAAGACAGGATCAGTGAAATTGAAGACAAATCCTTGGATACCATTTTCTTTGAGAAAAAATCAGAGAAGAGAATGAAGAAAACCTGAGAATGATATGGGATACAGTCAAGAGCAAAAAGTTGCACATGATCAGAGTTCAGAACATGGGGAGAAAATGGAAAACACAGAGGATCTTTGAAGATTTGCTGACAGAAAACTTCCCTAATATCATGAAAGGTGAAAAGCTGACCAACCAAAAAGCTCAACAAACCCCATACAGGATAGACCCCAAAAGAAAGTCACCAAGACATCATAATCACATCCACCAAAACACAGCAAGGAAAGAATCCTAAGAGTAGCTCAAGAAAAATGAAAAGTCGTAAAAGGGAAACAATAAGACTAAGCTCTTATTACTTGGCAGAAACCATGCAGGCAGGAAGGCAATGGGATGACATATATAAAACCTTGAAAGAAAAAAATTGCCAACCAAGAATAATATATCCTGCAAAACTCAATCAGATATAATGGCAAAATTAGGACATTTGCAGATAAACAAAAATTAAGGGAATATGTAAAAACCAAACTTACAAGAATTATTAAAGGAAGATCTTTGGTTTGAGAACAAACAACATCAGACAACAACCTGAATCTAGGACATGGGACAGCATCAGCCAGATACCAACCTAGGTAATGAACTCTCAAGGATAAAACACAACTAAGAGATCTAAAACACGGAACCAGAAAAGTCAATCTGTTAATGACATCAACGTCAGAATAATAAAAGAGGGAATAAATGGTGTAGGCATAGAATTTTCAAATGCAGAGAAAGTAAAGGTGATATCAAGTAATAAAAACCTGGTTTAAACTTAGGAAGATAGGGGTAAATTTCAAGGTAACCACAAAGAAAGTTAACAAACTTCATCAAAATAAAGAAGAAAAACATAGTCTTAGTAAACACAAAATCTACAAAAAACAAACCAAATCCACAAACAAATGGAACTCAGCACGGGAGAGTAAGAAGAACAAAGAAAATGTCAGCACCACAAAAAAGAAAGAAAGAAAAAAGTACTAGAAAATGACAGCAATAATCTTACACTTATTGATAATGACACTGAATGTAAATGGCTTAAATGTACCCATAAAGAGACAGAGAGTGACAGAATGGATTAAAAAAAAAAAAACGGGACCCGTCAATATGCTGTCTACAAGAGACATACCTTAGAAAGAAAGACATATTAAAAATCAAAGGGTGGAAAAGATGTATCAAGCAAACAGCAACCAGAAAAGAGCAGAGTAGCAATACTAATCTCAGATAAAATAGAGCTTAAAACAAAATCTACCATAAAGAACAAGGAAGGATAGTACATAATGATCAAAGGGACAATCCATCATGAGGCTATAACCATAATAAATATCTGTGCACTCAATGACAGGGCTCCAGAATACACAAAACAAACTGTAACAGCACCGAAAAGAGAAATTTACATTTCCACAATAACAGTGAGAAACTTCAACATACCACTCTGGGTAAAGAATGAACATTTAGAAAGAAACTCAACAAAGATACAGAAGATGTAAAGGCCACAGTCAACCAACTTGACCTTATAGGCATATACAGAACACTCCACCCAATAGTAGAAAGTATACATTCTTTTCCAATGCACATGGAACATTCTCCAGAACAGGTCACATCTTAGGCCACAATAAAATCTAAAAACATTGGAATAATACAAAGCATCTTCTCTGATCACAACACCACAAAAATAGAAATTAATAACAGGAAGAGCAAGGAAAAAATCAAATACATGGAACCTAAGTAACACCTAACTTAAAAACCATTGGGTAATAGAAGAAATCAAAGATGGAATCAGCAGAGAAGCAGGATACAAGATAAACATACAAAAATCAATTAGATTCCTATACACCAATAAAGAGAACTACAAAAAGGAAATCAGGAAAGCAGTATAATAGCCCCTAAAAAATAAGACACTTAGGAATAAATCTAACCAGGAACATAAAAGACCTATACAAAGAAGACTATAAAACACTATTGCAAAAAATCAAAAGAGACCTAACATAAATAGAAAAACATACCATGCTCATAGATAAGTAGACTCAACAGCATGAAAATGTCAGTTCTACTGAGAGCAATGTACAAATACAGTGCAATCCCAATCCAAATACCAAGAGAATTCTTTATTGTGGTATGTCCAGGAAACTTCTTAGCTTCTACTTTGGTCCAGTTGTGCTGACTTCCCCTGTATTGTGTGTTGCCCTTCCCTTCACTGAAGTTGATCCTTGCCTACTACCTAGTTAGTGAATTCCCCTCCTCTTCTTTTGTGACTGACTAATTTCACTCAGCATAATACCTTCCAGATTTATCCATGTGAGATGCTCTGTGGATTCATCATTGTTCTTTATCTTTGCGTAATATTCCATTCTGTGTATGAAGGAATTAGGTACCATAATTTGTTCATCCATTCATCTGTTGGTGGGCACCTAGGTTGTTTACATCTTTTTGCTATTGCGAACAGTGCTGTAATGAACATGTGCATGTGTCTATTTGTGTGATGGCTCTTATTTCTCTAGGATATATCCCTAGGAATGGGATTGCTGGATTGTATGGTGTTTCTATTTCTAGCTTTTTAAGGAAGTGCTAAATCATTTTCCAAAGTGGTTGTACCATTATAAGTTCCCACCAGCAGTGCATAAGTGTTCCAGTCTTTCCAACGTTTATTATTTTGTGTTTTGGATTTGTGCCAGCCTTGTTGGGGTGAGATGGTATCTCATTGTAGTTTTGATTTGCATTTCTCTAAGGGCTAATGATCATGAGCATTTCCTCATGTATTTGTTAGCTGCTTGAATGTCTTTGAAGTGTCTGTTCTTATCCTTTGCCCATTTTTTAACTGTATTATCTGTCTTTTTGATGTTGAAGTGTTGCAGTGTCTTGTAGATTTTAGAAATTAGACCCTTATTGGATATGTTGTAGCCAATTTTTTTTCCCAGTCTGTAGGTTCTCTTTTTACTCTTTGAAGTCTTGTCATGAGCATTAAGTGTTTGATTTTTAGGAGCTCCCAGTTATCTAGTTTATCTTCTGGCCTGTGTACCATTTATGCCATGTACTAGGGCTCATAGCATTGTCCCTATTTTTGCTTCCGTGACTGTTATAGTTCTTGGTTTTATATTTAGGTCTTTGATTCATTTTGATTTCGTTTTTGTATATGGTGGGAGGTATGTGTCCTTGTTTCATTTTTTTTTAATAGATGGATATCCAGTTATGCCAGCACCATTTGTTAAAGAGACTGTCTTTTCCACGTTTAATGGACTTTGGACCTTTGTCAAATATCAGCTGCACATAGGTGAATGGATTTATGTCTGGGTTCTCAATTCTGTTCCATGGTTTATACATCTGTTGCTGTATCAGTACCAGGCTGTTCTGACTAACGTGGTGGTATAATGGGTTCTAAAATCTGGTAGTGTGAGGCCTCCCACTTTGTTCTCCTCCTGTAATGCTTTACTTATTTGGGGCCTCTTCCCTTTCCACATGAAGTTGGTAATTTGTTTCTCCATCTTGTTAAAAAATGCTGTAGGAATTTGAATAAGGGTTGCATTTTATCTGTAGTTCACTTTGGGTAGAATTGACATCTTCACAATGTTAAGTCTTCCTATCCATGAGCATGGTATGTTTTTCCACTTAATGTAATGTCTCTCTTGGTTTCTTGCAATAGTGTTTTGTAGTTTTCTTTGTATAGGTCTTTTACATCTCTGGTCAGGTTTATTCCTAAGTACTTTATCTTCTTGGGGGCTATTGTAAATAGTATTGATTTGCTGATTTCTTTTTCAAAGTTCTCTTTGTTGGTTTAGAGGAATCCAACTGATTTTTGTATGTTTATCTTGTATCATGAAACTGCTGAAATCTTCTGTTAGTTCCAGAAGTTTTCTTGTGAATTCTTTGGGGTTTTCTGTGTATAAGATCATATCATCAGCAAATAGGGATACTTTTACTTCTTCCTAACCAATTTGGATGCCTTTATTTCTTGTCTTGCCTTATTGCTCTGGCTAGGACCCCTAGCACAATGTCGAATAAGAGTGATGAAAAGGGGCATCCTTGTCTGGTTTCCATTCTCAAGGGGAATGCTTTCAGTCTGTCTCCATTTAGAATGATGTTGACTTTGGCTTTGTATAAATGCCCTTTATTATGTAGAGGAATTTCCCTTCTGTTCCTATTTTGCTGAGAGTTTTTTTTATCATGAATGGGTGTTGAACTTTGTCAAATGCCTTTTCTGCATCAGTTGCTAAGATCATGTGGTTCTCGTGTTTTATTTATGTGATGGATTACATTGATTGTTTTTCTAATGGTGAACCATTCCTGCCTACCTTGTATGAATCTGACTTGGTCATGATGAGTTATTTTTTTTGATATGCTGTTGAATTCTATCGGCTAGAATTTTGATGAGGATTTTTGCATCTATGTTCATGAGGGATATTGGTCTGTAATTTTCTTTTTTTGTGGTATCTTGGCCCTGGTATCAGGGTTATGCCAGCTTCATAGAATGAGTTCAGGAATATTTCTTCCTTTTCTGTGTTCTGAAATGCCTTTCATAGTAGTGGTGTTAACTCTTCTCTGAAAGTTCGGTAGAATTCTCCAGTGAAGCTCTCTGGTCCAGGGCTTTTTTCTTGTTGTTGTTGGGAGTTTTTTAAATTACCTCTTTGATCTCTTCTTTTGTTGTGGATTTATTTAGCTTTTCTACCTCAGTTTGTTAGTTTAGGTAGGTAGTATATTTCTAGAAATTTGTTCATTTCCTGTAGATTTTCAAATTTATTGTACTACAATTTTTCATAGTATTGTGTTATAACCCTTTCAATTTCCTTTGGGTCTGTTGTGATATCACCCATCTCATTTCTTATTCAGGTTATTTGCTTCCTCTCCTGTTTTTCTTTTGTCAGTTTGGACAGTGGTTTGTTGATTTTGTTGGTCTTTTCAAAGGACCAACTTTTGGTCTTGTTGACTCTTTCAATTGTTTTTCTATTCTCTATTTCATTTATTTCTACTCTAATCTTTATTATTTCCTTTCTTCTGGTGCCTGAGGACTTCTTTTGCTGCTCTTTTTCTATTTGCTCAAGTCGTAGGGTTAATGTTTTGATTTTGGCCTTTTCATCTATTTAGATGTGTGCAATTTATTGCTATAAATTGACCTCTGAGCACTGTTTTTGCTCTATCCCAAAGGTTTAGGTAAGATGTGTTTTCATTCCCATTTGATTCTATGAATTTCTTTATTCCTTCCTTGATCTCTTCAATAACCCAGTAGTTTTTGAGCAGGGTATTGTTCAGTTTCTGTGTATTTGAATTTTTGTTTCTTTGATCTTTCTGCTTTTGTTTTCTACTTTTATGGCTTTATGGTCAGAAAAGATGCTTTGTAATATTTCGATGTTTTGGATTCTCTTAAGTCGTGGGTTGTGGCCTAATATGTAGTCTAATCTGGAGAATGTTCCATGTATGTTGGAAAAGAGTGCATACTTGGCTGCTATTGTATAGAGTGTTCTGTATATGTCTATAAGCTCAAGTTGATTGATTGTGGCATTTAGATCTTCCGTATCTTTGTTGAATTTCTTTCTAGATGTTGTGTCCTTCACCGAAAGTGGTGTGCTGAAGTCTCCTACTGTTACTGTGGAGCTGTCTAGTTCTCTTTTCAATGCTTTTAGAGTTTGTTTTATGTATTTTGGAGCCCTGTCATTGTGTACGTATATATTTATCATAATTATCTCTTTCTGGTGTATTGACCCTGTAACCATTATACTGTGTCCTTCCTTAACCTTTTTGGTGGATTTTGCTTTAAAGTCTATTTTGTCAGAGATTAATATTGCCACTTCTACTCTTTTTTGGTTGTTTGTTTGATATATTTTTTCCCATCCTTTGAGTTTTAGTTTGTGTCTTTGAGTCTAAGGTGTGTCTTTTTTAGGTAGCATATAGATGGATTGTGGTTTTTTTAATGCATTCTGCCACTCTGTGTCTCTTTATTGGTACATTTAACCCATTTACATTCAGTGTAATTATTGATAGGTATGAGTTTAGAGCTGTCATTTTTATGTATTTTTTCGCGTGTCTGGTGTTGACGGTTTGTTCCACTTAGTTTTCTGTGGTGAGTTGTTTTCTTTATGTATTTTCTTTTCATCTTTTTCATTATTGTTGATTTTGTATTTGTTGAGTCTATGTTTTTCTTCTTTTTTATTTTGTTGGCTTTCTTTGTGGTTACCTTAAAATTTACCCGTATCTTCATAAGTTTAAACCAATCTTTTATTTCTTGATATCACCTTAACTTCCTCTCCATATGAAAGTTCTATGACTACACTATGTAGTCTCTCTTTTTTGTTTTGACTTTGTCATCATTTACATATTCATGTCTCTGTTTCCCTATTTTCAGCCTTTTAGCTTTGACTTATTTTTTGTGACTTCCCTATCTGGGTTGCTATCTGGTTGTTCCATCCTGTGTACTAGTTTTGAATTGTTGTCTGATATTGTTGGTTCTCTAGCCGAAGGACTCCTTTTAGTATTTCTTGTAATTTTGGTTTGGTTTTTACAAATCCCATCAATTTCTGTTTATCTGGAAATGCCCTAATTTCACCATCATATTTGAGAGACAGTTTTGCTGGATACATAATTCTTGGCTGAGAGTTTTTTATTTCAAGGCTTTATATATGTCATTCCATGCCTTCTTGCCTGCCTGGTTTCTGCTGAGTAGTCAGAGCTTATTCTTATTGACTCTCCTTTGTAGGTGACTTTTCATTTATCCCTAGCCGCTCTTCAAATTCTGTATCTTTGGTTTTGGCAAGTTTGATTATGATATGTCTTGGTGACATTCTTTTGGGATCTACCCTGTGTGGGTTCATTGAGGTTCTTGGATAAATATCTTCTTGTCTTTCACAATATCAGGGAATTTTTCTGCCAGCAAATCTTAAACAATTCTGTGTTTTCTGTGTCCCTTCCCCCCACCCCCACCGTTCTGGTACTCCAATCACTAGTAGGTTTTTCCTCTTGATAGTGTCCCACATAAGTCTTAGAATTTCTTTATTTTTTTAAATTCTTTTATCTGATTTTTCCTTAAATAAATTAGTGTTGGGGCTCTATCTTCAATTTCACTAATTCTGATTTCCATTGCCTCAGTTATGCTTTTATGACCTTCTATTGAGTTGCCCAGTTCTGAAATTTTATTCTTAATCTTTTGGATTTTTAGTTGCTGCCTCCCTATGGTTTCTAGCTCCCTATTAAATGTGTCGTTCTGTTCTTGTATTGCTTGCCTGAATTCGTCGATTGCTTTGTTTGTGTGTTCCGTAGCTTGGTCTGAGTTTTGCCTGATCTCCTTCCTGATCTCTTGAAGAGTACTGTATATTAATTTTTTGAATTCTAACTCTGGTAAGTCCAATACATCTTCCTCTGGAAGGTTTCCTGATTCTTCATTTTGGTCACTTGTTGGAGCCATCTTGGCCTGCTTCTTTATGAGATTTGATATTGACTGTTATCTCTGAGCCCTCCATAGTTATATTTATTTATTGTGTGTTTGCTTACTGTGTCATAGCATTTTGTTTTGTTCGATATGCCCAAAATAGGCTGGGCTTATGAGCTACTTTTGTTATTGGCATCTTCGAAGCTTTCACATTCTGTCACCGGGTGGTTAGAGCTGCTACTAGGTGTGTGAGCCCAGGAGTCTGTTTACATTTCTTGTGCAGATTCAGCTCAGGTGTCCAGGTCGTCAGTCACCGAGTGTGTGGTACAGATTCTTACCTAGAGTCGTAGATGGGCAGGGCTATGTAGGGGTGATTGGAGCAGTCACAGGTATCTGGCTGCTGTGGGGCTATGTGATGAGCAAGGTAGGGGGCTGATGGCTGCCTCTGAGTGCCTAGGTGGAAGCTGTGTCTGTCTCCCCTAGAGCGCATAGGTGGATGGGTTTTGTAGCCGGACTTTGGGCACCCAATGTGTTGGCTGTAAGAACTGGGAGGCACCATTTGGACCCCTGGCATGGGTGGCTAGGTGGAATGGGTGGAACCTCCAGTCCTCAGACCCCTGATGTGGGTGGGTGAGGACCCTGCCTAATGGGCAGGGTAGTATCAAATGTCATAAATCTGAAACTCTCCCTTGGCCGCTGCAATTGAAAATGGGCTGTTGTTCTATGGTAATGAAGGACTCTGCTGTTGGATTGGCCCACACAGGTCTAGTCAGGGGTAAAGGACATTCACAGTCCATGGACCCCTTATGCTAGTCTCTAGGCAAAGGGACAGTGCTTTCCTTCAGTTCCTAGCTTAGGGGGCGTCGTGATTTTTTGAAGCTGAGTTCCTGAGTTCCTGACTTAGGGAACTTGGTATTTTTTTTTTTTTCCTAACACCTTGAGACTGATTTGGGTACAATAGCTCCTATTTCTGGCTTACTCAGTGTGGCAATTGTTGAATACTGCCAGACTGGTATTGGAGCAGAACAGGGAGTGGGGTGGTTTAGGGGAACGTGGTACTTCTCTACTACGAAAGTCCCGGAAGGGGAGGGGTTATTTAGATCCCACACAATAGGTTAGACGCTTGCACTTAACTTTCGCAGATCCAGCTCCACTTCCCCCAGCTTCAGAGTCTTAGGGAGACTCTCCGCTGCCCGTCTCTCCGGATGTGGTGAAATGCTTCCTGAGTCCTACTGCTCTCCTCAGCCCATGTGCTCCAGCTAACCCAGCCCACAGGGTGCCTGCTAGCTCAAGACTGGCACTTCTTTGTTGGTTCTGAGCTGTCTCTTCCTTCCCCTGCCACTCAGTCCAACTCCTCAACTTTGTCTCTGATGATCAGGGCTCCTATAATCAATTGAATTGTTGTTTTGGGCCTTTGTTTTCAGAGGGACCACAGGAAGCATCTGACTGTTCCCCCATCTTGGCCCCATCTCTGACAGTTCTTTTCTTTCAGCACATTAAATATGTCATTGCACTGCCTTCTGGCCCCCATAGTTTCTGAGGAGAAATCGGTACTTGATCTTATTGAGAACTCCTTATATGTGATGATTCACTTCTCTCGCTGCTTTCAAAATTCTCTCTTTATCTTTGGTTTTCGAAAGTTTGATTAATTTGGTTTGTCTTAGTTGGAGTACCTTGAGCTTTTTGGTTGTGTAGATTCATGCCTTTCATCAAATTTGACCTATTTCTGGCTATTATTTCTTCAAGTATTCTTTCTGCCCTTTTCTCTTTCTCTTCCCCTTCTAAGACTCCCATAATGCAAATGTTGGTCAGCTTGACAGTGTCCCGCAAGCCCCTTATTCTCTGTTCACTTTTCTGCACTTTTTTTTTGTCACCTAAGACTTGGTAATTTTTAATTTCTTATCTTCACGGTTGCTGCTTTTCTCTTTTGGCAGTTCAAATCTGCTGTTGAAGAGCCCCTGTGAATTTTTCGTTTCAGTTATTACATTTCTGAGCTACAGAATTTCTTCTTCTTTTTTTTTTTTGGTCATTTCTGCCTCTTCATAAATATTCTCATTTTGTTCTTACATCATTTTCCTTATTTCCTTTAGTTCTTTGTTTATGTTTTCATTTAGCTCTTTGAGCATACTTAAGACAGTGTTTTAAAGTCCTTGTCTGGTAAGTGCAATGTCTGGGATTCCTTGGGTGATGGTTTCTGTCTTTTTTTTTTTTTTTTTTAATTCTTTTGAATGGAATGAAACGTTCATGTTTCTCTGTATGTGTGTGATTTTATGTTGAAAAAGGGACACTTGAATATTATAACAGAGTAACTCTGGAAATCAGATTATCCCATTCTTCAGGATGTTTTGCTTTTTTTTTAGTGTTGAAGACTGTAGGGATCCATTGGTTTAGTGATCCTTCCAAATTATTTTTGCAAAAACTGTTCCCTGATGTGTGTGGTCACTGAAGTCTCTTTCTTTAGCTCATATTCAGTTGGTGTTTTGACAGAGATTTCTTTGAATTCCAAAAGTCAAAAAAAAAAAAAAAAGAGGAAATCCCAAAACAAAAATCAACAACAGAATAAAATCACCACTTCTTCTCTTTGCAGATTGGCTCTGTTTCGGGGCATTCCTTTAATACTTAGCTAGCCTTACATTGAGTTTAGCAATCAGCCCAATGTGAAAGCTTAGGGTTTTCTCAGGTCTTCTCTGATCATGTGTCTTGCCCTGGGCATGCATGTAGCTTTCTAAATTCCCCTCCCCCCTTTCCCATGGGTGCTTTCAAATGTCCTAATTTTTTTAAAGAAACTTTCTTAGCCTTGTTTTCCAGTCCTTAGGCAATCTGTTATATATGTTAATCACATTCTTTTGTGCCAGACAGATACAGGTTAATTGTTCACCTTACAGTGTTTGAGGAATGCCAGACATTTTTAACCCTGCATGCGTTCTGATATAGGTGAATCAGAGACAAGTGCCTTGCTTCAGTCATTTAGGTAGCCACCTGACAGATTACTTGTGAATAAGGTTTTCTCTTCTTCCTCCAGAACCAGGGTCCAGGGTCCCACACTGGGAACACAGCTTGCTCTCTTCAAGCCAACTGCTGAGCCAGGGAGGGAGTGGGGCATGAACAAGTAAAAAGCCATGCCACAATGCTTTCCTACCATTATGAAGTTGCATTTTTCTTGATTGAGCATTCACTTGGCTGCTGTAAACCTTTGAGTATTTCTCAGAGTTCTGACAAAGTTGTTTTTGATAGTTTCTGCTTATTTTTGGATGTTTCTGTGGGGAGGGTCATGTGGGAGTGTAGAGTTTGTTAGTCTGCCATCTGGCCAATGTCACTCCATTGAATTTAATATACCAAATATATTTACGGCCTGTTATGTGTAAGATGGAAACCCTGGTGGCATAGTGGTTAAGTGCCAGGGCTGCTAACCAAGAGGTCAGCAGTTCGAATCCACCAGGCACTCCTTGGAAACTCTCAGGCAGTTCTGGTCACCCTATCGCGTCACTATGAGTCGGAATTGACTTGTTGGCAGTGGGGTTTTTTTTTGTTTGTAAGATGGAGACCTGGTGGCGCAGTCGTTAAGAGCTTGGCTGCTAACCACCATGTCAGCAATTGAAATCCACCAGTTGCTCCCTGGAAGCCCTACGGGGCAGTTCTACTGTGTCCAAAAGAGTCGCAGTTGACTCCACAGCAACAGGTTTGGGTATTTTTGTTTGTTTATGTGTGAGATAAATACTGTGATTTGTATAGAAAATAAGACAAAATTCCTGCCATGAGGGAGCTATACTCCAGTAGAAACAGTACATAATAAGGGAACTAATGTGATTTGTATACCTTCTATGTACCAGATATGCTCCCAGACCCTGTAAATATTTAATCATATTTAATCTTCAAAATATTCCTGAGGAAGACATGGATTACCTCTCTACTCTCCAGTTTCATAGTTTCAGTGATAAGACTTTGAGAATTTAGATGATTTTAGCAAAGTTACACAGTAAGAAGTGTATTTAGTTAGGATTTCAACCTTGGTCCATCTAAGACATGTACAAGTAACTGTAGAAAGCAGAATGAGGCATACAATTAAGCAGGCATAAAAACAGGCTATAGAGGTTTAACACCATTGATGTTATTTTTAGTTCAGGAATACTTAAGGAAGACTTCATGAAGAAGGTAGCATTTGAACTGGGCTTCGTAGGTTGGGGGTAGGATTTTAACAGGAAGATGTGGCAAGGAAGACAAATGTGTGGTAGAGCTGGGATTATACCAATTAAGTCTGAGGCCAAAGCCTATCCTCTTTCCATTTCTCAAAACTAGAACAGTGAGAACATATGTGGGAATCTAGTGAAATTGAAAAGGGATATATTACCTTGAGTTATGGAAGAAAAGCCTGAAAAGAAAGGACAGAACTAGAACATAAATGACCCTCAGTGCAAATATAACATGCTCTTAGATATAGAAGAAACCATTGCAAACACCAGAATCACCTATGAAGATTACATTTTACTTTTCTTCTTGTCAACTCTGATCTCAGAACCAGTGTTTCAGAGGGCCTGGTAGGTTGAATGGTAATGGAGGAAGATGGAGGTAGGGCTGAGTTTGGGACTACATAGCAAGAGAACCAGGAAATGCTTTTAAATGCTTTTGATGGGAGCCAATGTATTTTCTGATGTATTTGTATATTTTCAGAAGAAACCATTTTATCGTATGGAACCCCTATCAGAGGCTGATAATGAAAAAGCAAGAAATCAGAGAATCCCCAAATTACGTGATTTATTGGATCTCGCACAGAAGGAAAAAAAATACGTGATATTTGATCTTACAACCCCTCCACCAAAACATCCTCACAGAAATACATTTGTCCGACTGGTAGTAAGCGTGATCCTTGACTCTAAAATTGAGCCACATCTGGTACGTCTATCTCAGTGTTTATAGTAGAGATTGGGAGGTGGATAGCATGTCCCAGGAGTATAGCAGTTGGACGTGATCAGCTGTGTGGCTCCTCCATGGGATTCTTAAGTAATTGTGCAGATGGTTCCTTATACAGCTACAGGTAACAATTTGAGGATGATCCAGTTAAAGAGCAAGCAGGCCATTTACTATTCCAAACCAAATGAAATACCAGCACTCTGTCAAAGAGGGATGTTTATAATGACCATGTGATGTGACCTGCACCATCACTAACACAGATCTGTTAGAAAGTGCTTGGGTAACATTAAGGCTTTCAGAACTTGGCTTTGATGAATAATGTAGAAAGGGTACCTGCTTCCTGTTTGAGCAGAGTCTGATTCGTCATATTTTTCAGAAGCAGCTCTCTACATTTGGGCGGCTAATTAACAGAATCATATGGAAGAGTATTAGGAGTGAAATAAATATGGATTTTCTTGCAAATGGAACTGTTTTCACAGATGAATCATAATAGCTTTCCCTGTTGTCAGGAAATGACTCCTCTCAAAGATTATTTTCAGCAGCATCATCCAGAGATGTTTATGATTCCTACCTTTCATCCACATCTACCCACTTGTCATACGATTTGCCTAGTATGAGACTTTCTGTATACAGTGGACCCTTGGTCCATGATGTTAACTGGTGGGTGAGAAGTCTTGGGAAAACTCAGCTCCAAAACAACTCTGGGGAAGGCCCTATTATGAAAGCTTATTAGACAATATTAGGCCAGAATGGTCCTTTTCACAAGGGCGAGAATCACTCTCTATATTTCCCGTAGACTGTTAACCAGTACTAAAATGGTGCTCCCTCTATTCTACATGGAGGTGTTTGTACCGAGACAGATGATTATCCACTGAAGGATTTACTGTTTTTCTTTACAGATTTTTTGGTTGCCAAATTTTGATAGGGACTACGTTAGGCATACCGCTCCTGGTTTTCAGCAAGTGGGCCGGTTATACTCCCTTGACCAACTTTCAGAGGAAAACATAACAATAATAAATGTTGACTACAAGGAGTTGTTCTACAATGGCTTGAGGTAAGTGATTGACTATACCTCTCTTAGCATGAGTTGCCTTACTTGCACAAAATCCACATTCCATCTAAGCTGCTTAGTTTCCCCTCTCCATCTCAGGATTGCTATGTGTAGTCTTCTTGGAATCGTCTGCTTCCTCCTTCCTACACAACCCTCCTTCCACTTTTTCAGGCTTCTTCCATCTCTTCCCTTCCCTCCCTCTGCCAACAAATGTATATCAAGTATGGACTATGTCCCTGGAACATAGTCTTAAGCTCCTTCTTTTTTGTTTATATCTATAGGGTTGCTATGAGTTGGAATCGACTAGACGGCAGTGGGTTCGGTTTTTTTGTAATCCTCCATCATTTGGCACACTCTCTTGTATACTTTGCGTTTCTGATTTTATATAAGGTGGATGTGGAAAAGTCAGAATTTAAAAAGCTTTTTATTTCTTCCTGCCATTGCCAGATCGATTGCAGTATCTCATATATAGCTTCATGATCCAGATAGCCAGATTTCTAGTAGGCACAATTAAGAAATAGCTAAATCATTCTTTAAAAAAAAAAGTTTTAAGTTTCAAGCAGCCAAGCATGAGAAGGAACTAAAATTAAATAACCACCTTTTTCATAAATATACATTTGGAGAAAAATTTTCAGAATTAAAAGCAGGACCAGATTAAGGTATGTGAGGGCCATAAGTATCAATAATCTGCGGTGTCCTCTACTCTGTTCGCTCACACATTCAAACGGGATATGTGAGTTATATATATACGTATACATATATATGTGTGTCTTAGCTATCTATGATGTAACTTTTAAAATGTGACTATAATATTAGCGATTGAATGCAAAAGTGGTGTATACCATTTTAGTGGAATGAGATGAACTAGGTTATAAATTTTTTAGTGGATACACGGTAGTAAGGTTTTTACTATATGTCTTAGTCATCTAGTGCTGGTATAATAGAAGTTCCACAAGTGGATGACTTCAACAAAGAGAAGTTTATTCTCTCACAGTCCAGTAGGCTAGAAATCTAAATTCTAGGTGTCATCTCCAGGGAAAGGCTTTCTCTCTCTGTCACCTCTGGAGGATCAGTCTTCCGTTGGTCTGGGAGCATCTCAACTCAGGAACCTGAGGATCAAAGGACGTGTTGTGCTCCTGGCACTCCTTTCTTGGTGGTATGAGGTCCCCATGTCTCTCTGCTCGCTTCTCTTTTATATCTCAAAGAGATTGGCTTAAGACACTACCTAATCTTGTAGACCCCATCAATATAACTGCTGCTAATCCATCTCGTTACATCACAGTGGTGGGATTTACAACACGTAGGGAAATCACATCAGATGATAAAATGGCAGGCAATCACATAATCATACAAGAGAATCATGACCTAGCCAAGTTAACAGATATTTTGGAGGGACACAGTTCAATCCATGACACTATATACCACATTTTCTATGAAAAGAAATTCTACAACAAAGAAAATGAGTCAGTGAACTTAGTTGTTTCAACAATCAATGTAAAATTCTGTTGACCTCCCACAATGAAAATTGACTTTCACCAATTTTGTTTTAAACGGCCTCATACTTCAGTTTTGATGCTTGTTTCATAATAAATCTATAATTGCAAATGAAAAGATGTCATAAATGAAAATTTAATGATCAGAAAACATATTACAACAAATGACTATATTTTATTTTTAGATAGATTCTTTCATCTCTGTTATAATTAAAAACATTTTTTCTATTCTTTGCTCTTACAAATTCTTCAATGATGCATTAGAATTAAACTGCTGAAAAATATCTACTTCCCTGCGTAATAAGGATAATGAATTGAGTCTTTCTTGAATCATTGCTGTATCCTGAGGGTTTTTAAGTCTCTTTAAGGATGAAAATGAGTTTTGTGTTGTGCAATTTGTGATCATTAAGCTTAAGAATATGCATAATGCAATTTCAACATTGGTAAATATGCATTGTATTTTATCTTCTATTATGGAATCATACATGCCTACATGAGTAAAATTTGTCTTTACCTAATCTCTAAACTTAGGTCTCATTTAAGAACAAAATTGTCACACTTCTCCATAAAGCTTTGTATTTAAGTCATTGGGATAAGCCTGCACTAATTTCTTCGATGCCTTTATGCATTCTTCATTACGTATATCCACATTGTTTAGGAAGGAAAATTTATGTGAAAGAACTACATATACTTTTGCTCTTCTTTTCATGGAAGATTCAAATGTGTCAATGACGGTGTAGTGTGTGCTTACATGAAATTGATCTCTGGCACTCAGTACTTCTGGAGTATTTCTGTCATTTACTTGTTTCTTTCTAACGCTTCTTTGATGGTGAATTGCTTGATAATCAGTATTTGATAGCATTTGTTTTGTTGTGTTTTCAAATTTTTCAAAATCTTCCCTTAAATTATGTAAATACCTGTTAATGACTGGTAGAGATCTGAGCATGTCTTCAAATTTACTTTTGAATCTTGGCAAGCTTGACTTAATCTGATAAAAATTCTGCAATATATTATTCCACATAACCAGCATAAATACATACTCTTGTGTTTGCATCTTGTTGGCGAATTTTTCAGCTTCTTTTTTGGTATCTCCTTTTTGTGTCTTCTCTTCAGCAATATTTCCTGAGGCATCTAGAATCTAAGCTTAGGGTTCCAGTATTGCAGTCGTCGTTACAGCACACACTTCCCAACATGTGTTAGACAGACATTTTAATACTCAATCATTGCCTAAATATGTTTTAATAACTGTCCATTGATGAGTACCCATTGCCATCGAGTCAAATCCAACTTCTAGTGATCCTATAGGGCAGAGTAGAACTGCCCCATAGGGTTTCCAAGGAGTGGCTGGTGGATTCAAACTGCCAGCCTTTTGGTTAGCAGCCAGGCTCTTAACCACTGCGCCAGCAGGGCTCCATTAGAGGTGGCAAAATATGTGTAGAGTAACTGAGTAGCAGGATCAAAATCAACTGCTTCCAGACAGCAATCTACTTCACTACATCCTACAAGTTTCAGTGAATGTGCAGCACATGGTATGAAAATGGCATATGCATTATGTTCTAAAATTCTGTTTCGTGCCTTTATAATGCCTTGACAGCTTGGCAGCATTGTCATAGGACTGGCTTCTGCACTTAGAAAAATCTAATTTTCAAACTTCACATAAATAGTGAAGTACTTGATTTGCAGGTTCTTTACTGGTATGACTTTAAGGTAGTAAACATAATAAATTGCTTGACAGCTTTTCCATCTGTTGGAGATATGTATGTTAACCCAAGTGATCTGTATGAGAAAAATCAGGAGTACAGTCTACAAACTGAAATATCAAGCTATACTAATTTCGTTGAAAATAGTTGATCAAACCTCATCAACTTTATCATTTATTACGTTTATTAATTCCTCACACATTGTTTTAGACATATACAATGGGTTGCCCTTTCCTGTATTACCATATTTTGAGATGTGACTTGCTAAAAATGGATCACACTGGACAAGAAGTTCAAGTAAACCCCCCAAATTTCCATTTTGTGGGGACTTAAACACTTCATTTCTTCATTGAAAAGATAGCCCCCATTCAGTGATTATTATAATGACAGCAACAAGGCGTTACAAAATTGCTTTCCAGTACTAACATTCTTCATTAATTTGTGCTTTCAGTTCATAAGTTAAGCCAAAACCCTGTCTTCGTTTTAAGAGTGACAACATACAATCTCTGTGGATTGAACTGTTTTCATGTTGATCAAACATATTCAGGTTGCACCAATTGCAAAATATATCTGTAGCAAATCAAGAATTAAATGATTTAGAAATGAATGTTTGCAAACAAAACAACGTACAGACACGACTGATGGAGAATACAGTAGCCACTTCTTATAATTTTCACCATTAGCTTTGCACTGTAGAAATATATTCTGGCTATAGAACCTTGCTTATTTACTATACAGAAATTTTCAGCATGAATTTTCAAATGGTCCACCGTGATGCTGACAGTCACTTGGCCCTCTTTCAATTCAGTAATTTACATCATTAGAAGAAAAATTATTTCACAAAATAGGATCTGTATTTCTGTTATTTATAAGGTCTGCTGATGTGACAATTTCAGATTCTAAAATAGTTTCACTTTCTACACCTTTTTTTTTTTTTTTTACTACATCAAGGGATAGGTGCAGAATTAGGAATAAATTCTGTTATATTTGTATTGCTATTAGTAATTTCAGCACTAGGGGTACTACTACAGCTATTTGCACACATTAAATTTGAGCGTACAATGGAAAAAGGCTCTTCTAATTCACTGTGTTTTAAAAAGGAGGTTAATTTTGTAATTGTCTTTAGGATTCACAAATCCTTTTTCTGCAAGCTTTCATTTTTGCACTTCACTTAGTTATTGCTGTTTCATTTTATGGATGAAAAATTATATCACTTTTTAAATTTGGTTCTACCATAGCAAATAAATTTGGATAAATAAAATTTATAAAATCAAATTTACATTAAAAGTTGGATGTTAACACAAAAATTTATATTATAGAATTACTAAGTAAAAAAATTGATTTGGAACATGTAATTTTGTTCTTCAGATCTTAAACAGTCAAAAGAAATAGTATAAGGCAGTCAGAAATAATTTCATTCGCTTGTCCTGTGATGTTTGTTGGAGGCCCCTTGCAGATCTCCATGAGTGTTTTTGTCTTGAAATAGTACTTAAAAGCCTGCACGCTCATGTTCTGTCCTTTGGTGCTGCGTCTTCACAGTTATTAGACTACTGTCGATACCCAATGGGGGCACTAGCGATTACAGAGAGCATACCAATAAAGGGTATGCTCAACCTGAAGACACATTTTGGTTTGCTTTGCACAGGACGTTTTATTTATTTATGGAATTGTTCAATGCCCATATTTGGAATTATGTACATAATTGATGTAATAATAGCGCCACTTCTCAATGAGCAAGTTTGTTTTGTGAGTCATAACAATATCTATCAACTTCTTAAAAGAAAGTCAGTCTGAAGGGAAACGGAAAATACATTTATATAATTTTTATTATCTAAATATTTATTTCCTTCAGGAAATGTTCAGTTTTCTTACATGGAGATATGTAAATATTCTGATAAAATATAAATATAATGTTCTGATAAACTCCCTGTGTTCCTTTCTTAGAAGATGAATTTAGAGACACATTCATTGCAAAACAGAAATGTATTTTTCATGATAAATATATATTGAATTTTGTGTCCTCTTAATGTGCCAAGTACCTCATTTATTAGCATACATACAATAATATCAAATACTGTGTCTCTCACAACAGAGAATAAGAACAAAACTTACTTGATACAAAATTAAACATTTTTGTGTTAGACAAATATTAATATTTCCAGTATTTTTTGGATTTTGCAATATTAATAATATATTAAATTATTACCCATGTTAATATTATGTTAAATGCGCTAGATTACATCCATCATCTCTTTCACTGGCTAATGCTTTTCAGAAGTAAACTGCTGGGTCCTTCTTCCTAGTCTGTCTTAGTCGAGAAGCTCAGCTGAAACCTGTCCTCCGTGAGTGACCCTGCTGGTATCTGAATACCAGTGGCATAGCTTCCAGCATTACAGCAACACATAATCCCCCACAGTATGACAAACTGACAGACACGAAAGCTCAATACCATCAGTCAGAGCAAGGCCAGGGGCTGACTGTGCAACAGACCATCAATTGCTCATATGCAAATTCAAGCTGAAACTGAAGAAAATCCGAGCAAGTCCATGAGAGCCAAAATATGACCTTGAGTATATCCCATCCAAATTTAGAGGCCATCTCAAGAATAAATTTGACGCAGTGAACACTAATGACTGCAGACCAGACAAGTTGTGGAATGACATCAAGGACATCATCCATGAAGAAAGCAAGAGGTCACTGAAAAGACAGGAAAGAAAGAGGAGACCAAGATGGATGTTTGAGGAGACTCCGAAACTTGCACATGAGCATCAAGCAGCTAAAGCAAAAGGAAGAATTGAGGAAGTAAAAGAACTGAACAGAAGATTTCAAAGGGCCTCTTGAGAAGACAACGTAAAGTATTATAATGACATGTGCAAAGAGCTGGAGATGGAAAACCAAAAGGGAAGAACACACTCAGCGTTTCTCAAGCTGAAAGAACTGAAAAAAAATTCAAGCCTCGTATTGCAATAGTGAAGGATCCCATGGGGAAAATCTTAAAAGATGCAGGAAGTATCAAAAGAAGATGGAAGGAATACACAGAGTCATTATACCAAAAAGAATTAGTCGTTATTCAACCATTTCAAGAGGTGGCATATGATCAGGAACCGATGGTACTGAAGGAAGAAGTCCAAGCTGCTCTGAAGGCCTTGGCAAAAAACAAGGCTCCAGGAAGTGATGGAATATCAATTGAGATGTTTCAACAAACAGATGCAGAGCTGGAGGTGCTCACTCGTCTATGCCAAGAAATATGGAAGACAGCTTTCTGGCCAACTGACTGCAAGAGATCCATATTTATGCCTATTCACAAGAATGGTGATCCAACTGAATGTGGAAATTATAGAACAATATCATTACTATCACATGCAAGCAAAATTTTGTTGAAGATCATTCAAAAATGGCTGCAGCAGTATATCGACAGGGAACTGCCAGAAATTCAGGCCAGTTTCAGAAGAGGACGTGGAACCAGGGATATCATTGCGGATGTCAGATGGATCCTGGCTGAAAGCAGAGAATACCAGGAGGATGTTTATCTGTGTTTTATTGACTATGCAAAGGCATTCGACTGTGTGGATCATAACCAATTATGGCTAACACTGCAAAGAATGGGAATTCCAGAACACTTAATCGTGCTCATGAGGAACCTTTACATAGATCAAGAGGCGGTTGTTCGGACAGAACAAGGCGATACTGATCGGTTTAAAGTCAGGAAAGGTGTGCGTCAGGGTTGTATTCTTTCACCATACCTATTTAATCTGTATGCTGGAAAAATAATCTGAGAAACCGGACTATATGAAGAAGAACGGGGCATCGGTATTGGAGGAAAACTCGTTAACAACCTGCATTATGCAGATGACACAACCTTGCTTGCTGAAAGTGAAGAGGACTTGAAGCACTTATTAATGAAGATCAAAGACCACAGCCTACAGTATGGACTGCACCTCAACATAAAGAAAACAAAAATCCTCACAACTGGACCAATGAGCAACATCATGATAAAGGGAGAAAAGACTGAAGTTGTCAAGGACTTCATTTTACTTGGATCCACAATCAACAGCCATAGAAGCAGCAGTCAAGAAATCAAAAGACGCATTACATTGGGCAAATCTGCTGCAAAGGACCTCTTCAAAGTGTTGAAGAGCAAAGATGTCGCCCTGAATACTAAGGTGCACCTGACCCAAGCCATGGTATTTTCAATCACATCATATGCATGTGAAAGCTGGACAATGAATAAGGAAGACGGAAGAAGAGTTGACGCCTTTGAATTGTGGTGTTGGGGAAGAATATTGAATATACTATGGACTGCAAAAAGAACAAACAAATCTGTCTTGGAAGAAGTGGGGCCAGAATGCTCCTTAGAGGCAAGGATGGCGAGACTGTCGAAAGTCTTACATACTTTCGACATGTTGTCAGGAGGGAATCAGTCCCTGGAGAAGGACATCATGCTTGGCAGAGTATAGGGTCAGCGGAAAAGAGGAAGACCCTCAACAAGGTGGATTGACACAGTGTCGGCAACAATGAGCTCAAGCATAGCAACGATTGTAAGGATGGCGCAGGACCGGGCAGTGTTACGTTCTGTTGTGCATATGGTCGCTGAGTCGGAACCGACTCGACAGCACCTAACAACACAAACAGCAAGATTACATCCACATGTATGCCAAACATATTTTAAAGTTATAAATATTATTGTGTACAAAGCTTAGGACATAACTCTGTACATAAATGCTATACAGTTTAAAAGTAACTTGATCAAGTTCATTGCAATGGTCGACTTATTCAAGTTCCCTCACTTCTGTATGTCATCTGGGACTATAGTTCCCATTGGTTGTTTAGCAGGATGTGTGCAAGAGCGTACCCTTGTGTTTATATCACAGCAAACAGCATTGCTGGCCTCCTGGCTAGAGTTGCTGGATCAGCAGATGTGAATGTTCTCTCAAAATGGATCAGAGATCTGTTATCATAATATTAATTTTATATATGTATATATATATATAAATTATTATCTGTCCTTGCCCAGTAACTGCTCATTTTGGATCCTTTTGCATATTGGGTGAACAAAGCAAGAGTTAGATGCAACAGGGCACCCCCACCTCTGTTTATTAGAAAGAAATAGTATTTACTCAAGAGACCTGCTGAGATAAGGGGGGTACTGTAGGACACAGATGTCAACAAAGGTGTTGAAGTGGTAGGGGCTTCATAGCTTAAACAACCTTTCATGTGGGTGCCCTTGTGACCCTGCATTAACTTTACTTCCAGTTGGCACATTCTCACCACTGGAGCTGAATCAGTTTCATTTAGTGCCCTGCCAGTTTCCTTCCACTTTGGTACTCACTTTTCCTTGTGTCCTGTCTGCTTGGCATCTCTGGGTCTTTGCTTTGGACAACTGGTGCCCCTCTTTTTTTGATGCTCTAAGCATGTGCCTACGTTGTTATTGGGCAACCTGTCCCTGATTAAAAGCACCTAGGAGTAAAACGGTAACTTTTTATTTCATATCCTTTCTTTTAGATTTAAGGATAATTTTTTCAGGTAACTGTAAATGTTCCAGAGACAGTCTTCCTTGGAGAGAGAGATATATATACAAGGTGTGATCATTAGGGCTTTTCCTCACACTGGATCCTGCAGCCAGCTCCTGTTTGTCTGACCTCCAGTTCTTGGGACTTGAGCTAGCAGCTTATCTGCCATCTTGCCTGCCGGTCATGGGATTCATTCGTCTTCGTAGCCTGTGAGCCAGAGCCCTGCTGTCTCACTTGTTGATCTTGGGTTTGCCAGCCCTTGCAGCTATGTGAATCAGGGGAAGCCTCCAGCGTGACCCACAGATTGGGACTTCCTGGCCTCTACAACCACATGAGCCATTTCCTTTATATAAATCTCTCTATACAGATATTTATACACTTCACTGGTTTTGCCTCTCTAGAGAACCCAGCCTAAATCACAAGGTCTTGCTGGGCTTCATAAAAATTCCCATAGACACTTTTCTGCATTCCAAGCCATGAAGCAGGCTGTTGGATATACCTCTGTGTCTGCATTTTCTGTCTCTCTGGCCATGGGAGGTTACTCATATAATGTCTTTTTTTTCTTTTAGCATTGGAAAATTATGTGTGCTTTACTGTCTATTTCTCAACCAGAAGATTTTTCTTTACACAGTTACCCTTCTATTATGAGTGCATTTCTATTTACTTTTACTTTTTTCAAATAGAAAATGACTCTAAAGTTATGTTCTTCCCTCCTAATCATAACTTAGATTGACCTAGTAGTTGAAAAATAATTATAAAAGCTTCCATTTGTTGAGCCTTTATTATGTGTAAAGTCTTGTGGTTAGTAGAACACCGATTCTGTTTCAAATCCTGCCCTACCCATCATTTCTTGTGTGACTTTGGGAAGTTTCTGATCATCAGTTTTCTCATTTGTAAGTTAAGGATGACAATGGTACCTACTGGAAGGAATGGCTGAAAGAGGGAGATAATTCTTGTAATGCACAGAGCAGAATGCTGGACAAATGTAAAAGCACAATAAATGTTAGCTGCTGCTTTTATCATCTCCATCCATACAAACTATGTGAAAAAGCAAAAACCCATTGCCATCGAGTCGATTCCAACTCATAGCAACCCTACAGGACAGAATAGAACTGCTCCATAGGATTTCCAAGGAGTGGCTTTTGGATTCAAACTGCTGACCTTTTAATTAACAGCAAGCTCTTAACCACTATGCCACCAGGGCTGCTATGTAGTATGTAGTGGGCATTATTATCCCATTTTTTAAATAAGGAAACTAAAGCTCAGAGCGGTTAGGTAATTCATCACTGACAGTTGGTCAATTGTGCACCTGGGCTTTAAACATAGGCCTGACAGATGCCAGAGTCCAAGTTCTTTTACCACTGTGCCTTTATAGGTATTGCCTTGGCCATCATTATATAGCCATAGTCCCAACTTCCCTCAGGTTTAACAGGGATCATATCCGGAGTTCTCGTATAAAGTTAAGGAGCTTCATTTAGCTCAACAAATGTTTGCTGAGTAGTAATATGTAAATGCATCATACAAATTTTATATAAAAGGTCAACATAAGCAAGGCATCCTCCTCTTCCTTAAGGACGGTATGTACTCTAGTAGGGAGAATAAGTCTTTTTCCCACGTAGCTGTAATACAAAGCTGTTTGCAATAAATTCATGAACAGGACTTCATTCAAAATCATTCCCCGTAAGTATCTCTAAATTATAACAAATGAAACAGTTATACATTAAATATTTGTGTAATGTTGATGATCTGATTACAATCAAATTTTAAGTACATTTTCTGTGATCAGTGTTCACTTTCTAGTCCATCAGGCCACTGTTATAAGACATTGTAAAAAGCCTTGCTGTTTTGACTCTGAGAATGTTTTAGATATATTACTTTAATCAGAGTTATATGAACATTGAGAAACTATTTTCCAAAGAGATATCTGTTTAATTTCTCAATCAGTTTTCTATAAACTGCAGTTGTTAGTTGCTGTCAAGTCGATTCCAACTCATGGTGATCCCATGTGTACAGGGGTTTCCAAAACTATGACCTTTCAGAAGCAGATTGCCAGGCCTATCTTCTGAGAAACTGCAGTGATCTTATCTCAATTTTTTTTTTCTGTTTTTAACTTACAGAAGTTATTTTAATAGGATTAATTATTTCCCCTGAAAATTTCATAATAAAGAATTGACTAATCAATTTTTTATCCTCGTGGTGTTTTATGAATTATAACTTTTACCATTGTGAGTTTTCATTTGTATTATATTTTTATCATGTCTAATTTTCTCAAGCCCAATTTTACAAATTCAAATTTTGTGGAGAATATTTTAGCCTAACAATTTTATGTACAGCTTTATTGAAGTAAAACTGGCATACAATAAGCTGCACAAATATGAAGTTTACATGTTAAAAAATTCTGTCATGTGTATACCCTCCTGGAACCATCACCTGAGTCAAAATAATGGACGTGTCCATCACTCCTTTGCACTCCCTCCTACTGCCCTGTTCTTTCCCCAGCCCTGTCCCCAGACAAATCATGCATCTGCTTTCTTTGCCTCTCTGTAGATTTCTTTGCCTTATATAGAAGTTTCTGTAATGAAACCACACAGTATGTACTCTATTTTTTTTTTTAGAGGAGGGTGTGGCTTCTTTCACTTAGAATAATCATTTTGAGATTTATTCATATTTTCCATGTATGAATAGTTAATTCCTTTTTATTACCAAGTAGTATTTCATTGTATGGATATGGCACAATTTGTCTATATAGTCACTTGTTCATAGACATTTGGCTTGTTCTTAGTTTGGGGTTATTGCAAATAAAGCTGGTAAGAACTTTCATGTAAAGGTTTTGTGTGCATATAAGTTTTCATTTCTCTAGGGTAGGTACCTGGGAGTGGAAGGACTGCATGATATGGTTAAGTGTATGTTTAACTTTTTTTTTTTAATTAATTTTTATTAAGCTTCAAGTGAACATTTACCATTCCAATCAGTCTGTCACATGTAAGTTTACATACATCTTACTCCCTTCTCCCACTTGCTCTCCCCCTATTGAGTCAGCCCTTTCAGTCTCTCGTTTTGTGCCAATTTTGCCGTCTTCCCTCTCTCTCTATCTTCCCATCCCCCCTCCAGTCAAGAGTTGCCAACACACTCTCCAGTGTCCACCTGATTTAATTAGCTCACTCTTCATCAGCATCTCTCCCCCCCGCCGCTGACCAGTCCTTTTCATGCCTGATGAGTTGTCTTCGGGGATGGTTCCTGTCCTGTGCCATCAGAAGGTCTGGGGAGCATTGCCTCCGGGATTCCTCTAGTCGCAGTCATACCATTAAGTATGGTCTTTTTATGAGAATTTGGGGTCTGTATCCCATTGGTCTCCTGCTCCCTCAGGAATTGTGTATTGTGCTCCCTGACAGGGCAGACATCGATTGTGGCCAGGCACCAACTAGTTCCTCTGGTCTCAGGATAATGTAGGTCTCTGGTTCATGTGGCCCTTTCTATCTCTTGGGTTCTTAGTTGTCGTGTGACTTTGGTGTTCTTCCTTTGCCTTTGCTCCAGGTGGGTTGAGACCAATTGATGTATCTTAGATGGCCGCTTGTTGGCATTTAGGACCCCAGACGCCACATTTCAAAGTGGGTTGCAGAATGTTTTCATAATAGAATTGTTCTGCCCATTGACTTAGAAGTCCCCTCAAACCATGTTCCCCAGACCCCAGCCCCTGCTCCACTGACCTTTGAAGCTTTCATTTTATCCCAGAAACCTCTTTGCTTTTAGTCCAGTCCAATTAGACTGACCTTCCTTGTATTGAGTGTTGTCTTTCTCTTCACCCAAAGCAGTTCTTATCTACTAATTGATTTGTAAAAAACCCTCTCCCTCCCTCCCTCCCCCCTTTGTAACCACAAAAGTATGTGTTCTCCGTTTTTTCTATTTCTCAAGATCTTATAATAGTGGTCTTATACAATATTTGTCCTTTTGCCTCTGACTCATTTCGCTCAGCATAATGCCTTCCAGATTCCTCCATGTTATGAAATGTTTCAGAGATTCGTCACTGTTCTTTATCGATGTGTAGTATTCCATTGTGTGAATATACCACAATTTATTTACCCATTCATCCGTTGACGGACACCTTGGTTGCTTCCAGCTTTTTGCTATTGTAAACAGAGCTGCAATAAACATGGGTGTGCATATATCTGTTTGTATGAAGGCTCTTGTATCTCTAGAGTATATTCTGAGGAGTGGGATTTCTGGGTTGTATGGTAGTTCTATTTCTAACTGTTTAAGATAACGCCAGATGGGTTTCCAAAGTGGTTGTACCATTTTACAATCCCACCAGCAGTGTATGAGAGTTCCAATCTCTCCGCGGCCTCTCCAACATTTATTATTTTGTGTTTTTTGGATTAATGCCAGTCTAGTTGGTGTGAGATGGAATCTCATCGTAGTTTTAATTTGCATTTCTCTAATGGCTAATGATCGGGAGCGTTTTCTCATGTGTCTATTGGCTGCCTGAATATCTTCTTTAGTGAAATGTGTGTTCATGTCCTTTGCCCACTTCTTGGTTGGGTTGTTTGTCTTTTTGTGGTTGAGTTTTGACAGAATCATATAGATTTTAGAGATCAGGCGCTGGTCTGAGATGTCATAGCTGAATATTCTTTCCCAGTCTGTAGGTGGTCTTTTTACTCTTTTGGTGAAGTTTTTAGATGAGCATAGGTGTTTGATTTTTAGGAGCTCCCAGTTATCTGGTTTCTCTTCATCATTTTTGGTAATGTTTTGTATTCTGTTTATGCCCTGTATTAGGGCTCCTAGGGTTGTCCCTATTTTTTCTTCCATGATCTTTATCGTTTTAGTCTTTATGTTTAGGTCTTTGATGCACTTGGAGTTAGTTTTTGTGCATGGTGTGAGGTATGGGTCCTGTTTCATTCTTTTGCAAATGGATATCCAGTTATGCCAGCACCATTTGTTAAAAAGACTATCTTTTCCCCAGTTGACTGACACTGGTCCTTTGTCAAATATCAGCTGCTCATACATGGATGGATTTATATCTGGGTTCTCAATTCTGTTCCATTGGTCTATGTGCCTGTTGTTGTACCAGTACCAGGCTGTTTTGACTACTGTAGCTGTATAATAGGTTCTGAAATCAGGTAGAGTGAGGCCTCCCACTTTCTTCTTCTTTTTCAGTAATGCTTTACTTATCCGGGGGTTCTTTCCCTTCCATATGAAATTAGTGATTTGTTTCTCTATCCCCTTAAAATATGACATTGGTATTTGGATTGGAAGTGCGTTATATGTATAGATGGCTTTTGGTAGAACAGACATTTTTACTATGTTAAGTCTTCCTATCCATGAGCAGGGTATATTTTTCACTTAAGTATGTCCTTTTGAATTTCTTGTAGCAGAGTTTTATAGTTTTCTTTGTACAGGTCTTTTACATCCTTGGTAAGATTTATTCCTAAGTATTTTATCTTCTTGGGGGCTACTGTGAATGGTATTGATTTGGTTATTTCCTCTTTGGTGTTCTTTTTGTTGATGTAGAGGAATCCAAGTGATTTTTGTATGTTTATTTTATAACCTGAGACTCTGCCAAGGGTTTTCCATGTATACGATCATGTCATCTGCAAATAGTGATAGCTTTACTTCCTCCTTGCCAATCTGGATACCCTTTATTTCTTTGTCTAGCCTAATTGCCCTGGCTAGGACTTCAAGTACGATGTTGAATAAGAGCGGTGATAAAGGACATCCTTGTCTGGTTCCCGTTCTCAAGGGAAATGCTTTCAGGTTCTCTCCATTTAGAGTGATATTGGCTGTTGGCTTTGCTTTGCTTTGCTTAGATGCCCTTTATTATGTTGAGGAATTTTCCTTCAATTCCTATTTTGGTAAGAGTTTTTATCATAAATGGGTGTTGAACTTTGTCAAATGCCTTTTCTGCATCTGTTGATAAGATCATGTGGTTTTTATCTTTTGTTTTATTTATGTGATGGATTACATTAATGGTTTTTCTGATATTAAACCAGCCGTGCATATCTGGTATAAATCCCACTTGGTCAGGGTGAATTATTTTTTTGATGTGTTGTTGGATTCTATTGGCTAGAATTTTGTTGAGGATTTTTGCATCTGTGTTCATGAGGGATATAGGTCTATAATTTTCTTGTTTTGTAATGTCTTTACCTGGTTTTGGTATCAGGGAGATGGTAGCTTCATAGAATGAGTTGGGTAGTATTCCGTCTTTTTCTATGCTTTGAAATACCTTCAGTAGTAGTGGTGTTGAGTCTTCTCTGAAGGTTTGGTAGAACTCTGCAGTGAAGCCGTCTGGGCCAGGACTTTTTTTTGTTGGAAGTTTTTTGATTACCGTTTCAATCTCTTTTTTTGTTATGGGTCTATTTAGTTGTTCTACTTCTGAATGTGTTAGTTTAGGTAGGTAGTATTTTTCCAAGAATTTATCCATTTCTTCTAGGTTTTCAAATTTGTTAGAGTACAATTTTTCGTAGTAATCTGAAATGATTCTTTTAATTTCATTTGGCTCTGTTGTGATGTGGTCCTTCTCGTTTCTTATTCGGGTTGTTTCCTTTCCTGTTTTTCTTTACTCAGTCTAGCCAATGGTTTATCAATTTTGTTAATTTTTTCAAAGAACCAGCTTTTGGCTTTGTTAATTCTTTCAGTTGTTTTTCTGTTCTCTAATTCATTTAGTTCAGCTCTAATTTTTATTATTTGTTTTCTTTGGTGCCTGATGGGTTCTTTTGTTGCTCACTTTTTATTTGTTCAAGTTGTCGGGACAGTTCTCTGATTTTGGCTCTTTCTTCTTTTTGTATGTGTGCATTTATCGATATAAATTGGCCTCTGAGCACTGCTTTTGCTGTGTCCCAGAGGTTTTGATAGGAAGTATTTTCATTCTCGTTGCTTTCTAAGAATTTCCTTATTCCCTCCTTGATGTCTTCTATAACCCAGTCTTTTTTCAGTAGGGTATTGTTCATTTTCCAAGTATTTGATTTCTTTTCCCTAGTTTTTCTGTTATTGATTTCTAGCTTCATTGCCTTGTGGTCTGAGAAGATGCTTTGTAATATTTCGATGTTTTGGATTCTGCAAAGATTTGTTTTATGACCTAATATGTGCTCTATTCTAGAGAATGTTCCATGTGTGCTAGAAAAAAAAGTATATTTTGCAGCAGTTAGGTGGAGGGTTCTGTATAATCAATGAGGTCAAGTTGGTTGATTGTTGTAATTAGATCTTCCGTGTCTCTATTGAGCTTCTTACTGGATGTCCTGTCCTCCGAAAGTGGTGTGTTGAAGTCTCCTACTATGAATGTGGATGTGTCTATCTCACTTTTCAATTCTGTTAGAATTTGATTTATGTATCTTGCAGCCCTGTCATTGGGTGCATAAATATTTAATATGGTTATGTCTTCCTGATCAATTGTCCCTTTTATCATTATATAGTGTCCTTCTTTATCCTTTGTGGCGGATTTAAGTCTAAAGTCTATTTTGTCAGAAATTAATATTGCTACTCTTCTTTTTTGCTTATTATTTGCTTGATATATTTTTTTCCATCCTTTGAGTTTTAGTTTGTTTGTGTCTCTAAGTCTAAGGTGTGTCTCTTGTAGGCAGCATATGGATGGATCGTGTTTCTTTATCCAGTCCGTGACTCTCTGTCTCTTTATTGGTGCATTTAGTCCATTTACATTCAGCTTAATTATAGATAAATAAGTTTTTAGTGCTGTCATTTTGATGCCTTTTCATGTGGGTTGTTGGCCATTTCATTTTTCCACATACTTTTTTG
Source organism: Elephas maximus indicus (assembly GCF_024166365.1). NCBI lineage: Eukaryota > Metazoa > Chordata > Mammalia > Proboscidea > Elephantidae > Elephas > Elephas maximus. The sequence continues at coordinate 44,903,067 of NC_064825.1, forward strand.
TGCCGAGACGGTTTTCTTAGTAGATTGTGAGATCCTCATTTTCATAATGTTTAACTTTATGTTAGTTGAGTCGTTACGTTTTTCTTGGCTTTTTTCTTGAGTTATGGAATTGATATTCCTTTTTGTGGTTACCTTATTATTTACCCCTATTTTTCTAAGTAAAAACCTAACTTGTATCGTTCTATATTGCCTTGTATCACTCTCCATCTGGCAGTTCAATGCCTCCTATATTTAGTCCCTCTTTTTGATTATTGTGATCATTTATCTATTGATTTCCATGATTCCCTGTTATGTGTATTATTTTGTTTATTTATTTATTTTTTAGAATTAATCTTAATTTGTTTGTTTTTGTGTTTTCCCTATTTGAGTTGCGTTGATATCAGGACGTTCTGTTTTGCGGCCTTGTATTGTGCTGGTACCTGATATTATTGGTCATCAGGCCAAACAATCTCCTTTAGCATTTCTTGCAGTCTTGGTTTAGTTTTTGCAAATTCTCTGAACTTGTGTTTATCTGTAAATATCTTAATTTCTCCTTCATGTTTCAGAGAGAGTTTTGCTGGATATATGATCCTTGGTTGGCAGTTTTTCTCCTTCAGTGCTCTGTATACGTCGTCCCATTCCCTTCTTGCCTGCATGGTTTCTGCTGAGTAGTCTGAACTTATTCTTATTGATTCTCCCTTGAAGGAAACCTTTCTTTTCTCCCTGGCTGCTTTTAAAATTTTCTGTTTGTCTTTGGTTTTGGCAAGTTTGATGATAATATGTCTTGGTGTTTTTCTTTTTGGATCAATCTTAAATGGGGTTCGATGAGCATCTTGGATAGCTATCCTTTCGTCTTTCATGATGTCAGGGAAGTTTTGTGTCAGGAGTTCTTCAACTATTTTCTCTGTGTTTTCTGTCCCCCCTCCCTGTTCTGGGACTCCAATCACTCGCAATTTATCCTTCTTGATAGAATCCCACGTGATTCTTAGGGTTTCTTCATTTTTTTAAATTCTTTTATCTGATTTTTTTTCAGCTATGTTGGTGTTGATTCCCTGGTCCTCCAGAAGTCCCAGTCTACATTCTAATTGCTCGAGTCTGCTCCTCTGACTTCCTATCGCGTTGTCTAATTCTGTAATTTTATTGTTAATCTTTTGGATTTCTACATGCTGTCTCTCTATGGATTCTTGCAACTTATTAATTTTTCCACTATGTTCTTGAATAATCTTTTTGAGTTCTTCAACAGTTTTATCAGTGTGTTCTTTGGCTTTTTCTGCAGTTAGCCTAATTTCATTTGTGATGTCTTTAAGCATTCTGTAAATTAGTTTTTTATATTCTATATCCGATAATTCCAGGATTGTATCTTCATTTGGGAAAGATTTTGATTCTTTTGTTTGGGGGGTTGGAGAAGCTGTCATGGTCTGTTTCTTTATGTGGTTTGATATAGACTGCTGTCTCCGAGCCATCACTGGGAAACTAGCTTTTCCAGGTAATCAGCTAAAAAAAAAAATGCAGTCAGATCCCTATCTGAATTCTCCCTCTGGCTCAGGGTATTTGGATGTTAATGGAGCCGCCTGGGGAGTGTGGGGGAGGGATCAGAGAGCTAGGAGGTAGCACCTCAGAATATAGAGCTGATTCCCGCATTCACGCTCCGCCCGCGCCTGCCAATATCCCGGCGGGACGGCTCCCCCCGCTCCAAGACCAGTCACTTCCTCTCGGGGACTTCTCCCTCCGGCACGCCGCTCCGCTCGCGCGAACTGGGTGGGCGTGCCCGCACTAATGGCTGGGCCCGCCCCCGGGGTCAATTCAGGGAAATATAACTGGTCGCCGCGCTCATGCTCCACCCGCGCTCGCCACAATTCCAGCAGGAGGGCTCCCTGGCTGGGACGCTGCTCTCCCTGCTCCGAGACCAGTCACTTCCTCCTGGGGACTTCTCCCTCTGTTGCGCCCCACCGCTCGCGCGAACTGGGTGGGCGTCGCCCTCACGAACAGCTGGGCCCGCCCCCGGGGTCGCTTTAGGGAAATATAGCTGATCCCCATGCTCTCGCCACGCCCACTTCCCGCCAAACTCCCGGTGGGACGGCTCCCCGGCTGGGACGCTGCTCTCCCCGCTCCGAGATCAGTCACTCTCTCCCGGGTGCTTCTCCTACCGGCTGTGCCGCTACACCACCCGCGCCAACCAGCTAGGCTCCCTCCCGGGATGAGTTTGGGGCGTAGGGCTGGGCCCCTTTTCTGTGCCGTCTGCCCCCTGGGCTCTGCCCCAGATCGGGCTCCAGAGGTCACCTGCCTGGTACGCTGGCTCGTGGTTCTGAAAACGATCGCTGTCTGCCCGTATTTGTTCGTTCTCCGTCTCTAAGTCTGTGTTTGTTGTTCAGAGTTCGTAGATTGTTATGTATGTGATCGATTCACTTGTTTTTCCAAGTCTTTGTTGCAAGAGGGATCCGCGGTAGCGTCCACCTAGTCCGCCATCTTGGCCCCGCCTCCTGTTTAACTTTTTAAGAAACTACCAAACTGATTTTCAAAGTGGTTGTACCATTTCTTATTTTACCAGCAAGGTATGAGAGTTCCACTTGCTGTCAACATCCTTAACATGTTTAACATTTTGAGGAACTGCCAAAGCATTTTCCAGAGGGGCTGGACACCAGCAATGTATGCTGGCTGCACTGCATCTTCCACAGCTCTTGGTAGTGTCAAGTATTTTTGTTTTGCTTTTCTTTGTTTCTTTTTTTCCCTTCTAGTAGATGTGTAATGGTATCTTACAGTGGTTTTAATTCGCATTTACCTAGTGGCTAATGATGTTAATTATCTTTTAATGTGTTTATTTGGCATTCAGTATCCTCTTTCGTTAAGTGTCTGATGAAGTTATCCTTTTTTTTTCTTTCACTATTTTTCTTTCCTTTGTTTCTCTCTTTTTGATTTTACTGTGTTTTAGGTGAAAGTTTACCGTGCAAGTTATTTCTCATTCAAAAATTTATACACAAACTATTGTGTTACATTGGTTGGAATCCCCTCAATGTGTCAGAATGCTCCTGCTTTCCCTTTACACCCTGGCTTCCCCTTGTCCGTTTATGCAGGTTTCCTGTCCCTTCCTGACTTCTTCTCTCTGTTGAAGCACGCTTAGAGTGTTTCCATCTTTTTTGCTCTTGTGAATAATACTGCAGTGAACATGGGTGTGCATGCGTGTATTCAAGTAACAGCTTTTATTTCTCTAGGATATATTCCTAGGAGTAGGATTGCTGGATTGTATGATATTTCTATTTCTAGCTTTTTAAGGAGGCGCCATATGGTATTCTATAGCGGTTGTACCATTTTACATTCCCTCCTGCAGTGCATAAGCGTTCCAGTCTCCCTGCAACTTCTCCAACATTTGTTATTTTCTGTTTTTTTGATTAGTGCTAGTAATGTTGGAATGAACTGGTATCTCATTGTAGTTTTGATTTGCATTTCTCTAATGGCTAATGACTATAAGCATTTTCTCATGCGTCTGTTAGCTGCCTAAATGTCTTCTTTAATCAAGTGTCTCTTCATATCCTATGCCTATTTTTTAATTGGGTTATTTGTCTTTTTGTTGTTAAAATGTTGAAGTGTTCTATAGATTTTAAAGATTATACCCTTGTTAGGTATGTTGTAGCCAATTTTTTTTTTTCCCAGTCTGTAGGTTCTCTTTTTACTCTTTTGGGGAAGCCTTTTAATATGCATAATTTTTATGAGCTCCCAGTTATTTCTTTTTATTTTTTTACCCAGTTATGTAGTTTCTCTTCAGGTGTTTGTGCATCGTTAGTTATGGTTTGTGTTATATGTATGCCATGTATTAGGACCCTTAGCACTGTCCCTGTTTTCTCTTCCATGATCTTTATTGTTTTACATTTTATGTTTAGGTCTTTGATCCATTTTGAGTTAGTTTTTGTGTATGGTGTGAGGTATGGGTCCTGTTTCTTTTTTTACAGATAGACATCCAGTTTTGCCAGCACCATTTGTTAAAGACACTGCCTTTTCCCCATTTAATGGGCTTTGGTTCTTTGTCAAAGATTAGTTGTCCGTGGGTGGGTGGATTTACATCTGGGTTCTCAATTCTGTTCCATTGGTCTGTGTTTCTTCTTTGTACCAGTTCCAGGCTGTTTTTACTACTGTGGGTGTATAGTAGGTAGTGTGAGGCCTCCTACCTTGTTCTTTTTCTTCAATAATGCTTTGGTTATCTGGGACCTATTTCCTTTCCATATAAAGTTGGTGATTAGTTTTTCCCTCTCGTTAAAGAATGCTGTTGGTATCTGGATTGGGATTGCATTATATCTGAAGATTGCTTTGGGTAAGATTGACATTTTCACAATGTTGCATCTTCCTATCCATGAGCATGGTATCTTTGTTCATTTATGTAGTTCTGTTTTGGTTTCTTGCGGTAGTGTTTTGTAGTTTTCTTTGTATTGGTCTTTTATGTCTCTGGTTAGATTTGTTCCTAAGTATTTTATCTTTTTAGGGGCTATTGTAAATGGTATTGTTTTCCTGATTTCCTCTTCAGAGTTCACTTTGTTGGTGTATAGGAATCCAACTGATTTTTTATGTTGGTCTTGTATCCTGCTATTCTTCTGAATCTTTCTATTAGTTCCAGTGGTTTTCTTGTGGACTCTTTGGGGTTCTCTGTGTATAGGATCATACCATCTGCAAAAAGGGATAATTTTACTTCTTCCTTTTCAATTTAGGTGCCCTTTATTTCTTTTTCTTTCCTTACTGCTCTAGCTAGGACTTCCAGCACAATATTAAATAGTGGTGATAAAGGGCATCTTTGTCTTGTTCCCATTCTCAGGGAGAATGCTTTCAGCGTATCTCCATTGAGAAAGATGTTGGCTCTTGGTTTTATATTTATATATTTTTTTTTTTTTTAAATAGATGCCCATTATTATGTTGAGGAATTTCCCTTCTATTCCTATTTTATTGAGAGTTTTTATGAGGAATGGGTGTCCATTATTTTTAAAATTAGATTGTTTTCTTACCTTTGGGTTTTGAGAGTTCTTTATATGTTCTGGATACAAGTTTGTTGCTCAGTATGTGATTTGAAAATATTTTCTCCCTTTCTGTAGCTTGTCTTTACATTCTCTCACTGGTCTTTCTGGCGGAGGAAATGTTTTTAATTTATGAAATGCAATTTTTCAGTTTTTTCCTTTTATGGATCATGTTTGTAGTATCACATTTAAGAACTCTTTGCCTAATTCAAGGTCACAAGGATTTTCTCCTATGTTTTATTTTAAAAGTATTATACCTTTACATTTTACGTTTATGTGTGATCTATTTTCACTCAGTTTTATCTAGGGGAAAGTTTAGATCAAGGTTCGTTTTCTTGGATATAGATATCCAATTGTTTCACCCTATTTGCTGAAAAGACTATACTTTCCCATTAAATTGCCTTTGCGCCTTTGTCAAAACAATTTGGCCATATCTGTGTAGGTCTGTTTCTTTTTTCTTTCTTTTTTATTGTGGTAACATAAAATTTACCGTTTTAAGATTTTTGACTACAATTCAGTGGTGTTAAGTACATTCTTAATGTTGCGTTACTATCACTTCTATTTCCAGATCTTTTCATCATCCCATGTAGAAATTCTATACCCATTAAACAGCAACTCCCCTTTTTCTCCTCTCCTCAGCCCTTGGTAACCTCTATTCTATTTTCTGCCTCTATGAATTTGCCTATTCTAGGTACCTTGTATAAGTGGAATCAAACAGTATTTGTCCTTTTGTGTATTTCAGTTAGCCTAATGTCCTCAAGTTTATATTTATTGAATTTATCTCTAGGTACTTTATAACTTGAATGCTATTATGAATGATACTGTTTTTTATTTCTTTTTCTATTTGTTCATTGTTAGCATATAGGAATAAATTTTATTTTTGCATATTAAATATGTTTTACAGTCTTACTAAATTTATTAATTCTCATGTGGAACCTGTACATAGACCAAGAGGCAGTCTTTTGAACAGAACAAGGGAATACTCTGTGGTTTAAAGTCCGGAAAGGTATGAGTCAGGGTTGTATCCTTTCACCATACTTATTCAATCTGTATGCTAAGCAAATAATCTGAGAAGCTAGGCTATATGAAGAAGAATGAGGCATCAGGATTGGAGGAAGACTCATTAACAACCTGTGTTATGCAAATGACACAACCTTCCTTGCTGAAAGTGAAGATTATTTGAAGCACTTACTGATGAAGATCAAAGACCACAGCCTTCAGTATGGATTACACCTCAACATAAAGAAAACAGAAATCCTCACAACTGGACCAATAAGCAACATTATGATAAACGGAGAAAATATTGAAGTTGTCAAGGATTTCATTTCACTTTGATCCATAATCAATGCCCATAGAAGCAGTATTCAAAAAATCAGGCAATACATTGCATTGGCCAAATCTGCTGCAAAAGACCTCTTTAAAGTATTAAAGAGCACGGATGTCACTTTTAGAACTAAGGTGTGTCTGACCCAAGCTTTGGCATTTTCATTGCTCATCATCCCAAACAGAAACCTTGTACTCATTAAGCAAGCAGTCCCCATTCTCCTAGCACCCTAACCCCTGGCAGCCACAACTCTATATTTTGTTTCTATGGATTTACATATTCTGGATAATTCGTATAAATGGAATCACACAATATGTGGTCTTTTGTGTCTGGCGTCTTTCACTTAGCATAATGTGTTTGAGGTTCATTCACATTGTAGCATGAGGCAGTACGTCATACTTTTTTATGACTGAATAATATATATCCTTCCGTCCATTGTATGGATATGCTACAGTTTCTTTATCCAGTCATCCAGCGATGGACATTTGTCCTGTTTCCACCTTTTGACTATTTGAAATAGCTTTTGTTTGGATAAACCAAAACCAAACCCATTTCCATGGAGTCGATTCAGACTCATACGGACCCTATAGGACAGGGTAGAACTGCCCCATAGGGTTTCAAAGGAGTGGCTGGTGGATTCAAAGTGCCAACCTTTTGGTTAGCAGCCGAGCTTTTAGTCACTGTACCACCAGGGTTCCAAACTTGTATTGCCAGAAATGGGATTCGAATACCTGTTTCAAATTTTTGGCAGGTTTTTTTTTTATATAGCAAGGAGAGAATCACTGAATCATATGCTAACTATGTTTATCTTTTTTAAGATATCATGAAACTATTTTCCAATGATTAAATATTCAGGAATTTGCAAACTGGTTTTACCAGTGATAGCTGAAATTGGCCAACATAGGAGTATTTACATCATGGAAATTTGCAAATGCCACAAATAAGGAATTCCTTTCTCCCTCTCTCTCCTCCCCCTGCCCCTCTCTTTTTTTTCCTTTTCCTTAGGAGATCCAGTTTACCAGCACACCACGCTGCTAAGGGAGCAGAGGCATTGAATTCAGCCCTTTATCCCGTTGCAATGTGAGCCTATTCTGTCATATTCCATCATAAGTCATCCCAGGACCCACTGCTCCTGGTGATTTAGACAACAGCCTTTCAATAACATGGTGGCTTTTCCTTTTGTCGATGATGAGCGTGAGACTAGATCTAAATACCCTGTGGGTTCTCTTTTTATTTCAGAGATTATAAAGCCGCTAACATCACCATCAACTTATATGTCGTCAATAAGCCTTGGCTCTTCTCACTGGCCTGGTGCTCCAGAATTCATTCAGTCACCACAGACAACATTAAGCTCCTGAGTGAGATTGACCACCCTCACTTCTTCATGGTGAGCTGGTTGCCCATATTGTTCTTCCAAGCCTGGTACCATAGGGATCTATGTCCTCCCACCTCACCCTACATTACCCACTGTACAGTCCACTAGGGAGCTATTTAAGAGTAGAGATTTCTTTGATATTGGAGATATACCATTTTCCCTTCTCTCACCTAGATCCTTCTGTGATTTGCAGGGAGAGATTAATTAGTATTGCCATTTATTGAATTACTTCTAAAATATGCTTTTGGATATTTAACCCTCTAAGTTAGCTACTGTTATCATTCCCATGAGGAAATTGAAGCTCCTAGAGTCTAAGATCCTTCTGCGAGGTCTCATGATGTGGGATTCAGAATGAGGTCTGACTCCAGAGCTTTGTTACTTTCCTAAAGGCGTGGCAACAATGAATAATGGCATGGAGTATGAGGAGAAAACCAAGTGTATGAACAAAAGTGAAAACTAACCATCACAAGTTGCTTTTGCACCTCTGTCAAAAATCAGTTGGGCATATTTGTGTGGGTCTATTTTTGGGTTTCTACTGGGTTTCATTGGTATAAAAACTGTGTACCCTGAACAAAACACTTCTGAAGAAGGGAGCCAGTGTCCAGTTGCCTAGCTTGGTTTTCCCTTCTGACCCTCCTACTGCTCATTGCCAGAGGCTTGGGGACCTGAAGGACCTGGGTTGTAATACCTGCCAAATCCTGTCAGTAACTGTCAGTGGAAGGAGCCCCAGCTAACCAGTTAACTGCTACAGAGTCCTTTTATCTTATTTGGGAAGACAGTAGATTGAGCAGGTTGGGACACAATAGCATACAAGCAGAAAACAGTTTAAATTTTCCTCACTGACGTTTAAAACCTGCTTTGTAAGCTAGGCTTTTCCCTCCCCTGAATGAAGTATCACTTAGGTCCCATAGCTTTTTTAGCCACTCTTAGACACTTTTTTGAAGTTTACTTTTAGTCATAAAAAAGCCTTATTTCAGAATTTAAGTGCCTGTTCTAGAGTAATAACCCAAACTCCAAACTGTAGTGATGTAAAGCTTTTGGCAGAGAGCGCTGAAGTGGGCAGAGGTCTCTGGTTTCCATCTTCCTACGTCTGCCCTCCCTAATCCCCATTTCTAACCTATCAAGGGTCAGGACCAGAAGGGAGAAGGGATTAGGGAGAGGGGTTCAGAGTACTGTCTCACAGGGCCCATACTGCATTAAAGGCCCCGTGATGGCAGGTGTCAAATCTCTGAGCTCTCCTCTCTCTGGTGGTTTCCATGGGTTCCTGGAGATGACCTGCAGGGAACCTTGGATGACAGGTTTGTTGGCCCAGGAAAAGCTTCCTCACCCACCTGCCCCCATATAACTTCCCTCTCAGCCCTCCAGGATTCTGCAGTTTACTGCACCCAAACTCCGTTTCGTGGTGTGTTAAGAGCTATGGCTGCTAACTAAGAGCTCAGCAGTTCGAATCCACCAGTCACTCCTTGGAAACTATGAGGCAGTTCCACTCAGTCCTGTAGGGTTGCTATGAGTTAGAATCGTCTCAACGGCGGTGGGTTTTTTTTTTCCTTTTTTTGTAAACTCCCTTTACGGGAGTCACATCACTCCTCTAATCACAGCCCCAACCTCCAAGTCAAGAAAGTACAGCCATCTCTCCTTTTTTGCCCAGCTACTTCAAGCTGAAATTCTAGGAAACACAGGCCAGGGAATCTCCAAGCAGTCTTCTTGAAGCCCCTCTTAGTTGGCCTGAGGTGAGAGGAAAGCAACCTGCCCCTATCACCATGGGTGGGGTGGGAAGCACAATATGTAGACAACTCTAAGAAATCCTCCACGGGAATTCAGCAGAGGCCTGTGGAGAGGACCTAGCCCCTCACTTTGGAACATGGGGCCCTTAGCCCCCCTGTTCAGTCCTGACCTGTGGAGCCTTACTTGAAACAGCAAGAAAAAGTCCCACTTTAACATCCTCTTATTACTTACTGTAAAGCAGGGACAAGAAAATCCACCTTTCAGGTTTTCTGTGTCAGGATTAAATGAGATATTATGAGTTATAGCGCTGTTGTTTTGAGTACTGAGTAAACTGTGAGTTGTGGGTGTGAGCCCAGGACAGAGACCAGTCAAGGTGAGAAATAGGGACTGGAGGCAAAAATGTGTGTTCAGCCCAACTCCAGTAGGCAGGGTCTGTGGTCAGGGCTTTTTTAATGTTCTGTAGAATTTCTATATATTTTTCTAACATTTTTGTTCTTTTTAATGGATTATAAATGTAAGCTTGTTTATTACATAAAATTCAGTCATTACAAAAATGCATAATTCTGAAAGCAATACATGCCTCCATAATCCTATCCCCCCAAATCAGTAATGTCTCATTCAAAGTTGTCCCCTTGGGAGGCTACACATTTACTTAAGTGCTACCACTGTTGCTGAAAGCCTTTTTTTTTCTTTTTAATGTTTGAATTGGTAATAAATTCATGTGTTTCAAAATTCAAAATATCAAAAGATATAGGTGGAAAATCTTTCCTCCACACCTGGCCAAGCCTTGTTTAAAGGGCACAATATACAGTTCCAGGCTCCTGCTGTGTGTCACTGCTTCAGGGAGGTGGGGCCAGCATCCCACGCTCTGGAGTCAGATTGTGCAGGTTCAAATCTTGGCTCCAGTATTTATATTGTCAACTTGGAAATCTTAATTAACCTGTCCATGCCTCAGTGTGTTGTTTTGTAAATTGGAGATAATAATATTCCAGTAGAAGTACTTTGATCCAACACAATTGGACTGATCATTGGTCAGTTAATTGAAAAAGTTAGTTGAAGCAGGGATTTATTAAAAAAAAAAAAAAAAGATACACATGCTATTAGGTAGCTTTTACTGCTTTAAAAAAAAATACCTCAAAACTTAGCGGCTTAAGACAAAAGGCATTATTTCTCATAATTCTGTACAACGGCTGAGTAGTTCCTCTGGTCTGAGCCAGTATGGCTGGGCTAGATGCTCTAGGATGGACTCACTCCTATGTCTGGGGCCTTACCAGGATGGTTGGGACAGCTGGGATGACTGGGTCTCTCTCCATGTGGTCATAAACCGTCACGGAGGCTAGCCTGGATGTGTTCACCTAGTGGCAGAAGGGTTCCCAGCCTCAAGGGAGGCCAAGCCTCAATGCCCAGGCACTTTTCCAGGTTCTCCCAGTGTTATGTTTCCTAATGCCTGATTGGCCAAAGAACATCACATGGCCAAGTCCAGATTCAAGGTGAGGGAGAAACAGACTTCACATCAGGTTGGTGAGGAGCAGCAAAGCCACATGGCAAAGAAGCCTGCATAGAGGCTTGGGAGGAGTAGTGTGGTTGTTTTTGTAAACAGTCTACCACAGACATGCCTTACACATGTTAATTTAATTTAAACTATTCATTTATTCACCTTTTGTATAGGGCCAAGGTCTTTTCTTTGAGGATACTTCAGCTGATTGAATTCTGTGTTCTCTTGGTTCTTTTAACACCCAACGAACCAGCTGTGATTTCTAATTTTTGTTTCTTTAAAGTGAAATGAGAAAGTCATTGGGGAAAACAAACCTGAAGGAGGAATTCATCTACTTTTTTATAATTCCCCTACTCCAGTCTCTTACACTATTCCACCCTCACCTAATTCCATTGCAGTTTATTTTTTATAGTGACCTATTCTGTCTTCATTGAATGTTTCAAAGCATTGACTTAATTTTCTTGACAATGACATACTTTTTTTCACTCTGATTTTGTAGATTTAAGCAATATTTAATTACACTGCAGAATTACAATAACAAGTAATACTGACCCAACTAAGCCATTTGGAGACAAGGGCAACTGATTCTTGGTGAACATACTGTTCACCTGCTGAGCGTCCTGGAGCAGTCAGTAGGCCAAGGCATCGGTCAGTATGTTTCCCAGAGGGAATTAAGGGCCTCGGTTTAGAGGAGGCTCATTAAGAGCTTCCACTATACCTGCCTCATGGGGTTGTTGTGAGGACATGAAAATGCCTTCAAAGTTCTTAGAACACCTACCTGGCTCCTAATAAATAGTCATTAAATGTTTGTTGTTATCATTATTATCACGATCCTTAGTGTTATTATTATTCAGTCCAAGGGAAGACCTTGATACAGGGTTGAGAGTGACCTGAGAAATAATAAAATGTGCCAGCTGCTGTGGTATCGAGTGAAATTGGAGTAGGGGGAACATTGGAGCTGGGAAGGGAGGATCAAACTAGGGAATTGTGAAACTCACATAGGAGGACCCAGGAGATAGGACTGTAGGAATTGGGTGATTCAGGCAAGAAGCATGGAGAAGGGGCATGTAAGGTAAGGGGGTATTATAATTTCAACATATTTAAAGCATGATAATTTAGAACAGTGGTTCCCAAATGCTGGTTCACAAACTAGTTGCTTCAGCATCATCTGAGAGGCTTGTTAAAAATGCAGAGATTCTGATTCCGTACATCTGTAGTGAGACCCAGGAACCTGTATTACTAAAAGCTGCCCAGGTAGATTCGTACAGACACATTTAGGAACACATGCCATGAAAACATAGAGGACTAGAAGAAAAGAAGCCTGGGCTGTAGTCCTGGTCCAGAACAGACTTCCTATCGGACTTTTCTGGACCCAGCTTCACATCTGTATAATAGGAAGAATTACTGTGAACACAGTGAATTTCTCAGACCTCTGTCTTGAGGGTCAAGGGAGATGAAGGGTATAAAGTATTTTGTCCCTAGTAGGGCTCCCTGCATGTGTAAAGGGTAGTTCTTAGGATAGCAGCAGGTACTCTGTGTGTTTGAGACCACCATGTCAGTCAGTGCTCCTCCACCTGGTCTATCCCCCCTTCTGTCCCTCTTCTAGCTCTTGTAGCAGAGCGAGGGACTTGGCCCACGTGATCTAAAATCCCTTCCAACTGCAAAGTCCTTTAACTGTTACTCATTTCATGTTTTACAGACACCAAGGTACTATATGTTCATATGGCTTCTCATAGATGGTATTTCTGCAGTTTTAATTTTTGCCATATTTTATTTTCACTGGTAAGTATATATTTATATATTTTAAATGATTTGCTTCCCAAAATAAAATGATAAATGGTTCTTACAGAAGTTAAGTGGGGGAGGGGGAAGAGTTACATTCTTTTTGTAATCCCACTTGGGCAAATTCTCAGGAAGATGGTGTTTATAATCTGAATTTCTTGTTTCTTCTCATGCTGCCCGCTGCTCCTCACTCCCCTACTTTCTTCCCAACATTAGAAAATATTTTAAGGATGAAGACTCTCAGTGAAGCTTAGCCAGTGCACACTACCAAGGGTTCACTATGTAGCTTCTGGGAGAGGGCAGGAGTTGAAGGTTGGCCAGGACAAGTGCCTCCATATTCTCACATTACAGGAAACTGAGTATAGCGAGGTGTTGTGCAAAGAGCAAGTTCACCAACTGGGAAGCCTGGGTTTTAGCGCTGGCTTTACCCCCTTTTTTTTTTTTTTTCACTCCTTAGTTGTTGAGTGAATCTGGGAAAATAACCGTCCCCTTCTGGGCCATAGTCTTTTTATCTGTCCAAGAAAATTATATTTGAGAGACATTTCAGGGAAAATCCTACAGGATTGGAAGTTCAAGGTAAAAGGGGGAATGTCCTGGTTGAAGAAGGATAGTAGCTTGGGGAGAGAGTGGTAGCTTAGGTCCCATCATGGCTTGTCATTTCTTGATTTGTGACTTATCTTTTAAAGGGTGGGGGCAGAGGGGGGCGGGAAGAACAAACCCTCTGCGTAATGAGAGTTTGGCTTCGTAGTTTTCCTTCCAGGCCACTGCCTTGAGTTATTGCCTTTTTTCAGAGAAGCCTGTGAGGTTCATGAATGATCTGCTTTTTTTCCAGGTGGAAAGGGAAACAGAGAGATAAAATGTACATAAGAGCCAACATTCGCAAAGGTAAAGTAAGAAGCCTAGCTCACTCCTATTTCTCCACCTCTACCCATTGGCTCCCTTAGAAAAAGTACAAGTTAACCTGACCCCCAAGGCCCTACACTTTGAGTTAGTGATAAGAACATTAAGAATTTTTCCTGTTTTTAAGAGTTCTTAGTTGCATGCTACGGAAATCAATTTTGCCTCACCCACACAGAAAGAGAATCTATTGAAGAGCTATTTGGGCACCTCCAAGAGACACACCTAGAAGGTGCAGAACCAGGTTTAGAACCAGGGAAAGAACAAGGACGACTTGGCAGAAGCCAGGACCTCAGCCAGCACCACAGCCCAGCCCCATTCAGGCTGAGGAGAAGAGAGCCCTGAACACTAAACACACAGTGCCACATCTTGCGCCACCGCCACGTCCAGGATGGGCATGTACCGCTGCACCTGCTGCCGCCACTTCTGCCGCCAGAAGGCGTTCATTGCCCCTCACCTGTGAGGGTGTGTTTTCAGCACGTTAAAGGAATCGGTCCTTTGTCTTCTTTCTTACATAGTTTCTTATGAAGTCTTCAGTGTTCTTTTCTTCATCCCTCTGTTCATAGCGATTGTTCCCTTTATTACTGATTTTCAATAATTTGATTATAGCTTATATTGGGCTGTGTGTGTGTTTATGAGAGAGAGCGTGTGTATGTGTTTTTATCCTGCTTGAGTTTGTTGAACTTCTTAGATCGTTACAGTTTTCATCAAATCTGGAGAAAATTTCAACCTTTATTTCTTCAAATATTTTCCTGCCCCACCCCCTTAGGGATTCCAGTTACATGAATGTTAGACAGTTTGATATTGTCCCACAGGTTACTGAAACTCCATTTGTTTTTCTTTTAATCCTTTTCTGTTTCTGTGCTTCGTTTTGGATAGATTGTATTTTTGTGTGTATTTTTTATTGCTGGGGAACAAATTGCCACAAACCTAGTAGCTTGAAACAACACAAAACAGATTATTTCGCAGTTTCTCTGAGTCAGTAGTCCAGGCATGAGTTAGTCTGGTCCTCTGCTTAGGGTATCACCAGACTAAAATCAAGGTGTCGTCCAGGGCTGCAGTCTCATCTAAGGCTCAGGGTCCTCTTTCAAGCTTAATGATTACTGGCAGAATTTAGTTCCTGGCAGCTGTAGGACTGAAGTCACCCGTTTTCTTACTGGCTGATGGCAGAGTTTTGTTCTCAGCTCCTAGAGGCCGCCTTCAGGCCCTAGCCACGTGGCTGTCTGAGAACATGGCACCTTTACTTCAAAGCCAACAGGAGACTCTCTCTCCTGTCTGGTATGATAGAGTCTTATGTAATATAATCATGGGAGTGACTATCCCCATTACTTTGTTACATAGTGTAGCCTGATGAAGGTCTCAGTCACATTCAAGAGAAGTGGATTATCCAGGGCATGTATACCACAGGATGGGCGTCTTGGGAGCCATCTTAGAATTCTGCCTCCCACACTTGTCTGCAACTTCGCTGATCTTTTCTTCTCTAATACCTAACCTGCTTAATCTCGGCCAGTGAAATTTTCATTTCAAATATTGTACTTTTCATCTCCGGAAATTCCTTTTTTTTTTTTTAATCTTCCATTTCTCATGTTCATGTTTCCTTTAAATATCTGAACATAGTTTAGTTATATTTGTTTTAATATCCTTGTCTGCTAATTCCATCATCTATTATTTCTGGGTTTGTTTCTATTGACTGACTTTTCTTCTGGATATGGATCACATTTTCTGGCTTCTTAGCATGTCTAGTTTCTATCATTATTTATCATATAAGAAATTAAAATCAAGAAATCCTGAAAATATTTATTTACTGATTCACTTTCAAAAGTTACATTGTGGTGAAATATATGTAACAGTTTGCCTGCCAACTTAAGCATTTTGAAGTGTACAATTCAGTGACTTTGATTTAGATTCACTGTGCTGTGCTATCATTACCACTATCCATTTCCCAAAGTTTTACATCACTCCAAACAGAAACTCAGTACCCTTTCAGCAATAACTACATTTCCTCCTCTGCCCAGCCTCTGGGAACCACAAACGAACTTTAGTGTCTGTGCAGTTGCCTATTCTAGGTATTTTATAAAAGTGGAATTGTACGATATTTATTCTTTTGTGTCTGGCTTTTTTCATTCAGCATAATGTTTTCAAGGTTCATCCATGTATCAGAATTTCATTTCTCTTTATGGCTGAATAATATTCTACTGTATGTATATACTACATCTTGTTTATCTGAGTATCTGTCAATAGACACGTGAGTTGTTTTTACATTTTGGCTATTGTGAGTAATACTGCAATAAATATTAGCATACACATATCTGTTGGAGCACCTGTTTTCAGGTCTGTTGGATATATACCTAGGAATGGATTGATGGGTCATATGGTAATTCTGTGCTTAACTTTTTGAAGAACTGCCAAACCGTTTTCCGTAGCAGTTACACCATTTTACGTTCCCACTAGCGATACGCAAAGGATTTCAATTTTTCCACATCCTCGACAACACTTGTTAGTTTCCATTTTTCTGACAATAGCCGTCCTAGTGGATGTGAGATGATAGCTCATTGTGGTTTTGATGTGCATTTCCCTAATGACTAATGACTTTGAGCATCTTTTCATGTGCTTATTGACCATTTGTATATCTTCTTTGCAGAAATATCTATTCAGATCCTTTGCCCATTTTAAAATTGGGTTGTTTGTCTTTTTGTTGTTTATAAGTGTTATTTATATATTCTGGATATTAAGCCCTTATCAGATATATGGTTCCCAACTATTTTCTCCCATTGTACAGGTTGTTTTTTCACTTTCTTGATAAAATCTTTTTATTCACATTTTTTTCACTTACATAAAGCTAAATTTATCTATTTTGTTGTCTTGAGGTTTTACCTCTGTTCTTGTAAGAGTTTTATCGTTTTAGCTCTTATATTTAGGTTATTGATCCATTTTGAGTTAATTTTTGTACACAGGCAGTCCCTGGGTTACGCACACCCGACTTACGGACAACACGTACTTGCCGTTTAATGTTACATAAATTTGCCCTCTGTTTGAAATGATTGACCAATCTTGCTCATAACAAATTCTTCATCACAGTCACCTTCACTTGCTGCGTGGCAGCGTTTAAATCACTGAAAAGGCGTCGAGCCTTTTCTTGCACTAAAGTAAGGCTAAATAAGAACCATGTGCACCTATTCCAACTTACCTACAAATTCTTAAAGATGCTGTCAGGAGCAGATCTCGTTCATAACCCCAGGACTGCCTGTATATTGTGAGGCATAAGTCCAACTACATTCTTTTGCATGTGGTGATCCAGTTGTCCAAGCACCATTTTTTGCTTTTTTACTGTAGATGAAGATTTACAGAGCAAATTAGCTTATTAAACAATACACAGAATTGTTTTGTGACATTGGTTTCCAGCCCCATGACATGCCAACGCTCTCCCCTTCTTGACCTTGGGTTCCCCATTACCAGCTTTCCTGCCCTCTCCTGCCTTCTAGTCCTTGCCCCTGGGCTGGTGTGCCCATTTAGTCTCCCTTTTTTAATGGGCCTGTCTGATGTTTAGCTGACGGGTAAACCTCATTAGTGACTTCAGTCGTGAGTTAAAAGGGTGTCTGGGGGCCATACTCTCAGGATTTCTCCAGTAGAATTTTGTTCTACAGTTTTCTCCAAGTCTGTCCAGGACTCCCTATTGTGATCACTGTCAGAGCAGTCGGTGGTGGTAGCTATGCACCATAAAGTTGTGCTGGACTCAGTCTGGTGGAGGCCATGGTAAATGTGGTCCATTAGTCCTTTGGACTAATCTTTTCCCTTGTGTCTTTGGTTTTCTTCATTCTCCCTTGCTCCCAATGGGGTGAGACCAGTGTAGTATCTTAGAGGGCCACTCAAGCTATTAAGACCCCAGATGGTACTCACCAAAGTAAAATGTAGAACATTTTCTGTATAAACTATGTTATGCCAATTGAGCTAGGTGTCCACTGAGACCAGCACCACTTATTGAAAGGCAGGTCTTTCCCCACTGAATGGACTTGGCACCTTTGTCAAAAAGCAATTGGCTGTAGGTGTATGGGCTTATTTCTGAAACCTCAATTCTATTCCGTTGCACTATATATCTGTCCTTATCCTGTACCACACTGTTTTGATTGCTGTAGCTTTACAGTATGTTTTGAAATTGGGAAGTGTGAATCCTCCTACCTTATTCTTTGCAATATTGAGGATCAACTTTTCCATTTCTGCAAAAAAGAATCTTGATAGGGATTGCATTCGATCTGTAGATCACTTTGGGTAAGAATGACATCTTAACAATATTAAGCTTTCCAACTTATGAAAACAGGATGTCTTTCCATTTATTTAAAATTTCTCTAATTTCTTTCAGCAGTGTTTTATAGTTTTTAGTGTGCACGTTTTTCGCCTTCTTGGTTAAATTTATTCCTACATATTTTATTATTTTAGATGCTATCATAAATGCGATTGTTCTCTTGATTTCCTTTTCAGATTATTCATTGCTGGTGTATAGAAACACAACTGATTTTTCCGTGTTGATTTAGTACTCTGAAACTTTGCTAAATTCATTTATTAGCTCTAGTAGCCTTTTTTGTATACTTTTAGGGATTTTCTATACATAGGATCATGTCTGCAAATAGGGATAATTTTACTACTTCCTTTCCAATCTGGATGCTTTTAATTTCTTTTTCTTGCCTGATTGCTCTGTCTAGAACTTCCAATACAATGTTGAATAGCAGTGGTGAAGGAGGACATTCTTGCGTTTTTCCTGATCTTAGGGGGAAAGTTTTCAGTCTTTCACCATTGAGTATGATATTTGCTGTGGGTTTTTCATAAATGCCCTTTATCGTGTTGAAGGATTTCCCTTCTATTCCCAGTTTGCTGATTGTTTTTATCATGAAAGAGTGTTGGATTTTGTCAAATACTTTTTCTGCGTCAATTGAGATGATCATGTGGTTCTTTTCCTTCATTTTATTAGTGTGGTGCATTGCATTTATTGATTTCCTCATGCTGAGCCACCGTTGCATTCTTGGGGAAAATTCCACTTGGCCATGGTCGGTAATGCTTTTAAGGTGCTATTGGATTCAATTTGCTAGTATTTTGTTGAGAATTTTTGGATCAATATTCATAAGAGGCATTGATCTATAATTTTCTTTCCTTGTGTTGTATTTAACTGCTTTTGGTATCAGAGTAATGCTGGCCTTACAGAATGAGTTAGGAAGTCCTCCCCTCCCCTTCTTCTCCTTTTTTTTTTAAATAGTTTGAGCAGAAATGGTGTAATTCTTTGAATGGTAGAATTCACCAGTGAAGTCATCTGGTCCTGGGCTTTTCTTTGTTGGGAAGTTTTTTATTACTGATTCAATCTCTTTAATTGTTACAAGTCTGTTGAGATTTTGTTATGCTTGAGCCCATTGTTGCAGCCACTGTGTCAATCTATCTCACTGAGGGTCTTCCTCTTTTTCTCTGATCCTCTACTTTAGCAAGCATGACATTCTTCTCCAGGAGCTAGTCCTTCCTGGTAACGTGTCCAAAGTCTGTGAGACGAAGTCTCGCCATCCTCCCTTCTAAGGAGCATTCTGGCTATACTTCTTCCAAGACAGATTTGTTCATTCTGACAGTCCCGGATGTATTCGTTATTGTTCACTAACATCATAATTCAAAGGCATCGATTCTTCCTCCATCTTCCTTAGTTACTGTCCAGCTTTATCATGCATATGAGGTGAGTACCATTGTTTGGGTCAGGCACACCTTACTTGTCAAAGTGGCATTGCTTTTTAACACTTTAAAGAGGTTCTTTGCAGCAGATTTGCCCAGTGTAATATGTTGTTTGATTTCTTGTCTACTACTTCCATGGGAGTTGGTTGTGGATCCAAGGAAAATAAAACCCTTGGCAACTTCAATCTTTTCTCCGTTTGTCATGATGTTGCTTATTGGTCCTGTTGTAAGGCTTTTTGATCTCTTTATGTTGAGATGTAATCCATACTGAAGGCTGTAGTCCTTGATCTTCATCAGTAAGTGCTTCAAGTCCTCTTCACTTTCAGTAAGCAAGGTTGTGTCATCCACATACTGGACATTGTTAATGAGTCTTCCTCCAATCTTGATGCCCCGTTCTTCTTCATATACTCCAGTTTCTCAGATTATTTGTTCAGCGTATAGATTGAAAGATGAAAGGATATGACCCTGATGCACACCTTTCCTGATTTTGAACCACGCAGTATGCCTTTGTTCTGTTTGAACGACTGCCTCTTGGTCTATGTACAGGTTCCTTATATACTGCGATCATTCACACACACACACAAAAAAAAAACAGAACAAACTATGTTGCTGCAGAACAACAGAGATTAATCTCACAGATACTAAATTGAGTTCAAGAATAGGCAAAACTAATCAATGATGATAGCAATTAGGATATGGGGGCTGCTTTGGTTTTGACTACCTAGGAGCATAAGGGAACCTTCTGTGATGCTGGAAATTTCCTTACATTGATGTTCACACTTAATGTTAGTGCTTTTTGTGCATTTTCTGTATTATGTTTTACCTTCATACAAAATTTTAATCTAACAGTGGGAGCTCCTCTGTCAGTAATGGTACAGCAGGTTTGTGGAATTAGCTTAACAGAGATAAAAATTACAAACACTGAAAAACACTTTAGAAAAATGTATTTGAAAGCACTAGTCAGTTGTAGAATCTGAGGTAAATCTACCCTTGGAACAGAGGAACTTCAACAAGGGAGATTTGCAGTATTGCAACTTTTTGCCTTAGGGTTCTCCATAATTTGTGTGTGGTTGAAGGCAGCAGAAAGCCATAAAATTACTGGCTTATGGTGTCGCAAGAAAGAGTTCAGGTTTGACAGAGCATCTGTAAAGTTATGGGGCTATTCTGGAACAGAAAGAGCCACAAAGCAGGTGAATCCCAAGAATCTGCACATACATTCTACATCAATCCTTGGGAGACCATTAAACTATGCATGTATAGTGGATACCCAAAGATCCTGGTGACGAATAAGCATCTGCAAGTTGGAAGAAGTGAGCATAAATTATAGCTGCTCCCCATAGCAAGGGAGACAGAGGTTGGACTTTGAGTCTAGCTGAAATAACAGCCTACTAGAAAAAAAAAGCAATACTTTTTGAGGAGTATAAAAAAATCTGTATTTACAATATATATTTCATAATGTCCAATATACAGTCAAAATTCATTGGGTAAGAAGATATGGGGAAAGAGGAGCTATACTCAAAGAGAAAAAACCGTCAATAGGAACTGATCCTGAGATGACCTAAGTGTTACAATTAGCAGCCAAAGACTTCAGTGAATGATGGTGTTTTCTCATCAGAGATACTGGAGGCCATAACAAAGAGCTAGCAAGTTTAAATGCTGGATGAAGAGAGCTGTTCACCTAGGATTCTTTATCCAACACAATCATCTTTCAGAAACAAAGTTGAAATTAAGACATTTAAGATAAACAAAAATGGAGATAATTCATTACCAACAAGTCAGCATTTAAAGAAACCATAGTGATAATGATAAAGGAGATTTTTCAAGTTGAAAAGAAATCACATCAGATAGTAATCCAGATCAACAGGAAGGAATGAAGAGCACTGGAAATGGTAAACATATGAGTAAATGTTAAAATTTTTTTTTTAAATATTAAAACTACTGAAACTAATAGAGGAGTTCAGCAGGGTTTCGGGATACAAGATAAAAAAAAAGATAAGCATACAAAAATCAGTTGGATTCCTCTACATCAACAAAAAGAACATCGAAGAGGAAATCACCAAATCAATACCATTTATAGTAGCCCACAAGAAGATAAAATACTTAGGGATAAACCTTACCAGAGATGTAAAAGACTTACACAAAGAAAACTAAAATACACTTCTGCAAGAAACCAAAAGAGACCTGCGTAAGTGGAAAAACATACCTTGCTCATAGATAGGAAGACTTAACATTATAAAAAGGTCAGTTCTACCAAAAGTGATCTATACATTTAATGGAATTCCGATCCAAATCCCAACAACATTCTTTCATGAGATGGAGAAACAATTCACCAAATTCATATGGAAGGGAAAGAGGCCCCAGATAAGTAAGCATTACTGAAAAAGAAGAACAAAGTGGGAGGCCTTACTCTACCTGATTTTAGAACCTGTTATACTGCCACAGTTGTCAAAACAGCCTGGTACTGGTACAACAACAGATACGTAGAGCAATGGAACAGAATTGAGAATCCAGACATAAACCCATCTACATATGAGCAGTTGATATTTGACAAAGGCCCCAAAACAGTTAAATGGGGGAAAAGACAGACTGTTTAACAAATGGTGCTGACATAACTGGATGTCCATCTGCAAAAAAATGAAACAAGGCCTATACCTCACTCAATGCACAAAAACAAGCTCAAAATGGATCGGAGACCTAAATATAAAATTAAAACAATAAAGATCATGGAAGAAAAATAGGGACAACGTTAGGAGCCCTAATACATGTCATCAATAGTATACAAAACATTACTAACAATGCAGAAGAAAAAGTAGATAACTGGGAGCTCCTAAAAATCAAACACCTCTGCTCATCCAAAGACTTCACCAAAAGAGTAAAAAGATTACCTATAGACTGGGAAAAAGCTTTTAGCTATGACTTTTCCAATCAGCGCCTGATCTCTAAAATCTACATGATACTGCAAAAACTCAACTACAAAAAGAGAAATAACCCAATTAAAAAATGGGCAAAAGATATGAACAGACACTTCACTAAAGAAGACATTCAGGTAGCTAACAGATACATGATGAAATGGTCATGATCATTAGCCATTAGAGAAATGCAAAACAAAACTACAATGAGATTTCATCTCACTTCAGCAAGGCTGGCATTAATCCAAAAAACACAAAACAATAAATGTTGGAGAGGCTGTGGAGAGATTAGAACACTTATACACTGCTGGTGGGAATGTAAAATGGTACAGCCACTTTGGAAATCGATTTGGTGCTTCCTTAAAAAGCTAGAAATAGAACTAACATACGATCCAGCAATCCCACTCCTTGGAATATATCCTAGAGAAATAAGAGCCTTTACACAAACAGATATATGCATACCCACGTTCACTGCAGCACTGTTTACAATAGCAAAAAGATGGAAGCAACCAAGGTGCCCATCAACAGATGAATGGATAAGTAAATTATGGTATATTCACACAATGGAATACTACACATTGATAAAGAACAGTGATGAATCTGTGAAACATTTCATAACATGGAGGAATGGAAGGCAGTATGCTGAGTGAAATTAGTTGCAAAAGGACAAATATTTGTATAAGACCACTATTATAAGAACTCAAGAAATAGTTTAAACAGAGATGAAAATATTCTTTGATGGTTACAAGATGGGGGAGGGAGGTAGGGTGGGACAGGGGTATCCACTAATAGTAGATAAGAACTACTGTAGGTGACAGGACAGGACAACACACAATATAGGCAAGGTCAGCACAACTGTACTAAACAAAAAGCAAAGAAGTTTCCTGAATAAAATGAATGCTTCAAAGGCCAGCGTAGCAAGGGCAGGGGTTTGGGGACCATGGTTTCAGGAGACATCTAAGTCCACTGGCATAATAAAATCTGTTAAGAAAACATTCTGCATCCCACCTTGGAGAGAGACATCTGGGGTCTTAAATGGTAGCAAGCGGCCATCTAAGATGCATCAATTGGTCTCAACCCACCTGGATCAAGGGAGAATGAAGAACACCGAGGACACAAGGTAATTATGAGCCCAAGAGACAGAAAGGGCCACATAAACCGGAGACTACATCACCATGAGACCAGAAGAACTAGATGGTGCCTGGCTACAACCGATGACTGCCCTGACAGGGAATGCAACAGAGAACCCCTGAGGGAGCAGGAGAGCAGTGGGATGCAGACCCCAAATTCTCATAAAAAGACCAAACTGAATGGTCTGACTGACACTGGAAGGACCCCGGTGGTCATGGGCCCCAGACCTTCTGTTGACCAGGGACAGGAGCCATTCCCAAAGCCAACTCTTCAGACAGGAATTGGACTGGACAGTGGGTTGGAGAGGGATGCTGGTGAAGAGTGAGCTTCTTGGATCAGGTGGACACTTGAGACTATGTTGGCATCTCCTCCATGGAGGGGAGCTGAGAGGGTAGAAGGGCTTAGAAGCTGGCAAAATGGACACGAAAAGAGAGAGTGGAGGGAGGGAGCGGGCTGTCTCATTAGGGGGAGAGCAATTGGGAGTATGTAGCAAGGTGTATAGAAGTTTTTGTGTGAGAGACTGGATTTGTAAACTTTCACTTAAAGCACAGTAAAAATTTTTAAAAATTTTCTAAAAATATTTTCTTCATTTCTCTAAAATAATGTATCTACATATGTTATAAACCCCACATAAAGTGTTATATATTTTTGCCTCCTACCACCCATTTGTCAGTTTGTCAAACCATGGTGGCTTACATGTTGCTGTGATGGCAGAAGCTATGCCACTGGTATTTCAAATATCAGCAGGGTCACTCATGGTGGACAGGTTTCAGCAGAGCTTCCAGACTAAGATAGACTAGAAAGAAAGGCATGGTGATCTACCTCCAAAAATTAGCCAATGAAAACCTTATGGGTCACAAGAGAACACTGTCCGACCACTTGCTTTGGACACATTACCAGAAGAAATCCCATCACTGGATGCCGACATCATGTTTTGCAAAGAGAAGAGCTAACAAGGGTAAGGGAGACCCTCAGTGAGATGGATTGGCATAGTACCTGCAACGATGACTTGAACAAACCAGCGATCCTGAGGATAATGCGGGATTGGGCAACATTTTGTTCTGTTATGCATAAGGTCACCATGAGTTGGAGTCAACTCAATGGCAGCTATCTATGTCTGTCTATCTATCTGTCTAATCTCTTTCTGTCTGTCTGTCTTCCTTCTCTCTCTTTCCTTCTTTATTTTGGTTTAAACAACTGGTCAATTTTTCCCAAATAGAAGGAAGGAAATGATAAAGAGCAGAAATCAATGAAATAGAAAAGAGACAAACAATAGAGAAAATGAACAAAGTAAAAAGT
Source organism: Elephas maximus indicus (assembly GCF_024166365.1). Classification (NCBI taxonomy): domain Eukaryota; kingdom Metazoa; phylum Chordata; class Mammalia; order Proboscidea; family Elephantidae; genus Elephas; species Elephas maximus. The sequence continues at coordinate 44,927,677 of NC_064825.1, forward strand.
TGGTTCTTTCAACCAAAAGAGACCTACCTAAATGGGAAAACATACCATGCTCATGGATAGGTAGAAGTAACATTGTGAAAATGTCAGTTCTACCCAAAGCAATCTGCAAATACAGTGCAATCTCGATCCAAATACCAACAGCATTCTCTAATGAAATGGAAAATCTAATCATTAACTTTATATGGAAAGGGAAGAGGCCCCGCATAAGTAAAGCACTAGTGAAGAAGAAGAATAAAGTAGGAGGCCTTGTGCTACCAGACCTCAGAACCTACTATACAGCTGTAGTAGTCCAAACAGCCTTGTACCGGTACAGTGACAGACACATTGACCAGTGGAACAGAACCCAGATATAAGTTCACCCGCCTGTGATCACCTGATCTTGGACAAAGGCCCAAAGTCCATCAAACAGGGAAAAAGACAGTCTTTTTAACAAATGGTGCTGGCAAAACAGGATGTCCACCTGCAAAAAAATGAAATAGGACCCACACCTCACACCATACACAAAAACTAATTTAAATGGCTCAAAGACCTAAATATAAAACCAAAAACTATAAAGATCATAGAAGAAAAAATAGGGTCAATGCTAGAAACCCTAATACAAGGCATAACATTAACTGTAATTAGCAATACACAAACATCAGAAGATAAGCTAGATAACTGGGGTCTTTTCAAAATTAACACTTATGCTCTTCAAAAGACTTCACCAAAAGAGTAAAAAAGGAACCTACAGACTGGGAAACAGTTTGGTTATGACAAATCCAGCAAAGGTCTAATCTCTAAATTCCACAGGAAAATCTTAACACCTCTACAACAAAAAGACAAATAATCCAATTAAAAAATGGGCAAAGGCTGGGAGCAAGGAAATGAAGACAGCTAAAGACACAAGGGAAAGATTAGTCCAAAGGACTGATGGACCACATCTACCATGGCCTCCACCAGACAGAGTTGAGCCCAGCTGGATGGTGCCCAGCTACCACCACTGACTGCTCTGACAGGGATCACAATAGAGGGTCCCAGACAGAGCTGGAGAAAAATGTAGAACAAAATTCGAACTCAAAAAGAAAGACCAGATTTCTTGGCCTGACAGAGACTGGAGAAACCCTGAGAGCATGGCCTCTGGACACGTTTTCAGGTCAGTAATGAGGCCACTCCTGGGGTTCACCCTTCAGCCAAAGATTGAACAGGCCCATGGAACAAAACAAGACTAAAAGAGTGCACCAGCCCTGGGACAAGGACTGGAAGGTAGGAGGGAACAGGAAAGCTGGTAATAGGGAACCCAGGGTTAAGAAGGGAGAGTGTTGACATGTCGTGGGGCTGTTAACCAATGTCATACAACAGCGTGTATACTATTTGATGAAAAACTACTTTCTTCTGTTAACCTTCATCCAAAGTTCAATTAAATAAAAATGGGCGAAGGATATGAACAGACACTTCATCCTAGAAGACATTCAAGTGGCTAACAGATGCATGAGGAAATGCTCAACATTACTAGCCATTAAAGAAATGCAAATCAAAACCACAGTGAGATACCATCTCATCCCAACATTATTGGCACAAAAAAAAAAAAAAAAACAGAAGATAACAAATGTTGGAGAGGCTGTGGGGAGATCGGAACTCTTATGCACTTGCTAGTGGGAATGGCAAATGGTATAACCATTTTGAAAAATGATATGGCACTCCCTAAGAAAGCTAGAAATTGAAATGCCATATGATCCAGCAGTCCCACTCCTAGAGAAATAAGTGTTGTCACACGAGTAGACATATGCACACCCATGTTCATTGCAGCATTGTTCACAATAGCAAAAAGATGGTGTCCATCAACAAGTGAATGAATAAACAAACTATGGTACATACAGACAGTGGAGTACTACACAATGATAAAGAATAATGATGACTCTGCAAAACATCTCACAACATGGATGAATCTGTAGGCCATTATGCTGAGTGAAATGAGTGAGTCACAAAAGAACAAATATTGTATGAGACCACTACTATAAAAGCTTAAGGAAAGGTTTACACACAAAAAGAAACAATCTTTGATGGTTATGACAGACAGGAGGGGTGGGTGGGAAAAACACTGAATAGACAATAGATAAGTGGTGACTTTGATGAAGTACACAAACTGGGGAAGCCAGCACAACTGGTCCAAGGCAAGGTCATGGAAGCTCCGTAGACACATCCAAACTCCCTGAGGGTCCAGATCACTGGGCTAAGGGCTATGGGGACCATGATCTCGGGAAACATCTAGCTCAATTGGCATAACATAGTTTATAAAAAATACTCTACGTTCTACTTTGGTGAGTAGGATCTGGGGTCTTAAAAGCTTGTGAGTGGCCATCTAAGTAAGATACTCCGCTGGTCTCACCCCTTCAGGAGCAAGGGAGAATGAAGAAAACCAAAGACACAAGGGAAAGATTAGTCCAAAAGACTAGTGGATCACAACTACCACAGCGTCCACCAGACTGAGTCCCATACAACTAGATGGTGCCCAGCTACCACTACGGACTGCTCTGACAGGGATCACAATAGAGGGTTCCGGACAGAGCTGGAGAAAAATGTAGAACAAAACTCTAACTCGGACACACACAAAAAAGACCAGACTTACTGGACTGACAGAGACTGGAGAAACCCCAAGAGTTGGACACCATTATTGCTCAGTAATAAAGTCACTGCTGAGGTTCACCCTTCAGCCAAAGATTAGGCAGGACCATAAAACAAAATGAGATTAAGTGGGCACACCAGCCCAAGGACAAGGACGAGAAGACAGGAGGGAACAGGAAAGCTGGTATTGGGGAACCCAAGGTTGAGAAGGGGAGAATGTTGACATGTCTTGGGGTTGGCAACTAATGTCACAAAACAATGTGTCTATTAATTGTTTAATGAGAAACTAGTTTACTATGTAAACCTCCTTCTAAAGTACAATAAACAAAAATTTTTTTTTAAGTTCTTTCGTTTTGATCAAAGATTGTATAGAAGAATAGTGACCAAAAGGGGGGAAATGTAGAACAGAATTTCAGGTTCTCAATGGAATCCAGACTTTCTGGAGCCATTCAGGTTGGGTGAGCCCCTGAAACTATTGTCCTGAGATAATCTTTAAAATTTAAACCTTATACCAAAACTATCCCCTGAAGTCTTTGAACCAAAAATAGCATATTTTAATTAGTAAAGTACATCTGCTTTGAGCATTGTGCTCTTTTAAAGAATTATCTGTATGAGATTAAATGAACAACAACAACTGGAAAACTTGGATGGGAAGCTTGGGGCCAGTGAGTTTAAGAAAATGGTGGTATCATTAGTGAGAATGGTAACACAACTTGAAGAATATAACCGATGTCACTGAATTATACGTGTAGAAATTGTTGAAATAATGTATTTTTGGCTATGAATACTTTTACCAAAATTTTTTTTATGTTCTTTGCAAAAATTAATAAAACTGATAAACTCGTATCAAGAGAGATGAACAGATGGACATATATCTATAAAACATAGATATATATGGAAACCCTGGTGGTGTAGTGGTTACGTGCTATGGCTGTGAACCAAAGGGTTGGCAGTCCGAATCCATCAGGCACTCCTTGGAAACTCTATGGGGCAGTTCTGCTCTGTCCTATTGGGTCGCTATGAGTCGGAATCGACTCGATGGCACTGGGTTTGGGCTTTTGGTTTCACAGACATACATAGAGAGAGATTGCCAGATTTAAGAGAGAATATCTCTACAGATGCTAGACATAAAAAGGAAGATAAGGGAATATTATGAACATTTTTATGCCATTAAATCTGAAAACTTAAATGGACAAATTCTTTAAAATGCACAATGTACCAGAACTGAGAGAAAAATAGAAAATTTAAATAACCCATTGTCTATGAGAATCGAATTCATATATCAAACACCTCACCACAAAGAAATTCTAGGCCCAGCATTGGTGAATCAAATTTTTCAGGAAGAAATAATACCAATTTTACACAAACTCAGGGAAAAAGAGGGAGGCGCACTTCTTAACTCATTCTTTGAAGCCATTAATACTCTGATATCAAAACCTCTCAAAGACATTGCAAGAAAACTGAATTTACAGATCAATATCACTCATGAATTAGGCATAAAAATTCTTAACAAATATTAACAAACTGAATCTGCCAGTATATAAAAAGGCTAATACACCATGAGCAAGTGAGATCAGTAGTACAAGATGGATTTAACCTTTGAAAATGAATATAATCCACTACATTAAAATATAGGGAAAAAATTCGACACCCATTTATGATAAACACTCTTGGCAAACTAGGAATAGAACGGAACTTCCCTCAATCTGATAAAAGGTATCGCAAAAAAAACCATAGCCGTTATCCTACTTAATTGTGAAACACTGAATAAGAATAAGAATAAGGCAGGGATATATCTACTTTCACTACTTCTATTCAGCATTGTCATGGAGATCCTAGCCAGTATAATATGGCAAGAAAAAGGAATAACAGGTGCAAAGATTGAAAAGGAAGAAAGAAAACTGTCCTGGTTCACAGATGATATGATTGTTTACATAAGAAATTCTAAGGAATCAAACAACAACAAACAAACCTATTGGAACTAAGAAGTGAGTTAGATACAAGATTGATTTATGAAAATCAGTTGTATGTCTACATATTAAAAATTAGCAATGAATAATTGGAAAATTATAAAATTTTGAAATAACATCCCTTAGAATAGCACAGAGACATACAATACTTAAGGAATAACTTTAATGAAAGCTTTGGAAGCCCTCACAAAGGAAGATATATAAAGGGCCCCTGAAAAGTACAGAACTTTCTGAAGGAAATTAAAGAAGCCACAAATAGAGCAATATACCATGTTCATGAATGAGAAAACTCAATATCATAAAGATATTAGTTGTCATGGAATTGACCTACAGATTGAAATCCAATGAAAATGTCCTTCCATGAAGCTGACAAAAACGCAGATTATTTGTGTAGTTGTGTCTTCAGATTGAAATTACACTCAGTAAAAATAACTTTGAATCCTGGATTTCTTTGGAGACTCACATTCTTTTAGATTTTGGCCCCACAGTTCCTCACTATATTAACTCTTGGATAATTTTAAGATGTTTTATTGGTTTTAATTTGTTTTAAGTAAGAGGATTTGTCCCAGTTTCCTAGTTCCATTATTAGAAGTCTCTCTTACCTATTTTTTCCATCAGTCAGACAAAAAAGAAGTTTTTTTTTTCCCCTGCCTTCAAGCTCACATTCTATTGAGGAAGAGTTCATTTTTCTATTTAAGTTAATTTGGAAGCAGTGATGTCAAGCAAATGTCAGTCCATGCCTTTTGAGAGCTCCCTTGGTGACCTAAAGCCTCACACAGTGGACTCTTCAGTCCCAGGCAGAATTGGAGGACCATAATAACATCTGCACAAAATCTTGGGGTGGGAGAGTTTGGAGGGAAGAACCTGAGAGTGTAAGGGGCTAATATTTGAGGAATGACTAGATTTAATCACATGGCGAGCAGAGTTTGGAGAAGTGACATTTGAGGAATTTGTTTCTATTTTTTTTTTATCCCACAGGTACTCAGGGTATGGACCTCCAAGAGAGAGAGATTCGAGAAGCTTTATCCACACAGCCTCTCAACCAAGTCTCAGAAAGTCCTTGGACTGTAAAAGCCCCCTACCCAAGTATAGACAGCAGGAAAAGTAACCACTCAAGTGTCTTCCATTTGACAGTACCCCCCAAGAAGAAAGCCAAAACACCACCAACCAAGAAAAACATCAAACCCCTGATGCCTGCCAAGGATGACGTTAAACCGCCAGAGCCCAAAAAGAAGCCCTTTGAACTAACCAAAGAACCCACTCAGTGGGCCACCAGACGGTCCGCCCTCCGAACTGCCTTGCCTGTCATTAAGGTGGATGAATGGAAAATGCCCTCCAAAGTGGCCCCCCTTCCTAAGACACACCCCAAAGAGTCCCCCATGGTTAGATCCCCTCCCAGGAATCCATTTTAACAGCAGATTCCAGCTTTAGGATTTTCTGGGAGAAGAAATAGCCACACCTCACATCCTTCTTCCTCTCTGTCTCTATGGGTGGTGATGGTGAGGAGTGGTACAGAAAGGAGTGGAGAAGGACCATTGAGGCTCTCAGGAGTCCATCTGGCCCAGCCTTTCTATAAAGAATGCATCTCAAGGGCAAGGGGAAAACAGTTGTGTGTGGTCTTGGAGTTGGAGATGGTGGTTTTCTGGGTAGTATTGGGTTTTTTTCATCCTAATCCTATAGTAGTCCCTGCGAAAGGAGTGACTGTAATGAACATCAGCCTGTAAATAAAGGCAACATCTCCGGAAGCGAAACAGTAGTGGTGTACACTTTGGGACCTTCTGTGATCACCCAGGACTGGGGGCAAATGCAAAAGTGATATCATCCTGAGCCAGAGGATGAGTGGTGACATGGGCATGAGTCAGGGGCAAAGGTCTCATCGTCCATACACATTCTCTGCTCCAGTGTGTAGTGGGATGCCTCCTCATAGCTTGTCATTGGCTGATTCATCAATGGGATGGTGGGCACAGTCCCATGCTTACCTTTGGCCTTGAAGGGAAACCAGAGCTTTCAACAAACATCTGGAGCCCTTTTGTCTGGAGGAGCTGGATATTAGTAGCAGTGAGTTGAGTTCCACTGTGTGACCATCACCCATTTACACTCCCTCACTGGGCCTCAGCATCCCCACCTGTATGATGATGGTGTAGAGGCAGATCACCACAGCACCTTCCTTCTGGTTCAGATTTTATCCTGGGCTGACTGTAGAGTCATGTAAACATTGATGGGGCTGGAATGTCTCCTTAGACAGCCACGTGATCAGGGCCAGCTTGTTTAGGCCTCCACGTTCTCCCCCCTCCTACCCAGGCAGCTGGGGAGAACAGGAATAGCGCTCCCTGTGGAGTCATTGAGCACATAGATGGGAACAACTTCAGCCCTTGGGTGTGTTAGGGGAAGCAGGACTTGACTCTGCTGAAGTATCAGGAACATCAAAGGCAAACAGAGATCGAGATTTTGGGGTCACAAGTACTCCCACCTCAATGGGATTATTTACTGTCACATCTCCAGGCACTCATCCCAGCAACATCCCAGGAGGATCCTCCGACCCCTATGCCTGAAGTTCCCCACCCCCAGACCTGCCCTGGTCATGCCCAAACTTGTTTTTCCCACCCCAGTCATAAAGTAACACTTTACAGACACCCTCTGGATGTAATCCATTAGCCCAATTCAGCATTGTTCTTGGGGTTCTCGAACATGTCTTGATGAGCAAAAGAGATGTTTCTTGGAAGATGTAAGGACCACTCTGACTCCACTGGCCGTGGTTAAGGCCCAGAAACTGGTTCCTCTTCTGTATCCCCAGCTCATGCACACTCAGCTCCCTGCTGTCCAGGTTGACTCCCACTGACTCCTAGCATTTCCCCCAACCTACTCTCATCCCAGGATCCTTTAAGCCAGTTCCAAGCACACCTTGGGCTCAGGCACCCCAGCCCCCAAACTCAGACCGGGTTGGCCTGGGCGTAGGCACCCTGACCCCCAAACAGACCAGTTTGGCCCTGCAGACACACAGGAAGTAGTTATACAGGCTGCTCCCTTAAGGATCCTGTTCTGGCCCCACACACACACACACTCCCCCTCCCCCAGGAAAAAGACTAAAGGGCCAGAGGATAAAATACACATTTTATGCCCTGAGATGACCAGGGGAGATTCAGCATGGACCCAGAACTCACACTGCAATATATAAAAGTGGCCTGTCTCCCTGGTCCCAGCTAAAGATCCCAGGCCCTTAGTCTTCAGAATATTCAATGCGCATTTCATTTGGGCCCTCCCAGTATGGAGAGCTGGGTTGTCCTCTTGATCCCTCTGTGTACCAACAGTGCACAGGAAGTTAAAGGGGGGTTGCATGGTGGGGCTGGTCTGAGATAGGAGATGCATCCAAGGATTGGAGCCTCTTACAACCGGGAATGCCATAGGAAGCCTGTACTAGAATCCAACCCAGGTACTTCAAGGGTGGAAGAAGTGGGGATTCTGCATACCAGCAAGGCTGCCTCACTGGAAGAAGGATCAGAGACCAAGTTGGTACAGTCAGTGGTGTCCAGCCAGTCCAGCCTTCCTGCCTGGATAGCCGAAGTCTTCCCCCATCTGCAACAGTAGCTTATGGGCCTCAGCCAGCTGCTGTCTAAATAGCAAGCACGGAGCCAGCCCTTCCTCACCTCTGTTCACTTGCTGCTCCTGGAGCCCCGCTGTTTGCTCATGGCCGTGAGCATCTGGCTAATGTAGAAAGTCAGGAGATCATCCATCTTGTAGCCCTGAACACAGGGGCAAGATAAGCAGGGCACAGAGTAGAACAGGGCCTGCCCACTCGAACCAGAACACAGCCTTCAGGAAACTGTGCTGTGGGGAGAACCCAGGGCTGGGGGCAGAACGCTGGTACAAGGCAAATCCTGTCCTCCTTTGGACTCAGTCTCCCCATCTGGACAGTTGAAGGGTTGGATTCATCCAGCCCTGTGTCTAAGGTTCTAAGATGTTGTGATCTCACATAAAGTCCACAGCTTGTGGATCCTTCAAATTCTAGATGCCTACCTCCAGGAATGGCTCTAAAGTCTATCCCAGCTGAGGTCTCCTTGGAAGTTTGAGCTCAGTCCAGGAGGCCTCATTGCTAATGGTTCTGCTGTTGAACTCAGGGGCCAAAGAGCTACAACCACAGACTCAATACCCAGATACTGAAGGCACCCACAAAATTGTTGTTGAGTGAATGAGGGGTTAAGCCCCCTCCCCACCCCTACACTGGCCTCTGACCCTGGCCCCAATCTGACCTTGACCCTTACAGCACTCCTTGTATTTGTCCCAGGGGCTGAGAGGATGGCTGAAGTTGCAGACAAGGCAGTGAGCCCACCAGGCCCAGAAGGAAGGGCTCTCACCAGTGATGTCTCACAGAGCAGCTTCCGCGCACCAGGTTCCCGATGGTGATGTGGAAGTAGGTGTTGCCACTGCTGCAGTTGGAGATCTTGGTGAAGGGGTGAGTGGTCAAGATGTCCTGAGGAAGCAGAAAGGGCATGAAGCTGCACAGCCTGGACCCCCTGGTCTCACTGCCCCCCAGGTCCAGCCCACAGACAGCATAGCATAAAAGGCCCTCTGACAAGAAAAGGCGCAGCAGGAAGAGGCCAGTTCCGCCACGGAGCTGCTGTAGGAAGCAGGTGCTCCGTCTCCCATACCTTGATTTGGACCAGTTGGTCGGATAGCTAGGCTAGACCAGTAGGGTGTTGGGTACATAGGGCTCAAATTGGAAAGCTGGATGAGGCCTGAGGGAACTAAAGTCAGCCTGGGTAATATCACCTAGGGAGTTTGAGGAGGGAGAAAGAAGGCTAAGGACAGAGTCTTGGGGCTTGGAACAATTATGGGCTGGGTAGAGAAGAGGCCCACTAAAGTGTCTGAGAATAAATGACCAGAGAGATAAGAGGAAAATCAGGAAAGTGTGGCACATGCCAAAGTGGGGATGGTGGTCATCGGCGCTGTTGGCCAACTATAGGTGCTGCCCCCTTCTGGGCACGTGGTAGGACTGTACTTCCTGGTCCCCGGGTCAGGATTGCTCTGGCTCACACATACAAGCAACAGGGACATGTTTTACCCCTGAACAACCTGACCATCTTGACCAATACAAGCAAAGAGCATTTTGGAAGGAGGGAGTGGCTGGTAGCATCTGATGGTGCTGAAAGGCCCTTTTTTTTTTTTTATTGTACTTCAGATGAAGGTTTACAGAACAAACTAGTTTCTCATTAAACACCTAGCACACATTGTTTTGTGACATTGGTTAACAGCCCCACGACATGTCAACACTCTCCTTTCTCAACTTTGGGTTCCCTGTTACCAGCTTTCCCGTCCCCACCTGTGAAAGGCCAAATATTAATTAGAGTTCCTTAGATTTAGTAAGGAAGTGGACCCAGCAAATACAGACAATCTTTCAAGAAGGGTGGCTAAGAGGGGCAGATGAGAGTGAGGATGGTCTGGTAGGGGCTTCCAGGATTTGGGTCTAGGGTGCACTGTGTCCCAGATGCAGGCCCTTCTGAGGCCACCATGCTGGTAGAGAAGAAGCCCACCCCTGCCTGCTCACTCCTGTCACTCCTCACCTTGGTTCTGGGATCAATGAGGCTGACTCCATACTTGTTGAAGGCAATTAAGAGGATCTCAGGGAAATTTGGCTCGGTAGTTTGCTAGTGAAGAAAGACAGGAAACCATAAGATGGGAGGACTGAGAATAGGAAAATCTATGTGCATTTGGGGACAAGAATGAAGCTAGGATAAAATCAACCTCTTCTGCCACCTGCTTGGTTCCAGGGGTGCAGAGAGGTACTGTTGGCCCTGCCAGACCTTACAGTTTCCACTTCTGCTGGATCCTCAGTGCTACCCCAATCCCTTCATGGGTCCCCAGATTACCCCTCACTCCCCACAGCAGAGGATCCGGAACAGCTCTCTCTCCCATAGTGACTGCTACGCCACTCTCCTCACCTCCACCCGCAGGAGAAGACCTCACAGAGAAAATGGGAGCCATCAGACTGCTCTAACCCCCCAAGCTACCATCTTACCTGATCCTCCCCCCCAACCCCTTCTCCCTCAGTGCTCTGGGCCCTGTCCACTCCCCTTGCTTCTGGAACCTCTTTCAACCATCCCTTCTATCCTCCTTCTCCAGGAGTCTCTGCTGTCTCTTTTCCCTCAGCTCTAATGCCTCCCAACTTAAAGAAAACCCTTCTTGAACCTCACACCTGCCTCCAGCTACCATCCCACCTCTCTTTCCTTCAAGCTTCCCAAAAGGCCTCCCATCCTAGGTATGCAACAAAGTTATCCCCCCTCCATCCTGACCTACCCCTTCAGCCTCTCTCACTAGACTCCTCACCATTCTGCCTCTCAGACTGGGCCCCTTGGAGTCATCCTCCACCCCGGAGCCAGAGTGGGCTCCTGGTCCTAGCCTCCGTGTTCAAAACCCTCCAAGGCTGCACCACCCGCAGGAGGAAACACAATGCCCTCACCTGCTCAACAACCTTCCTCACCCTGGTCGGCTCACCTCACACCCTAGGGCTCATCCACCCTCCACCACTTGCATTTCCTGCCAGGCCTGAGATCTCACACCTCTGGGCCTTTGCACACACTGTGCCCTCCTCCAAGAACACTCTCCCCAGGGGCTCCCTGGAAAGTTCAGGTGTTACCTCCATCAGGAAACCTCCCTGGCCCTTCTCCTCAGTCTGGGCAGGTCCTCTTGGGCTCTGCCACCTCTGTGAAGGCTTCCCGCTGTCATAGGACAGATCATTCTCCATTACCCTCACCTGTTTGCATATCTGCCTCCCTTGCCAGGCTGAGCACATGGGCTTCTGTGCCCCCAGGATTCAGCACTTAGCATGTAGGACAAGGCTGAGGTGCTTGCCCCCTTTCCTCGACAGGGAAGGTGGCAGAAGGGATTGCTCTTTTCCGCAGTCCTGGGGGAACTCTCTGTGCCTTCTCATCCCTCTTCTTGCCCTCTTCCTCCTCTCAGAGAAGGACCCCACAAGGTACACTCACCTCAAAGAAGGCTGAGCCAAAGGTGGGCCACTTGAAAATGAGTATCAGGAAGGCCAGCTTGGTCTCCTCCTTGGACTTGCCTGCGTGTTTATTGAAGTAGGCAATGATGGACTCCAGGGGACAGGGAGTCAGGGGCGGGCCCAGGACACTGCCTGACGCAGAGGCCCCTCCCCTGCCACTCCCGACCTATTCTGTACTGTCAGTAGCTGTCGTGGGCTCTGAAGGGCCAGGTATAGGATGGGCAGTCCTAGAGGCCATGAGGGGCTCCCCCTTTGTCTCAGGTAATAGGCTCTCAGAGCCAGGACTTTCTTGGCCTCTCTCCTGCCCCCAAGGCAGGCAGACCTGTGGGTATCAAGTAAACTCAAGTCATCATGGTAACCAGAAGGGAGCAAGTTACTGCCAAGTGGCCAGCTGAACCCTCTGTATTGGAGGATAGGAGAATAAAGCAGGTGGAGGAAAGAAAGGGAGGGCGGCTTGATCACACACAGGAGTCACAAGACGTACCTCCCTGGGCGGCTATCCAGGACCTTCCCCCTTGACTTCTGGGGTGCTCAGAGACCCATTCAAGCCCCCTCCCCCCCATTGCTTCTTCCTCTCCCATGCTCACCCGTTTCCAGTCATCAGGCGAGATCTGCCGGATGAGGTCCTGGGGCACCAGCTCCTGAAGCAGCTTGGGGATACTGGGGAAGTAGGATTTGTCCTCCTCAAACTTGACCCTGTAGATAAGCGCCCCCACCTGCAGCACCTTCTCCTTTGTGCACTTATGGTAGCCTCAGAGATACGTGGGCAACTCCTGCCAGAGACAGACAGGTCACAGGAATGGCGGGACCTGGAGGCAGTGGGCTCCTTCCCCTGCACCCTCAAGGCCAGAGTCTACTGCCTTACCCCCACCTACTTCTCCAGCCTCAGATGACGCCTCTTCCCAAGGGGAAATGGCATAGTACAGGGAAATAGCAATTATGCCTGTTTAGATCCAGCATGTTATAGTTTGAAAACATAGCCATGTATGAATATTATCTGATTTCCTCTCTGAACAGTTCAGTGAGGTGAGCAGCCCCATTGCAAAGATGACTAAAATGGGAGTGATCAGCTGGTGAACCTGAGACTGTTCCGTTCCACACTCCTGACCCTCCAGGCCCTGTCCTCCCTTGGGAAAGGCATCCTGTCATTATGTTCCCTTGAGACTGGCTGGTTTCATTCTTAGCACTGGCTCCTCTCGCCGCCTTAGAACTCCCTAACCCAGAACCAGAGTGACTGAGGATGGAGAGTGGACCAAAAGGAGAGATAAAGTCTCTGAAGGGCCAGTGTTGCCCACAGGCCCCTGGAGCCTTCAGGGTGTCTTATCTACTATTTGAAGGGTAGGGAAACTGAGACTGACCTGAGGACATCCACTCACCCATCCATCTGCACACCCACCAACCTACCTATGCACCCATCCATATCCATCTACCCACCTGTCCCCCGTTCATCTGTCCACCCATGGATCCATCTACCCATCCATCCACACACCTACCCACCATCTTTCCATTCATTCATGGTGTGGAGGTGGGAAGAAGGCGTGAGGGAAAAGCAGATCCCAGGTTTGGATGACAGCAGTCCTCTGACTCCAGGCTAGGATTCTCTCTGCCATAGGAGCCGCCATTCCTGCCTCCCTGGTCCCTCCCAACCTCCTGGCTTGTCTCTCCCACAGAATGGTGAACAGGCTGTAGCCCAGAAAAGAGCACTGAGTCTGCAGTCACAAATACCTTGAATCAAACCCCAGGACCATCAGCTGTGTGATCTTTATTACATCACCTAACGTCTCCGAGTCTCAGTTTCTCCCTCCACAAAATGGGAACAACATGCCTACTTCTTGGGGTTTGTTGAGAGGACAGAATGAGTAAAAGGTGCCAGACACATAATGGAAATGCAGCATGTGAGCTTCCCTCCTACCTTATTTCGGTACTAGGCCTGTGCTAGAAATTGTTTATGAATCACAGAGGCCCTGCATACACCTTGTTCAAATAGCAGAATCTTGAATTCAAAAAACAACCCTGCACCGAGGGAGGAACCAGAACAGGCAGGGATTTGGGAGCTCAGGAGAGGAAAAATCAAGCCTTTGAGGGCTGGACGGCTGGGAAAGAGAAGGACCTGAACTTGGGCCACTCCCTGGGGGCCCGGTGGTTTGGGAAGGATGAACATGATTCTGGGAATCTCTTCGAGGCCATCCTGTTACAGGCCCCTCACCTGGCAAGGGCAGGAGGACTCTGCTATCACGAAGTACAGCAGGGCTGGCAGCTGCAGGGGAGGCAACAGGAGCAGAGAGGCAGTGGGCAGCTCACCTGGTAATAGTGGAAGACGGAATCAGCCACGGGGTCCTTCCCTGGCACTGTGATGGTCCACAGCTTCTTCATAAAGAACACCTGGTAGGTGAGCGAGGGCACGATTCCTGTGGCATAGGGCAGTTGATCACAGGGAGGTCCCAGCACAGAGAGGTGCCCACGCCCTTCCTAGCCCAGCACCAGCCCAGAGAAGGCCTGGCCTCGGTTCCCACCCAGGTAGACCTCACGCTATGGCCCTGAGCAAGCACCTACCCTGCCCCGGGCCTCAGATGACCCCAGGGCCCTGACCTCATGTTACCATCCTTGACTGGCCATGCTTTCTTTATCAAGTCCATCAGGTGTTGGACAAAGTCGAAGAAGAAGTCATTCTCAGGAATGCTGATGACCTAGGGACATGTCTGTTCTCATCCATCCATTTTAGTTTAACAAATAGTGTGTTTTCCAGTGTTCCCACCCAAGGTCTTCCTGGTGGCCCCTTCTCCAGAAAGACACTTAATCCCAGCCGGAAAGGGTTTCCCTGTATCAGCCCCACCCTCCTCCCATCTGTGCCTGTTGAGTGTCTCCATTCAGTCATTCAGCAAATGTCTACTGAACACTGCCCTAGCACAGGGACATGGCAGAGAGCGAGACCCAGCCCCTTCCTTGAAGCTGATGTTCTCGCAACCATGTCCGACTCCTCCCACAAGCTCTGGGCTATCCTGGGTCCAGGATCTCATCGGGGTCACCTCTGAGCCCCCAGTGCCTGGCACAAGGACAGGCGTGAGGTGAGGAGACAGACGTGGGTGGACAAGGAATTGTCAGAGACAAACAGGAGGGAGCATCTAATTCTGAGATGGTCAGGGAAGCCTTCTCATGGGGAGGGACTTTACAGCTGGGCTTTAAGACTTCTGTGTGCAGAGACGTGGAGGGAGGGCCATGTGGGATGGTGGCAGAGGCATGAGCTTCGGAGGCAGACCCACCTGCATCTGAGTCCCTGCTGTGTGACCTTTGATAAGTTACTTAACCTCTCTGAACCCTACCTAGTTTTGTGATGTATTAAATGGGGTTAATCACTCCTCCTTTCAAGGATTAGTTAAGGGTTAATTGGCTGCAGGCATGGGGGCTGACGGTCCAGTCAGAACAAAGTCTGGAAAGCACATGTGTGTGGGAGCAGGGTGAGGAGCCTGGTGTGACCAGAACATAGAGTGCCCATGCACATGGCTCCAAACAGGGTCTGAAGACATGCTGTGCAATGCCTCAGAGGAGAGAGATTTCAGGGCAGCTGCTCCAAGTAAAGGGAGCCACTGTAGATACGTAAGAAGGAGATTCGCACAGTTAGGTGCTGTATAAAAAGCATGTCTCTCTGTCTCTTTCTCCTTCTCTCTCCCTCTCTCTCTTTATTTCTCCCTCTCTCTCTCTTTCTCTCAGCCCTCCTCCTGCTGTCCCGTAAGCTCCTCACAATGGACATTACCTACCTTGTCTGCAATTTTGACAAAGAGGCTGAACCCCTCGGAGGTCTTGAGGTGTAGCCGGGTGGCAAAGTTCTGGCAGAAGTCCTTGGCCTTGGTGCTGGACTCCACCTCGAAGGCCTGAGAGGGATGGTGCTTGCTTGGTGCCAAAAGGCCTTCTCCTGGGCCTCTCATGCTTCCTGGCTGCGCCTCCCACCTGACCAAGCGCCCTGACCCATGCAAGACACTCCCTCTGAGGGGCTTCCCCATGGTCCAGCACTGGGCACAGCGTTTTAAGCAGACAGACAGGAAAAAGCAACTCATGGCTGGGTCTTTCTCCCAAACAACACAAGTAGGACTTGGCCTTGGCCTCCTTGGGTCTGGGCTGTACAAACTGGAATGATGGCAGAGGCAAGGGGCACACACGAGAACAGGGTGATTGGAAGGAGGGTGCCTTGAGGAAGAGAAACAGCAGAATTCCAAAAAGGAAGAGGAGAAGTGGAAGAGGAGAAACAGCAGCTCAGACCGGGGTGGAGAGGGATTTGAGAGCCTGGTGAAATTCAGATGGAAGGAGGAGGGAGAAGTGGAGGGACAGAAAAGGACTTTAGGAAATTTTTCTGTCTTTGTAAGTGGAATCGTATTGTGACATTTCTGAGTATCTCTGGCCCCTAGGGAAAACCTGGTGGCACAGTGGTTAAGAGCTACAGCTGGTAACTAAAACATCAGCAGTTCAAATCCACCAAGTGTTCCTTTGAAACTGTATGGGGCAGTTCTACTCTGTCCTATAGGTTCGTTATGAATCTGAATTCAACAGCAATGGGTTTGGTTATTTTGGTCCTGGTCCCTAGACCAGTGAACTGCTTTTTCAAACTAAGTTTAGATGCTGGACTCATGAGCATCTGAATGAGATGCTGTGCTGAGCTGGGGTGGGGGTAGAGATACACAAGAGAGCCTGAGTATGTGGGCACAAAGACAAACAGGATCCTTTGGCAGAGGGTGCCAGGGTGAGAGGCCTACAATCATGTTAGGTGGGGAGGCAGAGATGGGTCTGGGCCTCTGCCTGCAGGAAAGTGGGCTCAGGGATATAGGGAGGCTCTGTGCCTGGGAACAGAACTGGGAATGGGGAGGGGGTGGCACCAGTGTAGAGCTCAGCTCAGAGGGAGAAAGGACTTTTCTTCACCACGAAGCCTCTTAAGGGAGGGAGGGAGAGATAACTTTCACAACAAAGCTGCCCAAAGAAGCAGGGTGTTGGACCAGGCACCCCAGGGCACCCTTTGACCTGGAAGTCTTTGGCCTTTTAGCTGGGCCCTGACTCCACTGAGGTGACAAATGTAGGAGTGGAAAGGGAGTGGTATCAGGGCTGCCCCTGTGTCAGCCAAGGGAGCCCAGCCCATCAGCAGCGCCCACAAACTGAGGAGCCAGCGGGCCTTTTACTTATTCGTTTATTCAGTAAATATTGGCATCTACTGTGTTGGATTCTGGGATAGAGTCTTGAATAAGACTCAGTACTTGCATTTGTGAATCTCAGATCTAGTTAGCACTCCTAGGGAAGTTTAGTAACTCTCCCGAGTATTGGTAACATGGGCTTTAAATCCCAAGCCCTTTTGACCAAAGCATCTTTGTCCAATATTTGGGTGCTTTCTACTGGGGTGAGTCAGAATTGATGTGATGGCAGCGGGCTACTTGGATGTTTTTAGAGGTGTGAGAATTGTGCCTCCTCACAAAGCAACCTATTTTATTTCTAATCTTTCTAATTTTAGAAAGTATTTTTTTTTTTATGTTGTAATGAGCTCTAGTTTTTTTCTATCTTTAACCTAGCGATCTTAGTTCTGCCTTTTGAGGCCTCACAGAACATGTCTGCTTTGTTTTCTCCAGGAGAAATTCTTTAGAGTTTTAAAGTTAGTGATCTGTCCCCCAGGTTCTGCTTTTCTCCAGGCTAAAGAACCCTAGACTCTTCCACAGCTGACTGAGATGCAGGTTCACTCCGTGCACGTGCTTAGCCTTCGAAACCCAAAGCAGTGTCTCAGTGTACCCTGATTGTTCCTTCTCACCCTTTATCTGTACTTCTGTAGTTACCTCGTGGGAGATGAGCTATGGGTTGTCATGGAATACTTGGCTGGAGGCTCTCTGACAGATGTAGTGACAGAAACCTGCATGGATGAAGGCCAGATTGCAGCTGTCTGCCGTGAGGTAAGGCCAAGGACCAAGCAGCCTCAGACAGGAAGTGGCCTCCATATCCATGTCCCCTGAAATTCCCACACCTAATGGGATCTTAGCCTGGGCAGTGTGGAGGTGGGAGAAATTAGTGACTCTTCCATCTTCTCTTTTTATACCTGTGTTTCATAGTTTCTGTCATCATGATATTTTTCTTTAATGATAACTTTATTCTGATTATAAAATTTATACCCACTGAAGAAAAATTAGTTAAGTACTAAAAGCATTATAAAAGTATCATTCATAATTTCAACCTTTAAAGGTAACTGCTATATACATACATATACATTTTTTTTTTTGTAAACATTTTATTGTGTTTTTGGTGAAAGCTTACGTAGCAAATTAGGTTCCCATTTAACAATTTTTGTACAAATTGTTCAGTGGCATTGGTTATTAGTTTTTACAATGTGTCAGCATTCTCATTAGTTCTGTTGTTTGTTCTGTTTCCATTGATCTAGCTTCCCTGCCCCTCCTTGCCTTTTCATCATTGCTTTTGGGTAAATGTTGATCATTTGGTCTCATGTGGTTGATTTTTTAAGGGAACACATTCCTCACAGGTGATAGTGTTTATTTTATAAGCCAATCTATGATTTGGCTGAAAGGAGACCTCTGGGAAAGGCTTCAGTTCCAAGTTCCAAGGGTGTCTTAGGGTAAAAGTCTCAGGTTTCCTCTAGTCTCTTCAGTCCAGTAAGTCTGGTCTTTTTTAGGAATTTGAGTTTTGTTCTACATTTTTCTCCCATTCTATTTGAGGACTTCCGTAGTGCCCCTGGTCAGAACAATTGATAGGAGTGGTAGCCGGGCACCAACTAGTTCTCCTGGTCTCAGGTTAGGAGAGGCTGTGGTTCATGTGGTCTTTTAGTGCTGTGGACTAGTTTCTTCTTTGAGTCTTTGGTTTCCTTCATTCTTTTTTGCTCCAGACAGGAAGAAACCAATAGTTGTATCTTAGATGCCCTTCCGTAAGCTTTTAAGGCCCCAGATGCTACTCACCAAACTAGGTAGAACATTATCTTTATGAACTATGTTATGCCATTTGACTGAGTTGTCCTATGAGGCTATGGTCCCAAGCCCTTGAACTCAGTAAACCAATCCCACGGGGTGTTTGGATATGTCTAGAAAATCTCCATAGCTGTGCCCTCCATGTGATTTATTATATATATGAATATGTATGTAGCACACCCAAACAATGTATATACTTATGCCTACAAATATACCTATATATGCATGTGAATGTACTCATATATACCTTCCTTTATACATAAAGCATACATATATATCTCTGTAACCACACACATATTTTTTGGTTATTACTGGTGTCACAAAATTGTATAATATTTACCGCAATTGTCTTTTATTCTTGTGTACCTCTCAGTGTCTTTATATACCTTGGTCAAGTTGTGCTGACTTCTCCCATATTGTGTATTGCTTTTCTCAAAACCAGAAATTACTGGTGTCTACTATCTAGCAAGTGGTTCCCCTCCCTCCCCTCCCATCCCTGGTAAACATCAAAAGACATTGCTTTCTGTGTGTGTACCTATTCTTGACTTTTTATAATAATAAGACCATACAATCCTTTTGTGACTGAGTTATTTCACTCAGCATAATATCCTCCAGATTCAACCATGTTATATGTTTCACGGACTCACCATTATTCTTTATAGTTGCTGGATATATATTTTTTAATCATTTTTATTCTGCGCTCCTGTTTTATTTCGGTGTTACGAAGAAAATAATCAAGAGTAAGAAGATAGTGACATAGGAGGTACTTATTTTTACGCAAACAGTGCATGCTTTCTACACCTGTTTGCCAACTGTGCCTCCCCTGTATTTTCATATGTTCAGCTATGCTAATTTTTTTACATGTTGCTGTAAAAAAATTAGCATAGCGAACTTAGGAAAATACCTTTTGGGGGGATGTTGGCAAACAAATGTGGAAGGTGCATTAAAGTACAGTACTATTTTAGACAGGTTAGTCACCATAGATTTGAGTGAAGATATGAATGATGTGAAAAAGCAAGCTGAGCAAAAATCTAGGGTAAAATATTTCCAAGCAAAAGAAATAGAAAACAAACTTAAAATACTATCCTCATTTCTCCTCATGGCTGTTTAATATCTAAGGTCTGTAATATGCTGATGTGTGTAAGAGAAAGAAAAAAGAAAAAGAAAAAAAACTCCACAAGGGCTCCATGAGAAGCAGTGTCCTCAGTAGACAGCCAGGTTTTCATTACAGCAAGAAGATGAAGGGAATATTCAGAACAGTTGAGGATACTGGATGTTTGCTGATGAGAGACTAGGATTTCCCAATGACCCAATAACTGAAAAGAGTAGACATTTAGATGAGGTTCAGAATTTTGTGAGGATAAGTATAATAGAGGGGGTGGGGCTTGAGGATGTAAGATCTAGAGGCATACAGATGAAATTATGTAGTTGTATATTTAATGTTAGGAGAAAATAAGACCCCGTGAAATAAATACGGTCCTAGAAAGTATGGTCACCTTTGCATTAAGAACCTTGGGATGTAGAGAGCACACAAGTAAGTTAATGGAATTAACAAAGGACTGGCATTTTTAGGAGACCTGACTTCTTTTCTTTGCCCTACCAGTAATAAAGTGTTTCTCAGCCTTTTTTAATTATTGCCCCTCTAAGAAGTCTTATTAGACATTCTTTTCCTAATTAGTCTCTCCACATGAAGTTTGTTCTAAATTTAACTGTTGATAGTTCTTAGAAAGTAAAGTATTAAGACCACTGACATAGAATTTTCCTATTGGTTTGCATCTTTCGTGTTTTTCAATTGGTAGACGTTTCTAACCATTGGATTTAGTTGAAAACCTGAGATTATATCATCCGATCCCCATATTTTACACATAGGAAATCAGTAGCCTAGAGAGAGTAAGTGATTTGTCTAGAATGATATGGTTAGTCAGGTAGTGATAGAACAAGGCATTTTAATTGTATCATTTTGTCTCCTTGTTACTCATTCTGCCTGCTAAATATAGGTGTTTTCCAAGGTTCTTTTCTTTATCCTCTTCTGTTTTTTGTCAGTTTCAACCATTCTGATAACTTAAAAGAAAAACCTCTTCCCAAATGACTTGTAAATGTTTATCTCAAGTTCAGACCTCTGTACAGAACTTAAGATATGTTCAGTTGCCTACTGGACATTTGTCTGTCAGTGTTCTATAAAGCCAAAAACCAAACCCGTTGCCATCGAGTCAATTCCGATTCATAGCGACCCTATGGTATGTCAAATTCAACATATCCGGAACAGTCCAAAATATCTCCTTACCAAAACAAGGTTATCTCTCTAACATAACTGCTTCTAATAATATCACTTCCATATGACTCTTATTTTTGTTTTCCTCTAGTTCTCTTTACAAAATCCTTTCCAGTCTTCTTCAGTAATTTTTCTTGGACCTCAGGTTTTTTTTTTTTTAATCAAGGACTTAATGTTCTCTAAAACACCAAAGTAAATACATTGGAGGGACTTCATCACTTAAACAAAACCATTATAATGGGAAGACAACAACAGGGAGCATTGTGAAAATGCTGAGTCAGGAGACCTGGTTCTAGACTTAGCTCTGCCACTTGTTTGGGGCAAGTCCTTTAACTCATTGGGGCCTCACTTTCTCTTAGAAAGAGGAGGTTAGATTAGTTGATTTTCTATAATTCTCCTGTATTGTATGTCTTTTCTTTCTCCCTCTGCCCACACCACTTCAATAGTGCCTGCAGGCCCTGGAGTTTCTACATTCGAACCAGGTCATTCACAGAGACAAGAGAGACAACATCCTGTTGGGAATGGATGGCTCTGTCAAGCTAAGTGAGTAGGAGTCTTAGGAGTGATAGTACTTCTTTTTCCTGTGGGATCCTGTCCCCTGTGGGGTGGAAATTATATAATCGTAGCTATAAGACTCATCAGTGGGTCTTTATTTCCTGGGATATGCAGATTCTTTATACTCCTCTGTCATAGAATGTCATTTCAGTTCTTCATACTTTCAGCCAAAAATAATTTGCTGAATGCCTGGTATGTGCTGGTTCCTGTGATGAGCATTGAGGGTACATGTTGTCTGCCATTGAGTTCTCAGCCTAGGATAAAGAGACATGTAATAGATAATACAAAAAAAGAGTTTAGTGTACGTACTTTCTGTCATTCAATCATTATTCAGTAAACTTTCATTCAATGTCTATTATATACCAGACCCCCTGGGAATACAAAGATGATTACAAAGACATAGTTCTTGCTATCAAAGACCTCATAACTTAAACATATAATTGTAATATAATGTAAATGAGCTGTAGGCAGAACAGTTTTTCGAAGGTCTAAGAACCAGTAGGCCAGACAAACAGGCTGCGTCACAGGTGGATAAGCAGCTTGTGAAAGGACTCCTAGCAGCCTCTGGCCATGAGGTACAGGTTGCGGAACTGATAAAGTAAGGCCTTGCCTATCGTAGGTGATTAGGATTTAAGCCAGGGACTCATGCCTAGGGAATAAGGCAAGGACCTCGTTACCAGATTCTGAGACATGAGAAAGACTTCCAAGAACAAAACAGAATTGGACCAAGTGATCAAGGCCAAAATGGGCAGCTTGGACTTTGATGCCTAGTCCTTCTAGTTTGAGGAGAGGTCGGAGGACAGATGTTGTTTCTTATATTCCTCCCGCTACTCTTTAGGGTTGGACAAGGGACAAGCTAGGAGCTGGACTGGTAGATGGAAGTCAAGTGATTCCAGCTTTGAAGAGATCAGGGATTGCAGTGGCTGGGGGCCGGGCAGAGCTTGACACCAAGGGGTAGGCACAGAGCTAACACTTACTAAGGAGTATGCTAATGTAAATCCTTTCCTTCTCCTATTTTCCTTTTCTAGCTGATTTTGGATTCTCTGCCCAGATCACCCCAGAGCAGAGCAAACGGAGCACCATGGTGGGAACCCCATACTGGATGGCACCATGGGTTGTGACACAAAAGGCCTATGGGCCCAAGGTTGACTTCTGGTCCTTGGGCATCATGGCCATTGAAATGATTAAAGGCGAGCCCCCATGCCTCACTAAAAACCCTCTGAGAGTGAGTGTTACTGATCCTATTTCAAGATGTCTAGGTTGCTGTCTCTGGTCCCAGAAAATAGTACTCAGGTGGGTTCACTATGAGTTTCTAGATAAAACTAGGTACAAGTACTATGAGAAAAATGCAAAGTAAAGGGGTTAAGAGAGTAATGGGAGAGGGGAGAGGTATGCTATTTTATATGGGTACAGAGGGAAGTCCTCTCTTTTAGGTTATTTGAGCAAAAACTAGAACTAGAAAAGGAGCAAGCCATGAGATTAATCTGGGGTAAGAGCTTTCCAGGTATGAAGAATACAAAGAACTTGATTTGGGAACATGTTTCCTATGTTCTGGGGAACACCAAAGAGACCACTGTCCCTGAAGTGAGTAAGGAATAAGGAGAGTGGTAGACCAGTCAGAGAACTAGCAGGGCTTCAGATCAAGTAAGACTTGTGAGGACGTGGCTTTTATTCGGCCAGAGATGGGAAGCCACTGGAGGGTTTCGAGCTGAGAAGTAATGTGATTTATTTTTAAACAGATCACTTAGGCTGCTTTTATGGAGAAAGACTGTTGCAATAGTTCAGGTAAGAGTGGTAGCTTAGACTAGACTGGTAGGAGTAAAAGTGAGAAGTGGTTGGACACAGGAAATATCTTGAAAGTACAAGTGACACAATGAAATAGTATTAGAAAGAGAGGAATCAACAATGATTACAAGATTTTGGGACTGAATTACTGAAAAAATTGATTTGCCATTTACTGACATGTGGCAGAGCAGGTTAGATGTGGTAATAAGGGTCTCGTTTTTGAACGTATTGATTTGAAAAGTTTATTAGACATCCAAGTGGAAATGCTGAGTTTGGGCAAATGCATCTGGAGTTCAAGGGAAAGGAGTCAGGACTATAAATACAAATTTATTAATAGAGAGTATGTAGTTGTTATTTAAAATCAGAACTAGATGAGATCACTCAACTAGGGAATGAGTGCAGTTTAAGAAGAAAAGAAATTTGAGTGCTGGGGTACCTCCAGTGTTTACAGGTTGGAGAGATGAAGAGCTAGCAAAGTAAACGGAGAAGGAGTGGCCTTCCTAGTAGATGAGAACTGAGAGAAGTGTGTCCTGGAGGCCAAGTGAACAAAGTATTTCAAGAAGGAGGGTTGATTGTTGTGCTAAATGTAACCCATAGATTGAGTAAGATCAGACTGAGAAATCAACCTTGGATCTGCCAGTGTTGCTTATGTGGAGGTTATTGATGACCTTGGTAATCAGTATCAGTAGAATGATGGGGATGAAAGCCTAACTAGAATAAATTCACAAAAGTGGGAGAACAGAAAGTGGGATGGCAGAGAGAGAGAGAGTTTTGGTGATAAGAAGAACAGAAATGGAACACTATCTTGAAGTGGATATGGACTCAAAGGAGGGTTTTATTAAAAAGATGATGTTATCACAGCATGTTTGTGTTCTGATGATTCAGTGGAAGGGGGTACAAGAGAGAAGTGTCAACTGCAGGAATGAGGTCCTGGAGTAGATGAGAGAGGTTGGATCAAATTCAGGATTGCCTAACACTAAATTCTGTGTTATTAACTGTTAACATACATGACCTCCATAACTAGTAGTGAATGGCACTTAACCTTTTACCAGGAAATCTTAATGATCTGGACAAGGTATGGAAACTAACAAGTTTAATCTTTAAGAACTTTTGTCCTTGACTGAAAGCCTACAGGTAGACAAGACTCTGGCTTCCTATCTGTGTCACAACCAACCATCTTTGCTGCACTTTGCCAGAGAAACAGACCCCCTTGCGTTATTACACAGTCAGAATTTGCAGTGACTGTTAGTGGTGGTAAACCTCACTCTGAGGCCTCTGGTCCATCCAGTGCTGTGACCCTGAAACAGCTGCCCCGTCCAGGAGTAAAGCCTGTCTGGTTAGCTTGGGGCCCTAGGCAAGAGTCTAGGAACTTAAGAAGTTGTACTTTGGCTGATCTGGGGCTCAGGCTTCTGTCTCTCTCTGCCTCACCTTTTTCCCCTGGCCATTAAAAGAAAATAATTGCATTTAAGAAATAGTTTTTGGATCTCTCTCTTCCTCTTAGTCCTTCCTGCTGCTGTCCATCTTTAGACCTGTCTTAGTTATCTAGTGCTGCTATCACAGAAATAGCACAAATGGGTGGCTTTAATGAAAAGAAATTTATTTTCTCACAGTTTAGAGTGCCGGCTCTAAGGGAAGGTGTTTTCTCTGTGGGCTCTGGAGGAAGGTCCTTGTCTCTTTGAGCTCCTGCTCCTGGGTGATCTTCCTTTGGTTGTCTTCCCCCGTCTCTGCTTCTCTTGCTTGCTTGTTTAATCCTCTTTTATATCTTAAAAGAGATTGATTTAAGACACATCCTACACCAGTCCTGTATCATTAGTATAACAAAGAAAACCCATCCCCAAATAGGATTATAACCACAAATTTAGGGGTTAGGATTTAGAACACATATTTTTGCAGGACACAATTCAATCCATAACAGCCATTCTTCATTTTTATTGCCAGGCCTTGTACCTCATTGCCACCAATGGGACCCCAGAGCTTCAGAACCCAGAGAAGCTGTCAGCTATCTTCCGGGACTTTCTGAACCGCTGTCTTGAAATGGTTGTGGAGAAGAGAGGTTCAGCAAAAGAGCTACTACAGGTAACTGTCCCTATGCAGAGAAGCACTTGCCTGAGAAATCACTCCACCAGACCTTTTTTCCTTCATTTCTATCTGTAAGGTACTGGTTATTATAGAAGAAGCCTTGTCTGTTACCACACCCTGAACTCACCCTATATTCCCAGTTCTCTCACCTTCCTCATCCCTGTACCTTTGCTCACCTTCTTTCCTTAGCCTCTTCCTCAACCTATGAAAACTCTGTACACTGTCCTAGGCTCAGCCTAAAGTCTACTTTCTGAGCACCTACTGAACTTTGCACTCTCTTTAGCACTTCTTTTGTTCTGCCTGAAGTAGTCTGACAGAGTTTGAGTCCTGATGAAAAGAAGCTCTCTGACACACAAATCTTAACACAAGCTACATTTTTAGCAAAGCATATCAGAGGATGTAAATTTAGAGGACAGTTAGTGAGTGCGGCTTTTCACGTCTCCCTAGTTTCTTCATCAGAGACTCTCTGAGGTAATAGCAATGATATTCTACTTGCTTGAAGTGAGATTCTCCAAATTGTAGGGAAGCCCTGAGTGGGGGGATTTACCAAGCCTCTTATGTTCTCACCTTCTTAGTTCTGAAATTAAAGCATAATTACTTTATATGGTTGCAAAAACTGCCTTTAGCAGGTCACATCATTTGTATCTAACACTTAAGTTTCAGCTACAATTTCTTACTACATTACTAGTGTCATTGTACTGCATTGTCCCCTGGTGATTTAATAATAAGTATCAGATGCAGCTTTATGACCGTGATTGGTCTGTAGTCACGAACAGTGGATCTACCCCTGTATCATGTGGCCGGGGGGACTGAGCAAGGCAGGCCGGGTCAGGACCTACCACACTATCCTGCATTAAAGTTAGTTATGAACATCTTTGTGTTTCTCACTAGGTTATTAAAAAAAAAAAAAAAAAAAAAAAGGCTATAACCTGTACCTTATTAATCTTGGGCCTCCTCTTGCACCTAGCTAGGTCCTGACTAGGGCTAGAAGAGGTAATCAGAAAATACTTGCTAAACTGGGTAGAATTGCTTAAAGTGTTTGCCTTCAGCAGAATGTCATGCTTTGGACCGTCATTGTAATCGGAGTTACTGATTACAGAGCTCTGACCTATGAGATAAAAGGTCTGGATTCTGTCAAGTAATCAGTTAGTTTCTAGGATCTGTTGGGACTAAAAACGCCTTATAACAGACAGTACAATATAAGATCACATAAGGTGTGTTCTGGAAACGCTAGGCATTGAGAAATGTGCAAATACTGTGCCAAGCCTGTGATTGGTGAAGATATCATTCTTAATTAGGTACTGAAGTATAGTCATTCAAGATTAGTGCCCTCTAGAGTTTTATTCCTGACATAACATTATAATAATAAAAAAAAATTATATTGAATGTACCACATTCTAAGCACTAAGTACTTTACATATTTTTGCTCTATTCTGCACAACAGTCATGTGAATTAAAGGTTCTGTTATTCCCATTTTTACAGATGAGGAAACCAAGGTTTCTGGAGTTTAGTAACCTTCTCATGATTGCATAGGCAATAAGTGGTGGAGCCAGGATTTTAATCCATGTCTGTTTGGCTCTTACTGTGTGAGGTCTTGGCCACTGCGGTTACAGGCTTAAAGAGTCAAAACTGGGGGGTCTTAGGGTTTATCTAGTCTACTTTGTTCACTGTACAGAGAAGGAAACTGAGGCCTCCCAGTTGAGTGTTGGATCATGCTGCTTTCTTAACTCGGAGGGGGAACTGTAGAAACATGTGATCTGAGAAAATTAGCTCTTTAACTTGTTACTGTACATGGTAAATATTCAAAACCATGACTTTCAGAGCCATAAATCATGAAGGTTTCATATCTGTTTTTCCTGAGAGAACATATATATGGACAGAAATATACAAGATAATATATTAGAATTAATATCTTCAGGATTTAGTCAAGATCTTTTATTCCTTTTATAGTAATAGTAACTTCTTGTTCTCAGTAGTCATTATATACTATCACTGTCCAAAGAGAACTTGAAACAACTTCTATGAAAGTGTAGGCGTGTGTGTGTGTACCATATATATATATAATATGATAAATAAAAGAAAATTATAAACCTCTGACCAAGGGATGGAAGAAGAATGAAATATGCTAATCATTTGAGTTAAATGGTTATGCTTAAACATCAAATTCAGTTCTGAGTGTCCTCGTAACTGGGTCAGAAAAGAAAATGTAGTAATTCCTGTATGTTTTATCAGATGGAAGAAACAACCCACATCCTCAAGAGACAAAACTTTTTCGTTACTAAATTTAAGAAAAACTTTCAGATTAAATGCTTTTTTCAACTGTACAGGAAGTTACTATATATCAAGTTTTGGGGGATCTTTTTTAGCCACATATTTGGAATCCACAGATTATAATAACCCATACTATTTAGTAAAGTTGAGAATTATTCCCAGTGGTTATGAAGGCCTGAGTAGGTTTGATACCTTTTAAAGGTGTCCTTCAATTTGGGCATGATCTGAAGCTCTCTAGGCAGCACCTCGTATAAACGTGGATGCCCGTAATGTCTTGTAATGGTTGCTGAGGAAGAATGGGAAATGGTTACATGTCTTTTGCTCTTTTTCTCTTTACTAGCATCAGTTTCTGAAGATTGCCAAGCCCCTCTCCAGCCTCACTCCACTGATTGCTGCAGCAAAGGAGGCAACCAAGAACAATCATTAAACCCATGCACACCCCGGCCCTCTTGTGCCAAGCCTTCTGTGAAATAAATGCTCATTTCAGAAATTCCAACCCCAGTGCCCTCTCCTCCTTGCCTTGATCCTCCCATTTTCTGGTCTAGAGCTCTCAAGAATTTGATCTTTGGAAACCATGGGCCCAGCATTGAAGAGAACTGCACTGGGATGACCAATCAGATGATGGCCATTTCTGAATAAGGAATTTCCTTCCAATTTGTGGAGGTGAGGATGGTTTATGATCAAGGGTTTATACGAATAAACTTGGACTCTTATTTCTACATAGCAGAACCCCCCACCACAATCAGATCTTGACTATGTAAATTTAAGGGTTGATAACATTATCAGTTTATAATCGTTGAGACTTCTTTATTGCTTGCTTTTCTGTGACCGAACTTCCGAAACACCTCAATGTATTTGAAAACTGGAACAGCTTGAGGAATGCCTTGGGGTTTGATAATCTGCCAGGGACATGAAGTGGCTCAGCCTCCTGGACCATGACTTTGGCGCAGCGGATCCCGACATGGGAGAGAGAGCTCCCACATTTTTCTTTGTGTGTGCTTCTAGCAGCTGTTAGGGAAGACCTTGACCCAATAGTGTTTCTCATGCTATTTCTTGTGAAACGGTCTTGGCTAATGTAGCAGCTTTTAATTCCCTGCATCTCCTAGGCCGCTGCCCCAATTTTGTACTAGTTCATTACACTGAGAGGTATCCTAGGGCCCATGCAGGGTGAGGGCAATGTGAGAAATCAGGAAGAAACAAATTGAGCTTCTTTTAGAGCCAGACTGGGCGTCAGCACCTGTCTAGTCTATACCTGTTTGAAGTTTTAAGAACTCAGCCTCTTTTCCCTTCTGGGATGAGGAGCTGAATGATCAGCCCAGATCTTCTGACCCGAATCTTTGGATCAAAGGGAAGGGTCTCCAGATGTGAGATAGCATACTAATTTTGTATGCACTTGGATGATTTTGGCCAAGGCCTGAGATGATAATCTGCCAGCTGTGAGGGGACCCTGTTGGTAAGGTGCATGGCCAAGCTCTCTACAAATGGAAATGCTTGCACTGGCTGTTGGGGATGTTTGCTACTTCCTGCTGTCTTTGTGGTTTTGGTCCTCCCACAGTGGTAGGACCCCTGGCCAGCATTGTGACTTGTCATGTCAGCCCCACTGGTTACCTTGTCACGCTCTGAGGCACCACTGCCTCTGCAGCATGAGTTTCTATTTCGTTCAATAAAAGGAGATGAAAATACACTACTTGGAGTCTTCCTTTCTTTCTTTTCCAATTTTTTATTTTGAAAAAATTTCAAACTTAAATACAATTGCAAGAATGGTACAAAGGATTCCCATATATCCTTTCCCCAGATATCCTAATTGTTTGTAAATATATATGTATATTTTTCTTCCTCCCTGAACCATTGGAAAGTAAATTGAAGATAGGATGACCCTTTGCTACTAATACTTCATTGTATATTCTTTCTTCTTAATACTTTATTTTAAATATAAACTGATTAAGAGAAATGAGCCAAAATCATATTTGTTCTGTTTCAGGAATTATTATAAAGTAATTTTTTTTTAAACACACATGTATCCATCACCTAAATCAAGAAATGGAACACTTCCAGTACTCCAGAACCTTATCTATCTTACCATGCCCTTTCCCATTACAGCTTTTCTTCCCCCCACTCGAGGTAACCACTATGCTCACTTACTGAAATCACATTCTTGCTTTTCTTTATACTTTAATTACGTTAGTATGTATTCCAAAATCTATATAGTTTAATTCTGCCCATTTTGGAACTTTATAATAGAATCATAATAGATATTTATGTTCTTAAGATATATGTATGTAGTTGTGTGTAGCTCTAGTTCATTCTACTGTGAGAGGAATACTTTTATCCTGCCTTTGGTGATATGGTACTGCCAGGTCTAGTCACCTTGTCACATGAGCACTATGGTACCTGCCTTCACCTTTGGTGCAAATGAATGTAGTCCAACTGCTGTGGGACCATGGGGGAAGGAGATTGGTAGTGATGGGCTACTCCTGGGTCCCTGGTAAGTTTATTGTGCTGGATGTGGGCCAGATGCTATAGATACTTCTAGAAGGAGAAGCTCCTCACCAGAAAGAAGGGTACGCCTAACATCATGGGAGGCAAGTGGGCATAGTACATATCAATTATCTTATACTTGGATCTCTCCAGAAGGATTGTCACCCAGGCCATCCCAAATTTTTTCAGCCACCTCAAAAAAAGTTTTTTTTTTTTTTTTTCTATTAGCAATAGCTCCTTTGCTGATCTGTCAAAATGCTAGATCAGTCATCAGGTGCCGGATGCAACAAGGGAGAACTGGAAAAGTTCCGCTGTTTCCTAACTATACTTCCCTATTCCCAAGCTTCCTGTCCTCCTCGGTTGAGTTACACTACCCACTACTTGCCTATGAAACTGAGAGTCAACAATGGACTTATGTCCCAAGCCTAGCTTTACTTCCTTTTGGAATATACAGACTTTTTGGCCATTAGAAAGGCTTAGAAACAATCTTATAGGCCTTGGTTAGCCTATATTCAAGCCCTGTGCAACTGTGAATGGCCTTGTTGAACTCCACACAATGCTATGTTCACAAATTGGAAGAACGGCCATTGACTGACAACTCTGGGTGTGTGTGTGTGTGTGTGTGTGTGTGCATGCGTGCGCGTGTGTGTACTGGGCCAACCTGTATGGGTTGGGCTGGAAAGAAAGCTGCAACTTTAACACTAGGAATGAGTTTAAAACTTGGTCATATTTGCACTTTTGAGAGCTCACTAGCTGCTCTTTGGAAGGTGTTGGGAAAGGTAAACTAGAGGCAGGGAGATTCTTTGGGAGTCTATTGCAGTAACTACCTTAATCCTTAACATAGTACTAACAGTATTAAGCTGGTTGGTTTGTACCAATTAAGATGATTAGGGCCTAGTGGGCAATGAAATGAAACGACTAAGAAACAGTATATATTGAGCAGAGTTTGGTGTGCTTGTGTGTGATGGGGAGCGGGGGTATTGCAAAGGAAGGAGAGGAGTCAAGAATAAGGCACTGGTTTCAGCTCTTGGTATTTACAGATATGGAGCCACAGGAGATGGAGCAGATTGAAGGGAAAGATAATAAATCCAGGTTGGGATTTAGTGAGTTTGAGGTGTTGGCAGTGGGATGTTCAGATAGAGAGGACCGACAAGCGTCAGTTGGATATGAGTCCAGGGCTGAGGAATGAGGTCAGAGTTGGAGAAATAGCTGGAGGGATCAAAAATTAAAGATAAAATAGGCCCATTGCAGGCCCTCCAATGTTTGAAACAGGTGGGTGCCGGGGCATCGAAAAGAAGCCTTAATGGCACAGTCCCTGGGCTGCTCACCAAAAGGTAGGCAGTTGGAACCCATTAGCTGCTCTGCAGAAGGAAGATGTGGTACTATGCTCTGAAACCCTATGGGGCAGTTGTACACTGTCGCTATGAGTCAGAGTTGACTGGATAGCAATAGGTTTAGTTTTCTGGGTTTAACCATACCAAATCAAACCCGCTGCCACTGAGCCAATTCTGCCTCATAGCGATCCTCATAGGACAGAGTGGAACTCCCCCACAGTTTCCAAGGAGCGGCTGGTGGATTAGAACTGCTGACCTTTTGGTTAGCATGCAAGCTCTTAACCACTGTGCCACCAGGGCTCCCTTTCGAATGTTAGGAGGGGATAAAAGAGAGAAACAAGAAAAGATATTAAAAAATGAGGCAATCTAAGAATAATTAGACTACAAAATAGTTAATTCCTGAAACTAAAGAATTAATAAGAATTTAACCTAGATATACTTAAGATTATTTTAATAAGAACCAAAAATAAAGAGAAAACTCTCCAAAACCAATCAATAAAATAATGAATCCAAATAAACAGAACATACCTTTAAAAACATCTAAAATATCTCAGCAACGTGGATCCGGCGCCCTTGGAAAGAGCATCGGTGGCCACGCCCCTGGCCACGCCCACCTCCCTCCTACCTCAGGCGTCTCCTCGTGGCCCGCCGCCATCTTAGAGAAGCGGTTGTCTTCTCAAGGGCTAAAGCTTGCGTTTCGGTTTGGGACGGTGAAGTCAGTGTAGGTAATGTGTCCAGCTCTTTGTTCATCCTAACACATATTCAGAAATAGGAAGTTACGTTAATATTATCACTTACGGCAGCCAAACTCGCTTTGGCCCAGCCCTGTGGCCCTGGGGCAGTTTGACCCAGTTAGCGAACTACTTTTCGGGTAAGCTTGGAGTTGCCGTTATTCCCACTCCTCACGGGAGGAGCTGAGGCCAAAGGACATCGACCCCACAGCGGTCTCCAGTCAGGTCCAGGCAGCACAAGGCTCCGCAGCCCCAGGGAGAGGCTGGCTGGGCGCCCAGGGTTGCCCTCGGGAGACAGGGCTTCGGTTGCTGCAGGTGTGAAGGGCTCCTGTGATTAGGTGAGACCCACTCAGACAACCTGCCTGTGCTGCCTTTTGTTCAGTGTCTCAAAATAGTTGTTTCGTGTATTTTGCCCAGGTTTCTAGTTTTTTTTTTTTTTTTTTTAATGGTGAAAGGGAAAAATCTGATCCTAGTTTCTCCATCCTAGCAGGCATTCCCTGAGTGTTTTTTTTTTTTTTTTTTTTTTTTTGCATAAACTACTGAGTGAATGGTGGTACTGTTTACTGAGATGGGACAAACTTTGGGAGGAATAGCTTTTAGAGGGAAAATCAAAGGTTCAGTTCTGGACATAGTAGTTTTGAGATGCCTTTGAGAAATCCAAGTGGAGGTTTTGTTAGGTTGTTTGGTAGTCTGGAAATCAGAGAGGAGGTCTAGAAGAGAAATATAACATGTATTGATCTCCCCCTAAATATTATTGAATTGTCTGTAAACTTGGGTACCCTGGCGGGTGCGTAGAAATAAACAAACATCTGTCCAAAACCAAACGCACCGCCTTAGAGAGGATTCCGACTCACAGGGACCCTACAGGACAGAGTAGAACTGTCCCATAGGGTTTCCTAGGCTGTAATCTTTATGGAAGCAGACTGCATATCTTTCTCCTGGAGGAGAGGCTGGTGGGTTGAACTGCTGACCTTGGGTTCGCAGCCGAGTGCTTAACCACTGTCGGCATGTGGAAAATGATGCTGGGGATGATTGCGGTAGAAATACGCCCTTTCATTCAGTAGCCAAAGGGTTTACCATTCTCCTAGTTACAGAGCTTTTGTTCACAATAACTGCCCTTGTACATCCTAGTTCTAGATATATGTAGTAAGTAGTTTTATCATTAACGAATTTTTTTCTAGTTTCGTTTTGTTTTCCTTTGACTCATGGGTTTTAGAAACTTGCTTGATTTCCAAACGTTGAATTTCCTTCTTACCTTTTTCATTCTTATTTCTGGCTTAATTATACTGTAGTCAGAAAAGATGCACACAGGATTTCAATTATTTGAAGTTTTTTAAAACTAGCTGTGTGGCTCAATATATTATGAAAAAAAAAGTTCCATGTACCTTTGAAATGAATGTGCATTTTGTAGTTTAGTGGAGTGTTCTAAAAATGTCAGTTAAGACTAGTTTGTTAAATCAAGTTGTTAAAATCTATACTGTTACAGATTTCTGTTTTATCTGTTCATTCTATTCTTTATCGAGACAGACATGCTAAACCTCCCAACACAATTTTGGATTTGTCTCTTTCTCCTTTAGAGGCTGTGTGATTACCAAACACCAAAAAATGAACCCCTTGCCATTGAGTTGATTCTGACTCATAGTGATCCTATAGGACAGAATGGAACTGCCGCACGGGATTCTAAGGAGCAGCTGGTAGATTTGAACTGGCAGCCTTTTGGCCAGCAGCCAGACACTTAGCCATTGCACTCTCAAGGTTCTGACTATGTGATTAAAAAAGAAATTTTAGGTACCTACAAATTGAAAAATTTTTTTTTTTTAAATCATTTTTCTTCATTATGAAACAGTCCTCTTTGTCTCTAGCAAAGCTTTTTGCCTCAAGATTTACTTTGTCTGCTGATAATAAAGAGGAGCCCTGGTGGTGCGGTGCTTAAGCACTTAGCCACTAACCAGAAGTGGCTCCCAGCCATTATTTGGGAGAAAGAAGTGGTACGGAGGAAGATGTAGCAGTCTGCTTCCATAAAAGCTACAGCCTTGGAAACCCTATGGGGCAGTTCTACTATGTTCTGTAGCGTCACTATGAGGTAGAATCAACTTGATGACAACAGGTTTGTTTATATGTTTTTTTGCTAATAATAGAGTAAGGTAGATTGTATCATTTGGCCCCAAATCTTGTTCTTCCTCCTCCTCTTAGTTACACCCTTTGTGTCCACACCCTTTGCCATGTAACTTTGTATTACTCTCCTACTTTGCTTTTGACTTTGTTCTCAACACTGTGAACAGAAATCCTTGAAGCAGAACTTGAAATGGATTTGTATGTTGAAACTTGCCCTGTCAGGCATCTTTCATCATCATGAGAACATACTCTGTCTACCTGTGGAGCAGAGGCAAGTCATCTCAAGCGGACTAGCTGAGGTCAGCCTAAATCAGCAGAATCGATAGCCAATCAGCTCAGATATGTGGGCAAAAAATTCTTATTTGTATATGCCACTGAAATTTTGTCCTTGGTTGACACATGATGTTATGATGTTATCTTGGCAAAAGAAAACTGATACATATACTTGGCTATGTTTTTCCAGTCTTTTACTTTCAATCATTTTCTCTTGTAAGGAGTATGTGGTTGGGTTTTGTTGTAATCCAGTTAGACAATTTTTGTTTTAATTTTTTTTAGAGTGTTTAGTGCATTTACATTTAAGGTAGTTACTGATACACTTAGGTTTAACTCTGGCATATTACTGTTTGCTTTCTATTTGTTCACCTGTACTTTGTACCTTTTTAACATCTTTCTTGCCTTCTTTTGGTTTGATTATTTTTTTATTCTATTTTCCTCTCTATCAGCTTTTTACAAAGAGCTTTTTTAAAAAAGAGATAAATTGCACATACTTAAAACGTACCACTTGATGAGTTTTAACATACGTAGATACTCCTCGTGTCCCTTTGTAATCCCTTGGTGTTACTCTTCCCTATGCTGCACGGACCTGCGTTCTGTCACTATGGATTACTGAGGCTGATCATGTTCTTTTAGTGAGGTAGATAGAGGAAGCAGTGGGAATTGGGAGCTTTCAACAATGTATTTGGGGAACTGGTTTCCTGGGGTCTGCTTAGTGGACTCTGTGGGATTGAACTCCTCATCCTTCATTCTTTCTATTTATAAATTCATTGAACATCACAGGAAAGACACTACTTATGAATTATCTAATAAGGTGTTCACATATTCAGTGTTTTAGGGAGTGGGGAGCAAATAATATGAATGAACGAAGGTAAGCAAATGTAAAACAATAGAGCAGCCACTACTACTCAGCCAGTTGTTACCATGTCGAACTGCCAGACTTAAAAATGGTTAAATGGCAAAATTTTTGATATAAAAAAATATATATTAGCACAATAAAATTTTGAAAAAGAAGAAACAAATTAAAAAAAAAAAAAACTTCATGGGTAAAGTACTGTGGAGAGAAAGTTAAGTGACTGTCTTTTAAAAAGACTCCAAAATCATCACTCCAAGTTTATCCCAGCCCAGTGAAACCCATTTTGGACTTCTGACTTCCCGAACTATGAGATAGATAAATTTGTGTTGTTTTCAGCCACTCAGTTTGTAGCACATTTGTTACAGCAGCAATAGGAAGCTGATGCCATGGTTTTCATAATCCCTTGACCTATGATAATTATTCATGTATTTAACAAACATTTATTAAATGCCATTTTGTACCAGTTATAGATGCTTAGTTTACATCAAGGAACAAAAAAAGATTCCTTCTCCCATAGACCATACACTCTAGCAATTGAAGACAGACAATAAACAATAACCATATAAACAATAACCATATCAACAATAAGTAAATTATATAAGAAGGTATAATTATTGAAGTAATAGTGTTGTAGAAAAAAGAAATACTAGGGAACAATTCTGACTTGGAAGTACAACCAGAATGCTCCTTAGAAACAAGGATGGCGAGACTGCATCTTACATACTTTGGACATGTTGTGAGGAGGGATCAGTCCATGGAGAAGGACATCAGGCTTGGTAAAGTAGAGGGTCAGCAAAAAAGAGGAAGACCTTCAAAGAGATGGGTTGACATGGTGGGTGCAGCGATGGGCTCAAGCATAACAGGGATTGTAAGGAAGGCACAGGACCGGGTAATGTTTCATTCTGTGGTACATAGATAGGGTCACTATGAGTCAGAACAAATTCGACGACACCTAACAACAATAACAACAACAGGGAACGATAGGAGAATTAGGAGTGTTGGGGAGAGAGGAACAGGTTGCAGTATTAAAGAGGGTGGCTAGGTAGATCTTACTGAGAACATGACGTTAGAGCAAAGATTTGAAGAAGGTGAGGTAGTTACTTCTTTTGAGGATGGGATGGCCCTTTGAGATTTCTTTTTTGAAGTCGATTGAGAGGGACTACCTAAGTTATATTCGGAATGCCTGATGGTATACCATGGTGCTAGTGGGAAGCTGAGGAGTGATTGGTGTTACCCAGCAACTGCCACCTCCAGCTCCTGCTTCAGAAAGAGGGAGTAATAGTGCCCAATAGACTGGGGACTTGTTATATTCTGGATGAAAAAAGATTACTTGGTTTTGATATGAGGCCAGTGAAACCTGTGTGGGCCTGAACTTCTTTCCTGCTGTACTCTTCTTTGTAGTCCTCATGAAATATATTACATACCAGAACCTCTAAAGGGTCCTCATGATGAATGACATTACTGAGACTGAGCTATAACTGAACATAAAGCCAGACTTCACATTACGCAGGCTGATGCACAGAGGGCAAGTTTCAGGGGCAGCGAAGAGGCTCTTTCCTTCCTTCTCAGGTGTTACTGGCTGAAATTACCCTTGCCCTTAGAGTCACTCCTTGGGATAGGCCTGAGTCTTGATGTTGTTCTGCTTTCATAGCACACTGGAGTTCTCTGTCAGTAGAATTTATTATACTCTATTGCAGTTGCTTATTTGCTGCCCAAATAGATGTAAACTTTATGCTTGTAGGGATCGTGTCTGTTGTTTTCATTATTCAGCCCAGTATCTTTCACATGTACTCAGTAAATACTGATTGAATGAATGAATAAATACACCTAGGGGGAACCGTCGACATTGCCATCCACTGAGAGTGGATGTGGATTACTTTTAGATGATCTGTTAGCAGGGAGCAAGCTCTGAAGGTTTTGGACAAAGTTGTTAGGTGCTGTTGAGTTGGTTCGAACTCATAGCGACCCTATGTACCACAGAACGAAACACTGCCTGGTCCCACGCCATCCTTACAATCCTTGTTAGGTTTGAGCCCGTTGTTGCAGTCACTGTGTCAGTCCATCTCGTTGAGGGTCTTCCTCTTTTTTGCTGATGTCCTTCTCCAGGGACTGATCCCTCCTGATAACATGTCCAAAGTATGTAAGACACAGTCTTGCCATCCTTGC
This sequence comes from Elephas maximus indicus, assembly GCF_024166365.1. Lineage (NCBI taxonomy): Eukaryota > Metazoa > Chordata > Mammalia > Proboscidea > Elephantidae > Elephas > Elephas maximus. The sequence continues at coordinate 44,965,102 of NC_064825.1, forward strand.
TTCTAAGGAGCTTTCTGGTTGTACTTCTTCCAAGACAGATTTGTTCGTTCTTTTGGCAGTCCGTGGTATATTCAGGATTCTTCTCCAGTACCACAATTCAAACATCAGTTTTCCTTTGGCCTTCCTTATTCATTGTCCAGCTTTCACGTGCGTATGATGTGATTGAAAATACTGTGGCTTGGGTCAGGTGCACCTTAGTCTTCAAGGTGACATCTTTGCTCTTCAACACTTTAAAGAGGTCCTTTGCAGCAGATGTGCCCAATGCAGTGCATCTTTTGATTTCTTGACTGCTGCTTCCACGGGCGTTAATTGTGGATGCAAGTAAAATGAAATCCTTGACAACTTCAATCTTTTCTGCGTTTATCGTGATGTGACTTATTGGTCCAGTTGTGAGGATTTTTGTTTTCTTCGTGTTGAGGTGTAATCCGTACTGAAGGCTGTGGTCTTTGATCTTCATCAGTAAGTGATTCAAGTCCTCTTCACTTTGAGCAAGCAAGGTTGTGTCATTTGCATAACACAGGTTGTTGGTGAGTACAGGTATGTTTTTATGAGGATGAGGAAGGAGGGAGATTTAGGATCTTGGCTGTTTCAGGGAGAAGTGATGTGAAGTTAATGAATGAAAGTGTGGAAGATCATAGAAAAAGCTGCCCGTTATCTTATTTTCATAGGTGTTTCCTGTTGGCCAGCTACCTGCTATGGGAAACTGAAGAGGCATTTTGGCCAGCTGATAGCAGCAGGAGAATCATACGAGTAGTTATTGTGGTACAGAGAATAAAGTACAAGCTTTGGAGTTAGCAGGCCTGAGTTCAGAATGGGCTGTGTTGCCAACTCTGTGACTTCAGGCCTCTGCAGCTTCAGTTTTGCCACTTGGAAAACAAGGAAAATTATACCTTTAAGCACAGTAACTTGCTTAATCCACAGAACTGTACCTAATGCAGTTAAATAACCTCATACAGTTCTGTGGATTAAGCAAGTTCCTCTGTTTAAAGCACCTTGCACAGTCCCTGTCCCCATGGTGCAAGCCACTGTGAATAATGCTACAGTGACCGTTGGTCTGCTGGTATCTGGCTGAGTGTCTGCATTAAATTCTCTTGGGTATCTAACTAAGAGTGAAATTCCTCAATGAATGTTTAACTTTTTGAGGATTAACAAACTGTTGCCCACACCAGCTGCAGCATTTTACATTTTCACCAGCAGTGTATGAGGGTTCCAATTCCTCCACATTCTCGTGAAGACTGGTTATTTTAATTTCTTAAATAGCTAAGTAAGTGTGAAGTGGTATCTTAATCTGATTTTAATTTCTGTTTCCCTAATGACTAATGATGTCGAACATGTTTTCATGTGCTTGTTGGCCATTTGTGTACTTTTTTTGAAGAAATGTCTATTCAGACATGGGTAAGAGCACCTAAAATTAGTACTTGAGGTACCTGATTAATAGGAAATAGCTATGTTTTTGTCCAAAGTCAGACTCCATTTTGATTTTTAGCACAGGTACTGCTTGAAAACTACACCCTGTCATTTCTTTAAGTTTCCACGGTGCTTTGCTGAAACTGATAGATAAGTAACTTTTAGAAAAGAATGAGGGAACTTTACCCACTCTCAACAAACAGAACGATGGGGCCGACATAGATTCCCAGGAAAGAAAAGATCAGTATGCAAATCATTTAGGCAGAGTATGTCAAGATGTAAATGACTGTTCTCGGGAAGAACATGTTAGTAAGTAACCAAACCAGTCAGGGTGTCAACCTGTTGAGAAGAATATGTGAACAGTTTGCTCCCAGAAATGACTACAGTCATGGGTAGCTGACTACAATTCCACCATCAAGAATAACCAAACCAGGTGGCTTACTTCCCCCAACCAGGTGGCCACCCTTTACATTTCAGAGGATTTCAAACTGAAGGTGATGTACAATCAGTCATTAATCCCCTACCTTTCCTTTTGTTTTCTGTATGGATAAAATCCTCTAACTCGATAGGGATAACAGAGCGCTGCATTGAGAGCATCCTCAACTCTTGTGTTTTTCCAATTTGTGATTTTTTTTTTCCTTATTAAAACTCTTTGGTTTTATTTTAAGCAGGCTCCCCGGCTTGAGCTCTGTGACATTTCTTGGTGTCACACATCATAGGATATGAAGAACATTGACTCCAACGACCCCCTGGAAGCTCAAGAATTTGAGTCTGGTCAGTGGAGTCCTGTAAGCTCTTTGTCTCCCCAAACCTTTCTGGGAGTCACCTTAGGAAATTCCACTCAGCTCAAGCTCTGCATCCTTGTAAAATTCTCTAGGTTTTATGGTGAATTCTGTCTTTATTTTCACTTTTGTCCACTTGGAGGTTCGAGTCAAGTTTTTTGCTTTCAGGTCCAAGTTAAAGTTTGTTTGACCTAGGTTTAGCGCACGTATTAGCACTGTACAGATTGCTGTAATGGATCCGTGAGAAACCGAAGACAGCACTCCACTTTCAAAATTCTTTCTGTGTGCACATTTGCTTCTTCTGATGAAAAGAATGGGTAATGCCAAATCTAAGAACAGAGAGTTCGCCCCTGGGACTCCCACTCATTATTTGAATAAGCATTTTGGTCCTATAATGTGCTCCGTTTTAGTCGTTGAAATAGCCTTACTAAAGACTATTTAGAGTACCAGTGGCTACTTTGAGGGATCATTTGACCTTGCTAAATTAACTTTTCTGCACAGTAAATTAGAAAAGAAAGGTTCCTGAATAAAACAGATGCAGTGGGATGCCTTTTTCAATTGGAATTTAGCAGCTTTAAAATGGCAGCAGGACAGTAAAGTTGCATTCCTACAAGACATCATTTTTAAAACAGGCAAGTTAAAGAAGTGTAATGTGAAAACTGTGATGCAGTCGCTACTGCTCCAATGCCATCTACTGTCATGTTTCCAGAACTTCCTTGTGCTCCACCCCTGGCTCCAACTCCTCTCTGTCCCTTCCCCCGCTTCTTACTCTCTAATCATCTACCTGAGCTCCCTTTCTACCACAAAGAAAAAAAGAAAAGATAAGCTTTCAAATGAAATGCCCTTTAAAATTAGACACCCAGAAGAAAAAGATGAACTCTTGCAGGTTGCTTTTGCTTCCTTATCCAAAGCAGAGCTTCACACAATAGTAGAAGAATTTCCTAATCCTCACAAATATCCTTAAAAAAAAATTCACAAGAAAATTTAAAATTTTAATTGAAACTTATGAACCTGGACTACCAGATTTATATCTAATAAATTTGTTAGTTGGCTAGACAATAGGCAAGTGGTAACTTTGGTGAAGGGTAAGACAGTACATAGTACTGGGGAAGTCAGCACAACTTGACCAAGGCAAAGTCATAGCAGGTTTGTAGACACATGGAGACAGACATGTTGACATGTCGTGGGGTTGTCAGCCGCTGTCACAAAACAATGTTTGTATTAATTTTTTAATGAGAAGCTAATTTGGTCTGGATACCTTCATCTAAAGCACAACAATAAAAAGATTAGACAGGTCCATAAAACGAACAGTAATACATGTAGCTCAATTTTACCAGACTAAATGGGCATACCAGCCCAGAGGCAAGGACCAGAAGGTAGGAGGGAACAGGAAACCTGGAGGAATGGAAATGAGGAACCCAAGGTTGAAAAGGAGAGAGTGTTGACAAGTTGTGGGTTTAGTAACCAGTGTAGCAAAACAGTATGTGTATTGTTTAATGAGAAACTAATTTGTTCTATAAACCTTCATCTGAAGAGCAATTAAAAAAAAAGTCTTAGGTAGAATTAATTGGAAAATATGTCTTTAATATCTGGGAGCTCTAATCACCTCCCCTCCCAGTTCTGTAACTTCACACCCCCATCATCTTTGAGTGCTGATAAATACCGGATCGCTCCTCCCTCACTCTCATTACCTGTTGTCGCAACCTCAATTATAATAAAAGACATAGTGACCAGCTTTGAAAATTACAAACATATTAATACACAGAAATCCTCTGATCAATTCCTGAGACTTTGCAGGCTACCACATCTACCGATGTGGGTTGAGTCCTGTTCACTGAACCAATTAAAATTCAAGTAGACTCATCTAAATCCTTAAAAAGATTCCCCTGTGCCCTCTTAAATGAGAAGCTGAAGAAGGCATTGCTCCAATAATATAAAACTTGCTTTCTAGAGGCCTCATACTCCCTTGTACTAGCCTATACAATATCGCAGTCCTCCCTGTTAAGAAACCTAAAAATAAGGGCTGAAGGTTTAATACTTGTGTACAATTAGTTGTATAGTCATTCCCAGATTTCCTGTTGTTCCTAATCATTCGTTACTCTCTAATGTCTCACCTAAGGCCACGCATTTTACCTTCATAGATCTTCGTGGTGCCTTTTTCCGTATTCTTGTCCACCCTTTGCATGGGAGAACAAACAGTTTACTTGGACAGTGATGCCTCAGGGGTTTACAGAGTCCTTTGCTTATTTTTCTCAAGTTTTACATGTTGATTAGCAGCCTTTACAGTGTACACACAATTCTACCTTGCTACAGTACGTAGACTCTCTTTTAATCCCCTGATACATCTGTTAGTTTGTTGTACTGTGAGGTCATGGGTGTTCTGTGATGCTATAACCTATGCCACCAGTATTCAAATACCAGTAGGGTCACCCATGGTGGACAGGTTTCATCTGAGCTTCCAGACTGAGACAGACAACAAGAAAGACCTGGCGGTCTACTTCTGAAAAGAAGTAGCCGGTGAAAACCTTATGAATAGCAGCAGAACTTTTTTTTGTTATAGTGCCAGAAAATGAGCCCTTCAGGTTGGAAGGCACTTGGAAGACAAGTGAGGAAGAGCTGCCTTCTCAAAGCAGAGTCGACCTTAATGATGTGGATGGAGTCAAGCTTTCAGGACCTTCATTTGTTGATGTGTCATGACTCAAAAAGAGAAGAAACAGCTGCAAATATTCATTAGTCATTGAAACATGAAATGTATGAAGTATGAATCTAGGAAAAGTGAAAGTTGTCAAAAATGAAATGGAACACTAAAGCATTGATATCCTAGGCATTAGTGAGCTGAAACGGACAGGTATTGGCCATTTTGAATCAGATGTCCATATGGTCTACCATGCTGGGAATGATAAAGAGGAATAGCATTGCATTCATCATCAAAAAGAACATTTCAAGATCTGTCCTGAAGTACAATGCTGTCAATGATAGAACAATATCCATACACCTACAAGGAAGACCAGTTAATACAAATTTTATTCAAATATATGCACCAACCACTAAGGCCGAAGATGAGGTATTTGAAGATTTTTACCAACTTCTGCAGTCTGAAGTTGATCAAACATGCAGTCAGGAGGCATCGATAAATAGTTGTGATTGGAATGTGAAAGTTGGAAACAAAGAAGTTATCAGTAGTTGGAAAATACGGCCTTGGTGATTGAAACAATACCGGAGATGGCACGATACAATTTTGCAAGACCAACATTTTCATTGCAAATACCTTTTTCAATAACATAAATGGTGATGATACATGTAGGCCTCACTAGATGGAATACACAGGAATCAAATCGACTACTTTGTGGAAAGAGATGATGGAAAAGCTCAATATCATCAGTTGGAATAAGGCCAGGGGCTAACTGTGGGACAGACCATCAGTTGTTCATATCCAAGTACAAGTTGAAGCTGAAGAAAACTAGAACAGGTCTGTGAGTGCCAAAGTAGGACCTTGAGTATATCCCATCTGAATTTAGAGACCATCTCAGGAATAGATCTGACAGGTTAAATGCTAATGACCAGAGAACAAATGAGTTGTGAGATGACATCAAGGACGTGATACATGAAGAAGGGAAGAGGTCATTAAAAAGACAGGAAGGAAAAAAAAAAAGACTGAAATGGATGTCAGAAGAGGCTCTGAAGGTTGCCCTTCAACATCGAGTAGCTAAAGGAAATGGAAGAAATGATGAAGTAAAAGAGCTGAACAGAAGATTTTAAAGGGCGGCTCAAGAAGACAAAGTCAAGTATTATACTGACAGGTGCAAAGAAAACCAGAAGGGAAGAACACGCTCAGCATTTCTCAAGCTGAAAGAAGTGAAGAAAAAAGTCAAACCTTGAATTGCCACGTCAAAGGATTCTGTGGGCAAAAGACTGAGCGATTAAGGAAACATCAAAAGAAGATGGAAGGAATACATGAAGTTGCAAATAATTGGTTGACTTTCAGTCATTTCAGAAGGTAGCATATGATCAGGTACCAGTGGTACAGAAGGAAGAGGTCCAAGCTTCACTGAAGGCATTGGCAAAAAAATCAAGGCTCCAGAAATTGATGGAATACCGATTGACATGTTTCAACAAATGAATGCAGCACTGGCGGCTCACTTTTCTGTGCTGAGAAATTTGGAAGACAACTACACTGCTGACAGATTGGAAGAGATCCATATTTATGCCTATTCCAAACAAAGGTGATCTAAGTGAGTCAGAAATTATTGAACAATATCATTAATAATGTACACAAGTAAAATTGTGCTGAAGAACATTCAAAAGAGGCTGTGGCAATACATCGACAGGCAACTGCCAGAAATTCAGGCCGGATTCAGAAGAGGATGTGGAACGAGGATTATCATTGCTGATGTCAGATGGATCCTGGCTGAAAGAAGAGAATATCAGAAAGGTGTTTACCTGTGTTTTATTGACTATGCTAATACATTCAGTGGTGTGGATCATAACAGATCATGGATAATATTCTGAAGAATGGGAATTCCAGAACATTATAATTGTGCTCATGAGGACCTGTACATAGATTAAGAGGCAGCAGTTCTGAACAGAACAAGGGGATACTGTGTGGTTTAAGTCAGGAAAGGTGTGTGTCAGGGTTGTATCCTTTCATCATACTTATTCAATCTGTATGCTGAGCAAATAATCCCAGAATCTAAAGTATAGGAAGAAGGAGGCATCAGTTTTGGGGGAAGACTCATTAAATACCTGCATTATGCAGATGATACAACCTTGCTTGCTGAAAGTGAAGAGGACTTATTGATGAAGATCAGTATGGATTGCACCTCATCCTAAAGAAAACAAAAATCCTCACAACGGGACCAATAAGCAATATCATGATAAATGGCGAAAAGATTGATGTTGTTAAGGATTTCATTTTACTTGGATCCACAGTCAGCATCCATGGAAGCAGGAGGCAAATCAAATGACGCGTTGCACTGGGAAAATCTGCTGCCAAAGACCTCTTTAAAATGTTAAAAAGCAAAGATGTCACTTTGAGGACTAAGGTGTGCCTGACCCAAACCATGGTGTTTTCAATCACCTCACATGCATGAGAAAGCTGGGCAGTGAATAAGGAAGACCAAGGAAGAATTGAGGCCTTAGAATTATGGTGCTGTTGAAGAATATTGAACATGCCATGGACTGCCAAAAGAATGAACAAATCTCTCTTGGAATAAGTACAAGCAGAGTGCTCCTTAGAAGCAAGGATGGCAAGATTACGTTTCACGTACTTGGACATATTACCAGGAGTGACCAGCCCCTGGAGAAGGACATCATGCTTGGTAAATTAGAGGGTCAGTGAAACAGAGGAAGACCCTCAATGAGATGGACTTTGACAGTGGCTGCAACAGTGGGGTTAAGCATAACAATGATTATGAGGATGGTGTAGGCCCAGGCAGTGTTTTGTTCTGTTGTACATAGAGTCGCTGTGAGTCGGAACCAACACGAGGCCAACTAACAGCAGCATCTGTTAATCTCCTTTTCCAGGGAGATTTGCTTAGAAGATAGCCTTATTTTACTTGAACCTTTGGCCACAGGAGGACACAAGGTCCTTAAAGATAAATTACTGGTATCTCAACCCATGGCTAAATACCTAGGCCATCTAATTTCATGGTATTTATATAAATCCTAAGAGAAAAGATGCTATTTTTTAGCCTACTCAGTTCCAAAAACAAAGTAACAATCACATGGATTTTTAGGGTGATGTTGTTATTGGCGAACTTGTGTTCCAAATTTTTCTTTATTAGCTCAGCCTTTATACAAGTATTTAAAGTCCTCAGAACCGATTCATTTCAACTTACCCCTGAGGATTGTGAGGCTTTAGAAACCTTAAAAGAAACCCTAGTCTTGGCTCCTGCTTTGGATTTTCCTGCTTACCAGCTTGATTTCTCCTTATTTATCCATGAAGTAAATGAGAATGCATTTGGTTTATTAGCCCAAAAACACTGAGGACAGCATAGACCTATAGGCTGTTACAGTCTCCAACTTGATGCAGTAGCTAGAGGCTCTCCCCCTTGCCTCTGAGCAGTGGCTGCCACTGCCAAACTTGTAGAATCTGCTACAGACATTATTCTTGGAATTTCTTAGGTATCATGTACCACATACTGTGTCTGCCCTACTTAACTTTGTTTATATACATAGCATTTATCTGCAGCAGGCTCACCTCTTACGGGATTATTCTTTTTGCTACAGCTAACATTAGGCTTCACACTGTGAATTATTTAAATCCAGCTACTCTTCTTCCATGAGAGATGATGACTACCCAATTCATGATTGTTTAAATCTAACAGAACAACTAGTGTTTCACAGAAAAGACCTAAAGGAGTCTCCCCTTGATACCCTGATTTAATTTTATTTGCAGATGGTTCTTATCTGTAGCCCAACTCTACTAGTAGTTGCTACGAAACTGGGTATGCTGTTACAGCCTCCACTGAAATTTAAAAAAGTCAGGCTCTTCCTGAGGCAACTTCAGCCTAATAGGCTGAATAAATTGCCCTTACCAGGGTTTGCAAGCCAGCCAAAGAGAAGTTCAGAAGTATTAACGGAGTCTCATTATTGTTTTGGAGTTATTCATGATTTTGGCATGTTATGGAAATGGGCGTTTCTTGACATCTTCTGGAACCACCATTAAACATGGAGCATTAGTAGCTGAACTTTGAAATGCATTATTACTATCATCTGAAGTTACAGTGAGAAAAATTCCTGCACACCACCCAAAGGGAGTTCCTCAAACAGGAAATCTGAGGGAACAACCTTGCTGGTGTAGCTGCAATGTAAGTTGCCTCCCAGGACTTACCAGCCTCTATTTTTTATTATGAGACCTAAGCCCTCTCAGAGTGACTTAAATTTACATGCTGCTTTAGAAATACTTTCTGAATACCAACAAACATTCCGAAGAAGTGAACTCATAACTTGGAAAAGGGTTGGCTAGTATCAGCATCCAACTACCAAGTTATGGCTTGGAGCTGATGGCAGAATTACCAAAATATCTGCATCTTCCAATTACTTAAAATTTACACAAACCTTTGCATTTGGGACAAATGGAAATGATGGAGATCTTAGAAAAATACTCATGGAATGAGGAATTCTTTGAGCCTATAAAATTTGTAGTCTCCCACTGTGCTACGTGTAATCTGAGAGCTAAACATGATAAAACTAATGAAATTTTCCTCATCGATAACGTTGCAGAAAACCTGTTTTTCAAACTCTTGCCCTTACGAAAGCCAGTGGTAGAGACTACCTTGATTCATTTATGAATAACTATAACCTTAGTGGATTGGCTCCATAGCTTCTTGAAAAATACCAACAGTTAGCTTTAACAGTTAAAACAGAAAATATGGAAAAGGGAGAGCTGGCATTAAGACCCTGCCACTATGGGCCAAACCTAATGGAGAAGTAGTTATGCCTAAATGCTGGCATGTTCCTATGTTGTGGGCCTTACTTGAAGGTTCCCATTTAGTATATGACTAAATGATGGAAATTATGAAGAAATATTGGTAGGGAAAAATTCTTGAAGCAGCAGAATATGTTCTCACTGTTCTCAGCTCCCACTATAATCCTGGAAAACATGAAGCCTCAGCATGGATGTTATCTTTTACCCATTGGTTGTGTGCTGGAATGGCAAATAGATTTCATTCAGCTACCACCTTCTTGTGGTTATAAATATGTACTTCGTAGTGTCTGCTGCGTCTCATATTTGGTAGAAGCTTTCCCTTTTAGGCAAGCCACTGCTACTTTTTTAGCAAAGAAATTGCTTGGGAGCATTATACCTGTTTGGAGCAACCCAAACACCCTGTGTAGCGATCGAGGGACTCATTTCACAGATCAGATTGTCAAAGAACTTTGTTGCATTTTTCCTACATACTGGTGACCGCACTGTCCCTATCATCCCCAATCTCCTTTTACTCTGTCTTTTTTTGTAATAGCCATCCTAGTGTGTATGAAGTATCGCACTGTGCTTTTGATCTGCATTTCTCTGATGAGTAATGGTATTGAACTTACTTTCATGTTATTTGTTTTGTGTATATCTTCTTTGGAGAAATGTCTGTTCCTGTCTTTCACTCATTTTAGTATTGGATTATTAGTTGAGTTTTAAGGGTTCTTTGTAAATTTTGGATATAAAATCCTTGTTTGATATATGGATCCCAGATACTTCCTCTCATTCTATAGATTGTCTCTTCACTTTCTTGATAATATCCCTTGATGCACAGGTTTTTAGTTTTAATGATATCCAGTTTATTTTTTCTCTTGGTGCTCATGTTTTTGGTGTCATATTTAAAAACACTTTGCCTAAAAGAATGTCTTGAAGCTTTCGTCTTATTTATTTATTTATTTGTAAATATTTTATGGTTTTAACCCTTATATTTTGGTCATTAATGCACTTTTGTTTATGGTGTGAGATACAGTTCTAGCTTCATTCTTTCGCTTATGGAAATTCACTTGTCCTAACACCATTTGATGAAGAGAATATTCTTTCCTCATTAAATAGATTTGACTCCTTATCAAAAACCAGGTAGCCATAGATGTATGAGTTTATTTCTGGATTCCTAATTCTATTCCATTAGTTTACATGTTGTTACTTATACCAGTACAACACTGTTTTTATTACTATAGTTTTGTAGTACCTTTTGAAATCAGGAAATGTGAGTCCTCCTACTTTGTTCTTTTCCCCCCCCCAAGATTGTTTTGGCTGTTTGTTTTTAAAAATTTTCAAGTTCTCTGATCTTTAGTTGTGCAGTATTTAATCTTCTGTTAGTCTAAGCAGTGTATTTTAATCTCAAGTATTGTATTTTTCATCTGTAAAAGTAGAACTCTTTTTACATCTTTTATGTCTTAGCATATTTGTTTTCTTTTACTTTCTTGGGCATACAGAATATAGTTATAATATTTTAAAGTCCTTATCTACTAATTATATTGTTTGAGACATATCTGGTCTGCTCTTAATTGTTTTGTTTTGTTTTCTCCTCCATATGGGCTGTGTTTTGTTGCTTTTTTGTATGCCTGGTAGTTTTGATTGGATAGACGTTTTGAATTTTACCTTGTTGGATACCGAAAATTCTTGTAATTAAATAAATATATGTATACTTTTTTTATTGTACTTTAGAGGAAGGTTTTCAAAGCAAATTAGTTTCTCATTAAACAATTAATATACATACTGTTTTGTGACATTGGTTGCCACCCCCATGACATGTTAACACTCTCCCCTCTCGACCTTTGGTTCCCTTTAACCAGCTTTCCTGTCCCCTCCTGCCTTCTTGTCCCTGCCTCTTAACCTGGTGTGCCCATTTAGTCTCATTTTGTTTCATGAGCTTGTGTAATATTTGGCTGAAGGGTGAACCTCAGGAGAGACTTCAGTACTGAGTTAAAAGGGTGTCCAGGGGCCATACTCTCGGGTTTCTCCAGTCTCTGTCAGATCAGTAAGCCTGGACTTCTTTCATGAGTTAGAATTTTCTTCTACATTTTCCTGCAGCTCTGTCCGGCACCCTCTGTTGTGATCCTTATCAGAGAAGCCAGTGGTGATAGCCAGGCACCATCTAGTTGTGTTATGCTCAGTCTGGTGGAGGCTGTGGTAGTTGTGGTCCATTAGTCCTTAGAACTAATCTTGCCCTTGTGTCTTTGGTTTTCTTCATTTTCCCTTGTTTCAGATAGAGTGGAACCAGTGGAGTTTCTTAGATGGCTGCTTACAAGTTTTTAAGACCCCAGATGCTACTCACCAAAGTAGGATGTAGAACATTTTCTTTATAAACTATATTGTGCCAGTTGAGCTAGATGTCCCTCGAGGCCATGGTCCCTAGCCATCAGCCCAGTAATTTGTTACCTCATGGAGTTTGGATGTGTCTATGGAGCTTCCATGACCATGTCATGGTCAAGTTGTGCTGACTTCCCCAGAATTGTGTACGTCTTACCCTTTACTGAAGTTCCCATGTATCTATTGTCTAGTGTTTTTTCCTTCCCTCCCCACAACCATCAAAGACTGTTCCTTACTGTGTGTAAACCTTTTCCTGAGTTTTTGTAATAGTAGTCTCATATATTTGTCCTTTTGTGATTGACTTATACTCAACATAATGTTCTCCAGATTCACCTATGTTGTGAGATGTTTCACATATTCATAATTGTTCTTTAGTGTTGCATAGTATTCCACTGCATGTAAGTACCATAGTTTATCCATTCATCTGTTCGTGGGCACTTAGGTTGTTTCCATCTTTTTGCTATTGTGACTAATGCTGCAATGAACATGGGTGTGCATGCCTATTCTCTAGGGTTTATTTCTAGGACTGTGATTGCTGGATCATATGGTATTTGTATTTCTAGCTTTTTAAGGAAGCTCCATAACGTTTTCCAAAATGGCTGTATCATTTTACATTCCCACCATCAGTGCATAAGAGTTCCAAGCTCCCTGCAGCCTCCCCAACATTTGTTATTTTCTGTTTTTTTGGTTCATACCAGTATGTCGGAATGAGATGGTATCTCATTGTGGTTTTTATTTGCATTTCTCTAATGGCTAGTAATCTTGAGCATTTCCTCATTTGTCTGTTAGGTTCCTGAATGCCGTCTTCGGTGAAGTGTATGTTTCATATTCTTTGCCCATTTTTTAAATTGGATTATTTTTCTTTTTGTTATACAGGTGTTGGATTTTACTATAGATTTTAGAGATTAGACCTTTTTCTGATTTGTAATAGCCAAATTTTTTTCCCATTGTGTAAGTTCTCTTTTTATTCTTTTGTTGAAGTCTTTTGATGAGCATAGGTGTTTAATTTTTAGAAGACCCCAGTTATCTAGCTTATCTTCTGGTGTTTGTGTTTTGTTAGTTATGGTTTGTATGCTGTTTATGCCATGTATTAGGGCCGCTAGTATTAACTGTATTTTTTTCTTGTATGATTGTTATAGTTTTTGGCTTTATATTTAGGTCTTTGATCCATTTTGAATTAGTTCCTGTGTATGATGTGAGGTGTGGGTCCTTTTTCATATTTTTGCATATGAACATCCAGTTTTGCCAGGACCACCATTTAGAAGACTATCTTTTTCCCATTTGATGGACTTTGGGCCTTTGTTGAAGGTGAGGTGACCGTAGGTGGATGGAGTTACATCTGGGTTCTCGATTCTGTTGCATTGGTCAACGTGTCTGTCATTGTACCAGTATCAGGGTATTTGGACTACCATATAGTAGGTTCTGAGGTTAGGTAGTGCGAGTCCTCTTGCTTTATTCTTCTTCAGGAGTGCTTTATTTATCTGGGGCCTCTTTCCTTTCCATATAAAGTTAATGATTAGTTTTTCTGTCTCATTAAAGAATTTTGTTGGTATTTGGATTGGGATTGCATTGTATTTGTTGATTGTTTTGGGTAGAATTGACGTTTCCTCAATGTTGAGTCTACCTGTTAATAAGCATGGTATGTTTGTCCATTTATATAGGTGCCATTTGGTTTCTTGTAGTAGTGTTTTGTAGTTTTCTTTGTGTAGGTCTTTGACGGTCCCTGGTTAGGTTTATTTTTAAGTATTTAATTTTTTTAGGGGCTATTATAAATGATGGTGCATTCCTGATTTCATTTTTGTAGTTCTCTTTGTTGGTGTATAGGAATCCAACTGATTTTTGTATGTTTATCTTGTATCCTGCCTCTCGGCTGAATCTTTCTATTAGTTCCAGTAGTTTTCTTGTGGAGTCCTTCGGGTTCTCTATGTATAGTATCATATTATCTGCAAGTAGGGATAGTTTTACTTCTTCCCTACCAATTTGGATGCCCTTTTTTTCTTTTTCTTGCCTTATTTCTCTAGCTTGGACTTTGAGCACAATGTTAAATAGGAGTGGTGATAAAGGGCGTTCTCAGGGGGAATGTTTTCAGCCTCCCTCCATTAAGAATGATGTTGGCTGTTGGTTTTGTATGTTGTTGTTTTTATTGTTGTATGCCATCGAGTCGATTCCGACTCACGGTGACTCTATAGGACAGAGTAGAACTGCCCCATAGGGTTTCCAAGGAGCAGCTGGTGGATTTAAACTGCTGACTTTTTGGTTAGCAGTCAAGCTGTTAACCACTGTGCCACCAGGGCTCTGTTTTTTTAGATGCCCTTTACTATGTTGAGGAATTTCCCTTCTATGCCTATTTTTTTGAGAGTTTTTTTTATCAGGAATGGATATGGAATTTTACGGGATGCCATTTTTGTGTCAATTGAGATGATCATATGATTTTTCCTTTTGTTTTATTTATGTGGTGGATTACCTTGACTGACTTTCTAATGTCGAACCATCCTTGCATACCTGGTATGAATCCCACTTGGTCATGGTGTGTAATTTTATTTTTTTTATATGATGCTGAATTCTATTGGCTAGAATTTTGTTGAGAATTTTTGTATCCAATATTTTAATGAGAGATACTGATCTGTGTGTTTTTTTTTTTTTTTTTTTTTTTGTGGTGTCTTTGCCAGGTTTTGGTATCAGGGTTATACTGGCTTCATAGAATGAATTTGGGAGCATCACTTCCTTTTTTATTTTCTGAAATAGATTGAGTAGTACTGGTGTAAGCTCTTCTCTGAATGTTCGGTGGAGTTCTCCAGTGACGCCATCTGGGCCATGGCTTTTTTATGTTCAGAGTTTTTTTTTATTACCTTTTAAATCTCTTTTCTTGTTATGAGTCTGTTCATATTTTCGATCTCGGTTTAAGTTACCGTAGGTAGGTAGTGTGTTTTTAGAAATGTGTCCATTTTCTCTAAGTTTCCAAATTTTTCAAAGTGTGGTTTTTCAAAGTACTCTGTTAATAATCCTTTTTATGTCAATCGAGTCTGTTGTAATATCCTCCATTTCATTTCTTATTTGGGTTTTTGCTTCTTTTCCTGTTACTGTATTGTCAGTTTGGCCAGTGGTTTGTAGATTTTGTTGATCTTTTCAAAGAACCAAGTTTTGGTTTTGTTGATTTTTTCTATTGTTTTTCTATTCTCTTTTTCATTTATTTCTGCTCAGTTCTTTCTTATTTCCTTTCTTCTGCTGGCTGTGGGCTTCTTTTGCTGTTCTTTTTCGTTTTGTTCAAGTTGTATGGCTAATGTTTTCATTTTGTCCCTTCTTTTTGATGTGTGCATCTATTGCTATAAATTGACTTCCTATCACTGCCTTTGCTGTATTCCACAGGTTTTGATATGATGTGTTTTCATTCTCATTTGATTCTAGGAATTTTTTTATTCCATCTTTGATTTCTTCTATTGCCCACTGGTTTTTAAGCAAGGTGTTATTCACTTTCTATGTTTTTTATTTTTTTCCTTGCTATTAAAAAAAAAATTTTTTTTAATTCTTGTTATTAATTTCTACTTTTATGATGTTGTGATCAGAGAAGGTGCTTTGTATTATCTGAATTTTTTGGATTTTGTTGAAGGTTGCCTTGTGGCCTAAGATGTGGTGTGTTCTGGAGAACGTTCTATGTGTGTTGGAAAAGAATGTGTACTTCCATCCTGTTGGGTGGAGTTTTCTGTATATGTCCATGAGGTCAAGCTGGTTGATTGCAGCCTTTAGATCTTCTGTATCTTTGTTGAGTTTCTTTCTAGATGTTATGTCCTTTATTGAGAGTGATGTGTTAAAATCTCGTACTATTGTGGAACTGTCTGTTTCTCTTTTCAGTGCTGGTAAAGTTTGTTTTCTGTGTTTTGGAGCCCTGTCATTGGGTATGTAGATATTTATTATGGCTATATTTTCACAGTGGATTGTCCCTTTAATTATTACATGATGTCTTCCTTGTCTTTTATGGTGGATTTTGTTTTAAAGCCTATTTTATCTGAGATTAGTATTCCTATTTCTGCTCTTTTTTGGTTTCTGTTTGCTTGATGAATTTTTTCTCATCTTTTGAGTTTTAATATATTTATGTCTTGGTTCTGAGGTGTGTCTCTTGTAGGCAGCATATTGATGTTTTTTTTTTTTTTTAAATCCATTTTGTCACTCTTCCTATGAGTGCATTTAAGCCGTTTATGTTCAGTGTGATTATTGATAGGTGTGAGTTTATCGCTGTCATTTTGTAGTGCTGACCTTTTTTTTTGTTCCTCTTACTCTTCTGGCTGAATTCTTTTTGTGTTTTTTTTTTTCCATTTCTTTCATTATTGTGGATTTTGTGTTCACTGAGACTTTGTTTTTCTTCTTTATTTTGATGAGTAGATTTGTTAACTTTCTTTGTGGTTACCTTGAAATTTACTCTCATCTTCCTAAGTTTAAACCGGTCTTTTATTAGTTGATAGTGCTTTGACTTCCTCTCCATTTTTATTCCCTCTTTTATTGTTCCAACGTTGTTTTCATTTGCAGATTGACCTCTCTGGTTCCCTGTTGTGAATTGTTTTATTTTATCCTTGAGAGTTTATTATCTAGGTTGTTATCTACATGATGCTGTTTATTTGCTAGATTCAGATTGTTGTTTGATTTTGTTGGTTCTCTAACCTAAAGGCTCCTTTTTTCTAAAAATTTTTATTTTATTGTACTTCAGATGGAGGTTTACAGAACAAATTAGTTTCCTATCAAACAGTTAGTACACACATTGTTCCAGGACATTGGTTAACAGCCCCACGACACGTCAACACACTCTCCTCTCAACCGTCAGTTCCCCATTACCAGCTTTCCTGTTCTCTCCTGCCTTCCAGTCCATGCCCCAGGGCTGGTGTGATCCTTTAGTCTTGTTTTATTCCATAGGCCTGTTCAATCTTTGGCTGAAGGGTGAACCTCAGGAGTGACGTCATTAATTAGCTGAAAGCATGTCCTAGGTGGATACTCTCAGGGTTTCTCCAGTCTCTGTCAGGCCAGCAAGTCAGGTCTTTGTTTTTGAGTTAGAATTTTGTTCTACATTTTTCTCCAGCTGTGTCTGGGACCCTCTATTGTGATCCCTGTCAGAGCAGTCAGTGGTGTTAGCCAGGCACCATCTAGTTGTTCTGGACTCAGTCTGGTGGAGGCTGTGGTGGATGGGGTCCATTAGTTCTTTGAGCTGGTCTTTCCCTTGTATCTTTAGTTTTCTTCATTCTTCCTTGCTCCTGAAGGGATGAGACCAGTGGAGTACCCTAGATGGCTGCTCACAGACTTTTAAGACCCCAGACACTACTCACCAAGATAGAATGTAGAACATATTATTCATAAATTATGTTATGCCAGTTGAGCTAGATATTCCCTGAGATCACATTTCCCACGGCCCTCAGCCCAGAAATTTGGTCCCTCAGGAAGTTTGGATGTATCTATGGAGCTACCATGACCTTGCCTTGTAGAGGTTGTGCTGGCTTCCCCAGTATTGTGTACTGTGTTACCCTTCCCCAAAGTTTCCCCTTATCTGTTGTCTGTGAAGTGTTTCTCCATCCCACCCCTTCCCTCCGTCATAACCATCAAAGATTTTTTTGTTGTATGTAAACCTTTTCATGAGTATTTACAGTAGTGGTCTTGTACAATATTTGTCCTTTTGTGATCTGATTTCACTCAGCGTAATGTCCTCCAGATTCATACGTGTAATGAGATGCTTCACAGATTCACCATTGTTCTTTATCATTGTGTGATACTCCATTGTGTGTATGTACCAGTTTGTTCTTCCATTTATCTGTTGATGGACATCTAGGTTATTTCCATCTTTTTGTTACGATGAACAATGCTGTAGTGAACATGGGTGTGCATGTTTGTGTCCGTGTGACGACTCTTATTTCTGTAGTGTATATTCCTAGGAGTGGGATTGCTGGATCATATGGTATTTCTATTTCTATGGAATTACCATATTGTTTTCCAGAATGTTTCATTTGCATTACCACCACCAGCAGATAAGAGTTCTAAGGACTCCTTTGAATCATTCTTCTCAGTTTAGTTTTATTTTTTCATATTACCTTAATTTCTGTTCATCTGGAAATGTCCTAATTTCACCATCATATTTGAGCAAGGGTTTTGTAGGATATATTGTTCTTGGTTGGCAGTTATTTCCTTTGAAGATTTTATATATGTCATTCCATTGCCTTCTTGGCTGCATGGTTTCTGCTGAGTCATCAGAGCTTAGTCTTATTGTTTCCCCTTTGTATGTGATTTTTCGTTTTTCCTGAGATGGTTGGTTTTAGCGAGTGTGATTATGACGTGTGTTGGTGTTTTTCTTTTGGGGTCTATGCTGTATGCGGTTTGTAGTGCTTCTTGGATGGTCAGCTTTTCATCTTTCATGATATTAGGAAAGTTTTCTGTCAGCAGATCTTCAATGATCCTGTCTGTGTTTTCTGTTTCCCCCCCATTCCGGAACTCTGATGACATGCAAATTTTTGCTTTTGATTTTATCTCACACCATTCTCAGGATTTCTTCATTTTTCTTTGTTCTCTTCTTTGTGGTATCCAAGGATTTGTCTTTTGATTTCACTGATCCTGTCTTCCATTGTTTCAGATTTGCCCCTAAAACCTCCTATTGCACTGTCCATATCTGAAATCTTGTTTATATTTTGTATTGTTAGTTGGTGTTCTTGTATGATTTCTAGTTGTTTATTTATTTTGACATTTTGTTCCTGTATTATTTTCCTGAATTCTTCCATTGTTTTGTCTGTCTTTTCCATGATTTTGTCTATTTCTTCCTCTACTTATTCCTTTACTTGTTGTTGAACCCTGAATATTAAGAGATTTGAATTCCCTATCAGTTTGTTCCAGTGACTTTTCTTCTAGTTGAAGGTCATCTGATATTTTATTTTGATCACTTTCTGGAGCCATCCTCTTCTGTTTTATCATATGTTTTGATATTTTCTGCTGTCTCTAGGACAACCAGGAATTACTGTATTCATTTATTGGTTGTAGATAGGATTGTTTTGTCCTGCTTTTTTGTTTTATTTTGTTGTGTCTGAGCAGGCTGACTGGTTTTTTTGTTGTTGCTTGCCTGTGGGCAAGATCCTTCTTAGCACTTTGTTCAGGTGGTCAGGGCTGGTCACTCAGGTATGCTGCAGCAGGGCAGGTCCAGCATGGGTGGAGGGGGGGAAGGGTAGTTTCCAGCATGAAGTGTGGGTGACAGGGAGGTATTGTTGGGCAGTGTATGGCAGGGCCTGCAGGACCATGTCAGTAGTGCTCAGGGTCATGACAGCACATGTTGCATATAGGTAGGGTGGAAATGAGAGGACGTGATGTGCAGAGCTAAGTGAAAAAAAGAAGAGACACAAAATTTTAAAAAGCTAATATAAAAAATGAATTAAAAATAAAGAAAAAGAGAAGAAGTAAATAAAATGGTGGTGCACTAGAATTTGGTGGGTAGTAGTGGGGCAGACCTGATGAGGCCATGTGCTAATGGCTCTCTAGCTGAGCTGTGTGGATCTATCTATCGAGAGGGGCGTGGGTTGCACATGGGTCATGAAGAGCAGGAGAAAATAATGGAAAGAGGGGAAAGAGAGAGAAGAAACAAACGAACAAACAAAAAATGGATAAATACGAAAAAAATAACAGGAACAAAAATGATATCATAGTGGGGGAACTAACCATTGGAGGTGGAGTAGAATTGGGGTGGTGGTGAGCTGATGTCTCTCTCACCAGGTGCTATGGCATAGCCCTTCAGGAAGGTGCGGAGGCAACGCAGGGCCTAGGTGGGAGGGAGAAGGAAAAGGAGAAGAGGAAAGATAAAGAAAAATAAAAAATATGACGTTGAAGGAGCCAGCCTGGGGGCGCAGTGCAGACCTGGGGCGGCCATGTGGCAGAGGTTCTTCAACGAAGCAGTACAGTATAGCCTGCCAAAGGGTGGGGCAGTGGCGCATGGGGCTGGGTGGTTGGGAGAAAGGAAAGAAAGACAGGGAGAGTGAACAAAAAGGAAAAACAATAGGTAAGTAAATAAAATGACGCTGAGGGATCTGGTTGGTGACAGTGGCACAGACCCTGCAAAGCTGTGTGCAGTGACTCTCCAAATGAGCTGTGCAGCACAGGCCCTCAAGAAGGGGCAGGGGCGGGGCAGTGTACAGGGCAGGGTTTGTGGGAGAAAGGAAGGAAAGACGGTGAGAAAAAACAAGAAAAGGAAACAAACCAAAAAAATGACAGCCCACCAAGAAGGGGAGGGGATGGCACATGAGGCTAGCTCAGTGGGAGAAAGGAAAGAAGGGACACAGGTAGAAGCAAAAAAAAAAAAAAGGCAAACAAAAATACAAAACAAAAGGCATTGAAGGGGCCAGCTGGTGGGGCAGGGCAGTCCCCAGCAGCAGTGAGCTGGTGTCTCTCCAGCTAAGCAACCATGGCCCGTTGGAAAGTGGCAGAGGCAACGTGGAGGGAAGAAAGGTGGGGGGTGGGAAAATGAGTATCCTTGGTTACTGGGTAGTCTTTCACCTGCTGGGAACTCCATATAGTTGCCCTCCTGTACTCTCTGCAGTCCTTGGTGGCTGAGGTCCAGGATTTCGAATCCGGCTGGCAGTGAGCTGGTATCTGTCCGACCAAGCACCCATGACCTGTTGGCAAGCAGCGGAGGCCTCCTGCAGGGAAGAAGGGTAGGGGGTGGGAAAGCATGTATCCCTGGTTACTAGGTACTCTGTCTCCTGTTGGGAGCTCCACCATGAAGTTGCCTTCACATACTCCCTGTCTACGTTCTTTGGTGGCTGTAGTCAAAGACGGCGAATCCAACCATGTTAGTTGGTAGGGGACCTCCATTCCGTAGCTCTCCTCATTCTCTGTTCTCTGTCAGTTTCTTATTTCATTCAGTGGTTGATCAAGTTCTTCTATGCCTTCATCTGGTACTTAGGGTACCAGGATTGATGTTTGTATCTGTTTTACTTAGTTTTCTGGGTCTTTGCTGCAGAGGGAGAGCATGGTGCTTCTCTCTATAGTGCCATGTTGGCATTGCCTTTCTCAAAATATTCTTGATCTTTGTTCTAGATCACTGCTAAGTTGCTTAGAAATATTTTGATTCTTTTAAAGCTTACCATTAAGCTTCGTTAGGTGTCTTAGTGATCTAGTGTTGCTATAATCTGACAGTCTAGTAGGCTGCAGGTCCAAATTTGGGGCATCAGCTCCAGGGGAAGGCTTTCTCTGTCAGCTCTGGAGGAAGGTCCTTGTCATCAGTCTTCCCCTGGTCGAGGAGCTTCTCAGCGCAGGGACCTCAGGTCCTATGAATGCACACTCCTGCTCCCCATTCTTTGTCATATGAGGTCCCCATGTGTCTTTGCTTGCTTCTTTCTTTTATATCCCAGAAGAGATTGGCTCAAGACACTATCTAATCTTGTAGATCTCATCAATATCACTGCCGCTAGTTCATCTCAATACATCATAGTGATAGGATTTCCGACACACAGGGTAATCACATGAGATGACAAAGTGGTAGACAATCATATAGTACTGGGAATCATGACATAACCAAGTTGACGCATATTTTGGGGGGACACAATTCAATCCATGACATTAGGCCAGATCAGAGCAGCCTTTAATATAAGCGTACTAACTAAGGCAGTACTCTACTGAGTACTGTGTTGAATTCCCCCATACAGGGTTTTTTTGCTCTGGTTGGTGGAAACACCAACTATTCCTAGTCCTGTGTGAGCCCTAGAAATTTTTTCGTGATCTCCTTTTGTGTGGTTCTTTCACCAACCTCAGTTAATTTCTTTGCATGACTGCATCATATTCAGCTGGAGACTCAGGAGTAGGAGGAACCGTTACCTCCCCAAACTGCAATTTCAATCTCTTCAGTTCAGGGAGACTACCAGGCTGTACCTACACTGCCCCTCCTGCTGCTGCATCCTGGAAACTCTATTCAGGTTGTAAGTGAAGCATTCATAGACTCATTTTCTTTGTTTCTCTTCTTTCAGGAGTCACTCTCCCTCACTGCCTATTGTCCAGTGTCTGGAAAACTATCGTTTCATGCTTTTTTCCCCAGTTTTTTAGTCCCTTAAAATGGGAGGGTAACTCCTATCCCATTATGCCATTTGGCCAGAAGTGGGAGTTTTACCATACACTCTTAAACACAACTCCAGAGTGCCTTTCACGAAACAAACAGATCAGAGCATCACAAAGTTTTCAGAAGGAGAGTATTGCCTGGGATAAGATCCTTCATAGGATTTTTATTTGTTTTTAAACACTTTCTCCCTGCCACCTCCCTTCCCCTGCTGAATGAACACATTCTGTGAAAGGTTCTGTGGTATGAGCACAGCTTTTTACTATCACAGTGGGGTGAGAAAATGCAATAAAGACTGCTAGATTTTCCTCAATACTGGTTTTTCCTTTACCTTTTTTTTTTAAATAGTAAGAGAACCCATGTCTGGTAGTGACATGTCAAGTCAAACTTATGTAAATGTCCTTAAAATAACAGAAGCTTCCTTCTGAATTCCTTCCTCCTGCCTGCTGGCTAGATTTTGGGATGGTGGTTATAGCTTGAGCAGCGATTTTTGGGCCCAGACGAGGAAACCCTGTGCTGAGAACGTTGGAACAGCAAGCTAGAAGATGTCTGGATCCCTAATGATATTGTGATGCCACATACCACATACCTTGTTCTTTACCTCTGAACTTTTTTCTTTCTTTTTTGGAAAAGAAAAAATAAGCTGTCTTATTTGACCTATTGCTGTTTTCAGTGCTCTGTCATTGATAATTGAGTTCAACTCTAGTTTATTCCATGTGGGAGAGGAGAAAAAGGAAAGGCATCTATGTGACTGAATCATTTATTAGTTAAGGGTTGTATTTTTCATGTACCTCACTTTTGTCTCTAACTTATTTCAAAAGCATATTACAGTTTGCAAAGCCCATTCATGTATATTATCTCATTGATGCTTCAGTATCTATTTGTTGTCTAGGACAGGGACTCTGGTCCCATTTTATTATTATTATTTTTAAATTTTATTGTGCTTTAGGTGAAAATATATAGCTCAAATTAGTTTTTCACTCAAAAATTTATACCCAAATTGTTTTGTGACCTTGGTTGCCATCCCTGCAGTGTGTCATCACTCTCCCCCTTTCTGTTTCCACCGTGGGAACTCCATGTCCATTTGTCCGGTTTTCCTGTCCCTTCTTTGCATCTTGTCTTTGCTTTTCGACAGGTGTTACTCATTTAGTCTAGTGTACTTGATGAACTAGGAAGCATGGTCCTCACATGTCTTGTTTGTTTTATAGGCCTGTGTAATCTTTAAGTGAAAGGTGGACTTTGGGACTGGCTTCAGTTCTGAGTTAGCAGAGTTTCCGGGGGTCCATAGTCTCAGGGGTTCCTCCAGTCTCTGTCAGACTAGTAAGTGTGGTCTTTTTTTTTTGGTGAATTTGAATTACTTTCTGCATTTTCCTCCCGCTCTGTGTGGGACCCTATTATTATGATCCCTGTCAGAGCAGTCAGTGGTGGTAGCTGTGTAGCATCTAGTTCTTCTGGTCTCAGGCTGCTGGAGGCTGTGGTTCATGTGGTCCGTTAGTCCTTTGGACTACTATTTTCATTGTGTCTTTGGTTTCCTTTATTCCTCTTTGCTCCAAACGGGATGAGACCCATAAATGTGTCTTAGATGTCTGCTCACAAGCTTTTAAAACCCCAGATACTACTCACCAAAATAGAATGTAGAACATTTTCTTTATGAACTATGTTATGCCAGTTGACCTAGATGAGATCATGGTCTGTGGCCCTCAGCCCCAGATACTCAGTCTCTCAAGGTGTTTGGATGTGTCTAGGAAGCTTCTGTGACTTTTCTTTGGTCAAGTTGTGCTGCCTTTTCCTATATTGTGTGTTGTCTTTACCTTCACCAAAGTTAACTTGTCTTAACTGTCTAGTTAGTGATTTCCCTTCCCACCCCAGCCCTCCTTCATAACCATCAAAGATTGTTTTTTTTCCTGTGTATAAACCTTGTTTTGGGTTTTTATAATAGTGGTAGCATACAATATTTGTTCTTTTGTGATTGACTTATTCCGCTCTGCATAATGCCCTCTGGATTCATCCATATCGTGAGATGCTTTGCAGATTCATCGTTGTTCTTTATCATTGCATAGTATTCCATTGTGTGTATGTACCATAATTTATTTAACCATTCATCTGTTGATGGGCACTTAGGTTGTTTCCGTCTTTTTGCTATTGTGAATAATGCTGCAGTGAACATGGTGTGCGTATGTCTGTTTGTGTGACGCCTTTTACTTCTCTAGGATATATTTCAAGGAGTGGGATTGCTGGATCATATGGTATCTCTATTTCTAGCTTTTAAAGGAAGCACCATATATTTTCCATACTGGTTGTACAATTTTACATTCCTGCCACCAATGCGTAAGAGTTCCAGTCTCCCTGCACCCTCTCCAACATTTGTTACTGTTTGTTTGTTTTTTCTTTAGTGCCAGTAATGTTGGGGTGAGATGGTATCCCATTGTAATTTTTTTTTTTTTTTTTTGCATTTCTCTAATGGCTAATCATCTGGAGCATTTCCTCATGTGTTTGTTAGCTGCCTAAATTTCTTTTTTGGTGAAGTGTCTGTTTGTAAGCTTTTCCCATGTTTAAATTGAATTATTTGTGTTTTTGTTATTGAAGTGTTAAAATACTCTATAGATTTTAGAGAGTACAGTGTTGTGAGATATGTCATAACCAAAATTTTTTCCCGGTCTGTTTTTACTCTTTTGGTGAAATCTTTCGTTGAGGATAAATCTTTAATTTTTTAGAGCTCCCAGTTACCTAGTTTATCTTCTGGTGTATGTGCATTGTTAGTTATGGCTTATATTGCATGTATGCCATGTATTAGGGCCCCTAGCTTTGTCAGTATTTTTTCTTCCATAATCTTTATAGTTGTAGGTTTTATATTTACGTCTTTGGATCATTTTGAGCTAGTTTTTATGTGTGGTGTGAGGTATGGGTCCTGTTTAATTTTTTGTGGGTGGACATCCACTTTTGCCAGCACTATTTGTTAAAGACTGCATTTTCCTCATTGAATGGACTCTGGTCCTTTGTCAAAAATCAGCTAACTGTAGGTGAGTGGATTTATGTCTGGGTTCTCCGTTCTGTTCCATTAGTCTATGTGTCTGTTGTTGTACCAGTACCAGGGTGTTTTGACCACCATAGGTTCTGAGATCAGGTAGTGTGAGGCCTCCTGCTTTGTTCTTTTTCTTCTGTAATGCTTTGCTTATTTGGGGCCTATTTCCTTTCCATATAAAGTTTGTGATTAGTTTTTCCATCTTGTCAAAGAGTGCTGTTAGCCGTGATCCCATTTTAGAGGCAAGAAACCTAAACCTAGAATGGAGAGAAACCTAGATCTAGATTGCTGCCATAAACACTCAACAAGTTAGTGGGAAAGATAGGATAAAGCTCTATTCCTCTGCCCCGATCTAATGCATTGTCTTTGATTATAAACATTATTTATCCATCTCTTTCCATAGAATCCTGTTGAATGGTGGAATAGGGTGAGCGTATTTAAGGGAGCTGCACTATATCCTGATTGTTTTATTTATCCTTCCAGGAAAAGAGTGAATCATGCTTAAGAACGCAGCTGAGCCCAGGAGTGAAAAGACGAGAAGCCAGAAAACGTTTCGCCCATGGATCTCACATTTCCTCAACCACCGTTGCTATGTCACCTTCATTACTGGTTGCTACAGCTGTGAATGGAAGCCGAAAGACTGGGAAAAATATAAATTAGGATCCTGTTGCTGCAGTTTGGTACAGAGATATGGGAAGAAGCTCGACAACACTTTCTCAGATGTGGGGAACTTGGGATGGCCTCTGACACCAAGAGGGCTTATTAGAGTCTGGAGGACTGGGGATGCTAGGGCTCTAGTTCCTCCCTCAAAAGACTGTTCCAATTCTGGATCCAAAGAAAACCTTACTGAAACATGTACTTGCTTTCTTTTTTCCTTTCACTTTTCTTTTTCCTTACTACCTCTTTTATGTCATTCATTCATTCATCTACTTTTGCATTTATTATTCAGTGAACCTTGAAGAAAGAGTGAGGTTTGTGTGCAGTTAGATCTTTTTGCCTAGGAATACCTGAGTCTTTAATTCTGTCATCACTATGAGTTTCCCAAAGGAGTTATGCTCATACGAAAAAAATAGCAGGTTGGAAACAAGGCACTCCTTTATTACTGGTCTGACTAGTGTCTACTGAGGAGTCCTGGTGGTGCAGTGGTTTGGCACTTGGCTGCTAACTGAAAGGTTCGTTGTTTGAACCCATCAGCTGCTCCATGGGAGAAAGATGTGGCAGTCTGTACCTGTAAAGATTTCAGCCTAGGAAATCCTGGGACATTTTTACTCTGCCCTATAGGGTTTAAGCTGTTGATGTAGTCCGAGCTGTACTTTGGAAAGAGTACCTATTTTGTGGATGTTAGATTGGAAAGGACAAAAGTAATGCAGGCAGACCAGAAAGAAGATAAAGAGAAGGCAATAGCAATATTCCAGATAAGAGATGATGATGCCCTGGATTAGAGTTGGTGGTAAAGATGGAGAGAGTGGATAGATTTGACCAATATTTATTAATTAGGGATGCAGTAGCCACGTGAAAGCTATAAAGAAGGACATGGGGGGAAGTAAAGGGAGACTTCATGGGAAAGGTGACATTTGAGGCAGTGTGTTATAATGCAGAAATCCCTGGACCAAATGGGGGTGCATATGGGTCCTATTTCCAACTTTGACCTTGCGCTTGTTATGTGACATCTCTAAGCCTCTTTACAACAAGGAAATTAAACTAGATGATTCTCAGTGTCCCTTCCTGCTCAAGGAAAGGAATATAGCATAAGAGTTAAGATCTTGTATTCTGGAGAAAGACTGCCTGAATTCAAATTATGACTTCATATGGTAAAATGTTATGAACAACTTATGGCAACAAATTAGATAACCTAGATGAAATGGACAAACTCTTTAGAAGCACACTGTGTACCCAAACTGACTCTAGGAGAAATAGAAATTCTCTAACAATTAAAGAGATTGAATCAGTGATCAAAAACCTTCCAACAACAAACAAAATCCTGGACCAGATGGCTTCCCTGGGAAATTCTACCAAATATGTAGAGAAGAATTGACACCAATACTGTTTAAACTCTTCCAAAAGATAGAGAAGGGAGGAATACTCCCTAATTCATTCTGTGAAGCAAACATAGCACTACTACCAAAACCAGACAAAGACATCACAAGAAAAGGAAACTACAGGCCAATATCTCTATATAGATGCAAAAATCCTCAACAAAATACTAGCAAACAGAATCCAGTAGCATATAAAAAGAGTTGTATACCATGACCAAATGAGATTTATTCCAGGAATCCATGGATGGTCCAGCATTAGAAAATCAATGAACATAGTACATGACATTAATAAAACAAAGGAAAAGAACCACATGATCATCTTTATGGATGCAGAAAAAGCAGTTGATAAAATCCAATACTGTTTCTTGATGAAAACTCTCAAGAAATTGGAATAGAATGTAAATTCCTCAATGTGATTTAGGGCGTAGATGAAATGCCAACAACCAATATTATACTTAATGTAGAAAGACCGAGAGCTTTCTCCTTGAAATCAGGAGGAAGAAAAGGGTGCCCGCTCTCACCACTTCTATTCAATATGCTATTACAAGTCCTAGGCAGAGCAAAAGAAACAAAAGGTATCCAGATTGGAAAAGAAGTAAAATTATTTCTGTTCACAGATGATGTTATCCTATGTATAGAAAATCCTAGAGAATCCACCAGAAAACTTCTAGAGCTAATAAAGGTATTTAGCAAAGTTGTAGAGTACAGGGTCAACAAAGAAAAATCAGTTGAGTTTCCAAAGACAAACTTTGAAAGGAAATCTCCAAATCAATACCATTTACAATAGCCCACAAGAAGATAACACATTTAGGATTAAGTCTAACCACAGATGTAAAAGAAGTATGCAAAGAAAAATGCAAACTGTAAAAATCCAAAAGACATAAGTGGAAAAACATACCATGCTAACGGATGAGAAGATTCAACATTGTGAAAATGTCAGTTCCACCCCAAGCGATCAACAGATCCGGATCCAGATTTCAGTGGCATTTTTTAACAAGATGGAAAAACAAATCACCAACTTCATATGGAAAGGTAAGAGATCCTGAATAAGTAAAGCATTACTGAAGAACAACAAAGTGGGAGACCTCACACTACCAGATTTTAGAACCTGTTATACCACCATGGTAGTCAAAACAGCCTAGTACTGGTACAACAGGTACATAGACCAGTGTAACAGAATTGAGAACAGATATTAATCCATCCACCTACAGTCACATGATGTTTGACAAAGGCTCAAAGTCCGTTAAATGGGGAAAAGACATTCTGTTTAATAAGTGGTGCTGGCATAACTGGATTTTCATCTGCAAAAAAAAAAAAAGGACCCGTACCTCACACCACACACAAAAATAACTCAAAATGGATGAAAGACCTAAAAATAAAACCTATAATGATAAATATGAAAGAAAAAAGGAAAAGTCTGGGGGCCCTAATGCATGGCATAAGCAGTATACAAGTCATAACAATGCACAAACAGCACAGTAGAAACTCAATAACTGGGATCTCCTAAAAGTGAAACACAAGTTTATCAAAAGATTTCACCAAAAGAGTGAAAAAAAAAAAAAAACCCTGCAGACTGGGGAAAAATTTTGACTATAACATATCTAGTAAGGATTTAATCTCTAAAATCTACAAAATAACTGCAACACCTCAACAAAAAGACCAATAATCCAATTAAAAAATGGGCAAAGGGTATGAACAGACACTTTACCAAAGGAGACATTCAGGAAGCTAACAGACCATGAGGAAATGCACGTGATTATTAGCCACTAGAGAAATGCAAATCAGAACTACAATGAGATACCATTTCACCCCAGCAAGGGTGACACTAATCCAAAAAACACTAATAATTGTTGGAGAGGTTGTGGAGAGATTGGAACACTTACGGTGGTGGGAATGTAAATGGTACAGCCAGTATAGAAAACAATTTGGTGGTTCCTTAAAAAGGTAGAAATAGTGCTCACTTCGGTAGCACATACACTAAAATTGAAACGATACAGAGATTAGTTTGGCCCCTGCGCAAGTATGACACACAAATTTGTGAAGCGTTTCATATTTTTTGTATGAGAGACTGACTTGATTTGTAAAGTTTCAGTTAAAGCACAATAAAAATTTAAAAAAAAAAAAAACTAGAAATAGAAATACCATATGATCCAGCAATCCCACTCCTAGGAGTATATCCTAGAGAAATAAGAGCCATCACACAAATAGACATATGCCCACTTATGTTCATTGAAGCATTGTTCATGGTACCAAAAAGATGGAAACAACCTAGGTGCCCATAAACAGATGAACGGACAAATTATGGTACATACACATGGTGGAATACTACACAATGATAAAGAACAATGTTGAATCCGTGAAACATCTTACAACATGGATGAATATGGAGGGCATTATGCTGAGTAAATTTAGTCACAAAAGAACAAATATGAGACCACTATTGTAAGAACTCAAGGAAAGGTTTAAACAAAAAAAATTCTTCGATGGTTACGAAGGTGGTGGGGGTTGGAGAGAGGGAAATTCACTAGATAGTAGAAAAGGGTCAACTTTGGTGAAGGGAAGGACAATGTACAATACAGACGAAGTCAGCACAACTGGACCAGAAGAAAAGCTAAAAAGTTTCTTGGACACATCCAAACACTTTGAGGCACAGAGTAGCTGGTGTTGGGGCCTGGAGACCATAGTTTTGGGGGACATCTAGGTTAATAGGCATAACAAAATTAAAATGTTCTGCATCCCACCTTGGTGAGTGGCATTCAGGGTTTTAAAAGCTTGGGAGTGGCCACCTAAGATGCATCAGTTGGTCCCATCCCACTTGGAACAAAGGTTAATGAAGAAAATCAAAGACACACAAAAAAATATTAGCCCAAGAGACTAAAGGACCACATAAACCAGAGATTCCCCCAGCCTGAGACCAGAAGAACTAGATGGTGTCTGGCTACCACCAATGACCACCCTGATGGAGAACACAACAGAGAGTCCTGGACAGAGTGGGAGAAAAGTGAAGCAGAACTGAAATTCACATAAAAAGAACAGACTTACTGGTCTAACAGAGACTGGCAGAACCCCTGAAACTATGGCCTTCAGATGCTCTGTTAACCCAGAACTGAAACCATTCCTGAAGCCCACTCTTCAGACAAAGATTAGACAGGATTATAGAACAAAAAAGAATACACATGAGGAGTGTACTTCTTAGTTCAGTCAGATAGATGAGAACAAACGGGCGACTCCCTTGAGAGGCAACATGCAAGGCAGGAAGGGACAGGAACTGGTTGAATGGACACAGGGAACCCTGGGTGTTAATGGGGAGTATGCTGTCACGTTGTAGGGATTGCAACTAATGTCACAAAATATGTGTATAAACTTTTGTATGAGAAATTACCTTGAGCTGTAAACTTTCACCTAAAGCACAATTTAAAAAATCAGTTGGGTTTCTATATATGAGCAATAAGAAACCTGACAGGGAAGTTAGGGAAACAATTCCATTTACAATAGCACCTAAGAGAATAGAATACGTAGGAATAAATCTAACCAGAGGCATGAAGGACTTATACAATGTATAGGACACTACTGAAAGAGATTAGAGAATACTTAAATGGAAAAATGTTCCATGTTCATGGATTGAAAGAATATTGTTGAGATGTTGGTATTATACAAAGCAATCTGTAGATTCAACACAATCTTGATCAAAATTTCAACAGCTTTCTTTACAGAAATAGAAGAACCAATCCTTAACTTTATATGGAATGGCAAGAGGTCCTGAATAGGTAAAACAATGTTGAGAGAGAACAAAGTAGGAGGACTCACACTTCCTGATTTTAAAATATTCTGTACAGCTGTAATCAAAACACCCTAGTACTGGTATAACCATAGACATATAGACCAATGAAATAGAATTGAGAGTCCAGAAATAAACCCACACATCTATGGTCAACTGATATTTGACAAGGGTGCTAAGTCCATTCGTTCGGGAAGAAGGAGTCTCTTCAATACATGATGCTGATAAAATTGGATTTCCACATGGAGAATAATGAAACGAGATCCATACCTCACGCCATACTCAAAAACAAATACAAAGTAGATTAAAGACCTAAACGTGTAAACTAAAACCCTAAAATTCTTAGAACAAGAAGTACTGGTTACACTGTCAGGTATAGCTTTCAACAATGGATTATCCAATGTAATAACAAAAGCACAAACAGCAAAAGACAAATGAGACCTCATGAAAATTAAAAATGTTTACTCATCAAAAGATTTTACCAAAAAAGTGAGAAGACAAGCTCTGGCTGGAGAATATCTTTGAAAACCATAAGTCCAACAAGAATCTAATAACCAATACATATATAAAGATTCAACAACTTAGCACCAAAAAGACAACCCAATCATAAAATGGCTAAAGGACTTGAATAGACATTTCACCAAAGAGGACATTCAAATGACTACTGAACACATGAAAAGACGCTCAGTATCATTAGCCATCAGAGAGATGCAAATCAAAACCACAGTGAGATACTACTCGACTCCCATTAGGATAGCTAAGATTTTAAAAAAGAAAAAGAACAAATGTTGGCAAGGATGTGGGGAAGTTGGAACACCTACCCATTGCTGGTGGGAAAGTGGAATGGTAGAGCTCTTGTGGAAAACAGTGTGGGGATTCCTCACAAAAGTAAAAATAGAACTATCCATTGTCCAGTGCCGTCAAGTTGATTCTGACTCAGCAACCCTATAGGACACAGTAGAACTGCTCCATAGATTTCCCAAGGAGTGCCTGGCGGATTCAAACTGCTGACCCTTTGGTTAGCAGCCATAGCACTTAACCACTACACCACCAGGGTTTCCAGAACTACAATATGACCCAGCAATTCAACTTCTAGATATATGCCCAAAAGACTTGAAAGCAGAGACTCAGATATACTTGTACACCAGTATTCATTGCAGTATTAGTCATAATAGCCAGAAGGTGGAAACAACCTAAATGCCCATCATCAGATGAACGGATAAACAAAATGTGATATATACATACAATGGAATACTACTCACCCAGTAGGTGAAATGAAGTCTTGATACATGATACAGAATGGATGGAGCTTGAAGACGTTAGGTTGAGCGAAATAAGGGAATTATAGAAGGACAAATATTGTATGATCTCACTTATTTAAAAAGACAATAAAAGGGAAGTGTATAAAGACTAAAGTTTATTAGTGGTTACCAGGGATGGGGGGGAAGGGGGTACATGATGATGGAAAAATCACATTGATTAAGGGTAGGGTTGCACAGCTGGTTATGATGATGGCTGTCAAAAAGTTGTACACCTGTAAAAGTAGCTACTGAGGCTGCTTATGTACAACCAAACACCGCATGGCATTTGGTTCTTTGATTTGGAGGTTTAGGGTCCTGGTTTCTTGGGACATCCCAATTAATAGGCCTAATAATGTGTTTAGTGGTTCTGTTCTACCTCTTAGTTTTTTGGGTGTGCATGGGGTCTTAAGAGCTTCCAAGCGGACATCCAAGGCACAACAATTAGTCTCTATTCACCTGGAGCAACACAGGAAGAAGGAATATCAGGAACTGGAGGAGGATATGGAATGTGTGGCTAATCGCTTCCATGAACAACTGCCTTCTTTTGCCATGAGGCCAGAAGAACTGATGGTGCTCAGCTCTCACTACTGAATATTTTCATCAAAGATTCCATAGGAGAATCCTGATCAAAAGGGGGAAAACACAGAACAGAATTTCAAATTCTCATGGACTCTAGACTTTCTGGAGCCATGGAGGGTGGATGAACCCCTGAATCTATTTCCCTAAGATAATCTCTAAAGCTTAAACCAAAAGTATCCCCTGAAGTCATCTTAAAAAGAGCAATAGTTTAGCATAACTAGTAAAGCTAGTTTGTCGTACTGTGGGGGCTTGCGTGTTGCTGTGATGCTGGAAGCTATGCTACCGATATTCAGGTACCAATAGGGTCACCCATGGAGGGCAGGTTTCAGCTGAGCTTCCAGACTAAGACAGACTAGGAAGAAGGATCCGGCAGTCTACTTCTGGAAAGCATTAGCCAGTAAACACCTTATGAATAGCAGCAGAACACTGTCTGACATAGTGCTGAAAGTTGAGCACCTCAGGTTGGAAGGCACTCAAAAGACGACTGGGGAAGAGCTGCCTCCTCAAAGTAGAGTCAACCTTAATGACGTGGATGGAATAAAGCTTTGGGGAACTTCATTTCCTGATGGGGCACGATTCAAAATAAGAAGAAACAGCTGCAAACATCCATTAATAATGGGAACCTGGAATGTATGAAGTATGAGCCTAGGAATATTGGAAATCGTCAAAAGTGAAGTGCATATGCATCGATATCCTAGGCATAAGTGAGCTGAGATGGACTGGCTATCGGCCATTTTGAATTGGAGAAGCATATAGTCTACTATGCTGGGAATGACAACTTGAAGAGGAGTGGTGTTGCATTCATTGTCAAAAAGAACGTTTCAAGATCTGTCCTAAAGCACAACACTGTCCATGATAGGATAATATCCATACACCTACAAGGAAGACCAGTTACTACGACTATTATTCAAATTTACACACCAACCACTAGGGCCAAAGATGAAGAAATAGAAGATTTTCATCAGCTGCTTCAGTCTGAAGTTGATCAAACATGCAATCAAGATCCATTGATAATTACTGGCGACTGGAATGCGAGAGTTGGCAATGAAGAAGGATCAGTAGTTGGAAAATATGGCCTTGGTGATAGAAAAAGCCAGAGATCGAATGATAGAATTTTGCCAGACGAACAACTTTTTCATTGCAAATACCTTCTTTCACCAACATAAACGGCGACTGTACACATGGACCTCGCCAGATGGAACACACACATATCAAATTGACTACATCTGTGGAAAGAGACAATGGAAAAGCTCGATATCATCAGTCAGAACAAGGCCAGGGGCCAACTGTGGAGCAGACTGTCAATTGTTGATATGCAAGTTCAAGCTGAAACTGAAGAAAATCAGAGCAAGTCCACGAGAGCCGAAATATGACCTTGAGTGTATCCCACCTGAATTTAGAGACCATCTGAAGAATAGATTTGATGCATTGAACACTACTGACTGAAGACCAGACAAGTCATGGAATGACATCAAGGACATTATACAGGAAAGCAAGAGGCCATTGGAAAGACAGGAAAGAAAGAAAAGACCAAGATGGATGTCAGAGGAGACTCTGAAACTTGCTCTCACACGTTGAACAGCTAAAGCAAAAGGAAGAATTGATGAAGTAAAAGAACTGTACAGAAGATTTCAAAGGGCGTCTCGAGAAGAAAGAGTAAAGTATTTTAATGACATGTCCCAAGAGCTGAAGATGGAAAACCAAAAGGGAAAAACACACTCAGTGTTTCTCAAGCTGAAAGAACTGAAGAAAAAATTCAAGCCTCGAGTAGCAATGGGGAAGGAGTCTATGGGGAGAATATTCAATGACACAGGAAGCTTGAAAAGAAGATGGGAGGAATACACAGAGTCATTATACCAAAACGAAGTAGTCCATGTTCAACCATTTCAAAAGGTGGCATATGATCAGGACCCAATGGAACTGAAGGAAGAAGTTCAAGCTGCTCTGAAGGCATTGGCGAAAAACAAGGCTCCAGGAATTGATGGAATATCAATTGAGATGTTTCAACAAACAGATGCAGCACTGGAGGTGCTCACTTGCCTATGCCAAGAAATACGGAGGACAGCTTCCTGGCCAACTGACTGCAAGAGATCCATATTTATGCCTATTCCCAGGAAAGGTGATCCAACCAAATGTGGAAATTATGGACGAATATCATTAATATCACACACAAGCAAAATTTTACTGAAGATCATTCAAAAACGGCTGCAGCAGTATATCGACAGGGAACTGCCAGAAATTCAGACTGACTTCAGAAGACGACATGGAACCAGGGATATCATTGCTGATGTGAGATGGATACTTGCTGAAAGCAGAGAATATCAGAGAAATGTTTACCTGTGTTTTATTGACTATGCAAAGGCATTCGACTGTGTGGATCATAACAAACTATGGATAACGTTGCAAAGAATGGGAATTCCAGAACACTTAATTGTGCTCATGAGGAGCCTTTACATAGATCAAGAGGCAGTTGTTCAGACAGAACAAGGGGATACTGATTGGTTTAAAGTGAGGAAAGGTGTGTGTCAGGGTTGTATTCTTTCACTGTACCTCTTCAATCTGTATGCTGAATGAATAATCCGAGAAGCTGGACTATATGAAGAACGGAGCATCAGGGTTGCAGGAAGACTCATTAACAACCTGTGTTATGCAGATGACACAACCTTGCTGCCTGAAAGTGAAGACGACTGAAGCACTTACTAATGGAGATCAAAGACTGCAGCCTTCAGTATGAATTGTACCTGAACATAAAACAAAAATCCTCACGACTGGACCAATGAGCAACATCGTGATGAATGGAGAAAAGATTGAAGTTGTCAAGGATTTCATTTTACTTGGATCCACAATCAACAACCATGGAAGCAGCAGTCAAGAAATCAAAAGACAAATTTCATTGGGTAAGTTTGCTGCAAAGGACCTCTTCAAAGTGTTGAAGAGCAAAGATGTCACCTTGAAGACTAAGGTGCACCTGACCCAAGCCGTGGTATTTTCAATCGCATCATACGCATGTGAAAGCTGGACGATGAATGAGGAAGATGGAAGAATTGACGCCTTTGAATTGTGGTGTTGGCGAAGAATATTGAATATACCATGGACTGCCAAAAGAACGAAGAAATCTGTCTTAGAAGTACAGCCAGAATGGTTCTTAGGAGCAAGATGGCAAGACTGCATCTCACATACTTTGGACAGGTTGTCAGGAGAAATCAGTCCCTGGAGAAAGACATCATGCTTGGTAGAATACAGGGTCAGCAGAAAAGAGGAAGACCCTCAATGAGGTGGATGGGCACAGTGGCTGCCACAATGAGCTGAAGCATAACAATCATTGTAAGGATGGCTCAGGACGGGGCAGTGTTTCGTTGTGTTGTGCATAGGGTTGCTGTGAGTTGTAACCAACTTGACAGCACCTAACGACAACAACAAAGTAAAGAACGTCTGTCTTGAGCATTATGCTCTTTTAAGAAGTATATAGGATCAGATTAATAACAGCAACTTGAAAGATTAGATAGGAACCTTAGGGGGTAATGGGCTTTTGTTAATGAGGGAGGAACAACTTAGAAAATGAGGGTAAGAATGGTTATACAACTCCGAGAGTGTATTCAGTGTCACTAAATTGTACATGTGGAAACTGTGGGATTGGTGTATGTTTTTCTGTGTATGTTCTCAACAATGAGAAAATTAACATATAGAAAAAAATATATAATTTCACCACTGACTAGCTCCAGTAACCCTCACAATAACCCCATAATCATACCTTAGATAAGACAAGGATTAGTCTATCCATTTTTAACAAATTAACAACAGTGCCCCAAAGAGGTCAAATTTTCTTATTCATGTGATACAGAGAATAAGAGAATGTTAGAACTCTTTAACTCGGATTGCAACGTAACCCTTATCCTTCCTGGAAGAATTCGGCCAGCTTGTAGCATGGGTGCTTTGTGACATGTTTTTCAGTGGTAGGGTGGTTGCCTTCAAGACCCAGTTTGAACATGTATTCCGTCCTGGCTTTGGGCTCGCTAATCTGGGTTCTAGTTCTGGCCCTGACATTTCTTCTCTGTGTCATCCTTATCCAGTTGCTTTATCTCACTGAGCCTTAGTTCTTTTTTCTACAAAATGAGATTAACAATACTTAACTCATATGGCTATTATGAGAAACAAACTGAATAAAGTAAAAGTAGCTTGTGAGGTCCTTAGTATTTTAATGTCACAAAATAGCTACTAAAAAAAAAAAAATTCCTTAATCCTGACATCCACCTTCCCCCTACCAGTAGATAGATAAATGACTAAATAAACTGATGAATGACTGACTCAATAAATGAATCACCAAACAAATATTTGGTAGGTAGACAGGTGAAGAGGTGGATAATTTCAACAGGTAATTATAGAGAGTCAACTGCATTCAAGGAACTATGCCAGATATTGGCAATACAGAGATATGTAAGAGAAGTTACCTTTTTTTCCCAAAGAAGAAACAGTGTAGCAGCAGATAGAAACATAAACATGTAAGTACAGTTCAGTGTAATAAATGCTATAAATAGGCACAGACAAGATTCTTGTTGGAGGGAGGGTGAGAATAAGAGAGTGGCCAGTCCAGCCTGGGGAAAGTAATTCAAAGCACCGTAATGGTATTGACCTTTAACAAGTAGATACAGAAATTGCTTGTTATGAAATTGCATGGATAAATGGAGCTAAATTAGCTTCCTTTTTCTTCCCAGAGAGAGCGATTATTTTTCCCATTTCTGATTATTTCATTTGGCTTCTCTGTGATTTCACTGTTCGTGTGGGTGGAAACCTCAAATGAATACTTTGGTTTTGACTGGTGAGTTTCACTTTTTGCATTTTCATTTATGTAAGGGCTCTTTGGTCTGATAGCCATCTGGATTATACACCAGGTTGCAAAGATGTGGTGGCACAAGAGGGCAGGGTGGACAAAACTGGACATTGCACAGATGATGGGTAAGAGGCGTGACTGTGGGTGGGAGTAAGGATGCTTAGCACCTTAACCTACTATACACCACTTCCAGCTGTGCTCAGTATCGTACTTAGACGAAATCTCTCATCTAGCTCAGTGGGAAGCTTTGTCTTTGTTTCCAATGTCCCCAGTCCTGCTACTCAGATAATGACTCCCTGGTATCATATTCCTCAGTCTTTTTGTCTGGGTTACTGATATCTACAGCAGTGGGTCTTCATGATCTCTGTCTCTGAACCCTGCTGTCAGTGCAGCACCTACAACCTCTGCATCCTCCTGTCCTTAGGAGTTATCCTAGGAAGACTCTGAACATAGAGATAGCTGTCCCCTCTCAGCACTCTTTCATGGCTAAACTTCTACTCCTGGACTGCTCCCAACACTTCCAGTTTTTCTGACCCAGCATCTTCCTACTTTGCTGTAAAATATTACCCATTATTTGGTATTTGGGGTGAGGAGAGGCATGTTGGGATATGAGACATTTTTTTTTCCCCCAGTGGAATACATTTTATTTTTCTCTTTATAGCAGTAAAATATGTTTTGTTATTTTAACATGATTTGTTAAATGTGAAGAAAAATTAGAAAATATAAGATCTTCTTAGCCTCATTCTCAAGTGTCACTTCTTGGTATATTTCATAGCATTTTTTTCCCTTTGCTTATTTTTACATTACTATGGTTTTTTTTTTATGGTTATATGACCCACATGCTTATATGTGTATATAAACCAAAAACCCAGTGCTGTAGAGTCAATTCTGAATCACAGCGACCCAATAGTCCAGAGTAGAAGTGCCCCATAGAGTTTCCAAGGAGCGCCTGGCGGATTCGAACTGCTCACTCTTTGGTTAGTAGCTGTAGCACTTAACCACTACGCCACCAGTGTTTCCATATGTGTATGTAGATATATTTTTTCTATTTTCATTTAAAATTATTACAGTCATTTTAACAAATTATTAAACCTCTGAACGTCATTTAGTTTCAAGATTTTTCATCACATGAAGATGATATAGCATACTTATCCATTTTTTAGTGTTAGGCATTATGATTGTTTCTAGTTTTCTTGTTTTATAAAATAACAGTACAGATAAATCTTTGTATTCTGACTAATGTTCTTAGGATAGATTATACAAGCGGAGTTATTGAGGCAAGAACAGTCTTAAAAATTCATTATACCTATCACCAAAGTACTTTCTCAAAAGGTGTATATGAAAGTTTGTGTTTTAACCTACCATTGCCAGCATTAGATATTCTAATTTTGAATAAGTTTTGTTAATTTGCTAGATGGAATTTTTTTTTTTTTAACTTGTTTTAATTTGAATCATTGATTTTCAACATTAGTTTATTTAATTTATCTTCTCTTTAGTTTTCCCTTGTCCATTTATCTTTTGGGGCCTTCAGTAAGTTTTCTCATCAGTTTATATGCAGTATTTATTTATGGACCACTTATGAATTATTCTGCAGCACTTGAAATACAAGAAATGTTTCATTCTTTATATTTACAAATTTTTAAAAATATGGCTCAGAGATCCATAGATGTCAAGGTTTGTGCCAAGTCTAATATTCCCTCTCCTTAATTATCAATCTGGTTAGGCTCCAAAGACCAGGTCATTATGAAAAATCAGTATTTTGTGAAAATGGAGGATGACCACATCATATAACAAAATGGAGGATGACTACATCATTATATAACTGCCAAATCACATCGTTATGTAACTGCCAGATTACATCATTGTAGAACTACCAAACAA
The DNA here is from genome assembly GCF_024166365.1 of Elephas maximus indicus. Lineage (NCBI taxonomy): Eukaryota > Metazoa > Chordata > Mammalia > Proboscidea > Elephantidae > Elephas > Elephas maximus. Next base: position 45,004,557 of record NC_064825.1, read on the forward strand.
CTGAGAATCATGGCCCAGTTAGGTTGACACAACCTTAACCATCAAGGCCAATGTTAGTCTCACCTTGCATCTCAGCATTCATTACTGCCAGACACACGTTAATGCACAAAATTTTTGGTTAGTAGATTTTTTACTACCATTGTAAATGCAAAATGTCAGATAACAAGATAGTCGATAAGTGAGAAGGTGTATTTAAATTTACCCGGCTCCCTCCCCATCCCCTTGTGTTATATCAAAGTCTGGAGGTTTACTGCAGTACAGCCAAAATAGTACGGTGGTTGTGAGGGGAACCTCGGATCATCAGTTTACACTGACCACCTTGGCCATTATTACTTCTGTTATACAATGCCTCAGTCAGGTACTGGTTCCTGACCACTTTTTGGAATTGCTCTTCCAGGTATGTTACCAAAATGACTCTCACAACAGTCTTTTGTATTAAGCATAAGATTGGCTCCGGAATCCTCACCATTGCTCCCAAGACTGAGATGCTTAATGATCAGCCTCCGTAAGCTCCCATGCAACAGTCCCCCACTCATGGTCGTGTGCCTCCAGGGTGCAACGTGGAAGTTGGGCACAAGTCTGAGTAATAGTGCAATCTTGAACAGCTCCCTTTTTTCAATCCTGATGGAAAGTAACTCTCTGTGTCTTTAGGGTAGGGATAATCCCTGATTTTCTTCACAGCCCCAACTTCTATTCCTTGCCCCTCTTTGACAGATAACTCAGATTAATTGTATATTGTTTGCTGATAGTTTAAGGTGCATATTTTCATGTTAAGAAAATGTTCTGCAATTCCTGATTTTCTAAAAAAAATTTATCAGATGAGTTTGTGAAGTTTTATCTATGTTTTGGGGGCATCTACTGGGAAAATCAAACTCTATAGGGCAGTTCTACTTCATCCTGTGGGGTCGGTATGAGTCGGAATTGACTCGACAGCACTGGGTTTTGGGGTTGGAAAGATCATATGGTTTAACTTATTTACTTGGTGAAAAGTAAAGTATGTTTATTATAAAGTATATAAAATTGCATAGATTATAAAAAAATATAGTTTTAAAAATAATTACAAAATAAACACCAGTATAACCACCTACTACCTCAGGAGATAGAATATTGCCAGTTTCAGCAGTCCACCTGTATCCAGTCCAGATCACAACCCCCTCCTTCATCTAGAGGTAACCACTATCCTAGCTAAAAATTTCATTTCTTTTCTTTATAGTTTTATCATGTGTGAATATATCTCTTGAAAACGTAACCTAATTTTGCTTATTTTTGCAATTTTTATCACTAATATCTTAGTGTAGTCATTGCTTTTTGTTTCACTTAGCATTGTTTGCTAGATTCATCCAAACTTTGTATGTCAACGTGATTCATTCATTTGCTTTGCTGTTTGATATTTCATTGTATAAATATACTGTAGGATAAGTTAACCATTCAACTAATGATAGACACTGGGTTTTTTTTCCAGTTTTGACTGATTATGAAAACTGCTATCGTGAACATTCTTGTACATATACCCTGAACCACATGTGCACAAATCTTTCTAGGATATATCCCAAATGAATTGTTAGCTCAAGTTTATGCATACCTTCAGGTTTACTAGAAAATGATGCCAAATTCTTTTTTAAAAGTGGTTGTATTGATTTACACGTCCACTAGCAGTGTATGAGCGTTTTTGTTGTGCCACTTCTTCACCAATACTTGATATTTTAAATTTTTGTCAGTTTGGTGGGTATGTAGTTGTATATCATTGTGGTTTAAATTTGCATTTCTCTGATGTGATAAATGAGTTGACACTTTTTATAAGTGAATTGGCCATTTTGATTTGGTGTTTCATGAAGTGATGTTTCAAGTATTTTGCCCATTTTTGGGGGGGGTTATGTATCTTTTGATATGTGGGAGTTCTTTATTTATTATAAATACAAGCACTTTATCAGTTATTTGCATAACACTTATGGTCTTCCGCTCTATATCTTGCCTTTGTACTCTCTTTATAAAATCTTTTAATAAAGGAAATTTCTTCCAGGGTGACAAATTTATCAGTCTTTTCCTTTATGATTAGTGGTTTCTTGTGTCTTGTTTAAGAGGTCCTTCCCTAATCTAAAGTCATGAAGGTACAGGTAGTCCCTGACTAACAACATATGCATTCGAGTTACAATGAACCGCACTTACTACTGTCCTGTTTTTGTTTTTCTACATCTTATTGTTAGTAATATGTACTATATACAGTGTTGCAGCCCATAATTGGCTGATGTTATTCTTTGATGTTCAGTTGTAGACGTTCAAAGATTGGATTTATAAAGATACTGATAATAAAAGGCAATAAGAATGAAAATTTAAAACAAAAAGGGTATTCGACTTACATCACAACGGACTCGTGGAGTCGTTGAAAGGAAACCCTGTTGTAAATCAGGGACTACTTTTACTCAACTCTATCATCTTCTAAAAGTTATATAGTTTTGCCCTTTACATTTAAACCTTTAATCCACTTGAAATTAATTTTTGTTATACTGTGACGTAAGAAACTATATTTTTTTCTCAATTGTCCCAGCATCTTTTATTAAGAACTATGTCCTTTCTCTGCTGCTGGGCAGTGCCAAACCTGTCGTGTATCAAGTGCACATACAGGTGTGGGTTTGTATTTGGGCAGTGTGTTATGTTCCATTGGCCCGTTGGTCTATCTCTGCACCAATTCCACGCTGTCTAGTTATCGGTCTTGGTATCTGGTAGAGCAGGTCCTCACCCAGTGTTCTTCTCTAAGATGTCTTCATGATCTTTCATCCCTTTTTCTTCCATACAAATTTTAGAATCTATTTTTCATGGTCCATAGAAAGTATGTTGGGGCGAGGCCAAGATGGCTGTCTAGGTAGAAGCTACCTCGGATCCCTCTTGCAACAAAGACTCAGAAAAACAAGTGAATTGATCACATACATGACAATCTACAAACCATGACCATCAAACCCAGATCTAAAGAGTTGACCTGAGTGGCAGGTGAGCGTAAAGCTGCTTCCTGAAGCAGCAACTGCCTCTGGAGCCAGCATCCGTTGCCACAGCCTTCAGCCCTCGCGGTTCCCTGGTGCCAAGTGGCGGGGCTGATTGCGGCTTGCTGAGGCGGGGCAGGTACGGGACACAGCCCTAACCCCTAGCCCCCTGGGGTAACCTCTGTAGAGACTCAGCTAGCGCAAGCAAGCTGCACACTGACGCGGCTAACGAGAGAACGAGCAACCACGGGAAGCAGTGGCTGTTTTTGTAGCCTGGAGCCAGCGTCCCAGACAGAAATCCTTGGCACCAGGCTTTGGATTGGGCGCAGGGGAGCTGAGCACAGCGTCCTGAGATGGCGCAAACACGGGACGCAGCCCTAGCTCCCTGAAGTGACCTCGGGGGAAGCCCAGCCAGTGCATGCAGGCAGCGCAGCAACGCGGCTGACAGGAGGAAAAGTCACCAGGAGGCAGTGACTGATTTTGGAGCCTGGAGTGTGGTGTCCCAGCCGGGGAACCTTGGCGCTGGGCTTTGGACTGGGAACGGAGGAACTGACCACGGCTTCTGAGACAGCACAAGCGCAGGATGAGGGCCTGACTCTCAGGGGCAATCTCGACCCACCCAGCACACAGGCTACAAGCCCCTTGGGAATCTCAGATAAAACAGTCATCACCAAGCAAGATAGTAACTTTGTCTATATTGCTGGGTGCTACTCTCTCCTATCTATCTGATTCCTCCCCTCCCTTCCCAGGCGGCTTCATTAACATTGGAATTTCCTGGGCCAGGGAGTGAAGTGCTCTGTGGTTGTCTTTTTGTTTTTGTTTTTGTCTTTTCCTAACCCATTCTCCTGGCCTGAGAGAAGCAGCTACAAAAAACCGAGGGACCAAAAATCCTTCCCTGACTTCCAGAAATTGGAATAAAAATAGAGAACCAGCTCCAGCCAAGCTTATGAGATCAACAGTCTTGGGCTTTCATCCCTACAGGGAACAAGGTGGCTATTATAACTCAAAGGCAATTCTGATACAGATCTGACTGTAATTGTTTTAGCGAATTACTGGAAAGACAGATTTTCCAGGTTTGATATCTCTACCTATTAAACAGAGCCCTCACTGACCCACAACGGGGAACTGAGGGCTGAAGCTCCACCCAAACCACCTAGCCTCCTTCCAAAGGGGTCTGAGGATAGTGACACCTACCAATCTGTAGAGGTACATGCATTGGATGCCCAAGGTACAGCTGCAGAGCCCACCCACCAAAGTGCTTCAGAAATAGAGACACACCTACCCCATTGGCACTTGGGGGAAGCCTGTCAGCATCCTGCCCCCCCGGAGTGTGAACCCCTGCTCCTACTAGAATCTGGTGCACACAACTATCACTACTACTCCTCTAAGTTAGTAGGTGACAGTCTATGCCACACACTTGGTGACCCAAAATCAGATCCTACTCCAGAATAGTGAATGGACTCTTAGGCTTATATATCTGGTAACAGCCCAAACCAGGTGGTAATAGGACATAAGTGATTCAAAGGCTACAACAATCAAGACAGTGCAATCTAGTAGCCCATTTACGTATACTGAAAGAAAACAAAACAAGATAAGACTCAGTGAGCAAATATAAAATAAATCATTACAATATCTTATAGATGGCTCGGAGACAGCAGTCGATATCAAACCACATAAAGAAGCAGACCATGATAGCTTCTACAACTCCCCAAATTAAAGAATCAAAATCTTTCTCAAATGAAGATACAATCCTGGAATTGCCAGATGCAGAATATAAAAAACTAATGTACAGAATGCTTCAAGACATCAAGGATGACCTCAGACATGAAATAAGGCAATATACAGAAAAAGCCAAGGACCACACTGATAAAGCAGTTGAAGAAATCAAAAAGATTATTCAAGGACGTAGTGGAAAAATTAAGCTACAAGAATCCATAGAGACACAGCATTCAGAAATCCAAAAGATTAACAGTAAAATTACAGAATTAGACAACTCCATAGGAAGTCAGAGGAGCAGAATCAAGCAACTGGAATGCACAGTGGGGGAGCTGGAGGATAAGGCAATTGACACCAATATAGTTGAAGAAAAATCAGATAAAAGAATTAAAAAAATGAAGAAACCCTAAGAATCATGTGGGACTCTATCAAGAAGAATAACTTGCGTGTGACTGGAGTCCCAGAACAGGGAGGGATAACAGAAAATACAGAGAGAATATTTGAAGATCTATTGGCAGAAAACTTCCCTGACATCATGAAAGACGAAAGGATATCTATCCAAGATGCTCATCGAACCCCATATAAGATTGATCCAAAAAGAAAATCACCAAGACATATTATCATCAAACTTGCCAAAACCAAAGATAAAGAGAAAATCTTAAAAGCAGCCAGGGATAAAAGAAAGGTCTCCTACAAAGGAGAATCAATAAGAATAAGTTCAGACTACTCAGCAGAAACCATGCAGTCAAGAAGGCAATGGGATCACATATATAGAGCACTGAAGGAGAAAAACTGCCAGCCAAGGATCATATATCCAGCAGAACTCTCTCTCAGATATGAAGGCGAAATTAAAACATTTACAGATAAACACAAGCTTAGAGAATTTGCAAAACCCAAACCAAAGCTACAAGAAATACTAAAGGAAATTGGTCAGAAAATCAATAATATCAGATACCAACACAACACAAGGTCACAGAACAGAACATCCTGATATCAACTCAAATAGGAAAATCACAAAACAAATTAAGATTAATTTTAAAAAGAAGAAAATGCTCAAAACAGGGAATCATTGAAGTCATTATGTAAAAGATCACAATAATCAAAAACAGGGGCTAAATTACAGGCGGCATAGGACTGCCATACTGAGAGGAAAACAAGGTGATATAGGATGACACAAGTTAGGTTTTTACTTAGAAAAATCGGGGTAAGTATTAAGGTAACCACAAACAGGTCTAACAATTCCATAACTCAAAATAAAAACCAAGAAAAACATAACGACTCAGCAAACATAAAGTCAACTACTATGAAAATGAGGAACACACAATTTACAAAGAAAAACATCTCAGCACAAAAAAGTAAGTGGAAAAATGAAATTGTCAACAACACACACAAAAAGACATCAAAATGACAGCACTAAACACATCTATAATTATGCTGAATGTAAATGGACTAAATGCACCAATAAAGAGACAGAGAGTCTCAAACTGGATAAAGAAACACGATCCGTCTGTATGCTGCCGACAAGAGACACACCTTAGACTTAGAGACACAAACTAAAGCTCAAAGGATGGAAAAAAATATACCAAGCAAACAACCATCAAAACAGAGCAGGAGTAGCAATATTAATTTCTGGCAAAATAGACTTTAAAGTTAAATCCACCACAAAGGATAAAGAAGGACACTACATAATGATTAAAGGAACAATTGACCCGGAAGATATAACCATATTAAATATTTATGCACCCAATGGCAGGACTGCAAGATACATAAAACAAATATTAACAGAACTGAAAAGTGAGATAGACACCTCCACAATTACAGTAGGAGACTTCAACACACCACTTTCAGAAAAGGATAGGACTTCCAGTAAGAAGCTCAATAGAGACATGGAAGACCTAATTGCTACTATCAACCAACTTGACCTCATAGACTTATACAGAACACTCCACCCAACAGCTGCAAAGTATACCTTTTTTTCTAGCGCACGTGGAACATTCTCTAGAATCGATCACGTATTATGTCATAAAACAAACCTTTGCAGAATCCAAAACCATCGAAATTTTACAAAGCATCTTCTCAGACCACAAGGACATAAAAATGGAAATCAATAACAGAAAAATCAGGGAAAAGAAATCAAATGCTTAGAAAACCGAACAATAAAAAAAAAGAAAAAAGAACAATACTCTGCTCAAAAAAGACTGGGTTATAGAAGACATTAAGGAGGGAATAAAGAAATTCATAGAATGCAATGAGAATGAAAACACTTCCTATCAAAAGCTCTGGAACACAGCAAAAGCAGTGGTTAGAGGTCAATTTATATTGATAAATGCACACATACATAAAGAAGAAAGAGCCAAAATCAGAGAACTGTCCCTACAACTTGAACAAATAGAAAGCGAGCCACAAAAGAACCCATCAGGCACCAGAAGAAAACAAATAATAAAAATTAGAGCTGAACTAAATGAATTAGAGAACAGAAAAACAATTGAAAGAATTAACAAAGCCAAAAGCTGGTTCTTTGAAAATACTAACAAAATTGATAAACCATTGGTCAGACTGACTAAAGAAATACAGGAAAGGAAACAAATTACCCAAAGAAGAAACGAGATGGGCCATATCACAACAGACCCAACTGAAATTAAAAGAATCATATCAGATTATTATGAAAAATTGTACTCTAACAAATTTGCAAACCTAGAAGAAATGGACGAATTCCTAGAAAAACACTACCTACCTAAACTAACACAATCAGAAGTAGAAAAACTAAGTAGACCCATAACAAAAAAAGAGATTGAAAAGGTAATCAAAAAACTCCCAAAAAAAGCCCTGGCCCGGATGGCTTCACTGCAGAGTTCTACCAAACTTTCAGAGAAGAGTTAACACCACTACTACTGAAGGTATTTCAAAGCACAGAAAATGATGCAATACTACCTAACTCATTCTATGAAGCCACCATATCCCTGATACCAAAACCAGGTAAAGACACCACAAAAAAAGAATATTACAGACCTACATCCCTCATGAACATAGATGCAAAAATCCTCAACAAAATTCTAGCCAACAGAATTCAACAACGTATCAAAAAAATAATCCACCACGACCAAGTGGGATTTTATACCAGGTTTTTTTTTTTTTATGCAAGGTTGGTTTCATATTAGAAAAACCGTTAATATAATCCACCATATAAATAAAACAAAAGACAAAAACCACATGATCTTAGCAATTGATGCAGAAAAGGCATTTGACAAAGTCTAACACCCATTCATGATAAAAACTCTCAGCAAAATAGGAATTGAAGGAAAATTCCTCAACAAAATAAAGGGCGATTTTATACAAAGCTTTTGGGATACGAAGCCAACAGCCAACATCATTCTAAATGGAGAGAGCCTGAAAGCATTTCCCTTGAAAATGGGAATCAGACAAGGATGCCCTTTATCACTGCTCTTATTCAACATTGTGCTGGAGGTCCTAGCCAGAGCAATTAGTCTAGACAAAGAAATAAAGGGCATCTGGATAGGCAAGGAAGAAGAAAAATTATTTCTATTTGCAGATGACATGATCTTATACACAGAAAACCCTAAGGAATCCTCCAGAAAACTACTGAAACTAATGGAAGAGTTCAGCAGAGTTTCAGGTTACAAGATAAACATATAAAAATCACTTGGATTCCTCTACATCAATAAAGAGAACATGGAAGAGGAAATCACCAAATCAATGCCATTCACAGAAGCCTCCAAGAAGATAAAATACTTAGGAATAAATCTTACCAAAGATGTAAAAGACCTATACAAAGAAAACTACAAAGTACTAGTGCAAGAAACTAAAAAGGACATACATAAGTGGAAAAACATACCTTGCTCATGGATAGGAAGACTTAACATAGTAAAAATGTCTATTCTACCAAAAGCCATCTATACATACAATGCACTTCCGATCCAAATTCCAACGACATTTTTTAATGTGATGGAGAAACACATCACCAACTTCTTATGGAAGGGAAAGAGGCCCCGGATAAGTAAAGCATTACTGAAAAAGAAGAAGAAAGTGGGAGGCCTCACTCTACCTGATTTTAGAACCTATTATACAGCCACAGTAGTCAAAACAGCCTGGTACTGGTACAACAACAGGCACATAGACCAATGGAACAGAATTGAGAACCCAGATACAAATCCATCCACATATGAGCAGCTGATATTTGACAAAGGCCCAGTGTCAGTTAATTGGGGAAAAGATAGTGTTTTTAACAAATGGTGCTGGCATAACTGGATATCCATTTGCAAAAAAATGAAACAGGACCCATACCTCACACCAAGCACAAAAACTAACTCCAAGTGGATCAAAGACCTAAACATAAAGACTAAAACGATAAAGATCATGGAAGAAAAAATAGGGACAACCTTAGGAGCCCTAATACAAGGCATAAACAGAATACAAAACATTACCAAAAATGACAAAGAGAAACCAGATAACTGGGAGCTCCTAAAAATCAAACACCTATGCTCATCTAAAGACTTCACCAAAAGAGTAAAAAGACCACCTAGAGATTGGGAAAAAATTTTCAGCTATGACATCTCCGACCAGCACCTGATCTCTAAAATCTATATGACTCTGTTAAAACTCAACCACAAAAAGACAAACAACCCAATCAAGAAGTGGGGAAAGGATATGAACACGCATTTCACTAAAGAAGATATTCAGGCAGCTAACAGATACATGAGAAAATGCTCTCGATCATTAGCCATTAGAGAAATACAAATTAAAGCTACGATGAGATTCCATCTCACTCCAACAAGACTGGCATTAATCCAAAAAACACAAAATAATAAATGCTGGAGAGGCTGCGGAGAGATTGAAACTCTTATACACTGCTGGTGGGAATGTAAAGTGGTACAACCACTTTGGAAATCTATGTGGCGTTTTCTTATAAAGTTAGAAATAGAACTACCATACAACCCAGAAATCCCACTCCTCGGAATATACCCTAGAGAAATAACAGCCTTCACACAAACAGATATATGCACACCCATGTTTATTGCAGCTCTGTTTACAATAGCAAAAAGCTGGAAGCAACCAAGGTGTCCATCAACGGATGAATGGTTAAATAAATTATGGTTTATTCACACAATGGAATACTACGTATCCATAAAGAACAGTGACGAGTCTGTGAAACATTTCATAACATGGAGGAACCTGGAAGGCATTATGCTGAGTGAAATTAGTCAGATGCAAAAGGACAAATATTGTATAAGACCACTATTATACGATATTGAGAAATAGTATAAACTGAGAAGAACACATTCTTTTGTGGTTACGAGATGAGGGAGGGAGGGAGGGTGGGAGAGGGTTATTTACGGATTAGATAGTAGATAAGAACTACTTTAGGTGAAGGGAAGGACAATACTCAATACAGGGAAGGTCAGCTCAAATGGACAGGACCAAAAGCAGTTTCCAGGATAAACTGAATGCTTCGAAGGTCAGCGGAGCAAGGGCAGGGGTTTGGGGACTATGGCTTAAGGGGACTTCCAAATCAATTGGCAAAATAAATTCTATTAAGAAAACAGTCTGCATCCCACTTTGAAGTGTAGCGTCTGGGGTCTTAAATGCTAACAAGCGGCCATCTAAGATGCATCAATTGGTCTCAACCCACCTGGATCAAAGGAGAATGAGGAACACCAAGGTCACACGATAACTATGAGCCCAAGAGACAGAAAGGGCCACATGAACCAGAGACTTACATCATCCTGAGACCAGAAGAACTAGATGGTGCCCAGCCACAACAGATGACTGCCCTGACAGGGAGCACAAGAGAGAACCCCTGAGGGAGCAGGAGATCAGTGGGATGCAGACCCCAAATTCTCATAAAAAGACTAGACTTAATGGTCTGACTGAGACTAGAAGAATCCGGCGGTCATGGTCCCCAAACCTTCTGTTGGCCCAGGACAGGAACCGTTCCCAAAGACAACTCATCAGACATGGAAGGGACTGGACAATGGGTTGGAGAGAGATGCTGATAAAGAGTAAGCTATTTGTGTCAGGTGGACACTTGAGACTGTGTTGGCATCTCCTGTCTGGAGGGGAGATGGGAGGGTAGAGAGGGTTAGAAACAGGCAAAATGGTCACGAAAGGAGAGACTGGAAGGAGGGAGCGGGCTGACTTATTAGGGGGAGAGTAAATGGGAGTATGTAGTAAGGCGTATATAAGTTTATATGTGACAGACTGACTTGATTTGTAAACTTTCACTTAAAGCACAATAAAATTATTAAAAAAAAAGTATGTTGAGATTTTGATTGGTATTGTTGTAAATTAATTTGGGAAGAAATGACTTCTTTACAATATTGAGTTTGCTAGTCCTTGTATTTGATCCTGTCTCTTCCTTAAGTTGGGTCCTTGAAAATATTTCTTAATAAAATGTATTGATTTTTCCCTTTAGGGATCTTATATATATTTTGTTAGATTTTTTCCTAGGTACTTGCTATTTTATGCTATTGTATTTTCTTAACTGATATTTAAGAATACGATTGATTTTTATATATTGATTTTATTATCAGCAATTTTGCTTTTTTCTTAGTCTTATAATTTATTTGTAGGCCACTTTTGAATTTTTACTTACTGTCATATCATCTGTAAGTAATAACTATTGTGTCTTCTTTTTGAGTCCTTATATTTTATATCTCTTTCTTGCCAATTGAGCTGGTTAGACCTTCCAATTCAATTTTATGTAGAAGTGATGATAGTGATCAGCCTTTTCTTGTTCTTGATCTCAAAGGAAAAATCTGCAACATTTTGCCATTAAGTATGTTTGCTGGAGATTATTTTGTGTATAATCTTTATCAGGTTGAGGAATCTCCCTTAAATTCCTAGACTACTTGGTTTTTTTTTCCCCCATGAGTGTGTGTTTGGTTTTATCAAATACTTTTTGCATCTGTTAACAGTATTGTATGATTATCTTATGGAAAATGATTTGATTTTCTAATATAAAATCAATTTTTCATTCTTTGGATAAACACAATTTGGTCATAGTGTTTTATTTGTCTCTACGGTTGGATTTTTTTTTATGGTTGGATTTTGTTTTCTCATATTTAATTTATGACTTTTGTATCTTTGTTTATGAGTAAGGTTGGCCTGCAGTGGACTTTGTTCAGATTCACATTCATAGTGATGGGCACAATAGGGTCTAACCTTGCATGAGGTTCAATAGAGATCAGGAAACACAGCATGTCAGCATGATAGCATCAGACATTTTTATGGGAGCCAGTACAGCATTCTGGGTACAGCTTCTTAGTGCCCACAAAGGTCACACTAAATTTTAAGTGATAAGGCCCCATATAGGCAAGATTTCTAAGAGACACTGCACAAAGAAGCCAAGACCTGAGTTTTGCAAGGCCCTCATGTTCAAAGCATGCGTGTTCTCAGTCCTTCTAGTCCAGACACAGGTACCACTCGGAGGTCACTTTCACACTAAACTACATTAGTATTTCATGAGCCGATTTGGTATGTTTCTAAGAACAGTGCTGGGAAAAAGTAAAACTGATGTTATCTTCCCATGAAGAAAGAGTTTAAGCCTGCGGTTAACCGTTTCTCCCAGGCCCATAGTTTTCCTGTCTTGTGCAGTCCTTTTCAGGTTTTGGTACTGAAGTTAAGTAAGCCTCATTAAATGAGTTGCTTGGTAAACCCTCTCTTGCTATTTTTTTTTTTTTTGGACGTTTGTATAAAGTTGGAATTATTTATTCCTTGAATGTTTGGTAGAACTTACCTGTGAATCATCTTGACGACTGTTTTAATTTTTAAAACGCTTATATAGGACATATTTCTAGGAATGTTTCTGTTTTATGCAATTTTCCAGTTTATTAGCACAAAGTTGTTCATAATAACTAACCTCTTACTATCCTTTTAATTTTTTTATTTTAAAATATAACAAAGCTACAATAACCATAAAATCATTAAATTACTGTAAGGCACACCGCCTGTGAATCACTGCTCGTTCATGAAATGAACCTCACCAGCTACCATGGCAGCCCTCCACATGCCCTGTCTCAATCGCAATCCCCTCTGCCCCCCTAAAAGTAATCTTTGCTTGACTTTATGATAATTACTTCCTTGCTTTTCTTCATAATTTCGTCAAGTGTGCATCTCTCAATACTGTATCTTAATTTAGCCTTTTTAAAATGTCTTTTAAGTCTCTTTTAATCTAGAGGTTCCCACTTGCCCAGACACAAACTTTTCCCCATGCAGCTTATTTGTTAAAGAAATAAGTTTTTTGTCCTGTAGATTTTCCCGTAGTCTGGATTTTACTGACTGCATCCCCTTCGTGTAGTTCTTAAAGCCTGCAGCATCTGTAGTACTATTTCCTTTTTTATTTCTGATGTCTGATGTCAGATATTTGTGTCTTCCCTCCTTTTTCTTGATCACTTTCAACAGAGGTTTGAAATTTTGTAGATTTCTGGGGTTTTTATTATTATTTTTTCAGTATTGTACTTGGATGAAGGTTTGTAGAAGAAACTTGCTTCTCATTTAACAGTTAGTACACATAGTTTTATTATGTTGGTTACCAACCCCATGACATGTCAACACTCTCCCTTCTCAACCTTGGGTTCCCTATTACCAGCTTTCCTGCCCCCTCCTGCCTTCTAGTCCTTGTCCCTGGGCTGGTGTGCCCCTTAAGTCTCATTTTCTTTTATGGGACTGTCTGATCTTTGGCTGAAGGGTAAACCTCAGGAGTGACTTCATAACTGAGCAAAAAGGGCATGCGGAGGCCATGCTGTCAGGGTTGTCTAGTCTCTGTCAGGCCAATCAGTCTGGTCTTTTCTTGTGAGTTAGAATTTTGTTCTACATTTTTCTCCAGCTGTGTTGGGGACCCTCTGTCGTGATCCCTGTCAGAGCAGTCAGTGGTGGTAGCCAGGCACCATCTAGTTGTACTGGACTCAGTCTGGTGGAGGCCTTGGTAGCTGTGGTCCGTTAGTCCTTTGGACTAATCTTTCCTTGTGTCTTTAGTTTTCTTCAGTCTCCCTGCCTCCTAAAGGGGTGAGACAAGTGAAGTATCTTAGATAGCCGCTCACAAGCTTTTAAGACCCCAGATGCTACTCATCAAAGTAGAATGTAGGACATTTTCTTTATAAACTGTGTCATGCCAGTTGAGCTAGATGTTCCCCGAAACCATGGTCCCCAGAGCCCTCAGCCCAGTTACTCGATCCCTCAGGAAGTTTGGGTGTGTCTGTGGAGCTTCCATGAGCTTGCCTTGTACAAGTTGTGCTGGCTTCCCCAGTACTGGGTACTGTCTTGTAAGGTACTTTTTAACCTTAGAGACTGTTTTGTATGATGTTAATATATCCATACCACTTTGCATCGTTTAACTTTTTCATCCTTTTTCTTTTTTATCTTCTATTTTAATACACTTTCTTTTCTAGAGTTGTAGGTTTAAGAAAAATTGTGCAGAAAATACGAAGAATTCTCATGCATCCCCCTCCTCCCTGTTCAGTTTCCCCTATTGTTACCATTTTGCTTTAGTGTGGTGTAATTGTTACACTTGACGAACCAACATTGGTACATTATTATTAACTGAAGTCCATAGTTTACATTAGCACCCACTCTTTGTGTTGTACAGTTCTGTGTGTTTTGAAAAATGCATAATATCATGTATTCACCATTAAAATATCATGCAGAATAGTTTCGCTGCCTGTGCTTTATCTATTGAATGCCCTGACCCCAATGCATAAAAAAAAAAAAAAAAAAACCATTAATCTTTTTACTGTCTCTCTAGTTTTTCCTTTTCCACAGTGTTATGTAGCTGGAATCATACAGTATGTAGCTTTTTCAGACTGGCTTCTTTTGCTTAACAATATGCACTTAGGGTTCCTCCATGCCTTTTTGTAGCTTGATAGCTGATGTCTCTTTACTGCTGAATAATATTCCATTGAATGGATATACCACAGTTTGTTTATCCATTCACCTATTGCAGGACATTGTGGTTGCTTCCAATTTTTGGCAATTATGAATAAAACTGCTTTAAACATTCATGTGCAACTTTTTGTGTGGATATAAGTTTTCCCCTTGTTTGGGTAAACATCTAAGAGCACTATCGCAGGATTGTATGGTAAGACTGTATTAAGCTTTGTAAGAAACTTCCAGATTGTCTTCCAAAGTGGTTCTACCATTTTTCATTCCCAATAGTAGTGAGTGAGAGTTCTTCTTACTCGACATCCTCAGTAGCATTTGGGGTTGTCAGTGTTCTGTATTTTAGCCATTTTAAATGGTGTGTGTAGTGCTTTAATTTGCAATTCCCTGATGAAATATGACGTTGACCATCTTTTCATATGCTTATTTGCCATCTGTGTATCTTCTTTGGTGAGATGTTTGTTCACATATTCTGCCCATTTTGTAATTGGGTTGTTTGTGTTTTTGTTGTTGAGTTTTATGGGTTCTTTATATATCTTGGATACAAGTTATTTATCAGCTACATGTTTTGTAACTATTTTCTCCCATTCTGTGCTTGTCTTTTCCTTCCTCTACCAGTATTTTGCACCAGATTCATTTTTATGCATGTGGATATCTATTTGTTCCAGCACCATTTATTGAAAAGACTTATTTTCTCCATGGAATTGTCTTTGCCCATGTGTTAAAGATCAGATGACTATAGTCGTGTGGGTTTATTTCTGGGCTCTCTGTTACGTTCCATTGATCTATGTGTCTATTCTTTCATCAATATGCACAGAGAGGAAGTTTTTAACTTTAATGAAGTCCAATTTACCAATTTTTATTTTTTCATGAATCATGAATTTGGTGTTGTATATAAAAATGCATTGCCAAACCCAAGGTCACCTAGATTTTCTCCTGTGTTATCTTCCAAAAGTTGCATATTTTTGTGTTTAACATTTAGGTATGTGATACATTTCATCAGTACACACTGTCTTGATCACTGTAGCTTTAAAGTAAGTTATGAATTTAGTAGTGTCAGTCCTCTGACTTTGTTCTTCTTCGGTATTGTGCTGGCTATTCTTGGTCTTTTGCCTTTTCATGTAAACTTTAGGATCATTTTGTTGATATCTGCAAAGTAACTTGCTGGGACTTTTTCTGAGATTGCTTTGAATGTATAGACGTGTTGGGAATAATTGACATCTTTATACTATTACGTCTACCTCTTAATGAACACGAAATATCTCTCCATTTATTAAGATCTTTTTTGATTTCTTTCATCAGGATTTTGTTTTCCTTATGTAGATCTTGTATACATTTATACCTATGTAATTTTTTGGTGCTAATGTAAATAGTGTTGTGTTTTTTTATTTCAAATTTCTGTTCATTGTCTTTTTTCTTTTTAAGCTGTCTGTATTTAATGTTTTAGAAGTTTCTTTCGTAGATACCATATGGTTGGATTTTTAAAAATCCAGTCTGACAATATTTACAGTTTGTTACAAATAAAAGACATTTCTGTACTAATATAATTACTACTATATTTCAGCTTACATCTATAATCTTCCTAATACTATTATCCCATCACTTCTATATTCATATTTTTCTCTTTTCTTGCCTTCTTTGGTATTGAGCATTTTGTATTATTTTATTTTCTTCTCTCTTAACTTGGAAGGTATATGCCCATTTTCTACCCTACCCACTTTATTCTTTTTGTACCCACCCAAAAAATTACAAAGTCTAACATTATCGAAATCTAACGTTAATTAGTATTTTCACTCTCTTTCTGGATAATGCAAGGATCTAGAAACACCTTAGCTCCACTTATCTCCTTTTGTCTAGGCTCTTACCTGGAGGCTTTGGCTGAGAATCTACTTCCAAAATCATTCAAGTTGTTGCCAGAATCCATTTCCTTATGATTGTAGAACTGATGCTTCCATTTTCCTTCTGGTTCTCATCTGGTGGTCATTCTCAGCTTCTAGAGGCCAGCTGCATTCCTTGGCTTATGGTCTCGTCCATCTTTAAAACTAGCAATGATGTGTCGAGTGCTTTTCATACTTCATATTTCTCTGACTTATGCTTTTACTACATGTCTGTGACTTCCTTTGTTGTTTTAAAGACTTCATGTGATTACATTGGGTTTATCCAGGTAATCCAGGTTGATCTCCCTATTTTGAGGTCAGCTAATTAGTAACCTTAATTACATCTGCACAGTCTTTTTTACCTTATGACTAACTACTTGTGACACCAGAGGACAAAGGTCATGGGAGCCAGAATTCTGTGCATGTGTCTCTGTGTACATATATATATATATACGTATATATGCATATATATATATTTTTCCCTTCTCTCCCATTCCCCTCCCATTGAACATAGATGTGTTACCAATAGTTAGCCTTGTATATCAATATTTATTTAAGACAAATAGGCATCACTAATAGTATATTTTTTGGGGAGGGTTAGTGTGTTTTTGTTTGTATGAGGGATAATCACATCGTGTTAGAAGTTAAGGATGATTAAAAGAGATGTCTATGAATGCCAAGTTGACAATGGGTGAACTGTGGTGGTGTACGAATTGGGTCAACTTAGTTAAACTGAAACTGTTATTTCCCAGAATTCCCAGGAATGGTTCCTGTCTTGGGCTAACAGAAGGCCTGGGGACCACAACCTCTAGGGTTCTTTCTTATTTTTAATGTGGTTGTTTTTTCATTGATCTGTAGCTTATATATTTAAAATATAATTTCTCCAGGTTTTGTATGGAGATGAGGAAATTTCAACTTATTATCACTCTGCTATCTTGAAATAAAAAGTTTAAATTCTTTGGCATATGTACCTAGACTAAGTATGACATTATTTCTCTTAGCAGATCATTAGTAATTTCCCTCTCATAAAGTACTTCAAGAACAAAAATATTTAGGACTGTTTTTAAAGAGCCAAAATCTCTCCCACAGAACAGAGCAATTAATATGTTGACTGTGATTACAATTCTATAAAAAATATACATGCACATGGATAAGGAAACTGCCAAGATGGAAAGTACTAGTTTTATTAACGGGGTGGTATTTTGGGAAGACGTTTTCCTTTTTTCACGTTCTAGTATTTTTTTTTTTTTTAGTATGTGTATATTATTATATTGTGCTATTAAAGGATATGATTTTTGAATATATATTCTAAGTAACTCTTTTTAAAAATAATCTTACCATTTATACAGACCCCACTAATGTACCCAATTGCCTGCAGGAGAGTGTTCAAAGTCCTCAACTAAATAGCCCCAAACCAAAGATCTTCATAGATCTGTTCCCAAACCTCTTCTTATCTCTCTGGTTCTCCTATGCCTCATTCAGTCCTGTGTTGTCCCATCCCTGGCAAAAACTCTACTGTGTTCTGCTGTGTATTAAGGATTGAAACACATTTTTGCAGGGCCATGTACTTAACTACAGGAATCTGGTTCTACTGGTCCATTGTTTTGTTGTCTCTTGTTGGGATCCTGACTGCCTACACTTCATTGCTGTTGGTGAGTAATGCTTCCCATTTTCCCTGACTGTCTCCATGAGTGGACTCATGAGGTGCTCCTGTCCCTGATATGGTATGCACTTGGTTCTAGTGTCCCCAAAACCGAAGATTTCCCTTGTTTTTAGCAGAGTTTGGTTTTATATCAGCTACTTGAATTTAGGCACAAGAGGTAGAGGGGGAAAAAAGGCTTGTGCTATTAGAGAATGTGCCTTACCAATTTGACCCTTTTAAAGGGTGGCAGAATATCCTCTTTCTATCCCCCCTGTTTCATAGCCTGTCCTATGGTTCACACAGTATTGTAATTTTAGGCACTTGCAGATTCCCATCAGTAATACCTTCACACATGAAACCATCTCATTTCATATTGCATCCCCTGGGAATCAGTCTTTCTGGGCCTTACAAGTTAAATTAGCTAGATTGTTAAATCCCTTCTAATGTGCAAATGCTAGTCACCTAGCCCAAATGAAAAGCACATTAGAGCAAAAGTCTTTAAGCAGTAGTGACCCTGTCTCTTTGCCTGACATAGCAGTGTAGTGTAGTGTGAGAATTTCAAGCCAGGGAAGAGAAAAGGCTGTGGAAATGGGAAGCATATGGGAGGATAACTTTAGGCAATTGGAGTTTTTTAGTACTCACATATACAGAAGGCAGACATCTCTCTCTGAATCTACTGTTCTCTGCCCCTACTGATTTCCTGTTTGACACAGAAGGACCTAACCTCCAAATCAGCCACCATTTGCATTAATTTTTTTCTTTCAACAAAACATATTGAGTATTACTATGAGTAGAACATTGTGCTAGGTACTGAGAATACAGAGATCAACAAAATAAATGTAGTGTCTGTTTCATGCACAATATTTTATGGAAATAGGTATGAGATGTAAAGTGAAACAACCCCTTCCCCTTCACCCAATGAGTTAGATCTAGTAGGGCTCAGTTATGGACAAAAATAATTAACACAAGGTGGAGCATTATAATTGTTATTGGAAAGCCTAAATAGAGTTCTACAGGGGTTCTGAGAAGGAAGAGGTTAGCTTCCAGCCATGGCTATTAAGTAAGACTTCTTGAAGAAGGTGGTACTAGAATAAAATCCTTAAGAGAATGTTGGATGTGGACTACAAATGTTGGAATGGTGAAGAATATTCCAGGCTGAAGGAACATCATGACAAAGGCAGTGAGATAGAAAACTACGGAATAAGTCTAGAAAAGAGAGAATGGTCAGTTCTGTTAGTGTGTAGGACATAATGAAGAATAATGGGGAACAGGACTGAAAAGTAGGCTCGTAACAGACTTTGGAAGACCTGGAATGCAAGATTAAGACATTTGAAATAAATCAGATTTTTATTTTAGGAAAATCGTTCTGGAAGTTGTAGTTGGAGCTTGCAAGCAGAGGGACCAATTAGAAGCTTTTTTTTTTTTTTTAAATAGAGAAAATGCCTGTGAAGGACATGCTCTAAGCCAAACCCTGGCCACTGAATTACACCATTTTCATAGACAATAAACAAGAAATGGTAAAGTTAGCTTCTCAGGTAGGCGTGAGTGCTAGTTGCCCAGTAAACTAACATATTTTAGCGAACTTTCTATTCTACACTACCACCCTACCTCTTTTTGAATATCTGCAATGGTGACAACATTAAACATGGAGGGAGGCCTGGGTCTATTTCTTGCTCTATCTTTAAGTTGTTTTGTAAGCTTGGTCAAGTTATATAACTTGTATGAGCCTCCGTTTCCTCCTTTCAAATGAGTATTATATAATAAAATGTTTCATAGGATTTGATAAAGAACAAATGAAATCATATATATGATATTTTGATAAAAAGATAAAGGGCCTTACACATTCAAATTATCATTAATATACAAGGCTTCTGAGGAATACTCCAATTTTCAGTTTTCATCTCTGCACTGGCTTGGTAACTAGATAGATGTACGCCAAGTCTAAGTAAGATTTATTGAGTACGTACCAGTGTTCACGGTGGTAGCTGTGGTGGTAATGTTACATACCATTTCCCCACAAAATAGCTTTTAAAATACCATTGGAAGGGCTAGCCCCTGACCTGGGTCCTCTGGCAAATTGGTTTGAGTAATGCCAGGAATCAAGTCCAACCCAGGGGAAAAGAATTGGCAGGAACTCACAAAGGGTATTACTGGGGTGATTGTTATAAAATCCCAGAGGAAATAATAATTAATTCTTTCTGGGGAAGCTTCTAAAAGTTAAAAATAGGAGGTAACATTTGACCTGGCTTTGAAGGGTAAGTGGAATGGGGAGAGAGAGCTTTCCAGGTAGAGGAACAACATGGCGAAGTCCCAGAGGCTAAGAAGTGCAGGTATAGCAAGAAGTGACTATAGTGCCAGACTGTGGAATTTTGAGCTCCAGAACAATGGTTTGAGCAACAACTTGGTAATTTCAAAATTACCTCCTCTTTTCTCTTTTGCAGGTACTTGGATTTTTGTTGGTTTGGGAAGGGAACAAACTATACCTGCACTGGTGCCATAAGGTAGGACATCTGAATCCTCATAGGAGTCCTTAAAACCAGGACTGACTGTGCCTCCCTGGCACTCAGGGTTAGGTATAGTCAGTCTTTTGTTGTTTCCTCTAGAGAGAAGAGATTTACTTACACTATTTTAACTGAAATAATTTCTACTAGATGTAACTGGCTTATTGAAGGAGTTGAACCCAAGACAAATTCAAACTTCATTCTTTCTCACCACTCCCTGTTAAACCCACTCTGTGGCCTTGTTTTTCCCACCCAGAAAAAATCTTAGGCAAGGATCTTAGGAAAGGTCCATTAGTTTTCAATCCTTTTTAGTCATAAGAACATTCTTATTTCAGGCATTGAAAGTTTCAGTTCATTGTAATAACTCAAACTTCAATTTTATTAATCTTAAAATTTCTTCCCTCCCCTATTCAGGCCTGATTCAGGCCTGGAAGCCTATACTGGTGAAGAGGGCATAGGGTCCTCTTCCTCTGGTCATCTCAGTTATTCTGTCTGGACCAGATAAATGCACAGTTCCTAGATCTTTTCCTCATGGGTAGTTTCTGTGTGTCACCTTCTGCTGAAAACCTTGACTTCAACTCGCTTGATGGAGTCAATGCCTGTCTTTCGTCCTAGAATTTCTCTGTAAGGTCCTTTTGACCCTCCCTTTTGTGGGATCCCTTTAAGATGACGCCAGCATGATTTCTTTCAAAGGGTCCATATCTGGTTCCCAGAAAACTGGCAACTTTGTCCACTATCTGTAGACATGCAGCTCATTTCCAAAATAAACCTCCTTTTGTTCTGCCACAGGCAGGAGCAGCTCCAGTCCCAGGCTTTTGCCTTTTTATAGACTTTTCCAAGAGTGGCTCTAATACTATTCCTTGTATTTCCCCAAATCCAGGAACACGTCAAATTCACTGAGTGGTCCCCTTAAATCTTCTCTTACTCAAATGAGAAGTATGAACTGGAAATAGAAATTTAAGAGTTGCCAGAATAAGTGAAAATTGAAGTCATGAGATCCTTAAGGAAAGAACGTAGACTGAGAAGTGAATAGATCTTAGTGAGATCACTATTTTAGAATGGGGACATTATGATCAATTAGCCACTACCAACTTATCCAGGGCTTTGAACTGGCTCTTTCCGGTTCAAATCCCTGCTGAGAATTTGCGTTTTCACCCCAGATATACTGGGTCAGAATCTACAGCTTAAGAAGATCCCCAGGTGATTCTCCTGTATAATAAATTTTGAGAACCACTGCTCTACTAGTGGTTCTCAGAATTGATCCCTAACCAGCAGTATTAGCGTTGTCTGAAAACTTGTTAAAAATGCAGATTCTCAGCAGGGGTTCGAACCGAAATGAACCAGTTGAAGGCCTGAATTTATTCCAGTTAAAATATTCTGATTACCATTCCGGGCTTGTGCCTCTTATAGAAACCATGCTCACCTTCTCCTGGCAGTTCTGCTGCTTGGCTTTGACTACAGCTGGATCTCATCATCCCCTTGGAAATCAGGGAGCCCAGCATCTCTCACCTTTATTCAGGCCTAGAGGATAGCCATAACAGTGCTTTTTAAGTATACTGGCACTTTCATGGAGTCCTGGTGGCATGGTGGTTGAGAGCCCAGCTGCTAAACAAAAGGTCAGCAATTCAAATCCACCAGCAGCTCCTTGGAAACCCTATGGGGCAGTTCTACTCTGTCCTGTAGGGCACTATGAGTCAGAATTGAGTAGACAGCCATGGTGTATTTTTCAGGGTCTTCTGAGACCTCCCAGAGACCATGATATGGGGTAGGTGAGCTGATCACAGGCGATAGCGTTCCAACATCTTTTTCTCCCTAAATCTTTGGATTTTTTCTTCCATACCAAGACATTGCTATCATCCCAATTTCATTAGGCATAGGCCACTATAGAACCAAGATTGCAGACAATTAGAATGACCCAAAGCTGTTTAACACTTGGATCCTGATATATTGAATCCAGAATCTCTGGTAAATGGAACTTTATCAATAAATTTAGCCTGATCTAAACTTATGTTCTTTTCTCCTGGTCTAGCATCCTACATATATGCTACAGGATTTTTGCCAATGTAAATGAGCAAAATCTTGTTATTCTTTTGTAAGCCTTAATCTCCTGAGGCATTCTGGGATCTAATTGCAGTTTTAAGTCTGACAGCAATGAGAGATGATGGAGGTGGGTTATGAGAACAGTTGGCATCCCCTTGGAAGGTAACTACCTCAGTTGGACCTTCAAGCAAGGAAGGACCAGGCTTACTAGACTTGGGGCAGAGACTGTTTCTGTTGGGAAGATAGATTCTGTAGCACTTGGAATTTCAGTCTTAATGCACTCATGATAAACCCAACTAGGAAGAGGTTAGTGACAGACGTATAGCCTATTTCCCTTCTACCTAGAGATGTCCAGGGTGGAATGAATGACCTAAATCGAAACTCCCTGTAAACCTGCTAATAACCAGATATCCTGGTAAACACACTAAAGGTATTTGTTAGCCAAAATGTAATGTATAGTCCATATCTATGAAATTTTTTTGGAGGGTATACCTAGTATAACTAGGTTGCTTATTGTAAATCTAAATAAACCTGGACTTTAGAGATTTATGGGGTAGGGGACGTGGCTGGGTGGAGTGATATCATTAATGGTATACGAAGTAGGGATGTTCTGTAACCAAAGTGGCCCCTTCTGTGAGGCAGTGTTTCTGCATATGTTGCTCAGAACACACCTTACATTTCTAGTCCCAAACCAGAATGTATCCTAATGCAGGAGAGGAAAGAACTTTCTTGACAGGATCAGATTTCTCCAAGGGGAAATGCTTCACCTATACCTTATGATTGTGTGTATCCTTTAAATCATTTGCAAACTTTGGTGTTGGGGAAGATCTGTGATTTATGAGTCTGATTTGGCAGCTTTTTTCATCTATTCAACAAATATTTATTGGATGCTTACTATATGTCAGACAGTGCAAGACACTGAGGATGTAGTAATAATACAAATGCTATCCCTGACTTCATGAACCTTACAGTCTTCTGGAGAAAACATACATTAAAGAGGTAATTACAAAATATTATTTGGTTATAATTATATTGAGTCGTATATAGAAGTGAATATTTGCTACGGCCATTGTTGAGAATGAAAGAGGGACGCCAATCCAGGTTGAGGGTCCGGTTGAGGCTGGAAATGATAAATTAGTAATGTCCTCAGACCATACGGCTGTGTAATATTTTCTAGCCACGCCACACAATGTACTTGGGATCAGAGAAAGTGAATGATTGGATCCATCCAATATTGAGGGTTTGCAGGAAGGTTAAATTAAAAGAATGAGGAGTGAGGACTCTGCTGTTGTTGGGAACACGCATACAATCCCCAAGGTCAGTTCTGGTTCCAGCTTAGTGCATGGAAGTCAGGAGATTCTTTCTGTTTCCCAAGATCCTTTCTGTTTCCTCAGATCCTGATTCTGCTAGTGACAGCACTATCCATCACTTTGTTGTGGGTTTTATGCAAATTATGGAGAGACAAGTGGCTGATACTTGGGCTGTCTCTGAAGGTAAGCATCATCCTGCAGTTCTAGCACTGTCTGTCCAGGTGTATCCAGCCTGATTTCTGGCTTTCTCCCAGATCTTTGCTCCCTACTGGCATCTGGCCTGCATAACTTTGATGATTATCCTTTCATGGCCTGTGTCCTACTACTTGGTCCAGTTGGAAGGAGAAGGTATGTCATTTTGGCAGACCCTTGCCTGACCCATTCAGCTCTGGCTTTAGCTGATATACTGCACTCAGTGAAACAGAGCCTTGGTAGCTAGCCAACCCTATGGCTCTTTGAAAGTAGTTTAGCTCATTACTCAGGCGTGTTCCTTGTGTTCTCACTCCCTGCTGTAAATGGCCTGTGTCATAGTATTTATTTCCCTGACCAAATAGGTCTTCTAAAGAGGGATTCTTCTTCTAGAAAAATAAGATTGTTTTGTATGTTGTTACACATTGACTGTCTGGGAATGGTGGGGTGGGGGCAGTGGGACCATTTTAATTTTATTTGACCAGAGTACTGATAAGAGTCACAGTACTTTCAGTTTGGTTTAGAAAATATTACTAGTTTTAATGAATTTTTATGAGACCCATAGGTCCCTGGTTACCTCCCAGAAACTCAAAGCAGGCCCATGTGAATCCCTGTCTGTCACACCTGGGGACTCACAGCAGGAGTAAAGATTTTTAGTTCTGTCACTGGTTTTCTCTCAATCTTTGCCCTGGTATAATGGAAACAAAAGGGAATCAGCTGTACACTTAATTGCTCTGAGAATAGAGTTATCTCTTACTACTCCTACTGAGGAACCAGTAGACTCTTTTCTCTAAGCCTCCCTGTTTACCATTGTTTTAGTATAGGGTATTTGCTTCCTGATTTGTAGAAGGATACAGGCAAGAGCCAGACTGAATTGATAGCGATGCCATTGTACATATGTATGTTTGTATATATGTCTGTGGAGGATGAATTTTAGAAGATGTTTCTGGGGCAAGAACTTAAAGGTGACAATAATGAATGGGTTTTTTTTTTTTACTTCCTAAATTTTAGCTAGGTCCAGAAGATCCATGATGCCATATTATGAGAGAGAAAAAACCGAGAGATGTCATATACTCACAAGGTTGAAAGGTTAGAGCTGGAGACCTAGATTTGAAAGTCAATGAAGCATAGGTGGTAACTTAAAATGTCCTCAAAAGTCTAAAAGGTGAAGTGTTGGAGAATGACCAGTGATAATGGGCTGTGGACAGGGTGTGTGTGTGTGCAAGAGGGATAGAGAGAGAAAAACAAGTACTATTTATTGAGTACCTGTTTTGAGTCAAAAAAGTCATAACAAGTCTGTGAGGCAGATGTTAGTAGTGGAATAGCCCCATTTTATATAAGAAAATGAAGACCCAGAGAGGTTAAGCAACAGTTAGAAAGTGGCAGAGCCTGGCTTTGATCCCAGGTTTCTGTCAGCTAGTACCCTTCCATTATACCACACTGCCTTCAAATATAGAGACATGTTAGGTTGATCTTTACAGGCTTTAGGGCTTTCTCGAAATCAGCCAAGCTCCTCCTCCTGAGAAGCTAATCCTTAACATTCCCTCTGCTTCCTTCCCTTTGTACCCCTGCACAATTCATTCCCCTGTCAGTTTCCAGTTCCGGTAATGCTGCCTTAACATAATGCCGTATTTTTGGACAGTCTTGTACTTTCACATGCAAATCACTGAAAGTAGGTGGGGATGTGACAGAAGTAGAGTAAATTAGCCAATCCACAGAGTCAGTGAAACCGATGGGCTGGATATTTACTCAGACTGCTGCTTTGGGATAGTCAGTTGCTTGGGATGGGTCTTCATCTCCCTTTTCTTCTTTTCTCTCTTCCCCTTTCTTCCAACTTTTTCAGCTCTACAAATAGTTGTTGGACTGCCTTTTGTTATTGTCCTTTTGTTTCTCTACGTGATGCCACTGGGGATTCATTCTCCCTGCATCCAAGATAAGGAGAAGTTAGGCCCCAAGCCCAACTTCTTTGGACATAGAGGTGCCCCCATGGTAGGTCTGACCATGGTGAACAAGGGTGAGTACAGGTGTGCATGGGGTGAATAGGTGAGAGAAAGTGAGCTCAAAACCATAGGGGTCCCTGGGGAGGAAATGGGTTGGCTTGAGATGATAAGAATAAGGAATTAATTGTTGAAGTTGGCCTCAAACCCAGATCACCAGACTCCCAGTCTATTTCTCTTGACTGTCATTTATCTTTTCTTTCATAGTCCGGGCCTGAGAACACCATGATGTCTTTTGAGAAAGCTATTGAACATGGAGCCTATGGACTAGAGTCTGACGTACATATAAGGTAAGAAAGCAGGATCAGGGATGGAGGTGGAAGCAGGAGAAGATAAGGCAATTCTATGGAAGAGGACCAATCTGACCCAAGGAGTAGAGGGGGAAGCCCTGCAGAGTTTCTCCTGTACCCATGGTGTATATGCAGATACCACACGTATGAACCATGTCCCCCTTACAAACCACACGTCTGTACCCCTACATTCTCAATCTAGGCAAAAATGGAATAAAAGGCAAACATCCTTCCACACACACCACAAATCGTACACACACTCTGCATTTCCCATGCATAATTCAAATTTATCTCCATGGCAAACCGTATACTATATACCAACACTCAACAATTTATTTAACTAACATTCACTGGGCATCTACTATATTGCAGGCTTTCTTCAGAGTGCTGAGGAAATGCAAATAAGTAAGATATAGTCCTATCTAAGAGATGTTCCCAACCCAGTGAAGGAAACGTGGCATATTTACAAATAACCACAGTATAAGACCATTTGCAGTGAGTGCTTTCAAGAGAAGAATAAGGCAAGTGCCATGGAACCTCAGTGAAGGAAAAGGTTGCCTCCTATTGTGTGATTTAAAAAAAGTACCCTGTGCTCTAGGTTGTGATTGGGTTGGGATTTGAAGGAAAAATAGTATTTTATCGAGCAGAGTTGGGGAAAAGAGACATTCCAGGCAGAGGCATCAGCTTATTCAAAGGAATTTAAATGAGAAATAGTAAGTTTGTAGGTATGTGAGCTAACTTGCGTGGATGCCAAAAGTGATGTGCTTTGTGGGCTGGAGAGGGCTATGTGAGGAGAGGTGTGACTGAGTGTAGGCCTGACTGAGACTGGACCATGCAGAGCCCGGAATGTGTAATGAGCAGCCATGGGGGGTTTTAGAGGAGAAATGACCTTATTGGAGATGTGTTTTAGAAGGATTCATCTGAAAGTCTGTAACAAAGACTTGCCAGAGAGATGAGTAAAATGACTGTAGCAACGGTCCAAGGAGAGACAAAGGAAGACTTGGATCAGAGCAAGAGCAGGGATAAAAAGACATGCTTCTCAGTAAAATTGACAAAGCTGGGCAGCTGAGGAAGTGGGAAGTCTGGGGCCATCTCTAGCGTGGATATAGTAGTGTATGTGGTATGTATAAAGCCTCTTCACGGCCATCGTGTGAGGCAAGCAGAACAGAAATTAACATTCTGTTTCACAGATAGAGGAAACTGTGGTTTGAACCTGGGTCCCAAGAAGTAAAGTGTATTGCTCAGGTCATATGGCTATAATGTACATGATACAGCCAGAATTAGAACTAGATTTCATGACCTCAGACCAGGGTTCTTGACATTACCCAAAAGTGACAACCCTTCCATGCAGAATATTTTGAGTCAGGATAAAAACTGGATGTTCAAGCAGAGCTGCTGGTGTCACTGGTGAACAAATGTCTAGTGGTCATGGGCATAATGTGGCAAGGGTGCTGGGCCAATGAGCTCCTGACGCCTTGTTTTTCTCTCCTCACTTACTACTGTAATTTCAAATTTAATGTAGATTATCCTTTCAACCCTTCTGTTTTTTTGCTTGCTGACATTTTTTTTTCCAGTGATCTTCTCCTCTGTGTACCTCCACTATCTGCATTCGACTGTGTGGATCGTAACAAATTATGGATAACATTGCGAAGAATGGGAACTCCAGAACACTTAATTGTGCTTCTGAGGAACCTTTACATAGATCAAGACGCAGTTGTTCGGACAGAACAAGGTGATACTGATTGGTTTAAAGTCAGGAAAGGTATGCATCAGGGTTGTATTCTTTTACCATACCTATTCAGTCTGTATGCTGAGCAAATAATAATGAGAAGCTGGACTACATGAAGAAGAATGGGGCATCAGGATTGGAGGAAGACTCGTTAATAACCTGAGTCATGCAGATGACACAACCTTGCTTACTGAAAGTGAAGAGGACTTGAAGCACTTACTAATGAAGATCAAAGCCCACAGCCTTCAGTATGGATTGCACCTCAACATAAAGAAAACAAAAATCCTCACAACTGGACCAATGAGCAACATCATGATAAACGGAGAAAAGATTGAAGTTGTCAAGGATTTCATTTTACTTGGATCCACAATCAGGAGCTGTGGAAGCAGCAGTCAAGAAATCAAAAGACACATTGCATTGGGTATATCTGCTGCAAAGGATCTCTTTAAAGTGTTGAAGAGCAAAGATGTCACCTTGAAGACTAAGATGCACCTGACCCAAGCCGTGGTATTTTCAATAGCATCATAGGCATGTGAAAGCTGAATAATGAATAAGGAAGACCAAAGTGGAATTCATGCCTTTGAATTGTGGTGTTGGCGAAGAGTATTGAGTATTCCATGGACTGCCAGAAGAGCGAATAAATCTGTCTTGGAAGAAATACAACCAGAATGCTCCTTAGAAGCGAGGATGGCGAGACTGTGTCTTACATACTTTGCACATGTTTTCAGGAGGGATCAGTCCCAGGAGAAGGACATCATGCTTGGCAGAGTACAGGGTCAACAGAAAAGGGGAAGACGCGCAACGAGGTGGATTGACACAGTGGCTGCAACAATGAGCTGTGCATAACAATGTTTGTAAGGATTGCTCAGAACTAGGCAGTGTTTTGTTCTGTTGTGTATAGCGTTGCTATGAGTCAGAACCGACAGGAGGGCACCTAACAACAACAACTGTCTTATTCTTTCTCCTTTGTATATGACTTTTTGTTTTTGTTGAGCTGTTCTCAGAATTTTTCTTTGTCTTTGGTTTTAGTGAGCTTGGTTATGATATGCCTTGGGATTTTCTTTTGGGGTCTCTCCTATGTGGGGTTTCTTGACCTTCCTGAATGGTCATCTTTTCACCTTTCATGATATTAGGGAAGTTTTCTCTCAGCAATTCCTCAATGACCCTCTCTGTGTTTTCCATTTTCTCCCGTATTCTGGAACTCCGATCACTCGCAAATTTTTGCTTTTGATTTTAGCCGACATAATTCTCAGGGTTTCTTCATTTTTCATCATTCTTTTTTCTAATTTTTCCTCAGATTTGTATCCAAGTGTTTGTCTCCAATTTTGCTGATTCTGTCTTCTATCGTTTCAGACCTGCTTCTCAGCCCTTTTGTGACACTGTCCATTTGTGAAATTCCCGTTATTTATCTTTTGGATTTCTAATTTTTTTTTTTTTGTATGATTTCTAGTTGTGAATATATTGGCATTTTGTTTCTGTATTATTTTCCTGAATTCTTCCATTTCTTTGTCTGCCTTTTCCATGAATTTGCCTGTTTTTTTCCTTATTTTTGTCTGTTCTCCACTTCAACTCTTAGATAGCCTGTATATTAGAGATTTGAATTCCCTGTCAGGTAGTTCTAGTGACTTTTCTTCTGCTGTGAAGTTATCTGGTGCTTTATTTTGGATGCCTTTGGAATCATCCTGTCCTTTTTTTCATTTTTTATATTTTGATATTGTCTGCTGTCTTCGGATATTCAGTAGTTAATTTCTTTATTTATTGATTGTAGACCTGTTTGTTTACTCCTGCAGTTTTGTTTTATTGAATTATAAATTGAGCAGGCGGGCTGTGCGTTCTTTGTTGTTTGCTCGTTTGTGGTCACAGTACTTTTCACTTCCTTGTCCAGTGGGCAGGGCCAGTCACTCAGCTATGGTGCAGCAGGGCAGGTCCAGCCAAAGGGGAAGGGCTGGAGTGGGTTGTTTGTGGCACATATTAGGGCCGACAACGGGGGTCAGGATTCAGCGCTTGACAGGTTTCGGTAGGCCGTATCTGTACTGCTCGGGGGTGTGATGTTCAGTGCATGGTGCAGGTAGGCAGGAAGGAGGGGGGAGGTTGTGGTGTGTGGAGCTTATATGGGTATGGGAAAGACAAGAGAGAGGAGAGAGAAGCAGGAGCCTAAAAAATAAAAAATAAAATAACACCAAAAAAAGAGTGCTAGGGGAGTTTGCCACTGGAGTGGAGAGATGAGAAACCCAGAAATGGAGAAAAAAAAAAAAGGAAAAAACAGGGAAAAAAGAAAAAAAATAACTAGATAAAAACTTGAAAGAGAGAAAAAAGAAAATCCCCAGTGGTCCCACAGGTGCAGCTGAAAAAACCGGGGAAGTGGCTCCCAGACTGTGCAATATAGCTTGGCTAGAGCGGGTATATAGATGTCACACAGAGCCAGGTATGTAGGAGACAGGAAGAGAAGGTAAGTATAGAGATGGGAGAATTGAGAAATGAGAGTGACAGAAAGGAAGAAAGAAAGAAAAAAGAAGTGCCCCAAAGGATCCCATCTACGCAGCTGCACAGATTGCGGGAGTGGCTCCTAATGCGTGCAGTGTAGCCTGACTGGAAGAGGCTCCCAAGCTATGAAAAAACAAACAAACAAATAAAACAGAACAAAAGAAAGCAAAAAAAAAAAAAAAAAGCCTCGGGGATCCCAGCAGCGTGGTGTTGCGTCCTGGGGGAGTGGTTCCCCAGTCGAGTGGTGCTTCACAGGCTTTCAAGAGGAAGCAGAGATGTCACAGGGATTCAGGTGTTCAGGAGAAAGGAGGGGGAGGTGGTGGGAGGCACAGAAGAAACAAAAAGAAATTGAAAAAAAGCAACAGCAGCAACAAGTGGCACTCAGGTAGCCATCCAGTGTGGGTGGGGTGAATCCAAGCAGCCCAGGGCCAAAGCAGTTCCCTCAGGGCCAGGAGACTGCAGCTGTTGGGAAGCAGAGGAGGCTGAGGGCAGGGGAGGTAAAAAGGGTGGGAAGTTAGAAAAGCATATATCGCTGGTTACCAGGTGCTCTTTCACCTGCTGGGAACTTCACGAAGCTGCTTTCTCATACTCCCTGTACACTGATCTCTGATGTGGGTGGGGCAAATCCAGGCAGCATGGATGCTGCACTTCCCAGCCCACGGAGCCACTGCCAGCCAGGAGGCACGGAGGTAGAACAGCGGGGAGAATATGGGGGATGGGAAACATATATCACTGGTTACTGGGTGCTCCGTCTCCTGCTGTGAGCTCCGTGAAGCTGTTTTCCTGTGCTCCCTGGATGCTTATCTCCAGCAGGAGTCCGATATGGTGAATCCGTGCTGCATTACCTGATAGGGGACCACCGCACATATTTCTCCTTGCTCTCCATCCTTTGCCAGTTTATTATTCCCTTCAGTGCTTGGCTGAGTTCTTTTTCTCTTAATTTGACACTTAGGGTTCCAGGACTGACGTTGGTCTCGTTTTGCTTAGTTTTTCGGGTCTTTGCTGTGCAGGGACAGCGTGGTGTTTCTGTCTGTGGCACCATGTTGGCTGGAAGTCTGATAAGGTATTTTGATAAAAATTTTTTTAATTTTCATGGGGTCTCATTTGTTTATTTTGTCTTTCAATGTTTGTGCTTTTGTTATTATATTAGAAAATCCCTTGTTAAAAGCTAGGCCTAACAACATTGTCCCTGCATTTCCTCCTAAGAATTTTATGGTTTTACTTTTTACCTTTAGGTCCTTCATCCATTTTTAATTTGTTTTTGTATATGATGTGAGGCATTGATCCTGTTTCATTTTTCTGCATGTGGAAATCCAATTTTCCCAGCACCATTTACTGAAGAAGTTATTCTTTCCCTGTCAAATGGACTTAAAAATACCCTTACCAAAAATCAGTTGACCTTATACATGCAGGTTTATTTCTAGATTCTCAGTTCTATTCTAGTGGTCTATATGTCTATTGTTATTTGTCTCTATGCTATTTTGATTACTGTAGCTGTATAATATGTTTTAAAATAAGGAAGTGTGAGTCTCCTACTTTGTTCTTCCTTTTGAAAATTGCTTTAGCTATTGATGTCCTCTTGCCATTCCATATGAGGTTGAGGATTGGTTTTTCCATTCCTATGAAGATGACTATTAGGATTTTGACTGGGATTGTATTGAATCTGTAGATCACTTTAAGTAGTACTGACATCTTAACAATATTAAGTTTTCCAATCCATAAATATGGAACATTTTTCCATTTATTTAAGTATTCTTTAATATTTCCAACAGTGTTTTATAATTTTCATTGTATAAGTCCTTCATATCCCTGGTTAAATTTATTCCTAGGTAGTTTATTTTCTCAGATGCTATTGTAAATTGAATTGTTTCTGTAATTTTCTTTTCATATCTCTCATTGCTGGTGTATTAGAAACACAGTTGATTTTTGTTTGTTGATCTTGTACCCTGCAACTTTGCTAAATTTCTCTATTATATATCTAGAATTTTTCTTGTGGACTCTTGGATTTTCCATATTCAGGATCATGTCATCCACAAATAGAGAAAATTTTGCTTCTTTCCCAATCTAGATACCTTTTACTTCTTTTTCTTCTTTTATTGAGCTGTCTAGGACTTCTAATGCAATGTTGAATAGAAGCAGTGAGAGCGGACACCCTTGTCTTGTTCCCAATTTCAGAAGAAAAGCTCTCAGTCTTTTTCCATTAAGTATAATGTTAGCTGTTGGCTTTTCGTATATGCCCTGAATCATATTGAAAGATTTCCCTTCTATTCCAATCTTCTTGAGGTTTTCATCAAGAAATAGTAGTAGATTTTATCAAATGCTTTTCTGCATCTGTAGAGATGATCAATCATGTTTTTCTTTTCCTTTGTTCTATTGATGTATGGGGTATTATGTTGATTGATTTTCTAATGTTAAACTATCCTTGTATTCCTGGAATAAATCCCATTTGGTCATGATGCATGAATCTTTTAATATGCTGTTGAATTCTGTTTGTTAGTATATTGTTGAGGATTTTTGCATCTATATTCATAAGGGATATTAGCCTCCAGTTTTCTTGTAGTGTGTTTATCTGATTTTGGTATCAGGCTTATGTTTGCTTCATAGAGTGAATTAGGGTGTATTCCTGCCTTATCTATCTTTTGGAAGAGTTTAATCAGGACTGGTGTCAGTTCTTCAGCCTGTTGCTGTATTGAGCCTCATAACACATTGTTACTAATTTTTTCTTCAAACAATTATCTTTTTAAGCAATTAAAAAATGGGAATTTTTTAAAATATTTATCTACATATTTATCATAACCTGCAGTCTTCATTCTTTTGTGTAGATCCAAGTTTTCAATTGATATAATTTTCACTTTGCCTAAGTAATTCTTTAAATATTTCCTATAGAGCAGGTCTACTAGAAATGGATATTAGTGCCTTTTGTTTGTCTGAAATATTTTCATTTCACCATTATTTTTGAAGAATATTTTTACTGAATGTAGAATTCTAAGCTATCAGCTTTTTCTTTCAGCATTCGAATATGTTGTTTTATTGTTTTTTTGACTTACATATTTTCTAATGAGTAATCTGTAACAGGAAACCCTGGTGACTTTGTGGTTAAGTGCTACTGCTGTTAACCAAAAGTTCGACAGTTCAGATCCACCAGGTGCTCCTTGAAAACTCTATGGGGCAGTTCTACTCTGTCCTATAGGGTCACTATGAATCGGAATTGACTTGATGGCAACGGGTTTGGTTTTTTTTTTTTTAAAGCTGTGATAATGATTATCTTTATTCCACTGTGATAATGATAATGTTTATACCAGTGTGTACATATGTCTGTTTTTTCTCTGGCTTCTTTTTAAGAGTTTCTTTTGTCACTGATTCCTTACCAATTTGATTATGGTGATCCTTAATATGCTGTGTGTGTGTTTGTACACTTGTATTTATTCTGTTTAGAATTTGTTGAGATTTTTGGATCTGTTGATGCATAATGGTCATCAAATTTTGAAAAATTTTAACTTTTATTTCTTCAAATATTTTTTGTGCTTCACCTCTCATTTTAGGATTCCAGTTACGCATATGTATTTCTGCTTGATTTGTCTCACAGGCCACATCGATATGCTGTTCTTTTTGTTTCAGTCTTTTTTCTCTGTATGCTACAGCTTGGAGAGATTGTATTGCAGCATCTTCAGATTCACCAGTCTTTGCATTATCTGTTGGTAATTTCATCCAGTGAAAAAATTTTTTTGTTGCTATATTTTTCACCTCTATGATTCCTATTTTTAAAAATGTATTTTCCATTTATTTCCTCGTATGGTTATTTGCTTTACATTTATTATTTATATATTTTTTTATATTATTTAATATCCTTGTCTACTATCATCTCTTTCATTTTTGAGTTTTCTCTGTTGAGTAGTTTCTGCTATTATGGGTCAGTCACCTTTTATTTTTTTTGCTGCTTTGCGTGTCTAAGTTTTGGTTACATACTGGACATTTTGATTTTACATTGCTGGGTGCTATTTTGTTGTATTCCTTTAAAGGATGTTGGACTTTTTTCTAGGAGGCAGAAACATTTGACTTCTTAGATGTTTGTTTTCAAGCTCTTTTATGATGACTCTAAATCTGAATTATTCTAGATGTCAATTAGCCCCATTTCTAAGGTGTGGTCCTCTGGAGTGTCTAATGAATATCCCATACAAACATTAAGGTGTCTCCACTCTTCTTTTTACTCTTCCTAGAAGGAACTTGAATGATTAACACCCGTGTTGGCTCTGAAAACTGTTTGGTTTAGATCTTTCTGGTACTTTTTCTTTTCTTGCCAAGTTGTTCTTGCCAAGCTTTATAGAGTTTTACCCTACATGTATACAGATTGGTATTAGGCCATAGACTCAAGGGACTTCTGTGAAGATTTCTGGAACTCTTTCCTTCCAATTTCTGTGGGGATCTGGCTCACAAATTCCAGCTGCCTTGGCCTTTCTTTACTTTGATTTCTTTCTCCTCATTTTAGGTTTTCTGTGTGCCACAGTCACTTGCAGTAAGAAAGTCTGAGTATTGGTAGGGATTATCATATTTATTTTTTCTCAGAGAACATAATACTGTGCTCCCTGTTGTCCACTGACTGAAAAGAGTTATTTCCTTTATTTTGCTAGTTTTCCAGTTGTTCATGGCTAGAGGGTAACTACCAAACCTGTTACTCTGTCGTGGCCATTGTACAAGTTCTCTTCATAGATACTCTATTGAGAAGGCAAGAGAGTTTTTTTTTTTTTTTTTAAATAGAAACAGAGATTCCCCAATGCAAATAGCAAATAGCAGGACCAGAAACTTGTCTAGTGATACCATATGATGTGAGAGTTCTAGACCTAGGGCAGGTGCCTAGACAGGGAAAGAGTCAGAAAGACACAAAGATTATGTGGACACCTGCTTACTATGGTCCTGGGGACCTCAGGACTCACACTTTCACTCACCCTACTCTCAGGTCACTACTATACCTGCTACTTTCCTGGCACTGGAATTACCCTGAATAGAGAATCTGCTCTTTCACCATCACTAATATGATTTTTATACATCATGAAAAAATATTGATACCTAGGGCAGGAAAATATTGACATCAAAGTGTAAATGACTCTTACTTAGTGCTTTACTGAGGTTTGTGAGGGAGGAAGGACCCTAATAAGACTTGTGAAGTTGATACGCTTTCAAAGATCCTCTCTACCAAGAGGAAAACCTGATGGCATAGTGGTTAAGAGGCATGGCTGCTAACCAAAAGGTTCTCAGTTTAAATCCCTGAGGCGCTCCTTGGAAATCATACAGGGGGAGTTCTGCTCTGTCATATGGGGTTGCTATGAGTCAGAATCCACTTGATGGCAGTGGGTTTGTTTTTTTTTTCTCTACCAAGATAGCTGTATTCAACTTACCTACACTTGCCTCTCTTTTTTCCCTCTGTCTGCAGTTACGATAGTGTGCCTTTCCTCTTGCATGACAATGACTTCAAGCGAACAACTGATATTGAGGAGGTGATATCCAGTGCTGACCTCAAAAGAAGTGAATTCTACGAATGGGATTTCATATCGACTCTGAATGCAGGCGAATGGTTTTTGAAGGTAATAGAACGATGGGTAAGACAGAGACCTCAGGTCAACAAACCTGCTTTGAATCTCTCTGCATCTGCTACTCTTTGAGATAAGGCCGTTAGTAAAGATAGGGAAGTATACACACAGTTCTATCCCAGTTTGGTGGCAGGGTCCTAGCACTGGCAGGAGGGTCTTTCCAGTAATTCGTTCAGTTGAATTGCTGCTTTCTACATTTCCTGGAAGGTCCAAAGACATACGTGTATACTTGTCATATAATTCCTTTTCATTGAAGCATTTCGTAAAGTTCTACAGCGTGCCCCCCAGGTACAGTAGTCCCCCCTTATCATGTACAGTAGTCCCCCCTTATCGTATACTGTAGTCCCCCCTTATCTGCGTTGGTTATGTTCCAAGGCTCCCAGTGGATGCCTGAAACCATGGATAGTACTGAGCCTTATATATAGTATGTTTTTTCCTGAACATACATGCCTATGATAAAGTTTAATTCATAAATTAAGCACAGTAAGAGATTAACAACACTAATAAAATAGAACAATTATAGCAATACAGTATAATAAAAGTTACATGAATGTGGTCTCTCTCTCTCTCAAAATATGGTACTGTACGCATCCTTCTTCTTGTAATGATGTTGAGAACTTTCACCTTTTCACTTAAGCCTTTAAAGGATGAATTTAGGGGGGAACTTTTTGGTGATGCCATATTTTTTCATTATTGGCAGGGATGCTGCATCATCATTGACAGTTATTTATTATTTGAAAAAATGAGTTGCCAATTGCAAGTGGACCATATTGATACCATGGCCCAGGAAGTGTATCACACTTCTTGCTTACACTTGAGCCATACTCATACTTACCATACTCAGCTTTCCAAAATTATACACAAAATACTAAATAAACATTGCACTTGCTGCACATAATTGTTATCAGTTTGATTTTGAGTGAAAGTTTAGAAAATACAGGGTGACACATAAAGGCACTTTGCAGTTTCCACACGGAATTGTTCTTTGAGTATGTTTCTTCTGAGTGCTACCTTCTCTGCATCACCTTCTGGTTGTCTTAACTGGGAGATACTCTCCATCAGCGAGGTGAGCGCTTTATAAAAGATGTCATAAGGGAGGTGACTAATACAAGTGGGCCATATCGGTCCCATAGTCCAGGAAGTACATCACAAACTGTTTTCACCCTGAAAATAACTCAGTACTTGAATATTCCTGAATACTGATAACCATGCCTTCCCAATAACGCAATGGAAATAATAAACATCTTTGCAAGCCTTAGACCTTATCTCACTGTACAGAAACCAAAAGACACAAAAATTTCACATAATCACTCCTCCAAGAAGCATTGCCTTATCCAAATAGCTCTCAGCACTTTTCAGCCAGTTGCACCTGTATAACCCTACGCACTAAAGTGGCTCAAATGTCTGCCAGTAAACCTCCAGGGGTGGAAAATGTAACAGGGACATATATGTACCAGCACCCTTAAAAGGAAGCACTTTATGGTTTCTCTTTGGCATATCCAAATTGCCAGCATCACTACTAAATCATTATTAAGTAAAATAAGAGTTCCTTGAATGCAAGCACTGCAGTACCACAATAGTCGATCTGATAACCGAGTTGTCTACTAAGTGACTAATGGGCAGGTGGTGGATACCCTGGACAAAGGGATGATTCGTGTTCCAGGCAGGTTGAAGTGCGATGGCTCGAGATTTCATTACACTACTCATTTAACATTTTTGAACTACGTTTGACTGTAGGCAACAAACTGTAGAAAGTGAAACTGTGGTTAAGGGGAGCCTATTGTACATAGCATTTTACCAGGCATTTTGAGTAGCTCACAGTTTTATATATGAGGAAGACTAGAAACATAATTATTCTTGATTCCTTCTTCTTGCCATTCAGCATATATTTATTGCATACCTACTGGGTACTAGTGTGTGCACATATCCAGCCCTAATAAAGGTCACAGAGTAGTATAAGAAACAGACAATTACAATACATTGTGATAAGTGCTAAAGGAGAATTTCAGGTTGCTTTGGGAGCACACAAGAACAACTTCTAACTTTAGTATGATGAGTGGTGATGGGAGATTCTAGAATAAGGAGGTGTATAGGGCAAAAATGAGTGTGATAAAATTTAAAGCAAGGGCTGTGTGATAAGTAATTTTGAGGCATAAATGAATAGTTCTACTTGAGAGGGTTGGAGAATACTTTGTGCAAAGATGTCATTTCTTCTGAGGGAAGATCATTACTCTACGGGAAACCATGAGTATTGATGGTAGTGTGTTTCAGAGATCACAGCATACTCGAGCAAGAGGGATGTGGTGTGTGTGTAAGGGAGAGGGAGAGCAGGCGGAAAGGGAGAGGCGGAGAGGAGATAGAAGAGAGATGGGAAGAGTCTGGGAAAACATTTTGACAGGTGATTATAGCAATTCTTAAATAACAAGTTAGTTTAGATTTATTCTTGAAGATTTTTAAGTGGGTAAAATAAAAGGTCATATATGCATTTGATAAAGCTTAAACCTGCTTTCTCAAGTTAAGGAAAACAGAACACATTTTCCCAACTCGTCTTGTGGCGAGGGTGAATCCCTGTGACCCAGGTTCTGCCAATCAGAGGTACTCATTTGAGAATTTGATTTTGAAAGTAAGCATCTGAACAAGATAAACCCATTGCTGTGGACTCAGTTCCGACTCATAGCAACCGTATAGGACAGAGCAGAACTGCCCCATAGGGTTTCCAAGGCTATAATCTTTACAGAAGCAGAGTGCCACATTTTTCTCCTGCGGAGCAGCTGGTGGTTTCAAGCAGCTGACCTTTCAGTTAGCAGCTGAGCGCTTAACCACTGCTCACCAGGGTTCCTATGAACAAGATAGACAGTGGATATTCATATTTCTGGCATATGCGTCAATAGATACAGTAGCATAATTGAGGGGAGGGGTCAGCTGTGGCACTAGCTTTCTTATCAGGTAACAGTGCAATTAAGAAAATGAATTTTAAGGTATTTTTTATTGTGTACTAAGGGTTGAATGGAATTTTACTTATATTGGATGTGATAACTGGTTAGATTCTGTTTAATGTAAAAATAGTGAAAAGTGAGGAATTACATAGGGATAGATTTATCTATTGAAATTCCACTTAAGATTCATTCTGTTGTTGTTAGGTGCCTTTGAGTTGCTTCCGACTCATAGAGACCCTGTGTACAACAGACCGAAACAGTGCCTGATTCTGTGTCGTCCTCACAATCGTTGCTATGTTTGAGCCCTCTGTTGCAGCCACTGTGTCAGTCCATCTCATTGCAGGTCTGCCTCTTTTTCTCTGACCCTGTACTTTACCATGATGTCCTTCTCCAAAGACTGGTCCCTCCTGATAACATGTCCAAAATATGTGAGATGAAGCCTCAGTCTCCCATCCTCACTTCTAAGAAGAATTCTGACTATACTTCTTCCAAAACAGATGTCTTCATTTTTCTGGCAGTCCATGATATATTCAATATTCTTCACCAACACCGTAATTCAAAGGTATCACTTCCTCTTTGGTCTTCCTTATTTGTTGTCTGGCTTTCACATGTATATGAGGAAACCAAAAATACCATGGGTTAGGTTAGGAGCACCTTAGTCTTCAAAGTGACAGCTTTGCTTTTGAACACTTTCAAGAGGTCTTTTGCAGCAAATTAATTTCTCATTACACATTTAACACACATATTGTTTTGTGACATTCGCTGCCAACACTGCGACGTATCAACACTCTCCTTTTCTTGACCTTGGGTTCCCCATTTCCATTCGTCCAACTTTCCTGTCCCTCCTGCCTTCTTGTCCTTGCCCTTGGGCTGGTGTGTCCATTTAGTCTTATATACATGGTTGAGCTATGTGTATTATTGTTTGTTTTATGGGCCTGTCTAATCTTTGGGCAAAGGGTGAACCTCAGGAGTGACTTCAGTACTGAGTTAAAGAGTGTCCAGGGACAATACTCTTGGGGTTTCTCAAGTTTCTGTTAGAACACTAACTCTGGTCTTTTTTTGTGAGTGAGAATTTTGTTCTACATTTTTCTCCACCTCTGTCTGGGACCCTCTATTTTGATCCCTGGAAGAGCAGTGGGTGGTGGTAACCGGGCACCATCCAGTTGTTCTAGGCTCAGTCTGGTGGAGGTGTGGTAGTTATAGTCCATTAGTCCTTTACTAATCATTCCCTTGTATCTTTGGTGTTCTTCATTCTCCTTTCCTCCAGACGCGATGGACCAACTAACAGGCTTTAAAACCCCAGTTGATTCTCACCGGAGTCAGATGTAGAACATTTATTTTTTATAAACTATGTTATGCCAGTCGAGCTAGATGTTCCCCAAGACCATGGTTCCCAGGCCTCAGCCCAGTAGCTCGGTCTCTGAGGGCGTTTGGATTGTCTGATGTTTCTATGACTTTGCCCTGGCCTAGATGTGCTAACTTTCCCAGTATCATATACTGTCTATCTTATCCCTCACCGAAGTTACCACTTAGCTACTATCTAGTTAGGCCTTTTGCAGCATATTTGCCCAATGAGACATGTCGTTTGATTTCTTGACTGTTGCTTCTACAGGCAATGACTGTAGATCCAAGTAAAATGAAATCCTTGACAACTTGAATATTTTCTCCATTTATTGTGATCTTGCTTATTGGTCCAGTCGTGAAGATTTTTGTTTTTGTTATGTTG
Organism: Elephas maximus indicus; assembly: GCF_024166365.1. Classification (NCBI taxonomy): domain Eukaryota; kingdom Metazoa; phylum Chordata; class Mammalia; order Proboscidea; family Elephantidae; genus Elephas; species Elephas maximus. Next base: position 45,045,445 of record NC_064825.1, read on the forward strand.
AGGTGTAATCCATACTGTAGGTTGTAGTCTTTGATCTTCATCAGTACGTGCTTCAGATCCTCTTTGCTTTCTGCAAGCAAGGTTGTGTCACCTGCCTATCGCAGGTTGTTAATGAGTCTTCCGCCAGTCCTGATGCCGTGTTCTTTGTGTAGTCCAGCGTCTTGGACTATTTGTTCAGCATAAAGATTGAATAAATATGATGAAAGGATGCAGCCCTTACACACACATTTTCTGACTCATTCTGTTAGCTAGTGTAAATACAAGAGATAGCTGAAGGTAGATTTGTGATTACTGTAGCTCCTCCAAATATTTGTCCTCTTGAAGTACATGGCCTATAAATGCTGCTTCTGTAAGTTAAAACAATAGAATTACTCTGATATTCCAGGCTTCTCTGTATATGTAGGATCTGTAATATAATTACCATCATAGAGGAATAAATAGATACATAAAAACTAGAGATGCTCCATTAGCATGTGTATTTTGGATTAGTCAGCCATAGCGAACATCTTGGCTAATGCATATTCCAGATGAGAAGGCCGTTATTGTATCTGACATATAATTTATGGCTTGGAAAAGTCTTATTAGGATTTGTTGAATTAAACACGCTCCTAAAATTGAGCCAAAGTTTCATCTGGCTGAGATGTTTGATCGAGCAGGGAGGTTGATGAATGAGTGGTTGATAATTTTAATTAATAGATGAGTTTTCATATGTTGGTTACTTGATGGTCCTTATAGTTGAAAGACAACATTGGTTTTCATGTGACTGGTCATGGTTAAATTCCATGTGACAGCTATGATATATTTAGGTATTTTAATTACTAGTTTTCAAGATTTTCCTCCCAGAGCATCTTCTGTCTGTGAATGTCTTGGGTTATTTGGAGGTGGTAGAGTTGTTTATATTATTGTACTAAATTTTGGTGAAAATTTTCAGGTTACTACTTTAGTATATTTAGGTTGTATGCTTGTAATGTTGCGTTATACTCTTACTATGGCTACTGAGCAATATCCTGAAAGTTGAAGATCACATATGAGTATTTGGGTCTTTATTTTTAGGTTGGATTGTGGAGCTTTCTTTGCTTGCATAACAATATGGTCAGAAGGTGGTTGAAGTGATGTTGGCATGTGATTTAAAACATTTATAGAACTGGGTAATTTTTGTTGGTGGAGAAACTGATTTTGTTTGTGAAGGTTAGGCTGGTGGCTTTTTGTTGGATGGGCATATTCATGAGGCATATTGGTCTGCAGTTTTTTTTCTTTTTCTGACAGTGTTGTTACCTTGTTTTGGTATTAGGGTAATGGCCTCATAAAATGAGTTGGGAATTCCTCTGACCTCATCTATTTTCTGGAAGATACTGCATAGAATTTATTCTTTGTATGTTTGGTAGAGTTCAACAGTGAACATACCTGGGCCTGGAGTTTTCTTTGTTGAAGGTTTTTAATTATAAATTCAGTTTCTTGACTAGACATAGGGCATTTCAGATTATCTCTTTGTTCTTGAGTCATTGTTAATAGTTTGTGTGTTTCTAGGAATTGGTCTATGTCATCTAAGATATCAAATTTATGAGCAGGGTTGTTCTTAACATTTCCTTAATTTCCTATAAATTACTGTAGCATCAGTAGTGATATTCCCTCTTTCATTCCTGATATTGGTTAATTTGTTGTTTTTTCTCTCCTTTTGGTACAGCCTGGCTAGAGATTTTGCAATTGTATTGATCTTATCGAAGAAATAATGTTTGGTTTCATTGGTTATCTCTATTGTTTTTCTGTGTTTAATTTCATTGATTTCTGCTGAAATCTTTATTGGTTTTTTTCTTCTGATTACTTTGGGTTGATTTGATTTTCTTTTTTCTAATTAAGGTGGAAGCTTCGGTTACTGATGTTAGATCGTTCTTGATATAAGCATTTAATACTATACATTTACCCATAAGCACTGCTTTAACTGTATCTTGCAGATTTGAAAATGTTACATTTTAATTTGTATTTACTTCAAAATGTTTTAAAATTTCTCTTGACTCTTCTTCCTTGATCCATGGGTTATTCAGAAGTATGTTTTTAAAGTTCTGAATATTTGAGGATTTTACAAGTATCTTCGTATTATTGATTTCTAGTTTAATTCTGACTGCATGCTTTATATGATTTCTGTTCTTTTATGTTTACTAAGATTTGTTTTATAAACCAGAATATGACTTGTTTTGATGAATGTTCCATGTGCACTTAAGAAGAACGTGTGTATTCTGCAGTTGTTGTGTGGAGTGTCCTGTAAATTTCAATTAGGTGAAGTTGGTTAATAATGTTGTCCAAATCATATATATCCATATGGATTTTTCTGCCCATTTATTTTATCAGTTACTGAGAAAGGAATGTTGAAGTCTGTCAGTATTGTTGACTTACGTATTTCTCCTTTTACAGCTTTCAGGTTTTGCCTCATGTATTTTGAAGCTCTTTGTTAAGAGCAGGCCTGCTAACACCTTGCTTTTAGCTTGGTGAGACCAATATCAGACAGCTGACCTACCAAACTATTTGACATACATGTTGTTTTAAGCTGCTAATTTGTGTTGATTTGTTACAGCAGCGATAGAAATCTAATACATGAGATAATGTCCACCTTTGTCTTTCATAATATTAATTCATTAACCTAGAAAATTAAATATATCAACAAAATATTAGCATCTCAAATCTATAAAAAAGAAAATATATCATGATCAAGTGGGCTCCATCTTGGGAGTAGAACACTGGTTCAACATTCATAAATCAATCAATGTAATTTACCATATTGACAGTCTAAAGAGAAAAGAAGACTACATAATGACTTCACCTGATACAGCAGAAGCGTTCAACAAAATTCCATTCACAAAACTCTCGGCAAGTTATAAATAGAAAGGAACTTCCTTAAGCTAATAAAGGAGAATGTCAAAAAACCTACAGCTAACATTCTTAATGGTGAGAGAATGAATGCTTCTCCCCTAAGACTCGAATCTTCCCCAACAATGCCTTCCCTCATCACTCCTATTAAGTATTACAATGGAAGTTTCAGACAGTGCATTAAAGATAGAAAAAGTATACATATTTGAAAGGAAGAAAGCAAGTTATCTCTATTCACATGCAACATGATTGTTTATGTAGAAATTCCAAAAGAACCTACAAAAAAGCTCCTAGAACCAATAAATGAGTTTTACAAGGTCCCAGGATACAAGACATATATATAAAAGTAAATTGTATCCTCAAATACTAATAGTGAAAAGTTGAAGTGTGAAATTAACATAACAATAACATTAGTAGCACCCAAAAAGTCAAGTACTTACGCATAAATCTGAAAAAAAAAAATTGTGCAGCATCTGTATGCTTAAAAATTACAAAACTATGATGAAAGAAACCAAAGAAGATCTAGATTAATGGAGAGGTATGCTATGTTCATGAATTGTAAGAGTTGATCTTAAAATGTGTATAGTTTGATTGATAGATTCAAGGCAATCTGAATCAAAAGATCAAAATTCAAGGAATCTATTTTTTTTCAGGTGTCAACAAGCTGGTTCTAAAATTTATATGAAAAAGCAAAGGAATGAGAAAAATCAAAGCAATTCTGAAAAAGAAGGCAGTTGTAGGACTCACGTTACCTGATTTCAAATCTTACTATAAAGCTACAGTAATCAAGAAAGTGTGGTATTGGTGAAAGAATAGGCAAAGATCATGGTACAGAATTTTAATCCTAGAAGTAAACCGACTTTGACAAAGGTACAAAGGCAGATCAATAGAGAAAGGAAAGCCTTTAGAAGAAATTTTGTTGGAAGAATTGGATGTCCCGTATTAATCTCAACATATACTTCACACCTTAGAAGAAATTAACTTAAAATAGATCATGGAACTAACTATATAAAACTTCCCAGGCTGTAATCTTTACTACAGCTGATTGCTAGGTCTTTTCTCCCACATAGCAGCTGGTGGGTTTGAACCGCTGACCTTTTGTTTAGCAGCCAAGTGCTTAATTAACCACTTCACTACCAGGGCTCCCGTTAAAATGGCTCATATCAAAGAAACTGACAGTAGCAAATCCTGACATATCCTTCAGGGATGACTGTGAAATCAGTGCATCCTCAGGTGCAGGGAAAATTAGAGAATTTATTGTCAGAAGAACTACTGTAAAAGAAACCCTCAAGAAAGTACCAGAGGGAAAGTTGGAACTTCGGGAATGAAGAAATGGCAACAAAAATTGTAAATACGTGAGTGAATATGATAGGTTACCTTTTTCCTCTCAATTTTTAACAAACATTTATGACTGAAAGTAAAATTAGAACACTTCTCATAGAGTTTTCAATGTATGTAGATATAATACATAACTATAATACAGTGGGGGGAGGATAAAGGGACCTTTTATAGTTGTAAGAGTTCTCCATTTTACTTAAAGTGATAAAATATAAACACTAAATAGACAATGAAAGGCTAGGGTAGGAATGTATTTTGTAATTTTTATTTTATTTTTATTGTGCTTTAAGTGAAAGTTTACAGCTGAAGTTAGTTTCTCATACAAAAATTTATACATGCATTGTTGTGTGACCCTAGTTGGTCTCTCTGTAATATCGCAGCACAACCCTCCTTTCCACCCTGGATTTCTCGTGTCCATTCAACCAGCTCCTATCTCTTTCTTCCTTCTCATCCCACCTCCGGATAAGAGCTGTGCATTTAGTCTCATATACGTACTTGGACTAAGAAGCACACTCTTCATGAGTATAATTTTATGTCTTACAGTCCAGTCTAATCTTTGTCTGAAGAGTGGGCTTTGGACATGGTTTTAGTTCTGAGTTAACAGCCTGGGGGCCATGTCTTCAGGGTTCCTCCAAGTCTCAGTCAGACCATTAAGTCTGGTCTTTTTACTAGAATTGGAGTTCTGTACCCCACTTTTCTCCTGCTCCATCAGGGACTCTCTGTTGTGTTCCCTGTCAGGGCGGTCATGGGTGGTAGCGGAGCACCACCTAGTTCTTCTGGTCTCAGGCCGATGTAGTCTCTGGTTTATGTGGCCCTTTTTGTCTCTTGGGCTCATATTTTCCTTGTGTCTTTGGTGTTCTTCCTTCTTTCTTTGCTCCAGGTGGGTTGGGACCAATTCATACATCTTAGATGGCGGCTCACTAGCTTTTAAGAGCGCCATGACACTCACCAAAGTGGGATGCAGAACATTTTATTAATAAAATTTGTTATGCCAGTTGACCTAGATGTCCCCTGAAACCATGGTCCCCAGACTCCTGCCCCTGCTACTCTGTCCCTCGAAGTGATTGATTGTATTCTGGAAAATCCTTAGCTTTTGGTCTAGTCCAGTTGTGCTGACTTTCCTCTATTGCGTGTTGTCCTTCCCTTCACCTAAGATAATTCTAGTTGGTGTGAAACCCTGGTAGCATATTGGTTAAGAGCTACAGCTGCTAACCAAAAAGTCACCAGTTTGAATCCAATGGGTACTCCTTGGAAACCCTGTGGGGCAGTTCTACCCTGTCCTATAGTGTCACTATGAGTCAGAATCGACTCAATGGTAATTTTTTTTTTTTTTGTAATCGAGTCCATGTACCCTCTCCTTCCCTCCCCACCCTCATAACCATCAAAGAATGTTTTGTTCTGTGTTTAAACCTTTTTTTGAGTTCTTATAATAGCGGTCTCATACAATATTTGTCATTTTGTGAGTGACTAATTTCACTGAACATAATGCCGTCCAGATTCATCCATGTTACGAGATGTTTCGTGGATTCATCATTGTTCTTTATCATTGCATAGTATTCCATTGTATGAATATACCATAATTTGTTTATCCATTCGTCCATTGATGGGCACCTAGGTTGTTTCCATGTTTTTGCTATTGTGAACAGTGCTGCAGTGAACATGGGTGTGCATATATCTATTTGTGTGAGGGCTTTTATTTCTGTAGGATATATTCCAAAGAGTGGGATTGCTGGATCATATGGTAGTTCTATTTCTAGCTTTTTAAGGAAGTGCCAAATCGATTTCCAAATTGGTTGTACCATTTTACATTCCCACCAGCAGTGTATAAGTGTCCTAGCCTCTCCACAACCTCTCCAACATTTATTATTTTGTGTGTTTTGGGATTAATGCTAGCCTTGTCGGGGTGAGATGGTATCTCATTATAGTTTTCATCTGCATTTCTCTAATGGCTAATGATCGTGAGCATTTCCTCAGTATGTGTTAGCCACCTGAATGTCTTCTCTGGTGAAATACCTGTTCATATTCTTTTCTCGTTTTTTCATTGGGTTATTTGCCTCTTTATTGTTGAGGTTTTGCAGTATCTTGTAGATTTTAAGAGATTAGACCCTGATCAGATATATTGTAGCCAAAAGTTTTTTCCCAGTCTGTAGGCTGTCTTTTTTAGGAAAACATGGTAACATAGTGGTTAAGTGATGTGGCTGCTAACCAAAAGGTTGGCAGTTTGAATCCACCAGGTGCTCCTTGGAAACTATGGGGCAGTTGTACACTTTCTTACAGGGTTGCTATGAATTGGAATAGACTCAATGGCAACTTTTTTTTTTTTTTTAAGGTTTTCTTTTTATTCTTTTGATGAAGTCTTTTAAAGAGCGTGTTTGATTTTTAGGCGCTCCCAGTTATCTATTTTCTCTTCTGGTGTTTGTGTATTTTTGGTAATGTTTTGTGTACTGTTTGTGCCTTGTATTAGGGCTCCTAGCGTTGTCCCTATTTTTTCTTTCATGATCTTTATCATTTTAGATTTTATATTTAGGTCTTTGATCCATTTTGAGTTTGTTTTTGTGCATGGTGTGAGGTATGGGTCTTGTTTCTTTTTTTGCAAATGGATGGATATTTATTTATACCAGCACCATTTGTGAAAGAGACTGTCTTTTCCCCATTTAACAGACTTTGGGCCTTTGTCAAATATCAGCTGCTCATAGGTAAATGAATTTATGTCTGGGTTCTCAATTCTGTTCCATTACTGTGTCTGTCTGTTGTTGTATCAGTACCAGGCTGTTTTGACTGCCATGGCAGAATAATAGGTTCTAAAATCAGGTAGTGTGAGACCTCCCACTTTGTTCCTCTTCTTCAGTGATGCTTTACTTATCCACGGCCTCTTACCTTTCCATATGAAGTTCATGATTTGTTTCTCCATTTTATTAAAAAATGCTTTGAAATTTGCATCAGGATTGCATTGGATCTATAGATTGCTTTGGGTAGAACTGACATTTTTACAATGTTGAGTCTTCCTATCCATGAACAAGGTGTGTTTTTCCACTTATGTAGGTCTCTTTTGGTTCCTTGCAGTAGCGTCTCGTAGTTTTCTTTGTATAGGTGTTTTACGTCTCTGGTTAGATTTATTCCTAAGTATTCTCTCTTCTTGGAGGCTATTATATATGGTATTAATTTGGTGATTTCCTCTTTGTCAGTGTAGAGGAATCTAACTGATTTTTGTATGTTTATCTTGTATCCTGATACTTTGCTGAAATCTTCTATTAGTTCCAGTAGTTTTCTTGTGGATTCTTTGGGGTTTTCTGTGTATAAGATCATATCATCTGCAAATAGGGATACTTTTACTTCTTCTTACCAATTTGGATGCCCTTTAGTTCTTTTTCTTGCCTATTTGCTCTGGCTAGGACCTCCAGCACAATGTTGAATAAGAATGGTGATAAAGGTCATTCTTGTCTGGTTCCTGTTCTCAAGGGGAATGCTTTCAGACTCTCTCCATTTAGGATAATGTTGGCTGTTGGCTTTGTATAAATGCCCTTTATTATGTTGAGGAATTTCCCTTCTATTTTTTGGAAAGTTTTTTTTAATCATGAATGGGTGTTGGACTTTGTCAAAAGCCTTTTCTATATCAGTTGATAAGATCATGTGGTTCTTGTCTTTTATTTATGTGATGGATTACATTGATTGTTTTTCTAATATTGAATCATCCCTGCATACCTGGTATGAATCCCACTTGGTCACGGTGAATTACTTTTTTGATATGTTGTTGAAGTGTCTTGGCTAGAATTTTGTTGAGAATTTTTGCATCTATGTTCATGAGGGATATTGGCCTGTAATTTTCTTTCTTTTTTTTTTTTTTTTTTGTGGTGTCTTTATTGGCTTTGGTATCAAGGTTATGCCAGCTTCATAGAATGAGTTTGGGAGTATTCCATCTTTTTCTGTGCCCTGAAATACCTTTAGTAGTAGTGGTGTTAACTCTTCTCGGAAAGTTTGGTAGAATTCTCCAGTGAAGCTGTCAGGGCCAGGGCTTGTTTTTGTTGGGAGTTTTTAATTACCTTTCAATCTCTTCTTTTGTTATAGGTTTATTTAGTTGTTCTACCTCCGTTTGTGTTAGTTTAGGTAGATAGCGTGTTTCTAGAATATGTGCATTTCCTCTAGGTTTTCAAATTTGTTAGAGTACAGTTCTTCATAGTATTCTGTTATGATTCTTTTAACTTGGGTCTGTTGTGATATCACCCATCTCATTTTTTATTTGGAGTATTTGTTTCCTGTCCTGTTTTTCTTTTGTCAGTTTGGCCAACAGTTTATCAATTTTGTTGATCTTTTCAAAGAACCAGCTTTTGGGCTTGTTAACTCTTTCTGTAATTTTTCTGTTCTCTATTTCATTTGATTCTGCTCTCATTTTTATACATGCTTTCTTCTGGAGCTCAAGGACTTCTTTTGCTGCTCTTTCTATTTGTTGTAATTTTAAAGTTAATGTTTTGATTTTGGCCCATTCTTCTTTTTGGATGTGTGCATTTCTTGCTATAAGTTGATCTCTGAGCGCTGCTTTTGCTGAGTTCCAGGAGTTATGGTAGGATGTGTTTTCATTCCCATTTGATTCTGTGAATTTCTTTATCCTGTTCTCAATTTCTTTATTAACCCAGTAGTTTTTGAGCATGGTGTTGTTCAGTTTCCATATGTTTGATTTTTTTCTCCTTGCTTTTCCTGTTATTGATTTCTACTTTTATGGCTTTATGCTCAGAAAAGATGCTTTGTAATATTTCAATGCTCTGGATTCTTATGGCCTAATATGTGGTCTATTCTGGAGAACGTTCCATGTGCGTTAGAAAAAAAAAAAGTATACATGGCTGCTGTTGGGTAGAGTGTTTTGTATATGTCTATGAGTTCAAGTTGTTGGATTGTGGCATTTAGATCTTCTGGGTCTTTATTAAAGTTCTTTCTGGATGTTCTGCCCTTCACTAAAAGTGATGTCTTCTACTATTATTGTGAAGCTGTTTATTTACGTTTTCTGTGCTGTTAGAGTTTGTTTTATGCATTTTGGAGCCCTCTCATTGGGTGCGTAAATATTTATTATGGTTATGTCCTCCTGGTGTATTGACCCTTTAATCATTACATACTGTCCTTCCTTATCCTTTGTGATGGTTTTTACTTTAAAGTCAATTTTATTGGAGATTAATATTGCCACTTCTGCTCCTTTTTAATTGGTATGTTTGCTTGATATATATTTTTTCATGCATTGAGTTTTAGTTTGTTTGTGTCTTTAAGTCTAAAGTGTGTCTCTTGTAGGCAGCTTATAGATGGATTATGTTTTTTTACTCCTTTCTGCCACTCTCTCTTTATTGGTGTTTTTAGTCCATTTACATTCAGCATAATTATTGATAGGTATGAGTTTAGTGCTGTCATTTTGATGTATTGTGTGTGTAAGTGTGTTGTCAGTTTGTTCCACTTAATTTTCTGTGCTGAGTTGTTTTTCTTTATGTGTTTTCTTTTCATCCTTTTCATCGTTGTTGATTTTGTATTTGCCAAATCTTTATGTTTTTCTTGGTTTTTATTTTGACGTATAAAAAAAATTTTTTTTTTGGTGATGTATAGGATTGTTATTTTCCTTTGTGGTTACCTTAATATTTACCCCTATTTTTCTAAGTTTAGACTAATCTTTTACTTCTTTTTATCACCTTGACTTCTCCATATGAAAGATCTATGAATACATTATTTAGTCCCTCTTTTTTGTTCTAATGTTGTCATCATTTATATATTCATGTCTCTTTTTCCCTATTTTCAGTGTTTTAGCTTTGATTTATTTGTGACTTCCCTATCTGGGTTGATATCTGTTTGTTCTGTCCCGTGTTCTAGTCTTAGGTTGTTACCCAATGTTACTGATTTTCTAACCGGTGGACTCCCTTTAGTATTTCTTGTAATTTTAGTTTGGTTTTTACAAATTCCCTAAACTTCTGTTTTTCTGAAAATTCCTAATTTCACCATCATAACTGAGAGACAGTTTTGCTGAATATGTAATTCTTGGCTGGCAATTTTTTTCCTTCAAGGCTTTATATATGTCATCTCATTGCCTTCTTGCCTGCATGATTTCTGCTGAGCAGTTCAAACTTAGTCTTATTGACTCTCCTTTGTAGATGACTTTTGGTTTATCCCTAGCTGCTCTTCAAATTCTCTCTTTATCTTTGGTTTTGGCAAGTTTGATTATAATATGTCTCGGTGACTTTCTTTTGGAATCTTATCTTGTGGGATTCGAAGAGCTTCTTGGATAGATAGCTTCTCATCTTCCATGATATCAGGTAAGTTTCCTACCAACAAATCTTCAGCAATTCTGCCTGTATTTTCTGTTATTTCCCCCTGTTCTGGCACTGCAGTCACTAGTATGTTATGCCTTTTGATAGAGGCCCACATAATTCTTACGGTTTCTTCATTTATGAAAATTTCTTTGTCTGATTTTTCCTCAAATAAGTTGGTGTCAAATGCTTTATCTTCAATCTCACTAATTCTGACTTGCATTGCCTCAATTCTGTTCCTATGACTTTCTATTGAGTTGTATACTTCTGAAATTTTATTGTTAATCTTTGGAATTTCATTTTACTGCCTTTCTGTGGACTCTTGCTGCCTGTTGAATTTGTCATTATTCTCTTGTTTAAGCTTCTTAAGTTCCTCTGTTGCTTTATGAATTCCTTGGCATATTTTTATTTTGTCTGATCTCCTTCCTGATCTCTTGAAGAGCTCTGTATGTTAATCTTTTGAATTCTACCTCTGATAATTGCAAGAAGTTCTCTTCTTCCAGAGGGTTTCTTGATTCTTCGTTTTGGGCACTTGCTGAAGCCGTCATGGTCTGCCTCTTTAAGTGATTTGATATCGACTCTTGTCTCCGAGCCATCAATAAGTTATTATATTTATTTATTTTATGTTTGCTTACTGTGTCCTAGCTTCTTGTTTTATTTTGTTTTGATATGCCCAAATAAGCTGGTCATGTGTGCCAGTTTGATTATTGGCACCTTTGAAGCTCTCATGTCCTTTCACCAGCTGGTTAGAGCTGTAACTAGGTATGTGAGCCCAGGAGTCCATTTACATTTCTTGTATGGATTCAGCTCAGGTATCCAGGTAGTCGGTCACCATATAGGCTCTTGCCTACAGTCCTAGACGGGCAGGGGTGATTGGAGTAGACTCAGATATCTGGCTGCAGTGGAGGATCATGTGCTGAGCAAGGCAGAGGTCTGATCGCTACTTCTGAGTGTATGAGAGGAAAGCGTGGCCCTGTTCCCTAGAGCGTGTTGGGGGGGTGGGTTTCGCAGCTGTAATATGGGCACCCATTCCTGTTGGCTATAAGGACTGAGTGGCACCACTTATTATTGGATTCCTTTCGTGGATGGCTAGGTGGCATGGGTGGTGCCACCAGTCCTCAGGACCCTGATGTAGGTAGGTGAGGATCCTACTTAATGGACAGAGCAGTGTCAAATGTCACAAATTTGCCAGTCTACCTTACAGCTGAGACAGTTGATAATAGGCTTCAGGTATATACCCTTTTGGACTGTGCTAATGAGGGCCTTTACTGTTGAAATGGGCCCACAGAAGACTATGCAGGGGCGAAAGGCATTCAGAGTCCATGGACACCTTATGCCGGTGCCTAGGCAAAGAGGCTGTTCCTGCCCTGGGTTCCCAACTTAGGGAAGCTGGCAGATTATTTTTTCCTGTTTGTTAGTTTGTTCCCTCTCCAAAGCCAGGAGAATGGCTTAGAGCGTGTGCCGAGACCTACTTCTGGCCCCAGGGATGTGGCAATCGCTGAAGCCAGCCCAGGACCCAGTGCAGAATGGGGAGGGGGCAGGTAATTGGGAGAGAGGATCTTCCCAAAAGGGGTGTTTTTTGATCTGCTTGGTAGATTAGACACATGTACTTATCTTTGCCAGTTGAGCATCGTTTTTCACTAGTTCTGAAGGCTTGAGTAGACTCTCCACTGCTCAGTCTCTTCCAATGTGGAAAACGCATGCCAAGCGCCACTGCGTGCCTCGCCACACGTGTACCAGCTGATCCAGCCTACAGGGTGCCGTTTCCTGCTGGGTCAGGTCTAGCAACTCACTGCTTCTGAGCTGTCTCTCCCACCCCTTGACGCTCAGTCTAATTCCTCAAGTTTGCCTTTGATGTTCAAGGCTCCTAGATTGTCATATATGATCAATTCATTTGTTTTTTGGGGGGGTCTTTGTTGTAAGAGGGAGCACAGGAAGTGTCTGATTACCCTGCCATCTTGGCCGCACATCCTATTTTTTTATATTTAGAGCACCTATTTAAAAAATACAAAGCTATATCCAAATATTAGATCTAGGCATAGGATACATTAAAGTGGAATACTAAAAAAAAATTGGCCTTTTTTATTTGGCCATATATAAAGCTAAGATATAAAATGGAAAACTAAAAAAAATAATTAAATAATCCAGAGAAGGCAGGAAAGGGAGAACAAAGAAACAGAAACAGAAAGGACAAACATAAAACAAACCATAAACTGAGATACCTAAATGTAAGCATATCAGTAATTATGTCAATTGTAAATTGTTGAATCACACCAATGAACAAAAGAGATTTTCACATAAAAATCAGTTGTTTCTATACACTGGTAATGTACGATCCAAAAAGAAAATTAAGAAAACAATTCCATTTGTAGTAGCATGTATAAGAATACAATAGCTGGAAATAAATTTAACCAAGGAAATGGAAGACTTGTATGTTGAAAACTATAAAACATCGTGGAAAGAAAGAAGACCTAAATAAATGGAACGATAAACCGTGTTTATGAATTGGAAAGGAGTGTGCTTTCACATTATAGGGAGAGCGACTAGGGTCACATAACAATGTGTGTATAAATTTTTGTATGAGAAACTAACTCGAACTGTAAACTTTCATTTAAAGCACATTAAAAAAAAAAAAGAGAGATGTTAGGCTGATATCTATGGATTTATAGCCCGTGCAGGGACACTGCAACTCAATTCGATCATATAAATCAGACTAATATCCAATCATATTTCCCCTTTGAAGGTTGCCCTTACAATTTCCTTTGTAGTATTTAAAAAAAAAAAAAAAAGCATATCAAATCCTCAAAAAAGACGTAAACACTTAAAACCATGGTTTAGTCGTATAAATTGAACAAAAGTTCTAACCGTCCAGGTACAGAAGTAACTGAGGACAACATAAAGAAGTTATACCAACGGCTTTAGTTTCCTAGCGCTGCTGTAACAAATTACCACCAACCTGGTGGCGTAAAACAACAGAAATTTATTCTTACAGTTCTGGAAGCCAGAAATCTGGCATCAAGGTATCAGTGGGGCAGTGCTCCCTCTGGTGGCTCTTGGGGAGAATCTGTTTTGCCTAATATGTCTTGGCTTTCCTTGGCTAGTGGCTACTTCACTCCAGTCTCTGCTTCTGCCGTCCAGTCCCCTTCTTCTCTGCGTGTAGTCTCCTTTGAGGATCTACCTCAAAACTCCCTCTGCCTCTCTTATAAGGATACATATGATTGTATTTAGAGCCCACCCACATAATCCAGGATAAACTTTCTCCCAGTATTCTTAACTTAGTCACATCTTTGGGCATATAAAGTAATATTCATAGGTTCCAGGGATTAGGATGTAGATGTATTTATGGGGGAAATATTCAAACTACTATACCAAATTTACTAATAGTGGTTATTTTTTTAAATTGTACATAAATGAAGGAAAATGTCCTTGACCTGGAAACAGAGGATAAAAAGTATTCTGGGATGTAATAATAAATACTTGCTATCGCAACTCTCAGAGAAAATATTCTTATAACTCCACGGTAGTTGATTGCATGTTTTGTGAAATTCCTGTGTTCTTTTAATATGTGATGTCTTAGTTATCGGGAAACCCTGGTGGCGTAGTGGTTAAGTACTACGGCTGGTAACCAAAGGGTCAGCAGTTCGAATCTGCCAGGCGCTTCTTGGAAACACTATGGGGTAGTTCTACTCTGTCCTATAGGGTTGCTATGGGTCGGAATCGACTTGACGGCACTGGGTTTTTGGTTTTGGTTTAGTTATCTAGCGCTGCTATAACAGAAATGCCGCAAGTGAATGGCTTTAACAAACAAAAGTTTGTTCTCTGATAGTTTAGGACGCTAGAAGTCTGAATTCAGGGTGCCAGCTCCAGGGGAAGGCTTCCTCTCTCTGTCAGCTCTGGGAGAAGGTCCTTGTCATCAATCTTCCACTGTTCTATAAGCACAGGGATCCTGGGTCTAAAGAACCTGCTCTGCTCCTGGTGCTTCTTTCCTGGAATATGAGATCCCTCTTTCTCTCTGCTCACTTCTCTCTTTTGTATCTCAGAAAAGATTTACTTAAGATACAACCCAATCTTGTAGATTGAGCCCTGCCTCATTAACATAACTGCCTCTATTCCTGCCTCATTAACTTTGTAGAGGTAGGATTTACAACACATAGGAAAATCACATCAGGTAACAAAATGGTGAACAATTACAGAATACTGGGAATCATGGCCTAGCCAAGTTGACAGACATTTTGGGGTACACAATTCTATCCATAACATATGGGAATCAGGCTTTCTGCTGCCAACCCAAGGTCAAGGTTAATTGTTCTGTCGGGCTGTTAAAATAGGCCACTCCAATTGTATGACTTCTCAAGCTCTCCATAGACAATGTCTGTTTATAAAAAACCTGCAGAGGTTAGCATATTTGGTGGGAAACAGCTTCCTAAGGATATTGATCCCACCAATAGGAGTTGGATAGTTTCAGGTGATTACCAAAATTTTGTCTTTCACTTTGGTTGATATAGAACAAGTCTCGATATAGCACAACCCTTGAGTACAACCTAACAATTTAAATTCCTCAGTGAAATTTATTAGGGAAAATAGAATAGCTTTGGATTTATTTTTGACCAACTAGCACAAGTGCTGAAACTTTGTGTTGTACCTAGATTAAAGATAAATTGTAGCTAGATGAGGGAGAGGTTTGCTTAATCCAGTTATAAGGACTTGCATTGGACTTATTTTTGTGACAGTGAATATTACTTGTGGTTCAGTGTTTCGTGAAAATTAACTTACCAATGCCACTAACAGTACACTTTCAGTGACATTAAGAGGGAATGGTGGAGTATAAAGTCAGACTTGTTTACTCAGTCCCGAACACTAGATATTCTTTCATTGAGTCATTCATTCATTCATCCAGTAAGCAAACTCTATATGCTGATAAAATACAGTTCCTGCTCTCAAGATATTCACTGTCTACTAAGGGAGATAAAATGGACAGAGAGGATATAAGTTGTATGACAGTGGTCACTTAAAAGTACTTTGGACCCTTTTTGGACATGCTACAAACAGTAACTATAAGTTACAATTTAAAAAAAAACCTTAAATGCATCATTTAATTTGACCTAAAATATTTTATATTAAAAATGAGAGAACTTAAGCTTGAAAAGGGTAAGTGACATGCCCGATTATTCAACTCATAGTTGAATGACTGCGGGAATTATTTATATATATCCCTAGGTCACACAAAAGGTTTCCACTTGACTGCTACCCTAAAGTTGGGGTTTGAACCCACCCAACAGTACCGTGAAGGAAAACGCCTGACAATCTGCTTTTGTTAATGTTACAACCAAGAAAACCCTATGGAGCAGTTCTACTCCATAACACGTGGGATCACTGTCTTAGTTATCTAGTATTGCTGTAACAAAAATACCATAAGTGGGTGGTTTTGAAAATGCATGAATTTATTCTCACACAGTTTAGGAGGCTATAAATCCAAATTCAAGATGCTGGCTATAGGGGAAGGCTTGTTCTCTGTTGGCTCTACGTTGTTGTCGTGTGCCATCGAGGCAATTCTGACTCATAGCGATCCTATAGGACAGAGTAGAACTTACCCCATAGGGTTTCCAAAGAGTGACTGGTGGATTCAACCTGCTGACCTTTTGGTTAGCAGCCTGAGCTCTTAACCGCTTCACCACCAGGCCTCCAAGGAAAGGTCCTTATTCCTTGGCTCCTTGGCCGTCTTCATGTGGCAGGGCATCTATCTTCTCCCATCTCTACTTTCTCCTCTGTCCTTATCTGTTCCATTTCTTCCGCAAAGGTGGTTGGCTTAAAATGCACCCTGCACTGATATGGCCTCTTCAACATTACAATGAAAACCCATTCCCAAATGGTATTACAACCACAAGTATAGGGATTAGGATTTAGAACACTAATTTTGAAGGGATGTAATTCAATCCATAACAGTCATCATGAGTTGCAGTTGACTTGATGGCAACTAATAGAATCTATGTCCTTTACATGTGTGTTTGTATCTATATATATGTGTATACAGAGACAAACACACACAACAGAAAGTAAATCAACAAACTACTTTCTTCCCCAAGACAATCTTGCTGTGAAAAGAAAAAAGTGAACTGAACAAAACATTGAGTTTAGTGGTATGGCTGATTTAAAGTGTCTGAATGTTCTGGAATGTGAAACAAAACGATAGACAAATGAGTGGGTATAATAAGTTGCAGAGGGTTTAAGAGAAAGTGAACTTTATTTAAACTTGATTTAAACTACCTGAAAATAAGTATACTAAGAAGCAATGAAACATGTAGATTTAGTTTAAAGGGTTTATTTTAAGATAAAACAAAGGCTTGTGAATGCTTCACTAGCAAACTTTATATTATTGTTAAACTATAATTTGATTTTCTCTTTGTTAAAGTGATAAATTCATTTAGGACTATTTAGCTTACTTTTTAGAATATGAGTTAAAACAGGACAGGATGGCTCCAGTAAGCAACTAATGTAAAACACCAGATGACCTTCCTATAGAAGAAGGGGCACTGGAACTGCCTGATAGGGAATTCAAAAGTCTAATATTTAGGACTCTCCAAAAGATTAGGAAAAACATGAAGGAAAACAAAGACAAAATAAGGAAAAAATAGACAAAATCAGGGAAAAAAGAGACCGAGCAATGGAAGAATTCAGGAAAATAATACAGGAACAAAATGTCAGAATAAACTGACAACTAGAAATCATGTAAAAACAGCAATTCAAAATCCAAAGGATAAGCAACAAGGTTTCAGAAATGGACAGTGTAGTTGAAGGTTTTAGGAGCAAATGTGAAACAACAGAAGACAGGATCAGTGAAATTGAAGACAAATCCTTGGATACCATTTTCTTTGAGAAAAAATCAGAGAAGAGAATGAAGAAAACCTGAGAATGATATGGGATACAGTCAAGAGCAAAAAGTTGCACATGATCAGAGTTCAGAACATGGGGAGAAAATGGAAAACACAGAGGATCTTTGAAGATTTGCTGACAGAAAACTTCCCTAATATCATGAAAGGTGAAAAGCTGACCAACCAAAAAGCTCAACAAACCCCATACAGGAGAGACCCCAAAAGAAAGTCACCAAGACATCATAATCCCATCCGCCAAAACACAGCAAGGAAAGAATCCTAAGAGTAGCTCAAGAAAAATGAAAAGTCGTAAAAGGGAAACAATAAGACTAAGCTCTTATTACTTGGCAGAAACCATGCAGGCAGGAAGGCAATGGGATGACATATATAAAACCTTGAAAGAAAAAAATTGCCAACCAAGAATAATATATCCTGCAAAACTCAATCAGATATAATGGCAAAATCAGGACATTTGCAGATAAACAAAAATTAAGGGAATATGTAAAAACCAAACTTACAAGAATTATTAAAGGAAGATCTTTGGTTTGAGAACAAACAACATCAGACAACAACCTGAATCTAGGACATGGGACAGCATCAGCCAGATACCAACCTAGGTAATGAACTCTCAAGGATAAAACACAACTAAAAGATTTAAAACAGGGAACCAGAAAAGTCAATCTGTTAATGACATCAACGTCAGAATAATAAAAGAGGGAATAAATGGTGTAGGCATAGAATTTTCAAATGCAGAGGAAGTAAAGGTGATATCAAGTAATAAAAACCTGGTTTAAACTTAGGAAGATAGGGGTAAATTTCAAGGTAACCACAAAGAAAGTTAACAAACTTCATCAAAATAAAGAAGAAAAACATAGCCTTAGTAAACACAAAATCTACAAAAAACAAACCAAATCCACAAACAAATGGAACTCAGCACGGGAGAGTAAGAAGAACAAAGAAAATGTCAGCACCACAAAAAAGAAAGAAAGAAAAAAGTACTAGAAAATGACAGCAATAATCTTACACTTACTGATAATGACACTGAATGTAAATGGCTTAAATGTACCCATAAAGAGACAGAGAGTGACAGAATGGATAAAAAAAAAAAAAACAAAAAACGGGACCCATCAATATGCTGTCTACAAGAGACATACCTTAGAAGGAAAGACATATTAAAAATCAAAGGGTGGAAACGATGTATCAAGCAGACAGCAACCAGAAAAGAGCAGAGTAGCAATACTAATCTCAGATAAAATAGAGCTTAAAACAAAATCTACCGTAAAGGACAAGGAAGGATATTATATAATGATCAAAGGGACAATCCATCATGAGGCTATAACCATAATAAATATCTATGCACTCAATGACAGGGCTCCAGAATACACAAAACAAACTGTAACAGCACCGAAAAGAGAAATTTACATTTCCACAATAATAGTGAGAGACTTCAACATACCACTCTGGGTAAAGAATGAACATTTAGAAAGAAACTCAACAAAGATACAGAAGATGTAAAGGCCACAATCAACCAACTTGACCTTATAGGCATATACAGAACACTCCACCCAATAGTAGAAAGTATTTTTCTTTTCCAATGCACATGGAACATTCTCCAGAACAGGTCACATCTTAGGTCACAATAAAATCTAAAAACATTGGAATAATACAAAGCATCTTCTCTGATCACAACACCACAAAAATAGAAATTAATAACAGGAAGAGCAAGGAAAAAATCAAGTACATGGAACCTAAGTAACACCTAGCTTAAAAACCATTGGGTCATAGAAGAAATCAAAGATGGAATCAGCAGAGAAGCAGGATACAAGATAAACATACAAAAATCAATTAGATTCCTATACACCAATAAAGAGAACTACAAAAAGGAAATCAGGAAAGCAGTATAATAGCCCCTAAAAAATAAGACACTTAGGAATAAATCTAACCAGGAACATAAAAGACCTATACAAAGAAGACTATAAAACACTATTGCAAAAAATCAAAAGAGACCTAACATAAATAGAAAAACATACCATGCTCATAGATAAGTAGACTCAACAGCATGAAAATGTCAGTTCTACTGAGAGCAATGTACAAATACAGTGCAATCCCAATCCAAATACCAAGAGAATTCTTTATTGTGGTATGTCCAGGAAACTTCTTAGCTTCTACTTTGGTCCAGTTGTGCTGACTTCCCCTGTATTGTGTGTTGCCCTTCCCTTCACTGAAGTTGATCCTTGCCTACTACCTAGTTAGTGAATTCCCCTCTTCTTTTGTGACTGACTGATTTCACTCAGCATAATACCTTCCAGATTCATCCATGTGAGATGCTCTGTGGATTCATCATTGTTCTTTATCTTTGCGTAATATTCCATTCTGTGTATGAAGGAATTAGGTACCATAATTTGTTTATCCATTCATCTGTTGGTGGGCACCTAGGTTGTTTACATCTTTTTGCTATTGCGAACAGTGCTGTAATGAACATGTGCATGTGTCTATTTGTGTGACGGCTCTTATTTCTCTAGGATATATCCCTAGGAATGGGATTGCTGGATTGTATGGTGTTTCTATTTCTAGCTTTTTAAGGAAGTGCTAAATCATTTTCCAAAGTGGTTGTACAATTATATGTTCCCACCAGCAGTGCATAAGTGTTCCAGTCTTTCCAACATTTACTATTTTGTGTTTTGGATTTGTGCCAGCCTTGTTGGGGTGAGATGGTATCTCATTGTAGTTTGCATTTCTCTAAAGGCTAATGATCATGAGCATTTCCTCACGTATCTGTTAGCTGCTTGAATGTCTTTGGTGAAGTGTCTGTTCTTATCTTTTGCCCATTTTTTAACTGTATTATCTGTCTTTTTGATGTTGCAGTGTCTTGTAGATTTTAGAAATTAGACCCTTATTGGATATGTTGTAGCCAATTTTTTTTCCCAGTCTGTAGGTTCTCTTTTTACTCTTTTAAGTCTTCTCATGAGCATAAGTGTTTGATTTTTAGGAGCTCCCAGTTATCTAGTTTATCTTCTGGCCTGTGTGCACTTTAGTTATGGTTTGTGTACCATTTATGCCATGTACTAGGGCTCATAGCATTGTCCCTATTTTTGCTTCTGTGACTGTTATAGTTTTTGGTTTTATATTTAGGTCTTTGATCCATTTTTTTTAATTAACTTTTGAGCTTCAAGCGAACGTTTACAAATCAAGTCAGACTGTCACATATAAGTTTATATACACCTTACTCCGTACTCCCACTTGCTCTCCCCCTAATGAGTCAGCCCTTCCAGTCTTTCCTTTCGTGACAATTTTGCCAGCTTCCAACTCTCTCTATCCTCCCATCCCCCGTCCACACAGGAGATGCCAACACAGTCTCAAGTGTCCCCCTGATATAATTAGCTCACTCTTCATCAGCATCTCTCTCCTACCCACTGTCCAGTCCCTTTCATGTCTGATGAGTTGTCTTCGGGAATGGTTCCTGTCCTGTGCCATCAGAAGGTTTGGGGACCATGACCGCCAGGATTCCTCTAGTCTCAGTCAGACCATTAAGTATGGTCTTTTTATGAGAATTTGTGGTCTGCATCCCACTGATCTCCTGCTCCCTCAGGGGTTCTCTGTTGTGCTCCCTGTCAGGGCAGTCATTGGTTGTGGCCGGGCACCAACTACTTCTTCTGGTCTCAGGATGATGTAGGTCTCTGGTTCATGTGGCCCCTTCTGTCTCTTGGGCTCTTAGTTATTCTGTGACCTTGGTGTTCTTCATTCTCCTTTGCTCCAGGTGGGTTGAGACCAATTGATGCATCTTAGATGGCTGCTTGTTAGCATTTAAGACCCCAGACGCCACATTTCAAAGTGGGATGCAGAATGTTTTCATAATAGAATTATTTTGCCAATTGACTTAGAAGTCCCCGCAAACCGTGGTCCCCAAACCTCCGCCCTTGCTCCGCTGACCTTTGAAGCATTCATTTTATCCCGGAAACTTCTTTGCTTTTGGTCCAGTCCAGTTGAGCTGTCCTTCCATGTATTGAGTGTTGTCCTTCCCTTCACCTAAAGCAGCTCTTATCTACTTATTAATCAGTAAAAAACCCTCTCCCTCCCTCCCTCCCTCCCCCCACTCGTAACCACAAAAGTATGTGTTCTTCTCAGTTTATACTATTTCTCAAGATCTTATAATAGTGGTCTTATACAATATTTTTCCTTTTGCCACTGACTAATTTCGCTCAGCATAATGCCTTCCAGGTTCCTCCATGTTATGAAATGTTTCACAGATTCGTCACTGTTCTTTATAGATGTGTAGTATTCCATTGTGTGGATATACCACAATTTATTTAACCATTCATCCGTTGATGGACACCTTGGTTGCTTCCAGCTTTTTGCTATTGTAAACAGAGCTGCAATAAACATGGGTGTGCATATATCTGTTTGTGTGAAGGCTGTTATTTCTCTAGGGTATATTCCGAGGAGTGGGATTTCTGGGTTGTATGGT
The DNA here is from genome assembly GCF_024166365.1 of Elephas maximus indicus. Lineage (NCBI taxonomy): Eukaryota > Metazoa > Chordata > Mammalia > Proboscidea > Elephantidae > Elephas > Elephas maximus. Next base: position 45,067,254 of record NC_064825.1, read on the forward strand.
AGTTCTATTTCTAACTGTTTAAGATAACGCCAGATAGATTTCCAAAGTGGTTGTACCATTTGACATTCCCACCAGCAGTGTATAAGAGTTCCAATCTCTCCACAGCCTCTCCAACATTTATTATTTTGTGTTTTTTGGATTAATGCCAGCCTTGTTGGAGTGAGATGGAATCTCATCGTAGTTTTAATTTGTATTTCACTAATGGCTAATGATCGAGAGCATTTTCTCATGTATCTGTTAGCTGCCTGAATATCGTCTTTAGTGAAGTGTGTGTTCATATCCTTTCCCCACTTCTTGATTGGGTTGTTTGTCTTTTTGTGGTTGAGTTTTGACAGAATCATATAGATTTTAGAGATCAGGCGCTGGTCGGAGATGTCATAGCTGAAAATTCTTTCCCAGTCTGTACGTGGTCTTTTTACTCTTTTGGAGAAGTCTTTAGATGAGCATAGGTGTTTGATTTTTAGGAGCTCCCAGTTATCTGGTTTCTCTTTGTCATTTTTGGTAATGTTTTGTATTCTGTTTATGCCTTGTATTAGGGCTCCTAACGTTGTCCCTATTTTTTCTTCCATGATCTTTATCGTTTTAGTCTTTATGTTTAGGTCTTTGATCCACTTGGAGTTAGTTTTTGTGCTTGGTGTGAGGTATGGGTCCTGTTTCATTTTTTTGCAAATGGATATCCAGTTGTGCCAGCACCATTTGTTAAAAACACTATCTTTTCCCCAATTAACTGACACTGGGCCTTTGTCAAATATCAGCTGCTCATATGTGGATGGATTTATATCTGGGTTCTCAATTCTGTTCCATTGGTCTATGTGCCTGTTGTTGTACCAGTACCAGGCTGTTTTGACTACTGTGGCTGTGTAATAGGTTCTAAAATCAGGTAGAGTGAGGCCTCCCACTTTCTTCTTCTTTTTCAGTAATGCTTTGCTTATCCGAGGCTTCTTTCCCTTCCATATGAAGTTGGTGATTTGTTTCTCTATCACCTTAAAAAATGACATTGGAATTTGGATCGGAAGTGCATTGTATGTATAGATGGCTTTTGGTAGAATAGACATTTTTACTATGTTAAGTCTTCCTATCCATGAGCAAGGTATGTTTTTCCACTTAAGTATGTCCTTTTGAATTTCTTGTAGTAGAGCTTTGTAGTTTTCTTTGTATAGGTCTTTTACATCCTTGGCAAGATTTATTCCTAAGTATTTTATCTTCTTGGGGGCTACTGTGAATGGTATTGATTTGGTTATTTCCTCTTCGATGTTCTTTTTGTTGATGTAGAGGAATCCAAGTGATTTTTGTATGTTTATCTTATAACCTGAGACTCTGCCAAACTCTTCTATTAGTTTCAGTAGTTTTCTGGAGGATTCCTTAGGGTTTTCTGTGTATAAGATCATGTCATCTGCAAATAGAGATAATTTTACTTCCTCTTTGCCAATCCGGATGCCCTTTATTTCTTTGTCTAGCCTAACTGCTCTGGCTAGGACTTCTAGCACAATGTTGAATAAGAGCGGTGATAAAGGACATCCTTGTCTGGTTCCCGTTCTCAAGGGAAATGCTTTCAGGCTCTCTCCATTTAGAGTGATGTTGTCTGTTGGCTTTGCATAGATGCCCCCTTTATTATGTTGAGGAATTTTCCTTCAATTCCTATTTTGGTGAGAGTTTTTATCATAAATGGGTGTTGGACTTTGTCAAATGCCTTTTCTGCATCATTTGATAAGATCATGTGGTTTTTGTCTTTTGTTTTATTTATATGGTGGATTACGTTAATGGTTTTTCTAATATTAAACCAGCCTTGCATACCTGGTATAAATCCCACTTGGTCGTGGTGAATTATTTTTTTGATATGTTGTTGAATTCTATTGGCTAGAATTTTGTTGAGGATTTTTGCATCTATGTTCAGGAGGGATATAGTTCTGTAATTTTCTTTTTTTGTGATGTCTTTACCTGGTTTTGGTATCAGGGAGATGGTGGCTTCATAGAATGAGTTTGGTAGTATTCTGTCATTTTCTATGCTTTGAAATACCTTTAGTAGTAGTGGTGTTATCTCTTCTCTGAAAGTTTGGTAGAACTCTGCAGTATAGCCATCCCGGCCAGGGCTTTTTTTTGTTGGGAGTTTTTTGATTACTGTTTCAATCTCTTTTTTTGTTATGGATCTATTTAGTTGTTCTACTTCTGATTGTGTTAGTTTAGGTAGGTAGTGTTTTTCCAGGAATTCATCCATTTCTTCTAGGTTTACAAATTTCTTAGAGTACAATTTTTCATAATAATCTGATATGATTCTTTTAATTTCAGTTGGGTCTGTTGTGATGTGGCCCTTCTCGTTTCTTATTCGGGTTATTTGTTTCCTTTCCTGTATTTCTTTAGTCAGTCTGGCCAATGGTTTATCGATTTTGTTAATTTTTTCAAAGAACCAGCTTTTGGGTTTGTTAATTCTTTCAATTGTTTTTCTGTTCTCTAATTCATTTAGTTCAGGTCTAATTTTTATTATTTGTTTTCTTCTGGTGCCTGGTGGATTCTTTTGTTGCTCCCTTTCTATTTGTTCAAGTTGTAGGGACAGTTCTCTGATTATGGCTCTTTCTTCTTTTTGTGTGTGTGCATTTATCGATATAAATTGGCTTCTGAGCACTGCTTTTGCTGTGTCCCATAGGTTTTGATAGGAAGTATTTTCATTCTCGTTGCTTTCTATGAATTTCCTTATTCCCTCCTTAATGTCTTCTATAACCCAGTCTTTTTTCAGGAGGGTATTGTTCAGTTTCCAAGTATTTGATTTCTTTTCCCTAGTTTTTCTGTTATTGATTTCTACTTTTATTGCCTTGTGGTCTGAGAAGATGCTTTGTAATATTTCGATGTTTTGGACTCTGCAAAGGTTTGTTTTATGACCTAATATGTGGTCTATTCTAGAGAATGTTGCATGTGCGCTAGAAAAAAAAGTATACTTTGCAGCAGTTGGGTGGAGAGTTCTGTATAAGTCAATGAGGTTAGGTTGGTTGATTGTAGCAATTAGGTCTTCTGTGTCTCTATTGAGCTTCTTACTGGATATCCTGTCCTTCTCCGAAAGTGGTGTGTTGAAGTCTCCTACTATAATTGTGGAGGTGTCTATCTCACTTTTCAGTTCTGTTAAAATTTGATTTATGTATCTTGCAGCCCTGTCATTGGGTGCATAAATATTTAATATGGTTATATCTTCCTGATCAATTGTCCCTTTTATCATTATGTAGTGTCCTTCTTTATCCTTTGTGGTGGATTTAAGTTTAAAGTCTATTTTGTCAGAAAATATTGCTGCTCCTCTTCTTTTTTGCTTATTGTTTGCTTGATATATTTTTTCCATCCTTTGAGTTTTAGTTTGTTTGTGTCTCTAAGTCTAAGGTGTGTCTCTTGTAGGCAGCATACAGACGGATCGTGTTTCTTTATCCAGTCCGAGACTCTGTCTCTTTATTGGTGCATTTAGTCCGTTTACATTCAGCGTAATTATAGATAAGTGTTTAGTGTTGTCATTTTGATGCCTTTTTATGTGTGTTGTTGACAATTTCATTTTTCCACTTACTTTTTTGTGCTGAGATGTTTTTCTTTGTAAATTGTGAGATCTTCATTTTCATAGTATTTGACTTTATGTTTGTTGAGTCATTACGTTTTTCTTGGCTTTTATTTTGAGTTATGGAGTTGTTATACCTCTTTGTGGTTACCTTAATATTTACCCCTATTTTTCTAAGTAAAAAACTAACTTGTATTGTCCTATATCGCCTTGTATCCCTCTCCGTATGGCAGTTCTATGCCACCTGTATTTAGTCCCTCTTTTTGATTACTGTGATCTTTTACATATTGACTTCAATGATTCCCTGTTTTGAGCATTTTTTTTTAAATTAATCCTAATTTGTTTTTGTGATTTCCCTATTTGAGTTGATATCAGGATGTTCTGTTCTGTGACCTTGTGTTGTGCTGGTATCTGATATTATTGGTTTTCTGACCAAACAATTTCCTTTAGTATTTCTTGTAGCTTTGGTTTGGTTTTTGCAAATTCTCTAAGCTTGTGTTTATCTGTAAATATCTTAATTTCGCCTTCATATTTCAGAGAGTTTTGCTGGATATATGATCCTTGGCTGGCAGTTTTTCTCCTTCAGTGCTCTGTATATGACATCCCATTGCCTTCTTGCCTGCATGGTTTCTGCTGAGTAGTCTGAACTTATTCTTATTGATTCTCCCTTGAAGGAGACCTTTCTTTTATCCCTGGCTGCTTTTAAAATTTTCTCTTTATCTTTAGTTTTGGCAAGTTTGATGATAATATGTCTTGGTGTTTTTCTTTTAGGATCAGTCTTAAATGGGGTTCGATGAGCATCTTGGATAGATATCCTTTCGTCTTTCATGATGTCAGGGAAGTTTTCTGTCAGCAGATCTTCAACTATTTTCTCTGTGTTTTCTGTCCCCCCTCCCTGTTCTGGGACTCCAATCACCCGCAGGTTATCCTTCTTGATAGAGTCCCACATGATTCTTAGGGTTTCTTCATTTTTTTTAATTCTTTTATCTGATTTTTTTTCAGCTATGTTGGTGTTAATTCCCTGGTCCTGCAGATTTCCCACTCTGCATTCTAATTGCTCGAGTCTGCTCCTCTGACTTCCTATTGCATTGTCCAATTCTGTAATTTTATTGTTAATCTTTTGGATTTCTGCATGCTGTCTCTCTATGGATTCTTGCAACTTATTAATTTTTCCACTATGTTCTTGAATAATCTTTTTGAGTTCTTCAAGTGTTTTATCAGTGTGTTCTTTGGCTTTTTCTGCAGTCTGCCTTATTTCATTTCTGAGGTCATCCCTGATGTCTTGAAGCATTCTGTAAATTAATTTTTTATGTTCTGTATCTGATAATTCCAGGATTGTATCTTCATTTGGGAAAGTTTTTGATTCTTTTGTTTGGGGGGTTGTAGAAGCTGTCATAGTCTGCTTCTTTATGAGGTTTGATATCGACTGCTGTCTCCGAGCCATCACTAAGATATAAAAAAAAAAATTATTCTATATTTGCTCACTGAGTCTTATCTTGTTTTGTTTTCTTTCAATATACGTGGATGGGCTACTAGATTGTGCTGTCTTGTTTGTTGTAGCCGTTGACTTACTTATGACCTATTACCAGCTGGTTTGGGCTGTTGCCAGATATATATGCCTGAGTCTATTCACTGTTCTTGAGTAGAATCTGAATTTTGGGTCATCAAGTGTGTGCTGCACCCTAACACCTATCCACCTCGAGAAGTAGTGGTGATAGTTGTGTGCACCAGATTCTATTAGCAGCTGGGGTTTACACTCCAGGGGGGCAGGATGCTGACAGGCTTCCCCCAAGTGTCAGTGGGGTAGGTGTGTCTCTATTCCTATAGCACCTTGGTGGGAGGGCTCTGCAGCTGTACCTTAGGCCCCCAATGCAAGTACCTCTACTGATTGGTAGGTGTCACCCTCCTTAGACCCCTAAGGCAAGAGGCTAGGTGGTCTGGGGGGAGCTTCAACCCTCAGTTCCCTGTTGTGGGTCAGTTAGGGCTCTGTTGAATAAGCAGAGATATCAGACCTGGGAAACTTGTTTTTCCAGTAAATCTGCTAAAAAAAATGCAGTCAGATCCCTATCAGAAGTGCCTTTGCATTATAACAGCCACCTTGTTCCCTGTAAGGGTAAAAGCCCGAGATTTGGATCATATATGCTTGGCTGGAGCTGGTTCTGTGTTTTTAGTCCAATTAGGGAAGAATTTTTGGTCCCTGGGTTTTCTGTGGTTGCTTCTCTCAGGCTGGAAGAATGGGTTAGGAAAAGACCAAAAAAAAAAAAGGGAAAAGCAAAGCCGTGGAGCCGGAGCCGTTCTCCCTCTGGCTCAGGAAATTCCAAAGTTAATGAAGCTGCCTGGGAAGGGGAGGGGAGGGTTCAGAAAAACAGCAGAGAGTAGCACCCCGGAATATAGCCAAAGTTGCTTGTCTTGCTTGGGATGACTATTTTATTTGAGATTCCCGAGGGGCGTGTCGCCTATGTGTGCTGGCTGTGTGGAGATTGTCCCCGAGGGTCTGGCCCGCTGAAGCCGCGGTCAGATCCTCCGCTGCCAATCCAAAGCCCAGCGTCAAGGTTCCCCTGCTGGGACGCTGCATTCCCGGCTCCAAAATCAGTCACTGCCTCCCGGGGACTTCTCGTCCCACCAGCTGCGTCACTGCGCCTCCCCCGCAGACTGGCTGGGCCCCCTCCCAGGGTTAGTTCAGGGGAGTAGGGCTGCGCCCCGTGTTTGCGCCATGACCAGATGTCGCGTTCAGCTCCCCTGTGCCCAGTCTAAAGTCCGGCGCCAAGGTTCCCTGGCTGGGACGCTGCACTCCCGGCTCCAAAACCAGTCACTGCCTCCCGGGGACTTCTCCTCCCACCAGCTGCGTGGCCGTGCCGCCTACACGGACCGGCTGGGCCCCCTCACGGGGTCAGTTCAGGGGGCTAGGGCTGCTCCCCGTGTTTGCACCGTCACAGATGTCGTGTTCAGCTCCCCTGTGCCCAGTCCTAAGCCCGGCGCCAAGGTTACCTGACTGGGACGCTGGCTCCAGGCTCTGAAAACAGTTGCTGCTTTCCCATAGTTGTTCGTTCTCCGTCTCTGTCACTCAGGTCAACTCTTTAAATCTGTGTTTGTTGTTCAGGGTTCGTAGATTGTCATGTATGTGATAATTCACTTGTTTTCCCGAGTCTTTGTTGCAAGAGGGATCCGAGGTAGCGTCTACCTAGTCAGCCGTCTTGGCCCCCAAGTCCTTTGATCCATTTTGATTTAGTTTTTGTGTATGGTGGGAGGTATGTGTCCTTGTTTCATTTTTTTTTTTAATAGATGGATATCCAGTTATGCCAGCACCATTTGTTAAAGAGACTGTCTTTTCCGCATTTAATGGACTTTGGACCTTTGTCAAATATCAGCTGCACATAGGTGAATGGATTTATGTCTGGGTTCTCAATTCTGTTCCATGGTCTGTATATCTGTTGCTGTATCAGTACCAGGCTGTTCTGACTACTGTGGTGGTATAATGGGTTCTAAAATCTGGTAGTGTGAGGCCTGCCACTTTGTTCTCCTTCTGTAATGCTTTACTTATTTGGGGCCTCTTCCCTTTCCATATGAAGTTGGTAATTTGTTTCTCCATCTTGTTAAAAAATGCTGTAGGAATTTGAATAAGGGTTGCATTTTATCTGTAGTTCACTTTGGGTAGAATTGAGATCGTCACAGTGTTAAGTCTTCCTTTTTTTTTTTTTCATCCATGAGCATGGTATGTTTTTCCACTTAATGTAATGCCTCTCTTGGTTTCTTGCAATAGTGTTTTGTAGTTTTCTTTGTATAGGTCTTTTACATCTCTGGTCAGGTTTATTCCTAAGTACTTTATCTTCTTGGGGGCTATTGTAAATGGTATTGATTTGCTGATTTCCTTTTCAAAGTTCTCTTTGTTGGTTTAGAGGAATCCAACTGATTTTTGTATGTTTATCTTGTATCATGAATCTTTGCTGAAATCTTCTATTAGTTCCAGTGGTTTTCTTGTGGATTCTTTGGGGTTTTCTGTGTATTAGATCATATCATCTGCAAGTAGGGATACTTTTACCTCTTCCTAACCAATTTGGATGCCTTTATGTCTTGTCTTGCCTTATTACTCTGGCTAGGACCCCCAGCACAATGTTCAATAAGTGTGATGAAAAGGGGCATCCTTGTCTGGTTTCCATTCTCAAGGGGAATGCTTTCAGTCTGTCTCCATTTAGAATGATGTTGACTTTGGCTTTGTATAAATGCCCTTTATTATGTAGAGGAATTCCCCTTCTATTCCTGTTTTGCTGAGAGTTTTTTTTTTAATCACGAATGGGTGTTGAACTTTGTCAAATGCCTTTTCTGCATCAGTTGCTAAGATCATGTGGTTCTTATGTTTTATTTATTTGATGGTTTTTCATTGATTGTTTTTCTAATGTTGAACCATCCCTGCATACCTCATATGAATCCCACTTGGTCATGATGAATTATTTTTTTTTGATATGCTGTTGAATTCTATTGGCTACAATTTTGATGAGGATTTTTGCATCTATGTTCATGGGGGATATTGGTCTGTAATTTTCTTTTTTTGTGGTGTCTTGGGTCTGGTATCAGAGTTATGCCAGCTTCATAGAATGAGTTCAGGAATATTTCTTCCTTTTCTATGTTCTGAAATACCTTTCATAGTAGTGGTGTTAACTCTTCTCTGAAAGTTCGGTAGAATTCTCCAGTGAAGCTCTCCGGGCCAGGGCTTTTTTCTTGTTGTTGTTGGGAGTTTTTTAAATTACCTCTTCGATCTCTTCTTTTGTTATGGATTTATTTAGCTTTTCTACTTCAGTTTGTTAGTTTAGGTAGGTAGTACATTTCTAGAAATTTGTTCATTTCCTGTAGATTTTCAAATTTGTTGGAGTACAATTTTTCATAGTATTATGTTATGACCCTTTCAATTTCCTTTGGGTCTGTTGTGATATCGCCCATCTCATTTCTTATTCAGGTTATTTGCTTCCTCTCCTGTTTTTCTTTTGTCAGTTTGGACAGTGGTTTGTTGATTTTGTTGGTCTTTTCAAAGGACCAACTTTTGGTCTTGTTGACTCTTTCAATTGTTTTTCTATTCTCTATTTCATTTATTTCTGCTCTAATCTTTATTATTTCCTTTCTTCTGGTGCCTGAGGGCTTCTTTTGCTGCTCTCTTTCTACTTGTTCAAATGGTAGGGTTAATGTTTTGATTTTGACCTTTTCTTCTTTTTGCATGTGTGGAATGCATTGGTATAAATTGACCTCTGAGCACTGCTTTTGCTCTATCCCAAAGTTTTGGGTAAGATGTGTTTTCATTCCCATTTGATTCTATGAATTTCTTTATTCCTTCCTTGATCTCTTCAATAACCCAGTAGTTTTTGAGCAGGGTGTTGTTCAGTTTCTGTGTATTTGAATTTTTGTTTCCTTGATCTTTCTGCTGTTGTTTTCTACTTTTATGGCTTTATGGTCAGAAAAGATGCTTTGTAATATTTCGATGTTTTGGATTCTCTTAAGTCGTGGTTTGTGGCCTAATATGTAGTCTAATCTGAAGAATGTTCCATGTATGTTAGAAAAGAGTGCATACTTGGCTGCTATTGTATTGAGTGTTCTGTATATGTCTATAAGCTCAAGTTGATTGATTGTGGCATTTAGATCTTCCATATCTTCGTTGATTTTCTTTCTAGATGTTGTGTCCTTTACCGAAAGTGGTGTGCTGAAGTCTCCTACTGTTACTGTGGAGCCATCTAGTTCTCTTTTCAATGCTGTTAGAGTTTGTTTTATGTATTTTGGAGCCCTGTCATTGTGTGCGTATATATTTATTATAATTATCTCTTCCTGGTGTATTGACCCTTTAATCATTGTATTGTGTCCTTCCTTAACCTTCTTGGTGGATTTTGCTTTAAAGTCTATTTTGTCAGAGAGTAATATTGCCACTTCTACTCTTTTTTGGTTGTTGTTTGTTTGATATATTTTTTCCCATCCTTTGAGTTTTAGTTTGTTTGTGTCTTTGAGTCTAAGGTGTGTCTTTTTTAGGTAGCATATAGATGGACTGTGTTCTTTTTTTAGTCCATTCTGCTCTCTCTGCCACCATTTAATTTCACTAGTATGAGTTTAGTGCTGTCACTATTATGTATTTTTTTCACATGTATGGTGTTGACGGTTTGTTTGTTCCGCTTAGTTTTCTGTGCTGAGTCATTTTTCTTTATGTATTTTCTTTTCATCTTTTTCATTATTGTTGATTTTGTGTTTGTTGAGTCTTTATGTTTTTCTTCTTTTTTATTTTGTTGGGTAGTTTTGTTGGCTCCCTTTGTGGTTACCTTAAAATTTACCCTTGTCTTTATAAGTTTAAACTAATCTCTTATCTCTTGATATCACCTTAACATCTTCACCATATGAAAGCTCTATGACTACACTAGTTAGTCTCTCTTTTTTTGTTTTGACTTTGTCATCGTTTACATATTCATGTCTCTGTTTCCCTATTTTCAGCCTTTTAGCTTTGACTTATTTTTGTGTCTTCCCTATCTGGGTTGCTATCTGGTTGTTACATCCTGTGTTCTAGTTTTGTGTTGTTGTCTGATAGTGTTGGTTCTCTACCGAAGGACTCCCTTTAGTATTTCTTGTAATTTTGGTTTGGTTTTTACAAATCCCATCAATTTCTGTTTATCTGGAAATGCCCTAATTTCACCATCATATTTGAGAGACAGTTTTGCTGGATACATAATTCTTGGCTGAGAGTTTTTTCTTTCAAGGCTTTATATATGTCATTCCATGCCTTCTTGCCTGCCTGGTTTCTGCTGAGTAGTCAGAGCTTATTCTTATTGACTGTCCTTTGTAGGTGACTTTTCACTTATCCCTAGTTGCTCTTCAAATTCTGTATCTTTGGTTTTGGCAAGTTTGGTTATGATATGTCTTGGCGACATTCTTTTGGGATCTACCCTGTGTGGGTTCAGTGAGGTTCTTAAATAGATATCTTCTTGTCTTTCACAATATCAGGGAATTTTTCTGCCAGCAACTCTTCAACAATTCTGTGTTTTCTGTTTTCCCTCCCCCCCCCCGCCTGCTCTGTTCTGGTACTCCAATCACTAGTAGGTTTTTCCTCTTGATAGTGTCCCACATAAGTCTTAGAATTTCTTTATTTTTTAAAATTCTTTTATCTGATTTTTCCTTAAATAAATTGGTGTTGGGGCTCTATCTTTAATTTCACTAATTCTGATTTCCATTGCCTCAGTTATGCTTTTATGACCTTCTATTGAGTTGCCCAATTCTGAAATTTTATTGTTAATCTTTTGGATTTTCTAGCTCCCTATTAAATTTGTTGTTCTGTTCTTATATTGCTTTCCTGAATTCATCAATTGCTTTGTGTGTTCCGTAGCTTGGTCTGAGTTTTGCCTGATCTCCTTCCTGATCTCTTGAAGGGCACTGTATATTAATCTTTTGAATTCTAACTCTGGTAAGTCCAATACATCTTCCTCTGGAAGGTTTCCTGATTCTTCGTTTTGGTCACTTGTTGGAGCCATCTTAGCCTGCTTCTTTATGAGATTTGATATTGACTGTTATCTCTGAGCCCTCCATAGTTATATTTATTTATTGTGTGTTTGCTTACTGTGTCATAGCATTTTGTTTTGTTCGATATGCCCAAAATAGGCTGGGCTTATAAGCTAATATTTTTATTGGCATCTTCGAAGCTTTCACATTCTGTCACCAGGTGGTTAGAGCTGCTACTAGGTGTGTGAGCCCAGGAGTCTGTTTACATTTCTTGTGCAGATTCAGCTCAGGTGTCCAGGTCATCAGTCATCAAGTGTGTGGCATAGACTCTTACCTAGAGTCGTAGATGGGCAGGGCTATGTAGGGGTGATTGGAGCAGTCACAGGTATCTGGCTGCTGTGGGGCTATGTGATGAGCAAGGTAGGGGGCTGATGGCTGCCTCTGAGTGCCTAGGTGGAAGCTGTGTCTGTCTCCCCTAGAGCGCATAGGTGGATGGGTTTTGCAGCTGGACTTTGGGCACCCAATATGTTGGCTGTAAGGACTGGGAGGCACCACTTGGACCCCTGGCATGGGTGGCTAGGTGGAATGGGTGGAACCTCCAGTCCTCAGACCCCTGATGTGGGTGGGTGAGGACCCTGCCTAATGGGCAGGGTAGTATCAAATGTCATAAATCTGAAACTCCCCCTTGGCCACTACAGTTGCAAATAGGCTGTTGTTCTACGGTAATGAAGGCCTCTGCTGTTGAATTGGCCCACAGAGGTCTAGGCAAGGGCGAAGGATATTCACAGTCCATGGACCCCTTATGCCAGTCCCTAGGCAAAGGGACAGTGCTTTCCTTGAGTTCCTGGCTTAGGGGGCATGGTGATTTTTTTGAAGCTGAGGACTGAGTTCCTGAGTTCCTGGCTTAGGGAACTTGGCGTTTTTTTTTTTCTTTTTTCCCTAAAGTCTTGAGACTGATTTGGGTGCAATAGCTCCATTTCTGGCTTACTCAGTATGGCAATTGTTGAATACTGCCAGACTGGTATTGGAGCATAGCAAAGAGTGGGGTGGTTTAGGGGAAAGTGACACTTCTCCACTACAAACCAGTCCCGGAAAGGGAGGGGTTATTTTGATCCCACGCAGTAGGTTAGACGCAGTTAACTTTCGCAGATCCAGCGCCACTTCCCCCTGACTTCAGAGGCTTATGGAGACTCTCTGCTGCCCAGTCTCTCCGGATGTGGTGAAATGCTTCCTGAGTGCTACTGCTTGCCTTAGCCCTTGTGCGCCAGCTAACCCAGCCCACAGGGTGCCTGCTAGCTCAAGACTGGCACTTCTTTGCTACTTCTGAACTGTCTCTTCCTCCCCCTGCCACTCAGTCCAGCTCCTCAACTTTGTCTCTGAGGATCAGGGCTCCTAAAATCAATTCAATTGTTTTTTGGGGGCCTTTGTTTTCAGAGGGACCACAGGAAGCATCTGACTGTTCCCCCATCTTGGCCCCATCTCTGACAGTTCTTTTCTTTCGGCACATTAAATATGTCATTGCACTGCCTTCTGGCCTCCATAGTTTCTGAGGAGAAATTGTTACTTGATCTTATTGAGAACTACTTGTATGTGATGATTCACTTCTCTCGCTGCTTTCAAAATTCTCTTTTTATCTTTGGTTTTTGAAAGTTTGATTAATTTGGTTTGTCTTAGTTGGAGTTCCTTGAGTTTTTTGGATATGTAGATTCATGCCTTTCATCAAATTTGACCTGTTTCTGGCTATTATTTCTGCAAGTATTCTTTCTGCCCTTTTCTTTTTCTCTTCCCCTTCTAGACTCCCATAAAGCATATGTTGGTCAGCTTGACAGTGTCCCGCAAGCCCCTTGTTCTCTGTTCACTTTTCTTCACTTTTTTTTTTCTCCTAAGACTTGGTAATTTTTAATTTCTTATCTTCACGTTTGCTGCTTTTCAGTTCTGCCAGTTAAAATCTGCTGTTGAAGAACCCCAGTGAATTTTTCATTTCAATTATTGTATTTCTGAGCTACAGAATTTCTTTCTTTTTTTTTTGGTCATTTCTGCCTCTTCATGAATATTCTCATTTTGTTCTTACATCATTTTCCTTATTTCCTTTAGTTCTTTGTTTATGTTTTCATTTAGCTCTTTGAGCATACTTAAGACAGTGTTTTAAAGTCCTTGTCTGGTAAGTGCAATATCTGGGATTCCTTGGGTGATGGTTTTTGCGATGCTTTTTAAAATTCTTTTGAATGAATTAAACTTTCCTGTTTGTATGTGTGTGATTTTATGTTGAAAGAGGTACACTTGAATATTATAGTAACTCTGGAAATCAGATTATCCCACTTCTTCAGGATGTTCTGAGTTTTTTTAGTGTTGAAGACTGTAATGATCCATTGGTTTAGTGATCCTTCCAAACTGTTTTTGCAAAAACTATGTTCCCTGATGTGTGTGGTCACTGAAGTCTGTTTCTTTAGCTTGTATTCAGTTGGTGTTTTGACAGAGATTTCTTTGAATTCCAAAAGTCAAAAAAAAAAAAGAAAAGAAGAAGAAGAAACCCCAAAACAAAAAACAACAGAATAGAATCACCACTTTCTGTCTTTGCAGATTGGCTCTGTGTTGGCACCTTCCTTCAATACTTAGCTAGCCTTACATTGAGTTTAGCAATCAGACCAATGTGAAAGCTTAGGGTTTTCTCAGGTCTTCTCTGAGCGTGTGTCTTGCCCTGGGCATGCATGTAGCTTTCTAAATTCCCCTCCCCCCTTTCCCATGGGTGCTTTTGAATGTCCTATTTTTTTTTAAAGAAACTTTCTTAGCGTTGCTTTCCAGTCCTTAGGCAATCTGTTGTATATGTTAACCACACTCTTTTGTGCCAGACAGATACAGGTTGATTGTTTACCTTACAGTGTTTGAGGAACGCCAGACATTTTTAACCCTGCATGCGTTCTGATATAGGTGAATCAGAGACAAGTGCCTTGCTTCAGTCATTTAGGTATCCACCTGACAGATTACTTTTGAATAAGGTTTTCTCTTCTTCCTCCAGAACCAGGGTCCAGGGTCCCACACTGGGAACACAGGCTACTCTCTTCAAGCCAACTGCTGAGCCAGGGAGGGAGTGGGGCATGAACAAGTAAAGAGCCATGCCACAAAGCTTTCCTACCATTATGAAGTTGCATTTTTCTTGATTGAGCATTCACTTGGCTGCTGTAAACCTTTGAGTATTTCTCAGAGTTCTGACAAAGTTGGTTTTGATAGTTTCTGCTTATTTTTGGATGTTTCTGTGGGGAGGGTCATGTGGGAGTGTAGAGTTTGTTAGTCTGCCATGTTGCTGATGTCACTCCATTGAATTTAATACATCAAATATATTTACGGCCTGCTTGGAAATCCTGGTGGCATAGTGGTTAAGTGCCAGGGCTGCTAACCAAGAGGCGCTCCTTGGAAACTCTATGGGGCAGTTCTGCTCTGTCCTATAGGGTCACTATGTGTCCGAATCGACTTGACGGCAGTGAGTTTTTTTTTATGTGTAAGGTAGAGACCTGGTGTCACAATCGTTAAGAGCTTGGCTGCTAACCACCATGTCAGCAGTTCAAATCCACCAGCCACTCCCTGGAAACCCTGTGGGGCAGTTCTACTCTGTCCAACAGAATTTCCATTGACTCCACAGCAGCAGGTTTAGGTTTTTTGTTTGTTTATGTGTGAGATAAATACTGTGAAGTGTATAGAAAATAAGACAAAATTCCTGCCATGAGGGAGCTATACTCTGGTAGAAACAGTAGAATAAATGAACTAATGTGATTTTTATACCTTCTATGTACCAGATATGCTCCCAGACCCTGTAAATATTTAATCAAATTTAATCTTCAAAATACTGCTGAGAAATACATGGATTACTCCTCCCTTCTCCAATTTTATAGTTTGGACAATAAGACTTTGAGAATTCAGATGATTTTAGCAAAGTTACACAGTAAAAAATTACACAGTAAGAAGTGTATTTAGCTAGGATTTGAACTTTGGTCCATCTAAGACATGTACAAGTAACTGTAGAAAGCAGAGTGAGGCATACAATTAAGCAGGCATAAAAACAGGCTATAGAGGTTTCACACCATTGATGTTATTTTTAGTTCAGGAATACTTAAGGAAGACTTCATGAAGAAGCTAGCATTTGAACTGGGCTTTGTAGGTTGGAGGTAGGATTTTAACAGGAAGATTTGTCAAAGAGGACAAATGTGTGGTAGAGCTGGGATTATAGCCAATTAAGTCTAAGGCCAAAGCCTCTTCCCATTACTCAAAACTACAACAGTAAGAACATATGTGGAAATCTAGTGAAACTGAAAAGGGATATATTACCTTGAGTTATGGAAGAAAAGCCTGAAAAGAAAGGTCAGAACTAGAACATAAAAGACCTTCAGTGCAAATATAACATGGTCTTAGATATAGAAGAAACCATTGCAAACACCAGAATCACCTATGAAGATTACATTTTACTTTTCTTCTTGTCAACTCTGATCTCAGAACCAGTGTTTCAGAGGGCCTGGTAGGTTGAATGGTAATGGAGGAAGATGGAGGTAGGACTACCTAGCAAGAGAACCAGGAAATGCTTTTGATGGGAGCCAATGTATTTTCTGATGTATTTGTATATTTTTAGGACAAACCATTTTATCGTATGGAACCCCTATCAGAGGCTGATAATGAAAAAGCAAGAAATCAGAAAATCCCCAAATTACGTGATTTATTGGATCTCGCACAGAAGGAAAAAAAATACGTGATATTTGATCTTACAACCCCTCCACCAAAACATCCTCACAGAAATACATTTGTCCGACTGGTAGTAAGCGTGATCCTTGACTCTAAAATTGAGCCACATCTGGTACGTCTATCTCAGTGTTTATAGTAGAGATTGGGAGGTGGATAGCATGTCCCAGGAGTATAGCAGTTGGACGTGATCAGCTGTGTGGCTCCTCCATGGATGGGATCCTTAAGTAATTTTGTAGATGGTTGCTAATACGGCTACAGGTAACAATTTGAGGATGACCCAGTTAAATAGCAAGCAGGCCATTTACTATTCCAAACCAGATGAAATATCAGCACCCTGTCAAAGAGGAATGTTTATAATGACCATGTGATGTGACCTGCACCATCACTAACATAGATCTATTAGAAAGAGCTTGGGTAACATTAAGGCTTTGATAAATTGGCTTTGATGAATAATGTAGAAAGGGTACCTGCTTCATATTTGAGCAGAGACTCATTCATCATATTTCTCAGAAGCAACTCTCTACATTTGGGCAGCTAATTCACAGAATCATATGGGAGAGTATTAGGAGTGAAATAAATATGAATTTTTTTTGCAAATGGAACTGTTTTCACAGATGAATCATAATAGCATTCCCTGTTGGCAGGAAATGACTCCTCTCAAGGATTGTTTCCAGCAGCATTATCCAGGGGATGTTTATGATTCCTACCTTTCATCCTCATCTACCCACTCATCATACAGTTTGCCTAGTATGAAACTTATGGATATAGTGGACCCTTGGTCCGTGATGTTAACTGGTGGACGAGAGGTCTTGAGAAAACTCAGCTCCAAAATAACTCTGGGGAAGGCCCCATCAGACTGTCTGTATTAGGCCAGGCTGGTCCTTTTCACAAGGGCCAGAATCACTCACTATATTTCCCGTAGACTGTTAACCAGTACTAAAACGGTGCTCCCTCTATTCTACGTGGAGCTGTTTGTACTGAGACAGATGATTATCCACTGAAGGATTTACTGTTTTTCTTTACAGATTTTTTGGTTGCCAAATTTTGACAGGGACTACGTCAGGCATATGGCTCCTGGTTTTCAGCAAGTGGGCCGGTTATACCCCCTTGACCAACTTTCAAAGGAAAACATAAAAATAATAAATGTTGACTACAAGGAGTTGTTCTACAACGGCTTGAGGTAAGTGATTGACTATACCTCTCTTAGCTTGAGTTGCCTTACTTGAAGAAAATCCACATTCCAACTAAGCTACTTAGTTTCCCCTCTCCATCTCAGGATTGCTATGTGCAGTCGTCTTCTTGGAATCACCTACTTCCTCCTTCCTACCCGACCCTTCTTCCACTTTTTCAGCCTTTTTCCATCTCTTCTCTTCCCTCCCTCTACCTACAAATGATACATAAAGTATGGACTATGTCCCTGGAACATAGTCTTAAACCCCTTCTTTTTTGTGTGTCCTAATCCCTCATCATTTGGCACACTCTTTTGTATACTTTGCATTTCTGATTTTATTAAGGTAGACATGGAAAAGTCAGAATTTAAAAAGTTTTTTATTTCTTCCTGCCATTGCCAGATCAATTGCAGTATCTCATATATAACTTCATGATCCAGATAGTCAGATTTCTAGTAGGCATAATTAAGAATATTACTAAATCATTCTTTAAAAAAAAAAAGTTTTAAGTTTCAAGCAGCCAAGTATGAGAAGGATCTAAAATTATTAACCACCACTTTCATGAATACTCAGTTGGAGAAAAATTTTCAGAATTAAAAGCAGGACCAGATTAAGGCATGCGAGGGCCCTAAGGACCAATACTCTGTGGTGTCTTCTACTCTGCTCACTCACACATTCAAACGGGATATGTGAGTTATATATATACGTATACATATATATGTGTGTCTTAGCTATCTATGATGTAACTTCTTTTAAAATGTGACTATAATATTAGCGATTGAATGCAAAAGTGGTGTATACCATTTTAGTGGAATGAGATGAAATAGATTATAAATTTTTTATTGGGTACAGGGTACTAATATTTTTACTATATGTCTTAGTCATCTAGTGCTGCTGTAACACAAATACCACAAGCGGATGACTTTAAGAAAGAGAAGTTTATTCTCTCATAGTCCACTAGGCTAGAAATCCAAATTTAGAGTGCTGTCTCCTTGGGAAGGCCTTCTCTCTCTGTCACCTCTGGAGGATCAGTCTTCCACTGGTCTGGGAGCATCTCAACACAGGAACCTGAGGATCAAAGGACGTGTTGTGCTCCCGGCACTCCTTTCTTGGTGGTATGAGGTCCCCATGTCTCTCTGCTCGCTTCTCTTTTATATCTCAAAGAGATTGGCTTAAGACACTACCTAATCTTGTAGACCCCATCAATATAACTGCTGCTAATCCATCTTGTTACATCACAGTGGTAGGATTTACAACACACAGGGAAATCACATCAGATGATAAAATGGCAGGCAATCACATAATCATACAAGAGAATCATGACCTAGCCAAGTTAACAGATATTTTGGAGGGACACAGTTCAATCCATGATACTATATACCACATTTTCTATGAAAAGAAATTCTATAACAAAGAAAATGAGTCAGTGAACTTAGTTGTTTCAACAATCAATGTAAAATTCTGTTGACCTCCCACAACGAAAAGTTGACTTTCACCAATTTTGTTTTAAACGGCCTCATACTTCAGTTTTGATGCTTGTTTTATAATAAACTCTATAATTACAAATGAAAAATGTCATAAAAGAAAACTTAATAATCAGAAAACACATTACAACAAATGACTATATTTTATTTTTAGATAGGTCTTTCATCTCTGTTATAATTTAAAACATTTTTTCTGTTCTTTGCTCTTACAAATTCTTCAACGATTTCATCAGAATTAAACTGCTGAAAAATATCTACTTCGCTACGTAATAAGGGTAATGAATTGAGTCTTTCTTGAATCATTGTTGTATGCTGAGAGTTTTTGAGTCTCTTGAAGGATGAAAATGAGTTTTGTGTTGTGCGGTTTGTGTTCATTAAAGTTAAAATATGCACAATGTAATTTCAACATTGGTAAATATGCATTGTATTTTATCTTCTATTATGGAATCATACATGCCTACATGAGTAAAATTTGTCTTTACCTAATCTCTAAACTTAGGTCTCATTTAAGAACAAAATTGTCACACTTCTCCATAAAGCTTTGTATTTAAGTCATTGGGATAAGCCTGCACTAATTTCTTGGATGCCTTTATGCATTCTTCATTATGTATATCCACATTCTTTAAGAAGGAAAATTTATGTGAAAGAACTGCATATACTTTTGCCCTTCTTTTCATGCAAGATTCAAATGTGTCAATGACGGTGTAGTGTGTGCTTACATGAAATTGATCTCTGGGACTCAGTATTTCTGGAGTACTTCTGTCATTTACTTGTTTCTTTCTAATGCTTCTGTGATGCTGAATTGCTTGATAATCAGTATTTGGTAGTACTTGTTTTGTTGTGTTCTCAAATTTTTCAAAATCTTCTCTTAAATTATGTAAATACCTATTAATGACTGGTAGAGATCTGAGCATGTCTTCAAATTTACTTTTGAATCATGGCGAGTTTGACTTAATCTGATGAAAACTCTGCAATATATTATTCCACATAACCAGCATAAATACATACTCTCGTGCTTGCATCTTGTTGGCAAATTTTTCAGCTTCTCTTTTGGTATCTCCTTTTTGTGTCTTCTCTTCAGCAATATTTCCTGAGGCATCTAGAATCTAAGATTAGGGTTTCAGGATTGCAGTTGTTTTTACAGCACGTGCTTCCCGTTGTGTGTTGGAAAGGCATTTTAATACTCAATCATTGCCTAAATATGTTTTAAGAACATACCATGAGTACCCATTGCTGTTGAGTCAATTCTGACTCCTAGCGATCCTATAGGGCAGAGTAGAACTGCCCCATAGGGTTTCCAAGGAGTGGCTGGTGGATTCAAACTGCCAACCTTTTGGTTAGCAGCCAGGCTCTTAACCACTGCGCCAGCAGGGCTCCATTAAGGTGGCAAAATATGTGTAGAGTAACTGATCAAAGGGAAAAAAATCAACTCCTTCCAGACAACAATCTACTTCATTACGTCCTACAAGTTTCAGTGAATGTGCAGCACATGGTATGAAAATGGCACATGCATTATGTTCTAAAATTCTCTTTTTCATGCCTTTATAACGCCTTGACATATTGGCAGCGTTGGCATAGGACTGGCTTCTGCACGTAGAAAAATCTAATTTTGAAACTTCACATAAGTAGTGAAGTACTTGATTTGCAGTTTCTTTATCAGTATGAATTTAAGCTAGTAAATATTCTAAATCGTGTGACAGGTTTTCCATCTGTTGGAGATATGTATCTTAAAACAATACTCAAGTGATCTGTATGAGAAAGATCAGGAGTGCAATCTACAGACAAACTGAAATATCAAGCTGTACTAATTTCATTGAAAATAGTTGATCAAACTTTATCACTTATTACATTGATTAATTCCTCACACATTGTTGTAGACATATACAATGGGTTGCCCTTTCCTGTGTTACCATATTTTGAGATGTGACCTGCTAAAAATGGATCACAGTGGACAATGAGTTCAAGTAAACCCCCAAAATTTCCACTTTGTGGGGACTTAAACACTTCATCTCCTCATTGAAAAGACAGTCCACATTTAGTGATTATTATAATGACAGCAACAATGCGTTGCAAAATTTCTTTCCAGTACTAACATTCTTCATTGTGTTTTCAGCTCATAAATTAAGCCAAAACCATGTCTTCAGATTAAGTGTGAGAACATACAATCTCTGTGAATTGAACTGTTTTCATGTTTATCAAACATATTCACGTTGCGCCAATTGCTAAATACATCCGTAGCAAATCGAGAATTAAATGATTTAGAAGTGAATAGTTTGCAAACAAAACAACGTACAGAGCTGACTGATGGAGAATACAGTAGCCACTCCCTCTTATAATTTTCACCATTAGCTTTGCACTGTAGAAATATATTCCGGCTACAGAACCTTGCTTATTTACTATCCAGAAATTTTCAACACGAATTTTCAAATGGTCCACCGTGATGCTGACAATCTCTTGGCCCTGTTTTGATTCAGTAATTTACATCATTAGAAGGAAAATTATTTCAGAAAACAGGATTTGTATTTCTGTTGATGTGACAATTTCAGATTCTAAAATAGTTTCACTTGCTACACCACTATTAATTTTTTCTTAGTACACCGAGGAATAGGTACAGAATTAGGAATAAATTCTGTTATATTTGTATGGCTATTAGTAATTTCAGCACTAGGGGTACTACTAAAGCTATTTGAGATACAATGGAAAAAGGCTCTTCTAATTCATTACGTTTTAAAAAGGAGGTTAATTTTGTAATTGTCTTTAGAATTCACGAATCCTTTTATCTTCTGCAGCTTTCATTTTTGCACTTCACTTAGTTATTGCTGTTTCATTTTAGGGATGAAAAATTATATCACTTTTTAAATTTGGTTCTACCATAGCAAATAATTTTGAATAAATAAAATTTATAAAATAAAATTTACATTAAAAGTTGGATGGTAACACAAAAATTTATATTTTAGAATTATTAAGTAAAAAAAAATTGATTTGGAACATGTCATTTTGTTCTTCAGATCTTAAACAGTCAAAAGAAATAGTATAAGGCAGTCAGAAATAATTTCATTCGCTTGTCCTGTGATGTTTGTTGGAGGCCCCTTGCAGATCTCCATGAGTGTTTTTGTCTTGAAATAGTACTTAAAAGCCTGCACACTCACGTTCTGTCCTTTGGTGCTGTGTCTTCACAGTTATTAGACTACTGTCAATACCCAGTGGGGGCACTAGCGATCGCAAAGAGCATACCAATAAAGGGTATGTTCAGCCTGAAGACACGTTTTGGTTTGCTTTGCACGGGACGTTTTATTTATTTGTGGGATTGTTCAATGCCCATATTTGGAGTTATGTACATAATTGATGTAATAATAGCACTTCTCAATAAGCAAGTTTGTTTTGTGAGTTATAACAATATCTATTAATTTCTTAAAAGAAAGTCAGTCTGAAGGGAAATGGAAAATACATTTATATAATTTTTATTATCTATTCATTTATTTCCTTCAGGAAATGTTCACTTCTCTTACATGGAGATATGTAAATATTCTGATAAAATATAAATATAATGTTCTGATGAACTCCCTGTGTTCCTTTCTTAGAAGATGAATCTAGAGGCACACTCGTTGAAAACAGAAGTGTATTTTGCATAATAAATATATATTCAATTTTGTGTCCTCTTAATGTGCCTAGTACCTCATTGATTAGCATACATAGAGTAATATCAAGCACTGTGTCTCTCACAACAGAGAATAAGAACAAAACTTACCTGATACAAAATTAAACATTTTTGTGTTAGACAAATATTAAGATTTCCAGTAATTTTTGGATTTTGCTATATTAGTAATGTATTAAATTATTACCCATGTTAATATTATATTAAATGTGCTAGATTACATATACATGTATGCCAAATATATTTTAAAGTTATAAATATTATTGTGTACAAAACTTAGGACATAACTCTGTACATAAATGCTATACAGCATTTAAAAGTAACTTGATTGAATTCGAGTTCCCTCACTTCTGTATGTCACCTTGGACTGTAGTTCCCATTGGTTGTTTACCAGGATGTGTGCAAGAGCGTACCCTTGTGTTTATATCATGGCAAAGAGCATTGCTGGCCCTTCTGGCTGGAGTTGCTGGATCAGCAGATGTGAATGTTCTCTCAAAATGGATCAGAGATCTGTTATCTTAATATTAATTATATACATATTAATGGAAACCCTGGTGGTGTAGTGGTTAAGTGCTATGGCTGCTAACCAAAAGGTCAGCAGTTCAAATCCACCAGGCACTCCTTGGAAACTCTATGAGGCAGTTCTACTCTGTCCTATAGGGTCGCTATGAGTCGGAATTGATTCAACGGCAACGGGTTTGGTTTATGTATATATTACTTATAAAATGTCGTTGCCCAGTAATTGCTCATGTTGGATACAGTGGCATATTGGGTGAACGTAGCAACAGTTAGATTCAACAGACCTCCCCCACCTCTTGTTTATTAGAAAGAAATAGTATTAACTCAGGAGACCTGCTGAGATAAGGAGGGGACTGTAGGACACAGACGTCAACAAAGGTTTTGAAGTGGTAGGGGCTTCATAGCTTAAACAACCTTTCATGTGGGTGTCCTCGTGACCCTGGATTAACTTTTATTTCCAGCTGGCACATTCTCACACACTGGAGCTGGTATCAGTTTTATTTAGTGCCTTGCTGGTTTCCTTCCACTGCAGTGCTCACTTTTCCTTGTGTCCTGTCTGCTTGGCATCTATGGGTCTTTGCTTTGGACAACTGGTGCCCCTGTTTTTTTTGATGCTCTAAGCAGATGCCTACCTTGTTATTGGGTGATCTGTCCCTGATTAAAAGCACCTAGGAATAAAAAGGTAACTTTTTATTTCATATCCTTCCTCTTAGATTTAAGGATAAATTTTTCAGGTAATTGTGAATGTTCCAGAGACAGGGTCTTCCTTGGAGAGAAATATATATATTCAAGGTGTGATCATTAAGGTTGTGTATCAATTTGGCTGTGGCATGATTCTCAGTGGTTTGGCAGGTATAATGTAGTTTGGCAGCTGTATGATGATACAATCACTTCCGTGATGGATTTGATACGTGATCACTTCCATGATGGGATCTGCTGTGAGTGGCCATTCAGTTGAAGCGGTGTTTCCTTGGGCGTGTGGCCTGCACTGAATATACGTGGACTTTCTGACAAGGCTTTTGGGCTTTTACTCACACTGGATCCTGCAGCTGGCTCCTGTTTGTCTGACCTCCAGTTCTTGGGACTTGAGCTAGCAGCTTATCTGCCATCTTGCCTGCTGATCACGGGATTCATTCGTCTTCGTAGCCTGTGAGCCAGAGCCCTGCTGTCTGACTTGTTGATCTTGGGTCGCCAGCCCCTGCAGCTATGTGAATCAGGGGAAGCCTCCAGCGTGACCCACAGATTTGGGACTTCCTGGCCTCTACAACCACGTGAGCCATTTCCTTTATATAAATCTCTCTATTTTTTTTTTTATACAGATATTTATATACTTCACTGGTTTTGCCTCTCTAGAGAACCCAGCCTAAATCACAAGCTCTTGCTAGGCTTTATAAAAATTCCCATAGACATTTTTCTGCATTCCAAGCCATGAAGCAGGCTGTTGGATATACCTCTGTGTCTGCATTTTCTGTCTCTCTGGCCATGGAGAGGTTACTCATATAATGCCTTTTTTGTCTTTTAGCATTGGAAAATTATGTGTGCTTTACTGTCTATTTCTCAACCAGAAGATTTTTCTTACACGGTTACCCCTCTATGTTGACAGCATTTCTATTTACTTTTACTTTTTTCAAATAGAAAATGACTCTAAAGTTATGTTCTTCCCTCCTAATCATAACTTAGATTGATCTAGTAGTTGAAAAATAATTATAAAAGCTTCCATTTATCGAGCCTTTATTATGTGTAAAGTTCTGTGGTTAGTAGAACACAGATTCTGTTTCAAATCCTGCCCTACCCATCGTTTCCTGTGTGACTTTGGAAGTTTCTGATCATCAGTTTTCTCATTTGTAAGTTAAGGATAACAATGGTACCTACTGGAAGGAATGGCTGAAAGAGTGAGCTAATTCTTGTAATGCACAGAGCAGAATGCTGGACAAATGTAAAAGCACAATAAATGTTAGCTGCTGCTTTTATCATCTCCATCCATACAAACTATGTAAGAAACCAAAAACCCATTGCCATCGAGTCAATTCCAACTCATAGCAACCCTATAGGACAGAATAGAACTGCTCCATAGGATTTCCAAGGAGTGGCTTTTGGATTCAAACTGCTGACCTTTTAATTAACAGCAAGCTCTTAACCACTATGCCACCAGGGCTCCTACGTAGTATGTAGTGGGCATTATTATCCCATTTTTTAAATGAGGAAACTAAAGCTCAGAGCGGTTAGGTAATTCATCACTGACAGTTGGTCAATTGTGCACCTGGGCTTTAAACATAGGCCTGACAGATGCCAGAGTCCAAGTTCTTTTACCACTGTGCCTTTATAGGTATTCCCTTGGCCATCGTTATATAGCCATAGTCCCAACTTCCCTCAGGTTTAACAGGGATCATATCCGGAGTTCTCGTATAAAGTTAAGCAGCTTCATTTAGCTCAACAAATGTTTGCTGAGTAGTAATATGTAAATGCATCATAGAAATTTTATACAAAAGGTCAACATTAGCAAGGCATCCTTCTTTTCCTTAAGGACGGTATGTACTCTAGTAGGGAGAATAAGTCTTTTTCCCACGTAGCTGTAATACAAAGCTGATTGCAATAAATTCATGAATAGGACTTTATTCAAAATCATTCCCAGTATCTCTAAATTATAACAAATGAAACAGTTATACATTAAATAATTGTGTAATGTTGATGACCTGATTACGATCACATTTTCAGTGATCAATATTCTCTTTCTAGTCCATCAGGCCACTGTTAACAAGATATTTTAACCTTGCCATTTTGACTCTGAGAATGTTTTAGATATATTATTTTAATCAGAGTTATATGAACATTGAGAAACTATTTTCCAAAGAGATATCTATTTAATTTCTCAATCGATTTTCTATAAACTGCAGTTGTTAGTTGCTGTCGAGTCGATTCCGACTCATGGCAATCCCATGTGTACAGGGGTTTCCAGAACTATGACCTTTTCAGAAGCAGATTGCCAGGCCTATCTTCTGAGAAACTGCAGTGATCTTATCTCAATTTTTTTTTCTGTTTTTAACTTACAGAAGTTATTTTAATAGGATTATTTCCCCTGCAAATTTTGTAATAAAGAATTGACTAATCAGTTTTTTATCCTTGTGGCGTTTTATGAATTATAACTTTTATCATTGTGAGTTTTCATTTGTATCATATTTTCATCGTGTCTAATTTTCTCAGGCCCAATTTTACAAATTCAAATTTTGTGGAGAATGTTTTAGCCTAACAGTTTTATTTATAGCTTTATTGAGGTAAAATTGACATACAATAAGCTGCACTGATTTGAAGTTTACACATTAAAAAGTTTACACGTTAAAAAAATTCTGCCATATGTATACCCTCCTGGAACCATCACCTGAGTCAAAATAATGGACATGTCCATCACTCCTTTGCACTCCCTCCTACTGCCCTGTTCTTTCCCCAGCCCTGTCCCCAGACAAATCAGCATCTGCTTTCTTTGCCTCTCTGTAGATTTCTTTGCATTATATAGAAGTTTCTGTAATGAAACCACACAGTATGTACTCTTGTTTTTTTTTTTTTTATTTTAGAGGAGGGTCTGGCTTCTTTCACTTAGAATAATTATTTTGAGATTTATTCATAATTTCCATGTATGAATAGTTAATTCCTTTTTATTACCAAGTAGTATTTCATTGTATGGATACAACACAATTTGTCTATATATTCACTTGTTTATAGACATTTGGCTTGTTCTTAGTTTGGAGTTATTGCAAATAAAGCTGGTAAGAACGTTCATGTAAAGGTTTTGAGCGCATGTAAGTTTTCATTTCTCTAGGGTAGGTACCTGGGAGTGGAAGGACTGCATGATATGGTTAAGTATATGTTTAACTTTTTAAGAAACTACCAAACTGATTTTCAAAGTGGTTGTACCATTTCTTATTCCCACCAGCAAAGTATGAGAGTTCCACTTGCTGTCAACATCCTTAACATGCTTAACATTTTGAGGAACTGCCAAAGTGTTTTCCAGAGGGGCTGGACACCAGCAATGTATGCTGGCTGCTCTGCATCTTCCACAGCTCTTGGTAGTGTCGAATATTTTTGTTTTGCTTTTCTTTGTTTTGTTTTTTCCATTCTAGTAGATGTGTAATGGTATCTTACAGTGGTTTTAATTCGCATTTACGTAATGGCTAATGATGTTAAATATCTTTTAATGTGCTTATTTGCCATTCTATATCCTCTTTGGTTAAGTGTCTGTTGAAGTTATCATCTTCCCCCCCTTTACCATTTTTTCTCTTTTTAATTTTACTGTGTTTTAGGTGAAAGTTTACAGTGCAAGTTATTTCTCATTCAAAAATTTATACACAAATTGTTGTGTTACATTGGTTGGAATCCCCTCAATGTGTCAGCATGCTCCCGCTTTCCCTTTACACCCTGGCTTCCCCTTGTCCATTCATCCAGGTTCCCTGCCCCTTCCTGCCGTCTTGTCTCTGTTGAAGGACACTCAGAGTGTTTGCATCTTTTTTGCTCTTGTGAATAATACTGCAGTGAACATGGGTGTGCATGCATGTATTCATGTGATGGCTCTTACTTCTGTAGGATATATTCCTAGGAGTAGGATTGCTGGATCAAATGGTATTTCTATTTCTAGCTTTTTAAGGAGGCGTCATATCGTATTCTATAGCGGTTGTACCATTTTACATTCCCTCTTGCAGTGCATAAGCGTTCCAATCTCCCTGCAACTTCTCCAACATTTGTTATTTTCTGTTTTTTTGATTAGTGCTAGTAATGCTGGAATGAACTGGTATCTCATTATAGTTTTGATTTGTGTTTCTCTAATGGCTAATGACCATGAGCATTTTCTCATTTGTCTGTTAGCTGCCCGAGTGTCTTCTTTAGTGAAGTGTCTGTTCATATCCTTTGTCCATTTTTTAATTGGATTATTTGTCTTTTTGTTGTTAAGATGTTGAAGCATTGTATAGATTTTAAAGATTATACCCTTGTCAGGTATGTCGTAGCCAATTGTTTTTTTCCCACTCTGTAGGTTTTCTTCTTACTCTCTTGGTGAAGTCTTTTAATGAGCATAAGTGGTTAGTTTTTATGAGCTCCCAGTTATCTAGTTTCTCTTTGGGTGTTTGTGTATCATTAGTTATGGTTTTTATTATATGTATGCCACGTAGGACCCTTAGCACTGTCCCTGTTTTCTCTTCCATGATCTTTATCATTTTAGGTTTTTTGTGTAGGTCTTTGATCCATTTTGAGTTAGTTTTTGTGTATGATTCGAGGTATGGGTCCTGTTTCATTTTTTTTTACAGAAGGACATCCAGTTTTGCCAGCACCATTTGTTAAAAAGACTGCCTTTTCCCCATTTAATGGACTTTGGTTCTTTGTCAAAAATTAGCTGACCAAAGGTGGGTGGATTTACGCCTGGGTTCTCGACTCTGTTCCATTGGTCTATGTGTCTTTGTACCAGTTCCAGGCTGTTTTGACTACGGTGGCTGTATAGTAGATAGTGTGAGGCCTCCTACTTTGTTCTTTTTCTTCAGTAATGCTTTGCTTATCTGGGGCCTATTTCCTTCCCATGTGAAATTGGTGATTAGCTTTTCCATCTCATTAAAGAACGCTGTTGGTATCTGATTGGGCTTCCATTATATCTGAAGATTGCTTTGGGTAAGATTGACATTTTCACAATGTTGAGTCTTCCTATCCATGAGCATGGTATCTTTGTTCATTTATGTAGTTCTGTTTTGGTTTCTTGCAGTAGGGTTTTGTAGTTTTCTTTGTATTGGTCTTTTATGTCTCTGGTTAGATTTGTTCCTAAGTATTTTATCTTTTTAGGGGCTATTGTAAATGGTATTATTTTCCTGATTTCCTCTTCAAAGTACACTTTGTTGGTGTATAGGAATCCACCTGATTTTTGTATGTTGGTCTTGTATCCTGCTATTCTTCTGAATCTTTCTATTAGTTCCAGTGGTTTTCTTGTGGACTCTTTGGGGTTCTCTGTGTATAGGATCATACCAGCTGTGAAAAGGGATAATTTTACTTCTTCCTTTTCAATTTAGGTGCCCTTTATTTCTTTTTCTTTCCTTACTGCTCTAGCTAGGACTTCCAGCACAATATTAAATAGTGGTGATAAAGGGCACCTTTGTCTGGTTCCCATTCTCAGGGAGAATGCTTTCAGCGTATCTCCATTGAGAATGATGTTGGCTCTTGGTTTTATATAGATGCCCATTATTATGTTGAGAAATTTCCCTTCTATTCCTATTTTATTGAGAGTTTTTATGAAGAATGGGTGTCCATTATTTTTAAAATTAGGTTGTTTGTTTTCTCACCTTTGGGTTTTGAGAGTTCTTTATATATGCTGGATACAACTTCGTTGCTCAGTATGTGATTTGAAAATATTTTCTCCCTTTCTGTAGCTTGTCTTTACATTCTCTCACTGGTGTTTTTGGCAGAGGAAATGTTTTTTTAATTTATGAAATGCAATTTATCAGTTTTTTCCTTTTGTGGATCATGGTTTTAGTATCATATTTAAGAACTCTTTGCCTAATCCAAGGTCACAAGGATTTTCTCCTATGTTTTATTTTAAAAGTATTATACCTTTACATTTTACATTTATGTATGATCTATTTTCACTCAGTTTTATCTAGGGGAAAGTTTAGGTCAAGGTTCATTTTCTTGGGTATAGATATCCAGTTGTTTCAACACTATTTGCTGAAGAGACTATACTTTCTCCATTGAGTTGCCTATACACCTTTGTCAAAAACAATTTGGCCATATCTGTGTAGGTCTGTTTCTTTTTTCTTTCTTTTTTATTGTGGTAACATAAAATTTACTGTTTTAAGGTTTTGACTATACAATTCAGTGGTGTTACATACATTCATAATGTTGTGTTACCATCACTTCTATCTATTTCCAGATCTTTTCATCATCCCATATAGAAATTATATACCCATTAAACAACAACTCCCCTTTTTCTCCTCTCCTCAGCCCTTGGTAACCTCTATTCTATTTTCTGTCTCTATGAGTTTGCCTCTTCTAGGTACCTTGTATAAGTGGAATCAAACAGTATTTGTCCTTTTGTGTATTTCACTTAGCTTTTTTAATGTCCTCAAGTTTATAGTTATTGAATTTATCTCTAGGTACTTTATATCTTGAATGCTATTGTGAATGATACTGTTTTTGATTTCTTTTTCCATTTGTTCATTGTTAGCGTATACAAATAAATTTTATTTTTGCATATTAAATTTGTTTTACAACCTTACTAAATTTATTTTAGTAACATATACTAAATGTATTAATTCTCATGAGGAACCTGTACGTAGACCAAGAGGCAGTCTTTTGAACAGAACAAGGGAATACTGTGTGGTTTAAAGTCATGAGAGGTGTGTGTCAGGGTTGTATCCTTTCATCATACTTATTCAATCTGTATGCTGAGCAAATAACCTGAGAAGCTGGGCTATATGAAGAAGAAGGGGGCATCGGGATTGGAGGAAGACTCATTAACAACCTGTGTTATGCAGATGACACAACCTTGCTTGCTGAAAGTGAAGATTACCTGAAGCACTTACTGATGAAGATCAAAGGCTACAGCCTTCAGTATGGATTATACCTCAACAGAAAGAAAACAAAAATCCTCACAACTGGCCCAATAAACAACATTATCATAAACGGAGAAAATGAAAAGGATTTCATTTCACTTTGATCCATAATCAATGCCCGTAGAAGCAGTAGTCAAGAAATCAAGCGATACATTGCATTGGCCAAATCTGCTGCAAAAGACCTGTTTAAAGTGTTAAAGAGCACAGATGTCACTTTAAGAACTAAGGTGTGCCTGACCCAAGCTTTGGCGTTTTCATTGGTCATCATCCCAAACAGAAACCTTGTACTCATTAAGCAGTCAGTCCCCATTCTCCTAGCACCCTAAAGCTTGGCAGCCACAAATCTGCTCTTTGTTTCTATGGATTTACATATTCTGGGTAATTCATATAAATGGAATCACACAATATGTGGTCTTTTGTGTCTGCCTTCTTTCACTTAGCATAATGTGTTTTGAGGTTCATGCACATTGTACCATGTGGCAGTATGTCATTCTTTTTTGACTGAATATATCCCTCCATCCATTGTATGGATATACTACAATTCTTTATCCATTCATCCATTGATTGATGGACATGTGTGTTGTTTCCACCTTTTGACTATTTTAAATGGTTTTTGTTTGGATAAATCCAAACCGAACCCATTGCCGTGGAGTCAATTCAGACTCATAGCGACCTTATAGGACAGGGTAGAACTGCCCCATAGGGTTTCGAAGGAGTGGCTGGTGGATTCAAAGTGCCAAACTTTCGGTTAGCAGCCGAACTCATATTCATTGTACCACCAGGGCTCCAAATTTGTATTGCCAGGAGTGGGATTTAAATACCTGTTTTAAATTCTTTTGAGTATGCCAACTCTATGTTTACCTTTTTAATAAACCACGAAACTGTTTTCCAGTGATTAAATATTCAGGAATTTTGCAAAGTGGTTTTACCAGTGGTAGCTGAAATTGGCCAGTGTAGGAGTATTTACACCATGGAAATTTGCAAATGCTACAAATAAGGAATTCCTTTCTCCTTCTCCCCCTCCTCCCCCTGCCCCTCTCTTTTTTCCCTTTTCCTTAGGAGATCCAGTTTACCAGCACACCACGCTGCTAAGGGAGCAGAGGCACTGAATTCAGTCCTTTATCCCATTGCAATGTGAGCCTATTCTGTCATATTCCATCATAAGTCATCCCAGGACCCACTGCTCCTGGTGATTTAGACAACAGCCTTTCAATAACATGGTGGCTTTTCCTTTTGTAGATGATGAGAGCGAGACTAGATCTAAATACCCTGTGGGTTCTCTTTTTATTTCAGAGATTATAAAGCCGCTAACATCACCATCAACTTATATGTCGTCAATAAGCCTTGGCTCTTCTCACTGGCCTGGTGCTCCAGAATTCATTCAGTCACCACAGACAACATTAAGCTCCTGAGTGAGATTGATCACCCTCACTTCTTCATGGTGAGCTGGTTGCCCATATTGTTCTTCCAAGCCTGGTACCATAGGGATCTATGTCCTCCCACCTCACCCTACATTACCCACTGTGCAGTCCACTAGGGAGCTATTTAAGAGTAGAGATTTCTTTGATATTGGAGATATACCATTTTCCCTTCTCTCACCTAGATCCTTCTGTGATTTGCAGGGAGAGATTAATTAGTATTGCCATTTATTGAATTACTTCTAAAATATGCTTTTGGATATTTAACCCTCTAAGTTAGCTACTGTTATCATTCCCATGAGGAAATTGAAGCTCCTAGAGTCTAAGATCCTTCTGCGAGGTCTCATGATGTGGGATTCAGAATGAGGTCTGACTCCAGAGCTTTGTTACTTTCCTAAAGGCGTGGCAACAATGAATAATGGCATGGAGTATGAGGAGAAAACCAAGTGTATGAACAAAAGTCAAAACTAACCATCACAAGTTGCTTTTGCACCTCTGTCAAAAATCAATTGGGCATATTTGTGTGGGTCTATTTTTGGGTTTCTACTGGGTTTCATTGGTATAAAAACTGTGTACCCTGAACAAAACACTTCTGAAGAAGGGAGCCAGTGTCCAGTTGCCTAGCTTGGTTTTCCCTTCTGACCCTCCTACTGCTCATTGCCAGAGGCTTGGGGACCTGAAGGACCTGGGTTGTAATACCAGCCAAATCCCATCAGTTAGTGTCAGTGGAAGGAGCCCCAGCTAACCAGTTCACTGCTACAGAGTCCTTTTATCTTGTTTGGGTAGAGTAGATTGAGCAGGTTGGGATACAATAGCATACAAGCAGAAAACAGTTTAAATTTTCCTCAATGACTTTTAAAACCTGCTTTGTGAGCTAGGCTTTTCCCTCCCCTGAATGAAATATCGCTTAGGTCCCATAGCTTTTCTAGCCACTCTTAGACTCTTTTTTGAAGTTTACTTTTAGTTACAAAGAAGCCTCATCTCAGAATTTAAGTGCCTGTTCTAGAGTAATAACCCAAACTCCAAACTGTAGTGACGTAAAGCTTTTGGCAGAGAACGCTGAAGTGGGCAGAGGTCTCTGGTTTCTGTCTCCCTACTTCTGCCCTCCCTAATCCCCATTTCTAACCTATCAAGGGTCAGGACCGGGGAGAGAAGGGATTAGGGAGAAGGGTTCAGAGCACTGTCTCACAGGGCCCATACTGCATTTAAGGCCCTGTGATGGCAGATGTCAAATCTCTGAGCTCTCCTCTCTCTGGTGGTTTCCATGGGTTCCTGGAGATGACCTGCAGGGAACCTTGGATGACAGGTTTGTTGGGCCAGGAAAAGCTTCCTCACTCACCTGCCCCCATATAACTTCCCTCTCAGCCCTCCAGGATTCTGCAGTTTACTGCCCCCAAACTCTGTTTGGTGGTGTGTTAAGAGCTATGGCTGCTAACTAAGAGATCAGCGGTTCGAATCCACCAGGCACTCCTTGGAAACTCTATGGGGCCGTTCCACTTGGTCCTGTAAGGTTGCTATGAGTTGGAATCGACTCGACGGCAATGGGTTTTTTTGTTTCCTGTTTTTGGTAAACTCCCTTTATGGGAGTCACATCACTCCTTTAATCACAGCCCCAACCTCCAAAGGCATCTCTCCCTTTTTGCCCAGCTATTTCAAGCTGAAATTCTAGGAAACACAGGCCAGGGGATCTCCAAGCAGTCTCCTTGAAGCCCCTCTTAGTTGGCCTGAGGTGAGAGGAAAGCAACCTGCCCCTATCACCACGGGTGGGGTGGGGAACACAACACGTAGACAACTCTAAGAAATCCTCCATGGGAATTCAGCAGAGGCCTGTGGAGAGGACCTAGCCCCTCACTTTGGAACATGGGGTCCTTAGACCCCTGTTCTGTCCTGACCTGTGGAGCCTTACTTGAAACAGCAAGAAAAAGTCCCACTTAAAGAAAATCCACCTTTCAGGTTTTCTGTGTCAGGATTAAATGAAATATTATGAGTTATAGCGCTGTTGTTTTGAGTACTGAGTAAACTGTGAGTTGTGGGTGTGAGCCCAGGACAGAGACCAGTCAAGGTGGGAAATAGGGACTGGAGGCAAAAATGTGTGTTCAGCCCAACTCCAGTAGGCAGGGTCTGTGGTCAGGGCTTTTTTAATGTTCTGTAGAATTTCTATATATTTTTCTAACATTTTTGTTCTTTTTAATAGGTTATAAATATAAGCTTGTTTATTACATAAAATTCAGTCATTACAAAAATGCATAATTCTGAAAGCAATACATTCCTCCATAATCCTATCCCCCCAAATCAGTAATGTCTCATTCAAAGTTGTCCCCTTGGGAGGCTACACATTTACTTAAGTGCTACCACTGTTGCTGAAAGCATTTTTTTTTCTTTTTAATGTTTGAATTGGTAATAAATTCATGTGTTTCAAAATTCAAAATATCAAAAGATATAGGTGGAAAATCTTCCCTCCACACCTGGCCGAGGCTTGTTTAAAGGGCCCAATATACAGTTCCAGGCTCCTGCTGTGTGTCACTGCTTCGGGGAGGTGGGGCCAGCATCCCACGCTCTGGAGTCAGATTGTGCAGATTCAAATCTTGGCTCCACTACTTATATAGTCAACTTGGAAATCTTAATTAACCTGTCCATGCCTCAGTGTGTTGTTTTGTAAATTGGAGATAATAATATTCCAGTAGAAGTACTTTGATCCAACACAATTGGACTGTGATCACTGGTCAGTTAATTGAAAAAGTTAGTTGAAGCAGGGATTTATTAAAAAAAAAAAAAAAAGATATACATGCTATTAGGTAGCTTTTACTGCTTTTAAAAAAAATACCTCAAAACTTAGCAACTTAAGACGAAAGGCATTATTTCTCATAATTCTGTATCACAGCTGAGTAGTTCCTCTGGTCTGAGCCAATATGGCTGGCTAGATGGTCTAGGATGGACTCACTCCTATGTCTGGGGCCTTACCGGGATGGTTGGGACACCTGGGATGACTGGGTCTCTCTCCATGTGGTCATAAACCATCACGGAGGCTAGCCTGGATGTGTTCACCTAGTGGCAGAAGGGTTCCCAGCCTCAAGGGAGGCCAAGCCTCAATGCCCAGGCACTTTTCCAGGTTCTCCCAGTGTTGTTTCCTAATGCCTGATTGGCCAAAGAACATCACATGGCCAAGTCCAGATTCAAGGTGAGGGAGAAACAGACTTCACATCAGGATGGTGAGGAGCAGCAAAGCCACATGGCAAAGAAGCCTGCAGAGAGGCTTGGGAGGAGTAGTGTGGTTGTTTTTGTAAATAGTCTACCACACACATGCCTTACACATTTTAATTTAATTTAAAATATTCATTTACTCAACTTTTGATATAGGGCCAAGGTCTTTTCTTTGAGGATACTTCAGCTGATTGAATTCTGTGTTCTCTTGGTTCTTTTAACACCCAACGAACCAGCTGTGATTTCTAATTTCTGTTTCTTTAAAATGAAATAAGAAAGTCATTGGGAGAAAACAAACCTGAAGGAGGAATTCATCTACTTTTTTATAATTCCCCTACTCCAGTCTCTTACAGTATTCTACCCTCACCTAATTCAATAGCAGTTTATTTTTTATAGTGACCTATCCTGTCTTCACTGAATGTTTCAAAGCATTGACTTAATTTTCTTGACAATGACATACTTTTTTTCACTCCAATTTTGTAGATTTAAGCAGTATTTAATTACATTGCAGAATTACAGTAACAAGTAGTACTGACCCAACTAAGCCATTTGGAGACAAGGGCAACTGATTCTTGGTGAACATACTGTTCACCCGCTGGGCGTCCTGGAGCAGTCAGTAGGGCAAGGCGTCGGTCAGTATGTTTCCCAGAGGGAATTAAGGGCCTTGGTTTAGAAGAGGCTTTTCATTAAGAGCTTCCACTATACCTGCCTCATGGGGCTGTTGCGAGGACATGAAAATACCTTCAAAGTTCTTAGAACACCTACCTGGCTCCTAATAAATACTCATTAAATGTTTGTTGTTATCATTATTATCACGATCCTTAGTGTTATTATTATTCAGTGCAAGGAAAGACCTTGAGACAGGGTTGAGAGTGACCTGAGAAATAATAAAATGTGCCAGCCACAGTGGTATCAAGTGAAATTGGAGTAGGGGGAACATTGGAGCTGGGAAGGGAGGATCAAACTAGGGAATTGTGAAACTCACATAGGAGGACCCAAGAGATAGGACTGTAGGAATTGGGTGATTCAGGCAAGGAGCATGGAGAAGGGGCATGTAAGGTAAGGGGGTATTGTAATTTCAACATATTTATTTAAAGCAGGATAATTTAGAACAATGGTTCCCAAATGCTGGTTCACAAACTAGTTGCTTCAGCATCATCTGGGAAGCTTGCTAAAAGTGCAGAGATTCTGATTCCGTACATCTGTAGTGAGACCCAGGAACCTGTATTACTAAAAGCTGCCCAGGTGGATTTGTACAGCCACGTTTGGGAACACCTGCCGTGAAAACATAGAGGACTAGAGGATAAGAAGCCGGGCTGTAGTCCTGGTCCAGAACAGACTTGGTATGGGACTTTTCTGGACCCAGCTTCAAATCTGTATAATAGGAAGAATTACTGTCAAGTGACTTTCTCAGACCTCTGTCTTGAGGGTCAAGGGAGATGAAGGGTATAAAGTATTTTGTCCCTTGTAGGGCTCCCTGCATGTGTAAAGGGTAGTTCTTAGGATAGCAGCAGGTACTCTGTGTATTTGAGACCACCATGTCAGTCAGTGTTCCTCCACCTGGTCTATCCCCCCTTCTGTCCCTCTTCTAGCTCTTGTAGCAGAGCGAGGGACTTGGCCCACATGATCTGAAATCCCTTCCAACTGCAAAGTCCTTTAATTGTCACTCGTTTCATGTTTTACAGACACCAAGGTACTATATGTTCATATGGCTTCTCATAGATGGTATTTCTGCAGTTTTAATTTTTGCCATATTTTATTTTCACTGGTAAGTATATATTTATATATTTTAAATGATTTGCTTCCCAAAATAAAATGATAAATGGTTCTTACAGAAGTTAGAAAAAGATAGAAGTTAAGGGGGGAGGGGGAAGACTTATATTCTTTTTGTAATCTCACTTGGGCAAATTCTCAGGAAGATGGTGCTTATAGTCTGAATTTCTTGTTTCTTCTCATTTTTTCTCATGCTGCCCGCTGCTCCTCACTCCCCTCCTTTTTCCCCAACATTAGAAAATATTTTGACGATGAAGACTCTCAGCGAAGCTTAGCCAGTGCACACTACCACGGGTTCACTATGTAGCTTCTGGGAGAGGGCAGGAGTTGAAGGTTGGCCAGGACAAGTGCCTCCATATTCTCACGTTACAGGAAACAGAATATAGTGAGGTGCTGTGCAAAGAGCAAGTTCATCAACTGGGAAGCCTGGGTTT
Organism: Elephas maximus indicus; assembly: GCF_024166365.1. Taxonomy (NCBI): domain Eukaryota; kingdom Metazoa; phylum Chordata; class Mammalia; order Proboscidea; family Elephantidae; genus Elephas; species Elephas maximus. The sequence continues at coordinate 45,104,196 of NC_064825.1, forward strand.
TAGCGCGGGCTTTACCCTTTAGTTGTTGAGTGAATCTGGGAAAATAACCATCCCCTTCTGGGCCAGTCTTTTAATCTGTCCAAGAAAATTATATTTGAGAGACATTTCAGGGAAAATCCTACAGGATTGGAAGTTCAAGGTGAAAGGGGGAACATCCTGGTTGAAGACATGTAGTAGCTTGAGGAGAGTGTGCTAGTTCAGGCCCCATTGTGGCTTGTCATTTCTTGATTTGTCACTTATCCTTTAAAGGGGGGAGGGGAGCACAAACCCTCTGCTTAAATGAGAATTTGGCTTCGTAGTTTTCCTTCCAGGCCACTGCCTTGAGTTATTGCCTTTTTTCAGAGAAGCCTGTGAGGTTCATGAATGATCTGCTTTTTTTCCAGGTGGAAAGGTGAACAGAGAGATAAAATGTACATAAGAGCCAACATTCACAAAGGTAAAGTCTAGCCCACTCCTATTTCTCCACCTCTACCCACTGGCTCCCTTAGAAAAAGTACAAGTTAACCTGACCCCCAAGCCCCTATATATTCAAATAGTGTAAGAAAATAATAAGAGTAGAAAACAAAGAATTTTTCCCGTTTTTAAGTGTTCTTAGTTGCATGCTACAGGAACCAATTTTGCCTCACCCACACAGAAAGAGAATCTATTGAAGAGCTATTTGGGCACCTCCAAGAGACACACCTAGAAGGTGCAGAACCAGGTTTAGAACCAGGGAAAGAACAAGGACGACTTGGCAGAAGCCAGGACCTCAGCCAGCACCACAGCCCAGCCCCATTCAGGCTGAGGAGAAGAGAGCCCTGAACACTAAACACACAGTGCCACATCTTGCGCCACGGCCACGTCCAGGATGGGCATGTACCGCTGCACCTGCTGCCGCCACTTCTGCCGCCAGAAGGCGTTCATTGCCCCTCACCTGTGAGGGTGTGTTTTCAGCATGTTAAAGGAATCGGTCCTTTGTCTTCTTTCTTACATAGTTTCTTATGAAGTCTTTAGTGTTCTTTTCTTCATCCCTCTGTTCATAGCGATTATTCCCTTTATTACTGATTTTCAATAATTTGATTATAGTTTATATTGGGCTGTGTGTGTGTTTATGAGAGAGAGTGTGTGTGTGTGTTTTTATCCTGCTTGAGTTTGTTGAACTTCTTAGATCATTACAGTTTTCAGCAAATTTGGAGAAAATTTCAGCCTTTATTTCTTCAAATATTTTCCTGCCCCGCCCCCTTAGGGATTCCAGTTACATGAATGTTAGACAGTTTGATATTGCCCCAAGGTTACTGAAACTCCATTTGTTTTTCTTTTAATCCTATTCTGTTTCTGTGCTTCGTTTTGGATAGATTCTATTTTTGTGTGTATTTTTTATTGCTGGGGAACAAATTGCCACAAACCTAGTAGCTTGAAACAACACAAAATAGATTATTTCGCAGTTTCTCTGAGTCAGTAGTCCAGGCATGAGTTAGCCTGGTCCTCTGCTTAGGGTATCACCAGACTAAAATCAAGGTGTCGTCTAGGGCTGCAGTCTCATCTGAGGCTCAGGGTCCTCTTTCAAGCTTAATGATTACTGGCAGAATTTAGGTCCAGGCAGCTGTAGGACTGAAGTCACCCGTTTTCTTGCTGGCTGATGGCAGAGTTTTGTTCTCAGTTCCTAGAGGCCGCCTTCAGGCCCTAGCCACATGGCTGTCTGAGAACATGGCACCTTTACTTCAAAGGCAACAGGAGACTCTCTCTCCCGTGTGGTATAATAGAGTCTTATATAATGTAATCATGGGAGTGACTATCCCCATTACCTTTCTTACATAATGTAACCTGATGAAGGTCTCAGTCACATTCAAGAGAAGGGGATTATCCAGGGCATGTATACCACAGGATGGGCGTCTTGGGAGCCATCTTAGAATTCTGCCTCCCACACTTGTCTGCAACTTCGCTGATCTTTTCTTCTCTAATACCTAACCTGCTTAATCAGCCAGTGAAATTTTCATTTCAAATATTGTACTTTTCATCTCCGGAAATTCCTTTTGGTTTTTTTTTTTTTAATCTTCCATTTCTCATGTTCATGTTTCCTTTAAATATCTGAACATAGTTTAGTTATATTGGTTTTAATATCCTTGTCTGCTAGTTCCATCATCTATTATCTCTGGGTCTGTTTCTGTTGACTGACTTTTGTTCTGGATATGGATCATGTTTTCTGGCTTCTTAGCATGTCTAGTTTCTATCATTATTTATCATATAAGAAATTAAAACCAAGAAATCCTGAAAATATTTATTTACTGATTCACTTTCTAAAGTTACATTGTGGTGAAATATATGTAACAGTTTGCCTGCCATCTTAACCATTTTCAAGTGTACAATTCAGTGACTTTGATTTAGATTCACTGTGCTGTGCTACCATTACCACTACCCATTTCCCAAAGTTTTACATCACTCCAAACAGAAACTCAGTACCCTTTCAGCAATAACTACATTTCCTCCTCTGCCCAGCCTCTGGGAACCACTAACGAACTTTAGTGTCTGTGCAGTTGCCTATTCTAGGTATTTTATAAAAGTGGAATTGTACGATATTTATTCTTTTGTGTCTGGCTTTTTTCATTCAGCATAATGTTTTCAAGGTTCATCCATGTATCAGAATTTCATTTCTCTTTATGGCTGAATAATATTCTACTGTATGTATATACTACATCTTGTTTATCTGAGTATCTGTCGATAGACACGTGAGTTGTTTTTACATTTTGGCTATTGTGAATAATACTGCAATAAATATTAGTGTACACGTATCTGTTTGAGCACCTGTTTTCAGGTCTGTTGGATATATACCTAGGAATGGATTGATGGGTCATATGGTAATTCTGTGCTTAACTTTTTGAAGAACTGCCAAACCATTTTCCGTAGCAGTTACACCATTTTACGTTCCCACTAGCGATACGCAAAGGATTTCAATTTTTCCACATCCTCGACAACACTTGTTAGTTTCCATTTTTCTGACAATAGCCGTCCTAGTGGATGTGAGATGATAGCTCATTGTGGTTTTGATGTGCATTTCCCTGATGACTAATGACCTTGAGCATCTTTTCATGTGCTTATTGACCATTTGTATATCTTCTTTGCAGAAATATCTATTCAGATCCTTTGCCCATTTTAAAATTGGGTTGTTTGTCTTTTTGTTGTTTATAAGTGTTATTTATATATTCTGGATATTAAGCCCTTATCAGATATATGGTTCCCAACTATTTTCTCCCATTGTACAGGTAGTTTTTTCACTTTCTTGATAAAATCTTTTGATTCACATTTTTTTCACTTACATAAAGCTAAATTTATCTATTTTGTTGTCTTGAGGTTTTACCTCTGTTCTTGTAAGAGTTTTATCATTTTAGCTCTTATATTTAGGTTATTGATCCATTTTGAGTTAATTTTTGTATACAGGCAGTCCCTGGGTTACGCACACCCGACTTACGGACAACACGTACTTGCCGTTTAATGTTACGTAAATTTGCCCTCTGTTTGAAATGATTGACCAATCTTGCTCATAACAAATTCTTCATCACAGTCACCTTCACTTGCTGTGTGGCAGCGTTTAAATCACTGAAAAGGCGTCGAGCCTTTTCTTGCACTAAAGTAAGGCTAAATAAGAACCATGTGCACCTGTTCCAACTTACCTACAAATCCTTAAAGATGCTGTCAGGAGCAGATCTCGTTCATAACCCCAGGACTGCCTGTATATTGTGAGGCATAAGTCCAACTACATTCTTTTGCATGTGGTGATCCAGTTGTCCAAGCACCATTTTTTGTTTTTTTACTGTACTTTAGATGAAGATTTACAGAGCAAATTAGCTTATTAAACAATACACAGAATTGTTGTTGGTTTCCAGCCCCATGACATGTCAACGCTCTCCCCTTCTTGACCTTGGGTTCCCCATTACCAGCTTTTGTGTCCTCTCTTGCCTTCTAGTCCTTTCCCCTGGGCTGGTGTGCCCATTTAGTCTCATTTTTTTTATGGGCCTGTGTGATGTTTAGCTGAAGGGTAAACCGTGAGTTAAAAGGGTGTCTGGGGGCCATACTCTCAGGATTTCTCCAGTAGAATTTTGTTCTACAGTTTTCTCCAAGTCTGTCCAGGACTCCCTATTGTGATCCCTGTCAGAGCAGTCAGTGGTGGTAGCTATGCACCATAAAGTTGTGCTGGACTCAGTCTGGTGGAGGCCATGGTAAATGTGGTCCGTTAGTCCTTTGGACTAATCTTTCCCTTGTGTCCTTGGGTTTCTTCATTCTCCCTTGCTCCCAATGGGGTGAGACCAGTGTAGTATCTTAGAGGGCCACTCAAGCTATTAAGACCCCAGATGGTACTCACCAAAGTAAAATGTAGAACATTTTCTGTATAAACTATGTTATGCCAATAGAGCTAGGTGTCCACTGAGACCAGCACCACTTATTGAAAGGCGGGTCTTTCCCCACTGAATGGACTTGGCACCTTTGTCAAAAAGCAATTGGCTGTAGGTGTATGGGCTTATTTCTGAAACCTCAATTCTATTCCGTTGCTCTATATGTCTATCCTTATCCTGTACCACACTGTTTTGATTGCTGCAGCTTTACAGTATGTTTTGAAATTGGGAAGTGTGAATCCTCCTACCTTATTCTTTGCAATATTGAGGATCAACTTTTCCATTTCTGCAAAAAAGAATCTTGATAGGGATTGCATTCGATCTGTAGATCACTTTGGGTAAGAATGACATCTTAACAATATTAAGCTTTCCAACCTATGAAAACAGGATGTCTTTCCATTTATTTAAAATTTCTCTAATTTCTTTCAGCAGCATTTTATACTTTTTAGTGTACAAGTTTTTCACCTTCTTGGTTAAATTTATTCCTACGTATTTTATTATTTTAGGTGCTATCATAAATGGGATTGTTTTCTTGTTTTCCTTTTCAGATTGTTCCTTGCTGATGTATAGAAACACAACTGATTTTTCCATGTTGATTTAGTACTCTGAAACTTTGCTAAATTCATTTATTAGCTCTAGTAGCCTTTTTTGTATACTTTTAGGGATTTTCTATACATAGGATCATGTCTGCAAATAGGGATAATTTTACTACTTCCTTTCCAATCTGGATGCTTTTAATTTCTTTTTCTTGCCTGATTGCTCTGTCCAGAACTTCCAATACAATGTTGAATAGCAGTGGTGAAAGAGGACATTCTGGAGTTTTTCCTGATCTTAGGGGGAAAGTTTTCAGTCTTTCACCATTGAGTATGATATTTGCTGTGGGTTTTTCATAAATGCCCTTTATCGTGTTGAAGGATTTCCCTTCTATTCCCAGTTTGCTGATTGTTTTTATCATGAAAGAGTGTTGGATTTTGTCAAATACTTTTTCTGCATCAATTGAGATGATCATGTGGTTCTTTTCCTTCATTCTATTAGTGTGGTGCATCGCATTGATTGATTTCCTCATGTTGAGCCACCGTTGCATTCCTGGGGAAAATTCCACTTGGCCACGGTCGGTAATGCTTTTAAGGTGCTATTGGATTCAATTTGCTAGTATTTTGTTGAGAATTTTTGCACTGATATTCATAAGAGGCATTGATCTATAATTTTCTTTCCTTGTGTTGTATTTAACTGCTTTTGGTATCAGAGTAATGCTGGCCTTACAGAATGAGTTAGGAAGTCCTCCCCCCTCTTCTTTTTTTTTTTTAAGTTTGAGCACAAATGGTGTAATTTTTTAAATGGTAAAATTCACCAGTGAAGTCATCTGGTCCTGGGCTTTTCTTTGTTGGGAAGTTTTTTATTACTGATTCAATCTCTTTAATTGTTACAAGTCTGCTGAGATTTTGTTATGCTTGAGCCCATTGTTGCAGCCACTGTGTCAGTCCATCTCACTGAGGGTCTTCCTCTTTTTCTCTGACCCTCTACTTTACCAAGCATGATGTCCTTCTCCAGGGGCTGGTCCTTCCTGGTAACGTGTCCAAAGTCTGTGAGATGAAGTCTCGCCATCCTCCCTTCTAAGGAGCATTCTGGCTATACTTCTTCCAAGACAGATTTGTTCATTCTGGCAGTCCATGGTATATTCGTTATTGTTCACTAATGTCATAATTCAAAGGCATCGATTCTTCTTCCGTCTTCCTTAGTTACTGTCCGGCTTTATCATGCATATGAGGTGAGTGCCATTGTTTGGGTCAGGCACACCTTACTTGTCAAAGTGACATTGCTTTTTAACACTTTAAAGAGGTCCTTTGCAGCAGATTTGACCAGTGCAGTATGTTGTTTGATTTCTTGACTGCTTCTTCCATGGGAGTTGTTTATGGATCCAGGGAAAATAAAACCCTTGGCAACTTCAATTTTTTCTCCGTTTATCATGATGTTGCTTATTGGTCCTGTTGTAAGGCTTTTTGATCTCTTTATGTTGAGGTGTAATCCATACTGAAGGCTGTAGTCTTTGATCTTCATCAGTAAGTGCTTTAAGTCCTCTTCACTTTCAACAAGCAAGGTTATGTCATCTGCATACTGCACATTGTTAATGAGTCTTCCTCCAATCCTGATGCCCTGTTCTTCTTCATATACTCCAGCTTCTCAGATCATTTGTTCAGCATACAGATTGAAAGACGAAAGGATACGACCCTGATGCACACCTTTCCTGATTTTGAACCACGCAGTATCCCTTTGCTCTGTATGAATGACTGCCTCTTGGTCTATGTGCAGGTTCCTTATATACTGTGATCATTCAATAGAACAATAGAATAAACTATGTTGCTGCACAACAACAGAGATTAATCTCACAGATACTAAATTGAGTTCAGGAATAGGCGAAACTGATCAATGACAATAGCAGTCAGGATATAGGAGCTGGTTTGGTATTGACTACCTAGGAGCATAAGGGAACCTTCTGTTATGCTGGAAATTTCCTTATATTGATGTTCACACTTAGTGCTTTTTGTGCATTTTCTGTATTATGTTTTACCTTCATACAAAATTTTAATCTAACAGTGGGAGCTCCTCTCCCAGTAATGGTAGAGCAGCTTTGTGGAATTAGCTTATCAGAGATAAAAATTACAAACACTGAAAAGCACTTTAGAAAAATGTATTTGAAAGCACTAGTCAGTTGTAGAATCTGAGGTAAATCTACCCTTGGAATAGAGGAACTTCAACAAGGGAGATTTGCAGTATTGCAGCTTTTTGCCTTAGGGTTCTCCGTAATTTGTGTGTGGTTCAAGGCAGCAGAAAGCCATAAAATTACTGGTTTATGGTGTCGCAAGAAAGAGTTCAGGTTTGACAGAGCATCTGTAACGTTATGGGGCTATTCTGGAACAGAAGGAGCCACAAAGCAGGTAAATCTCAAGAATCTGCACATAAATTCTACATCAATCCTTGGGAGACCATTAAACTATGCATGTATAATGGACAACCCAGAGATCCTGGTGAAATATAAGCATCTGCAAGTTGGAAGAAGTGAGCATAAATTATAGCTGCTGCCCATAGCAAGGGAGACAGAGGTTGGACCTTGAGTCTAGCCAAAATAACAGCCTACTAGAAAAAAGCAATACTTTTTTTTAAAATAATTTTTATTGAGCTTTAAGTGAACGTTTACAAATCAAGTCAGTCTGTCACACGTAAGCTTATATACACCTTACTCCGTACTCCCACTTACTCTCCCCCTAATGAGTCAGCCCTTCCAGTCTCTCCTTTCGTGACAATTTTGCCAGTTACTAACCTTCTCTACCCTCTTATCTCCCCCTCAGAGAAGAGATGCCAACATAGTCTCAAGTATCCACCTGATACAAGTAGCTCACTCTTCATCAGCATCTCTCTCCAACCCAGTGTCTAGACCCTTCCATGTCTAATGAGTTGTCTTCGGGAATGGTTCCTGTCCTGGGCCAACAGAAGGTTTGGGGACCATGACCGCCAGGATTCCTCTAGTCTCAGTCAGACCATTAAGTCTGGTCTTTTTATGAGAATTTGGGGTCTGCATCCCACTATTCTGCTGCCTCAGGGGTTCTCTGTTGAGCTCTCTGTCAGGGCAGTCATCGGTTGTGGCCGGGCACCATCTAGTTCTTCTGGTCTCAGGATGATATAAGTCTCTGGTTCATGTGGCCCTTTCTGTCTCTTGGGCTCTTAGTTATAGTGTGACCTTGGTGTTCTTCATTCTCCTTTGATCCAGGTGGGTTGAGACCAATTGATGCATCATTAGATGGTCGCTTGTTAGCATTTAAGACCCCAGATGCCACATTTCAAAGTGGGATGCAGAATGTTTTCATAATAGAATTATTTTGCCAATTGACTTAGAAGTCCCCTCAAGCCATAGTCCCCAAACCCCCGCCCTTGCTCTACTGACCTTTGAAGCATTCAGTTTATCCCGGAAACTTCTTTGCTTTTGGTCTAGTCCAGTTGGGCTGACCTTCTGTGTATTGAGTATTGTCCTTCCCTTCACCTAAAGTAGTTCTTATCTACTAACTAATCAGTAAATAACCCTCTCCCACCCTCCCTCCCTCCCCCTCTGGTAACCACAAAAGAATGTGTTCTTCTCAGTTTATACTATTTCTCAGGATCTTATAATAGTGGTCTTATACAATATTTGTCCTTTTGCCTCTGACTAATTTCACTCAGCATAATGCCTTCCAGGTTCCTCCATGTTATGAAATGTTTCACAGATTCGTCACTGTTCTTTATCGATGCGTAGTATTCCATTGTGTGAATAAACCACAATTTATTTAACCATTCATCTGTTGATGGACACCTTGGTTGCTTCCAGCTTTCTGCTATTGTAAACAGAGCTGCAATAAACATGGATGTGCATATATCTGTTCCTGTAAAGGCTGTTATTTCTCTAGGGTATATTCCGAGGAGTGGGATTTCTGGGTTGTATGGTAGTTCTATTTCTAACTTTTTAAGATAACGCCAGATAGATTTCCAAAGTGGTTGTACCATTTTACATTCCCACCAGCAGTGTATAAGAGTTCCAATCTCTCCGCAGCCTCTCCAGCATTTATTATTTTGTGTTTTTTGGATTAATGCCAGCCTTGTTGGAGTGAGATGGAATCTCATCGTAGTTTTAATTTGCATTTCTCTAATGGCTAATGATCGAGAGCATTTTCTCATGTATCTGTTAGCCGCCTGAATATCTTCTTTAGTGAAGCGCATGTTCATGTCCTTTGCCTGCTTCTTGATTGGGTTGTTTGTCTTTTTGTGGTTGAGTTTTGACAGAATCATATAGATTTTAGAGATCAGGCGCTGGTCGGAGATGTCATAGCTGAAAATTCTTTCCCAGTCTGTAGGTGGTCTTTTTACTCTCTTGGTGAAGAATTTAGATGAGCATAGGTGTTTGATTTTTAGGAGCTCCCAGTTATCTGGTTTCTCTTCATCATTTTTGGTAATGTTTTGTATTCTGTTTATGCCTTGTATTAGGGCTCCTAGGGTTGTCCCAATTTTTTCTTCCATGATCTTTATCGTTTTAGTCTTTATGTTTAGGTCTTTGATCCACTTGGAGTTAGTTTTTGTGCATGGTGTGAGGTATGGGTCCTGTTTCATTTTTTTGCAAAGGGATATCCAGTTATGCCAGCACCATTTGTTAAAAACACTATCTTTTCCCCAATTAACTGACACTGGGCCTTTGTCAAATATCAGCTGCTCATATGTGGATGGATTTGTATCTGGGTTCTCAATTCTGTTCCATTGATCTATGTGCCTGTTGTTGTACCAGTACCAGGCTGTTCTGCCTACTGTGGCTGTACAATATGTTCTAAAATCAAGTAGAGTGAGGCCTCCCACTTTCTTCTTCTTTTTCAGTAATGCTTTACTTATCCGAGGCTTCTTTCCCTTCCATATGAAGTTGGTGATTTGTTCCTCCATCACATTAAAAAATGTTATTGGAATTTGGATCGGAAGTGCATTGTGTGTATAGATGGCTTTTGGTAGAATAGACATTTTTACTATGTTAAGTCTTCCTATCCATGAGCAAGGTATGTTTTTCCACTTAAGTAGGTCCTTTTTAGTTTCTTGCAGTAGTACTTTGTAGTTTTCTTTGTATAGGTCTTTTACATCTTTGGTAAGAAAAAGCAATACTTTTTGAGGAGTATAAAAAAATCTGTATTTACAATATGTATTTCACAATGTCCAATATACAGTCAAAATTTATTAGGTAGGAGGATATGGGGAAATAGGAGCTATACTCAAAGAGAAAAAACCATCAATAGGAACTGATCCTGAGATGACCTAAGTGTTATAATTAGCAGCCAAAGACTTTAGTGAATGATGGTGTTTTCTCATCAGAGATACTGGAGGCCATAACAAAGAGCTAGCAAGTTTAAATGCTGGATGAAGAGAGCTGTTCACCTAGGATTCTTTATCCAACACAATCATCTTTCAAAAACAAAGTTGAAATAAAGACATTTAAGATAAACAAAATGGAGATAATTTATTACCAACAAGTCAGCTTTTAAAGAAACCACAGTGATAATGATAAAGGAAATTTTTCAAGTTGAAAAGAAATCACATCAGATAGTAATCCAGATCAACAGGAAGGAATGAAGAGCACTGGAAATGGTAAACATATGAGTAAATGTTAAAAAAAAATTTTTAAATATTAAAACTACTGAAACTAATAGAGAAGTTCAGCAGGGTATCGGGATACAAGATAAGCATATAAAAATCAGTTGGATTCCTCTACGTCACACACCAAATCAATACCATTTACAGTAGCCCCCAAGAAGATAAAATACTTAGGAATAAACCTTATCAGAGATGTAAAAAACTTATACAAAGAAAACTATTCTGCAAAAAACAAAAACAGACCTGCATAAGTGGAAAAACATACCTTGATCATAGATACGAAGACTTAACCTTATAGAAATGTCTATTCTACCAAAAGCAATCTATACATTTAATGCAATTCCGATCCAGATCCCAACGACATTCTTTAATGAGATGGAGAAACAAATCACCAACTTCATATGGAAGGGAAAGATGCCCTGGATAAGTAAAGCATTACTGAAAAAGAACAAAGTGGGAGGCCTTGCTCTACCTGATTTTAGAACCTATTATACCACCACAGTAGTCAAAACAACCTGGTACTGGTACAACAACAGATACATAGACCAATGGAACAGAATTGAGAATCCAGGCATAAATCCATCTACATATGAGCAGTTGATATTTGACAAAGGCCCCAAAACAGTTAAATGGGGAAAAGACAGTGTTTTTAACAATTGGTGCTGGCATAACTGGATATCCATCTGCAAAAAAATGAAACAAGGCCCATACCTCACTGCATGCACAAAACATTTTGTATAGAAGAATAGTGACAAAAAGGGGGGATATGCAGGACAGAATTTCAGGTTCTCAATGCAATCCAGACTTTCTGGAGCCATTGAGGTTTGACGAGCCCCTGAAACTATTGTCCTGAGATGATCTTTAAAATTTAAACCGTATACCAAAACTATCCCCTGAAGTCTTTGAACCAAAAATAGCATATTTTAATTAGTAAAGTACATCTGCTTTGAGCATTATGCTCTTTTACATAATTATCTATATGAGATAAATGAACAACAGCGACTGGAAAGGTTGGATGGGAAGCTTGGGGCCAGTGAGTTTAAGAAAATGGTGGTAGCATAATGTGGAAAAAGATAGTGAGAATGGCAGCACAACTTGAAGAATATAACCGATGTCACTAAATTATATGTGTAGAAATTCTTGAAATGATGTATATTTGGCTATGAATACTTTCACCAAAATTTTTTTTTTGGTTCTTTGCGAAGATTAATAAAACTGATAAACTCGTATCAAGAGAGATGAACAGATGGACATATATCTATAAAACATAGATATAGACACATATGGAAACCCTGGTGGCATAGTGGTTAAGTGCGATGGCTGTGAACCAAAGGGTTGGCAGTTCGAATCTGCCAAGCGCTCCTTGGAAACTCTATGGGGCAGTTCTACTCTGTCCTATTGGGTCGCTGTGAGTCACAATCGACTAGATGCCACTGGGTTTGGGTTTTTGGTTTTATAGACATGTATATAGATAGAGAGATTGATTACCAGATCTAAAAGGGAATATCTCTACAGATGCTAGACATAAAAAGGAAAATAAGGGAATATTATGAACATTTTTGTGCCATTAAATCTGAAAACTTAAATGGATGAATTCTTTAAAATGTACAATGTACCAGAGCTGAGAGAAAAATAGAAAATTTAAATAACCCATTGTCTATCAGAATCGAATTCATATATCAAACACCTCACCACAAAGAAATTCTAGGCCCAGCATTGGTGAATCAAATATTTCAGGAAGAAATAATACCAATCTTACACAAACTCAGAAAAAAAGACGAGGAAGGCACACTTCTCAGCTCATTCTTTGAAGGCAGTAATACTCTGATATAAAAACCTGTCGAAGACATTGCAAGAAAACTGAATTTACAGGTCAATATCACTCATGAATTAGACGTAAAAATTCTTAACAAATATTAACAAACTGAATCCACCAGTATATAAAAAGGCTAATACACCATGAGCAAGTGAGATTTATCTCAGTAGTGCAAGATGGGTTTAACCTTTGAAAATGAATATAATCCACTACATTAAAATATAGGGAAAAAGCATAAATTATAGGGAAAAAAATCAACACCCATTTATGATGAACACTCTTGGCAAACTAGGAATAGAACGGAACTTCCCTCAATCTGATAAAAGGTATCGCAAAAAAAACCATAGCCATTATCATACTTAATGGTGAAACACTGAATATTTTTCTTTGATGATCAGGAATAAGGCAGGGGTATATCTACTTTCACTATTTCTATTCGGCATTGTCATGGAGATCCTAGCCAGTATAATATGGCAGGAAAAGGAATAAAAGGCACAAAGATTGAAAAGGAAGAAAGAAAACTGTCCTGGTTCACAGATGATATGATTGTTTACATAAGAAATTCTAAGGACTCAAACAACAACAAACAAACCTACTGGAACTAAGAAGTGAGTTAGATACAAGATCGATTTACAAAAATCAATTGTATGTCTACATATTAGCAATGAATAATTGGAAAATTATAAAATTTTGAAATAACATCACTTAGAATAGCACAGAGACATACAATACTTAAGGAATAACTTTAATGAAAGCTTTGGAAGCCCTCACAAAGGAAGATATATAAAGGGCCCCTGAAAAGTACAGAACTTTCTGAAGGAAATTAAAGAAGCCACAAATAGAGCAATATACCACGTTCATGAATTAGAAAACTCAGTATCATAAAGATACTGAATTGACCTAAAGATTCAAGTCCAATAAAAATCTCCTTCCGTGAAGCTGACAAAAATGCAAACTATTTGTGTAGCTGTGTCTTTAGATTGAAATTACACTCAGAGTAAAAATAACTTTGAATCCTGTATTTGCTTCTTTGGAGACTCACATTCTTTTAGATTTTGGCCCCACAGTTCCTCACTATATTAACTCTTGGATAATTTTAAGATGTTTTATTGTTTTTTATTTAAGTAAGAGGATTTGTCCTAATTTCCTAGTTCCATTATTAGAAGTCTCTATTATCTATTTTTTCCATCAGTCAGACAAAAAAAAAAAGACAAAAAAGAAATTTTTTTTCCCCCACCTTCAAGCTCACACTCTATTGAGGAAGAGTTCATTTTTCTATTTAAGATGATTTGGAAGCAGTGATGTCAAGCAAATGTCAGTCCATGCCTTTTGAGAGCTCCCTTGGTGACCTAAAGCCTCACACAGTGGACTCTTCAGTCCCAGGCAGAATTGGAGGACCATAATAACATCTGCACAAAATCTTGGGGTGGGAGAGTTTGGCGGGAAGAACCTGAGAGGGTACGTAAGGGGCTCATATTTGAGGGATGACTAGATTTAATCACATGGCAAGCAGAGTTTGGAGAAGTGACAATTGAGGAATTTGTTTCTATCTTTTTTATCCCACAGGTACTCAGGGTATGGACCTCCAAGAGAGAAAGGTTTGAGACTCTTTATCCACACAGCCTCTCAACCGAGTCTCAGAAAGTCCTTGGACTGTAAAAGCCCCCTACCCAAGTATAGGCAGCAGCACAAGTAACCACTCAAGTGTCTTCCATTTGACAGTACCCCCCAAGAAGAAAGCCAAAACACCACCAACCAAGAAAAACATCAAACCCCTGATGCCTGCCAAGGATGATGTTAAACCACCAGAGCCCAAAAAGAAGCCCTCTGAGCTAACCAAAGAACCCACTCAGTGGGCCACCAGACGGTCCGCCCTCCAAACTGCCTTGCCTGTCATTAATGTGGATGAATGGAAAATGCCCTCCAAAGTGGCCCCCTTCCTAAAACACACCCCAAAGCGTCCCCCATGGTTGAACCTCCCCCCCGCCACCAGGAATCCTTTTTAACAGCAGATTCCAGCTTTAGGATGTTCTGAGAGAAGAAATAGCCACACCTTACTCCCTTCTTCTTCTCTGTATGGGTGGTGATGGTGAGGAGTGGTAAAGAATGGAGTGGAGAAGGACCACTGATGCTATCAGGAGTCCATTTGGTCCAGCCTTTCTATAAAGAATGCATCTCAAGGGCAAGGGGAAAACAGTTGTGTATGGTCTTGGAGTTGGAGATGGTGGTTTTCTGGGTATTATATGGTTTTTCTCATCCTAATCCTTCTATAGTAGTCCCTGTGAAAGGAGTGCCTGTAGTGAACATCAGCCTGTAAATAAAGGCAACCTCTCCAGAAGCCAAACAGTAGTGGTGTACACTTTGGGACCTTCTGTGATCATCCAGGACTGGGGGCAAATGCAAAAGTGATATCATCCTGAGCCAGAGGATGAGTGGTGACATGGGCATGAGTCAGGGGCAAAGGTCTCATCACCCATACACATTCTCTGCTCCAGTGTGTTGCAGGATGCTTCGTAATAGCTTGTCATTGGCTGATTCATCAATGGGATGGTGGGCACAGTCCCATGCTTACCTTTGGCCTTGAAGGGAAACTAGAGCTTTCAACAAGCATCTGGAGCCCTTTTGTCTGGAAAAAAAAAAAAAAAGGAGGAGCTGGATATTAGTAGCAGTGAGTTGAGTTACACTGTGTGACCATCACCCATTTACACTCCCTCACTGGGCGTCAGCATCCCCACCTGTATGATGATGGTGTAGAGGCAGATCACCACAGCACCTTCCTTCTGGTTCAGATTTTATCCTGGGCTGACTGTAGAGTCATGTAAACATTGATGGGGCTGGGATGTCTTCTTAGACAGCCACATGATCATCCCCCAAATCAGGGCCAGCTGGTTTGGGCCTCCACGTCCCCCCGGTCTGCTCACCTCACACCCCAGGCCCCATTTACCCTCCACCACTTGCATTTCCTGCCCAGGCCTGAGATCTCACACCTCTGGGCCTTTGCACACACGGCACCGTCCTCCAGAGACACTCTCCCCAGGGGCTCCCTGGAAAGTTCAGGTGTTACCTCCATCAGGAAGCCTCCCTGGCCCTTCTCCTCAGTCTGGGCAGGTCCTCTCGGGCTCTGCCACCTCTGTGAAGGCTTCCCACTGTCATAGCACAGATCATTCTCCGTTACCCTCACCTGTTTGTGTATCTGCCTCCCTTGCCAGGCTGAGCATATGGGCTTCTGTGCCCCCAGGATTCAGCACTTAGCATGTGGGACAAGGCTGAGGTGCTCCCCCCTTTCCTCACCAGGGAAGGCGGCAGAAGGTATTGCTGTTCCCCGCAGTCCTGGGGGAACTCTCTGTGCCTTCTCATCCCTCTCCTTGCCCTCTTCCTCCTCTCAGAGAAGGCCCCCACAAGGTACCTTCACCTCAAAGAAGGCTGAGCCAAACGTGGGCCACTTGAAAATGAGCGTCAGGAAGGCCAGTTTGGTCTCCTCCTTGGATTGCCTGCGTGTTTATTGAAGTAGGCAAGGATGGACTGCAGGGGGTGGGGAGTCAGGGGCGGGACCAGGACACTGCCCCACACAGGGGCCCCTCTCCTGCCACTCCTGCCCCATTCTGTGCTGTCAGTAGCTGACACGGGCCCTGGAGGGCCAGGTGTAGGATGGGCAGTCCTAGAGGCCATGAGGGGCTTCCCCTTTGTCTCAGGTAATAGGCTCTCAGAGCCAGGACTTTGCTGGCCTCTCCCCCAGGCCCAAGGGAGACAGGCCTGTGGGTATCAGGTAAAATCAAGTCATCATGGTAACCAGAAGGGGGCAAATTACTGCCAAGTGGGCAGCTGAACCCTCTGTATTGGAGGACAGGAGAATACAGCAGGTGGAGGAAAGAAAGGGAGGGTGGTTTGATCACACACAGGAGTCACAAGAGGTACTTCCCTGGGCAGCTGGCCAGGACCTACCCCCTTGACTCCTGGGGTGCCCAGAGACCCATTCAAGCCCCCCCCCATTGCTTCTTCCTCTCCCATGCTCACCCGTTTCCAGTCATCAGGTGAGATCTGCCAGATGAGGTTCTGGGGCACCAGCTCCCGAAGCAGCTTGGGGACACTGGGGAAGTAGGACTTGTCCTCCTCAAACTTGACCCTGTAGATCAGCGCCCCCAGCTGCAGCACTTCCTCCCGTGTGCACTTGTGGTAGCCTTGGAGATACTTGGGCAACTCCTGCCAGAGACAGACAGGTCACAGGAGTGGCGGGATCTGGAGGCAGTGGGCTCCTTCCCCACCATCCTCAAGGCCAGGGTCTACTGCCTTACCCCCACCCACTTCTCCAGCCTCAGATGACGCCGCTTCCCAAGGGGAAACAGCATAGTACAGGGAAATTGCAATTATGCCTGTACAGATCTAGCATGTTATAGTTTGAAAGCATACCCATGTATGAGTATCATCTCATTTACCCTCTGAACAGTTCAGTGAGGTGAGCAGCCCCATTGCAAAGATGACTAAATTGGGAGTGACCAGCTGGTGAATCTGAGACTGTTCTGTTCCACACTCCTGACCCTCCAGGCCCTGTCCTCCCTTGGGAAAGGCATCCTGTCATTATGTTCCCTTGAGACTGGCTGGTTCATCCTTATCGCTGGCTCCCCTCACCGCCCTAGAACTCCGTGACCCAGAACCAGAGCAACTGAGGATGGAGAGTAGACAAAAAGGAGAGATAAAGTCCCTTAAGGGCCAGTGTTGCCCACAGACCCCTAGAGCCTTCAGGATGTCTTATCTACTATTTGAAGGGTAGGGAAACTGAGACTGACCTGAGGACATCCACTCACCCATCCATCTGCCCACCCACCAACCTACCTATGCATGCATCCATACCCATCCACCCACCTGTCCCCCATTCATCTGTCCACCCACTGATCCATCTACCCAACCATCTACCCACCTATCCACCATCCATCTATTCATTCATGGTGTGGAGGTCAGAAGCAGGCATAAGGGAAAGGCATATCCCAGGTCTGGATGACAACAGCCTCTAACTCGAGGCTAGGATTCTCTCTGCCATAGGAGCCACCATTCCTGCCTCCCTGGCCCCTCCCAACCTCCTGGCTTGTCTCTCCAACAGAATGGTGAGCAGGCTGTAGCCCAGGAAAGAGCACTGAGTCTGCAGTTACAAAGACCCTGAATCAAACCCCAGGACCATCAGCTGTGTGATCTTAATTACATCACCTAATGTCTCCGAGTCTCAGTTTCTCCCTCCATAAAATGGGAACAACATACCTACTTCTTGGGGTTTGTTGAGAGGATGGAATGAGTAAAAAGTGCCAGACACATAATAGAAATGCAACACGTGAGCCTCCCTCCTACCTTACTTCGGGACCAGTCCTGTGCTAGAAATTATGAATCACAGAGGCCCTGGATACGCCTTGTTCAAATAGCAGAATCTTGAATTCAAAAAACAACCCTGCACCGAGGGAGGGAGGAACCTGAACAGGCAGGGATTTGGGAGCTCAGGAGAGGAAAAATCAAGCCTTTGAAGGCTGGACGGCTAGGAAAGAGAAGGACCCGAACTTGGGCCACTCCCTGGGGGCCCAGTGGTTTGGGAAGGATGAACATGATTCTGGGAATCTCTTCGAGGCCATCCTGTTACAGGCCCCTCACCTGGCAAGGGCAGCAGGACTCTGTTATCACAAAGTACAGCAGGGCTGGCAGCTGCAGGGGAGGCAACAGGAGCAGAGAGGCAGTGGGCAGCTCACCTGGTAATAGTGGAAGACGGAATCAGCCACGGGGTCCTTCTCTGGCACTGTGATGGTCCACAGCTTCTTCATAAAGAACACCTGGTAGGTGAGCGAGGGCACGATTCCTGTGGCATAGGGCAGTTGATCACAGGGAGGTCCCAGCACAAAGAGATGCCCATGCCCTTCCTAGCCCAGCACCAGCCCAGAGAAGGCCTGGCCTCGGTTCCCACCCAGGTGGACCTCACGCTATGGCCCTGAGCAAGCACCTGCCCTGCCCTGGGCCTCAGATGACCCCAGGGCCCTGACCTCACGTTACCATCCTTGACTGGCCGCACTTTCTGTATCAAGTCCGTCAGGTGTTGGACAAAGTCGAAGAAGAAGTCATTCTCAGGGACGCTGATGACCTAGGGACACGGCTGTTCTAGTCCATTCATTTTAGTTTAACAAATAGTGTGTTTTCCAATGTTCCCACCCAAGGTCTTCCTGGTGGCCCCTTCTCCAGAAAGACACTTAATCCCAGCCGGAAAGGGTTTCCCTGTATCAGCCCCACCCTCCTCCCATCTGTGCCTGTTGAGTGTCTCCATTCAGTCATTCAGCAAAATCTACTAAACACTGCCCTACCTAGCACACGGATATGGCAGAGAGCGAGACCCAGCCCCTTCCTTGAAGCTGATGTTCTTGCATCCATGTCCGACTCCTCCCACAAGTTCTGGGCTCTCCTGGGTCCAGGATCTCATTGAAGTCACCTCTGAGTCCCTGCTGTCTGGCACAAGGACAGGCGTGAGGTGAGGAGACAGACATGGGTGGACAAGGAATTGTCAGAGACAAACAGGAGGGAGCATCTAATTCTGAGATGATCAGGGAAGCCTTCTCATGGGGAGGGACTTTACAGCTGGGCCTTTAAGACTTCCGTGTGCAGAGATGTGGAGGGAGGGCCATGTGGGATGGTGGCAGAGGCATGAGCTTCGGAGGCAGACCCACCTGCATCTGAGTCCCTGCTGTGTGACCTTTGATAAGTTACTTAACCTCTCTGAACCCTACCTAGTTTTGTGATGCATTAAATGGGGTTAATCACTCCTCCTTTCAAGGATTAGTTCAAGGGTTAATTGGCTGCAGGCATGGGGGCTGATGGACCAGTCAGAACAAAGTCTGGAAAATACATGTGTGTAGGGGCAGGGTGAGGAGACTGGTATGACGAGAACATAGAGTACCCATGCACATGGCTCCAAACAGGGTCTGAGGACATGCTGTGCAATGCCTCAGAGGAGAGAGATTTCAGGGCAGCTGCTCCAAGTAAAGGGAGCCACAGTAGATATGCAAGAAGGAGATGGGTACACTTAGGAGCTGTATACAAGCATGTCTGTCTGTCTCTTTCTCCTTCTCTCCTTCTTTCTCCCTCTCTCTCTCTTTATTTCTCCGTCTCTCTCTCTTTTTCTCAGCCCTCCTCCTGCTCTCCCATAAGCTCCTCACAATAGACATTACCTACCTTGTCTGCAATTTTGACAAAGAGGCTGAACCCCTCGGAGGTCTTGAGGTGTAGCCGGGTGGCAATGTTCTGGCAAAAGTCCTTGGCCTTGGTGCTGGACTCCATCTTGAAGGCCTGAGAGGGGTGGTGCTTGCTTGGTGCCAGCAGGCCTTCTCCTGGGCCTCTCATGCTCCCTGGCTGTGCCTCCCACCAGACCAAGCACCCTGACCCATGCAAGACACTCTCCCTCTGAGGGACTTCCCCATGGTCCAGCACTGGGCAGAGCATTTTAAGAAGACAGACAGGAAAAAGCAACTCATGGCTGGGTCTTTCTCCCAAACAACACAAGTAGGACTTGGCCTTGGCCTCCTTGGGCCCTGGGTCTGGGCTGTACAAACTGGAGTGGTGGCAGAGGCAAGGGGCACACACGAGAATGGGGTGATTGGAAGGAGGGTGCCTTGAGGAAGAGAAAAAGCAGAATTCAAAAAGCAAGAGGAGAAATGGAAGAGGAGAAACAGCACCTCAGACCGGGGTGGAGAGGGTTTATATGCCAGACTCCCTGGGAATACAAAGATGAGTACGAAGACATAGTTCTTGCTATCAAAGACCTCATAACTTAATTAAACGTATAATTGCAATATAATGTAAATAAGCTGTATGCAGAACAGTTTTTCAAAGGTGTAAGAACCAGTAGGCCAGACAAACAGGCTGTGTCACAGGTGGATAAGCAGCTTGTGAAAGGACTCTTAGCAGCCTCTGGCCATGAGGTACAGGTTGGGGAACTGATAAAGTAAGGCCTTGCCTATCGTAGGTGATTAGGATTTAAGCCCGTGTCTCAAGCCTAGGGAATAAGGCAAGGACCTCGTTACCAGATTCTGAGACATAAGAATGACTTCCAAGAACAAAACAGAATTGGACCAATTGATCAAGGCCAAAATGGGCAGCTTGGACTTTGATGCCTAGTCCTTCTAGTTTGAGGAGAGGTAGGAGGACAGAGATGTTGTTCCTTATAATCCTCCTGCTACTCTTTAGGGTTGGACAAGGGACAAGCTAGGAGCTGGACTGGTAGATGGAAGTCAAGCAATTCCAGCTTTGAAGAGATCAGGGATTGCAGTGGCTGGGGGGGCGGCCAGGCAGAGCTTGACACCAAGGGGTAGGCACAGAGTTAACACTTACTAAGGAGTTAAAAAAAAAAAAAGGAGTATGCTAAATGTAAATACTTTCCTTCTTTTATTTTCCTTATCTAGCTGATTTTGGATTCTCTGCCCAGATCACCCCAGAGCAGAGCAAACGGAGCACCATGGTGGGAACCCCATACTGAATGGCACCAGAGGTTGTGACGCAAAAGGCCTATGGGCCCAATGTTGACATCTGGTCCTTAGGCATTACAGCTATTGAAATGATTGAAGGGGAGCCCCCATACCTCAATGAAAACCCTCTGAGAGTGAGTGTTACTGATCCCATTTCAAGATGTCTAGGTTGTTGTCTCTGGTCCCAGGAAATAGTACTCAGGTGGGTTCACTATGAGTTTCCAGATAAAACTAGGTATAAGTACTATGAGAAAAAATGCAAAGTAAAGGCATTAAGAGAGTAATGGGAGAGGTATGCTATTTTATATGGGTACAGAGGAAGTCCTCTCTTTTAGGTTATTTGAGCAAAAACTAGAAGAAGAAAAGGAGCAAGGCATGAGATTAATCTGGGATAAGAGCTTTCTAGGTATGAAGAACACCAAAAACTTGATTTGGGAACATGTTTCCTATGTTCTGGGGAACACCAAAGAGACCAGTGTCCCTGAAGTGGGTGAGGAATAAGGAGAGTGGTAGACCGGTCAGAGAACTAGCAGGGGTCAGATCAAGTAAGACTTGTGAGGACGTGGCTTTTACTCTACCAGAGATGGGAAGCCACTGGAGGGTTTTGAGCTGAGGAGTAATGTGAATTATTTTTAAACAGATCACTTAGGCTGCTTTTATGCAAAAAGACTGTTGCAATAGTTCAGGTAAGAGTGGTAGCTTGGACTAGATTGGTAGGAGTAAAAGTGAGAAGTGGTTGGACACAGGAAATACCTTGAAAGTACAACTGACACAATGAAATAGTATTAGAAAGAGAGGAATCAACAATGATTACAAGATTTTGGGCCTGAATTACTGAAAAAATTCATTTGCCATTTACTGACACGTGGCAGAGCAGGTTAGATGTAGTAATAAGGGTCTGATTTTTGAATGTGTTGATTTGAAAAGTTTATTAGATATTCAAGTGGAAATGTTGAGTTTGGGCAAATCCCCAAAGAAGGGAAAGGGCTCAGGAGTATAAATACAAATTTATTAATAGAGAGTATATAGTTGTTATTTAAAATCAGAACTAGATGAGATCACTCAACTAGGGAATGAGTGCAGTTTAAGAAGAAAAGAAATTTGAGTGCTGGGGTACCTCCAGTATTTACAGGTTGGAGAGATGAAGAGCTAGCAAAGTAAACCGAGAAGGAGTGGCCTTCCTAGTAGATGAGAACTGAGAGAAGTATGTCCTGGAGGCCAAGTGAACAAAGTATTTCGAGAAGGAGGGTTGATTGTTGTGCTAAATGTAACCCATAGATTGAGTAAGATCAGACTGAGAAATCAACCTTGGATCTGCCAGTGTTGCTTATGTGGAGGTTATTGATGACCTTGGTAATCAGTATCAGTAGAATGATGGGGATGAAAGCCTAATTAGAACAAATTCACGAGAGTGGGAGAACAGGAAGTGGGATGGCATAGAGAGAGAGAGAGAGGAAAGGAGAGAGTATTGGTAAAAGAAGAACAGAAATGGAACAATACCTTGAAGTGGATATGGACTCAAAAAAAAAAGGGTTTTATTAAAAAGATGATGTTATCACAGCATATTTGTGTTCTGATGATTCAGTGGAGGGGGGTACAAGAGAGAAGTGTCAACTGCAGGAATGAGGTCCTGGAGTAGATGAGAGAGGTTGGATCAAATTCAGGATTGCCTAACACTAAATTCTGTGTTATTAACTGTTAACATACATGACCTCCATAGCTAGTAGTTGATGGCACTTAACCTTTTACCAGGAAATCTTAATGATCTGAACAAGGTATGGAAACTAACAAGTTTAATCTTTAAGAACTTTTGTCCTTGACTGAAAGCCTACAGGTAGACAAGATTCTGGCTTCCTATCTGTGTCACAACCAACCATCTTTGCTGCACTTTGCCAGAGAAACAGATCCCCTTGCATTATTACACAGTCAGAATTTGCAGTGACTGTTAGTGGTGGTAAACCTCACTCTGAGGCCTCTGGTCCATCCAGTGCTGTGACCCTGAAACAGCTGCCCCGTCCAGGAGTAAAGCCCAGGGCTCTGGGCAAGAGTCTAGGGACTTGAGAAGTTGTGCTTTGGCTGATCTGGGGCTCAGGCTTCTGTCTCTCTCTGCCTCACCTTTTTCCCCTGACCATTAAAAAAAAAAAGACCATTAGGTCCCAATAATTGCATTTAAGAAATAGTTTTTGGATCTCTCTCTTCCTCTTAGTCCTTCCTGCAGCTGTCCATCTTTAGACCTGTCTTAGGTATCTAGTGCTGCTATCACAGAAATAGCACAAATGGGTGGCTTTAATGAAAAGAAATTTATTTTCTCACAGTTTAGAGTGCCGGCTCTAAGGGAAGGTGTTCTTTCTCTGTGGGCTCTGGAGGAAGGTCCTTGTCTCTTTGAGCTCCTGCTCCTGGGCGATCTTCCTATGGCTGTCTTCCCCCATCTCTGCTTCTCTTGCTTGCTTGTTTAATCCTCTTTTATATCTTAAAAGAGATTGATTTAAGACACATCCTACACCAGTCCTGTATCATTAGTATAACAAAGAAAACCCATCCCCAAATAGGATTATAACCACAAATTTAGGGGTTAGGATTTAGAACACATATTTTTGCAGGACACAATTCAATCCATAACAGCCATTCTTCATTTTTATTGCCAGGCCTTGTACCTCATTGCCACCAATGGGACCCCAGAGCTTCAGAACCCAGAGAAGCTGTCAGCTATCTTCCGGGACTTTCTGAACCGCTGTCTTGAAATGGTTGTGGAGAAGAGAGGTTCAGCAAAAGAGCTACTACAGGTAACTGTCCCTATGCAGAGAAGCACTTGCCTGAGAAATCACTCCACCAGACCTTTTTTCCTTCATTTCTATCTGTAAGGTACTGGTTATTATAGAAGAAGCCTTGTCTGTTACCACACCCTGAACTCACCCTATATTCCCAGTTCCCTAACCTTCCTCATCCCTGTACCTTTGCTCACCTTCTTTCCTTAGCCTCTTCCTCAACCTATGAAAACTCTGTACACTGTCCTAGGCTCAGCCCAAAGTCTACTTTCTGAGCACCTACTGAACTTTGCACTCTCTTTAGCACTTCTTTTGTTCTGCCTGAAGTAGTCTGACAGAGTTTGAGTCCTGATGAAAAGAAGCTCTCTGACACACAAATCTTAACACAAGCTACATTTTTAGCAAAGCATATCAGAGGATGTAAATTTAGAGGACAGTTAGTGAGTGCGGCTTTTCACGTCTCCCTAGTTTCTTCATCAGAGACTCTCTGAGGTAATAGCAATGATATTCTACTTGCTTGAAGTGAGATTCTCCAAATTGTAGGGAAGCCCTGAGTGGGGGGATTTACCAAGCCTCTTATGTTCTCACCTTCTTAGTTCTGAAATTAAAGCATAATTACTTTATATGGTTGCAAAAACTGCCTTTAGCAGGTCACATCATTTGTATCTAACACTTAAGTTTCAGCTACAATTTCTTACTACATTACTAGTGTCATTGTACTGCATTGTCCCCTGGTGATTTAATAATAAGTATCAGATGCAGCTTTATGACCGTGATTGGTCTGTAGTCACGAACAGTGGATCTACCCCTGTATCATGTGGCCTGGGGGACTGAGCAAGGCAGGCCGGGTCAGGACCTACCACACTATCCTGCATTAAAGTTAGTTATGAACATCTTTGTGTTTCTCACTAGGTTATTAAAAAAAAAAAAAAAAAGGCTATAACCTGTACCTTATTAATCTTGGGCCTCCTCTTGCACCTAGCTAGGTCCTGACTAGGGCTAGAAGAGGTAATCAGAAAATACTTGCTAAACTGGGTAGAATTGCTTAAAGTGTTTGCCTTCAGCAGAATGTCATGCTTTGGACCGTCATTGTAATCGGAGTTACTGATTACAGAGCTCTGACCTATGAGATAGAAGGTCTGGATTCTGTCAAGTAATCAGTTAGTTTCTAGGATCTGTTGGGACTAAAAACTCCTTATAACAGACAGTACAATATAAGATCACATAAGGTGTGTTCTGGAAACGCTAGGCATTGAGAAATGTGCAAATACTGTGCCAAGCCTGTGATTGGTGAAGATATCATTCTTAATTAGGTACTGAAGTATAGTCATTCAAGATTAGTGCCCTCTAGAGTTTTATTCCTGACATAACATTATAATAATAAGGAATATATTATATTGAATGTACCACATTCTAAGCACTAAGTACATATTTTTGCTCTATTCTGCACAACAGTCAGGTGAATTAAAGGTTCTGTTATTCCCATTTTTACAGATGAGGAAACCAAGGTTTCTGGAGTTTAGTAACCTTCTCATGATTGCATAGGCAATAAGTGGTGGAGCCAGGATTTTAATCCATGTCTGTTTGGCTCTTACTGTGTGAGGTCTTGGCCACTGCGGTTACAGGCTTAAAGAGTCAAAACTGGGGGGTCTTAGGGTTTATCTAGTCTACTTTGTTCACTGTACAGAGAAGGAAACTGAGGCCTCCCAGTTGAGTGTTGGATCATGCTGCTTTCTTAACTCGGAGGGGGAACTGTAGAAACATGTGATCTGAGAAAATTAGCTCTTTAACTTGTTACTGTACATGGTAAATATTCAAAACCATGACTTTCAGAGCCATAAATCATGAAGGTTTCATATCTGTTTTTCCTGAGAGAACATATATATGGACAGAAATATACAAGATAATATATTGGAATTAATATCTTCAGGATTTAGTCAAGATCTTTTATTCCTTTTATAGTAATAGTAACCCCTTGTTCTCAGTAGTCATTATATACTATCAGTGTCCAAAGAGAACTTGAAACAGCTTCCAGCAAAGTGTAGGGGTGTGTGTGTACCATATACGTAAATAATATGATAAATAAAAGGGAATTATAAACCTCTGACCAAGGGATGGCAGAAGAATCAAATATGCTAATCATTTGAGTTTAATAGGTATGCTTAAACATCACATTCAGTTCTAAGTGTCCTGGTAGCTGGGACATAAAAGACAATGTAGTAATTCCTGTATGTTTTATCAGGTGGAAGAAACATCCCACATCCTCAAGAGACAAAACTTTTTCATTACTAAATTTAAGAAAAACTTTCAGATTAAATGCTTTTTTCAACTGTACAGGAAGTTACTATATATCAAGTTTTGGGGGATCTTTTTTAGCCACATATTTGGAATCCATAGATTATAATAATCCATACTATTTAATAAAGTTGAGAATTATTCCCAGTGGTTATGAAGGCCTGAGTAGGTTTGATACCTTTTAAAGGTGTCCTTCAATTTGGGCATTATCTGAAGCTCTCTAGGCAGCACCTCATATAAACGTGGATGCCCGTAATGTCTTGTAATGGTTGCTGAGGAAGAATGGGAAATGATCACATGTCTTTTGCTCTTTTTCTCTTTACTAGCATCAGTTTCTGAAGATTGCCAAGCCCCTCTCCAGCCTCACTCCACTGATTGCTGCAGCAAAGGAGGCAACCAAGAACAACCATTAAACCCATGCACACCCCGGCCCTCTTGTGCCAAGCCTTCTGTGAAATAAATGCTCATTTCAGAAATTCCAACCCCAGTGCCCTCTCCTCCTTGCCTTGATCCTCCCATTTTCTGGTCTAGAGCTCTCAAGAATTTGATCTTTGGAAACCATGGGCCCAGCATTGAAGAGAACTGCACTGGGATGACCAATCAGATGATGGCCATTTCTGAATAAGGAATTTCCTTCCAATTTGTGGAGGTGAGGATGGTTTATGATCAAGGGTTTATGTGAATAAACTTGGACTGTTATTTTTACATAGCAGAACCGCCCCCCCCCCCCACAATCAGATCTTGACTATGTAAATTTAAGGGTTGATAACATTATCAATTTGTAATCGGTTGAGACTTCTTTATTGCTTGCTTTTCTGTGACTGAGCTGCCCAAACACCTCAGTGTATTTGAAAACTGGAACAGCTTGAGTAATGCCTTGGGGTTTGATAATCTGCCAGGGACACGACATGGCTCAGCCTCCTGGACCATGACTTTGGTGCAGCGGATCCCGACATGGGAGAGAGAGCTCCCACATTTTTCTTTGTGTGTGCTTCTAGCAGCTGTTTGGGAGGACCTTGACCCAATAGTGTTTCTCATGCTATTTCTTGTGAAACGGTCTTGGCTAATACAAAAAAAAAAAAAAAAAAATAGCACCTTTTAATTCCCTGCATCTCCTAGGCTGCTGCCCCCATTTTGTACTAGTTCATAACACTGAGAGGTATCCTAGGGCCCATGCAGGGTGAGAGCAATGTGAGAAGTCAGGAAGAAACAAATCGAGCTTCTTTTAGAGCCAGACTGGGCGTCAGCACCTGTCTAGTCTATACCTGTTTGATGTTTTAAGAACTCAGCCTCTTTTCCCTTCTGGGATGAGGAGCTGAATGATCAGCCCAGATCTTCTGACCCGAATCTTTGGATCAAAGGGAAGGGTCTCCAGATGTGAGATAGCATATTAATTTTGTATGCATTTGGATGATTTTGGCCAAGGCCCGAGATGATAATCTGCCAGCTGTGAGGGGACCCTGTTTGTAAGGTGCATGGCCAAGCTCTCTACAAATGGAAATGCTTGCACTGGCTGTTGGGGATGTTTGCTACCTCCTGCTGTCTTTGTGGTTTTGGTCCTCCCACAGTGGTTGGATCCCTGGCCAGCATTGTGACTTGTCATGTCAGCCCCACTGGTTACCTTGTCACGCTCTGAGGCACCACTGCCTCTGCAGCGTGAGTTTCTATTTCCTTCAATAAAAGGAGATGAAAATACTTGGAGTCTTCCTTTCTTTCTTTTCTTTTTATTTTGAAGAAACTTCAAACTTAAAAAAAAGTGCAAGAATGGTATAAAGGATTCCCATATATCCTTCCCCCAGATATTCTTATTGTTTGTAAATATATATTTATATTTTTCTCCCTCCCTGAGCCATTTAAAAGTAAATTGAAGATAGGATGGCTCTTTACCACTAATACCTCATTGTATATTCTTTCTTCTTAATACTTTATTTTAAATATCAACTGATTAAGAGAAATGACCCAAAATCATATTTGTTCTGTTTCAGGAATTATTATAAACACACATGTATCCATGACCTAAATCAAGAAATGGAACACTTCCAGTACTCCAGAACCTTATCTATCTTACCATGCCCTTTCCCATTACAGCCTTTCTTCCCCCCACTCAAGGTAACCACTATCCTCACTTATTGAAATCACATTCTTGCTTTTCTTTATACTTTAATTACATTAGTATGTATTCCAAAACCTATGCAGTTTAATTCTGCCAGTTTTGGAACTTTATAATAGAATCATAATAGATATTTATGTTCTTAAGATATATGTATGTAGTTGTGTGTAGCTCTAGTTCATTCTATTGTGAGAGGAATACTTTTATCCTGCCTTTGGTGATATTGTACTTCCAGGTCTAGTCACCTTGTCACATGAGCACTATGCTACCTGCCTTCACCTTTGGTGCAAATGAATGTAGTCCAACTATCGTGGGACCGTGGGGAAAGGAGATTGGTAGTGATGGGCTACTCCTGGGTCCCTGGTAAGTTTATTGTGCTAGATGTGGGCCAGATGCTATAGATAATTCTAGAAGGCGAAGCTCCTCACCAGAAAGAAGGACACACCTAACACCATGGGAGGCAAGTGGGCATAGTACATATCAATTATCTTATACTTGGATCTCTCCAGAAGGATTGTCACCCAGGCCATCCCAATTTTTTCCAGCCAGCTCTATTGGCAATAGCTCCTTTGCTAATCTGTCAAAATGCTAGATCAGTCATCAGGTGCCAGATGCAATGAGGGAGAACTGGAAAAGTTCCGCTGTTTCCTGACTATACTTCCCTACTCCCAAGCTTCCTGTCCTCCTCGGTTGAGTTACACTACCCACTACTTGCCTATGAAACTGACTGTCAACAATAAACTTATGTCCCAAGCCTAGCTTTACTTCCTTTTGGAATATACAGACTTTTGGGTCATTAGAAAGGCTTGGAAACAATCTTATAGGCCTTGGTTAGCCTATATTCAAGTCCTGTGCAACTATAAATGGCCCTGTTGAACTCCACACAATGCTATGTTCACAAATTAGAAGAACGGCCATTGACTGACTGAGGACTCTGTGTGTGTGTGTGTGTGTGTGTGTGTGTGTGTGTGTGTGTTTGTGTGTGTACTGGACCAACCTGTATGGGTTGGGCTGGAAAGAAAGCTGCAACTTTAACACTAGGAATGAGTTTAAAACATGGTCATATTTGCACTTTTGAGAGCTCACTAGCTGCTCTTTGGAAGGTGTTGGGAAAGGTAAACTAGAGGCAGGGAGATTCTTTGGGAGTCTATTGCAGTAACTACCTTAATCCTTAACATAGTACTAACAGTACTAAGCTGGTTGGTTTGTACCAATTAAGATGATTAGGGCCTAGTGGGCAATGAAATGAAATGACTAAGAAACAGTATATATTGAGCAGAGTTTGGTGTGCGTGTGTGTGATGGGGAGTGGGGGTGTTGCAAAGGAAGGAG
The DNA here is from genome assembly GCF_024166365.1 of Elephas maximus indicus. Lineage (NCBI taxonomy): Eukaryota > Metazoa > Chordata > Mammalia > Proboscidea > Elephantidae > Elephas > Elephas maximus. The sequence continues at coordinate 45,133,516 of NC_064825.1, forward strand.
AGGAGTCAAGAATAAGGCACTGGTTTCAGTTCTTGGTATTTACAGATATGGAACCACAGGAGATGGAGCAGATTTGAAGGGAAAGATAATAAATCCAGGTTAGGATTTAGTGAGTTTGAGGTGTTGGCAGTGGGATGTTCAGATAGAGAGGACTGACAAGCGTCAGTTGGATATGAGTCCAGGGCTGAGGAATGAGGTCAGAGTTGGACAAATAGCTGGAGGGATCAAAAATTAAAGATAAAATAGGCCCATTGCAGGCCCTCCAATGTTTGAAACAGGTGGGTGCCGGGGCGTCAAAAAGGAGCCCTGATGGCACAGTCCCTGGGCTTCTCACCAAAAGGTAGGCAGTTGGAACCCATTAGCTGCTCTGCAGAAAGTATGATGTGGTAGTATGCTCTGGAAACCCTATGGGGCAGTTGTACCCTGTCGCTTTGAGTCAGAATTGACTGGATAGCAATAGGTTTGGTTTTCTGGGTTTAACCATACCAAATCAAACCCGCTGCCATTGAGCCAACTCTGCCTCATAGCGATCCTTATAGGACAGAGCGGAACTGCCCCACAGTTTCCAAGGAGCGGCTGGTGGATTAGAACTGCCGACCTTTTGGTTACCAGCCAAACTCGTAACCACTGTGCCACCAGCGCTCCCTTTCTGATATTAGGAAGGGATGAAAAAGAGAAACAAGAAAAAATATTAAAAATTGAGGCAATCTAAGAATAATTAGACTACAAAATAGTTAATTCCTGAAACTAAACAATTAATAAGAATTTAACCTAGATATACTTAAGATTATTTTAATAAGAAGCAAAATAAAAAAACCCAAAACCAATTAATAAAATAATGAAACCAAAATAAAGAGAGCATACCTTTAAAAACATCTAAAATACGTAATCTGAGCAAATTGGATCAGGCTGGCCTTGAAACTAGCATCAGTGGCCACGCCCCTGGCCACGCCCACTACCCTCCTACCTCAAGCGTCTCCTCGTGGCCCGCCGCCATCTTAGGGAAGAGGTTCTCTTCCCAAGGGCTAAAGTCTGCGTTTGGGTTTGGGACGGTGAAGTCAGTGTAGGTAATGTGTCCAGCTCTTTGTTCATCCTAACACGTATTCAGAAATAGGAAGGCACGTTAATATTATCACTTACGGCAGCCAAACTCGCTTTGGCCCAGCCCTCTGGCCCTGGGGCAGTTTGACCCGGTTAGCGAACTACTTTTTGGGTAAGCTTGGAGTTGCCGTTATTCCCACTCCTCACGGGAGGAGCTGAGGCCAAAGGACATCGACCCCACAGCGGTCTCCAGTCAGGTCCAGGCAGCACAAAGCTCCGCAGCCCCAGGGAGAGGCTGGCTGGGCGCCCAGGGTTGCCCTCGGGAGACAGGGCTTCCGTTGCTGCAGGTGTGAAGGGCTCCTGTGATTAGGTGAGACCCACTCAGACAACCTGCCTGTGCTGCCTTTTGTTCAGTGTCTCAAAATAGTTGTTTCGTGTATTTTGCCCAGGTTTCTAGTTTTTTTTTTTTTTTTTTAATGGTGAAAGGGAAAAATCTGATCCTAGTTTCTCCATCCTAGCAGGCATTCCCTGAGTGTTTTTTCTTTTTGCATAAACTACTGAGTGAATGGTGGTACTGTTTACTGAGATGGGACAAACTTCGGGAGGAATAGCTTTTAGAGGGAAAATCAAAGGTTCAGTTCTGGACATAGTAGTTTTGAGATGCCTTTGAGAAATCCAAGTGGAGGTTTTGTTAGGTTGTTTGGTAGTCTGGAAATCAGAGAGGAGGTCTAGAAGAGAAATATAACATGTATTGATCTCCCGCTAAATATTACTGAATTGTCTGTAAACGCGGGTGCGTAGAAATAAACAAACATCTGTCCAAAACCAAACGCACTGCCTTAGAGAGGATTCCGACTCACAGGGACCCTACAGGACAGAGTAGAACTGTCCCATAGGGTTTCCTAGGCTGTAATCTTTATGGAAGCAGACTGCATATCTTTCTCCTGGAGGAGAGGCTGGTGGGTTGAACTGCTGACCTTGGGTTCGCAGCCGAGCGCTTAACCACTGTCGGCATGTGGAAAATGATGCTGGGGATGATTGCGGTAGAAATACGCCCTTTCATTCAGTAGCCAAAGGGTTTACCGTTCTCCTAGTTACAGAGCTTTTGTTCACAATAACTGCCCTGGTACATCCCAATTCTAGATACATGTAGTAAGTAGTTTTATCATTAACGAATTTTTTCTAGTTTCATTTTGTTTGTTTTCCTTTGACCGATGTGTTTGATTTCCAAATGTTGAATTTCCTCCTTACCTTTTTCTTACTGATTTCTGGCTTAATTATACTGTAGTCAGAAAAGATGCAGACAAGATTTCAATTATTTGAAGTTCGTTAAAACTAGCTGTGTGGCTCAATATATTATCAAAAAAAAAAAGTTCCGTGTACCTTTGAAATGAGTGTGCATTTTGTAGTTTAGTGGAGTGTTCTAAAAATGTCAGTTAAGACTAGTGTGTTGAATCGAGTTGTTAAAATCTATACTGTTATACAGATTTCTTTTTTATCTGTTTGTTCTATCCTTTCTTGAAACAGGCATGCTAAACCTTCCATCACAATTTTGGATTTATCTCTTTCTCCTTTAGAGGCTGTGTGATTACCAAACACCAAAAACCAAACCCCTTGCCATTGAGTTGATTCTGACTCATAGTGATCCTATAGGACAGAATGGAACTGCCCCATGGGCTTCTAAGGAGCAGCTGATGGATTTGAACTGGCAGCCTTTTGGTTAGCAGTCACACACTTAACCATTGCAGTCTCAGAGCTCTGTTTATGTGATTAAAAAAATTGAAAATTCTTTTTTCTTTTTCTTAATCATTTTTCTTTATTATGAAACAGTCCTCTTTGTCTCTAGCAAAGCTTTTTGCCTCAAGATTTACTTTGCTGATAATAAAGAGGAGCCCTGGTGGTGCGGTGCTTAAGCACTCAGCCACTAACCAGAAGTGGCTCCCAGCCATTTTTTGGGACAAAGAAGTGGCTCCCATCCATTCTTTGGGACAAAGAAGTGGCAGGGAGAAAGATGTAGCAGTCTGCTTCCATAAAGGCTACAGCCTTAGAAACCCTATGGGGCAGTTCTAGTCTGTTCTGTAGGGTCACTATGAGGTAGAATCAACTTGATGACAACAGGTTTGTTTGTTTTTTTGCTAATAATAAAGTAGATTGTATCATTTGGCCCCAAATTTTATTCTTCCTCCTCGTCTTAGTTACACCCTTTGTGTCCACACCCTTTGCCATGTAACTTTATATTACCTCCTACTTTGCTTTTGACTTTATTCCCAGCCATGTGAGCAGAAATCCTTGAAGCAGAGCTTGAAATGGATTTGTATGTTGAAACTTGCCCTGTCAGGCATCTTTCATCATCATGAGAACATACTCTGGCTACCTGTGGAGCAGAGGCAAGTCACCTCAAGCAGACTAGCTGAGGTCAGCCTAAATCAGCAGAATAGATAGCCAATCAGCCCAGATATGTGAGCAAAAAATACTTATTTGTATATGCCACTGAAATTTTGTCTTTGGTTGACACATGATGTTATGATGTTATCTTGGCAAAAGAAAACTGATACATATACTTGGCTATGTTTTTCCAGTCTTTTACTTTCAATCATTTTCTCTTGTAAGGAGTATGTGGTTTGGTTTTGTTGTAATCCAGTTAGACAATCTTTGTTTTAATTTTTTTTAATTAGAGTGTTTAGTGCATTTACATTTAAGGTAGTTACTGATACACTTAGGTTTAACTCTGGCATCTTACTATTTGCTTTCTATTTGTTCACCTATACTTTGTTCCTTTTTAACATCTTTCTTGCCTTCTTTTGGTTTGATTATTTTTTTATTCTATTTTCCTTTTTAAAAAAGAGATAAATTGCACATACTTAAAACGTACCACTTGATGAGTTTTAACATACGTAGATACTCCTCGTGTCCCTTTGTAATCCCTTGGTGTTACTCTTCCCTATGCTGCACGGACCTGTGTTCTGTCACTATGGATTACTGAGGCTGATCATGTTCTTTTAGTGAGGTAGATAGAGGAAGCAGTGGGGATTGGGAGCTTTCAACAATGTATCTGGGGAACTGGTTTCCTGGGGTCTGCTTAGTGGACTCTGGGATTGAACTCCTCGTCCTTCGTTCTTTCCATTTATAAATTCATTGAACATCACAGGAAAGACACTATTTAGGGATTATCTAATAAGGTGTTCACATATTCAGTGTTTTAGGGAGTGGGGAGCAAATAATATGAATGAACGAAGGTAAGCAAATGTAAAACAATAGAGCAGCCACTACTACTCAGCCAGTTGTTACCATGTTGAACTGCCAGACTTAAAAATGGTTAAATGGCAAAATTTTTGATATAAAAAAATACATATTAGCACAATAAAATTTTGAAAAAGAAGAAAAAAATTAAAAAAAAAAACCTCATGGGTAAAGTACTGTGGAGAGAAAGACTGTCTTTTAAAAAGACTCCAGAGTTACTATTTTTCATCACTCCAAGTTTATCCCAGCCCAGTGAAACCCATTTTGGACTTCTGACTTACCGAACTATGAGATAGATAAATTTGTGTTGTTTTCAGCCACTCAGTTTGTAGCACATTTGTTATAGCAGCAATAGGAAGCTGATGCTGTGGTCTTCATAATCCCTTGACCTATGATAATTATTCATGTATTTGACAAACATTTATTAAATGCCATTCTGTACCAGTTATAGATGCTTAGGTTACATCAAGGAACAAAAAAAGATTCCTTCTCCCATAGACCATACATTCTAGCAATTGAAGACAGACAAACAATAACCATATCAACAATAAGTAAATTATATAAGAAGGTATAATTATTGAAGTAATAGTGTTGTAGAAAAAAGAAATACTAGGGAACAATTCTGTCTTGGAAATACAACCACAATGCTCCTTAGAAGCAAGGATGGCGAGACTGCATCTTACATACTTTGGACATGTTGTCAGGAGGGATCATTCAATGGAGAAGGACATCATGCTTGGTAAAGTAGAGGGTCAACAAAAAAGAGGAAGACCTTCAAAGAGATGGATTGACACGGTGGCTGCAACGATGGGCTCAAGCATAACAGGGATTGTAAGGAAGGCGCAGGACCGGGCAGTGTTTCATTCTGTGGTACATAGATAGGGGCACTATGAGTCAGAACGAATTTGATGACACCTAACAACAATAACAACAACAGGGAACAATAGGAGAATTAGGAGTGTTGGGGTGAGAGGAACAGGTTGCAGTATTAAAGAGGGTGGCAAGGTAGATCTTACTGGGAAGGTGACATTTGAGCAAAGATGTGAAGAAGGTGAGGTAGTTACTTCTTTTGGGGATGGGCCAGCCCTTCGAGATTTCTTTTTTGAGGTGAATTGATTGAGAGGGACTACCTAAGTTATATTCGGAATGCCTGATGGTATACCATGGTGCTAGTGGGAAGCTGAGGAGTGATTGGTGTTACCCGGCAACTGCCACCTCCAGCTCCTGCTTCAGAAACAGGGAGTAATAGTCCCCAATAGACTGGGGACTTATTGTATTCTGGATGAAAAAAGATTACTTGGTTTTGATATGAGGCCAGTGAAACCTGTGTGGGCCTGAACTTCTTTCCTGCTGTACTCTTCTTTGTAGTCCTCATGAAATATATTACATACCAGAACCTCTAAAGGGTCCTCATGATGAATGACATTACTGAGACTGAGCTATAACTGAACATAAAGCCAGACTTCACATTACGCAGGCTGATGCACAGAGGGCAAGTTTCAGGGGCAATGAAGAGGCTCTTCCCTTCCTTCTCAGGTGTTACTGGCTGAAATTACCCTTGCCATTAGGGTCACTCCTTGGGATAGGCCTGAGTCTTGATATTGTTCTGCTTTCATAGCACACTGGAGTTCTCTGTCAGTAGAATGTATTATACTCTATTGGAATTGCTTATTTGCTGCCCAAATAGATGTAAACTTTATGCTTGTAGGGATCGTGTCTGTCGTTTTCATTGTTTTTAGTATTCAGCCCAGTATGTGGCACATGAAAAAAAAAATTTTTTTTTTTTTTTTAAATATTGAATGAATGAAGGAATACACCTAGGGGGAACTGTCGACATTGCCATCCACTGAGAGTGGATGTGGATTACTTTTAGATGATCTGTTAGCAGGGAGCAAGCTCTGAAGGTTTTGGACAAAGTTGTTGTTAAGTGCTGTTGAGTCGGTTCCGACTCATAGCGACCCTATGTACCACAGAACGAAACGCTGCCCGGTCCCACGCCATCCTTACAATCCTTGTTAGGTTTGAGCCCATTGTTGCAGTCACTGTGTCAGTCCATCTCGTTGAGGGTCTTCCTCTTTTTTGCTGATGTCCTTCTCCAGGGACTGATCCCTCCCAACAACATGTCCAAAGTATGTTATAAGACACAGTATCGCCATCCTTGCTTCTAAGGAGCATTCTGGTTGTACTTCTTCCAAGACAGATTTGTTCATTCTTTTGGCAGTCCGTGGTATATTCAGGATTCTTCTCCAGTACCACAAATTCAAACATCAGTTTTTCTTTGGTCTTCCTTATTCATTGTCCAGCTTTCATGTGCATATGATGTGATTGAAAATACCGTGGCTTGGATCAGGTGCACCTTGGTCTTCAAGTTGACGTCTTTGTTTTCAACACTTTAAAGAGGTCCTTTGTAGCACATTTGCCCAATGCAATGCATCTTTTGATTTCTTGACTGCTGCTTCCATGGGTGTTGATTGTGGATGCAAGTAAAATGAAATCCTTGACAACTTCAGTCTTTTCTGCGTTTATCATGATGTGGCTTATTGGTCCAGTTGTGAGGATTTTTGTTTTCTTCGTGTTGAGGTGTAATCCGTACTGAAGGCTGTGGTCTTTGATCTTCATCAGTAAGTGATTCAAGTCCTCTTCACTTTGAGCAAGCAAGGTTGTGTCATCTGCATAACACAGGTTGTTGATGAGTACAGGTATGTTTTTATGAGAATGAGAAAGGAGGGAGATTTGGGATCTTGGATGTTTCAGGGAGAAGTAAGTGATACGAAGTTAATGAACGAAAGTGTGGAAGATCATAGAAAAAGCTGCCCGTTATCTTATTTTCATAGGTGTTTCCTGTTGGCCAGCTACCTGCTATGGGAAACTGAAGAGGCATTTAGGCCAGCCGATAGCAGCAGGAGACTCATACGAGTAGTTATTGTGGTACAGAGAATAAAGCACAAGCTTTGGAGTTAGCAGGCCTGAGTTCAGAATGGGCTGTGTTGCCAACTCTGTGACTTCAGGCCTCTGCAGCTTCAGTTTTGCCACTTGGAAAACAAAGAAAATTATACCTTTAAACACAGTAACTTGCTTAATCCACAGAACTGTACCTAATGCAGTTAAATAACCTCATACAGTTCTGTGGATTAAGCAAGTTCCTCTGTTAAAAGCACCTTGCACAGTCCCTGTCCCCATGGTGCAAGCCACTGTGAATAATGCTACAGTGACCGTTGGTCTGCTGGTATCTGGCTGAGTCCCTGTTTCAGTTCTCTTGGATATATCACTAAGAGTGAAATTCCTCAATGAATGTTTAACTTTTTGAGGATTAACAAACTGTTGCCCGCACCAGCTGCAGCATTTTACATTTTCACCAGCAGTGTATGAGGGTTCCAATTTCTCCACATCCTCGCGAAGACTGGTTATTTTAATTTCTTAAATAGCTAAGTAAGTGTGAAGTGGTATCTTAATCTGATTTTAATTTCTATTTCCCTAATGACTAATGATGTCGAACATGTTTTCATGTGCTTGTTGGCCATTTGTGTACTTTTTTTGAAGAAATGTCTGTTCAGACATGGGTAAAAAAAGAGCACCTAAAATTAATACTTGGGGTACCTGATTAATAGGAAATAGCTATGTTTTTGCCCAAAGTCAGACTCCATTTTGATTTTTAGCATAGATACTGCTTGAAAACTACACCCTGTCATTTCTTTAAGTTTCCACGGTGCTTTGCTGAAACTGATAGATAAGTAACTCTTAGAAAAGAATGAGGGAACTTTACCCACTCTCAACAAACAGAACGATGGGGCCGACATAGATTCCCAGGAAAGAAAAGATCAGTATGCAGATCATTTAGGCAGAGTATGTCAAGATGTAAACGACTGTTCTCGGGAAGAATATGTTAGCAAGTAATCAAACCAGTCAGGGTGTCAACCGTTCTAGAAGAATATGTGAATAGTTTGCTTCCAGAAGTGACTACAGTCATGGAAAGCTGACTACAATTCCACCATCAAGAATAACCAAAGCAACTGGCTCACTCCCCCCAATTAGATGGCCACCCTTTACATTTCAGAGGACTTCAGACTGAAGCTGATGTACAATCAGTCATTAATCCCCTATCTTTCCTTATGTTTCTGTATGGATAAAATCCTCTAACTTGATAGGGACAACAGAGTGCTACATTGAGAGCATCTTCAACTCTGTGTTTCTCAATTTTTGAATTTTTTTTTCCTTAATAAAACTCTTTGGTTTTACTTTAAGCAGGCTCCCTGGCTTGAGTTCTGTGACATTTCTTGGTGTCACACATCATAGGATATGAAGAACATTGACTCCAACGACCCCCTGGAAGCTCGGGAATTTGGGTCTGGCCAGTGGAGTCCTGTAAGCTCTTTGTCTCCCCAAACCTTTCTGGGAGTCACCTTAGGATATTCCCCTCAGCTCAAGCTCTGCATCCTTATAGAAATCTCTTGGTTTTATTGAGAATTCTGTGTTTATTTTCACTTTTGTCCACTTGGAAGTTTGAGTCAAGTTTTCTGCTTGCAAGTCCAGGTTAAGGTTTGTTTGACCTAGGTTTAGCGCGCATGTTAGCACTGTGCAGATTTGTATAAAGGATCCCCGAGAAACCGAAGGCAGCACTCCACTTTCAAAATTCTTTCTGTGTGCACATTTGCTTCTGATGATGATAAGAGTGGGTAATGCCAAATCTAAGAACAGAGAGTTCCCCTCTGGGACTCCCACTCATTATTTGAATAAGCATTTTGGTCCTGTAACGCACTCAGTTTTAAGTTGTTGGAATAGCCTTTCTAAAGACAATTTAGAATAGCAGTGGCTACTTCGAGGGATCATTTGACCTTGCTAAATTAACTTTTCTGCACAGTAAATTAGAAAAGAAAGATTCCTGAATAAAACAGATGCAATGGGATTTAATTGGAATTTTTCAATTGGAATTTAGCAGCTTTAAAATGGCAGCAGGACAGTAAAGTTGCATTCCTACAAGACATCATTTTTAAAACAAGGAAGTTAAAGAAGTATAATGTGAAAACTGTGATGCAGTACCTACTGCTCCAATGCCATCTACTGTCATGTCTCCAGAACTTCTTTCTGCTTCACCACTGGCTCCAACTCCTCTTTGTCTCTTTCCCCCTTTTTACTCTCTACTGATCTATCTGAGCTCCCTTTTTAGCACAAAGAAAAAAAAAGAAGATAAGCTTTTACATGAAATGCCCTTTAAAATTAGACACCCAGAAGAAAAAGATGAACTCCTGCAGGTCACTTTTGCTTCCTTATCCAAAGCAGAGCTTCACACAATAGTAAAAGAATTTCCTAATCCTCACAAAGATCCTTTAAAAAAATTTTACAAGAAAATTTAAAATTTCAGTTGAAACTTATGAACCTGGACTACCAGATTTATAGCTGATAAATTTGTTAGTTGGCTAGACAATAGGTAAGTGGTAACTGGTGAAGGGTAAGACAGCACACAGTACTGGGGAAGTCAGCACAACTTGACCAAGGCAAGGTCATAGCATGTTTGTAGAGACATCCAGACAGACATGTTGACGTCTCGTGGGGTTGTCAGCCGCTGTCACAAAACAATATTTGTATTACTTTTTTAATGAGAAACTAATTTGGTTTGGAAATCTTCATCTAAAGCCCATAGAACAAATAGTAATACATGCAGCTCAATCATGTATACCAGACTAAATAGGCACACCAGCCCAGAGGCCAGGACCAGAAGGTAGGAGGGAACAGGAAACCTGGACAAATGGAAATGAGGAACCTAAGGTTGAAAGGGAGAGAGTGTTGACAAGTCGTGGGTTTAGTAACCAGTGTAACAAAACAATATGTGTATTGTTTAATTTGAAACTAATTTGTTAACCTTCGTCTGAAGAGCAATTAAAAAAAAAAAAAAGATAAGAGTCTTAGGTAGAATTAATTGGAAAATATGTCTTTAATATCTGGGAGCTCTAATCACCTCCCCTCCCAGTTCTGTAACTTTACACCCCCATCATCTTTGAGTACTGATAAATACCGGATCGCTCCTCCCCCCGCTCCATTATCTTATTTTGCAACCTCAATTATAATGAAAGACATAGTGGCCAGCTTTGAAAATTACAAACGTATTAACACACAGAAGTCCTCTGATCAATTCCTGAGAATTTGCGGGCTACCACATCTACTGATGTGGGTTGAGTACTGTTCGCTGAACCAATTAAAATTCAAATAGACTCATCAAAACCCTTAAAAAGATTCCCCTGTGCCCTCTTAAATGAGAAGCTGAAGAAGGCATTGCTCCAATAATATAAAACTTGCTTTCTAGGGGCCTCACAGTCCCTTGTACTAGCCCATGCAATATCCCAGTCCTCCCTGTTAAAAATAAGGGCTGAAGGTTTAATACTTGTGTGCAATTAGTTGTATAGTCATTCCCAGATTTCCTGTTGTTCCTAATCATTTATTACTCTCCAGTGTTCCACCTGAGGCCACACATTTTATCTTCATAGATCTTTGTGGTGCCTTTTTCAGTATTTTTGTCCACCCTTCATATGAGAAAACCAACAGTTTACTTGGACAGTGATGCCTCAGGGATTTACAGAGTCCTCTGCTTATTTTTCTCAAGTTTTACATATTGATTATCAGCCTTCACAATGTACACACAGTTCTACCTTGCTACAGTACATAGACTATCTTTTAATCCCCCAACACATCTGTCAGTGTGTTGTACTGTGAGGACATGGGTGTTGCTGTGATGCTATAAGCTATGCCACTGGTATTCAAATACCAGCAGGGTCACCCATGGTGGACAGGTTTCATCTGAGCTTCCAGACTAAGACAACAAGAAGGACCTGGCGGTCTACTTCTGAAAAGAAGTAGCCAGTGAAAACCTTATGAATAGCAGCAGAACTTTTTTTTGTTATAGTGCCAGAAGATGAGCCCCTCAGGTTGGAAGGCACTTGGAAGACAAGTGAGGAAGAGCTGCCTCCTCAAAGCAGAGTCGACCTTAATGATGTGGATGGAGTCAAGCTTTCAGGACCTTCATTTGTTGATGTGTTATGACTCAAAAAGAGAAGAAACAGCTGCAAATACTCATTAGTAATTGGAACGTGAAATGTACAAAGTATGAATCTAGGAAAAGTGAAAATTGTCAAAAATGAACACAAAAGCATTGATATCCTAGGCATTAGTGAGCTGAAATGGACAGGTATTGGCCATTTTGAAATGGATGTTCATATGTTCTACTATGCTGGGAATGATAAATTGAAGAGGAATAGCATTGCATTCATCATCAAAAAGAACATTTCAAGATCTGTCCTGAAGTACAATGCTGTCAATGATAGAACAATATCCATACACCTACAAGAAAGACCAGTTAATACGAATTTTATTCAAATATATGCGCCAACCACTAAGGCCAAAGATGAGGAATTTGAAGATTTTTACCAATTTCTGCAGTCTGAAGTTGATCAAACATGCAATCAGGATGCATTGATAAATAGTTGTGATTGGAATGTGAAAGTTGGAAACAAAGAAGTTATCAGTAGTTGGAAAATATGGCCTTGGTGATTGAAACAATACCGGAGATGGCACGATAGAATTTTGCAAGACCAACAACTTCTTCATTGCAAATACCTTTTTTCAACAACATAAACAGTGTGACGATACACGTAGGCCTCACTAGGTGGAATACACAGGAATCAAATCGACTACTCTGTGGAAAGAGATGCTGGAAAAGCTGAATATCATCAGTCAGAATAAGGCCGGAGGTAACTGTGGGACAGACCATCATTTGTTTGTATGCAAGTACATGTTGAAGCTGAAGAAAATTAGAACAAGTCCGTGAGAGCCAAAGTACGACCTTGAGTATATCCCATATGAATTTAGAGGCCATCTCAGGAATAGATCTGAGACGTTGAGCAGTAATGACCAGAGAACAAATGAGTTGTGAGATGACGTAAAGGACATGATACGTGAAGAAAGGAAGAGGTCATTAAAAAGACAAGAAAGGACAAAAAGACCAAAATGGATGTCAGAAGAAACTCTGAAAGTTGCTCTCGAACGTCGAGTAGCTAAAGTAAATGGAAGAAATGATGAAGTAAAAGAGCTGAACAGATTTCAAAGAACAGCTCAAGAAGACAAAGTCAAGTATTATAATGACAGGTGTAAAGAAAACCAGAAGGGAAGAACACGCTCAGCATTTCTCAAGCTGAAAGAACTGAAGAAAAAATTCAAACCTTGAATTGCCACGTCAAAGGATTCTGTGGGCAAAAGACTGAGCGATTAAGGAAACATCAAAAGAAGATGGAAGGAATACATGAAGTTGCAAATAATTGGTTGACGTTCAGCCATTTCCAAAAGTAGCATATGATCAGGAACCAATGGTATCGAAAGAAGAGGTCCCAACTTTACTGAAGGCATTGGCAAAAAAACAAAGGTCCAGAAATTGATGGAATACTGATTGAGGTATTTCAGCAAATGGATGTGGCACTGGAGGCTCGCTCATCTGTACCAAGAAATTTGGGAGACAGCTACATGGCCAATGGACTGAAAGAGATCCATATTTTTGCCTATTCCAAAGAAAGGTGTTCCAGCTGAGTGTGGAAATTATTGAACAATATCATTAATACCACATGGAAGTAAAATTTTGCTGAAGATCATTCAAAAGAGGCTGCAGCAATACATCGACAGGGAACTGCCAGAAATACAGGCCAGATTCAGAAGAGGACGTGGAATGAGGGATATTGTTGCTGATGTCAGATGGATCCTGGCTGAAAGAAGAGAATATCAGAAAGGTGTTTACCTGTGTTTTATTGACTATGCTAATGCATTTAGTCATGTGGATCATAGCAGATCATGGATAATATTGTGAAGAGTGGGAATTCCAGAACACTTAATTGTGCTCACGAGCAACCTGTAGATAGATTAAGAGGCAGCTTTTCTGAGCAGAACAAGGGGATACTGTGTGGTTTAAAGTCAGGAAAGATGTGTGTCAGGGTTGTATCCTTTCACCATACTTACTCAATCTGTATGCTGAGCAAGTAATCCCAGAACCTAAAGTATATGAAGAACAAGGCATCAGGATTGGAGGAAGACGCGTTAAATACCTGTGTTATGCAGATGATACAACCTTCCTTCCTGAAAGTGAAGAGGACTTATTGATGAAGATCAGTATGGATTGCACCTCAACCTAAAGAAAACAAAAATGCTCACAACTGGACCAGTAAGCAACATCATGATAAATGGTGAAAAGATTGATGTTGTTAAGGATTTCGTTTTACTTGGATCCACTGCCAACACCTGTGGAAGAAGCAGGCAAATCAAATGATGCGTTGCCCTGGGAAAATCTGCTGGCAAAGACCTCTTTAAAATGTTAAAAAGCAAAGATGTCACTTTGAGGACCAAGGTGTGCCTGACCCAAACCATGGTGTTTTCAGTCACCTCATGTGCATGCAAAAGCTGGACAGTGAATAAGGAAGACCAAGGAAGAATTGAGGCCTTAGAATTATGGTGTCGTTAAAAAATATTAAATATACCATGCACTGCCAAAAGAATGAACAAATCTCTCAGAAGAAGTACAACCAGAGTGCTCCTTAGAAGCAAGTATAGCAAGATTACGTCCCACATACTTGGACATATTACAAGGAGTGACCAGTCCCTGGAGAAGAACATCACGCTTGGTAAATTAGAGGGTCAGTAAAACAGAGGAAGACCCTCAGTGAGATGGATTTTGACAGTGGCTGCTACAATGGGCTCAAGCATAACAATGATTGTGAGGATAGTGTAGGCCCAGGCAGTGTTTCGTTCTGTTGTACATAGGGTCGCTGTGAGTTGGAACCAACGTGAGGCCAACTAACAGCAATATCTGTTAATCTCCTTTTCCAGGGAGATTTGCTTAGAAGACAGCCTTATTTTACTTGAACCTTTGGCCACAGGAGGACACAAGGTCCTTAAAGGTAAGTTACTGGTAGCTCAATTTTTTTTTTTTTTCCAACCCACGGTTAAATTCCTAGGCCATCTAATTTCTGGTATTTCATAGTATTTATATAAATCCTAAGAGAAAAGATTATTTTTTAGCCTACCCAGTTACAAAAACAAAGTAACAATCACATGGATTTTTAGGTGATATGGTTACTGCTGAACTTGGGTTTCAAATTTTTCTTCATTAGCTCAGTCTTTATACAAGTATTTAAAGTCCTCAGAACTGATTCATTTCAGCTTACCCCTGAGGATGGTGAGGCTTTAAAAACCTTAAAAGAAACCCTAGTCTTGGCTCCTGCTTTCGATTTTCCTACTTATCAACTTGACTTCTCCTTATTTATCCATGAGGTAAATGAGAATGCATTAGGTTTATTAGCCCAAAAACACTGAGGACAGCATAGACCTATAGGCTGTTACAGTCTCCAACTTGATGCAGTAGCTAGAGGCTCTCCCCCTTGCCTCTGAGCAGTGGCTGCCACTGCCAAACTTGTAGAATCTGCTACAGACATTATTCTTGGAATTTCTTAGATATCATGTACCACATACTGTGTCTGCCCTACTTAACTTTGTTTATATATATAGCATTTATCTGCAGCAGGCTCACCTCTTAAGGATTATTCTTTTTGCTACAGCTAACATTAGGCTTCACACTGTGAATTATTTAAATCCAGCTACTCTTCTTCCATGAGAGATGAGGACTATCCAATTCATGATTCTTTAAGAGAACAACTAGTGTTTCACAGAAAAGACTTAAAGGAGTCTCCTCTTGATAATCCTGATTTAATTTTTTTTGTGGGTGGTTCTTATTTGTAGCCCAATTCTACTAGTAGTTGCTATGAAACTGGGTATGCTGTTACAGCCTCCACTGAAATTTTAAAAAGTCAGGCTCTTCCTGAGGCAACTTCAGCCTAATAGGCTGAATAAATTACCCTTACCAGGGTTTGAAAACTAGCCAAAGAGAAGTCCATAAGTATTTTAATGGAGTCTCATTATTGTTTTGGAGTTATTCACGATTTTGGCATGTTATGGAAATGGTTTTTTTTTGACTTCCTTTGAAACTGCCATTAAATATGGAGCATTAGTAGCTGAACTTTGAAATGCATTAATACTGTCTCAAATTACAGTGAGAAAAATTCCTGCACACCACCCAAAGGGAGTTCCTCAAACAGGAAATCTGAGGGAACAACCTTGCTGGTGTAGCTGCAATGTAAGTTGCCTCCCAGGACTTACCAGCCTCTATTATGAGACCTAAGCCTTCTCAGAGTGACTTAAATTTACATGCTGCTTTAGAAATACTTTCTGAATACCAACAAACATTCCGAAGAAGTGAACTCATAACTTGGAAAAGGGTTGGCTAGTATCAACATCCAACTACCAATTTATGGCTTGGAGCTGATGGCAGAATTACCAAAATATCTGCATCTTCCAATTACTTAAAATTTACACAAACCTTTCCATTTGGGACAAATGAAAATGATGGAGATCTTAGAAAAATACTCATGGAATGAGGAATTCTTTGAGCCTATAAAATTTGTAGTCTCCCGTAAGATGGCTGACTAGGTAGAAGCTACCTCGGGTCCCTCTTGCAACAAAGACTTGGGAAAACACGTGAATCGATCACATACATGACAGTCTATGAACCCTGACCATCAAACACAGATCCAAAGAGTTGACCTGAGTGACAGAGCGAAAACCTGCGCCCTGAAGCAGCGACTGGCTCTGGAACTGGCGACCCGCTCCACATAGAATCGCAGTTCCCAGTGCTGAGTGGCGGGGCTGATTGCGGCTTTCTGAGGCGGGGCAGGCATGGGACACAACCATAACCCCTAGCCACGTGGGGTAACCTCGGTAGAGACTCAGCCAGCACAAGCAGGCAGCACACTGACCCGGATAATGAGAGAAAGTAACCATGGGGAAGGAGTGACTGTTTTTGAAGACTGGATCCAGTGTCCCAGTCAGAAAACCTTGGCGCTAGGCTTTGGACTGGGCACAGGGGAGCTGAGCACAGCTTCCTGAGATGGCGCAAACATGGGATGCAGCCCTAGCCCCGTGAAGTGACCTCGGGGGAATCCCAGCTCACGCAGGCAGGCAGTGCTGACAGGAGAAATCACAAGGAGGCAGTGACTGGTTTTGGAGCCTGGAGTGCAGTGTCCCAGCTGGGGAACCTTGGCACTGGGCGTTGGACTGGGAGCGGGGGAGCTGACCACGGCTTCTGAGACAGCACAAGCACAGCCTGACCCTCAGGGGCAATCTCAACCCAGCCAGGACACACAGGCTACACACCCCTGGCCCTCGGGAATCTCAGATAAAACAGCCATCACCAAGCAAGATAAGTAACTTTGTCTGTATTGTTGGGTGCTACTCCTGTCTATCTGATCCCTCCCCTCCTTGTCCCAGGTGGCTTCATTAACATTGGAATTTCCTGGGCCAGGGAGCGAAGTGCTCTGTGTTTTTTTGTTTCTTGTTTTTCTTTTCCTAACCCATTCTCCTGGCCTGAGAAAAGTAGCTACTACAAACCCAGGGACAAAAAATACTTCCCTGACTTCCCTAAATTGGAGTGAAAATACAGAACCAGCTCCAGCCAAGCATATGAGGTCCACAGTCTTTGGCTTTCATCCCTACAGGGAACAAGGTGGCTATTATAATGCAAAGGCAATTCTAATAAGAGATCTGAATGTAATTCTTTTAGCTGATCACTGGAAAGACAAGTTTTCCAGGTCTGATATCTCTACCTGTTAAACAGAGCCCTCACTGATCCACAATGGGGAACTGAGGGCTGAAGCTCCACCCAAACCACCTAGCCACCTGCCAAAGGGGTCTGAGGATACTGACGCCTACCAGTCTTTAGAGGTACATGCATCGGGTGCCTAAGGTACAGCTGCAGAGCCCACCCACCAAAGTGCTTTAGGAATAGAGACATACCTACCTCACTGGCATGTGGGGGAAGGCTGTCAGCATCCTGCCCCCCTGGAGTGTGACCCCCTGCTACTACTAGAATCTGATGCACACAACTATCACCACTACTCCTCTAAGTTAATAGGTGACAGTGTACACCACACACTTGGTGACCCAAAATCAGAACACCTAAGCTGATTCTATTCAAGAATAGTGAATGGACTCTTAGGTTTATATATCTGGTAACAGCCCAAACCAGCTGGTAATAGGACATAAGTGATTCAAAGGCTACAACAATCAAGACAGCACAATCTAGTAGCCCATCTGGGTATACTGAAAGAAAACAAAACAAGACAAGACTCAGTGAGCAAATATAAAATAAATCATTACAGTATCTTATAGATGGCTCAGAGACAGCAGTCGATATCAAACCACATAAAGAAGCAGACCATGATAGCTTCTACAACTCCCCAAATTAAAGAATCAAAATCTTTCCCAAATGAAGATACAATCCTGGAATTGCCAGACACAGAATATAAAAAACTAATACACAGAATGCTTCAAGACATCACGGATGACCTCAGAAATGAAATAAGGCAATCTACAGAAAGAGCCAAGAAACACACTGATAAAGCATTTGGAGAAATCAAAAAGATTATTCAAGAACATAGTGGAAAAACTAATAAGCTGCAAGAATCCATAGAGAGACAGCATTCAGAAATCCAAAAGATTAACAGTAAAATTACAGAATTAGATAATAGGAAGTCAGAGGAGCAGAATCAAGCAATTGGAATGCAGAGTGGGGGAGTTGGAGGATAAGGCATTTGACACCAGTATCGTTGAAAAAAAAATCAGAGAATTTAAGAAAAATGAAGAAACCCTAATAATTATGTGGGACTCTATCAAGAAGAAAAACTTGTGTGTGATTGGAGCTCTAGAACAGGGAGGGATAACAGAAAATACAGAGAGAATATTTGAAGATCTGTTGGCAGAAAACTTCCCTGGCATCATGAAAGACGAAAGGATAACTATCAAAGGTGCTCATCAAACCCCATATAAGATTGATCCAAAAACAAAATCACCAAGGCATATTGTCATCAAACTTGCCAAAACCAAAGATAAAGAGAAAATTTTAAAAGTAGCCAGGGATAAAAGAAAAGTCTCCTATTAAGGAGAATTTATAAGAATAAGTTCAGACTACTCTGCAGAAACCATGCAGTCAAGAAGGCAATGGGATGACATATATAGAGCACTGAAGGAGAAAAACTGCCAGCCAAGGATCATATATCCAGCAAAACTCTCTCTCAGATATGAAGGTGAAATTAAAACATTTACAGATAAACACAAGCTTAGAGAATTTGCAAAAACCAAACCAAAGCTACAAGAATTACTAAAGGAAACTGGTCAGAAAATCCATATTATCAGATACTAACACAACACAAGGTCACAGAACAGAACATCCTGATATCAACTCAGGGAAATCACAAAAACAAATTAAGATTAATTTTAAAAAGAAAAAAATGCTCAAAACAGGGAATCATTGAAGTCGTGTAAAAGATCACAATAATCAAAAAGAGGGACTAAATACAGGAGGCATAGATCTTCCATATGGAGAGGAAAACAAGGTGATATAGGACGATACAAGTTAGGTTTTTACTTAGAAAAATATGTGTAAATATTAAAGTAACCACAAAGAGGTCTAACAATTCCATAATTCAAAATAAAAACCAAGAAAAACATAACGACTCAGCAAACAAATTCAACTACTATGAAAATGAGGAACACACAATTTACAAAGAAAACCATCTCAGAACAAATAAGTAAGTGGAAGAATGAAATTGTCAACGACACACACAAAAAGGTATCAAAATGACAGCACTACTCTCACTTATCTATAATTATGCTGAATGTAAATGCGCTAAATGCACCAGTGAAGAGACAGAGAGTCTCAGACTGGATAAAGAAACAGGATCCGTCTATATGCTGCCTACAAGAGACACACCTTAGACTTAGAGACACAAACAAACTCAAAGGATGGAAAAAATATATCAAGCAAACAATCAAAAAAGAGCAGGAGTGGCAGTACTAATTTCTGACAAAATAGACTTTAAGGTTAAATCCACCACAAAGGATAAAGAAGGACACTACATAATGATTAAAGGGACAATTGACCAGGAAGATATAACCGTATTAAATATTTATGCAACCAATGGCAAGGCAGCAAGATACATAAAAACAAAGTTTAACAGAACTGAAAAGTGAGATAGACACCTCCACAATTATAGTAGGAGGCCTCAACACGCCACTTTCAGAGAAGGATAGGACTTCCAGTAAGAAGCTTAATAGAGACATGGGCGACCTAACTGCTTCAGTCAACCAACTTGACTTCATAGACTTATATAGAACACTCCACCCAACAGCTGCAAAGTATACTTTTTTTTCTAGTGCACATGGAACATTCTCTAGATCACATATTAGGTCATAAAACAAACCTTTGCAGAATCCAAAACATCAAAATTTTACAAAGCATCTTCTCAGACCAGAAGGCCGTAAAAGTGGAAATCAATAACAGAAAAATCAGGGAAAAGAAATCAAATACTTGGAAACCGAACAATACCCTGCTCAAAAAAGACTGGGTTATAGAAGACATTAAGGAGGGAATAAGAAATTCATAGAATGCAATGAGAATGAAAACACTTACTATCAAAACCTCTGGGACACAGCAAAAGCAGTGCTCAGAGGTCAATTTATATCAATAAATGCATATATACATAAAGAAAGAGCCCCAATCAGGGAACTGCCCCTACAACTTGAAGAAATACACAGTGAACAACAAAAGAACCCATCAGGCACCAGAAGAAAACAAATAATAAAAAATAGAGCTGAACTAAATGAATTAGAGAACAGAAAAACAATTGAAAGAATTAACAAAGCCAAAAGCTGGTTCTTTGAAAAAATAAACAAAATTGATAAACCATTAGCCAGACTGACTAAAGAAATACAGGAAAGGAAACAACCCAAATAAGAAATGAGATGGGCCATATCACAACAGACCCAACTGAAATTAAAAGAATCATATCAGATTATTATGAAAAATTGTACTCGAACAAATTTGCAAACCTAGAAGAAATGGATGAATTCCTAGAAAAACACTACCTACCTAAACTAGCACAATCAGAAGTAGAACAACTAAATAGACCCATAACAAAAAAAGAGATTGAAAAGGTAATCAAAAAACTCCCAACAAAAAAAAGCCCTGGCCCGGATGCCTATACTGCAGAGTTCTACCAAACTTTCAGAGAAGAGATAACACCACTATTATTAAAGGTATTTCAAAGCATAGAAAATGATGCAATACTACCTAACTCATTCTATGAAGCCACCATATCCCTGATACCAAAACCAGGTAAAGACACCACAAAAAAAGAAAATTACAAACCTACATCTCTCATGAACATAGATGCAAAAATCCTCAACAAAATCCCAGCCAATAGAATTGAACAACATATCAAAAAAATAATCCACCACGACCAAGTGGGATTTATACCAGGCATGCAAGGTTGGTTCAACATTAGAACAACCATTAATGTAATCCACCATATAAATAAAACAAAAGGCAAAAACCACATGATCTTATCAATTGATGCAGAAAAGGCATTTGACAAAGTCCAACACCCATTCATGATAAAAACTCTCAGCAAAATAGGAATTGAAGGAAAATTCCTCAGAATAATACAGGGCGTCTATACAAAGCTTTTGGGATACAAAGCCAACAGCCAGCATCATTCTAAATGGAGAGAGCCTGAAAGCATCTCCCTTGAGAACAGGAACCAGACAAGGATGCCCTTTATCACCGTTCTTATTCAACATTGTGCTAGAGGTCCCAGCCAGAGCAGTTAGGCTAGACAAAGAAAGAAAGGGCATCCGATTGGCAAGGAAGAAGTAAAATTATCTCCATTTGCAGATGACATGATCTTGTACATAGAAAATCCTAAGGAAACCTCCAGAAAACTACTGAAACTAATAGAAGAGTTCGGCAGAGTTTCAGGTTGCAAGATAAACATACAAAAATCACTTGGATTCCTCTACATCAACAAAAAGAATATCGAAGAGGAAATCACCAAATCAATACCATTCACAGTAGCCCCCAAGAAGATAAAATACATAGGAATAAATTTTACCAAAGATGTAAAAGAGCTATAAAAAGAAAACTACAAATTACTACTGCGAGAAAATAAAAGTGAGCTACATAAGTGGAAAAACGTACCTTGCTCATTGATAGGAAGATGTAACCTAGTAAAAATGTCTATTCTACCAAAAGCCATCTATATATACAATGCACTTCTGATCCAAATTCCAATGACATTTTTTAATGTGATGGAGAAACAAATCACCAACTTCGTATGGAAGGGAAAGAAGCCCTGGATAAGTAAAGCATTACTGAAAAAGAAGAAGAAAGTGGGAGGCCTCACTCTACCTGATTTCACAACCTATTATACAGCCACAGTAGTCAAAACAGCCTGGTACTGGTACAACAACAGGCACATAGACCAATGGAACAGAATTGAGAACCCAAATATAAATCCATCCACATATGAGCAGCTGATATTTGACAAAGTCCCAGTGTCATTTAGTTGGGGGAAGGATAGTCTTTTTAACAAATGGTGCTGGCATAACTGGATATCCATTTGCAAAAAAATGCAACGGGACCCATACACCATGCACAAAAACTAACTCCAAGTAGATCAAAGACCTAAACATAAAGACTAAAACGGTAAAGATCATGGAAGAAAAAATAGGGACAACATTAGGAGCCCTAATACAAGGCATAAACAGAATATAAAACATTACTAAAAATGATGAAGAGAAACCAGATAACTGGGAGCTCCTAAAAATCAAACACCTATGCTCATCTAAAGACTTCACCAAAAGAGTGAAAAGACCACCTACAGATTGGGAAAGAATTCTCAGCTATGACATCTCCGACCAGCGCCTGATCTCTAAAACCTATATGATTCTGTTAAAACGCAACAACAGAAAGACAAACAACCCAATTAAAACTTGGGCAAAGGATATGAACATGCCCTTCTCTAAAGAAGATATTCAGGCAGCTAACAGATACATGAGAAAATGCTCTCGATCATTAGCCATTAGAGACGTGCAAATTAAAACTACGATGAGATTCCATCTCATTCCAACAAGGCTGGCGTTAATCCAAAAAAAAAAACAAAATAATAAATGCTGAAGAGGCTGCGGAGAGATTGGAACTCTTATACACTGCTCGTCGGAATGTAAAATGGTACAACTACTTTGGAAATATATTTGGCGTTTCCTTAAAAAGTTAAAACTACCATACAACCCAGAAATCCCACTCCTCGGAATATACCCTAGAGAAATAAGAGCCTTTACAGGAACAGATATATGCACACCCATGTTTATTGCAGCTCTGTTTACAATAGCAGAAAGCTGGAAGCAACCAAGGTGTCCATAAGCAGATGAATGGTTAAATAAGTTGTGGTTTATTCACACAATGGAATACTATGCGTCGATAAAGAACAGTGACGAATCTGTGAAACATTTCATAACATGGAGGAACCTGGAAGGCATTATGCTGAGTGAAATTAGTCAGATGCAAAAGGACAAATAATGTATAAGACCACTGTTATAAAATCTTGAGAAACAGTTTAAACTGAGAAGAACACATTCTTTTGTGGTTACGAGAGGGAGGAGTGAGGGTGGGAGAGGATTATTTACTGATTAGATAGTAGATAAGAACTACTTTAGGTGAAGGGAGGGACTATACTCAATACAGGGAAGGTCAGCTCAACCGGACTGGACCAAAAGCAAGGAAGTTTCCGGGATAAACTTAATGCTTGGAAGGTCAGTGGAGCAAGGGCGGGGGTTTGGGGACAATGGCTTCAGGGGACATCTAAGTCAACTGGCAAAATGAATTCTATTAAGAAAACATTCTGCATCCCACTTTGAAGAGTGGCGTCTCGAGTCTTAAATGCTAACAAGCGGCCATCTAAGATGCATCAATTGGTCTCAGTCCACCTGGATCAAAGGAGAATGAAGAACACCGAGGTCACAAGATAATTATGAGCCCAGGAGATAGAAAGGGCCACACGAACTGGAGACTTACATCATCCTGAGACCAGAAGAACTAGATGGTGCCTAGCTGCAACCCATGACTGCCCTGACAGGGAGCCCAACAGAGAACCCCTGAGGGAGCAGGAGAACAGTGGGATGCAGAACCCAAATTCTCATAAAAAGATCAGACTTAATGGTCTGACTGAGACTAGAAGAATCCTGGCGGTCGTGTTCCCCAAATCTTCTCTTGGCCCAGGATAGGAACAATCCCCGAAGACAATTCATCAGACATGGAATGGACTGGACAATGGATTGGAGAGAGATGCTGATGAGGAGTGAGCTACTTGTATCAGGTGGACACTTGAGACTGTGTTGGCAACTCCAGTCTGGAGGGGAGATGGGAGGGTAGAGAGGGTTAGAAACTGGCAAAACAGTCATAAAAGGAGAGACTGGAAGGAGGGAGCGGGCTGACTCATTAGAGGGAGAGTAAATGAGAGTATGTAATTTTTTAGTAAGGTGTGTATATAAGTTTATAGGTGAGAGACTGACTTGATTTGTAAACTTTCACTTAAAGCACAATAAAAATTATTAAAAATTTGTAGTCTCCCACTGTGCTACGTGTAATCTGAGAGCTAAACACGATAAAACTAATGAAATTTTCCTTGTCAATAACTTTGCCGAACAACCTGTTTTTCAAACTCTTGCCCTTAAGAAAACCAGCGGTAGAGACTACCTTGATTCATTTATGAATAACTATAGCCTTAGTGGATTGGCCCCATAGCTTCTTGAAAAATACCAACAGTTAGCTTTAACAGTTAAAACAGAAATATGGAAAAGGGAGAGCTGTCATTAAGACCCTGCCACTATGGGCTGAACCTCATTAAGACCCTGCCACTATGGGCCGAACCTAATGGAGAAGTAGTTGTGCCTAAATTCTGGCATGGTCTTACAATGTGGGCCTTACTTGAAGGTTCCCATTTAGTACATGACAAAATGATAGAAATTATGAAGAATTTATGGATGTTATCCTTTTTTCTTTTTTTTTCTATCCTTTACCCATTGGTTGTACGCTGGAATGGCAAATAGATTTCATTCATCTACCACCTTCTTGTGGTTATAAATATGTACTTCGTAGTGACTGCTGCTTCTAATATTTGGTAGAAGCTTTCCCTTTTAGGCAAGCCACTGCTACTTTTTTAGCAAAGAAATTGTTTGGGAGCATTATACCTGTTTGGGGTAACCCTAACACCCTGTCTAGCGATGGAGGAACTCATTTCACAGATCAGATTGTCAAGGAACTTTGTTGCATTTTTCCTATATACTGGTGACTGCACTGTCCCTATCATCCCCAGTCTCCTTTTTCTTTCTCTTTTTTATAAAAAGCATTCTAGTGTGTATGAAGTATCTCATTGTGCTTTTGATCTGCATTTCTCTGATGAGTAATGGTATTGGAACTTACTTTCATGTTATTTGTCTTGTGTATATCTTCTTTGGAGAAATGTCTGTTCCTCTTTCACTTTAATATTGGATTATTAGTTGAGTTTTAAGGGTTCTTTGTAAATTTTGGATATAAAACCCTTGTTTGATATATGGATTCCAGATATTTCCTCTCATTCTATAGATTGTCTCTTCAGTTTCTTGATAATATCCCTTGATGCACAGGTTTTTAGTTTTAATGATATCCAGTTTATTTTTTCTCTTGGTGCTCGTGTTTTTGGTGTCATATTTAAAAACCCTTTACCTAAAAGAATGTCTTGAAGCTTTCGTCATTTTTTTTTTTTTAACGTTTTATGGTTTTAACCCTTATGTTTTGGTCATTGATGCATTTTGAGTTAATTTTTGTATATGGTGAGTGATGGTTCTAGTTTCATTCTTTTGCGTATGGAAATTCACTTGTCCTAACACCATTTGATGAAGAGAATATTCTTTCCTCATTAAGTAGATTTGACACCTTATCAAAAACCAGGTGGCATGGATATATGGGTTTATTTCTGGATTCTTAATTCTATTCCATTAGTTTACGTGTTGTTCCTTATATCAGTACAACACTGTTTTTATTACTATAGCTTCATAGTACATTTTGAAATCAGGAAATGTGAGTCCTCCTACTTTGTTCTTTTTTTCCCCCCAAGATTGTTTTGGCTGTTTATATTAAAAATTTTTCAAATTCTCTAATCTTTAGTTGTGCAGTGTTTAATCTTGTTAGTCTAAGCAGTGTATTTTAATCTCAAATATTGTATTTTTCATCTGTAAAAGTTGAACTCTTTTTTATATCTCTTATGTCTTAGCATATTTGTTTTCTTTTACTTTCTTGGGCATATAGAATATAGTTATAATATTTTAAAGTCCTTATCTACTAATTATATTGTCTGAGACATTTCTGGTCTGCTCTTAATTATTTTGTTTTGTTTTCATCCTCCATATGGGCTGTGTTTTGTTGCTTTTTTGTATGCCTGGTAGTTTTGATTGGATAGACATTTTGAATTTTACCTTGTTGGATACTGAATATTTTTGTAATTAAATAAATATGTATATACTTTTTTATTGTACTTTAGAGGAAGGTTTTCAAAGCAAATTAGTTTCTCATTAAACAATTAATATACATACTGTTTTGTGACATTGGTTGCCACCCCCATGACATGTTAACACTCTCCCCTCTCGACCTTGGGTTCCATTTAACCAGCTTTCCTGTCCCCTCCTGCCTTCTCGTCCCTGCCTCTTACCTGGTGTGTCCATTTAGTCTCATTTTGTTTCATGAGCTTGTGTAATATTTGGCTGAAGGGTGAACCTCAGGAGTGACTTCAGTACTGAGTTAAAAGGGTGTCCAGGAGCCGTACTCTCGGGTTTCTCCAGTCTCTGTCGGATCAGTAAGCCTGGATTTCTTTCATGAGTTAGAAATTTCTTCTACGTTTTCCTGCAGCTCTGTCCGGCACCCTCTGTTGTGATCCCTGTCAGAGAAGCCAGTGGTGATAGCCAGGCACCATCTAGTTGTGTTGTGCTCAGTCTGGTGGAGGCTGTGGTAGTTGTGGTCCGTTAGTCCTTTGGACTACTATTTTCATTGTGTCTTTGGTTTCCTTCATTCTTCTTTGCTCCAAACGTGATGGGAACCATAAATATATCTTAGATGTCTGCTCGCAAGCTTTTAAAACCCTAGACACCACTCACCAAAATAGAATGTAGAACATTTTCTTTATGACCTATGTTATGCCAGTTGACCTAGATGCCCCCTCAAAGCACGGTCTGTGGCCCTCAGCCCCAGATACTCAGTCCCTCAAGGTGTTTGGATGTGTCTAGGAAGCTTCTGTGACTTTGCCTTGGTCAAGTTGTGCTGCCTTTTCCTATATTGTGTGTTGTCTTTACCTTTACCAAAGTTCACTTGTCTTACCTATCTAGTTATTGATTTCCCTTCCCACCCCACCCCTCCTTCATAACCATCAAAGATTGGTTTTTTTCCTGTGTATAAACCTTGTTTTGGGTTTTTATAATAGTGGTAGCATACAATATTTGTTCTTTTGTGATTGATTTATTCCACTCCGCACATCGCCCTCCGGATTCATCCATCTTGTGAGATGTTTTGCGGATTCATCATCCTTCTTTATTAGTGCATAGTATTCCATTGTGTCTATGTACCATAATTTATTTAACGATTCATCTGTTGATGGGCACTTAGGTTGTTTCTGTCTTTTTGCTATTGTGAATAATGCTGCAGTGAACATGGTGTGCATATGTATATTTGTGTGACACCTTTTACTTCTCTAGGATATATTTCAAGGAGTGGGATTGCTGGATCACATGGTATCTCTATTTCTAGCTTTGAAAGGAAGCACCGTATCATTTTCCATCGTGGTTGTACCATTTTACATTCCTACCAGCAATGCATAAGAGTTCCAGTCTCCCTGCAACCTCTCCAACATTCATTACTTTTTTTTTTTTTTTAAACTAGTGCCAGTAATGTCGGGGTGAGATGGTATCTCATCGTAATTTTTATTTGCATTTCTCTAATGGCTAATGATCCGGAGCATTTCCTCATGTGTTTGTTAGCTGCCTGAATTTCTTTTTTGGTGAAGTGTCTGTTTATATCCATTTCCCATGTTTAAATTGAATTATTTGTGTTTTTGTTGTTGAGGTGTTAAAATATTCTATAGATTTTAGAGAGTACAGTGTTGTCAGATATGTCATTGCCAAAATTTTTTTCCCGGTCTGTTTTTACTCTTTTGGTGAAATCTTTTGTTGAGGATAAATGTTTAATTTTTCAGAGCTCCCAGTTATCTAGTTTATTTTCTGGTGTTTGTACATTTTTAGTTAGGGTTTATATTGTATGTATGCCATGTATTAGGGCCCCTAGCATTGTCACTATTTTTTCTTCCATAATCTTTATAGTTGTAGGTTTTATATTTAGGTCTTTGGTTCATTTTGAGTTAGTTTTTATGTGTGGTGTGAGGTATGGGTCCTGTTTCATTTTTTTAATGGATGGACATCCACTTTTGCCAGCACCATTTGTTAAAGACTTCCTTTTCCTCCTTTAATGGACTCTGGTCCTTTGTCAAAAATCAGCTAACTGTAGGTGAATGGATTTACCTCTGGGTTCTCCATTCTGTTCCATTGGTCTATGCATCTGCTCTTGTACCAGTACCAGGCTGTTTTGACTACTGTGGCTGTATAGTAGGTTCTGAGATCAGGTAGTATGAGTGTGGCCTTCTACTTTGTTCTTTTTCTTCTGTAATGCTTTGCTTATTTGAGGCCTATTTCCTTTCCATATAAAGTTAGTGATTAGTTTTTCCATCTTGTTAAAGAATGCTGTTGGTTATGATCCCATTTTAGAGGTAAGAAACCTAAACCTAGAATGGAGAGAAACCTAAACCTAGAGTGCTGTCATAAACACTCAACAAGTTAGTGGGAAAGATAGGATAAAGCTGTATTGTTCTGCCCCCAATCTAGTGCATTATCCCTGATTATAAACTTTTTTTAATCCATATCTTTCCATAGAATTCTGTTGAATGGTGGAATACGGTGAGTTTATTTAAGGGAGTTACATTGTATCCTGATTGTTTTTTTTATCCTTCCAGCAAAAGAGTGAATCATGCTTAAGAACACGATTGAGCCCAGGAGTGAGAAGATGAGAAGCCAGAAAATGTCACACACATGGATCGCACATTTCATCAACCACCATTGCTATGTTACTTTCATTACTGGTTGCTACAGCTGTCAGTGGAAGCTGAAAGACTGGGAAAAATATAAATTAGGATCCTGTTGCTGCAGTTTGGTACAGAGATATGGGAAGAAGCTCGACAACACTTTCTCAGATGTGGGGAACTTGGGATGGCTTCTGGCACCAAGAGGGCTTATTAGAGTCTGCAGGACTGGGGATGCTAGGGCTCTAGTTCTTCCCTCAAAAGACTATCCCAATTCTGGATCCAAAGAAAACCTTATTGAAACATGTACTTGCTTTCTTTTTTTCCTTTCACTTTTCTTCTCAACTTTTCCCTTTCCTTACTATCTCTTTTATGCCATTCGTTCATTCATGCACTTTTGCATTTATTATTCAGTGAAACTTGCAGAAAAAGTGAGGTTTATGTGCAAGTAGATATTTTTGGCTAGGAATACCTGAATCTTCAATTCTGTCATCACTGTGAGTTTCCCAGGGGAGTTATGCTCATAAGAAAAACATAGCAGGTTAGAAATAAGGCACTCCTTTTTTACTGGTCTGACTAGTGTTCACTGAGGAGTCCTGGTGGTGCAGTGGCTAGGCACTTGGCTGCTAACTGAAAGGTTCGTGATTTGAACCCATCAGCTGCTCCATGGCAAAAAGATGTGGCAATCTGCTCCTGTAAAGATTACAGCCTAGGAAACCCTGTGCAACATTTTTACTCTGTCCTATAGGGTCACTATGAGTTGGAATTGACTCGACAGCAATGGGTGGGTGGGTAGTGCCTGCTATTCCCTAAAGAAGAGTTCTAGTAAGGCTGAGTGGTGGCATGTGACCTAGACTTGTTGAGGGCCTCTTTCTCTAAGCCATGTGTTGGGACCTTCTGGTGGGCTATATGGTGTAAGAGACCAAATATAAGTATACTGAGGTGAGAAGAGGAGGGGTGTATACATATATCTTCACCTACTTGATCTAGCTAGGATCCAAGAATCTGTGCAATTGGAGCACTAATTTCTTATGCCTGAGGTGGGGAACACAGGAAAAGAGATAGGAAATTGGAGGCTTCCCCAGAGTAGGGAAGCCTGTTCTCCTATCCCTTATATCATTCCTGCCTAGATATTTGGCTTCTATGCTGGTCACAGGGGATAACGGGAGTACCTCAGGCATGGTCCTTGCTCTGAAGGAAACCATAGTCCACCGGGGGAAAAGACACACTCATAATGTTAGTGTAGTAAGATAAGTGCTGTAGTGTATATGTGTGTACATATGTGTATGTTTATATGTGTGTGTGTTTATGTGTGTGTGTGCACACACCAAGGGAGGTGCCAAAGATAACTTTTTTAGAAGGCGAAGGGTGCTTAAGAATAGGATAGGCAAAGAAAGGGTATTTGAAGATACAGAGTGAAACCAAAGGACATGATGAGTTTGGAGATTGTTTTAAGGCTTAATTTAGGTGGAACAAAGGATATGAATGGAGACGTGATGAAACACGAAGCTAGAGAGGAAGATGGGTCAGATATTGTGTAGTTTAAAGAATTTGACCTTTACCATGTAGGGAATAAAGAGTCCTTGACTGTTTTAAGCTGGTGATGTAGTACAAGCTATGTTTTGGAAAGAGTATTTTATTTTGTGGAGGGTAGATTGGAAAGGACAAAAGTAATGCAGGGAGACCAGAAAGAAGATAAAGACAAGGCGATAGCACTATTCCAGATAAGAGATGATGGTGCCCTGGGTAGAGTTAATGGTAAAGATGGAGAGTGTGGATAGATTTAACCAATATTTATTAATTAGGAATGCGGTAGTCACATGAAAGCTATAAAGAAAGACATAGAGGGAAAAATAAAGGGAGACATCATGAGAAAGGTGACATTTGAGGCAGTGTGGTATAATGTAAAAATCCCTGGACCAGATATATGTACATATGAGTCCTAATTCCAACTCTGACCTTGGGCTTGTTATGTGACATCTCTAAGCCTCTTTACAACAAGGAAATTAAACTAGATGATTCTCAAGGTCCCTTCCTGCTCAAGGAAAGGAATATAGCATAAGAGTTAAGATCTTGTGTTCTAGAGAAAGACTGCCTGAATTCAAATTATGACTTCATATGGTAAAATATTATGAACAACTTATGGCAACAAATTAGAGAGCCTAGATGAAATGGACAAACTCTTAAGAAGCATACCGCATACCCAAACTGACTCTAGGGGAAATAGAAATTCTCAACAGAACTATAACAATGGAAGAGATTGAATCAGTGATCAAAAACCTTCCAACAGCAAACAAAATCCTGGACCAGATGGCTTCCCTGGGAAGTTCTACCAAATATTTAGAGAAGAATTGACACCAATACTGTTTAAACTCTTCCAAAAGATAGAGAAGGGAGAAATACTCCCTCATTCATTCTGTGAAGCAAACATAACACTACTACCAAAACCAGACAAAGACACCACAAGAAAAGAAAACTGCAGGCCAATATCTCTATGTATATAGATGCAAAAATTGTCAATAAAATACTAGCACACAGAATCCAACAGCATATAAAAACAGTCATACACCATGACCAAATGAGATTTATTCCAGGAATCCATGGATGGCCCAACATTAGAAAATCAATGAACATAGTACATCACATTAATAAAACAAAGGAAAAGAACCACGTGATCATCTCTATGGATGCAGAAAAAGCATTTGATAAAATCGAATACTGTTTCTTGATGAAAACTCTCAAGAAAATTGGAATAGAATGGAAATTCCTCAATGTGATTTAGGGCATATATGAAATGCCAACAACCAGTATTTAATGTAGAAAGACTGAGAGCTTTCTCCTTGAAATCAGGAACAAGACAAGGATGCCTGCCCTCACCACTTCTATTCAATATTGTGTTAGAAGTCCTAGGCAGAGCAATAAGAAAAGAAAAAGAAAAGGTATCCAGTTTGGAAAAGAAGAAGTAAAATCATTTCTGTTCATGGATGATGTGATCCTATATATAGAAAACCCCAGAGAATCCACCAGAAAACTTCCAGAGCTAATAAAAGTATTCAGCAAAGTTGTAGAGTACAAGGTCAACAAAGAAAAATCAGTTGACAAACTGAAAGGAAATCACCAAATCAATACCATTTACAATAGCTCTCAAGAAGATAACATATTTAGGAATAAGTCTAACCAGAGACATAAAAGACGTATACAAAGAAAACTACAAAACACTGTAAGAAGCCAAAAGACTGACATAAGTGGAAAAACATACAATGCCCTTGGATAAGAAGACACAACATTGTGAAAATGTCAGTTCTACCCCAAGTAATCTACAGATACATTGCAGTCTTGATCCAGATTTCAATGGCATTTTTCAACAAGATGGAGGAAGAAATCACCAACTTCATATGGAAAGGTAAGAGGCCCCAGATAAGTAAAGCATTACTGAATAACAACAACAAAGTGGCCTCACACTACCAGATTTTAGAACCTATTATACTGCCATGGCCGTCAAAACAGCCTGGTACTGGTACAACAACACATACATAGACCAGTGTAACAGAATTGAGAACCCAGATATAAGTCCATCCACCTGTGGTCACCTGATGTTGGACAAAGGCCCAAAGTCCGTTAAATGGGGAAAACAGAGTCTCTAACAAGTGGTGCTGGCATAACTGGATATTCATCTACAAAAAAAAAATGAAACGGGAGGCGGGGCCAAGATGGCTGACTAGGTAGAAGCTACTGCGATCCCTCTTGCAACAAAGACTCGGAAAAACAAGTGAATCGATCACATACATGACAATCTACAAACTCTGACCATCAAACACAGATCTAAAGAGTTGACCTGAGTGACGGGAGTGAAAAGCTGCACCCTGAAGCAGCGACCGCCTCTGGAACTGGCATCCTGCTCCACAGCCTTGAGCTCTCGCGGTTCCCTGGTGCCGAGTGGCGGGGCTAATTGTGGCTTTCTGAGGCGGGGCAGGCACAGCACACAGCCCTAACCCCTAGCCCCCTGGGGTAACCTTGGTAGAGACTCAGCCAGCGCAAGCAGGCTGCACACTGACGCGGCTAATGAGAGAAGCAGCAACTGTTTTCAGAGCTGGGAGCCAGCGTCCCAGTCAGAAAACCTTGGCGCCGGGCTTTGGACTGGGCGCAGGGGAGCTGAACATGGCTTCTTGAGACAGCACAAGCAGGGGACGCAGCCCTAGCCCCCTGAAGTGATCTCGGGGGAAGCCCAGCCAGTGCAGGCAGGCAGCGCAATACACGACTGACAGGAGGAGAAGTCACCTGGAGGCAACGACTGGTTTTGGAGCCTGGAATGTGGCGTCCCAGCCGGGGAACCTTGGCGCTGGGCTTTGGACTGGGAACGGAGGAGCTGACTACGGCTTCTGAAACCTGACCCTCGGGGGCAATCTCAACCCAGCCAGTGCACACAGGCTACATGCCCCTCAGGAATCTCAGATAAAATAGTCATCACCAAGCAAGATAAGTAACTTTGTCTATATTGCTGGGTGCTACTCTCTCCTATCTGATCCCTCCCCTCCCTGCCCCAGGCGGCTTCATTAACATTGGAATTTCCTGGGCCAAGGAGTGAAGTGCTCAGTGGGTTTTTTTTTTTCTTTTCTTTTCCTAACCCATTCTCCTGGCCTGAGAGAGAGAAAAAAAAAAGGCCTGAGAGAAGCAGCTACTAAAAACCCAGGGAAGAAAAATCCTCCCCTGACTTCCCTAAACTGGAATAAAAATACAGAACCAGCTCCAGGCCAAGCATATGAGATCCACAGTCTTTGGCTTTCATCCCTACAGGGAACAAGGTGGCTATTATAATACAAAGGCAATTCTGATAAGAGATCTGAATGTAATTCTTTTAGCTGATCACTGGAAAGACAAGTTTTCCAGGTCTGATATCTCTACCTGTTAAACAGAGCCCTCACTGATCCACAATGGGGAACTGAGGGCTGAAGCTCCACCCAAACCACCTAGCCACCTGCCAAAGGGGTCTGAGGATACTGACGCCTACCAGTCTTTAGAGGTACATGCATCGGGTGCCTAAGGTACAGCTGCAGAGCCCACCCACCAAAGTGCTTTAGGAATAGAGACATACCTACCTCACTGGCATGTGGGGGAAGGCTGTCAGCATCCTGCCCCCCTGGAGTGTGACCCCCTGCTACTACTAGAATCTGATGCACACAACTATCACCACTACTCCTCTAAGTTAATAGGTGACAGTGTACACCACACACTTGGTGACCCAAAATCAGAACACCTAAGCTGATTCTATTCAAGAATAGTGAATGGACTCTTAGGTTTATATATCTGGTAACAGCCCAAACCAGCTGGTAATAGGACATAAGTGATTCAAAGGCTACAACAATCAAGACAGCACAATCTAGTAGCCCATCTGGGTATACTGAAAGAAAACAAGACAAGACTCAGTGAGCAAATATAAAATAAATCATTACAGTATCTTATAGATGGCTCAGAGACAGCAGTCGATATCAAACCACATAAAGAAGCAGACCATGATTGCTTCTACAACTCCCCAAATTAAAAAATCAAAATCTTTCCCAAATGAAGATACAATCCTGGAATTGCCAGACACAGAATATAAAAAACTAATATACAGAATGCTTCAAGACATCAGGGATGACCTCAGAAATGAAATAAGGCAATCTACAGAAAAAGCCAAGGAATACACTGATAAAGCAGTTGAAGAAATCAAAAAGATTATTCAAGAAAAATGAAACAGGACCCATATCTCACACCACAAACAAAAACTAACTCAAAATGGATCAAAGACCTAAAAATAAAACCTGTCACGATAAATATCATGGAAGAAAGAAAAAAGGACAACTCTGGGAGCCCTAATATAAGTAGTGTACAAATCATAACAATGGGCAAACACCCAAAGAGAAACTAGATAACTGTGAGCTCCTAAAAAGGGGGGCGGGGGGAATTGACTAACATATCTAGTAAGGATCTAATCTCTAAAATCTACAAAATACTGCAACATCTCAACAAAAAGACCAATAATCCAATTAAAAAATGGGCAAAGGGTATGAACAGACAGTTTACCAAAGAAGACATTCAGGAAGCTAACAGACACATGAGGAAATGCTCGTGATTATTAGTCACTAGAGAAATGTAAATCAAAACGAGATACCATCTCACCTCAACAAGGCTGGCACTAATCCAAAAAAAATAAAATAATAATTGTTGGAGAGGTTGTGGAGAGATTGGAACACTGATGCTGGTGGGAATGTAAAACGGTACAACCACTATGGAAAAGGATCTGGTGATTCCTTATAAAGCTAGAAATAGTTCTCGCTTTGGCAGCACATATACTAAAATTGGAAGGATACAGAGAAGATTAGCGTGGACCCTGCGCAAGTATGACACAAATTTGTGAAGCGTTCCATATTTTTTGTATGAGAGACTGACTTGATTTGTAAACTTTCACTTAAAGCACAATAAAAATTTAAAAAAAAAAAGCTATACCGTATGATCCAGCAATCCCACTCCTAGGAATATATCCTAGAGAAATAAGAGCCATCACATGAATGGACATATGCACATGTATGTTCATTGCAGCATTGTTCACAGTAGCAAAAAGATGGAAACAACCTAGGTGCCCATCTTCAGATGAATGGATAAATTATGGTACATACACACAGTGGAATACTGCACAACGTTAAAGAACAATGATGAATCCGCAAAACATCTTAGAATGTGGATGAATCTGGAGGGCAGGATGCTAAGTAAAATTAGTCACAAAAGGACAAATATTGTATGAGACCACTATTGTAAGAACTCAAGGAAAGGTTTAAACAGAAAAAACATTCTTTGATGGCCATGAAGGTGGGGAGAGGGAAATTTACTAATTAGTAGAAAAGGGTCAACTTCGGTGAAGGGAAGGACAACACACAACACGAAGTCAGCACAATTGGACCAAAACAAAAGTGAAAAAGTTTCCTGGACACATCCAGACACTTTCAGGGACAGAGTAGCTGGTGCTGGGGCCTGGAGACCATAGGTTTGGGGGACACCTAGGTCAATTGGCATAACAAAATTTATTAAGAGAATGTTCTGCATCCCACTTTGGTGAGTGGCATCCGGGGTTTTAAAAGCTTGGGAGTGGCCATCTAAGATGCATCAATTGGTCCCATCCTACTTGGAGCAAATGAAGAAAAACAAAGACACGAAAAAATATTAGCCCAGGAGACTAAAGGGCCACATAAACCAGAGATTCCCCTAGCCTGAAACCAGAAGAACTAGATGGTGTCTGGGTACCACCAGTGACTACCCTGACAGGGAACACAACAGAGAGTCCTCGACGCAGTGTGAAAAAAGTATAAAGGGGGACTCAAATTCACATGAAAAGAACAAACTTAGTGGTCCAACAGAGACTGGAGGAACCCCTGAAACTATGGCCCTCAGATGCTCTGTTAACGCAGAACTGAAACCATTCCTGGACCCCACTCTTCAGAGAAAGATTAGACAGGATTATAAAACAAAAAATAATACACATAAGGAGTGTACTTCTTAGTTCAGTCAGATACATGAGACCAAACCGGTGGCTCCTGTCCAGAGGCAACATGAAAAGGCAGGAAGGGACAGGAATTGGTTGAATGGACACAGGGAACCCCAGGTGTTAAGGGAGAGAGTGCTGTCACATTGTAGGGATTGCAACTAATGTCACAAAGTAGTATGTGTATAAACTTTTATATGAGAAATTACCTTAAGCTGTAAACTTTCACTTAACGCACAATTAAAAAATCAGTTGGGTTTCTGTATATGAGCAATAAGAAATCTGAAAGGGAATTTAGGGGAACAATTCCATTTATAATAGCACCTAAGAGAATAAAATACCTAGGAACAAATCTAACCAGGGGCATGACGGACTTACACAATGTGTAGAACACTGTTGAAAGAGATTAAAGAATACTTAAATAAATGGAAAAGTGTTCCATGTTCATGGATTGAAAGACTTAATATTGTTGAGATGTCAATACTATCCAAAGCAGTCTATAGATTGAACAGAATCTTGATCGAAATTTCAACACCTTTCTTTGCAGAAATAGAAGAACCAATCCTTAACTTTGTATGGAATGGCAAGAGGTCCTGAATAGCTAAAATGATGTTGAGAGAGAAGAACAAAGTAGGAGGACTCACACTTCCTGATTTTAAAATATTCTGTACAGCCATAATCAAAACACCCTAATACTGGTATAACCCATAGTCATGTAGACCAATGAAGTAGAATTGGGAGTCCAGAAATAAACCCACACATCTATGGTCAACAGATATTTGATAAGGGTGCTAAGTCCATTCGATGGGGAAGGAGGAGTCTCTTCAATAAATGATGTTGATAAAATTGAATTTCCACATGCAGAATAATGAAACGATCTATACCTCACGCCATACAAAAAACAAATTCAAAGTAGATTAAAGACCTAAATGTGTAAACTAAAACCCTAAAATTCTTAGAAGAACAACTACTGGTTACACTGTCAGGTATAGCTTTCAACAATGGATTATCTAATGTAATAACAAAAGCACAAACAGCAAAAGACAAATGAGACCTTATGAAAATTAAAAATGTTTACTTATCAAAAGATTTTACAAAAAAAGTGAACAGACAAGCTCTGGCTGGAGAATATCTTTGAAAACCATAAGTCCAACAAGAATCTAATAACCAATACATATATAAAGATTCAACAACTTAACACCAAAAAGACAACCCAATCATAAAATGGCTAAAGGACTTGAATAGACATTTCACCAAAGAGGACATTCGAATGACTACCAAACACATGAAAAGACGCTCAGCATCATCAGCCATCAGAGAGATGCAAGTCAAAACCACAGTGAGATATTACTTGACTCCCACTAGGATAGCTAAGATTTAAAAAAAGAAAAAGAACAAATGTTGGCGAGGATGTGGGGAAGTTGGAACACTTACCCATTGCTGGTGGGAATGCAAAATGGTACAGCTCTTGTGGAAAACAGTGTGGGGATTCCTCACAAAACTAAAAATAGAACTACTATCCATTGTCCAGTGCTGTCAAGTTGAGATTCTGACTCAGTGACCCTATAGGACAGAGTAGAACTGCTCCATGGAGTTCCAAGGAGCGCCTGGTGGATTCGAACTGCTGACCCTTTGATTAGCAGCCATAGCACTTAACCACTACGCCACCAGGGTTTCCAGAACTACTATATGACCCAGCAATTCCACTTCTAGGTATATACCCAAAAGACTTGAAAGCAGAGACTCAGAAAGATACTTGTACACCAGTATTCATTGCAGCATTAGTCATAATAGCCAGAAGGTGGAAACAACCTAAATGCCCATCATCAGATGAACGGATAAACAAAATGTGATGTATACATACAGTGGAATACTACTACTCAGCCAGTAGGTGAAATGAAGTCTTGATACATGATACAGAATGGATGGAGCTTGAAGACATTAAAAAAAAGAATTAGGTTGAGCAAAATAAGCCAATTATAAAAGAACAAATATTGTATGATTTCACTTATTTAAAAAGACAAGAAAAGACAAGCGTATAGAGACTAAAGTTTATTAGTGTTTACCAGGGTTGGGAGGGAGGGAGAAAGGGGGGGGACACAATGATGGAAAAATCACATTGATTAAGGGTAGGGTTGCACAGCTGGTTATGATGATGGCTGTCAAAAAGTTGTACACCTGTAAAAGTAGCTACTGAGGCTGCTTATGTACAACCAAACACCGCATGGCATTTGGTTCTTTGATTTGGAGGTTTAGGGTCATGGTTTCTTGGGACATCCCAATTAATAGGCCTAATAACGAGTTTAGTGCTTCTGTTCTACCTCTTAGTTTGTTGAGTAGTCCGTGGGGTCTTAAAAGCTTGCAAGTGGCCATCCAAGGCACAACAATTGGTCTCTCTTCACCTGGAGCAACACAGGAAGGAGTATCAGGCATAAGAGGAGGATATGGAATGTGTTGCTAATTGCCTCCATGAACAACTGCCTTCTTTTGCCCTGAGGCCAGAAGAACTGATGGTGCTCAGCTCTCACTACTGAATATTTTCATCAAAGATTCCATAGGAGAACCCTGATCAAAAGGGGGAAAACACAGAACAGAATTTCAAATTCTCATGGACTCTAGACTTTCTGGAGCCATGGAGGGTGGATGAGCCCCTGAATATATTTCCTGGGATATCTCTAAAGCTTAAACCAAAAGTATCCCCTGAAGTCACCTCAAAAAGAACAGTAGTTGAGCTTAACTAGTAAAGAATGTCTGTCTTGAGAATTATGCTCTTTTAAGAAGTATATAGGTTCAAAGTGATAACAGCAACTCAAAAGTTTAGATAGGAACCTTAGAGGGTAATGCGCTTATGTTAATGAGAGAGGAACAACTTAGAAAATGACGGTAAGAATGGTTGTACAACTCCGGGAGTGTAATCAGTGTCACTAAATTGTATATGTGGAAACTGGAATTGGTGTGTGTTTTTCTATGTATGTTCTCAACAACAACAAAATTAAGATGTAGAAAAAATTTATAACTTCACTACTGACTAGCTCTGGTTACCCTCACAATAACCCCATAATTGTACTTTAGACAAGACCAGGATTAGTCCATCCATTTTTAACAAATTATAAACAGTGCCCCAAAGAGGTCAAATTTTCTTATTCATGTGATACAGAGAATACGAGGCTGTTAGCACTCTTAACTCAAATAGCAACTTAAGCCTTATCCTTCCTGGAAGGATTTGGCCAAATTGTAGCATGGGTGCTTTGTGACATGTTTTTCAGTGGTAGGGTGGGTACCTTCAAGACCCAGTTTGAACTTGTCTTCCATCCTGGCTTTAGGCTCACTAATCTGGGTTCTAGTTCGGGCCCTGACATTTCTTGGCTGTGTGATGTTTATCCAGCTGCTTTATCTCACTGAGCCTTAGCTCTTTTTTGTGCAAAATGAGATTAACAATACTTAACTCATATGGCTGTTATGAGAAATAAACTGAATAAAATAAAAGTAGCTTGTGAGGTCCTTAGCATTGTAATGGCACAAAATAGCTACTACAAAAAAAAAAAAAATTATTCCTTAATCCTGACATCTCTCTTCTCCCCACCAGTAGACAGATAAATGACTAAATAAACTGATGAATGAATACCTCAATGAATGAATCACCAAACAAACATTTGGTAGGTAGAGAGGTAGATAAATTCAAAAGGTGATTATAGAGAGCCAACTACATTCAAGGAACTATGCCAGATATTGGCAATACAGAGATATGTAAGAGAAGTTACCTTTTTTTCCCAAAGAAGAAACAGTGTAGCAGCAGATAGAAACATAAACATGTAAGTACAGTTCAGTGTAATAAATGCTGTAAATAGGCACAGACAAGATTCTTTTTGGAGGGAGGGTGAGAATAAGAGAGTGGCCAGTCCAGCCTGGGGAGGTGATGGAAAGTACTGGCAGTGGTATTAACCTTAACAAGTAGATACAGAAATTGCTTGTTATGAAATTGCATGGGTGAATGGAGCTAAATTAGCTTCCTTTCTTTTTCTTCCCAGAGAGAGCAGTTATTCTTCCCATTTATGATTATTTCATTTGGCTTCTCTATGATTTTACTGTTCGTGTGGGTGGAAACCTCAAATGAATACTTTGGTTTTGACTGGTGAGTTTCACTTTTTGCATTTTCATTTATGTAAGGGCTCTTTGGTCTGATAGCCATCTGGATTATACACCAGGTCGCAAAGATGTGGTGGCATAAGAGGGCAGGGTGGACAAAACTGGACATCCCACAGATTATGAGTTAGAGGCCTGACTCTGGGTGGGAGTGAGGATGCTTAGCACCGTAACCTACTATACACCACTTCCAGCTGTGCTCAGTATCGTACTTAGACAAAATCTGTCATCTACCTCAGTGGGAAGCTTTGTCTTTGTTTCCGGTGTCCCCAGTCCTGCTACTCAGATAATGACTCCCTGGTGTCTTACTCCTCAGGCTTTTTGTCTGGGTTACTGACATCTACAGCAGTTGGTCTTCATGATCTCTGTCTCTGAACCCTGCTGTCAGTGCAGCACCTACAACCCCTGCCTCCTCCTGTCCTTAGGAGTTATCCTAGGAAGACTCTGAACATAGAGATAGCTGTCCCTTCTCAGCACCCTTTCATGGCTAAACTTCTACTCCTGGTCTGCTCCCAACCCTTCCAGTTTTTCTGACCCAATGCCTTCCAACTTTGCTGTAAAATATTACCCATTATTTGGTATTTTGGGGGAGGAGGGGTATGTTGGGATATGAGGCATTTTTTTCCCAATGGGATACATTTTATTTTTCTCTTTATAGAAGTAAAATATGTTATTTTAACATGATTTGTTAAATGTGAAGAAGAAATTAGAAAATATAAAATTTCCTAAGTCTCATTCTAAAGTATCACTTGTTGGTATATTTCCTAGCCCTTTTTTTCTATGCTTATTTTTGCATTATTATGCTCATATGTGTATATATATTTTTTCTATTTTCACTTAAAATAATTACAGACATTTTAACAAATTACTAAAACTCTGAATGTCATTTAGTTTCAAGAGATTTCATCACATGAAGATGATATAGCATACTTACCCATTTTTTAGTGTTAGGCATTATGATTGTTTCTAGTTTTCTTGTTTTGTAAAATAACAGTACAGATAAATCTTTGTATTCTGACTAATGTTCTTAGGATAGATTATACAAGTGGAGTTATTGAGGCAAGAACAGTCTTAAAAATTCATTATACCTATCACCAAAGTACTTTCTCAAAAGGTGTATATGAAAGTTTGTGTTTTAACCTACTATTGCCAGCATTAAATATTCTAATTTTGAATAAATTTTGTTAGTGTGCTAGATGCAATTTTTTTTTTACCATGTTTTAATTTGAATCATTGATTCTCAACACTTTTTTAGTTAGCTAATTTATCTTCTCTTTAGTTTTCCCTTGTCCGTTTATCTTTTGGGGCCTTCAGTAAGTTTTCTCATCAGTTTATTTGCAGTATTTATTTATGGACTTCTTATGAATTATTCTGCAGTGCTTGAAATACAAGAAATGTTTCATTTTTTATATTTACAGACTTTTAAAAATGTGGCTCAGAGATCCATAGATGTCAAGGTTTGTGCATAGTCTAATACACCCTCTCCTTACTTATCAATCTGGTTAGGTTCCCAAGACCAGGTCTTTATGAAAAATCAGTGTTCTGTGAAAATGGAGGATGACCACATCCGATAACAAAATGGAGGATGACTGCATCATTACATAACTGCCAAATCACATTTACATAACTCCCAAATCACGTTGTTATGTAACTGCCAAATTACATCATAATAGAACTGCCAAACCACTGAGAATCATGGCCTAGCTAGGTTGACACAACCTTAACCATCAAGGCCAGTGTTAGTCTCACCTTGCATCTCAGCAT
This sequence comes from Elephas maximus indicus, assembly GCF_024166365.1. Lineage (NCBI taxonomy): Eukaryota > Metazoa > Chordata > Mammalia > Proboscidea > Elephantidae > Elephas > Elephas maximus. The sequence goes on from NC_064825.1 coordinate 45,175,288, forward strand.
TCATTACTGCCAGACAAACGTTGTTAATGCACAAAATTTTTGGTTAGTAGATTTTTTACTACTATTGTAACTTGAAAATGTCAGATAACGAGATAGTCAATAAGTGAGAAGGTGTATTTAAACTTACCGAGCTCCCTCTGCATCCCCTGGTGTTGTATCAAAGTCTGGAGGTTTACTGCAGTACAGCCAAAATAGTATGGTGGTTGTGAGGGGAACCTCGGATCATCAGTTTACACTGACCACCTTGGCCATTATTACTTTCGTTATACAATGCCTCAGTCAGGTACTGGTTCCTGACCACTTTTTGGAATTGCTCTTCCAGGTATGTTACCAAGATGACTTTCACAACAGTCTTTTGTATTAAGCATAAGATTGGCTCCAGAATCCTCACCGTTGCTCCCAAGACAGATGCTTAATAGTCAGCCTCCATAAGCTCCCATGCAGCAGTCCCCCACTCATGGTCGTGTGCCTCCAGGGTGCAACGTGGAAGTTGGGCACAAGTCTGAGTAGTAGTGCAATCTTGAACAGCTCCCTTTTTTCAATCCTAATGGAAAGTAACTCTCTGTGTCTTTAGAGTAGGGATAATCCCTGATTTTCTTCAAAGCCCCAACTTCTATTCCTTGCCCCTCTTTGACAGACAACCCAGATTAATTGTATATTGTTTGCTGATAGTTTAAGGTACATATTTTCATGTTAAGAAAATGTTCTGCGATTCCTGATTTTCTAAAAAAAATTTATCAGATGAGTTTGTGAAGTTTTATCTATGTTTTGGGGGCATCTATTGGGAAAATCAAACTCTATAGGGCAGTTCTACTTCATCCTATGGGGTCGGTATGAGTCGGAATTGACTCGACAGCACTGGGTTTTGGGATTGGGAAGATCATATGGTTTAACTTATTTACTTGTTGAAAAGTAAAGTATGTTTATTATAAAGTATATAAAATTGCATAGATTATAAAAATATATAGTTTTAAAAATAATTACAAAATAAACACCAGTATAACCACCTACTAACTCAAGAGATAGAATATTGCCAGTTTCAGCAGTCCACCTGTATCCAGTCCAGATCACAACCCCCTCCTTCATCTAGAGGTAACCACTATCCTAGCTAAAAATTTCTTTATAGTTTTATCATGTGTGAATATATCTCTTAATATGTAACCTAATTTTGCTTGTTTTTGCAATTTTTATCACTAATACCTTACTGTAGTCATTGCTTTTTGTTTCACTTAGCATTGTTTGCTAGATTCATCCAAACTTTGTATGTCCACGTGATTTCTTTCATTTTCTTTGCTGTTTGATATTTCGAAAGGAAACCCTGCTGTAAATCAGGGACTACTTTTACTCTACTAATATCATCTTCTAAAAGTTATATAGTTTTGCCCTTTACATTTAAACCTTTAATCAACTTGAAAATAATTTTTGTTATACTGTGACATAAGGAACTATTTTTTTTCTCAATTGTCCCAGCATCATTTATTAAGAACTATATCCTTTCCCTGCTGCTGGGCAGTGCCAAACCTGTCGTGTATCAAGTGCACATACAGGTGTGGGTTTGTATTTGGGCAGTGTGTTATGTTCCATTGGCCCATTGGTCTATCTCTGCACCAATTCCACACTGTCTAGTTACCAGTCTTTGTATCTGGTAGAGCAGGTCCTCACACAGTGTTCTTCTCTAAGATGTCTTCATGATCTTTCATCCCTTTTTCTTCCATACAAATTTTAGAATCTATCTTTCATGGTCCATAAAAAGTATGTTGGAATTTTGATTGGCGTTGTTGTAAATTAATTTGGGAAGAAATGACACCTTTACAATATTGACTTTGCTAGTCCTTGAATTGGATACTGCCTCTTCTTGAGTTGAGTCCTTTAAAATATTTCTTAATAAATGTTTTGATTTTTCCCTTTAGAGATCTTACATATATTTTGTTAGATTTTTTCCTAGGTACTTGATATTTTATACTATTGTAACTATTTTTTTAACTGATATTTAAGAATACAATTGATTTTTATATATTGATTTTATTATCAGCAATTTTGCTTTTTTTCTTATTCATATAATTTATTTGTAGGCCACTTTTGAGTTTTTACTTACGGTCATATCATCTGTAAGTAATAACTATTGTGTCTTCTTTTTGAGTCCTTATATTTTATATCTCTTTCTTGCCAACTGAGCTGGTTAGACCTTCCAATTCAATTTTATGTAGAAGTGATGATAGTGATCAGCCTTTTCTTGTTCTTGATCTCAAAGGAAAAATCTGCAACATTTTGCCATTAAGTATGTTTGCTGGAGATTATTTTGTATATAATCTTTATCAGGTTAAGGAGTCTCCCTTAAATTCCTAGACTACTTGGTTTTGTTTTGTTTTGTTTTGTTTTTTTCCCATGAGTGTATGTTCAGTTTTGTCAGAGTAGAATGTAGAACATTTTCTTTATAAACTATGTTATGCCAGTTGAGCTAGATGTTCCCAGAAACCATGGTCCCCACACTCCTCAGCCCAGGAATTCGATCCCTTAGGAAGTTCTGATATGTCTATGGAGCTTCCATGAGCTTGCCTTGTACAAATTGTGCTGGCTTCCCCAGTGCTGGGTACTGTCTTATAAGGTAAGGTACTTTTTGTATGATGTTAGTATACATATACCAACTTTGCCTGATTCATCTTTTTCATCCTTTTCCTTTTTTCATCTTCTATTTTAATACACTTTATTTTCTCGAGTTTTAGGTTGACAGAAAAATTGTGCAGAAAATATGAAGAATTCTCATGCATCCCCCTCCTCCCTGTTCAGTTTCCCCTATTGTTACCATTTTGCTTTAGTGTGGTGTAATTGTTACACTTGATGAACCAACATTGGTACATTATTATTAACTGAAGTCCATAGTTTACATTAGCACCCGCTCTTTGTGTTGTACAGTTCTATGGGTTTTGAAAAATGCATAATTTCATGTATTCACCTTTAAAATATCATGCAGAATAGTTTCGCAGCCCTTAGAATGCCCTGTGCTTTATCTGTTGAATGCCCTGACCCCAATACCTAGCAACCATTGATCATTTTTACTGTCTCTCTAGTTTTTCCTTTTCCACAGTGTTATGTAGCTGGAATCATACAGTATGTAGGTTTTTCAGACTGGCTTCTTTTGCTTAACAGTATGCACTTAGGGTTCCTCCATGCCTTTTTGTAGCTTGACAGCTGATGTCTCTTTACTGCTGAGTAATATTGCATTGCATGGGTACACCACAGTTTGTTTATCCACTCACCTATTCCAGGACGTTGTGGTTGCTTCCAATTTTTGGCAATTATAAATAAAGCTGCTGTAAACACTCGTGTGCAACTTTTTGTGTGGATAAAAGTTTTCGCCTTGTTTGGGTAACCATCTAAGAGCACTATCGCAGGATCGTATGGTGAGACTGTATTAAGCTTTGTAAGAAGCTTCCAGATTGTCTTCCAAAGTGGTTCTACCATTTTTCATTCCCAGTAGTAGTGAGTGAGAGTTCTTGTTACTCCACATCCTCAGTAGCATTTGGGGTTGTCAGTGTTCTGTATTTTAGCTTTTTTTTTTTTTTAAGTGGTGTGTGTAGTGCTTTAATTTGCAATTCCCTGATGAAATATGATGTTGACCATCTTTTCATATGTTTATTTGCCATCTGTGTATCTTCTTTGGTGAGATGTTTGTTCACATATTCTGCCCATTTTGTAATTGGGTTGTTTGTTTTTGGTTTTTGAGTTTTATGGGTTCCTTATATATCTTGGATACAAGTTATTTATCAGCTACATGTTTTGCAAATATTTTCTCCCATTCTGTGCTTGTCTTTCCCTTCTTCTACCAGCATTTTGCACCAGATTCATTTTTATACATGTGGATGTCCATTTGTTCCAGCACCATTTATTGAAAAGACTTATTTTCTCCATTGAATTATCTTTGCCCCTTTGTTAAAGATCAGATGACTGTAGCTGTGTGGGTCTATTTCTGGGCTCTCTATTAAGTTCAATTGATCTATGTGTCTATTCTTTCATCAGTATACACTGTCTTGATTACTGTAGCTTTATAGTAAGTCATGAAGTTAGTAGTGTCAGTCCTCTGACTTTGTTCTTCTTCAGTATTGTGCTGGCTATTCTTGGTCTTTTGCCTTTTCATGTAAACTTGAGGATCAGTTTGTTGATATCTGCAAAATAACTTCCTGGGATTTTGTCTGAGATTGTTTTGAATGTAGAAATCGTGTTGGGAATAATTGACATCTTTATACTATTAAGTCTACCTCTTCATTAACACGGAATATCTCTCCATTTATTAAAATCTTTTTCGATTCCTTTCATCAGGATTTTGTTTTCCTTGTATAGATCTTGTATATATTTATGCCTAAGTAATTTTTTGGTGGTAGTGTAAATGGTGTTGTGTTTTTAATTTCAAATTTCAATTGTTCATTTTCTGTTTTCTTTTTAACCTTTCTGTATTTTATGTTTTAGAAGTTTCTTTCATAGATACTATACGGCTGGATTTTTAAAAACCCAGTCTGGCAATATTTATATTTTGTTACAAATAAAAGATATTTCTGTACTAATATAATTACTACTGTATTTCAGCTTACATCTATGATCTTCCTAATACTATTATCCCATCACTTCTATATTTATTTTTTTCTCTTTTCTTGACTTCTTTGGTGTTGAGCATTCAGATTTCTCTGACTTTCCCTTTTAATGCATCTCTCTGACTTCCTTTTCTGTTTTAAAGAGCTCACTTGATTACACTGAGTTTGTCCAGGTCATCCAGGTTAATGTCCCTATTTTAAGGTCAGCTGATTAGTAACATTAATTACATCTGCACAGTCTTTTTTACCTTATATGACTACTTGTGATAGAGGGCAAAGGCCATGGGAGCCAGAGTTCTGTGCATGTGTGTCTGTGTACACATATATATATATATATATATGTATATATATACATATATATATATATATTTCCCTCCTTTCCAATTCCCCTCCCATTGAACACAGACGTGTTAACAATAGTTGGCTTTATATATCAATACTTAATTAAGACAAATAAGAGTCGCCCAATAGTATCCATTTTGGGGAGGGTTAGTGTGTTTTTGGTTGTATGAGGGATAATCACATTGTGTTAGAAGTTAAGGATGATTAAAAGAGGTGTCTATGAATGCCAGGTTGATAATGGGTGAACTGTGGTGATGTACTAATTGGGTCAACTTAGTTAAAATGATACTGTTATTTCCCAGAATTCCCTTTCCAGTATAGGACTGGATTAATAGAGATCCTAAGAAAAATTGCAATGAAATTTGGAAGGGAGAAGTGAGGCAGCAGTCATTATCTTACACTATGAAGGTCAGTGATGGCCCTGAGCACTATGACAGCCTGCATGCAATGTCAGTATCTGGTAGCTTACTGAGTTGACATGGGCCAGCACTTAGGCCTGCAACTCTCCCTGCTTCTGCCAGATCTTCAACTTCTCCAAGTCCAGAGCCAGATAAGCATGCAGCTCAGTGAAGGGTGTCAACTTCTGCAGGTCACTTGCATCACCCATATCAGAAGAAGGTAGTGATAGACATACCCGCATTCCTTTTGTTCTCATGAGTTCCCATTCATTCTTGTGAATTTCAGTTTGCCCTTGCTCTCTCACACTTTATGTTCAGCTTTGCTTCCTAACTGCTGGCCTTTCTGACCTCTAGCAACTGTGGGCCAAACATCAGAGCAGATGTAACAGCCTTCTCTAGCAGCTCCCATAATATGTCGTCTGATTCCTACATAAACTCATAGTTTTTTTTTTATAACACTTATAGTTGTTCTGCTTCTCTGAGTGATCCCGGACTGATACAATGTTTTTAATCATGTTGGAAAAGTTCTTAGTCATTAGCTCTTCAACTATCATTTCTACCCCATTCTCTATCTCCTGTACTTAGGAGGGTCCAATTTTGTGTATATTAGACCTTTTGTCTTTACCCCATAATCTCTTACCCTTTCACCTGCATTTTTCATTTTTTATCTTTGTTTCATTTTGATAGCTTCTGCTGATCAATTCTTCATTTAAAAAATTCTTTGTAGCTCTGCCTTACCTACTATCAAATTTACCTATTGATTTCTTAATTTTTATTGCTGTATCTTTCTTTCTAGAATTTTTAACTTACCCTCTTATTAATAGTTCTCACATGAAATTCACAGTTTTGTCCCAGTATAGCATATTAAGGGTAATCGTTTAGAAGTCCACATCTGATAACTCCATTATCTAGTTAAGGGTCTTTTTCTGTTGTACATTGTTTCTTTTGACTTTCACTAATATGGTCTTGTCCTAGTGTGCCTGATTGTTTTTGCTTGAATGCTAGACATTGTGTGGTATGAATCTGGGGAGGTTCTTACTAGGGTGGCTACTTTCCTCTTTTCTTCTTCTGGGTGTATCTTGTAGTTTCTGGCCAAAGAGAATATTCTTCCTTGTTTTTTGGGTTTTTTAAAATTTTTATTGTGTTTTAAGTGAAAGTTTACAAATCAAGTTGAACTCTCATACAAAAATTTGTAAACACCTTGCTAAAAAAAAAAAAAAATTGCCCTCCCCTTAATGAGACAGCATACTCCTTCCCTCCACTCTCTCTTTTCGTGTCCATTCGGCCAGCTTCTGATGCCCTCTACCCTCTCATCTCCCCTTCAGACAGGAGATGCCAACATAGTCTGATGTGCCTACTTGATCCAAGAAGCTCATTCTTCACCAGTGTCATTTTCTATCCCATAGTCCAGTCCAATCCCTGTCTGAAGAGCTCGATTTGAGAATGGTTCCTGTCTTAGGCTAACAGAAGGTCTGGGGACCCTGACCTCCTGGGTTCTTTCTTATTTTTATGTGGTTGTTTGTTCATTGATCTATAGCTTATATATTTTAAAATATAATTTCTCCAGGTTTTGTATGGAGATGAGAAAATTTCAACATATTATCACTCTACTATCTTGAAATGAAAAGTTTAAATTCTTTGGGATACGTACCTAGACTAAGTATGACATTATTTCTCTTAGCAGATCATTAGTAATTTCCCTCTCATAAAGTACTTCAAGAACAGAAATATTTAGGACTGTTATTAAAGAGCCAAAATCTCTCACACAGAACAGAGCAATTAATATGTTGACTGTGGTTACAATTCTGTAAAAAATATACATGCACATGGGTAAGGAAACTGCCAAGATGTAAAGTATTAATTTTGTTAAGGGAGTGATATTATGGGAAGACGTTTTCCTTTTTTCACATTCTAGAATGTCTGTATTATATCATTTTATTAAAGAGGGTATGATTTTTGAATATATACTCTAAGTAACTCTTTTTAAATATAATCTTACCATTTATACAGACCCCACTAAAGTACCCAATTGCCTGCAGGACAGTGTTCAAAGTCTTCAACTAAATAGCCCCAAAGATCTTCATAAATCTGTTCCCAGACCTCTTATCTTCTTATCTCTCTGGTTCTCCTATGCCTCATTCAGTCCTGTGTTGTCCCATCCTTGGCAGAAACTCCACTGCGTTCAGCTGTGTATTAAGGATTGAAACACATTTTTGCAGGGCCACTTACTTAACTACAGGAATCTGGTTCTACTGGTCCATTGTTTTGTTGTCTCTTTTTGGGATCCTGACTGCCTACACTTCATTGCTGTTGGTGAGTAATGCTTCCCATTTTTCCTGACTGACTCCATGAGTGGACTCGTGAGGTGCTCCTGTCCCTGATATGGTACCCACTTGGTTACAGAGCCCCCAAAACCTACAAACTCCCTTTTTTTAGCAGAGCTTGGTTTCATATCAGCTACTTGAGTTTTGAAACAAGAGGTAGAGGGGGGAAAAAAGGCTTGTGCTATTAGAGAATGTGCCTTACCAATTTGACCCTTTTAAAGGGTGGCAGAATATCCTCTTTCTGTTCCCTGTTTCATAGCCTGTCCTATGGTTCACACAGTATTGTAATTTTAGGCACTTGCAGATTCCCATCAGTAATACCTTTACACACTCAGCTATTTCATTTCATATTGCATCCCCTGGGAATCAGTCTTTCTGGGCCTTAAAAATTGAATTAGCTAGATTGTTAAATCTCTTCTAATGTGCAAATGCTAATCACCTAGTCCAAATGAAAAGTAGATTAGAGCAAAAGTCTTTTGGCAATGGTGACCCTGTCTCTTTGCCTGACATAGCAGTATAGTGTAGTGTGAGAATTTCAAGCCAGGGAAGAGAAAAGGCTGTGGAAATGGGAAGCATATGGGAGGATAACTTTAGGCAATTGGAATTTTTGAATATTCACATGTACAGAAGGCAGACATCTCTCTCTGAATCTACTGTTCTCTGCCCCTACTGATTTCCTGTTTGACACAGAAGGACCTAACCTCCAAATCAGCTGCCATTTGTATTCATTTTTTTCTTTCAACAAAACGTAGAGTATTACTATGAGTAGAACATTGTGCTAAGTGCTGAGAATACAGAGATCAACAAAATATATGTAGTGTCTGTTTCATGCACAATATTTCATGGAAATAGGTATGAGAGATAAAGTGAAACAACCACCTTCACCCAAAGAGTTAGATCTAGTAGGGCTCAGCTATGGACAAAAATAATTAACACAAGGTGGAGCATTATAATTGTTATTGGAGAGCCTAAATAAAGCTCTGCAGGGTTTCTGAGAAGGAAGAGGTTAGCTTCCAGCCATGGCTATTAAGTAAGACTTCTTGAAGAAGGTGGTACTAGAATAAAATCCTTAAGGGAATGTTGGATGTGGACTACAAATGTTGGAATTGTGAAGAATATTCCAGGCTGAAGGAACATCATGACAAAGGCAGTGAGACAGAAAACTACGGAATAAGTCTAGAAAAGAGAGAAAGGTCAGTTCTGTTAGTGTGTAGGACATAATGAAGAATAATGGGGAACAGGACTGAAAAGTAGGCTTGTAACAGATTTTGGAAGACCTGAAAAGCAAGACTAAGACATTTGAAATAAATCAGATTTTTATTTTAGGAAAATCGTTCTAAAAGTTGTAGTTGGAGCTTGCAAGCAGAGAGACCAATTAGAAGCTTTTTTTTTTTAATAGGGAAAATGCCTGTGAAGGACGTGCTCTGAGCCAAACCCTGGCCACTGAATTACACAATTTTCATAGACAATAAACATGAAATGGTAAAGTTAGCTTCTCAGGTGGACATGCGTGCTAGTGCCCAGTGAACTAATATATTTTAACAAGCTTTCTACTGTACGCTACCACCCTACCTCTTTTTGAATATCTGCAATGGCAACAACAGTAAACGTGGAGGGAGACCTGGCTCTGTTTCTTGCTCTATCTTTAAGTTCTTTTGTAACCTTGGTCAAGTTATGTAACTCTTTTGAGCCTCTGTTTCCTTCTTTCAAATGAGTATTATAATATATAAAAAAAAGATGTTCCATAGGATTTGATAAAGAACAAGTGAAATCATATATATGATCCAAAAAACCAAACCAAACCAAACCCAGTGCTGCCGAGTCGATTCCAACTCATAGCGACCCTATAGGACAGAGTAGAGCTGCCCCATAGAGTTTCCAAGGAGCGCCTGGCAGATTTGAACTGCTGACCCTTTGGTTAGCAGCTGTAGCACTTAACCACGATGCCACCAGGGTTTCCCATATAGATGATATTTTGATAAAAAGATAAAGGGCCTTACACATGCAAATTATCATTAATATACAAGGCATCTGAGGAATACTCCAATTTTCAGTTTTCATCTCTGCACTGGCTTGGTAACTAGATAGATGTACACCAAGTCTAAGTAAGATTTATTGAGTACGTACCAGTGTTCACGGTGGTAGCTGTGGTGGTAATGTTACATACCATTTCCCCAAAAAATAGCTTTTAAAAGACCATTGGAAGGGCTAGCCCCTGACCTGGGTCCTCTGGCAAATTGGTTTGAGTAATGCCAGGAATCAAGTCCAACCCAGGGGAAAAGTATTGGCAGGAACTCACAAAGGGTATTACTGGGGTGATTGTTATAAAATCCCAGAGGAGATAATAATTAATTCTTCCTGGGGAAGCTTCTAAAAGTTACAAATAGGAGGTAACATTTGACCTGGCTTTGAAGGGTAAGTGGAATGGGGAGAGAGAGCTTTCCAGGTAGAGGAACATGGCGAAGTCCCAGAGGCTAAGAAGCGCAGGTATAGCAAGAAGTGACTATAGTGCCAGACTGTGGAATTTTGAGCTACAGAACAGTGGTTTGAGCAACAACTTGGTGATTTCAAAATTACCTCCTCTTTTCTCTTTTGCAGGTACTTGGATTTTTGTTGGTTTGGGAAGGGAACAAACTATACCTGCACTGGTGCCATAAGGTAGGACATTTGAATCCTCATAGGAGTCCTTAAAACCAGGACTGACTGTGCCTCTCTGGCACTCAGGGTTAGGTACAGAGTCAGTCAGTCTTTTGTTGTTTCCTCTAGAGAGAAGAGATTTACTTACACTATTTTAACTGAAATAATTTCTACTAGATGTAACTGGCTTATTGAAGGAGTTGAACCCAAGACGAATTCAAACTTTATTCTTTCTCACCACTCCCTGTTAAACCCACTCTGTGGCCTTGTTTTTCCCACCCAGAAAAAATCTTAGGCAAGGATCTTAGGAAAGGTCCATTAGTTTTCAATCCCTTTTAGTCACAAGAACATTCTTATCTCAGTTATTGAAAGTTTCAGTTCATTGTAATAACCCAAACTTCAATTTTATTAATCTTAAAATTTCTTCCCTCCCCTATTTGGGCCTAACTCAGGCCTGGAAGCCTATACTGGTGAAGAGGGCATAGGGTCCTCTTCCCTCTGGTCATCTCAGTTATTCTGTCTGGACCAGACAAATGCACAGTTCCTAGCTCTTTTCCTCATGGGTTGCTTCTGTGTATCCCCTTCTGCTGAAAACCTTGTCTTCAACTCTCCTGATGGAGTAAATGCCTGCCCTTCATCCTAAAATTTCTCTGTTGAGGTCCTTTTAACCCTCCCTTTTGTGGGATCCATTTAAGGTGATGCCAGCATGGTTTCTCTCAAAGGGTCCCTATCTGGTTCGCAGAAAACCGGTAACTTTGTCCACTATTTGTAGACATGCAGCTCATTTCCAAAATAAACCTCCTTTTGTTCTGCCACAGGCAGGAGCAGCTCCAGTCCCAGCCTTTTGCTTTTTTATAGACTTTTCCGAGAGTGGCTGATACCATTCCTTATATTTCCCCAAATCCAGGAACACGTCAAACTCTCTGAGTGGTCCCCTTAAATCTTCTCTTACTCAAATGAGAAGTTTGAACTGGACGTACAAATTCAGGAGTTGTCAGTACAAGTGAAAATTGAAGTCATGAGATCTTCTAGGGAAAGAATGTAGACTGAGAAGTGAATAGATCTTAGTGAGATCACTATCTTAGAGTTGGGACACTACAATCAATTAAAAAAAAAAATTTTTTTTTACAATCAATTAGTCACTAACAATTTATCCAGGGCTTTGAACTGGCTCGTTCCAGTTCAAATCCCTGCTGAAAATTTGCATTTTCACCCCAGATGTACTGAATCAGAATCTACAGTTTAACAAGATCCCCAGGTGATTCTTATGTATAATAAACTTTCAAACCACTGCTCTACTAGTGGTTCGCAGAATTGATCCCTAACCAGCAGTATTAGCGTTGTCTGAGAACTTGTTAAAAATGCAGATTCTCGGCGGAGCCAAGATGGCGGACTAGGCAGACGCTACCTCGGATCCCTCTTACAACAAAGACACGGAAAAACAAGTGAATTGATCACATACATAACAATCTACGAACCCTGAACAACAAACACAGATTTAGAGACGGAGAACGAACTAATATGGGGAAGCAGCGATTGTTTTCAGAACCTGAAGCCAGCGTACCAGTCAGGTACAGCACAAGCACAGAGAGCTGCTCCACCCCCCTGAACTAACCCCGGGAGGGCGACCAGCCAGTTCCGCGGGCGGCGTGGGACACAGCCGGTAGGAGAAGTCCCCGGGAGGCAGCGACTGGTATTGGAGCTGGGAGAACAGCGTCCCAACCGGAACACTCGGTCATGGCACAAGCACGGGGAGCTGCTCCACCCACCTGAACTAACCCCGGGAGGGGACCCAACCAGTTCGCGGGGGCGGCACGGCAACGCGGCTGGAGGGACGAGAAGTCCCCGGGAGGCAGCGACTGATTTTAAAGTCGAGAGTGCACCGTCCCAGCAGGGGAGCCTTGATGCTGGGCGTGGGGCTGGAAGCGGAGGATCTGACCGTGACTCCAGCGGGCCAGACCCCCCAGGGGCAATCTCCACACAGCCAGCACACATAGGCGATGCGCCCTGCGGGAATCTCAGATATAATAGCCATTCCAAGCAAGACAAGCAACTCTGGCTATATTCTGAGGTGCTACTCTCCTATCTCTCTGTTCCCTCCCCCACCCTCCCCAGGCGGCTTCATTAACATCCAAATAGCCTGAGCCAGAGGAAGAACTCTGATAGGGATTTGACTGCATTTTTTTTTTAGCGGATTTTCTGGAAAAACTAGTTTCCCAGTGATGGCTCGGACACAACAATCCATATCAAACCACTTAAAGAAGCAGACCATGACAGCTTCTCCAACCCCCCAAACAAAAGAATCAAAATCTTTCCCAAATGAAGATACAATCCTGGAATTATCAGATACAGAATATAAAAAACTAATTTACAGAATGCTTAAAGACATCACAAATGAAATAAGGCAAACTGCAGAAAAAGCCAAGGAACACACTGATAAAACTGTTGAAGAACTCAAAAAGATTATTCAAGAACATAGTGGAAAAATTAATAAGTTGCAAGAATCCATAGAGAGACAGCATGTAGAAATCCAAAAGATTAACAATAAAATTACAGAATTAGACAACGCAATAGGAAGTCAGAGGAGCAGACTCGAGCAATTAGAATACAGAGTGGGAAATCTGGAGGACCAGGGAATCAACACCAACATAGCTGAAAAAAAATCAGATAAAAGAATTTAAAAAAATGAAGAAACCCTAAGAATCATGTGGGACTCTATCAAGAAGGATAACCTGCGGGTGATTGGAGTCCCAGAACAGGGAGGGGGGATAGAAAACACAGAGAAAATAGTTGAAGAACTCCTGACAGAAAACTTCCCTGACATCATGAAAGACGAAAGGATATCTATCCAAGATGCTCATCGAACCCCATTTAAGATTGATCCAAAAAGAAAAACTCCAAGACATATTATCATCAAACTCACCAAAACCAAAGATAAACAGAAAATTTTAAAAGCAGCCAGGGAGAAAAGAAAGGTTTCCTTCAAGGGAGAATCAATAAGAATAAGTTCAGACTACTCAGCAGAAACCATGCAGGCAAGAAGGGAATGGGACGACATATACAGAACACTGAAGGAGAAAAACTGCCAGCCAAGGATCATATATCCAGCAAAACTCTCTCTGAAATATGAAGGTGAAATTAAGATATTTTCAGATAAACACAAGTTTAGAGAATTTGCAAAAACCAAACCAAAGCTACAAGAAATACTAAAGGATATTGTTTGGTCAGAGAACCAATAATATCAGATACCAGCACAACACAAGGTCACAAAACAGAACGTCCTGATATCAACTCAAATAGGGAAATCACAAAAACAAACAAATTAAGATTAATTAAAAAAAAAAATACACATAACAGGGAATCATGGAAGTCAATAGGTAAAAGATCACAATAATCAAAAAGAGGGACTAAATACAGGAGGCATTGAACTGCCATACAGAGAGTGATACAAGGCGATATAGAACAATACAAGTTAAGTTTTTACTTAGAAAAATAGGGGTAAATAATAAGGTAACCACAAAAAGGTATAACAACTCTATAACTCAAGATAAAAGCCAAGAAAAACGTAACGACTCAACTAACATAAAGTCAAACACTATGAAAATGAGGATCTCACAATTTACTGAGAAAAATGCCTCAGCACAAAAAAGTATGTGGAAAAATGAAATTGTCAACAACACACATAAAAAGGCATCAAAATGACAGCACTAAAAACTTATTTATCTATAATTACGCTGAATGTAAATGGACTAAATGCACCAATAAAGAGACAGAGAGTCTTGGACTGGATAAAGAAACACGATCCATCTATATGCTGCCTACAGAGACACACCTTAGACTTAGAGACACAAACAAACTAAAACTCAAAGGATGGAAAAAAATATATCAAGCAAACAATAAGCAAAAAAGAAGAGGAGTAGCAATATTAATTTCTGACAAAATAGAGTTTAGACTTAAATCCACCACAAAGGATAAAGAAGGATACTATATAATGATAAAAGGGACAATTGATCAGGAAGACATAACCATATTAAATATTTATGCACCCAATGACAGGGCTGCAAGATACATATATCAAATTTTAACAGAATTGAAAAGTGAGATAGATATCTCCACAATTATAGTAGGAGACTTCAACACACCACTTTCGAAAAAGGACAGGACATCTAGTAAGAAGCTCAATAGAGACACGGAAGATCTAATTACAACAATTAACCAACTTGACCTCGTTGACTTATTCAGAACTCTCCACCCAACTGCTGCAAAGTATACTTTTTTTTCTAGCGCACATGGAACATTCTCTAGAATAGACCACATATTAGGTCATAAAACAAACCTTTGCAGAGTCCAAGACATCGAAATATTACAAAGCATCTTCTCAGACCACAAGGCAATAAAACTAGAGATCAATAACAGAAAAACTAGGGAAAAGAAATCAAATACTTGGAAAATGAGCAATACCTTCCTGAAAAAGACTGGGTTATAGAAGACATCAAGGAGGGAACAAGGAAATTCATAGAAAGCAACGAGAATGAAAATACTTCCTATCAAAACCTATGGGACACAGCAAAAGCAGTGCTCAGAGGCCAATTTATATCAATAAATGCACACATACAAAAAGAAGAAAGAGCCAAAATCAGAGAACTGTCCCTACAACTTGAACAAATAGAAAGTGAGCAACAAAAGAATCCATCAGGCACCAGAAGAAAACAAATAATAAAAATTAGAGCTGAACTAAGTGAATTAGAGAACAGAAAAACAATTGAAAGAATTAACAGAGCCAAAAGCTGGTTCTTCGAAAAAATTAACAAAATTGATAAACCATTGGCTAGACTGACTGAAGAAATACAGGAAAGGAAACAAATAACCCAAATAAGAAATGAGAAGGACCACATCACAACAGAACCAAATGAAATTAAAAGAATCATTTCAGATTATTATGAAAAATTGTACTCTAACAAATTTGAAAACCTAGAAGAAATGGATGAATTCCTGGAAAAACACTACCTACCTAAACTAACACATTCAGAAGTAGAACAACTAAATAGACCCATAACAAAAAAAGAGATTGAAACGGTAACCAAAAAACTCCCAACAAAAAAAAGCCCTGGCCCGGACGGCTTCACTGCAGAGTTCTACCAAACTTTCAGAGAAGAGTTAACACCACTACTTCTGAAGGTATTCCAAAGCATAGAAAATGACAGAATACTACCAAACTCATTCTATGAAGCCACCATCTCCCTGATACCAAAACCAGGTAAAGACATTACAAAAAAAGAAAATTATAGACCTATATCCCTCATGAACATAGATGCAAAAATCCTCAACAAAATTCTAGCCAATGGAATCCAACAACACATCAAAAAAATAATTCACCCTGATCAAGTGGGATTTATACCAGGTATGCAAGGCTGGTTTAATATCAGAAAAACCATTAATGTAATCCATCACATAAATAAAACAAAGGACAAAAACCACATGATCTTAACAATTGATGCAGAAAAGGCATTTGACAAAGTCCAACACCCATTTATGATAAAAACTCTTACCAAAATAGGAATTGAAGGAAAATTCCTCAACATAATAAAGGGAATCTATGCAAACCCAACAGCCAATATCACTCTAAATGGAGAGAACCTGAAAGCATTTCCCTTAAGAACAGGAACCAGACAAGGATGCCCTTTATCACCGCTCTTATTCAACATCGTGCTGGAAGTCCTAGCCAGGGCAATTAGGCTAGACAAAGAAATAAAAGGTATCTGGATTGGCAAGGAGGAAGTAAAGTTATCACTATTTGCAGATGACATGATTATATACACAGAAAACCCTAAGGAATCCTCCAGAAAACTACTGAAACTAATAGAAGAGTTTGGCAGAGTCTCAGGTTATAAAATAAACATACAAAAATCACTTGGATTCCTCTACATCAACAAAAAGAACACCGAAGAGGAAATAACCAAATCAATACCATTCACAGTAGCCCCCAAGAAGATAAGATACTTAGGAATAAATCTTACCAAGGATGTAAAAGACCTATACAAAGAAAACTACAAAGCTCTACTACAAGAAATTCAAAAGAACATACTTAAGTGGAAAAACATACCCTGCTCATGGATAGGAAGACTTAACATAGTAAAAATGTCTATTCTACCAAAAGCCATCTATACATACAATGCACTTCCGATCCAAATTCCAATGTCATATTTTAAGGGGATAGAGAAACAAATCACCAATTTCATATGGAAGGGAAAGAA
Source organism: Elephas maximus indicus (assembly GCF_024166365.1). Taxonomy (NCBI): domain Eukaryota; kingdom Metazoa; phylum Chordata; class Mammalia; order Proboscidea; family Elephantidae; genus Elephas; species Elephas maximus. The sequence goes on from NC_064825.1 coordinate 45,191,829, forward strand.
GCCCCGGATAAGCAAAGCACTACTGAAAAAGAAGAAGAAAGTGGGAGGCCTCACTCTACCTGACTTCAGAACCTATTATACAGCCACAGTAGTCAAAACAGCCTGGTACTGGTACAACAACAGGCACACAGACCAATGGAACAGAATTGAGAGCCCAGACATAGATCCATCCACGTATGAGTAGCTGATATTTGACAAAGGACCAGTGTCAATTAATTGGGGAAAAGATAGTCTTTTTAACAAATGGTGCTGGCATAATTGGATATCCATTTGCAAAAAAATGAAACAGGACCCATACCTCACACCATGCACAAAAACTAACTCCAAGTGGATCAAAGACCTAAACATAAAGACTAAAACGATAAAGATCATGGAAGAAAAAATAGGGACAACCCTAGGAGCCCTAATACAAGGCATAAACAGAATACAAAACATTACCAAAAATGACAAAGAGAAACCCGATAACTGGGAGCTCCTAAAAATCAAACACCTATGCTCATCTAAAGACTTCACCAAAAGAGTAAAAAGACCACGTACAGACTGGGAAAGAATTTTCAGCTATGACATCTCCGACCAGCGCCTGATCTCTAAAATCTACATGATTCTGGCAAAACTCAACCACAAAAAGACAAACAACCCAATCAAAAAGTGGGCAAAGGATATGAACACACATTTCACTAAAGAAGATACTCAACAGATACATGAGAAAATGCTCTCGATCATTAGCCATTAGAGAAATGCAAATTAAAACTACGATGAGATTCCATCTCACACCAGCAAGGCTGGCATTAATCCAAAAAACACAAAATAATAAATGTTGGAGAGGCTGTGGAGAGATTGGAACTCTTATACACTGCTGGTGGGAATGTAAAATGGTACAACCACTTTGGAAATCTATCTGGCGTTATCTTAAACAGTTAGAAATAGAACTACCATACAACCCAGAAATCCCACTCCTCGGAATATACCCTAGAGATACAAGAGCCTTCACACGAACAGATATATGCACACCCATGTTTATTGCAGCTCTGTTTACAATAGCAAAAAGTTGGAAGCAACCAAGGAGTCCATTAACGGATGAATGGGTAAATAAATTGTGGTTTATTCACACAATGGAATACTACGCATCGATAAAGAACAGTGACGAATCTGTGAAACATTTCATAACATGGAGGAACCTGGAAGGCATTATGCTGAGCGAAATTAGTCAGATGCAAAAGGACAAATATTGTATAAGACCACTATTATAAGATCTTGAGAAATAGTAAACCTGAGAAGAACACATACTTTTGTGGTTACGAGGGGGGGAGGGAGGGAGAGTGGGAGAGGGTTTTTTATTGATTTATCAGTAGATAAGAACTGCTTTAGGTGAACGGAAAGACAACACTCAATACTTGGAAGGTTAGCTCAATTGGACTGGACCAAAAGCAAAGAAGTTTCCGGGATAAAATGAATGCTTCAAAGGTCAGCAGAGCAAGGGCGGGGGTCTGGGGAACATGGTTTGCGGGGACTTCTAAGTCAATTGGCAAAATAATTCTATTATGAAATCATTCTGCATCCCACTTTGAAATGTGGCGTCTGGGGTCTTAAATGCTAACAAGCGGCCATCTAAGATGCATCAATTGGTCTCAACCCACCTGGAGCAAAGGAAAATGAAGAACACCAAGGTCACACGACAACTAAGAGCCCAAGAGACAGAAAGGGCCACATGAACCAGAGACCTACATCATCCTGAGACCAGAAGAACTAGTTGGTGCCCAGCCACAATAGATGACTGCCCTGACAGGGAGCACAGCAGAGGACCCCTGAGGGAGCAGGAGATCAGTGGGATGCAGACCCCAAATTCTCATAAAAAGACCATACTTAATGGTCTGACTGAGACTAGAGGAATCCCGGCGGCCATGGTCCCCAGACCTTCTGTTGGCACAGGACAGGAACCATCCCCGAAGAAACTCATCAGACATGAAAGGGACTGGTCAGCAGGTGGGAGAGAGACGCTGATGAAGAGTGAGCTAATTATATCAGGTGGATACTTGAGATTGTGTTGGCAACTCTTGTCTGGAGGGGGGATGGGAGGATAGAGAGAGAGGGAAGCCGGCAAAATTGTCACGAAAGGAGAGACTGAAAGGGCTGACTCAAGAAGGGGAGAGCAAGTGGGAGTAGGGAGTGAGATGTATGTAAACTTATATGTGACAGACTGATTGGATTTGTAAACGTTCACTTGAAGCTTAATAAAAGTTAATTAAAAAAAAATGCAGATTCTCAGCAGGGTTTCGAACCAAAATGAACCAGTTGAAGCCCTGGATTTATTTCTGTTAAACTATTCTTATTACCATTCCGGGCTTGTGCCTCTTATAGAAACCATGCTCACCTTCTCCTGGCAGTTCTGCTGCTTGGCTTTGACTACAGCTGGATCTCATCATTCCCTTGGAAATCAGGGAGCCCAGCATCTCTCACCTTTATTCAGGCCTGGAGGGTAGCCATAACAGTGCTTTTTAAGTATACTGGCACTTTCATGGAGTCCTGGTGGCATGGTGGTTGAGAGCCCAGCTGCTAAACAAAAGGTCAGCAATTCAAATCTACCAGCAGCTCCTTGGAAACCCTATGGGGCAGTTCTACTCTGTCCTGTAGGGCACTATGAGTCAGAATTGAGTAGACAGCCATGGTGTATTTTTCAGGGTCTTCTGAGACCTCCCAGAGACCATGATATGGGGTAGGTGAGCTGATCACAGGCGATAGCGTTCCAACATCTTTTTCTCCCTAAATCTTTGGATTTTTTCTTCCATACCAAGACATTGCTATCATCCCAATTTCATTAGGCACAGGCCACTATAGAACCAAGATTGCAGACAATTAGAATGACCCAAAGCTGTTTAACACTTGGATCCTGATATATTGAATCCAGAATCTCTGGTAAATGGAACTTTATCAATAAATTTAGCCTGATCTAATGTTCTTTTCTCCTGGTCTAGCATCCTGCATATATGCTACAGGATTTTTGCCAATGTAAATGAGCAAAATCTTGCTATTCTTTTATAAGCCTTAATCTCCTGAGGCATTCTGGGATCTAATTGCAGTTTTAAGTCTGACAGCAATGAGAGATGATGGAGGTGGGGTATGAGAACAGTTGGCATCCCCTTGGAAGGTAACTACCTCAGTTGGACCTTCAAGCAAGGAAGGGCCAGGCTTACTAGACTTGGGGCATAGACTGTTTCTGTTCAGAAGACAAATTCTGTAGCACTTGGAATTTCAGTCTTAATGCACTCATGATAAACCCAACAAGGAAGAGGTTAGTGACAGACGTATAGCCTATTTCCCTTCTACCTAGAGATGTCCAGGGTGGAATGAATGACCTAAATCGAAACTCCCTGTAAACCTGCTAATAACCAGATATCCTGGTAAACCCACTAAAGGTATTTGTTAGCCAAAAGGTACTGTATAGTCCATATCTATGAAATTTTTTAACAGGATATACCTAGTATAACTAGGTTGCTTATTGTTAATCTAAATAAACCTGGAATTTATAGATTTATAGGCTAGGGGACGTGGCTGGGTGGAGTGATATCATTAATGGTATATGAAGTAGGGATGTTCTGTAACCAAAGTGGCCCCTTCTGTGAGGCAGTGTTTCTGCATATGTTGCTCAGAACACACCTTACATTTCTAGTCCCAAACCAGAATGTATCCTAATGCAGGAGAGGAAAGAACTTTCTTGACAGGATCGGATTTCTCCAAGGGGAGATGCTTCGCCTATACCTTATGATTGTGTGTATCCTTTAAGTCATTCGCAAACTTTGGCGTTGGGTAAGATCTGTGATTTATGAGTCTGATTTGGCAGCTTTTTTCATCTATTCAGCAAATATTTATTGGATGCTTACTATATGTCAGACAGTGCGAGACACTGAGGATGTAGTAATAATACAAATATTATCCCTGACTTCATGAACCTTACAGTCTTTTGGAGAAAACATACATTAAAGAGGTAATTACAAAATATTATTTGGTTATAATTATACTGAGTGGTATATAGAAGTGAATATTTGCTACGGCCATTGTTGAGAATGAAAGAGGGACGCCAATCCAGGTTGAGGGTCCGGTTGAGGCTGGAAATGATAAATTAGTAATGTCATCACACCATATGGCTGTGTAATATTTTCTAGCCATGCCATACAACAGACTTAGGAGCAGAGAAGGTGAATGATTGGATCCATCCAATATTGAGGGTTTGCAGGAAGGTTAAATTAAAAGAATGAGGAATGAGGACTCTGATGTTGTTGGGAACACACATACAATCCCCAAGGTCAGTTCTGGTTCTGCCTTAGTGCCTGGCAGTTAGGAGATCCTTTCTGTTTCCTCAGATCCTGATTCTGCTAGTGACTGCACTAGCCATCACTTTGTTGTGGGTTTTATGCAAATTATGGAGAGACAAGTGGCTGATACTTGGGCTGTCTCTGAAGGTAAGCATCATCCTGCAGTTCTAGCACTGTCTGTCCAGGTGTATCCAGCCTGATTTCTGGCTTTCTCCCAGATCTTTGCTCCCTACTGGCATCTGGCCTGCATAACTTTGATGATTATCCTTTCATGGCCTGTGTCCTACTACTTGGTCCAGTTGGAAGGAGAAGGTATGTCATTTTGGCAGACCCTTGCCTGACCCATTCAGCTCTGGCTTTAGCTGATATACTGCACTCAGTGAAACAGAGCCTTGGTAGCTAGCCAACCCTATGGCTCTTTGAAAGTAGTTTAGCTCATTACTCAGGCGTGTTCCTTGTGTTCTCACTCCCTGCTGTAAATGGCCTGTGTCACAGTATTTATTTCCCTGACCAAATACGTCTTCTAAAGAGGGATTCTTCTTCTAGAAAAATAAGATTGTTTTGTATGTTGTTACACATTGACTGTCTGGGAATGGTGGGGTGGGGGCAGTGGGACCATTTTAATTTTATTTGACCAGAGTACTGATAAGAGTCACAGTACTTTCAGTTTGGTTTAGAAAATATTACTAGTTTTAATGAATTTTTATGAGACCCATAGGTCCCTGGTTACCTCCCAGAAACTCAAAGCAGGCCCCTGTGAATCCCTGTCTGTCACACCTGGGGACTCACAGCAGGAGTAAAGACTTTTAGTTCTGTCACTGGTTTTCTCTCAATCTTTGCCCTGATATAATGGAAACAAAAGAGAATCAGCTGTACACTTAATTGTTTTGAGAATAGAGTTATCTCTTACTACTAGATGGCAGTGGGTTACCCCTCCTGAGGAACCAATAGAACCTTCTCTCTAAGCCTCCCTGTTTACCATTGGTTTAGTATAGGGTATTTGTTTCCTGATTTGTGGAAGGATACAGGCAAGAGAAAGACTGAATTGATAGTGATGCCATTGTACATATGTATGTTTGTATGTATGTCTGTGCAGGATGAATTTTAGAAAATGTTTCTGGGGTAAGAACTTAAAGGTGACAGTAATGAATGCTTTTTTTTTTTTTACTTCCTAAATTTTAGCTAGATACAGAAGATGCATGATGCCATATTATGAGAGAGAAAAAACCAAGAGATGTCATATACTCACAAGGTTGAAAGGTTAGAGCTGGAGACCTAGATTTGAAAGTCAATGAAGCATTTGTGGTGACTTCAAATATCTTCAGAAGTCTAAAACATTAAGTGTTGGGGAATGACCAGTGATAATGGGCTGTGGACAGGGTGTGTATGTGTACAAGAGGGACAGCGAGAGAGAAAAGCAAGTACCTAATATTTATTGAGCGCCTGTTTTGAGTCAACAAAGTTATAACAACTCTGTGAGGTAGATGTTAGTGGCAGAATAGCCCCCATTTTATAGGAGAAAATGAAGACCCAGAGAGGTTAAGCAACAATTAGAAAGTGGCAGAGCCTGGCTTTGAAGTTTCTGTCAGCTAGTACCCGTCCATTATACCGCACTGCCTCAAATATAGGGACATGTTAGGTTGATCTTTACAGGCTTTAGGGCTTTCTCAAAATCAGCCAAGCCTCTCCTCCTGAGAAGCTAATCCTTAACATTCCCTCTGCTTCCTTCCCTTTGTACCCCCTGCACAATTCATTCCCCTGTCAGTTTCCAGTTCCAGTAATGCTGCCTTAAGCATAATGCCATATATTTGGACAGTCTTGTACTTTCACATGCAAATCACTGAAAGTAGGTGGGGATGTGACAGAAGTAGAGTAAATCAGCCAATCCACAGAGTCAGTGAAACCAATGGGCTGGGTATTTACTCAGACTGCTGCTTTGGGATAGTCAGTTGCTTGGAATGGGTCTTCATCTCCCTTTTCTTCTTTTCTCTCTTCCCCTTTCTTCCAACTTTTTCAGCTCTACAAATAGTTGTTGGACTGCCTTTTGTTATTGTCCTTTTGTTTCTCTACATGATGCCACTGGGGATTCATTCTCCCTGCATCCAAGATAAGGAGAATTTAGGGCCCAAGCCGACCTTCTTTGGACATAGAGGTGCCCCCATGGTAGGTCTGACTGTGGTGAACAAGGGTAAGTACAGGAGTGCATGGAGTGTATGGGTGAGAGAAAGGGATCTCAGAACCATAGGAGCCCCTGGAGAGGAAAGGGGTTGGCTTGATATGATGAGAATAAGGAATTCATTGTTGAGGTTGGACTCAAACCCAGATCACCTGACTCCCAGTCCATTTCTTTTAGTGTCCCTTTATCTCTTCTTTCACAGTTCGGGCCTGAGAATACCATGATGTCTTTTGAGAAAGCTGTTGAACATGGAGCCCATGGGCTAGAGTCTGACGTACGTATAAGGTAAGAAAGTAGGATCAGGGATGGAGTTGGGAGCAGGAGAAGATCAGGCCAGTGCCATGGAAGAGGACCAGTCTGACCCAAGGAGTAGAGGGGGAAGCCCTGCAGAGTTTCTCCTGTACTCATGGTGTATATGCAGATACCACACATATGAACCATATCCCCCTTACAAACCACACATCTGTACCCCTACATTCTCAATTCAGGCACAAATGGAATAAAAGGCAAACATCCTTCCACACACAGCACAAATCATACACACACTCTGCATTTCCCACACATAATTCAAATTTATCTCTATGGCAAACCATGCACTATGTACCACAGCTCAGCACTTGATTTAACTACCATTCACTGAGCATCCACTATATTGCAGGCTTTCTTCAGAGTGCTGAGGAAATGCAAACGAGTAAGATATAGTCCTATCTAAGAGACGTTCCCAACCCAGTGAAGGAAACATGGCATATTTACAAATAACCGCAGTATAAGACCATTTGTAGTGAGCGCTTTCAAGAGAAGAATAAGGCAAGTGCCATGGAACCTCAGTGGAGGAAAAGGTTACCTCCTATTGTGTGATTTTAAAAAATACTCTGTGCTCTAGGTTATGATTGGGCTGGGATTTGAAGGAAAAATAGTATTTTATCAAGCAGAGTTGGGGAAAAGAGACATTCCAGGCAGAGGCATCAGCTTATTCAAAGGCATTTAAGTGAGAAATAGTAAGTTTGTAGGTCTGTGAGCTAACTTGTATGGACGCCAAAAGTGATATGCTTTGTGGTCTGGAGAGGGCTACGTGAGGAGAGATGTGACTATAGGCCTGCCTGAGACTGGACCATGCAGAGCCCGGAATGTGTAATGAGCAGCCATGGGGGGTTTTAGAGAAGAGATGACCACACTGGAAATGTGTTTTAGAAGGATTCATCTGAAAGGCTGTAAGGAAGAATTGCCAGAGAGATGAGTAACAATGACTGTAGCAACGGTCCAAGGAGAGACAAAGAAAGACTTGGATCAGAGCAAGAGCAGGGATAAAAAGACATGCTTCTCAGTAAAATTGACAAAGCTGGGCAGCTGAGGAAGTGGGAAGTCTGGGGCCATCTCTAGCGTGGATATAGTAGTGTATGTGGTATGTATAAAGCCTCTTCACGGCCATCGTGTGAGGCAAGCAGAACAGAAATTAACATTCTGTTTCACAGATAGAGGAAACTGTGGTTTGAACCTGGGTCCCAAGAAGAAAAGTGTATTGCTCAGGTCATATGGCTATAATGTACATGATACAGCCAGAATTAGAACTAGATTTCATGACCTCAGACCAGGGTTCTTGATATTACTCAAAAGTGACAACCCTTCCATGCAGAATATTTTGAGTCAGGATTAAAACTGGATGTTCAAGCAGAGCTGCTGGTGTCACTGGTAGACAAATGTCTAGTGGCCATGGGCATAATGTGGCAAGGGTGCTGGGCCAGTGAGATCCTGATGCCTTGTCTTTCTCTCCTCACTTACTACTGTGATTTCAAATTTGATGTACATTATCCTTTCAACTGTTCTGTTTTTCTGTTTGCTGACGTTCTTTTTTCCAGTGATCTTCTCCTCTATGTACCTCCACCATCTGCGTTCATGGTCATACCCTACCTAAGGTGTCTCACTACCAAAAACTGCATATCAGTCAGAGTTCAGTGAGGACACAGAAATTGCAACAGTAATTCGAACAGGAAAAATGTAATATCAAGAATTACTAAGTAGTAAATGTGGTTAACTACTAACAGAGGTAAAAATAAGACTTGTAATACAGAGGAGTCCCTTGTTGTTGTTAGGTGCCGTCGAGTCGATTCCTACTCATAGCGACCCTGTACACAACAGAATGAAACACTGCCCAGTCTGGTGCCATCCTTACAATCGTTATGCTTGAGCTCATTGTTACAGCTACTGTGTCAATCCACCTCATTGAGGGTCTTCCTCTTTTCCGCTGACCCTGTACTCTGCCAAGCATGATGTTCTTCTCCAGGGGCTGATCCCTCCTGACAACATGTCCAAAGTATGTAAGATGCAGTATCGCCATCCTTGCTTCTAAGGAGCATTCTAGTTGTACTTCTTCCAAGACAGGTTTGTTTGTTCTTTTGGCAGTCCATGGTATATTCAATATTCTTCGCCAACACCAGAATTCAAAGGCATCAATTCTTCTTCCATCTTCCTTATTCACCATCCAGCTTTCATATGCATATGATGCAACTGAAAATACCATGGCTTAGCTCAGGCACACCATAGTCTCCAAGGTGACATCTTTGCTCTTCAACACTTTAAAGAGGTCTCTCGCAGCAGATTTACCGAATGCAATGCATCTTTTGATTTCTTGACTGCTGCTTCCGTGGCTGTTGATTGTGGATCCAAGTAAAATGAAATCCTTGACAACGTCAATTTTTTCTCCATTTATCATGATATTGCTCATTTGTCCAGTTGTGAGGATTTTTGTTTTCTTTATGTCGAGGTGCAATCCATACTGAAGGCTGTGGTCTTTGATCTTCATTAGTAAGTGGTTCAAGTTCTCTTCACTTTCAGCAAGCAAGCTTGTGTTATCTGCATAACGCGGGTTGTTAATGAGTCTTCCTCCAATCCTGATGCCCCGTTCTTCTTCATATAGCCCAGCTTCTCGGATTATTTGTTCAGCATACAGATTAAATAGGTATGGTGAAAGAATACAACCCTGATGCACACCTTTCCTGACTTTAAACCAATCAGTATCCCCTTGTTCTGTCTGAACAGCTGCCTCTTGATCTATGTAAAGGTTCCTCATGAGCACAATTAAGTGTTCTGGAATTCCTATTCTTCGCAATGTTATCCATAATTTGTTATGATCCACACAGTCTAATGCCTTTGCATAGTCAATAAAACATAGGTAAACATCCTCCTGGTATTCTCTGCTTTCAGCGAGGATCCATCTGACATCAGCAATGATATCCCTGGTTCTACGTCCTCTTCTGAAACTGGCCTAAATTTCTGGCAGTTCCCTGTTGATATACTGCTGCAGCCATTTTTGAGTGATCTTCAGCAAAATTTTGCTTGCGTGTGATATTAACGATATTGTTGTATAATTTCCACATTCGGTTGGATCACCTTTCTTGGGAATAGGCATAAATATGGATCTCTTGCAGTCAGTTGGCCAGGAAGCTGTCTTCCATATTTCTTGGCATAGACGAGTGAGCACCTCCAGCTCTGCATCTGTTTGTTGAAACATCTCAATTGATATTCCGTCAATTCCCAGAGCCTTGTTTTTCACCAATGCCTTCAGAGCAGCTTGGACTTCTTCCCTCAGTACCATGGGTTCCTGATCATATGCCACCTCTTGAAATGGTTGAATATCGACTAATTCTTTTTGGTATAATGACTTTGTGTATTCCTTCCATCTTCTTTTGATGCTTTCTGCATCATTTAATATTTTCCCAATAGAATCCTTCACTATTGCAACTCAAGGCTTGTATTTTTTCTTCAGTTCTTTCAGCTTGAGAAACACCAAGTGTGTTCTTCCCTTTTGGTTTTCCATCTCCAGCTCTCTGCACATGTCGGTATAATACTTTACTTTGTCCTCTCCAGCTGCCCTTTGAAATCTTCTGTTCAGTTCTTTTACTTCATCAATTCTTCTTTTTGCTTTAGCTGCTCGACTCTCAAGAGCAAGTTTCCAAGTCTCCTCTGACATCCATCTTGTTCTTTTCTTTCCTTCCTGTCTTTTCAGTGACATCTTGCATTCTTCATGGATGATGTCCTTGATGTCATTCCACAACTGTCTGGCCTTCAGTCACTAGCATTCAGTGCATCAAATTTACTCTTCAGATGGTCTCTAAATTCAGGTGGGATATACTCAAGTTCATATTTTGGCTGTCATGGACTTGCTCTGATTTCCTTCAGTTTCAGCTTGAACTTACATAAGAGCAATTGATGGTCTATTCCACAGTTGGCCCCTGGCCTTGTCCTGACTGATGATATCGAGCTTTTCCATCACCTCTTGCCACAGATGTCGTCAGTTTGATTTCTGTGTGTTCCATCTGGTGAGGAGTCCCTGGGTAGTGCAAACAGTTAATGTGCTAGACTACTAACAGAAATGTTGGAGGTTCGATTCCACCCAGATGCACCTTGGAAGAAAGGCCTGGTGATCTACTTCTGAAAAATCAGCCATTGGAAGTGCTATGGAGCACAGTTTTATTCTGAGACACATGGGGTTGCCATGAGTCAGAGTTGACTGGGTGGTAGCTGGTACCGGTACAGGTAAGGAGTATGGAAATAGCAAGTGCTAAAAAAAAAAACGGCTACTGGGAGTTCTGGTTCCAGACAAGATGGTGTAAGCACATCCCACTATATTCTTAGGAAAAGCCTGGACAAAATTGAAAAAGCAAGTAACAGAAGACTCTGAAAGGTAGAGAAAAGAAGGTGGACTGGCAAGAGTCCACGAAACTCAAGGGACAACTCAGTAGGGAGTTCCCTGGGCTTTTTTTTGGTGATTGTTTTCTTTTGATTTGTTTGCCTCCTTTGTATTCTGTCCTGCACTTCAGAGACACCACATGGTGTCTCTCTTCTCCTGTGTGTGTGTGCATGCATCTGTGTCTGTGCTGTTCTTTGTATTACTCCGAAGTGATTAGGTTTAAGATCCATGCTGCACTGGTAAGACCTCAACTGATTGACTGATTATATTATGTTAGATTACATTGTGCAGAGTGATTAGATTACATATACAGGTATAGAAGTTGGGATTCCAATACATATTTTGGGGGTACAGAATTCAATAGATAACACCAACCCATTCATGATAAAAATGCTCAGAAAATTAGAAATAGAAGGGGAATTCCTCAACTTGATAGAGAGCATCTACAAAAAGTATACAGCTAACATTATACTTAATGGTGAAAGTCTGAATACTTTCCTGGAAAAAATAGGAACAAGACAAATTGTCCACTCTCACCACTCTTATTCACCATAGTACTGGAAGTTCTACCCAGCACAGTAAAGGAAGTAAAAGGAATCCAAATTGGATGGGAAGAAATGAAATCATCCCAATTTGTAGATGACGTGATTGTCTATGTAAAACATCTCCAAAATTGTACCAGAAAGATTCTAGAAGTAAGAAGCGCGTCCAGCACAAAGAGTCCAAAGTGAATACATAAAAGTTGGTAGTATTTCTTATACCATCAATGAACAATTGGGAACAGAAATTTAAAATAAATCTGTTTATAATTTCTCCTCACCTGTCCCTCGCAGATAGAATTTTTGTTGTTAGGTACCATCATGTCAGTTCCAACTCATAGCGAGCCTATGTACAACAGAACGAAACATTGCCTGGTCCCACTGCATGCTTACAAGTGTTGATGTCTTTGAGAAAATTGTAGCCACTGTGTCAATCCGTCTCTTTGAAGGTCTTCTCTTTCGCTGACCCTCTGCTTTACCAAGCATGGTGTCCTCCAGGGACTGGTCCCTCCTGGTAACATGTCCAAGGTTTGTGAGACAAAGTCTTGCCATCCTTGCTTCTAAGGAGCATTCTGGCTGTACTTCTTCCAAGACAGGTCTGTTCATTCTTTGGGCAGTCCATGGTTTATTCAGTATTCTTCAACAACACCATAATTCAAAGGCATTAATTCTTGATATATTTATTTTTTTCCTTTGATTTTTAATAAGTTTACCAAAAGGGAAAAAGACAAAAAATAACTAGATAAAAATTTGGAAAAAAGAAACCTCCCCAGTAGTCCCACCAGTGCAACTGCAGAAAACCGAAAAACTGGCTCCCAGACTGCACAATATAGCTTGGCTAGAGGGAGTATAGATGTCACACAGCGCCAGGTATTCAGGAAACAGGAAAAGAAGATAAGTATAGAGAGATGAGAATTGACAAAAGAAGAGCAAAAGAAAGGAAAAAAGGGAGGAAAAAAAAAAAGGAAGGAAAGAAAAAAGAAATGCCCCCAGGGATCCCCACTTCATGGCTGCACAGGTTAGGAGAGTGGCTTATAAGCCGTGCAGTGCACCGTGGCTGGAAGGGGCTCTCAAGCCATGAAAAGAAAAAGAAAACAAACAAATAAAACAGAAACAAAACAAAACAAACAAAAAAAGCCTCAGGGATCCTACCAGCATGGTGTCATGGGCTGGGGGGAGTGGTTCCCCAGTTGAGTGGTGCGACATAGCCTTTCAAGAGGAAGCAAAGATGGCACACGGAGTCAGATGTTCACAAAAAAGGAGGGGGAGGTGGTGAGAGGCATGGAAGAAACGAAAAGAAATGGAAAAAAGCAACACCAACGACAGACAGATGGCACTCAAGTAGCCAGCCCTTGTGGGTGGGGTGAATCCAAGTGGCCCGGGGCCAAAGCAGTTGCCTCAGGCCCAAGAGACTGCAGCTGGCGGGAAGCAGAGGCAGCTGAGGGCAGAGGAGGTAAGAAGGGCGGGAGGTTAGAAAAGCATATATTGCTGGTTACGAGTGCTCTGTCACCTGCTGGAACTTCACGAAGCTGCTTTCCCACACTCCCTGTCCACCGATATCTGATGTGTGTGGGGCAAATCCAAGCAGCATGCATGCTGCACTTTCCAGCCGGCCAAGCCACTGCTGCCACCCAGGAAGCACGGAGGTAGAGCAGCAGGGAGAGTATGGGGGATGGGAAACATGTATAACTGGTTACTGGGTCCTCTGTCTCCTGCTGTGAGCTCCGTGAAGCTGCTTTCCCGTGCACCCTGTCTGCTTGTCTCTAGCAGGAGTCCAAGGTGGTGAATCATGGTGCATTAGCTGATGGGGGACCACCGCACATATTTCTCCTCGCTGTCTGTTCTTTGCCAGTTTATTATTCCATCTGGTGCTTGGCTGAGTTCTTTCTCTCTTAATTTGACACTTAGGGTTCCAGGACTGACGTTGGTCTCTGTTTTGCTTAGTTTTTTGGGTCTTTGCTGTGCAGGGATGGTGAGGTGTTTCTGTCTATGGCACCATGTTGGCTGGAAGTCTGATAAAGTCCTTTGATTAAAAAAAGTTTTTAATTTTTATGAGGTCTCATTTATTTATTTTGTCTTTCAGTGTCTCTGCTTTTTTTATTATATTAGATAGTCCGTTGTTAAAAGCTACGCCTGACTACATAGTCCCTGCATTTCTTTCTAAGAATTTTAAGGTTTTAGTTTCCACATTTAGGTCCTTCATGAATTTTTAATTTGTTTTTGTATATGATGTGAGGCATGGATCCTGTTTCATTTTTCCGCATGTGGAAATCAATTTTCCCAGCAGCATTTATTGAAGAATCTTTTCTTTCCCCATCAAACGGACTTAATACCCTTATCAAAAATCAGTTGACCATACATGTGTAGGTTTATTTCTAGATTCTCAGTTCTATTCTAGTGGTCTATATGTCTGTTGTTTTTTGTTTCTATGCTATTTTGATTACTGTAGCTGTATAATATGTTTTAAAATAAGGAAATGTGAGTCCTCCTACTTTGTTCTTCTCTTACACCATGGCTTTAGCTATTGAGGTCCTCTTACCATTCCGTATAAAATTGAGGATTGGTTTTTCCATTTCTGTAAAGATGGCTATTGGGATTTTGATTGGGAGTGCATTGAGAACCTATAGATCACTTTAAGTAGTATTGGCATCTTAACAATATTAAGTTTTCCAATCCATAAATACAGAACATTTTTCCATTTCTTTAAGTATTCTTTAATATTTCCAGCAGTGTTTTATAATTTTCATTGTATAAGTCCCTCATTTCCCTGGTTAAATTTATTCCTAGGCATTTTATTCTCTTAGATGCTGTCGTAAATTGAATTGTTTCCATAATTTTCCTTTCAGATTTCTCATTGCTGGTGTATAGAAACCCAATTGATTTTTGTTCGTTGAACTTGTACCCTGCAACTTTGCTAAATTTCTCTATTATATATCTAGAATTTTTCTTGTGGACTCTTTGGGATTTTCTATATTCAGGATCATGCCATCTATGAATACAGATAATTTTACTTTTCCGATCTAGATACCTTTTACTTCTTTTTCTTGTCTTACTGCTCTGTCTGGGACTTCTAACACAATATTGAATAGAAGCAGTGAGAGAGAATACCCTTGTCTTGTTCCCAGTTTCAAAGGAAAAGCTCTCAGTCTTTCCCCATTAAGTATAATGTTAGCTGTTGGCTTTTCATATATGCCCCGAATCATGTTGAGTGATTTCCCTTCTATTCCAATCTTCTTGAGGTTTTCATCAAGAAATAGTATTAGATATTATCAAATGCTTTTCTGCATCTGTAGAGATGATTGATCAGGTTCTTTTCCTTTGTTCTATTGATGTGTGGTGTATTATGTTGATCGATTTTCTAAAGAACTATCCTTGTATTCCTGGAATAAATCCCATTTGGTCATGGTGCATGAATCTTTTCATATGCTATTGGATTCTGTTCGTTAGTATATTTTTGAAGATTTTTGCATCTATATTCATAATGGATATTAACCTCTAGTTTTCTTGTAGTGTGTTTATCTGGTTTTGGTATCAGGCTTATGTTTGCTTCATAGAGTGAATTAAGGAGTATTCCTTCCCTTTCTATCTTTTGGAAGAGTTTAATCAGGACTGGTGTCAATTCTTAAACCTATTGCTGTATTGAACTTCATAACACATTGTTATTAATTTTTACTTTGAACAATTATTTTTTAAGAGATTAAAAAATGGGAAAAAGTTTTTTAATATTTATCTACGTATTTATCATATCCTGCACTCTTCATTCTTTTGTGTAGATCTAAGTTTTCAACTGATATAATTTTCCCTTTGCCTAAGCACTTCTTTAAATGTTTCTTGTAGAGCAGGACTGCCTTTTGTTTGTCTGAAATATTTTCATTTTACCTTCATTTTTGAAGAATATTTTTGTTAACTGTGTAAGTTGACAGCTTTTTCTTTCAGCATTTAAATATGTTGTTCTATTTTTTTCTGACTTACATATTTTCTGATGAATAATCTGTGATAGGAAACCCTGGTGACGTTGTGGTTAAGTGCTATGGCTGTTAATCAAAAGTTCGGCAGTTCAAATCCACCCAGTGCTCCTTGAAAACTCTATGGGGCGGTTCTACTCTGTCCTATAGGGTAACTATGAGTTGGAATTGACCTGATGGCAACGGGTTTGGTTTTTGTTTTTAATCTGTGATAATGATTATCTTTATTCCACTGTGATAATCTTTATACCAGTGTATGTCTGTTTTTTCTCTGGCTTCTTTTAAGATTTTCTTTTGTCACTGATTCCTTACCAATTTGATTATGGTGATCCTTAATATGGTGTGTGTGTGTGTTTTTGTACACTTGTATTTATTCTGCTTAGAATTTGTTGAGATTCTTGGATCTGTTGGTGCATAATGATCATCAAATTTTGAAAAATTTTAACTTTTATTTCTTCAAATATTTTTCTGCCCCTCCTCTCACTTTAGGATTCCAGTTACACATATATGATTCTGCTTGATATGTCTCAGAGGTCACATTGATACCCTGTTCTTTTTGTTCCAGTCGTTTTTCTCTCTGTGCTACATTTTGGATAGATTGTATTGCTGCATCTTCAAATTCACCAATCTTTGTGTTATCTGTAATTTCATCCAGTCTAATTTTTTTTGTTATTATATTTTTCATCTCAATAATTCCTAGTCTTAAAAACATATTTTCCATTTATCTCCTCATATGGTCATTTCCTTTATATCTATTATTTACATTATTTATATTTTGTTTTATATTATTTAATGTCTTTACTAATATTATCATCTCTTTCATTTTTGAGTTTTCTCTATTGAGTAGTGCCTGCTGTTATGGGCCAGTCATCTTTTTTTTTTTTTGCTGCTTTGCATGTCTAAGTTTTGGTTACATACTGGACATTTTGATTTTACATTGCTGGGTGCTATATTTTATTGGACTTCTTCTAGGAGGCAGAAATATTTGACTTCTTCGATGTTTGTTTTCAAGCTCTTTTATGATGACTCCAAATCTGAATTATCCTAGATGTTAATTAGCCATATTTCTAAGGTATGTTCCTCTGGAGTGTCTAATAAATATCCCATACAAACATTGAGGTGTCTCCACTCTTCCGAGAAGGAACTTGAATGATTCATACCCATGTTGGCTCTGAAAACTATTTGGTTTAGAACTTTCTGGTACTTTTTCTTTTCTTGCCAAGTTGTTCTTGCCAAGCTTTATAGAATTTACCCTACATATATACAGATTGGTATTAGGCCATAGACTCAAGGGACTTCTGTAAAGATTTCTGGAACTGTTTCATTCCAACCTCTGTGGGAATCTGGCTCACAAATTCCAGCTGCCTTGGCCTTTCTTTACTTCAATTTCTTTCTCCTCATTTTAGGTTTTCTTTCTCTGTCCACAGTCACTTGCAGGAAAAAAGTCTGGGTATTGATAGGGATTATCATATTTATTTCTTTTTTCTCAGAGATCATAATACTGTGCTTCCTCCCTGTTGTCCATTGACTGAAAACTATTATTTATTTTGTCCAGTTTTCCAGTTGCTTATGGCTAGGGTAACTACCAAACCTGTTACTCCATTGTGCCCATTGCACAAGTTCTCTTCATAGATATTTTATTGAGAAGGCAAGAGAGACTTTTTTTTTTTTTTTTTTATAGAAACAGAGATTCCCCAAGGCAAATACCAAATAGTAGGACCAGAAACTTGTCTAATGATAACGTATGTTGTGAGAGACCTAGGGCTGGTGCCTAGATAGGGGAAAGAGTCAGAAAGACACAAAGACTGTATGGACACCTGCTTACTATGGCCCTGGGGACCTCAGGACTCATACTTTCACTCACCTTACTCTCATGTCACTACTATACCTGCTGCTTTTCTGGTGCTGGAAATACCCTGAATAGACAATCTACTCTTTCACCATCACTAATATGATCATTATGCGTCATGAAAAAATATTGATTGCTAGGGCAGGAAAATACTGCCATTGAAGTACACATGACTGGTACTTAGTGCCTTACTGAGATTTGTGAGGGAGGAAAGAACCCTAGTAAGACTTGTGACCTTGATAGGCTTTCAAAGATCCTCTCTACCAAGAGGAAACCCTGATGGTGTAGTGGTTAAGAGCTACGGCTGCTAACCAAAAGGTTAATAGTTCAGATCCACCAGCCTCTCCTTGGAGATCATATGGGGGAAGTTCTACTCTGTCATATGGGATTGCTATGAGTCAGAATCTGCTCAGTGGCAGCAGGTTTGGCTTTTTTTTCTCTACCAAGATAGCTGCATTCAACTTACCTACATTTACCTCCCTTTTTTCCCTCTGTCTGCAGTTACGATAGTGTGCCTTTCCTCCTGCACGACCATGACTTCAAGCGAACAACTGATATCAGGGAGGTGATACCCAGTGCTGCCCTCAACAGAAGTGAATTCTTCACCTGGGATTTCATATCGACTCTGAATGCAGGCATATGGTTTTTGAAGGTAATAGAACCGTGGGTAAGACAGAGTCCTCAGCTCAACAAACCTGCTTCGAATCTCTCTGCATGTGCTACTCTTTGAGATAAGGCCATTGGTAAAGATAGGCAAGTATACACACAGTTTTATCGCAGTTTGTTGGTAGGGTTCTAGTACCGGCAGGAGAGTCTTTCCAGTAATTCATTCAGTTGAATTGCTGGTTGCTACATTTTTTTTTTTTTTTTTTTACTGGAAAGTCCAAAGACATACGTGTAAACTTGTCATATAATTCCTTTTCGTTCAAACAATTCATGAAGTTCTGCAGTGTGCCCCCCAGGTACAGTTGTCCTCCCTTATCATGTACAGTAGTACCCCCTTATCTGCAGGGGATACGTTCCAAGGCTCCCAGTGGATGCCTGAAACCATGGATAGTACTGAGCCTTATATATAGTATGTTTTGTCCTGAATATACATGCTTATGATAAAGTTTGATTTATAAATTAAGCACAGTAGGAGATTAACAACACTAACTAATAAAATAGAACAATTATAGCAATACAGTGTAATAAAAGTTAGGTGACTGTGGTTTCTCTCTCTCTCAAAATATGGTACCATACTCACCCTTCTTCTTGTAATAATGTTGAGAACTCTTACCTTTTCACTTAACCCTTTGAAGGATGAATTTTGGGGGAAACTTTTTGGTGATGCCATATTTTTTCATTAATGGCAGGGATGCTGAATCATTGTTGACAGTTATTTATTATTTGAAAAAATGAGG
This sequence comes from Elephas maximus indicus, assembly GCF_024166365.1. NCBI lineage: Eukaryota > Metazoa > Chordata > Mammalia > Proboscidea > Elephantidae > Elephas > Elephas maximus. The sequence goes on from NC_064825.1 coordinate 45,210,758, forward strand.
TGACAATTGCAAGCGAGCCATATTGATACCATGGCCCAGGAAGTGCAGCACACTTCCTGCTTATACTTGAGTCATAAAATATCTTACTCAGCTTTCCAGAAATACACCCAAAATACTAAATAAACATTGCACTTCCTGCACATAATTGTTATCAGTTTGATTTTGAGGGAAACTTTAGAAAACAAAGGGTGACACATAAAGGTAGTTTGCACTTTCTGCATGTAATTGTTGTTTGACTATGTTTCTTCTGAGTGCTACATTCTATGCATCACCTTCTGGTTGTCTTGACTGGGAAATGCTCTTCATCAGCAAGGTGAGCACTTTATAAAAGATGTCGTAAGGGAGGTGACTAATACAAGTGGGCCATATCCATCCCATAGCCCAGCAAGTGCATCACAAACTGTTTTCACCCTGAAAATAACTCAGTACTTGAATATTTCTGAATACTGATAACCATACCTTCCCAATACCACAACAGAAATAATAAACATCTTTGCAAGCCTTAGACCTTATGTCACTGTACAGAAGCCAAAAGACACAAAAATTTCACATAATTACTCCTCCTACAAGCATCACCTTGTCCAAATAGCTCTCAGCACTTTTCAGGCAGTTGCACCAGTATCCAGCCATACGCACTGAAGTGGCTCAAATGTCTGCCAGTAAACCTCCAGGGGTGGAAAATGTAACAGGGACATATATGTACCAGCACCCTTAAAAGGAAGCACTTTATGGTTTCTCTTTGGCATATCCAAACTGCCAGCAGACTACTCTTGCACTTTGAGGCCATTATTAAGTAAGATAAGGGTTATTTGAACACAAGCCCTGCGGTACCACAACAGTGGATCCGATAACCAAGTTGGCTGCTAAGTGACTAACTGGCAGGTAGTGTACGCAGCATGGATACCCTGGATAAAGGGATGATTCGTGTTCCAGGCGGGGTGGAGTGGGATGGCTCAAGATTTCATCACACTATTCATTTGACGTTTTTGAACTATGGTTGACCGCAGGTTACAAACTGCAGAAAGTGAAACTGTGGATAAGTGGGGTACTTTTACTGGGCATTTTGAGTAGCTCACCATTTCATATATGAGGAAGACTAGAAACATAATTATTCTTGATTCCTTCTTCTTGCTATTCAACAAATATTTATTGTGTACCTACTGGGTACTAGTGTGTGCACATATCCAGCCCTAATAAAGCTCACAGGGTAGTATAAGAAGAAAATTACAATACATTGTGATAAGTGCTAAAGTAGAATTTCAGGTTGCTTTGGGAGCACACAAGAACAACTTCTAACTTTAGTATGATGAGTGGTGATGGGAGATTCTAGAAGAAGGAGGTGTATAGGGCAATAATGAGTGTGATAAAATTAAAAGCAAGTGCTGTGTGTTAAGTAATTTTGAAGGAGAAATTAATGGTTCTACTTGAGGGGCTTGGAGAATACTTTGTGCAAAGTTGTCATTTCTTCTGAGGGAAGATCGTTACTCTAAGGGAAACCATGAGTATTGATGATAGCGTTTTTCAGAGATCACAGCATATTCAAGCAAGAGGGATGTGGTGTGTGTGTTTGTGTGCCTATAAGGGAGAGGGAGAGAAGGGGGAAAGGGAGAGGCAGGGAGGAGATAGAAGAAAGACTGGGAGAAGAGTCTGGGAAAACATTTTGAAAGTTGATTATAGCAATTCTGAAATAACAAGTTAGTTTAGAATTATTCTTGAAGATTTTTAAGTGGGGAAAATAAAAGGTTATATATGCATTTGATAAAGTTCAAACCTGCTTTCTCAAGTTAAAGAAAACAGAACACATTTTCCCAGCTTGTCTTGTGGCGAGGGTGAATCCCTGTGACCTAGGTCCTGCCAATCAGAGGTACTCATTTGAGAATTTGATTTTGAAAGTAAGCATCTGAACAAGATAAACCCATTGCTGTGGAGTCAATTCCGACTCATAGGAACCCTATAGGACAGAGCAGAACTGCCCCATAGGGTTTCCAAGGCTATAATCTTTACAGAAGCAGACTGCCACATTTTTCTCCTGTGGAGCAGCTGGTGGCTTTAAGCAGCTGAGCTTTCAGTTAGTAGCCGAGCACTTAACCACTGCAACAGCAGGGCTCCTATGAACAAGATAGACAGTGGATATTCATATTTCTGGTATATGTGTCAATAGAGATAGTAGCGTAATGGGGGAGGTCAGCTGTGGCACTAGCTCTTTTTTCAGGTAATAATGCAATTAAGAAAATGAATTTTAAGGTATTTTTTATCGTGTACGAAGGGTGGAGTGGAATTTTATTTATACTGGATGTAATGGCTTATTTGATCCTGTTTAATGTAAAAACAGTGAAAAGTGAGGAATTACGTAGGGATAGATTTATCTATTGAGACTCCACTTAAGATTCATTCTGTTGTTGTTAGGTGCCTTCAAGTTGGTTCCGACTCACAGAGACCTTACATACAACAGAACAGAACACTGCCTGATCCTGTGTCACCCTCACAATCGTTGCTATGTTTGAGCCCACTGTTGCAGACACCGTGTCAGTCCATTTCATTGAAGGTCTTGCTCTTTTTCACTGACCCTCTACTCTGCCAAGCATGATGTCCTTCTCCAAAGACTGGTCCTTCCTGATAACATGTCCAAAGTATGAGACAAAGTCTCAGTCTCGCATCCTCGCTTCTAAGGAGCATTCTGGCTACACTTCTTCTAAGACAGATTTCTTTGTTCATCTGAGAATCTGTGGCATATTCAATATTCTTCACCAACACCATAATTCAAAGGCATCGATTCCTCTTTGGTCTTCCGTATTCATTGTCTGGCTTTCCTATGTATATGAGGCAACCGAAAATACCATGGGTTAGGTTAGACACACCTTAGTCTTCAAAGTGACATCTTTGCTTTTGAACACGTTCAAGAGGTCTTTTGCAGCAAATTAGTTTCTCGTTAAACAATTAATACACATACTGTTTTGTGACATTGGTTGCCAACCCTGTGATGTGTCAACACTCTCCCTTTCTTGACCTTGTGGTCCCCATTTCCATTCTTCCAGCTTTACTGTCCCTCCTGCCATCTCGTCCTTGCCCTTGGTCTGGTGTGCCCATTTAGTCTTGTATACATGGTTGAACTATGTGTATTATTGTTTGATTTATGGGCCTGTCTAATCTTTGGCTGAAGGGTGAACCTCAGGAGTGACTTCTGTACTGAGTTAAAGAGTGTCCAGGGACAGTACTCTTGGCGTTTCTCCAGTTTCTGTCAGAACACTAAGTCTGGTCTTTTTTTGAGACTTAGAATTTTGTTCTACATTTTTCTGCACCTCTGTCCGGGACCCTCTATTGTAACCCCTGCCAGAGCAGTTGGTAGTGGTAATGGGGCACCATCTAGTTGTTCTAGGCTCAGTCTGGTGGAGATTGTGGCAGTTGTGGCCCATTAGTCCTTTGGACTAATCGTTCCCTTGTATCTTTGGTGTTCTTCATTCTCCTTTGCTCCAGCCAGGATGGACCAGTAGATGTATCTTAGATGGCCACTCGCAGGCTTTTAAGACCCCAGTCGCTACTCTCCCTAGTCAGATGTAGAACATTTTCTTTATAAACTATGTTACACCAGTTGAGCTAGATGTTCCCCAAGACCATGGTTCCCAGGCCTTGACCCAGTAGCTCGGTCTCTGAGGGCATTTGGGTTGTCTGAAGTTTCTATGACTTTGGATGGGCATATTAATGAGGCATACTGGTCTGCAGTTTTTTTTTCTTTTTCTATGACTTTGTGTTAACATCCCCAGTATTGTATACTGTCTGTCTTACCCTTCACCAAAGTTACCAATTATCTATTATCTAGTTAGGCCTTGTGCAGCATATTTGCCCAATGCAATATGTTGTTTGATTTCTTGACTGTCGCTTCCACAGGTATTGATTGTAGATCCAAGTAAAATGAAATCCTTGACAACTTCAGTATTTTCTCCTTTAATTATGATGTTGCTTATTGGTCCAGTTGTGAGGATTTTCGTTTTCTTTATCTTGAAGCGTAATCCATACTGAGGGCTGTAGTCTTTGGTCTTCCTCAGTACGTGCTTCAAATCCTCTTTGCTTTCAGCAAGCAAGGTTGTGTCATCTGCCTATCGCAAGTTGTTAATGAGTCTTTCTACAATCCTGATGCTGTGTTCTTCATACAGTTCAGCTTCTCAGACTGTTGTTCAGCATACAGATTGAATAAATACGGTAAAAGGATGCAGCCCTTACACACACCTTTTCTGACTCATTCTGTTAGCTAGTGTCAATATAAGAGACAGCTGAAGGTAGATTTGTGGTTACTGTAGCTCCTCCAGATATTTGTCCTCATGAAGTACATAGCCTATAAATGCTGTTTCTGTAAGTTAAAACGATAGGATTACTCTGATATCCCAGGTTTCTCTGTGTATGTAGTACAAGTCCCATTATAGATGAATAAATAGATACATAAAAACTAGAGATGCTCCATTAGTATGTGTATTTTGGATTAGTCAGTCATAGTTAACATCTTGGCAAATGCATGTTCCAGATGAGAAGGCTGTTATATTGTATCTGACATATAATTTATGGCTCGGAAAAGTCTTATTAGGATTTGTCAGATTAAACATACTCCTAAAATTGAGCCAAAGTTCCATCTGGCTGAGATGTTTGATAAAGCAGGGAGGTTGATGAATGAGTGGTTGATAATTTTAATTAATAGGTGAGTTTTCGTATGTTGGTTACACTGTTGAAAGACAACAGTGGTTTTTCATGTCACTGGTGATGGTTAAATTCCATGTGATAGCTATGACATATTTAGGTATTTTAATTACTAGTTTTCAAGACTTTCTTCCCAAAGCATCTCTGTCTGTGAATGTCTTGGGTTATTTGGAAGTGGTAGAGTTGGTTATGTTATTGTACTAAATTTTGGTGAATATTTTCGGGTTACTACTTTAGTATATTTAGGTTGTATGCTTGTAGTGTCTAGTTATATTCTTACTATGGCTACTGAGCAATATTTTGAAATTTGAAGATCAGATATGATTATCTGGGGGTCTTTATTTTTAGGTTGGATTGTGGAGCTTTCTTTGCTTGCATAACAGTATGGTCAGAAGTTGGTTGAAGTGGTGGTGGCATGTAATTTAAACCATTTGTAGAACTGGGTAATTTTTGATGGTGAAGAAATTGATTTTGTTTGTGAAGTTTAGGCTGGTGGCTTTTTGTTGGATGGACGTATTCATGAGGCATATTGGTCTGCAGTTTTTTTGTTTTTTGTTTTTTTTTTCTTATTCTAATAATGTCGTTACCTGGTTTTGCTTTAGGGTAATGGCCTCATAAAATGAGTTGAGCAGTATTCTGTCCTCATCTATTTTCTGGAAGCTATTGCATAGAATTTGTTCCTTGAATGTTTGGTAGAATTCAATAGTGAATGTACCTGGGCCTAGAGTTTTCTTTGTTGAAGGTTTTTAATTATAAATTCAGTTTTTTTACTAGACATAGGGCATTTCAGATTATCTCTTTGTTCTTGAGTCATTGTTGATAGTTTGTGTGTTTCTAGGAATTGGTCTGTATCATCTAAGATATCAAATTTATGAACAGAGTTGTTCTTAACATTTCCTCATTATCCTTTAAGTTACTGTAGCATCAGTAGTGATATTCCCTCTTTCATTCCTGATATTGGTTAATTTGTTGTTCTTTCTCTCTTTTGGTACAGCCCGGCTACAGTTACAGCAATTGTATTGATCTTATTGAAGAAACAATGTTTGGTTTCATTGGTTTTCTGTGTTGTTTTTCTGTTTTTAATTTCATTGATTTCTGCTGAAATCTTTATTAGTTTTTTTCTTCTGATTACTTTGGGGTGATTTTTCTTTTTTCTAATTTGTTAAGGTGGAAGCTTCGGTTACTGATATTAGATCTTTCTCCTTCTTAATATAAACATTTAATACTATACATTTACTCATAAACACTGCTTTTAGCTGTATCTTGCAGATTTTAAAATGTTACATTTTAATTTGTATTTACTTCAAAATGTTTTAAAATTTCCCTTGACTCTTCTTCCTTGATCCATGAGTTATTCAGAAGTATATTTTTAAGTTTCTGAATATTTGAGGATTTTACAAGTATCTTCCGGTTATTGATTTCTAGTTTAATTCTGACTGCATGCTTTATATGATTTCTGTTTTTTTTATGTTTACTAAGATTTGTTTTATAAACCAGAATGTGACTTGTTTTGATGAATGTTCCATGTGTGCTTAAGAACATGTGTATTCTGCAGTTGTTGTGTGGAGTGTCCTGTAAATTTCAATGAGGTTAAGTTGGTTAATAATGTTGTTCAAGTCATGTAGATCCATATGGATTTTTCTGCACGCTTGTTTTATGAATTACTGAGGAAAGAGTGTTGAAGTCTTTCAATATGCTTGTTGATTTATGTATTTCTCCTTGTAGATCTGTCAGGTTTTGCTTCATGTATTTTGAAGCTCTTTGTTAAGAGCAGACCTGCTAACACCTTGCTTTTAGCTTGGTGAGACCAATATCAGACAGCTGACCTACCAAACTATATTTGTGTTGTTTTAAGCTGCTAATTTGTGTTGATTTGTTATAGCAGCAATAGAAATCTAATACATGATACAGTGTCCACGTTTGTCCTTCATAATGTTAATTCCTGAACATAGAAAATACCTCAGCAAAATATTAGTATCTCAAATATTGGATTATATAAAACAGAAAATATATCATGATCAGGTGGACTCCATCCTGGGAGTAGAACACTGGTTCAACATTGATAAATCAATCAATGTAATTTACCATATTGAGAGTCTAAAGAAAACTACGTAATGACTTCAACTGTTACAGCAGAAGCATTCAACAAAATTCCATTCACAGTAAAAACTCTCGGCAAGTTATAAATAGAAGGGAACTTCCTTACACTAATAAAGGAGAATATCAAAAAACCTACAAACATTATTCTTAATAGTGAAAGAATGAATGCTTCTTCCCCAAGACTAGAGTGCTTCTTCCCCAACATTGCCTTCTATCATCACTCCTATTAAGTATCACAATGGAAGTTTTAGATAGTGCATTAAGGAAAGAAAAATTGTACATATTTGAAAGGAAGAAAGCAAGTTGTCTCTATTCACATACAACATGATTGTTTCTGTAAAAATTTGAAAAGAATCTACAAAAAGGCTCCTAGAGCTAATAAGTGGGTTTAACAAGGTCCCAGGATACAAGGTCTATATACAGAAGTCAATTGTATTCTTAAATTCTAATAGTGAAAAATTGAAGTGTGAAATTAACATAATAGTAACATTATAGTAGCACCCAAAAAGCAAGTGCTTAGGCATAAATCTAAAAAAAAGAAATTGTGCAGGATCTGTATGCTTAAAAACTACAAAATGATGATGAAAGAAACCAAAGAAGATCTAGATTAATGGCGAGGTATACTATGTTCATGAATTGAAAGCGTTGATATTAAGATGCCAGTTGATAGATTCAATACAATCTCAATCAAAATATCAAAATCCAAGGAATCTATTTTTTCATGTGTCAACAAGCCGATTCTAAAATTTATATGAAAAGGCAAAGGAATGAGAAAAATCAAAGTGATTCTGAAAAAGAAGACCATTGTAGGGCGTTACCTGATTTGAAAACTTACTATAAAGCTACAATTATCCAGAAAGTGTGGTATTGGTGAAAGGATAGAGAAAGATCATGGAACAGAATTTTGATCCTAGAAATAAACTGACTTTTGACAAAGGTGCAAAGGCAAATCAATAGAGAAAGGATAGTCTTTAGAAGAAACGGTGTTGGAACAATTGGATGTCCCATATTAATCTCAACATACACTTCACACGTTAGAAGAAAATAACTTAAAATAGATCATAGAACTAACTAAATAAAACTTCCCAGGCTGTAATCTTTATGAAAGCTGATTGCCAGGTCTTTTCTCCCGCATAGCAGCTGGTGGGTTTGAACCTGCTGACTTTTTGGTTAGCAGCCAAGTGCTTAACCACTGCACTACTAGGGCTCCTGGTAGAATGGCCAATATCAAAGAAACTGACAATAGCAAATCCTGACATATCCTTCAGGAATGACTGTGAAATCAGTGCATTCTCAGATGCAGGGAAAATTAGAGAATTTATTGTCAGAAGACGTACTCTAAAAGAAATCCTAAAGAAAGTACCAGAAGGAAACTTGGAACTTTGGGAATGAAGAAATGGCAACAAAAATTGTAAATACGTGAGTGAATATGATAGGTTACCTTTTTCCTCTCAATTTTTAACAAATATTTACAACTGAAAGTAAAATTATAACACTTTCTCACAGAGTTTTCAATGAATGTAGATACAATACATAACAACTATAATACAGTGTGGGGAGGATAAAGGGATCTATATAGCTGCAAGAGTTCTCCATTGTATTTGAAGTGATAAAATACAAACACTAAATAGACAATGAAAGGTTAGGGTAGGAATGTATTTTGTAATTTTGATTTTGTTTTTATTGTGCTTTAAGTGAAAGTTTACAGCTCAAGTTAATTTCTCATACAAAAATTTATACATGCATTGTTATGTGACCCTAGTTGCTCTCTCTATAATATGACAGCAAAACCCTCCTTGCCACCCAGATTTCCCGTGTCCATTAGGCCAGCTCCTGTCTCTTTCTGCCTTCTTATCTCACCTCCAGATAAGAGCTACCTATCTAGTCTCATTTATCTAGTCTCATGAGGAGTGTGCTTCTAAGTTCAAGTAGATACATTAAAAAAAAAAAATTTTTTTTTTTTTATGTATCTACTTGAACTTAGAAGCACACTCCTCATGAGTATCATTTTATGTCTTACAGTCCAGTCTAATTTTTATCTGAAGAGTTGGCTTCAGAAATGGTTTTAGTTCTGGGTTAACAGTCCAGGGGCCATGTCTTAGGGGTTCCTGCAAGTCTCAGACCATTAAGTCTGGTCTTTTTACTAGAATTTGTGTTCTGCACCACACTTTTCTCCTGCTCCATCAGGGACTCTCTGTTGTGTTCCCTGTCAGGGCGGTCATTGGTGGTAGCCAGGCACCATTTAGTTCTTCTGGTCTCAGGCTGATATAGTCTCTGGTTTATGTGGCCCTTTCTGTCCCTTGGGCTCATATTTTCCTTGTCTCTTTGGTGTTCTTCATTCTCCTTTCTTTGCTCCAGGTGGGTTGGGACCAATCGATGCATCTTAGATGGCGGCTCACTACCTTTTAAGACCCCAGATGACACTCACCAAAGTTAATAAACTTTGTTATGCCAATTGACCTAGATGTCCCCTGAAACCATGGTCCCCAGACCCCTCCCCCTGCTACTCTGTCCCTCGAAGTGCTTGATTGTATTCAGGAAATGTCTTAGCTTTTGGTTTAGTTCAGTCATGCTGACTTCTATATTGTGTGTTGTCCTTCCCTTCACCTAAGATAATTCTAGTTAGTGTGAAACCCTGGTGGCATAGTGGTTAAGAGCTACAGCTGCTAACCAAAAAGTCACCAGTGAATCCACCAGGTGCTCCTTGGCAACTCTATGGGGCAGTTCTACTCTGTCCTGTAGGGTCACTGTGAGTTGGAATCGACTCAATGGCAATGGGTTTTTTTTTTTTAATCGAGTTAGTGAATACTCCTCTCCTTCCCTCCCACCCTCATAACATCAAAGAATGTTTTCTTCTGTGTTTAAACCTTTTTTTGAGTTCTTATAATAGCAGTCTTATACAATATTTGTCCTTTTGTGACTAATTTCACTCAACATAATGCCTTCCAGATTCATCCATGTTGTATTTCATGGATTCATCATTGTTCTTTATCGTTGTGTAGTATTCCATGGTGTGAATGTACCATAATTTGTTTATCCATTCGTCTGTTGATAGTCACCTATGTTGTTTCCATCTTTTTGCTGTTGTGAACAGTGCTGCAGTGAACATGGGTGTGCATATATCTATTCGTGTGAGGGTTTTTATTTCTCTAGGATATATTCTAAGGAGTGGGATTGCTGGAATGTAAAGTAGTTCTATTTCTAGGTTTTTGTTTTTTTTTTTAATTTTTATTGTGCTTTAAGTGAAAGTTTACAAATCAAGTCAGTCTCTCATACAAAAATTTATATACACCTTGCTGTGTACTCCTGGTTGCTCTCTACCTAATGAGACAGCACACTTCTTTTCATTTCCTATTTTTGTATCCATTCAGCCAGCTTCTGTTTCCCTCTGCCCTCTCATCTCCCATCCAGACAGGAGCTGCCCACATAGTCTCATGTGTCTACTTGATCCAAGAAGCTCACTCCTGATAGGTATCATTTTCTATCCCATAGTCCAGTCAAGTCCCTGTCTGAAGAGTTGGCTTTGGGAATGGTTCCTATCTTGGCCTAACAGAAGGTCTGGGGACCACGACTTCCAGGGTCCTTTTAGTCTCAGTCAGACCATTAAGTCTGGTCTTTTTATGAGAATTTGGGGTCTGCATTCCACTGCTCTCCTGCTTCCTCAGGGGTTTTCTGTTGTGTTCCCTGACAGGGCAGTCAGCGGTTGTATCTGGGCACCATGTAGTTCATCTCATCTCAGGCTGATGTAGTCTCTGCTTTATGTGGCCCTTTCTGTCTCTTGGGCTTATAATTACCTTGTATCTTTGTTGTTCTTCATTCTCCATTGCTCCAGGTGGGTTGAGACCAATTGGTGCATCTTAAATGGCCATGTGCTAGCGTTTAAGACCCAGACGCCACTCTCCAAAGTGGGGTGCAGAATGTTTTCTTAATAGATTTTATTATGCCAGTTGACCTAGATGTCCCCTGAAACCATGGTCCCCAAATTCCCGCCGCGCTACCATGGCCTTCAAATCATTCAGTTTATTCAGGAAACTGCTTTGGGCTTAGTCCAGTTGTGCTGACCTCTCCTGTATTGTGTGTTGTCTTTCCCTTCACCTAAAATAGTTCTTGTCTACTATCTAATGAGTGAATTCCCCTTTCCCTCCTTCCCTCCCCACTCTCATAACAATCAAAGAATATTTTCTACTCTGTTTAAACTCTTTCTCAAGTTCTTATAATAGTGGCCTCATACAATATTTGTCATTTTGCAACTGACCAATTTCACTCAGCATAATGCCTTCCACATTCCTCCATGTTATGAAGTGTTTCACAGATTCATCATTGTTCTTTATTGATGCATAGTGTTCCATTGTGTGAATATACCATAATTTATTTATCCCTTCATCCATTGATGAGCACCTTGGTTGCTTCCGTCTTTTTGCTATTGTAAACAGTGCTGCAATGAACATGGGTGTGCATATATCTGTTCATGTAAAGGCTCTTCTTTCTCTAGAATATATTCCAAGGAGTGGGATTGCTGGATTTTATGGTAGTTCTATTTCTAGCTTATTAAGGAAGCACTAAATTGATTTCCAAAGTGGTTGTGCCATTTTATATTCCTACCAGCAGTGTATACATGTTCCAGTCTCTCCAACATTTGTTATTTTGTGTTTTTTGGATTAATGATAGCCTTGTCAGGGTGAGATGGAATCTTACTGTAGTTTTGATTTGCATTTCTCTAATGGCTAATGATCGTATTTCCTCGTATATCTGTTAGCCACCCTAATGTCTTCTTTGGTGAAGTGCCTGTTCATATCTTTTGCCCATTTTTTAATTGGGTTATTTTTGTTTTTGAGATTTTGCAGTATCTTGATTTTAAGAGATTAGACCGTGATCAGATATGTTGTAGCCAGATTTTTTTTTTCCCAGTCTGTAGGTTGTCTTTTTTTAGGAAACCCTGGTAGTGTAGTGGCTAAGTACTATGGCTGCTAATCAAAAGGTTGGCAGTTTGAATCCACCTGCTGCTCCTTGGAACCTAGGGGGGCAGTTCTGTGCTATCCTACAGAGTTGCTATGAGTTGGAATCAATTTAACATCAACTTTTTTTTTTTTTTCACGTTTCTTTTCAGTCTTTTGGTGAAGTCTTTTGAAGAGCATAAGAGTTCGATTTTTAGTCACTCCCAGTTATCTAGTTTCTCTTCTGGTGTTTGTGCATTTTTGGTAAAATTTTGTATACTGTTTATGCCATGTATTACGGCTCCTCACATTGTCCCTATTTTTTCTTCCATGATCGTTATCATTTTTTATTTTATTTTTAGGTCTTTGATCGATTTTGAGTTAGTTTTTGTGCTTGGTGTGAGGTATGGGTCTTTTTCATTTTTTTGCAAATGGATATTCATTTATGCCAGCACCATTTGTTAAAGAGACTGTCTTTTCCCAGTTTAACAGACTTCAGGCCTTTGTCAAATATCAGCTGCTTATAGGTGGATGAATTTACGTCTGGATTCTCAATTCTGTGCCTTTGCTCTGTGTGTCTGTTGTTGTACCAGTACCAGGCAGTTTTGACTACTGTGGTGGTATAATAGGTTCTAAAACCAGGTGGTGTGAGGCTTCCTGCTTTGTTCTTCTTTTTCAGTAATGCTTTACTTATCCGGGACCTCTTGCCTTTCCGTGTGAAGCTCATGAATTGTTTCTCCATCTCATTAAAAAATGCGTTGAAATTTGGATCAGGATTGCATTGCAACTATAGATCTGCTCCATTTATATCTCAAAGGTGATTGGCTTAAAACACACCCTACACTGATATGGCCTCTTCAACATAACAAAGAAAATCCATTCCCAAGTGGGATTACAACCACAAGTATAGGGATTAGGATTTACAGCACTAATTTTGGAGGGTCATAATTCAATCCATAAGTCATCATGAGCTGCAGTTGACTTGATGGCAACTAATAAAATATATGTCATATGCATATGTATGTGTTTGTGTGTCTATATATATGCGTATATAGATACAAACACACACAACAGAATGTAAATCAACAGACTACTATCTTCTCCAAGAAAATCTTGCTGTGAAAAGAAAAAAGTCAACTGAACGAAACATTGAGCTTAGTAATATGGCTGATTTAAAGTGTCTGAATGTTCTGGAATGCAAAATAAAATAATAGACAAATGAGTAGGTATCATAAGTTGCAGAGGGTTTAAGAGAAAGTGAACTTTGTTTGCCTTGATTTAAACTACCAGAAAATAATGAGTATAGTAAGAAGCAATGAAACATGTAGGCTTGTTTTAAAGGGTTTATTTTAAGATAAAAAAAAGGCTTGTGAATGCTTCACTAACAAATGTTATATTATTGTTAAACTAAAATTTGACTTTCTCTTTGTTAAAATGATAAATTGATTTTGGAATATTTAGTTTTCTCTTTAGAATATAGAGTTAAAACAGGACAGGATGGCTCCAGTAAGCAACCAAATAAAACACTAGATGGCCTTCCTATAGAAGAAAAGGCACTGGAACTACATGATAGGGAATTCAAAAGTCTAATATTTAGGGATCTCCAAGAGATTAGGACAGGGATGAAGGAAAACAAAGACAAAATAAGGAAAAAACAGACAAAATCAGGGAAAATAGGGACAAAGCATTAGAAGAATTCGGGAACAATATCAAAATAAACAAACAACTACAAATCATACAAAAACAGTAATTAGAAATCCAAAAGATAAGCAAGAAGATTTTAGAAATGGACAGTGCAGTTGAAGGTTTTAGGAGAAAATTTGAAACAACAGAAAACAGGGTCAGTGAAATTGAAGACAAATCCTTGGATACCACTTTGTTTGAGGAAAAATCAGAGAAAAGAATGAAGAAAACCTGAGAATGATACGGGATACAGTCAAGAGCAAAAATTTGCACAATTACAGTTCCAGAACATGGGGAGAAAATGGAAAACACAGAGGATCTTTGAAGCTTTGTTGACAGAAAACTTCCCTAATATGACAGGTGAAAAGCTGACCACCAAAAAGCTCAACAAACCCCATAAAGGGTACACCCCAAAAGAAAGTCACCAAGACATCATAATCACACTCACCAAAACAAAGGCAAGGAAAGAATCCTAAGAGCAGCTCAAGAAAAACAAAAAGTCACATACAAAAGGGAAACAGTAAGACTAAGCTCTTATTACTTGGCAGAAACCATGCAGGCAAGAAGGCAATGGGATGACATATATAAAACCTTGAAAGAAAAAAATTGCCAACCAAGAATAATATATCCTGCAAAACTCAATCAGATACGATGGTGAAATTAGGATATTTCCAGATAAACAGAAATTAAAGGAATATGTAAAAACCAAACTTAAAAGAATTATTAAAGGAAGATCTTCCGTTTGAGAACAAACAACATCAGACAACAACCTGAATCTAGGACACAGGACAGCATCAGCCAGATACCAACCTCGGTAATGAACTCTCAAGGCTAAAACAAAACTAGAAGATTTACAACAGGGAGCCGGCAACGTCAGTCTCTAAATGACAACAACGTCAGAACAATAAAAGAGGGAATAAACGGTGTAGGTATAGAATTTTCAAATGGAGAGGAAGTAAAGGCGATATCAAGTAGTAAAAGACTGGTTTAAACTTAGGAAGATAGGGGTAAATTTCAAGGTAACCACAAAGAAAGTTAACAGACCTACTCATCAAAATAAAGAAGAAAAACATAGTCTCAGTAAACACAAAGTCTACAAAAAACAAACAAACAAAATCCACAAACAAAAGGAACTCAGCACGGGAGAGTAAGAACAAAGAAAATGTCAGCACCACAAAAAAGAAAGAAAGAAAAAAACACTACAAAATGACAGCAATGAACTCACAATTATTGATAATCACACTGAATGTAAATAGCTTAAATGTACCCATAAAGAGACAGAGAGTGACAGAATGGATTAAAAAAAAAAAAAAAAACAGGACCCATCAATACGCTATTTACAAGGGACACACCTTAGAAACAAAGACATATTAAAAATCAAAGGATGGAAAAAAAAAAAAAAAACATATCGAGCAAACAGCAACCAGAAAAGAGCAGGAGTGGCAATACTAATCTCAGATAAAATAGACTTTAAAACAAAATCCACCATAAAAGACAAGGAAGGATATTATATAATGATCAAAGGGACAATCCACCATGAGGACATAACCATAATAAATATCCATACACCCAATGACAGAGCTCCAAAATGCATAAAACAAATTCTAACAGCACTGAAGAGAAATTTACATTTCCACAATAATAGTGAGAGACTTCAACACACCACTTTCTGTAAAGAGCAGAACATTTGGAAAGAGACTCAACAAAGACACAGAAGATCTAAAGTCCATAATCAACCAACTTGACCTTATAGACATACAGAACACTCCACTCAATAGTAGCAAAGTATACATTCTCTTCCGACGCACATGGAACATTCTCCAGAATAGGTCACATCTTAGGCCACAACAAAATCCCAAAACACTGAAATAATACAAAGCATCTTCTCTGATCACAACACCACAAAAATAGAAATTAATAACAGGAAGAGCAAGGAAAAAAAATCAAATACATGGAAATTGAGTAATGCCTAGCTTAAAAACCATTGGATAATAGAAGAAATCAAAGATGGAATCAGCAGAGAAGCAGGATACAAGGTAAACATACAAAAATCAGTTGGATTCCTATATACCAGTAAAGAGAACTACAAAAAGGAAATCAGGAAAGCAACACCATTTGTAATACCCGTAAAAAAAACCAAGACACTTAGGAATAAATCTAACCAGGAACTTGAAAGACCTATACAAAGAAAACTACAAAACACTACTGCGGAAAATCAAAAGAGACCTAACATAAATGGAAAAACCATGTTCAGAGATAGGTAGACTCAACATCATGAAAATGTCAGCTCTCCTGAAAGCAATGTACAAATACAATGCAATCCCAATCCAACCAAGAGCTTTATTGGGGCTGGGGGGAGCAGAGGTGTGTCCAGGAAACTTCTTAACTTCTACTTTGGTCCAGTTGTGCTAACTTCTCCTGTATTGTGTGTTGTCCACCCTTCACTGAAGTTGATCCTTGTCTACTACCTAGTTAGTGAATTCCCCTTCTCCTCCCTCCCTACCCTCTTAACCATCAAAGAATGCTTTTTTCTGTTTAAACTTTTTCTTGAGTTCTCATAATAGCGGTTTCATACAGTATTTGTCCTTTTGTGACTGACTAATTTCACTCCACATAAATGCTTTCCAGATTCATCCATGTGAGATGTTTCGTGGATTCATCATTGTTCTTTATCTTTGCATAGTATTCCATTCTATGTATGAAGGAATGATGTACCATAATTTGTTTATCCGTTCTTCTGTTGATGGGCACCTAGGTTGTTTACATCTTTTTGCTATTGTGAACAGTGCTATAATGAACACGTGCATGTGCCTATTTGTGTGACAGGTTTTATTTCTCTAGGATATATTCCTAGGAGTGGGATTGCTGGATTGTACAGTGTTAATCTATTTCTAGCTTTTTATGGAAGTGCTATATTGTTTTCCAAGGTGGTTGTACCATTATACATTCCCACCAGCAGTGAATAAGTGTTCCAGTCTCTCCAACATTTATTATTTTGTGTTTTTTGGATTTGTGCCAGCCTTGTTGGGGCGAGATGGTATCTCATTGTAATGGCTAATGATCATGAGCATTTCCTCATGTATCTGTTAGCCACCTGAATGTCTTCTTTAGTGAAGTGTCTGTTTATAACCTTTGCCCATTTTTTAATTGTATTACTATCTGTCTTTTTGATGTTGAGGTCTTGCAGTAGATTTTAGAGATTAGACCCTTATTGGATATGTTGTAGCCAATTTTTTTTTCCCAGTCTGTAGATTCTCTTTTTACTCTTTCAAGTCTTCTGATGAGTGTGAATGTTTGATATTTAGTAGCTCACAGTTATCTAGCTTATCTCCTGGTCTGTGTGCATTTTAGTTATGGTTTGTATACTATTTCTGCCATGTATTAGGGCTGCTAGCAGTGTCCCTGTTTTTTCTTCCATGATCATTATAGTTTTTCGTTTTATATTTAGGTCTTTGTTCCGTTTTTGTGTATGGTGGGAGGTATGGGTCCTTGTTTCTTTTTTTTTTTTTTTTTTAAAGATTGATATCAAGTTATGCCAGCACCATTTGTTAAAGAGACCATCTTTTCCCTGTTTAATGGACTTTGGACCTTTATCAAATATCAGCTGCTCATAGGTGAATGGAAT
This sequence comes from Elephas maximus indicus, assembly GCF_024166365.1. Lineage (NCBI taxonomy): Eukaryota > Metazoa > Chordata > Mammalia > Proboscidea > Elephantidae > Elephas > Elephas maximus. Next base: position 45,227,786 of record NC_064825.1, read on the forward strand.
TAGGCCTGGGTTCTCAATTCTGCTCCATGGTCTATATATCTGTTGTTGTATCAGTACCAGGCTGTTTTGACTACTGTGGCGGTATAATAGGTTCTAAAGTCTGGTAGTGTGAAGCCTCCCACTTTGTTGTTTTTCAGTACTGCTTTACTTATCTGGGGCCTCTTCCCTTCCATATGAAGTTGGTAATTTGTTTCTCCATCTTGTTAAAAAAATGCTGTTGGAATTTGGGTAAGGGTTGCATTTTATTTGGGTGGAATTGACATCTTCACAGTGTTAAGCCTTCCTATCCATGAGCATGGTGTTTTTTCTACTTAATGTAGGTCTCTCTTGGTTTCTTGTAGAAGTGTTTCGTAGTTTTCTTTATATAGGTCTTTTATGTCTCTGGTTAGGTTTATTCCTAAGTACTTTATCTTCTTGGGGGCTATTGTAAGTGGTATTGATTTGCTAATTTCCTTTTCAAAGTTCTCTTTGTTGGTTTAGAGGAATCCAACTGATTTTTGTATGTTTATCTTTATCCTGGTAATTTGCTGAAATCTTGTATTAGTGCCAGTAGTTTACTTATGGATTCTTTGGGTCATATCATCTGAAAATAGGGACACTTTTACTTCTCCCTAATCAATATGGATGCCTTTATTTCTTTTCTTGCCTTATTATTGCTCTGGCTAGGACCTCCGACACCATGGTTGAATAAGAGTGGTGAAAAAGGGCACCCTTGTCTGGTTTCCGTTCTCAAGGGGAATGCTTTCAGTCTGTCTCCCTTTAGAATGATGTTGACTTAGGCTTTGTATAAATGCCCTTTATTATGTAGAAGAATTTCCCTTCTATTCCTAATTTGCTGAGCGTTTTTATCATGAATGGGTGTTGAACTTTGTTAAATGCCTTTTCCGCATCAGTTGATAAGATCATGTGGTTCTTAAGTTTTGTTTTACTTATGTGGTGGATTACATTGATTGTTTTTCTAATGTTGAACCATTCCTGCATACCTTGTATGAATCCCACTTGGTCATGATGAATTATTATTATTTTTTTTTCATATGCTGTTGAATTCTATTGGCTAGATTTTTGGTGAGGATTTTTGCATCTATGTTCACGAGGGATATTGGGCTGTAATTTTCTTTTTTTGTGGTGTCTTTACCTGGCTTTGGTATCAGGGTTACACCAGCTTCATAGAATGAGTTCAGGAGTATTTCTTCCTTTTTCATGCTCTGAAATACCTTTCGTAGTAGTGGTGTTAACTGTTCTCTGTAAGTTTGGTAAATTCTCCAGAGAAGCCCTCTGGGCCGGGGCTTTTTTTGTTGTTGGTGTTGATGGGAGTTTTTTCAAATTACCTCTTCAGTCTCTTCTTTTGTAATGAATTTATTTAGCTTTTCTACCTCAGTTTGTTAGTTTAGGTAGATAGTATGTTTCTAGAAATTTGTTCATTTCCTCTAGGTTTTCAAATTTGTACAGTTTTTCATAGTATTGTGTTATGATCCTTTTAATTTCAGTTGAGTCAGTTGTGATATCCCCCATCTTATTTCTTATTCAAGTTGTTTGCTTCCTCTCCTGTTTTTCTTTTGTCAGTTTGGCCAGTGGTTTGTGGATTTTGTTGGTCTATTCAAAGGACCAACTTTTGGTCTTGTTGACTCTTTCAGTTGTTTTCTATTTCATTTATTTCTACCCTTATCTTTATTATTTCCTTTCTTCTGGTGCCTGAGGGCTTCTTTTGCTGCTCTCTTTCTATTTGTTCAAGATGTAGGATTAATATGTTGATTATGGTCTTTTCTTCTTTTTGGATGTGTGCAATTTATTGCTATAAATTGACCTCTGAGCATTGCTTTTGCTCTGTCTCAAAGGTTTTGGTAAGATGTGTTTTTATTCCCGTTTGATTCTATGAATTTCTTTACTCCATCCTTGATCTCTTCTATAACCCAGCAGTTTTTGAGCAGGGTATTGTTCAGTTTCCATGTATTTGAATTTTTGTTTCCTTGATGTTTCTGTTGTTGTTTTCTACTTTTATGGCTTTATGGTCAGAAAAGATGCCATGTAATATTTCAATGTTTTAGATTCTCTTAAATCATGGTTTGTGGCCTAACATGTGGTCTAATCTGGAGAATGTTCCACGTGCATTAGAAAAGAATGCATACTTGGCTGCTGTTGTATAGAGTGTTCTGTGTATGTCTATAAACTCAAGTTGATTGACTATAGCATTTAGATCTTCTGTATCTTTGTTGAGTTTCTTTCTAAATGTTCTGTCCTTCACTGAAAGTGGTGTGTTGAAGTCTCCTGCTGTCATTGTGAAGCTATTTCTCTTTTCAATGCTGTTAGAGTTTGTTTTATGTATTTTGGAGCCCTGTCATTTGTGCGTATATATTTATTATGGTTATGTCCTCCGGGTGTACTGACCCTTTAATCATTACATAGTATCCTTTCTTGTCATGTGTAGTGGATTTTGCTTTAAAGTCTGTTTTGTCAGAGATTAATATTGCCACTCCTACTCTTTTCTGGTTGTTGTTTGTTTGATATATTTTTTCCCAGCCTTTGAGTTTTAGTTTGTTTGTGTCTTTGGATCTAAATCTAAGGTTTGTGTCTTTGAATCTCTTTTAGGTGGCATATAGATGGATTTTTTTCTTTTTTATCCATTTCGCCACTCTCTGTCTCTTTATTGGTGCATTTAGTCCATTTATGTTCAGCGTATCTATTGATAGGTATGAGTTCAGTGCTGTCATTTTGATGTATTTTTTTTGCATATATGGTGTTGACGGTTTGTTTGTTCCACTTAATTTTCTGTGCTGAGTCATATTTCTTTATGTATTTTCTTTTCATCTTTTTCATTATTATTTTTTTTGTGTGTGTTTGTTGAGTCTTTATGTTTTTCTTTTTTATTTTGATGGGTAGGTTTGTTAGCTTCCTTTGTGGTTACCTTAAAATTTACCTGTATCTTTATAAGCTTAAACCAATTTTTTATTTCTTGATATTGCCTTAACTTCCTCTCCATATGAAAGTTCTTTGACTACATTATTTAGTCCCTCTTTTTTGTTTTGATTTTGTCGTCGTTTACATATTCATGTCTCTGTTGCCCTATTTTCAGTCTTTTAGCTTTGACTTATTTTTGTGACTTCCCCATAGGCTGATATGTGGTTATTCCATCCTGTGTTCTAGTCTTGGGTTGTTGTCTGATACTGGTTCTCTAGCGAAAGGACTCCCTTTAATATTTCTTGTAATTTTGATTTGGTTTTTACAAATTCCATCAATTTCTGTTCATCTGGAAATGCCCTAATTTCACCATCATATTTGAGAGACAGTTTTCTGGATATATAATTCTTGGCTAACAGTTTTTTTCTTTCAAGGCTTTATATATGCCATTCCATGCCTTCTTGCCTGCCTGGTTTCTGCTGAGCAGTTAGAGCTTAGTCTTATTGATTCTGCTTTGTAGGTGACTTTTCATTTATCCCTAACCGCTGTTAATTTTCTTTATCTCTGGTTTTGGCAAGTTTGATTATGATATGTCTTGGTGACTCTTTTGGGATCTACCCTTTGTGGGGTTCAATGAGGTTCTTGGATAGATATCTTCTTGTCTTTCACGATATCAGGAAATTTTTCTGCCAGCAAAACTTCAACAATTCTCTTTGTATTTTCTGTTCCCCCCACCCCACCCCCCATCATTCTGGTACTCCAATAGCTAGTAGGTTTTTCCTCTTGAAATGTCCCACATAGGTCTCAGAATTTCTTCATTTAAAAAAAATTCTTTTATCTGATTTTTTCCTTAAAAAAATTGGTATCAAGGGCTCTATCTTCAGTTTCACTGATTCTGGTTTCCATTGCCTCAGTTATGCTTTTATGACTTTCTATTGAGTTGTCCAGTTCTGAAATTTTATTGTTAAACTTTTGGATTTTAGTTGCTGTCCGCCTGTGGTTTCTAGCTGCCTGTTAAATTTGTCATTCTGTTCTTGTGTTGCTTTCCTGAATTCGTCTACTGCTTTGTCTATGTGTTCCTTAGCTTGGTCTGAGTTTTGCCTGACCTCCTTCCTGATCTCTTGAAGAGCTCTGTATATTAATATTTTGAATTCCAACTTTGGTAATTCCAAGACATCTTCCTCTGGAAGGTTTTCTGGTTCTTCGTTTTGGTCACTTGTTGGAGCCATCTTGTCCTGCTTGGTTATGAGATTTGATATTGAGTGTTATCTCTGAGCCATCAGTAGTTATATTTATTGTATTTTTGCTTACTATCTCATAGCTTTTTGTTTTGTTTTGATATGCCCAGATAGGGTGGGCATATGAGTTACTTTGGTTATTGGCATCTTTGAAGCTTTCACATCGTGTCACCAGGTGGTTTGAGCTACTACTAGGTGTGTGAGCCCAGGAGTCTGTTTACATTTCTTGTGCAGATTTGGCTCGGATGTCCAGGTCGTTGGTCACTGAGTATGTGGTACAGACTCTTACCTACAGCCCTAAACGGGCAGGGTTATGTAGGGGTGATTGGAGCAGGCACAGATATCTGCCTCTGTGGGGCTATGTGATGAGCAAGGTAGGGGGCTCATGGCTGTCCAAGTGCCTAGGTGGGAGGTATGTCCTTCTCCCCTAGAGCACATAGGTGCATAGGTTTTGCAGCCAGACTTTGGGCACCCAATGCTGTTGGCTGTTAAGGACTGGGAGGTACCACTTGGACCCCTGGCATGAGTGGCTAGGTGGAATGGATGGAACCTGCAGTCCTCAGGCCCCTGATGTGGGTAGGTGAGGACCCTACTTAATAGGCAGGGTAGTGTCAAATGTCATAAATCTGCAGCTCCCCCTTGGATGCTGCAGTTGAAAATAGGCTTCAGGTGTGTACCCAGTTGCTTTATGGTAGTGAAGACCTCCACTGTTGAACTGGCCCACACAGGTCTAGGCAGGAGTGAAGGGCATTCCAAGTCCATGGACCCCTTATGCCAGTGCCTAGGCAAAAGGACAGTGCCTTCCTTGAGTTCCTGGTGTAGGGGGCATAGTGATTTTTTGAAGCTGGAGACTGAGTTCCTGGCTTAGGGGACTTGGTGGGTTTTTTTTTTTTTTCTAAAGCCTCTAGACTGGTTTGGGTGCAATAGCCCCTATTTCTGGCTTATTCAATGTGGCAGTTGTTGAGTACTGCCAGTCTGATATTGGAGCAGAGCTGGGGAGGGGGAGGGGTTATTTTGATCCCATGCGGTAGGTTAGATGCTTGCACTTAACTTTTGCAGATCCAATGCCACTTACCCCGGCTTCCAAGGCTTATGCCTCTGCCCAGTCTCTCTGGATGTGGTGAAATGCTTCCTGAGAGCCACTGCCCACCTCAGCCCATGTGCGCCAGCCAACCCAGCCCACAGGGTGCCTGCTAGCTCAAGACTGGCACTTCTTTGGTGCTTCTGAACTGTCTGTTCCTCCCCTTGCCACTTAGTCCGACTCCTCAACTTTCATGCCTTTCATCAAATTTCACCCGTTTCTGGCTATTATTTCTTCAAGTATTCTTTCTGCCCTTTCCTCTTTCTCTTCACCTTCCAAGACTCCCAGGATGCATATGTTAGTCACCTTGATAGTGTCCTACAAGCCCCTTATTCTCTGTTCACTTTTCTTCACTCTTTTTTTTTCTCCTAAGACTTGGTAATTTCAAATTTCTTATCTTCAAGTTTGCTGCTTTTCTCTTTTGCCAATTCAAATCTGCTGTTGAAGAATGCCAGTGAATTTTTCACTTCAGTTATTATATTTCTGAGCTACAGAATTTCTGTTTTGTTTTTTTTTTTGTCATTTCTGCCTCTTTATAAATATTCTCATTTTGTTCTTACATCACTTACCTTATTTCCTTTAGTTCTTTGTTTATGTTTTCATTTAGCTCTTTTAGCATACTTACTTAAGACAGTGTTTTAAAGTCCTTGTCTAGTAAGTCCAGTATCTGGGGTTCCTTGGGAGATGGTTTCTGTCATTGTGTTGTTGTTCTTTTGAATGAATTAAACTTTCATGTTTCTCTGTATGTGTGTGATTTTATGTTGAAAATGGGACACTTGAATATTATAACATAGTAACTCTAGAAATCAGATTATCTCACTTCTTCATGATGTTCTGCTTTTTCTTAGTGTTGCAGACTGTAATGACCCATTGGTTTAGTGATCTGTCCAAACTATTTTTGCAAAAAGTGTGTTCCCTAATGTGTGTGGTCACTGAAGTCTGTTTCTTTAGCTCATATTCAGTTGGTGTTTTGACAGAGATTTCTTTGAATTCCAGAAGTAAAAAAAAGAAGAAGAAACCCCAAAACAAAAGCAACAACAGAATAAAATCACCACTTCCTGTCTTTGCAGACTGGCTCTGTGTTGGGACATTCCTTCAATACTTAGCAAGGCCTACATTGAGTTTAGCAATCAACCCAGTGTGAAAGTTTACGGTTTTCTCAGGTCTTCTATGAGCATGTGTCTTGCCCTGGGCATTCATGTAGCTTTCTAAATTCCCCACCCCCTCTTCCATGGGTGCTTTTGAATGTCCTAATTTTTTTTTAAGAAACTTCTTTAGCCTTGCTTTCTAGTCCTTAGGCCGTCTGCTGTATATGTTAATCACACTCTTTTGCACCAGACAGCTACAGGTTGATTGTTCACCTTACAGTGTTTGAGCAATGCCTGACATTTTCCACTCTGCATGAGTTCTGAGATAGGTGAACCAGAGACAAGTGCCTTGCTTCAGTCATTTAGGTAGCCACCTGACAGATTAGAACAGAGAAACTCAGTAACTTGTTAATAAGGTTTTCTCTTCTTACTCTAAAACCGAGGATCCAGAGTCCCATGCTAGGAACAGAGGCTGCTTCCGTCAAGCCAGCTGCTGAGCCAGGGAGGGATTGGAGCACGAGCAAGTAAAGAGCCATGGCACAAAGCTCTCCTACCATTATGAAGTTGCATTTTTCTTGATTCAACATTCACTTGACTGTTGTAAACCTTTGACTATTTCCCAGAGTTCTGACAAAGTTGGTCTTGATAGTTTCTGCTTATTTTGGATGTTTCTGTGGGGAGGCTGATGTGGGAGCGTAGAGTTGGTTAGTCTGCCGTCTTGCTGATGTCACTCGATTGAATTTAATACAGCAAATATATTTATGGCCTGCTGTGACTCAAGAGCACTGGGTTATGTGTAAGATGGAGCCCTGGTGGCACAATGGTTAAGAGCTATGCTGCTAACCAAAATGTTGGCAGTTCAAATCCACCAGCCACTCCTTGGAAGCCCTATTGGCAGTTCTGTTCTGTCCAATAAAGTGGCTATGAGTCTGAATTGACTCCACGGCAATGGGTGTGGGGTTTTTTTTTGTTTGTTTATGTGTAAGATATTGTGCATTGTATAGAAAATAAGAAGAAGTTGCTGCCACGAGGGAGCTATACTCCAGTAGAAACAGTACAAAATAAGGGAACTAATGTGATCTGTATACCTTCTGTGTAGCAGATATGCTCCTAGACCCTGTAAATATTTTATCATATGTAATCTTCAAAATAATCCTAATAATACATGGATTACCCCTGCACTCTTGTAATTTATACTTTGGGCAATTAAGACTTTGAGAATTTAAATGATTTTAGCAATGTTACGCAGTAAGAAGTGTGTTTAGCCAGGATTTGAACCTTGGTCTATCTAAGACATGTACGAATAACTATAGAAAGCAGAATGAGGCATATAATTAAACAGGCATAAAAACAGACTATAGAGGTTTAACACCATTGATATTCATTTTTAGTTCAGGAATATTTAAGGAAGACTTCGTGAAGAAGGTAGCATTTGAACATGGCTTTGTATGTTGGGGGTAGGATTTTAACAGGAAGATGTAGCAAGGAAGACAAGTGTGTGGTAGAGGTGAGATTATAGCCAATTAAATATGAGGCCAAAGCCTATTGTCTTTCCGTTACTCAAAACTAGAACAGTGAGAACATATGTGGGAATCTAGTGAAATTGAAAAGGGATATATTACCTTGAGTTATGGAAGAAAAGCCTGAAAAGAAAGGACAGAACTAGAACATAAATGACCCTTAGTGCAAATACAACATGCTCTTAGATATAAAAGAAACCATTGCAAACACCAGAATCACCTATGAAGATTACATTTTACTTTTCTTCTTGTCAACTCTGATCTCAGAACCAGTGTTTCAGAGGGCCTGGTAGGTTGAATGGTAATGGAGGAAGATGGAGGTAGGGCTGAGTTTGGGACTACATAGCAAGAGAACCAGGAAATGCTTTTGATGGGAGCCAATGTATTTTCTGATGTATTTGTATATTTTTAGGACAAACCATTTTATCGTATGGAACCCCTATCAGAGGCTGATAATGACAAAGCAAGAAATCAGAAAATCCCCAAATTACGTGATTTATTGGATCTCGCACAGAAGGAAAAAAAATACGTGATATTTGATCTTACAACCCCTCCACCAAAACATCCTCACAGAAATACATTTGTCCGACTGGTAGTAAGCGTGATCCTTGACTCTAAAATTGAGCCACATCTGGTACGTCTATCTCAGTGTTTATAGTAGAGACTGGGAGGTGGATAGCATGTCCCAGGAGTATAGCAGTTGGACGTGATCAGCTGTGTGGCTCCTCCATGGGATTCTTAAGTAATTTTGCAGATGGTTGCTAATACAGTTACAGGTAACAATTTGAGGATGACCCAGTTAAATAGCAAGCAGGCCATTTGCTATTCCAAACCAGATGAAATATCAGCACCCTGTCAAAGAGGAATGTTTATAATGACCATGTGATGTGACCTGAACCATCACTAACATAGATCTATTAGAAAGAGCTTGGGTAACATTAAGGCTTTGATAAATTGGCTTTGATGAATAATGTAGAAAGGGTACCTGCTTCATATTTGAGCAGAGACTCATTCATCATATTTCTCAGAAGCAACTCTCTACATTTGGGCAGCTAATTCACAGAATCATATGGGAGAGTATTAGGAGTGAAATAAATATGAATTTTTTTGCAAATGGAACTATTTTCACAGATGAATCATAATAGCTTTCCCTGTTGGCAGGAAATGACTCCTCTCAAGGATTGTTTTCAGCAGCATCATCCAGGGGATATGTTTATGATTCCTGCCTTTCATCCTCATCTACCCACTCATCATACAGTTTGCCTAGTATGAGACTTTATGTATATAGTGGACCCTTGGTCTGTGATGTTAACTGGTGGACGAGAGGTCTTGAGAAAACTCAGCTCCAAAATAACTCTGGGGAAGGCCCCATCAGACTGTCTGTATTAGGCCAGGCTGGTCCTTTTCACAAGGGCCAGAATCACTCTCTATATTTCCCATAGACTGTTAACCAGTACTAAAATGGTGCTCCCTCTATTCTACGTGGAGCTGTTTGTACCGAGACAGATGATTATCCACTGAAGGATTTACTGTTTTTCTTTACAGATTTTTTGGTTGCCAAATTTTGACAGGGACTACGTCAGGTATATGGCTCCTGGTTTTCAGCAAGTGGGCCGGTTATACCCCCTTGACCAACTTTCAAAGGAAAACATAAGAATAATAAATGTTGACTACAAGGAGTTGTTCTACAGTGGCTTGAGGTAAGTGATTGACTGTACCACTCTTAGCATGAGTTGCCTTACTTGCAGAAAATCCACATTCCAACTAAGCTACTTAGTTTCCCCTCTCCATCTCAGGATTGCTATGTGCAGTCGTCTTCTTGGAATCACCTACTTCCTCCTTCCTACCCGACCCTTCTTCCACTTTTTCAGCCTTTTTCCATCTCTTCTCTTCCCTCCCTCTACCTACAAATGATACATAAAGTATGGACTATGTCCCTGGAACATAGTCTTAAACCCCTTCTTTTTTGTGTGTCCTAATCCCTCATCATTTGGCACACTCTTTTGCATACTTTGCATTTCTGATTTTATTAAGTTAGACATGGAAAAGTCAGAATTTAAAAAGTTTTTTATTTCTTCCTGCCATTGCCAGATCAATTGCAGTATCTCATATATAGCTTCATGATCCAGATAGTCAGATTTCTAGTAGGCATAATTAAAAATATTACTAAATCATTCTTTAAAAAAAAAAAAGTTTTAAGTTTCAAGCAGCCAAGCATGAGAAGGATCTAAAATTATTAACCACCACTTTCATGAATACTCAGTTGGAGAAAAATTTTCAGAATTAAAAACAGGACCAGATTAAGGCATGCGAGGGCCCTAAGGACCAATACTCTGTGGTGTCTTCTACTCTGCTCACTCACACATTCAAACGGGATATGTGAGTTATATATATACGTATACATATATATGTGTGTCTTAGCTATCTATGATGTAACTTCTTTTAAAATGTGACTATAATATTAGCGATTGAATGCAAAAGTGGTGTATACCATTTTAGTGGAATGAGATGAAATAGATTATAAATTTTTTATTGGGTACAGGGTACTAATATTTTTTCTACATGTCTTAGTCATCTAGTGCTGCTGTAACACAAATACCACAAGTGGATGACTTTAAGAAAGAGAAGTTTATTCTCTCACAGTCCAGTAGGCTAGAAATCCAAATTTAGAGTGCTGTCTCCTTGGGAAGGCCTTCTCTCTCTGTCACCTCTGGAGGATCAGTCTTCCGTTGGTCTGGGAGCATCTCCGAACAGGAACCTGAGGATCAAAGGACGTGTTGTGCTCCTGGCACTCCTTTCTTGGTGGTATGAGGTCCCCATGTCTCTCTGCTCGCTTCTCTTTTATATCTCAAAGAGATTGGCTTAAGACACTACCTAATCTTGTAGACCTCATCAATATAACTGCTGCTAATCCATCTTGTTACATCACAGTGGTGGGATTTACAACACGTAGGGAAATCACATCGGATGATAAAATGGCAGGCAATCACATAATCATACAAGAGAATCATGACCTAGCCAAGTTAACAGATATTTTGGAGGGACACAGTTCAATCCATGACACTATATACCACATTTTCTATGAAAAGAAATTCTATAACAAAGAAAATGAGTCAGTGAACTTAGTTGTTTCAATGTAAAATTCTGTTGACCTCCCACAACGAAAAGTTGACTTTCACCAATTTTGTTTTAAACGGCCTCATACTTCAGTTTTGATGCTTGTTTCATAATAAATTCTATAATTACAAATGAAAAATGTCATAAAAGAAAATTTAATGATCAGAAAACATATTACAACAAATGATTTTTTTTTTTAGATAGATCTTTCATCTCTGTTATAACTAAAAACATTTTTTCTGTTCTTTGCTCTTACAAATTCTTCAACGATTTCATCAGAATTAAACTGCTGAAAAATATCTACTTCCCTGCATAATAAGGATAACGAATTGAGTCTTTCTTGAATCATTGTTGTATGCTGAGAGTTTTTGAGTCTCTTGAAGGATGAAAATGAGTTTTGTGTTGTGCAATTTGTGATCATTAAGCTTAAGAATATGCATAATCCAATTTCAACATTGGTAAATATGCATTGTATTTTATCTTCTATTATGGAATCATACATGCCTACATGAGTAAAATTTGTCTTTACCTAATCTCTAAACTTAGGTCTCATTTAAGAACAAAATTGTCACACTTCTCCATAAAGCTTTGTATTTAAGTCATTGGGATAAAAAAAAAAAATTTTTTTTAAAGCCTGCACTAATTTCTTGGATGCCATTATGCATTCTTCATTACATATGTCCACATTCTTTAAGAAGGAAAATTTATGTGAAAGAACTGCATATACTTTTGCCCTTCTTTTCATGCAAGATTCAAATGTGTCAATGACGGTGTAGTGTGTGCTTACATGAAATTGATCTCTGGCACTCAGTATTTCTGGAGTACTTCTGTCATTTACTTGTCTCTTTCTAATGCTTCTGTGATGCTGAATTCCTTGAAAATCAGTATTTGGTAGTACTTGTTTTGTTGTGTTCTCAAATTTTTCAAAATCTTCTCTTAAATTATGTAAATACCTATTAATGACTGGTAGAGATCTGAGCATGTCTTCAAATTTACTTTTGAATCATGGCGAGCTTGACTTAATCTGATAAAAACTCTGCAATATATTATTCCACATAACCGGCCTAAATACATACTCTCGTGTTTGCATCTTGTTGGCAAATTTTTCAGCTTCTCTTTTGGTATCTCCTTTTTGTGTCTTCTCTTCAGCAATATTTCCTGAGGCATCTAGAATCTAAGATTAGGGTTTCAGGATTGCAGTTGTTGTTACAGCACGTGCTTCCCGTTGTGTGTTGGAAAGGCATTTTAATAATCATTGCCTAAATATGTTTTAAGAACATACCATGAGTACCCATTGCTGTTGAGTCAATTCTGACTCCTAGCGATCCTATAGGGCAGAGTAGAACTGCCCCATAGGGTTTCCAAGGAGTGGCTGGTGGATTCAAACTGCCAACCTTTTGGTTAGCAGCCAGGCTCTTAACCACTGCGCCAGCAGGGCTCCATTAAGGTGGCAAAATATGTGTAGAGTAACTGATCAAAGGGAAAAAAAATCAACTCCTTCCAGACAACAATCTACTTCATTACGTCCTACAAGTTTCAGTGAATGTGCAGCACATGGTATGAAAATGGCACATGCATTATGTTCTAAAATTCTCTTTTTCATGCCTTTATAACGCCTTGACATATTGGCAGCGTTGGCATAGGACTGGCTTCTGCACGTAGAAAAATCTAATTTTGAAACTTCACATAAGTAGTGAAGTACTTGATTTGCAGTTTCTTTATCAGTATGAATTTAAGCTAGTAAATATTCTAAATCGTGTGACAGGTTTTCCATCTGTTGGAGATATGTATCTTAAAACAATACTCAAGTGATCTGTATGAGAAAGATCAGGAGTGCAATCTACAGACAAACTGAAATATCAAGCTGTACTAATTTCATTGAAAATAGTTGATCAAACTTTATCACTTATTACATTTATTGATTACTCACACATTGTTTTAGACATATATGATGGGTTGCCCTTTCCTGTGTTACCATATTTTAAGATGTGACCTGCTAAAAATGGATCACAGTGGACAATAAGTTCAAGTAAACCCCCAAAATTTCCACTTTGTGGGGACTTAAACACTTCATTTCTTCATTGAAAAGATAGTCCACATTCAGTGATTATTATAATGACAGCAACAACGCATTGCAAAATTGCTTTCCGGTACTAACATTCTTTATTAATTTGTGTTTTCAGTTCGTAAGTTAAGCCAAAATCATGTCTTCAGTTTAAGTGTGAGAACATATAATCTCTGTGAATTGAACTGTTTTCATGTTTATCAAACATATTCACGTTGCGCCAATTGCTAAATACATCTGTAGCAAATCGAGAATTAAATGATTTAGAAGTGAATAGTTTGCAAACAAAACAACGTACAGAGCTGACTGATGGAGAATACAGTAGCCACTCCCTCTTATAATTTTCACCATTAGCTTTGCACTGTAGAAATATATTCCGGCTACAGAACCTTGCTTATTTACTCTCCAGAAATTTTCAACACGAATTTTCAAATGGTCCACCGTGATGCTGACAATCTCTTGGCCCTGTTTCGATTCAGTAATTTACATCATTAGAAGGAAAATTATTTCAGAAAACAGGATTTGTATTTCTGTTGGTGTGACAATTTCAGATTCTAAAATAGTTTCACTTTCTACACCATTATTAATTTTTTTTTTAGTACACCGAGGAATAGGTACAGAATTAGGAATAAATTCTGTTATATTTGTATGGCTATTAGTAATTTCAGCACTAGGGGTACTACTAAAGCTATTTGAGATACAATGGAAAAAGGCTCTTCTAATTCATTATGTTTTAAAAAGGAAGTTAATTTTGTAATTGTCTTTAGGATTCACAAATCCTTTTTATCTTCTGCAAGCTTTCATTTTTGCACTTCACTTAGTTATTGCTGTTTCATTTTAGGGATGAAAAATTATATCACTTTTTAAATTTGGCTCTACCATAGCAAATAAATTTGAATAAATAAAATTTACATTAAAAGTTGGATGTTAGACAAAAATTTATATTTTAGAATTATTAAGTAAAAAAAATCGATTTGGAACATGTCATTTTGTTCTTCAGATCTTAAACAGTCAAAAGAAATAGTATAAGGCAGTCAGAAATAATTTCATTCGCTTGTCCTGTGATGTTTATTGGAGGCCCCTTGCAGATCTCCATGAGTGTCTTTGTCTTGAAATAGTACTTAAAAGCCTGCACACTCACGTTCTGTCCTTTGGTGCTGCGTCTTCACAGTTATTAGACTACCTTCAATACCCAATGGGTGCACTAGCAATCGCAAAGAGCGTACCAATAAAGGGTATGCTCAACCTGAAGACACGTTTTGGTTTGCTTTGCACGGGACATTTTATTTATTTGTGGGATTGTTCAATGCCCATATTTGGAGTTATGTACATAATTGATGTAATAATAGTGCCACTTCTCAATGAGCAAGCTTGTTTTGTGAGTCATAACAATATCTATCAATTTCTTAAAAGAAAGTCAGTCTGAAGGGAAACGGAAAATACATTTATATAATTTTTATTATCTAAATATTCATTTAATTTATTTCCTTCAGGAAATGTTCAGTTTTCTTACATGGAGATATGTAAATATTCTGATAAAATTATAATGTTCTGATAAACTCCCTGTGTTCCTTTCTTAGAAGGTGAATTTAGAGGCACACTAGTTGCAAAACAGAAGTGTATTTTGCATAATAAATATATATTCAATTTTGTGTCCTCTTAATGTGCCAAGTACCTCATTTATTAGCATACATAGAGTAATATCAAGCACTGTGTCTCTCACAACAGAGAGTAAGAACAAACTTACTTGATACAAAATTAAACATTTTTGTGTTAGATAAATAATATTTCCAGTATTTTTTGGATTTTGCTATATTAATAATGTATTAAATTATTACCCATGTTAATATTAAATGTGCTAGATACATTCCACACGTATGCCAAACACATTTTAAAGTTATAAATATTATTGTGTACAAAACTTAGGTCATAACTGTGTATATAAATGCTGTACAGTTTAAAAGTACCTTGATTGAATTCATTGTAATGGTCGACTTATTCGAGTTCTCTCACTTCTGTATGTTACCTTGGACTGTAGTTCCCATTGGTTGTTTACCAGGATGTGTGCAAGAGCGTACCCTTGTGTTTATATCATGGCAAAGAGCATTGCTGGCCCTTCTGGCTGGAGTTGCTGGATCAGCAAATGTGAATGTTCTCTCAAAATGGATCAGAGATCTGCTATCTTAATATTAATTCTATCTATATTAATAAAAAAAAATTTTTTTTACATTAATGGAAACCCTGGTGACGTAGTGAGTGGTTAAGTGCTGTGGCTGCTAACCAAAAGGTCAGCGGTTCAAATCCACCAGGTGCTCCTTGGAAACTCTATGGTGCAGTTCTACTCTGTCCTATAGGGTCGCTATGAGTTGGAATCAACTCAGTCAACACAGATTCCATTTCAAATCCTGTCCTACCCGTCATTTCCTGTGTGACTTTGGGAACTTTCTGATATCAGTTTTCTTATTTGTAAGTTAAGGATAACTATATCCTTCTATATCCTCATTGCTTAAATGTCTGTTGAAGTTATCATCTTTCTTTTTTCCCCCATTTTACCATTTTTTCTCTCTTTAATTTTACTGTTTTAGGTGAAAGTTTACAGTGCAAATTATTTCTCATTCAAAAATTTATATACAGATTGTTTTGTTACATTGGTTGGAATCCCCTCAATGTGTCAGCATGCTTCTGCTTTCCCTTTACACCCTGTGTTCCCCTTGTCCATTTATCCAGGTTTCCTGTCCCGTCCTGCCTTCTTGTCTCTGTTGAAGGACACTTAGAGTGTTTCCATCTTTTTTGCTGTTGTGAATAATACTGCAGTGAACATGGGTGTGCATATGTCTGTTCCTGCGAAGGCTCTTATTTCTCTAGGATGTATTCCTAGGAGTAGGGTTGCTGGATTACATAGTATTTCTATTTCTAGCTTTTTAAGGAGGCGCCATATGGTATTCTATAGCGGTTGTACCATTTTACATTCCCTCCTGCAGTGCATAAGCGTTCCAATCTCCCTGCAACTTCTCCAACATTTGTTATTTTGTTTTTTTGATTAATGCTAGTAATGTTGGAATGAACTGGTATCTCATTATAGTTTTGATTTATGTTTCTCTAATGGCTAATGAACATGAGCATTTTCTCATGTGTCTGTTAGCCACCCGAGTGTTTTCTTTAGTGAAGTGTCTGTTCATATGCTTTGCCCATTTTTTAATTGGGCTATCTGTCTTTTTGTTGTTAAGACTTTGAAGTGTTCTATAGATTTTAAAGATTACACCCTTGTCAGGTATGTCGTAGCCAATTGTTTTTTTCCCACTCTGTAGGTTTTCTTTTTACTGTTTTGGTGAAGTCTTTTAATGAGCATAAGTGCTTAATTTTTATGAGCTCCCAGTTATCTATTCTCTTTCGGTGTTTGTTTATCATTAGTTATGGTTTTTATTATATGTATGCCATGTAGGATCCTTAGCACTGTCCCTGTTTTCTCTTCCATGATCTTTATCATTTTAGGTTTTATGTGTAGGTCTTTGATCCATTTTGAGTTAGTTTTTGTGTATAATTTGAGGTATGGGTCCTGTTTCATTTTTTTTACAGATGGACATCCAGTTTTGCCAGCACCATTTGTTAAAAAGACTGCCTTTTCCCCACTTAATGGACTTTGGTTCTTTGTCAAAGATTAGCTGACCGTAGGTGGGTGGATTTACACCTGGGTTCTCGATTCTATTCCATTGGTCTGTGTGTCTTTGTACCAGTTCCAGGCTGTTTTGACTACTGTGGCCGTATAGTAGATGGTGTGAGGCCTCCTACTTTGTTCTTTTTCTTCAGTAATGCTTTGCTTATCTGGGGCCTATTTCCTTCCCATGTGAAATTGGTGCTTAGCTTTTCCATCTCATTAAAGAATGCTGTTGGTATCTGGATTGGGCTTCCATTATATCTGAAGATTGCTTTGGGTAAGATTGACATTTTTACAAAGTTGAGTCTTCCTATCCATGAGCATGGTATCTTTGTTCATTTATGTAGTTCTCCTTTGGTTTCTTGCAGTAGTGTTTTGTAGTTTTCTTTGTATTGGTCTTTTATGTCTCTGGTTAGATTTGTTCCTAAGTATTTTATCTTTTTAGGGGCTATTATAAATGGTATTGTTTTCCTGATTTCCTCTTCAGAATTCACTTTGTTAGTGTATAGGAATCCAATTGATTTCTGTATGTTGGTCTTGTATCCTGCTATTCTTCTGAATCTATTAGTTCCAGTGGTTTTCTTGTGGACTCTTTGGGGTTCTCTGTGTATAGGATCATACCATCTGCGAAAAAGGATAATTTTACTTCTTCCTTTTCAATTTAGATGCCGTTTATTTCTTTTTCTTTCCTTACTGCTCTAGCTAGGACTTCCAGCACAATATTAAATAGTGGTGATAAAGGGCATCTTTGTCTTGTTCCCATTCTCAGGGGGAATGCTTTCAGCGTATCTCCATTGAGAATGATGTTGGCTCTTGGTTTTATATAGATGCCCATTATTATGTTGAGGAATTTCCCTTCTATTCCTATTGAGAGTTTTTATGAGGAATGAGTGTCCATTATTTTTAAAATTAGATTGTTTATTTTCTCACCTTTGGGTTTTGAGAGCTCTTTATATATGCTGGATACAACTTCGTTGCTCAGTATGTGATTTGAAAATATTTTCTCCCTTTCTGTAGCTTGTCTTTACATTCTCTCACTGGTGTTTTTGGCAGAGGAAATGTTTTTTTTAATTTATGAAATGCAATTTATCAGTTTTTTCCTTTTGTGGATCATGGTTTTAGTATCATATTTAAGAACTCTTTGCCTAATTCAAGGTCACAAGGATTTTCTCCTATGTTTTATTTTAAAAGTATTATACCTTTACATTTTACATTTATGTATGATCTATTTTCACTCAGTTTTATCTAGGGGAAAGTTTAGGTCAAGGTTCATTTTCTTGGGTATAGATATCCAGTTGTTTCAACACTATTTGCTGAAGAGACTATGCTTTCTCCATTGAATTGCCTATACACCTTTGTCAAAAACAATTTGGCCATATCTGTGTAGGTCTGTTTCTTTTTTCTTTCTTTTTTATTGTGGTAACATAAAATTTACTGTTTTAAGGTTTTGACTATACAATTCAGTGGTGTTACATACATTCATAATGTTGTGTTACCATCACTTCTATCTATTTCCAGATCTTTTCATCATCCCATATAGAAATTATATACCCATTAAACAACAACTCCCCTTTTTCTCCTCTCCTCAGCCCTTGGTAACCTCTATTCTATTTTCTGTCTCTATGAGTTTGCCTCTTGTAGGTACCTTGTATAAGTGGAATCAAACAGTATTTGTCCTTTTGTGTATTTCACTTAGCTTTTTTAATGTCCTCAAGTTTATAGTTATTGAATTTATCTCTAGGTACTTTATATCTTGAATGCTATTGTGAATGATACTGTTTTTGATTTCTTTTTCCATTTGTTCATTGTTAGCGTATACAAATAAATTTTATTTTTGCATATTAAATTTGTTTTACAACCTTACTAAATTTATTTTAGTAACATATACTAAATGTATTAATTCTCATGAGGAACCTGTACGTAGACCAAGAGGCAGTCTTTTGAACAGAACAAGGGAATACTGTGTGGTTTAAAGTCATGAGAGGTGTGTGTCAGGGTTGTATCCTTTCATCATACTTATTCAATCTGTATGCTGAGCAAATAACCTGAGAAGCTGGGCTATATGAAGAAGAAGGGGGCATCGGGATTGGAGGAAGACTCATTAACAACCTGTGTTATGCAGATGACACAACCTTGCTTGCTGAAAGTGAAGATTACCTGAAGCACTTACTGATGAAGATCAAAGGCTACAGCCTTCAGTATGGATTATACCTCAACAGAAAGAAAACAAAAATCCTCACAACTGGCCCAATAAACAACATTATCATAAACGGAGAAAATGAAAAGGATTTCATTTCACTTTGATCCATAATCAATGCCCGTAGAAGCAGTAGTCAAGAAATCAAGCGATACATTGCATTGGCCAAATCTGCTGCAAAAGACCTGTTTAAAGTGTTAAAGAGCACAGATGTCACTTTAAGAACTAAGGTGTGCCTGACCCAAGCTTTGGCGTTTTCATTGGTCATCATCCCAAACAGAAACCTTGTACTCATTAAGCAGTCAGTCCCCATTCTCCTAGCACCCTAAAGCTTGGCAGCCACAAATCTGCTCTTTGTTTCTATGGATTTACATATTCTGGGTAATTCATATAAATGGAATCACACAATATGTGGTCTTTTGTGTCTGCCTTCTTTCACTTAGCATAATGTGTTTTGAGGTTCATGCACATTGTACCATGTGGCAGTATGTCATTCTTTTTTTTTTTTAGTAACTTTTATTAAGCTTCAAGTGAACGTTTACAAATCCAATCAGTCTGTCACATATAAGTTTACATACATCTCACTCCCTACTCCCACTTGCTCTCCCCTTCTTGAGTCAGCCCTTTCAGTCTCTCCTTTCTTGACAATTTTGCCGGCTTCTCTCTCTATCCTCCCATCCCCCCTCCAGACAAGAGTTGCCAACACAATCTCAAGTGTCCACCTGATATAATTAGCTCACTGTTCATCAGCGTCTCTCTCCCACCCGCTGACCAGTCCCTTTCATGTCTGATGAGTTTCTTCGGGGATGGTTCCTGTCCTGTGCCAACAGAAGGTCTGGGGACCATGGCTGCCGGGATTCCTCTAGTCTCAGTCAGACCATTAAGTTTGGTCTTTTTATGAGAATTTGGGGTCTGTATCCCACTGATCTCCTGCTCCCTCAGGGGTCCTCTGCTGTGCTCCCTGTCAGGGCAGTCATCTATTGTGGCCGGGCACCAACTAGTTCTTCTGGTCTCAGGATGATGTAGGTCTCTGGTTCATGTGGCCCTTTCTGTCTCTTGGGCTCTTAGTTGTCATGTGGCCTTGGTGTTCTTCATTTTCCTTTGCTCCAGGTGGGTTGAGACCAATTGATGCATCTTAGATGGCCGCTTGTTAGCATTTAAGACCCCAGACGCCACATTTCAAAGTGGGATGCAGAATGATTTCATAATAGTATTATTTTGCCAATTGACTTAGAAGTCCCTGCAAACCATGTTCCCCAGACCCCCACCCTTGCTCCACTGACCTTTGAAGCATTCATTTTATCCTGGAAACTTCTTTGCTTTTGGTCCAGTCCAATTGAGCTGACCTTCCTTGTTTTGAGTGTTGTCTTTCCCTTCACCTAAAGCATTTCTTATCTACTGATTAATCAATAAAAAACCCTCTCCCACCCTCCCTCCCTCCCCCCCTCGTAACCACAAAAGTATGTGTTCTTCTCAGGTTTACTATTTCTCAAGATCTTATAATAGTGGTCTTATACAATATTTGTCCTTTTGCCTCTGACTAATTTCACTCAGCATAATGCCTTCGAGATTCCTCCATGTTATGAAATGTTTCACAGATTCATCACTGTTCTTTATCGATGCGTAGTATTCCATTGTGTGAACATACCACAATTTATTTACCCATTCATCCTTTGATGGACATCTTGGTTGCTTCCAACTTTTTGCTATTGTAAACAGAGCTGCAATAAACATGGGTGTGGATATATCTGTTTGTATGAAGGCTCTTGTATCTCTAGGGTATATTCCCAGGAGTGGGATTTCTGCGTTGTATGGTAGTTCTATTTCTAACTGTTTAAGATAACGCCAGATAGATTTCCAAAGTGGTTGTACCATTTTACATTCCCACCAGCAGTGTATAAGAGTTCCAATCTCTCCACAGCCTCTCCAACATTTATTATTTTGTGTTTTTTGGATTAATGCCAGCCTTGCTGGTGTGAGATGGAATCTCATCGTAGTTTTAATTTGCATTTCTCTAATGGCTAATGATCGTGAGCATTTTCTCATGTATCTGTTGGCTGCCTGAATATCTTCTTTAGTGAAATGTGTGTTCATATCCTTTGCCCACTTTTTGATTGGGTTATGTCATTCTTTTTTGACTGAATATATCCCTCCATCCATTGTATGGATATACTACAATTCTTTATCCATTCATACATTGATTGATGGACATGTGTGTTGTTTCCACCTTTTGACTATTTTAAATGGTTTTTGTTTGGATAAATCCAAACCGAACCCATTGCCGTGGAGTCAATTCAGACTCATAGCGACCTTATAGGACAGGGTAGAACTGCCCCATAGGGTTTCGAAGGAGTGGCTGGTGGATTCAAAGTGCCAAACTTTTGGTTGGCAGCCGAACTCATAATCACTGTACCACCAGGGCTCCAAATTTGTATTGCCAGGAGTGGGATTTAAATACCTGTTTTAAATTCTTTTGAGTATGCCAACTCTATGCTTACGTTTTTAAGAAACCACGAAACTGTTTTCCAGTGATTAAATATTCAGGAATTTTGCAAACTGGTTTTACCAGTGGTAGCTGAAATTGGCCAGTGTAGGAGTATTTACACCATGGAAATTTGCAAATGCTACAAATAAGGGATTCCTTTCTCCTTCTCCCTCTCCTCCCCCTGCTCCTCTCTTTTTTCCCTTTTCCTTAGGAGATCCAGTTTACCAGCACACTACGCTGCTAAGGGAGCAGAGGCACTGAATTCAGTCCTTTATCCCATTGCAATGTGAGCCTATTCTGTCATATTCCATCATAAGTCATCCCAGGACCCACTGCTCCTGGTGATTTAGACAACAGCCTTTCAATAACATGGTGGCTTTTCCTTTTGTAGATGATGAGAGCGAGACTAGATCTAAATACCCTGTGGGTTCTCTTTTTATTTCAGAGATTATAAAGCCGCTAACATCACCATCAACTTATATGTCGTCAATAAGCCTTGGCTCTTCTCACTGGCCTGGTGCTCCAGAATTCATTCAGTCACCACAGACAACATTAAGCTCCTGAGTGAGATTGATCACCCTCACTTCTTCATGGTGAGCTGGTTGCCCATATTGTTCTTCCAAGCCTGGTACCATAGGGATCTATGTCCTCCCACCTCACCCTACATTTCCCACTGTGCAGTCTACTAGGGAGCTATTTAAGAGTAGAGATTTCTTTGATATTGGAGATATACCATTTTCCCTTCTCTCACCTAGATCCTTCTGTGATTTGCAGGGAGAGATTAATTAGTATTATTATGATTATTGCCATTTATTGAATCCTTAAAATATGCTTTGGATGCATTATAAAATATAACCCTCTGAGTTATCTACTGTTACCATTCCCATGAGGAAACTGAAGCTCCTAGACGCTAAGATCCTTGTGCAAGGTCTCATGATGTGGGATTCAGAATGAGATCTGACTCCAGAGCTTTGTTACTTTCCTAAAGGTATGGCAACAATGAATAATGGCATGGAGTATGAGGAGAAAACCAAGTTTACGAACAAAAGTGAAACCTAACTATCACAAGTTGCCTTTGCACCTCTGTCAAAAATCAGTTGGGCATATTTGCGTGGGTCTATTTTTGGGTATATACTCTATTTCATTGGTATAAAAACTGTGTACACTGAACAAAACACTTCTGAAGAAGGGAGCCAGTGTCTAGTTGCCTAGGGTAGTTTTCCCTTCTAACCCTGCTATTGCTCATTGCCAGAGGCTTGGGGACCTGAAGGACCTGGGTTGTAATACCAGCCAAATCCCATCAGTAAGTGTCAGTGGAAGGAGCCCCAGCTAACCAGTTCACTGCTACAGAGTCCTTTTATCTTGTTTGGGTAGAGAGTAGATTGAGCAGGTTGGGACACAATAGCATACAAGCAGAAAACAGTTTAAATTTTCCTCACTGACATTTAAAACCTGCTTTGTGAGCTAGGCTTTTCCCTCCCCTGAATGAAATATCACTTAGGTCTCATAGCTTTTCTAGCCACTCTTAGACACTTTTTTGAAGTTTACTTTTAGTCACAAAAAAGCCTCATTTCAGAATTAAAGTGCCTGTTCTAGAGTAATAACCCAAACTCCAAACTGTAGTGACGTAAAGCTTTTGGCAGAGAACGCTGAAGTGGGCAGAGGTCTCTGGTTTCCGTCTCCCTACTTCTGCCCTCCCTAATCCCCATTTCTAACCTATCAAGGGTCAGGACTAGAGAAGAGGGGATTAGGGAGAGGGGTTCAGAGCACTGTCTCACAGGGCCCATACTGCATTAAAGGCCCTGTGATGGCAGGTGTCAAATCTCTGAGCTCTCCTCTCTCTGGTGGTTTGCATGGGTACCTGGAGATGACCTTCAGGGAACCTTGGATGGCAGGTTTGTTGGCCCAAGAAAAGCTTCCTCACCTACCTGCCCCCATATAACTTCCCTCTCAGTCCTCCAGGATTCTGCAGTTTACTGTACCCAAACTCTGTTTGGTGGTGTGTTAAGAGCTATGGCTGCTAACTAAGAGATCAGCGGTTCAAATCCACCAGGCACTCCTTGGAAACTATGGGGCCGTTCCACTCAGTCCTGTAGGGTTGCTGTGAGTTGGAATCGACTTGACGGCAATGGGCTTGGTTTTGTTTTTTCCTTTTTTTTGTAAACTCCCTTTATGGGAGTCACATCACTCCTTTAATCACAGCCCCAACCTCCAAGTCAAGAAAGTACAGGCATCTCTCCCTTTTTGCCCAGCTACTTCAAGCTGAAATTCTAGGAAACACAGGCCAGGGGATCTCCAAGCAGTCTCCTTGAAGCCCCTCTTAGTTGGCCTGAGGTGAGAGGAAGGCAACCTGCCGCTATCACCATGGGTAGGGTGGGGAGCACAACACATAGACAACTCTTAAGAAATCCTCCACAGGAATTGCACACAGGCATGTGGAGAGGACCTAGACCCTCACTTTGGAACATGGGCTCCTAAGCCCCCCATTCTGTCCTGACCTGTGGAGCCTTACTTGAAACAGCAAGAAAAAGTCCCACTTTAACATCCTGTTATTACTTACTGTAAAGCAGGGACAAGGAAATCCACCTTTCAGGTTTTCTGTATCAGGATTAAATGAAATATTACGAGTTACAGTGCTGTCATTTTGCGTACTGAGTAAACTGTAAGTTGTGGGTGTGAGCCCAGGACAGAGACCAGTCAAGGCAGGAAATAGGGACTGGAGGCAAAAATGTGTGTTCAGCCCAACTCCAGTAGGCAGGGTCTGTGGTCAGGGCTTTTTTTATGTTCTCTGGTATTAACATTTTTGTTCTTTTTAATGGATTATAAATGTAAGGGTGTTTATTATATAAAATTCAGTCATTAAAACAATGCATAATTCTGAAAGCAATACATTCCTCCATAACCCTATCCCCCCAAATCAGTAATGTCTTGTTCAAAGTTGTCCCCTTGGGAGGCTACACATTTACTTAAGTGCTACCACTGTTGCTGAAAGCATTTTTTTTTTTTTAATGTTTGAATTCGTAATAAATTTATGTGTTTCAAAATTCAAAATATCAAAAGGTATAGGTGGAAAATCTTCCCTCCACACCTGGCCGAGGCTTGTTTAAAGGGCCCAATATACAGTTCCAGGCTCCTGCTGTGTGTCACTGCTTCGGGGAGGTGGGGCCAGCATCCCACGCTCTGGAGTCAGATTGTGCAGATTCAAATCTTGGCTCCACTACTTATATTGTCAACTTGGAAATCTTAATTAACCTGTCCATGCCTCAATGTGTTGTTTTGTAAATTGGAGATATAATATTCCAGTAGAAGTACTTTGATCCAACACAATTGGACTGATCATTGGTCAGTTAATTGAAAAAGTTAGTTGAAGCAGGGATTCATTAAAAAAAAAAAAAAAAGATACACATGCTATTACTGCTTTTAAAAAAAATACCTCAAAACTTAGTGGCTTAAGACGAAAGGCATTATTTCTCATAATTCTGTATCACAGCTGAGTAGTTCCTCTGGTCTGAGCCAATATGGCTGGCTAGATGGTCTAGGATGAACTCACTCCTATGTGTAGGGCCTTACCGGGATGGTTGGGACAGCTGGGATGACTGGGTCTCTCTCCATGTGGTCATAAACCGTCACGGAGGCTAGCCTGGATGTGTTCACCTAGTGGCAGAAGGGTTCCCAGCCTCAAGGGAGGCCAAGCCTCAATGCCCAGGCACTTTTCCAGGTTCTCCCAGTGTTGTTTCCTAATGCCTGATTGGCCAAAGAACATCACATGGCCAAGTCCAGATTCAAGGTGAGGGAGAAACAGACATCACATCAGGATGGTGAGGAGCAGCAAAGCCACATGGCAAAGAAGCCTGCAGAGAGGCTTGGGAGGAGTAGTGTGGTTGTTTTTGTAAATAGTCTACCACACACATGCCTTACACATTTTAATTTAATTTAAAATATTCATTTATTCACCTTTTGTATAGGGCCAAGTTCTCTTCTTTGAGGATACCTCAGCTGATTGAATTCTGTGTTCTCTTGGTTCTTTTAACACCCAGCGAACCAGCTGTGATTTCTAATTTTTGTTTCTTTAAAGTGAAATAAGAAAGTCATTAGGAGAAAACAAATCTGAAGGAGGAATTCATCTACTTTTTTATAATTCCCCTACTCCAGTCTCTTACAGTATTCCACCCTCACCTAATTCAATTGCAGTTTATTTTTTATAGTGACCTATTCTGTCTTCACTGAATGTTTCAAAGCATTGACTTAATTTTCTTGACAGTGACATACTTTTTTTCACTCCAATTTTGTAGATTTAAGCAATATTTAATTACATTGCAGAATTACAGTAACAAGTAGTACTGACCCAACTAAGCCATTTGGAGACAAGGGCAACTGATTCTTGGTGAACATACTGTTCACCCGCTGGGCGTCCTGGAGCAGTCAGTAGGGCAAGGCGTCGGTCAGTATGTTTCCCAGAGGGAATTAAGGGCCTTGGTTTAGAAGAGGCTTTTCATTAAGAGCTTCCACTATACCTGCCTCATGGGGCTGTTGCGAGGACATGAAAATACCTTCAAAGTTCTTAGAACACCTACCTGGCTCCTAATAAATACTCATTAAATGTTTGTTGTTATCATTATTATCACGATCCTTAGTGTTATTATTATTCAGTGCAAGGAAAGACCTTGAGACAGGGTTGAGAGTGACCTGAGAAATAATAAAATGTGCCAGCCACAGTGGTATCAAGTGAAATTGGAGTAGGGGGAACATTGGAGCTGGGAAGGGAGGATCAAACTAGGGAATTGTGAAACTCACATAGGAGGACCCAAGAGATAGGACTGTAGGAATTGGGTGATTCAGGCAAGGAGCATGGAGAAGGGGCATGTAAGGTAAGGGGGTATTGTAATTTCAACATATTTATTTAAAGCAGGATAATTTAGAACAATGGTTCCCAAATGCTGGTTCACAAACTAGTTGCTTCAGCATCATCTGAGAGGCTTGTTAAAAATGCAGAGATTCTGATTCCGTACATCTGTAGTGAGACCCAGGAACCTGTATTACTAAAAGCTGCCCAGGTGGATTTGTACAGACACGTTTGGGAACACATGCCATGAAAACATAGAGGACTAGAAGAAAAGAAGCCTGGGCTGTAGTCCTGGTGCAGAACAGACTTCCTATCGGACTTTTCTGGACCCAGCTTCACATCTGTATAATAGGAAGAATTACTGTGAACACAGTGAATTTCTCAGACCTCTGTCTTGAGGGTCAAGGGAGATGAAGGGTATAAAGTATTTTGTCCCTAGTAGGGCTCCCTGCATGTGTAAAGGGTAGTTCTTAGGATAGCAGCAGGTACTCTGTGTGTTTGAGACCACCATGTCAGTCAGTGCTCCTCCACCTGGTCTATCCCCCCTTCTGTCCCTCTTCTAGCTCTTGTAGCAGAGCGAGGGACTTGGCCCACGTGATCTAAAATCCCTTCCAACTGCAAAGTCCTTTAACTGTTACTCATTTCATGTTTTACAGACACCAAGGTACTATATGTTCATATGGCTTCTCATAGATGGTATTTCTGCAATTTTAATTTTTGCTATATTTTATTTTCACTGGTAAGTGTATATTTATATATTTTAAATGATTTACTTCCCAAAATAAAATGATAAATGGTTCTTACAGAAGTTAAGGTGGGGGGGGCGGGGGGAAGAGTTACATTCTTTTTGTAATCCCACTTGGGCAAATTCTCAGGAAGATGGTGTTATAATCTGAATTTCTTGTTTCTTCTCATGCTGCCCGCTGCTCCTCACTCCCCTACTTTCTTCCCAACATTAGAAAATATTTTAAGGATGAAGACTCTCAGTGAAGCTTAGCCAGTGCACACTACCAAGGGTTCACTATGTAGCTTCTGGGAGAGGGCAGGAGTTGAAGGTTGGCCAGGACAAGTGCCTCCATATTCTCACGTTACAGGAAACGGAATATAGCAAGGTGCTGTGCAAAGAGCAGGTTCACCAACTGGGAAGCCTGGGTTTTAGCGCTGGCTTTACACCTTAGTTGTTGAGTGAATCTGGGAAAATAACCGTCCCCTTCTGGGCCATAGTCTTTTTATCTGTCCAAGAAAATTACATTTGAGAAACATTTCAGGGAAAATCCTACAGGATTGGAAGTTCAAGGTAAAAGGGAGAACATCCTGGTTGAAGAAGGGTAGTAGCTTGAGGAGAGAGTGGTAGCTTAGGTCCCATCATGGCTTGTCATTTCCTGATTTGTCACTTATCTTTTAAAGGGTGGGGGTGAGGGGGGCGGGAAGAACAAACCCTCTGCGTAATGAGAATTTGGCCTGGTAGTTTTCCTTCCAGGGCACTGCCTTGAGTTATTGCCTTTTTTCAGAGAAGCCTGTGAGGTTCATGAATGATCTGCTTTTTTTCCAGGTGGAAAGGTGAACAGAGAGATAAAATGTACATAAGAGCCAACATTCGCAAAGGTAAAGTAAGAAGCCTAAAAAAAAAAAAAAAAAAGTAAGAAGCCTAGCTCACTCCTATTTCTCCACCTCTAC
The DNA here is from genome assembly GCF_024166365.1 of Elephas maximus indicus. NCBI lineage: Eukaryota > Metazoa > Chordata > Mammalia > Proboscidea > Elephantidae > Elephas > Elephas maximus. The sequence goes on from NC_064825.1 coordinate 45,255,647, forward strand.
CCACTGGCTCCCTTAGAAAAAGTACAAGTTAACCTGACCCCCAAGCCCCTATATATTCAAATAGTGTAAGAAAATAATAAGAGTAGAAAACAAAGAATTCTTCCCGTTTTTAAGTGTTCTTAGTTGCATGCTACAGGAACCAATTTTGCCTCACCCACACAGAAAGAGAATCTATTGAAAAGCTATTTGGGCACCTCCAAGAGACACACCTAGAAGGTGCAGAACCAGGTTTAGAACCAGGGAAAGAACAAGGACGACTTGGCAGAAGCCAGGACCTCAGCCAGCACCACAGCCCAGCCCCATTCAGGCTGAGGAGAAGAGAGCCCTGAACACTAAACACACAGTGCCACATCTTGCGCCACGGCCACGTCCAGGATGGGCATGTACCGCTGCACCTGCTGCCGCCACTTCTGCCACCAGAAGGCGTTCATTGCCCCTCACCTGTGAGGGTGTGTTTTCAGCACGTTAAAGGAATCGGTCCTTTGTCTTCTTTCTTACATAGTTTCTTATGAAGTCTTCAGTGTTCTTTTCTTCATCCCCCTGTTGATAGCGATTGTTCCCTTTATTACTGATTTTCAATAATTTGATTTTAGTTTATATTAGGGTGCGTGTGTGTTTATGAGAGAGAGTGTGTGTATGTGTTTTTATCCTGCTTGAGTTTGTTGAACTTCTTAGATCTGTTATAGTTTTCATCAGATTTGGAGAAAATTTCAGCCTTTATTTCTTCAAATATTTTTCTGCCCCGCCCCCTTAGGGATTCCAGTTACATGAATGTTAGACAGTTTGATATTGTCCCACAAGTTATCCTATTCTGGTTCTCTGCTTCGTTCTAGATAGATTCCATTTCTGTGTATTTTTTATTGCTGGGTAGCAAATTGCCACAAACCTAGTAGCTTGAAACAACACAAAATTGATGATTTCGCAGTTTCTCCGAGTCAGTAGTCCAGGCATGAGTTAGCCTGGTCCTCTGCTTAGGGTATCACCAGACTAAAATCAAGGTGTCGTCCAGGGCTGCAGTCTCATCTAAGGCTCAGGGTCCTCTTTCAAGCTTAACGATTACTGGCAGAATTTAGTTCCTGGCAGCTGTAGGACTGAAGTCACCCGTTTTCTTGCTGGCTGATGGCGGAGTTTCGTTCTCAGCTCCTAGAGGCCGCCTTCAGGCCCTAGCCACATGGCTGTCTGAGAACATGGCACCTTTACTTCAAAGCCAACAGGAGACTCTCTCTCCTGTCTGGTATGATAGAGTCTTATGTAATATAATATAATCATGGGAGTGACTATCCCCACTACGTTTGTTACATAGTGTAACCTAATGAAGGTCTCAGTCACATTCAAGAGAAGGGGGTTATCCAGGGCATGTATACCACAGGATGGGCATCTTGGGAGCCATCTTAGAATTCTGCCTCCCACACTTGTCTGCAACTTCGCTGATCTTTTCTTCTCTAATACCTAACCTGCTTAATCTCAGCCAGTGAAATTTTCATTTCAAATATTGTACTTTTCATCTCCGGAAATTCCTTTTGGTTTTTTTTTTTTTAATCTTCCATTTCTCATGTTCATGTTTCCTTTAAATATCTGAACATAGTTTAGTTATATTTGTTTTAATATCCTTGTCTGCTAGTTTCATCATCTATTATCTCTGGGTCTGTTTCTGTTGACTGACTTTTGTTCTGCATATGGATCACGTTTTCTGGCTTCTTAGCATGTCCAGTTTCTATCATTATTTATCATATAAGAAATTAAAACCAAGAAATCCTGAAAATATTTATTTACTGATTCACTTTCAAAAGTTATATTGTGGTGAAATATATGTAACAGTTTGCCTGCCATCTTAACCATTTTCAAGTGTACAATTCAGTGACTTTGATTTAGATTCACTGTGCTGTGCTATCATTACCACTATCCATTTCCCAAAGTTTTACATCACTCCAAACAGAAACTCAGTACCCTTTCAGCAATAACTACATTTCCTCCTCTGCCCAGCCTCTGGGAACCACTAACCAACTTTCGTGTCTGTGCATTTGCCTATTCTAGATATTTCATAAAACTGGGATCGTATGATATTTATTCTTTTGTGTCTGGCTTTTTTCGTTCAGCATAATGTTTTCAAGGTTCATCCATGTATCAGAATTTCATTTCTCTTTATGGCTGAATAATATTCTACTGTATGTATATACTACATCTTGTTTATCTGAGTATCTGTTGACAGACACGTGAGTCGTTTCTACCTTTCGGCTATTGTGAATAATACTGCAATAAATATTGGCATATACGTATCTGTTTGAGCACCTGCTTTCAGGTCTGTTGGATAATACCTAGGAATGGATTGATGGGTCATATGGTAATTCTGTGCTTAACTTTTTGAAGAACTGCCAAACCATTTTCTGTAGCAGTTATACCATTTTACCTTCCCATCAGCAATACGCAAGGATTTCAATTTTTCCATATCCTCGCCAACACTTGTTAGTTTCCATTTTTCTGACAACAGCCGTCCTAGTGGGTGTGAGATGATATTTCATTGTGGTTTTGATGTGCATTTCCCTAATGACTAATGACCTTGAGCATCTTTTCATGTGCTTATTGACCATTTGTATATCTTCTTTGCAGAAATATCTATTCAGATCCTTTGCCCATTTTAAAATTGGGTTGTTTGTCTTTTTGTTGTAAAAAAAGTGTTATTTATATATTCTGGATATTAAGCCCTTATCAGATATATGGTTCCCAGCTATTTTCTTCAATTCTACAGGTTGTTTTTTCACTTTCTTGATTAAATTTTTTGATTCACATTTTTTTCATTTATATAAAGCTAAATTTATCTATTTTTGCTGTCCTGAACTTTTACCTCTATGTTTTCTTGTAAGAGTTTTATTGTTTTAGCTCTTATATTTAGGTTATTGATCCATTTTGAGTTAATTTTTGTATACAGGCAATCCCTGGGTTATGAACACCCGACTTACGGACAACGCGTACTTGCCGTTCAATGTTACATAAATTTGCCCTCTGTTTGAAATGATCAACCAACCTTGCTCACAACAAATTCTTCATCACAGTCACCTTCACTTGCTGCATGACAGCTTTTAAGTCATTGAAATGGCGTCGAGCCTTTTCTTGCACTAAAGTAAGGCTAAATAAGAACCATGTGCACCTGTTCCAACTAACCTACAAATTCTTAAAGACACTCTCACGAACAGATCTTGTTCATAACCTTAGGACTTCCTGTATGTTGTGAGGCATAAGTCCAACTACATTCTTTTGCATGTGGCAAGCCAGTTGTCCAAGCACCATTTTTTGTTTTTTACTGTACTTTAGATAAAGATTTACAGAGCAAATTAGTTTATTAAACAATACACAGAATTGTTTTGTGACATTGGTCTCCAGCCCCATGACATGTCAACACCCTCCCCTTCTTGACCTTGGGTTCCCCGTTACCAGCTTTCCTGCCCTCTCCTGCCTTCTAGTCCTTGCCCCTGGGATGGTGTGCCCATTTAGTCTCATTTTTTTTATGGGCCTGTCTAAACTTTGGCTGAAGGGTGAACCTCAGTAGTGACTTCAGTACTGACTTAAAAGGGTGTCCCCAGGGGCCATAGTCTCAGGGTTTCTTTAGTAGAATTTTATTCTACAGTTTTGTCCAGCTCTGTCCAGGACCCTTTGTTGTGATCCCTGTCAGAGAAGTCAGTGGTAGCTATGCACCATATAGTTGTGCTGGACTCAGTCTAGTGGAGGCTGTGGTAGATGTGGTCCATTAGTCCTTTGGACTAATGTTTCCCTTGTGTCTTTGGTTTTCTTCATTATCCCTTGCTTCCGATGGGGTGAGACCAGTGTAGTATCTTAGATGGCCACTCAAGCTATTAAGACCCCAGATGGTACTCACCAAAGCAGAATGTAGAACTTTTTTTTTATAAACTATTTTATGCCAACTGAGCTAGGTGTCCCCTGAGACCAGCACCACTTATTGAAAGGCAGGTCTTTCCCCACTGAATGGACTTGGCACCTTTGTCAAAAAGCAATTGGCCATTTAGATGTATGGGCTTATTTCTGAAACCTCAATTCTCTTTATGTCTATCCGTATCATGTACCACACTGTTTTGATTACCTTTATAGTATGTTTTGAAATTGGGAAGTGTGAATCCTCCTGCCTCTTTGCAATATTGTTTTAGCTATTCATATCTCTTTGAAATTCCATATGACTTTGAGGATCAACTTTTCCATTTCCGCAAAAAAGAACCTTGATAGGGATTGCACTCGATCTGTAGATCATTTTGGGTAATAATGACATCTTAACAATGTTAATCCTTCCAATCTATGAAAACAGGATGTCTTCCCATTTATTTAAAATTTCTCTAATTTCCGTCAGCAATGTTTTATAGTTTTTAGTGTACAAGTTTTTCACCTTCTTGGTTAAATTTATTCCTACATATTTTGTTATTTTAGATGCTATCATAAATGGAATTGTTTTCTTGATTTCCTTTTCAGATTGTTCATTGCTGGTGTATGCAAACACAACTGATTTTTCCGTGTAGATTTCATACCCTGAAACTTTGCTAAATTCATTTATTAGCTCTAAAACACAGTGACCTTTTTTGTGTACTTTAAGGGATCTTCTATATATAGGATTATGTTGTCTGCAAATAGGGATAGTTTTACTACTTCCTTTCCAATCTGGATGCTTTTAATTTCTTTTTCTTGCCTGATTGCTCTATCTAGAACTTCTAATATAATGTTGAATAGCAGTGGTGAAAGAGGAAATTCTTGTGTTTTTCCTGATCTTAGGGGGAAAGCTTTCAGTCTTTCACCATTGAGTATGATGTTTGCTGTGGGTTTTTCAGAAATGCCCTTTATCGTGTTGAAGGATTTCCCTTCTCTTCCTAGTTTGCTGATTGTTTTTATCATGAAAGAGTGTTGGAATTTGTCAAATACTTTTTCTGCATCAATTGAGATGATCATGAGGTTCTTTTCCTTCATTTTATTAGTGTGGTGCATCGCATTGATTGATTTCCTCATGTTGAGCCACCGTTGCATTCCTGGGGAAAATTCCACTTGGCCATGGTCGGTAATGCTTTTAAGGTGCTATTGGATTCAATTTGCTAGTATTTTGTTGAGAATTTTTGCACTGATATTCATAAGAGGCATTGATCTATAATTTTCTTTCCTTGTGTTGTATTTAACTGGTTTTGGTATCAGAGTAATGCTGGCCTTACAGAATGAGTTAGGAAGTGCTCCCCCTCTTCTTCTTTTTTTTTTAAATAGTTTGAGCAGAAATGATGTATGTAATTCTTTAAATGGTAGAATTCACCAGCGAAGTCATCTGGTCCTGGACTTTTCTTTGTTGGGAAGTTTTTTATTACTGATTCAATCTCTTCAATTGTTACAAGTCTGCTGAGATTTTGTTATGCTTGAGCCCATTGTTGCAGCCACTGTGTCAGTCCATCTCACTGAGGGTCTTCCTCTTTTTCTCTGACCCTCTACTTTACCAAGCATGATGTCCTTCCCCAGGGGCTGGTCCTTCCTGGTAACGTGTCCAAAGTATGTGAGATGAAGTCTCGCCATCCTCCCTTCTAAGAGGCATTCTGGCTATACTTCTTCCAAGACAGATTTGTTCATTCTGGCAGTCCATGGTATATTCGTTATTGTTCACTAATGTCGTAATTCAAAGGCATCGATTCTTCTTCCATCTTCCTTCGTTACTGTCCAGCTTTATCATGCATATGAGGTGAGTGCCACGATTTGGGTCAGGCACACTTTACTTGTCAAAGTGATATGTTTGCTTCTTAACACTTTAAAGAGGTCTTTTGCAGCAGATTTGCCGAGTGCAATATGTTGTTTGATTTCTTGACTGCTTCTTCCATGGGAGTTGGTTGTGGATCCAAGGAAAATGAAATCCTTGGCAACTTCAATCTTTTCTCCATTTATCATGATGTTGCTTATTGGTCCTATTGTAAGGCTTTTTGATCTCTTCATGTTGAGGTGTGATCCATACTGAAGGCTGTAGTCTTTGATCTTCATCAGTAAGTGCTTCAAGTCCTCTTCACTTTCAACAAACAAGGTTGTGTCATCTGCATATTGCACATTGTTAATGAGTCTTCCTCCAATCCTGATGCCCCATTCTTCTTCATATACTCCAGCTTCTCTGATTCTTTGTTCAGCATGCAGATTGAAAGATGAAAGGATACAACCCTGATGCACACCTTTCCCGATTTTGAACCACGCAGTATCCCTTTGTTCTGTGTGAACGACTGCCTCTTGGTTTATGTACAGGTTCCTTGTACACTGCGATCGTTCACAAAAAAATAGAACAATGTTGCTGCACAACAACAGAGATTAATGTCACAGATACTAAATTGAGTTCAAGAATAGGCAAAACTAATGAATGATGATAGCAGTCAGGATATGGGGGCTGGTTTGGTATTGACTACCTAGGAGCATAAGGGAACCTTCTGTCATAGTGGAAATTTCTTTATATTGATGTTCACAGTTAATGTTAGCGTTTTTGTGCATTTTCTGTATTATGTTTTACGTTAATACAAAATTTTAAGCTAATAGTTGGAGATCCTCTACCAGTAATGGCACAGCAGCTTTGTGGAATTAGCTTATCAGAGAACAAAATTACAAACACTTCAGAAAAATGTATTTGAAAGCACTAGTCAGTTGTAGAATCTGAGGTAAATCTACCCTTGGAACAGAGGAACTTCAACAAGTGAGATTTGCAGTATTGCAGCTTTTTGCCTTAGGGTTCTCCGTAATTTGTGTGTGGTTCAAGGCAGCAGAAAGCCATAAAATTTACTGGTTTATGATGTCGCAAGAAAGAGTTCAGGTTTGACAGAGCATCTGAAAAGTTATGGGGCTATTCTGGAACAGAAGGAGCCACAAAGCAGGTAAATCCCAAGAATCTGCACATAAATTCTACTCTAATCCTTGGGAGACCATTAAACTATGCATGTATAATGGACAACCCAGAGATCCTGGTGACGAATAAGCATCTGCAAGTTGGAAGAAGTGAGCATAAATTATAGCTGCTGCCCATAGCAAGGGAGACAGAGGTTGGACTTTGAGTCTAGCTGAAATAACAGCCTACTAGAAAAAAAAAGCAATACTTTTTGAGGAGTATAAAAAAATCTGTGTTTACAATATATATTTCATAATGTCCAATATACAGTCAAAATTCATTAGGCATGAAGAAATGGGGAAATAGGAGCTATACTCAAAGAGAAAAAGCCATCAATAGGAACTGATCCTGAGATGACCTAAGTGTTATAATTAGCAGCCAAAGACTTTAGTGAATGATGGTGTTTTCTCATCAGAGATACTGGAGGCCAAGTTTAAATACTGGAAGAAGAAAACTGTTAACCTAGGATTCTGTATCCAACACAATTATCTTTCAAAAATGAAGTTGAAATTAAGACATTTAAGATAAACAAAAATGGAGATAATTCATTACCAACAAGTCAGCATTTAAAGAAACCATAGTGATAATGATAAAGGAAAATTTTCAAGTTGAAAAGAAATCACATCAGATAGTAATCCAGATCTACAGGAAGGAATGAGGAGCACTGGAAATGGTAAACATATGAGCAAATGTTTAAAATTTTTTGAAGATACTTTCTTCATTTCTGTAAGAGAACCTATCTACATATGTTATAAACCCCACATAAAGTGTTATATATTTTTGCCTTCTACCACCCATTTGTCAGTTTGTCAAACCATGATGGCGTACATGTTGCTATGATGCCAGAAGCTATGCCACTGGTATTTCAAATATGAGCAGGGTCACTCATGGTGGACAGGTTTCAGTGTAGCTTCCGGACTAAGACTAGAAAGAAAGGCATTGTGATCTACCTCGAAAAATTAGCCAGCGAAAACCTTACGGATCACAAGAGAACACTGTCCCATGGCTTGCTTTGGACACGTCACCAGAAGGAATCCATCACTGGATGCTGACATCATGTTTTGCAAAGAAAAGAGCTAAAGAGGGTAAGGGAGACCCTCAGTGAGATGGATTGGCATAGTACCTGCAACGATGACTTGAATATGCCAGTGATCCTGAGGATAATGCAGGATTGGGCAACATTTTGTTCTGTTGTGCTTAAGGTCACCAGGAGTTGGAGTCAACTCAATGGCAGCTATCTATATCTGTCTATCTATCATCTATGTATCTGTCTGTCTATCTAATCTCTTTCTGTCTGTCTTCCTTCTCTCTCTCTCCTTCTTTCTTTTGCTTTAAACAACCGGTCAATTTTTCGCAAAGTAGAAGGAAGGAAATGATAAAGAGCAGAAATCAATGAAACAGAAAAGAGGCAAACAATAGAGAAAATGAACAAAGTAAAAAGTTGGTTTTTTAAACCAAAAGAGACCTACCTAAATGGAAAAACATACCATGCTCGTGGATAGGTAGAAGTAACATTGTGAAAATGTCAATTCTACCCAAAGCGATCTGCAAATACAGTGCAATCTCGATCCAAATACCAACAGCATTCTTTAAGGAGATGGAAAAACTAATCATTAACTTCATATGGAAAGGCAAGAGGCCCCACATAAGTAAAGCACTAGTGAAGAAGAAGAATAAAGTAGGAGGCCTTGTGCTACCAGACCTCAGAACCTACTATACAGTTATGGTAGTCCAAACAGCCTTGTACTGGTACAGTGACAGACACATTGACCAGTGGAATAGAATTGAGAACCCAGATGTAAATTCATCCACCTGTGGTCACCTGATCTTTGACAAAGGCCCAAAGTCCATCAAACAGGGAAAAAAAACAGTCTTTTTAACAAAAGGTGCTGGGAAAACTGGATGTCCATCTGCAAAAAAAGGAAACAGGACCCACACCTCACACCATACACGATAATTAATTTAAAATGGTTCAAAGACCTAAATATGAAACCAAAAACTATAAAGATCATAGAAGAAAAAATAGGGTCAATGCTAGAGGCCCTAATACAAGGCATAACATTAAACATAATTAGCAGTTCAAATTTGCCAGGTGCTCCTTGGAAACTCTATGGGGCAGTTCTCTGTCCTATAGGGTCTCTCTGAGTCGGAATTGACTCGACAACACTGGGTTCTGGGTAGCAATACACAAACATCAGAAGATAAGCTAGATAACTGGGATCTTCTCAAAATGAAACACTTATGCTCTCCAAAAGACTTCACCAAAAGAGTAAAAAGGGAACCTACAGACTGGGGAAAAGTTTGGCTATGACAAATCCAGCAAAGGTCTAATCTCTAAAATCTACAGGAAAATCTTGACATCTGTGCAACAAAAAGACAAATAATCCAATTAAAAAATGGGCAAAGGCTGGAAGCAAGGAAGAATGAAGATAGCTAAAGACACAAGGGAAAGATCAGTCCAAAGGACTGATGGACCACTTCTACCATGGCCTCCACCAGACTGAGTCGAGCACAGCTAGATGGTGCCCAGCTACCACCACTGACTGCTCTGATAGAGGATCCCAGACAGAGCTGGAGAAAAATGTAGAACAAAATTTTAACTCAAAAAGAAAGTCTCAGTTTGTTGGTCTGACAGAGACTGGAGAAACCCTGAGAGCATGGCCCCTGGACACCTTTTCAGCTCAGTAGTGACACCACTCCTGAGGTTCACCCTTCAGGCAAAGATTGAACAGGCCAATGGAACAAAACAAGACTAAAGGGGCACACCAGCCCTGAGGCAGGGACTGGAAGGTAGGAGGGAACAGGAAAGCTGGTAATAGGGAACCCAGAGTTGAGAAGAGAGTGTTGACATGTTGTGGGGTTGTTAACCAATGTCATACAACAATGCGTGTACTAACTGTTTGATGAAGAACTACTTTGTTCTGTTAACCTTCATCCGAAGTTCAATTAAATAAAAATAGGCAAAAGATATGAACAGACACTTAATCCTAGAAGACATTCAAGTGGCTAATAGATGCATGAGGACATGCTCAAGATCACTACCCATTAGAGAAATGCAAATCAAAACCACAGTGAGATACCATCTCACCCCAACATTATTGGCACAAATCAAAAAAACAGAAAATAAAAAATGTTGGTGAGGCCGTGGGGAGATTGGAACTCTTATGCACTGCTAGTGGAAATTCAAAATGGCATAACCATTTTGAAAAATGATATGGCACTTCCTAGGAAAGCTAGAAATAGAAATGTCATATGATCCAGCAATCCCACTCCTAGGAATATAACCTGGAGAAATAAGTGCTGTCACACGAATAGACATATGCACACCCTTGTTCATTGCAGCAATAGCAAAAAATGGAAACAATCTAGGTACCCATCAACAGATGAATGAATAAACAAACTATGGTACATACACACAGTAGAGTACTACGCAATGATAAAGAACAATGATGACTCTGTGAAACATCTCACAACATGGATGAATCTGTAGGGCATTATGCTGAGTGAATTAAGTGAGTCACAAAAGAACAAATATTGTTTGAGACCACTAGTATAAAAATTTAAGGAAAGGTTTATACACAAAAAGAAACAATCTTTGATGGTTATGAGGGACGGAAGGGGTGGGTGGGAAAAACACTAAATAGGCAATAGATAAGTGGTGACTTTGATCAAGTACACAAAATGGGGAAGCCAGCACAACTTGTCCAAGGCAAGGTCATGGAGGCTCCATAGACACATCCAAACTCCCTGAGGGACCAACTCACTGGGCTGAGGGCTGTGGGGACCATAATCTCGGGAAATACCTTGCTCAATTGGCATAACATAGTTTATAAAAAATACTCTACATTTTACTTTGGTGAGTAGTATCTGGGATCTTAAAAGCTTGTGAGTGGCCATCTAAGATACTCCGCTGGTCTCACCTCTTCAGGAGCAAGGGAGAATGAAGAAAACCAAACACACAAGGGAAAGATTAGTCCAGAGGACTAAAGGATAACAACTACCACAGCGTCCACCAGACTGAGTCCAACACAACTAGACGGAGCCCGGCTACCACTATGGACTGCTCTGACAGGGATCACAATAGAGGGTTCTGGACAGAGCTGGAGAAAAATGTAGAACAAAACTCTAACTCACACACACACAAAAAAGACCAGACTTACTGGTCTGACAGAGACTGGAGAAATCCCAAGAGTATGGACACCGTTATAGCTCAGTAATGAAGTCACTACTGAGGTTCACCCTTCAGCCAAAGATTAGACAGGCCCATAAAACAAAATGAGACTAAATGGGCACACCAGCCCAAGGGCAAGGACGAGAAGACAGGAGGGAACAGGAAAGCTGGTATTGAGGCTAGATGAGCCCCTGAAACTATTGTCCTGAGATAATCTTTAAAATTTAAACCTTATGCCAAAACTATCCCCTGAAGTCTTTGAACCAAAAATAGCATATTTTAATTAGTAAAGTACATCTGCTTTGAGCATTGTGCTCTTTTAAAGAATTATCTATGTGAGATAAATGAACAACAGCGCCTGGAAAATTTGGATGGGAAGCTTGGGGCCAGTGAGTTTAAGAAAATGATGGTAGCATAATGTGGAAAAGGATAGTGAGAATGGCAGCACAACTTGAAGAATATAACCGATGTCACTGAATTTTATGTGTAGAAATTGTTGAAATGATGTATCTTTGGCTATGAGTACTTTCACCAAAATTTTCTTTAAGTCAGATCTTTGAAAAGATTAATAAAACTGATAAACTCTTGTCAAGAGAGATGAACAGATGGACATATATCTATAAAACATAGCTATAGACATATATATAGATATACAGAGAGATTGATTACCAGATGTAAGAGGGACTATATCTACAGATCCTAGACATAAAAGGGAAAATAAGGGAATATTATGAACATTTTTATATCATTAAATCTGAAAACTTAAATGGACAAATTCTTTGAAATGCACAATGTACCAGAACTGAGAGAAAAATAGAAAATTTAAATAATGTTTTATCTATCAATTAAGTTCGTATATCAAAAGCCTCACCACAAAGAAATTCTAGGCCCAGCATTGGTGAATCAAGTATTTCAGGAAGAAATAATACCAATCTTACACAAACTCAGAAAAAAAGAGGAGGCAGGCACACTTCTCAACTCATTCTTTGAAGCCAGTAATACTCTGATATAAAAACCTGTCGAAGACATTGCAAGAAACTGAATTTACAGGTCAGTATCACTCATGAACTTAGATGTAAAAATTCTTAACAAATATTAACAAATTGATGATACACCATGAGCAAGTGAGATTTATCTCAGTAGTGTAAGATGGGTTTAACCTTTGAAAATGAATATAATCCACTACATTAAAATATAGGGAAAAAGCAGAAAATACAGGGACAAAATTTAACACCCATTTATGATAAACACTCTTGGCAAACTAGGAATAGAACGGAACTTCCCTCAATCTGATAAAAGGTATCGCAAAAAAAAACATAGCCATTATCATAGTTAATGGTGAAACACTGAATATTTTTCTTTGATGATCAGGAATAAGGCAGGGGTATATCTACTTTCACTATTTCTATTCGGCATTGTCATGGAGATCCTAGCCAGTATAATATGGCAAGAAAAAGGAATAAAAGGCACAAAGATTGAAAAGGAAGAAAGAAAACTGTCCTGGTTCACAGATGATATGATTGTTTACATAAGAAATTCTAAGGACTCAAACAACAACAAACAAACCTATTGGAACTAAGAAGTGAGTTAGATACAAGATCGATTTACAAAAATCAATTGTATGTCTACATATTAAAAAAAAAAAAAATTTTTTTATTTAGCAATGAATAATTGGAAAATTATAAAATTTTGAAATAACATCACTTAGAATAGCACAGAGACATACAATACTTAAGGAATAACTTTAATGAAAGCTTTGGAAGCCCTCACAAAGGAAGATATATAAAGGGCCCCTGAAAAGTACAGAACTTTCTGAAGGAAATTAAGCCACAAATAGAGCAATATACCACGTTCATGAATGAGAAAACTCAATATCATAAAGATATTAGTTGTCATGGAATTGACCTACAGATTGAAATCCAATGAAAATGTCATTCCATGAAGCTGACAAAAATGCAGATTATTTGTGTAGTTGTGTCTTCAGATTGAAATTACACTCAGTAAAAATAACTTTGGATCCTGGATTTGCTTCTTTGGAGACTCACATTCTTTTAGATTTTGGCCCCACAGTTCCTCACTATATTAACTCTTGGATAATTTTAAGATGTTGTTTTTAATTTGTTTTAAGTAAGAGGATTTGTCCCAATTTCCTAGTTCCATTATTAGAAGTCTCTATTATCTGTTTTTTCCATCAGTCAGAGAAAAAAAAGTTTTTTTTCCCTGCGTTCAAGCTCATATTCTATTGAGGAAGAGTTCATTTTTCTATTTAAGTTGATTTTGAAGGAGGGATTGTAAAATTCATGAACTTTAAGCAAATGTCAGTCCATGCCTTTTGAGAGGTCCCTTGGTGAGCTAAAGTCTCACACAATGGACTCTTCAGTCCCAGGCAGAATTGGAGGACCATAATAACATCTGCACAAAATCTTGGGGTGGGAGAGTTTGGCGGGAAGAACCTGAGAAGGTAAGTAAGGGGCTAATATTTGAGGGATGACTAGATTTAATCACATGGCAAGCAGAGTTTGGAGAAGTGACATTTGAGTAATCTTTTTTTTTTTTTTCTATCCCACAGGTACTCAGGCAATGGCCCTCCGAGAGAGAAAGATTCGAGAAGCTTTATCCATACAGCCTCTCAACCAAGTCTCAGAAAGTCCTTGGACTGTAAAAGCCCCCTACCCAAATATAGACAGCAGGAAAAGTAACCACTCAAGTGTCTTCCTTTTGACAGTACCCCCGAAGAAGAAAGCCAAAACACCACCAACCAAGAAAAACATCAAACCCCTGATGCCTGCCAAGGATGATGTTAAACCACCAGAGCCCAAAAAGAAGCCCTCTGAGCTAACCAAAAAACCCACCCAGTGGGCCACCAGACGGTCCGCCCTCCGAACTGCCTTACCTGTCATTAAGGTGGATGAATGGAAAATGCCCTCTAAAGTGGCCCTCCTTCCTAAAACACACCCCAGAGAGGCCCCCATGGTTGAACCCCCCTCCCACGAATCCTTTTTAACAGCAGATTCCAGCTTTAGGATGTTCTGAGAGAAGAAATAGCCACACCTTACCCCCTTCTTCCTCTCTGTATGGGTGGTGATGGTGAGGAGTGGTAAAGAATGGAGTGGAGAAGGACCACTGATGCTATCAGGAGTCCATTTGGTCCAGCCTGTCTATAAAGAATGCATCTCATGGGCAAGGGGAAAACAGTTGTGTGTGGTCTTGGAGATGGTGGTTTTCTGGGTATTATATGGTTTTTCTCATCCTGATCCTTCTGTAGTAGTCCCTGCGAAAGGAGTGCCTGTAGTGACCATCAGCCTGTAAATAAAGGCAACGTCTCCGGAAGCCAAACAGTAGTGGTGTACACTTTGGGACCTTCTGTGATCACCCAGGACTGGGGGCAAATGCAAAGGTGATATCATCCTGAGCCAGAGGATGAGTGGTGACATGGGCATGAGTCAGGGGCAAAGGTCTCATCGTCCATACACATTCTCTGCTCCAGTGTGTTGTGGGATGCTTCCTAATAGCTTCTCATTGGCTGATTCGTCAGTGGGATGGTGGGCACAGTCCCATGCTTAACTTTGGCCTTGAAGGGAAACTAGAGCTTTCAACGAGCATCTGGAGCCCTTTTGTCTAGAGGAGCTGGATATTAGTAGCAGTGAGTTGAGTTCCACTGTGTGACCATCACCCATTTACACTCCCTCACTGGGCCTCAGCATCCCCACCTGTATGATGATGGTGTAGAGGCAGATCACCACAGCACCTTCCTTCTGGTTCAGATTTTATCCTGGGCTGACTGTAGAGTCATGTAAACATTGATGGGGCTGGAATGTCTCCTTAGACAGCCACATGATCAGGGCCAGCTTGTTTAGGCCTCCACGTTCTCCCCCCTCCTACCCAGGCAGCTGGGGAGAACAGGAATAGCGCTCCCTGTGGAGTCATTGAGCACATAGATGGGAACAACTTCAGCCCTTGGGTGTGTTAGGGGAAGCAGGACTTATCTCTGCTGAAGTATCAGGAACATCAAAGGCAAACAGAGATCGAGATTTTGGGGTCACAAGTACTCCCACCTCAATGGGATTATTTACTGTCACATCTCCAGGCACTCATCCCAGCAACATCCCAGGAGGATCCTCCGACCCCTATGCCTGAAGTCCCCACCCCCAGACCTGCCCTGGTCATGCCCAAACTTGTTTTTCCCACCCCAGTCATAAAGTAACACTTTACAGACACCCTCTGGATGTAATCCATTAGCCCAATTCAGCATTGTTCTTGGGGTTCTCGAACATGTCTTGATGAGCAAAAGAGATGTTTCTTGGAAGATGTAAGGACCACTCTGACTCCACTGGCCGTGGTTAAGGCCCAGAAACTGGTTCCTCTTCTGTATCCCCAGCTCATGCACACTCAGCTCCCTGCTGTCCAGGTTGACTCCCACTGACTCCCAGCATCCTTTAAGCCACTTCTAAGCACACCTTGGGCATAGGCACCCTGACCCCCAAACAGACCAGTTTGGCCCTGCAGACACACGGTCAAGGAAGTAGTTATACAGGCCGGTCCCCTAAGCATCCTGCCCTGGCCCCACACACACACACACTCCCCCTCCCCCAGGAAAGAGACTAAAGGGCCAGAGGATAAAACACACATTTTATGCCCTGAGATGACCAGGGGAGATTCAGCATGGACCCAGAACTCACACTGCAATATATGAAAGTAGTCTGTCTCCCTCATCCCAGCTAAAGACCCCAGGCCCTTAGGCTTCAGAATATTCCATTCAATGCACAATTCATTTGGGCCCTCCCAGTATGGAGAGCTGGGTTGTCCTCTTGATCCCTCTGTCCCAACGGTACACAGGAAGTTAAACAGGGTTGCATGATGGGGCTGGTCTGAGATAGGAGGTGCATCCAAAGATTGGAGGCTCTTAAAACTGGGAATGCCATAGGAAGCCAGTACAAGAACCCAACCCAGCTGCCTCAAGGTGGAAGGAGTGGGGATTCTGCACAGCTGCCTCACTGGAAGAAGGATCAGAGATCAAGTTGGTGCAGTCAGTGGTGGCCAGCCAGTCCAGCCTTCCTGCCTGGATAGCCAAAGTCTTCCCCCATCTGTAGCAGGAGCTTATGGGCCTCAGCCAGCTGCTGTCTAAGGAGCAAGCATGGAGCCAGCCCTTCCTCACCGCTGTTCACTTGCTGCTCCTGGAGCCCCGCTGTTTGCTCATGGCCGTGAGCATCTGGCTAATGTAGGAAGTCAGGAGGTCATCCATCTTGTAGCCCTGGACACAGGGGCAAGAAGATAAGCAGAGCACAGAGTGGGACAGGGCTGGCCCACTCAAACCCAGAACATGAACCAAAAAAAAAACAAACCCAGTGCCGTCGAGTCGATTCCGACTCATAGCGATCCAGAACACAGCCTTCAGGAAACCGTGCCGTGGGGAGAACCCAGGGCTGGGGGCAGAACCCTGGTGCAAGGCAAATCCTGTCCTCCTTTGGACTCAGTCTCCCCATCTGGACAGTTGAAGGGTTGGATTCATCCAGCCCTGTGTCTAAGGTTCTAAGATGTTGTGATCTCACATAAAGTCCACAGCTTGTGGATCCTTCAAATTCTAGATGCCTACTTCCAAGAATGGCTCTAAAGGCTATCCCAGCTGAGGTCTCCTTGGAAGTTTGAGCTCAGTCCAGGAGGCCTCATTGCTAATGGTTCTGTTGTTGAACTCAGGGGCCAAAGAACTACAACCACAGACAATACCCAGATACTGAAGGCACTCACAAAATTGTTGTTGAGTGAATGAGGGGTTAAGCCCCCTCCCCGCCCCTAAACTGGCCTCTGACCCTGGCCCCAATCTGACCTTGACCCTTACAGCACTCCTTGTATTTGTCCCAGGGACCGAGAGGATGGCCGAAGTTGCAGACAAGGCAGTGAGCCCACCAGGCCCAGAAGGAAGGGCTCTCACCAGTGATGTCTCACAGAGCAGTTTGCTCCCGCGCACCAGGTTCCCGATGGTGATGTGGAAGTAGGTGTTGCCACTGCTCCAGTTGGAGATCTTGGTGAAGGGGTGAGTGGTCAAGATGTCCTGAGGAAGCGGAAAGGGCATGAAGCTGCACAGCCTGGACCCCCTGGTCTCACTGCCCCCCAGGTCCAGCCCACAGACAGCATAGCACAAAAGGCCCTCTGACAAGAAAAGGCGCAGCAGGAAGAGGCCAGTTCCGCCACGGAGCTGCTGTAGGAAGCAGGTGCTCCGTCTCCCATGCCTTGATTTGGACCAGTTGGTGGGATAGCTAGGCTAGACCAGTAGGGTGTTGGGTACATAGGGCTCAAATTGGAAAGCTGGATGAGGCCTGAGGGAACTAAAGTGAGCCTGGGTAATATCACCTAGGGAGTTTGAGGAGGGAGAAAGAAGGCTAAGGACAGAGTCTTGGGGCTTGGAACAATTATGGGCTGGGTAGAGAAGAGGCCCACTAAAGTGTCTGAGAATAAATGACCAGAGAGATAAGAGGAAAATCAGGAAAGTGTGGCACATGCCAAAGAGGGGATGGTGGTCATCGGCGCTGTTGGCCAACTATAGGTGCTGCCCCCTTCTGGGCACGTGGTAGGACTGCACTTCCTGGTCCCCAGGTCAGGATTGCTCTGACTCACACATACGAGCAACAGGGACATGTTTTACCTCTGAACAACCTGACCATCTTGACCAATACAAGCAAAGAGCATTTTGGAAGGAGGGAGTGGCTGGTAGCATCCAATGCTGCTGAAAGGCCAATTTTTTTTTTCTTTTTTTATTGTACTTCAGATGAAGGTTTACAGAACAAACTAGTTTCTCACTAAACAGCTAGCACACATTGTTTTGTGACATTGGTTAACAACCCCACGACACGTCAACACTCTGTCAACTTTGGGTTCCATATTACCAGCTTTCCTGTCCTCCCTGTGAAAGGCCAAATATTAATTAGAGTTCCTTAGATTTAGTAAGGAAGTGGACCCAGCAAATACAATCTTTCAGGAAGGGTGGCTGAGAGGGGCAGATGAGAGTGAGGATGGTCTGGTAGGGGCTTTCAGGATTTGGGTCTAGGGTGCACTGTGTCCCAGATGCAGGCCCTTCTGAGGCCACCATGCTGGTAGAGAAGAAGCCCACCCCTGCCTGCTCACTCTTGTCACTCCTCACCTTGGTTCTGGGATCAATGAGGCTGACTCCATACTTGTTGATGGCAATTAAGAGGATCTCAGGGAAATTTGGCTCGGTAGTTTGCTAGTGAAGAAAGACAGGAAACCATAAGATGGGAGGACTGAGAATAGGAAAATCTATGTGCATTTGGGGACAAGAATGAAGCTAGGATAAAATCAACCTCTTCTGCCACCTGCTTGGTTCCAGGGGTGCAGAGAGGTACTGTTGGCCCTGCCAGACCTTAAAGTTTCCACTCCTGCTGGATCCTCAGTGCTACCCCAATCCCTTCATGGGTCCCCAGATTACCCCTCACTCCCCACAGCAGAGGATCCGGAACAGCTCTCTCTCCCATAGTGACTGCTACGCCACTCTCCTCACCTCCACCCGCAGCAGAAGACCTCACAGAGAAAACGGGAGCCATCAGACTGCCCTGACCCCTCAAGCTACCATCTTACCTACATCTCCTCCCCACCCCTTCTCCCTCAGTGTAATAAAGGATTACCCTGCCTCCTCTTTAAAGCTAACTCTGCTCCCCACTTCAGTGCTCTGGGCCCTGTCCACTCCCCCTGCTCCTGGGACCTCTTTCAACCATCCCTTCTCTCCTCCACCTTCTCCAGGAGTCTCTGCTGTGTTTTCCCTCAGCCCTAATGCCTCCCACCTTAAAGAAAACCCTACTTGAACCCTACACCTGCCTCCAGCTACCATCCTACCTGTCTTTCCTTCAAGCTTCCCAAAAGGCCTCTCATCCTAGGTATGCAACAAAGTTATCCCCCGTCTCCCTCCTGACCTACCCCTTCAGCCTCTCTCACTAGGCTCCTCACCATTCTGCCTCTCAGACTGGGCCCCTTGGAGTCATCCTCCACCCCACAGCCAGAGCGCGCTTCTAGTCCTAGCTTCCCTGTTCAAAACCCTCCAAGACTGCACCACCCGCAGGAGGAAACACAATGCCCTCACCTGCTCCCCAAACTTCCTCACCCCAGTCTGCTCACCTCACACCCTAGGGCCCATCCACCCTTAACCACTTGCATTTCCTGCCCAGGCCTGAGATCTCACACCTCTGGGCCTTTGCACACACTGTGCCCTCCTCCAGGAACACTCTCCCCAGGGGCTCCCTGGAAAGCTCAGGTGTTACCTCCATCAGGAAGCCTCCCCGGCCCTTCTCATCAGTCTGGGCAGGTTCTCCCGGGGTCTGCCACCTCTGTGAAGGCTTCCCGCTGTCATAGCACAGATCATTCTCCATTACCCTCACCTGTTTGCATATCTGCCTCCCCCACTAGGCTGAGCTTCTGGGCCTCTGTGCCCTCAGGGTTCAGCACTTAGCATGTGGGACAAGGCTGAGGTGTTCCCCCCTTTCCTCACCAGGGCAGGTGGCAGAAGGTATTGCTCTTTCCCACAGTCCTAGCGGAACTTTCTGTGCCTTCTCACCCCCCTCCTTGTCCTCTTTCTCCTCTCAGAGAAGGCCCCCATGACATACCTTCACCTCGAAGAAGGCTGAGCCAAACGTGGGCCACTTGAAAATGAGCTTCAGGAAGGCCAGCTTGGCCTCCTCCTTGGACTTGCCTGCGTGTTTGTTGAAGTAGGCAACGATGGACTGCAGGGGGCAGGGAGTCAGGGGCGGGCCCAGGACACTGCCCCAAGCAGGGGCCCCTCCCCTGCCGCTCCTGCCTTATTCTGTGCTGTCAGTAGCTGTCACTGGCTCTGGAGGGCCAGGTGTAGGATGGGCAGTCCTAGAGGCCATGAGGGGCTTCCCCTTTGTCTCAGCTAATAGGCTCTAAGAGCCAGGACTTCCCTGGCTTCTCCCCCACCCCCAAGGCAGATGGCCTGTGGATATCAAGTAAACTCAAGTCATCATGGTAACCAGAAGGGAGCAAGTTACTGCCAAGTGGCCAGCTGAATCGTCTATTGGGGGACAGGAGAATAAAGCAGGTGGAAGAAAGGGAGGGTGGCTTGATCACATACATGAGTCACAAGAGGTACCTCCCTGGGTGGCTGTCCAGGACCTTCCCCCTTGACTCCTGGGGTGTCCAGAGACCCATTCAAGCCCCTCCACCACCCGCTGCCGCAACCCCACTGCTTCTGCCTCTCCCACGCTCACCCGCTTCCAGTCATCAGGCGAGATCTGCCGGATGAGGTCCTGGGGCACCAGCTCCCGAAGCAGCTTGGGGATACTGGGGAAGTAGGACTTGTCCTCCTCAAACTTGACCCTGTAGATCAGCGCCCCCAGCTGCAGCACCTCCTCCCGTGTGCACTTGTGGTAGCCTCGGAGGTACTTGGGCAACTCCTACCAGAGACAGACAGGTCACAGGAGTAGCGGGACCTGGAGGCAGTGGGCTCCTTCCCCAGCACCTTCAAGGCCAGGGTCTACTGCCTTACCCCCACCCACTTCTCCAGCCTCAGATGACGCCACTTCCCAAGGGGAAACGGCATACAAAAGCAAGGGGAAATGGCATAGTACAGGGAAATAACAATTATGCCTGTACAGATCCAGCATGTTATAGTTTGAAAGCATAGCCATGTATGAGTATTATCTCATTTCCCCTCTGAACAGTTCAGTGAGGTTAGCAGCCCCATTGCCCCCATTGCAAAGGTGACAAAAGTGGGAGTGACCAGCTGGTGAACCTGAGACCGACCGTTCTGTTCCACACTCCTGACCCTCCAGGCCCTGTCCTCCCTTGGGAAAGGCCTCCTGTCATTATGTTCCCTTGAGACTGGCTGGTTTCATCCTTAGCACTGGCTCCCCTTACCACCTTAGAACTCCCTAACCCAGAACCAGAGCGACTGAGGATGGAGAGTGGACCAAAAGGAGAGATAAAGTCTCTGAAGGGCTAGTGTTGCCCACAGGCCCCTGGAGCCTTCGGGCTGTCTTATCTACTATTTGAAGGGTAGGGAAACTGAGACTGACCTGAGGACATCTACTCACCCATGCATCTGCCCACCCACCAACCCACTTATCCACCCATCCATACCCATCCACCCACCCATCCCCCATTCATCTGTCCACCCACTGATCCATCTACCCATCCATCCACCCACCTACCCACCATCCATCCATGGTGTGGAGGTGGGAAGCAGGCACGAGGGAAAGGCAGATCCCAGGTTTGGATGACAGCAGTCCTCTGACTCCAGGCTAGGATTCTCTCTGCCATAGGAGCCACCATTCCTGCCTCCCTGGCCCCTCCCAACCTCCTGGCTTGGCTCTCCCACAGAATGGTGAGCAGGCTGTAGCCCAGGAAAGAGTACTGAGTCTGCAGTCACAAAGACCCTGAATCACACCCCAGGACCATCAGCTGTGTGATCTTAATTATATGACCTAACATCTCTGAATCTCAGTTTCTCCCTCCATAAAATGGGAACAACATGCCTACTTCTTGGGGTTTGTTGAGAGGACAGAATGAGTAAAAAGTGCCAGACACATAATAGAAATGCAACATGTGAGCTTCCCTCCTACCTTCCTTCAGAGCCAGGCCTGTGGTAGAAATTGTTTATGAATCACAGAGGCCCTGGATACACCTCGTTAAAATACCAGAACCTTGAATTCAAAAAACAACCCTGCACTGAGGGAGGAACCAGAACAAGCAGAGATTTGGGAGCTCAGAAGAAGAAAAATCAAGCCTTTGAGGGCTGGACGGCTAGGAAAGAGAAGGACCTGAACTCGGGCCACTCCCTGGGGGCCCGGTGGTCTGGGAAGGATGAACATGATTCTGGGAATCTCTTTGAGGCCATCTTGTTACAGGCCCCTCACCTGGCAAGGGCAGCAGGACTCTGTTATCACAAAGTACAGCAGGGCTGGCAGCTGCAGGGGTGGCAACAGGAGCAGAGAGGCAGTGGGCAGCTCACCTGGTAATAGTGAAAGATGGAATCAGCCATGGGGTCCTTCCCTGGCACTGTGGTGGTCCACAGCTTCTTCATGAAGAACACCTGGTAGGTGAGCGAGGGCACGATTCCTGTGGCATAGGGCAGTTGATCACAAGGAGGTCCCAAAACAGAGAGGTGCCCGCGCCCTTCCTAGCCCAGCACCAGCCCGGAGAAGGCCTGGCCTCGGTTCCCACCCAGGTGGACCTCACGCTAGGGCCCCAAGCAAGCACCTGCCCTGCCCTGGGTCCCAGATGACCCCAGGACCCCGACCTCACGTTACCATCCTTGACTGGCCGCGCTTTCTTTATCCAGTCTGTCAGGTGTCGGACAAAGTCGAAGAAGAAGTCATTCTCAGGGACGCTGATGACCTAGGGACACGGCTGTTCTAGTCCATTCATTTTAGTTTAACAAATAGTGTGTTTTCCAATGTTCCCACCCAAGGTCTTCCTGGTGGCCCCTTCTCCAGAAAGACACTTAATCCCAGCCGGAAAGGGTTTCCCTGTATCAGCCCCACCCTCCTCCCATCTGTGCCTGTTGAGTGTCTCCATTCAGTCATTCAGCAAATGTCTACTGAACACTGCCCTAGCACAGGGACATGGCAGAGAGCAAGACCCAGCCCCTTCCTTGAAGCTGATGTTCTCGCAACCATGTCCGACTCCTCCCACAAGCTCTGGGCTCTCCTGGCTCCAGGATCACATTGAGGTCACCTTTGAGTCCCCTGTGCCTGGCACAAGGACAGGTGTGATGTGAGGAGACAGACGTGGATGGGCACGGAATTGTCAGAGACAAACAGGAGGGAGCATCTAATTCTGAGATGGTCAGAGAAGCCTTCTCATGGGGAGGGACTTTAAAGCTGGGCCTTTAAGACTTCCATGTGCAGAGACGTGGAGGGAGGGCCATGTGGGATGGTGGCAGAGGCATGAGCTTTGGAGTCAGACCCACCTGCATCTCAGTCCCTGCTGTGTGACCTTTGATAAATTACTTAACCTCTCTGAACTCTACCTAGTTTTGTGATGCATTAAATGGGGTTAATCATGCCTCCCTTCAAGGATTAGTTCAAGGGTTAATCGGCCCCAGGCATGGCAGCTGACAGACCAGTGAGAACAAAGTCTGGAAAGTACATGCGTGTGGGGGCAGGGTGAGGAGCCTGATGTGACCAGAACATAGAGTGCCCAGGCACATGGCTCCAAACAGGGTCTGAGGACATGCTGTGCAATGCCTCAGAGGAGAGATTTCAGGGCAGCTGCTCCAAGTAAAGGGAGCCACAGTAGATATGTAAGAAGGAGATGGGCACACTTAGGAGCTGTATACAAGCATGTCTCTCTGTCTCTTTCTCCTTCTCTCCTTCTTTCTCCCTCTCTCTTTCTTTCTCTCTCTCTCTCTCTTTATTTCTCCCCTCTCTCTCTTTTTCTCAGCCCTCCTCCTGCTCTCCCATAAGCTCCTCATAATAGACATTACCTACCTTGTCTGCAATTTTGACAAAGAGGCTGAACCCCTCGGAGGTCTTGAGGAGCAGCCGGGTGGCAATGTTCTGGCAGAAGTCCTTGGCCTTGGTGCTGGACTCCACCTCGAAGGCCTGAGAGGGATGGTGTTTGCTTGGTGCCAGCAGCCTTTCTCCTGGGCCTCTCATGCTCCCTGGCTGCGCCTTCCACTGGACCAAGCACCCTGACCCATGCAAGACACTCTCCCTCTGAGGGGCTTCCCTATGATCCAGCACTGGGCACAGCGTTTTAAGAAGACAGGAAAAAGCAACTCATGGCTGGGCCCTTCTCCCAAACAACACAAGTAGGACTTGGCCTTGGCCTCCTTGGGCCCTGGGTCTGGGCTGTACAAACTGGAGTGATGGTAGAGGCAAGGGGCACACACGAGAATGGGGTGATTGGAAGGAGGGTGCCTTGAGGAAAAGAAACAGCAGGATTCCAAAAAGGAAGAGGAGAAACAGCAGCTCAGACCGGGGTGGAGAGGGATTTGAGAGCCTGGTGAAGTTCAGATGGAAGGAGGAGGGAGAAGTGGAGGGTCAGAAAAGGACTTTAGGTAATTTTTCTGTCTTTGTAAGTGGAATCCTACTGTGACATTTCTGAGTATCTCTGGCCCCTAGGGAAAACCTGGTGGACAGTGGTTAAGAGCTACAGCTGCTAACCAAAACATCAGCAGTTCAAATCCGCCAAGTGTTCCTTTGAAAGTGTATGGGGCAGTTCTACTCCGTCCTATAGGGTCGCTATGAATCTGAATTCGACAGCAATGGGTTTGGTTATTTTGGTCCTGGTCCCTAGACCAGTGAACTGCTTTTTCAAACTAAGTTTAGGTGCTAGACTCATAAGCATCTGAATGAGATGCTATGCTGAGCTGGGGTGGAGGTAGAGATACACAAGAGAGCCTGACTATGTCTGCATGGCAGAAAAACAGGATCCTTTGGCAGAGGGTGCCAGGTGAGGGGCCTACAATCATGTCAGGTTAGGAGGCAGAGATGGGTCAGGGCCTATGCCTGCAGGAAAATGGGCTCAGGGTTATAGGAAGGCTCTGTGCTCGGAAACAGAACTGGGGATGGGGAGGGGGTGGCACCAGTGCAGAGCTCAGCTCAGAGGGAGAAAGGACTTTTCTTCACCGCAGAGCCTCTCAAGGGAGGGAGGGAGAGAAAACCTTCTCAACAAAGCTGCCCAAAGAAGCAGGGGGTTGGATCAGGCACCCCACAGCACCCCTTGACCCGGGAAGTCTTTGGCCTCTTGGCTGGGCCCTGACTCCACTGAGGTGGCAAATGTAGGAGCGGCAGGGGAATGGTGTCAGGGCTGCACCTGTGTCAGACAAGGGAGCCCAGGCCATCAGGGGCACCCACAAACCGAGGAGCCAGCGGACCTCACCTCATCAGTGTCATCAGGGAAGTAGACTTTGTGGAAAATCTGGGTGGTTTTGTGTTGGATGGCCTCCACTTCCACCAGGTGTGGGGGGTACTTCCGGGACCCATTTCTGAAACCAAGGGTTGGGGAGGCAGCAGAGTCAGAAGCAGGTGGATTAGTGGGACCATGGGAAGCAGGGAACAGAGGGGACTTTGGAGACAGACAGACCCCAGTTTTAATCCTCATCCACCACTTCCTACCAGTCCCTTAAGCTTTCAGAGCCTTTTGCTGCTCATCTGTAAAACAGGGATAACACTACCCCCACATAGGGCTGTGGAGGGGACTGGGTGAAGTGAAGGGTGCAGGTGGGATTTGAAGAGTATAAAGTGCTGAGTGGGCTTCCGTTCTCCACCCCCGTCCACCACCAGACTTGAAAGTATCAGCCAAGCAGTTATGAGCAACCAGACTCTCAAACTGTGTCCAGAATGCGCTGGTGGACCCAGCAGTTTGGTATTCCAGAGAAAGGCCCCAACTGCTGTGTGGTCATGTCCTCATCCCCATCCCACAAACCTGTGTGGCTGAAAGTCCATCCCAGCACCTGCTCCCATGCCTTGTGCCCAGTGCCCTCGGAGGGACACTATACCTCAGGGCTTTCTGGAGCCGCTGCAGGCAGTCGATGGCTAGTGGGCAGTGCTTGCGGGACTGCAGGAAGCGCTGCACATGGGGCAGAAGGATGTTGCTTGGTGGGTAGAGGCCTGTGCACAGCCAGAGCAGCTCCCAGCCCCGCTCCTCGCTATACCTGCAGGAGGTGGAGGAGTGGCATCCAGCAGGCGGCAGCGATCATCAGCCAATCACAGGAACGTGTGCACCTCCACCCCAACCATCTCTGAGAACCCCCAGCAGGCCCACACACCCCTCTCTGCTCCATATCACGGCAGTGCATGCCTGCCCTGAACCCCACCATTGTTGGAGGTCCAAAGAGGACCCACCTCCTGACAGCCAGATCTAGTCAGTGCCGCTCAAAGTGTGGTCCTCCAACCTGCACCAGGCCACACAGAGATAAGGTTCTCATGCCAGAACAAATTACGAAGTATTCTGGGTCAGCTGAGATTTTTTTCATAGCAAGGCTTTCTCAATGAAGGAAGCAGTGCGTGATTTATATTCTGGGATAAACTCCTTAACTCATCAGCACTTGGAGTAGCATTGAGTTATTCCAGCTCCTGGGCTCCCCTGGGGCACTGCTCTGAGCTCTGTGGGCCATAATTTTTCTGTCACTGGGTTTCCCTCCTCAGAATGATGCTCTTAGGGGGCAGAAGAAGGGGTGGCTCATGTCCTAACACCCAGCATGCAGCTGGGCATTGAGGGGTGCCAGTAAAGGTTTTCCTGAATTGAAATGAACCCAGGAGGGGGGCAGGAATAGGCAGAGCTCTGGGGACAATAGGCCCCCTTCCTAGATTCTTTTCATCAGACATGCTCTTGGCCTTGTTGCTTCTTAGCCACTCAGCCCTGCCTGTGCTGGCACCTCTTTGCTTCACAGCCATCCCTATGGACCACATGAACCTGGGCCTCCTGGGCCTGCAGCCACCAGCCCCAGGTCAGCTGCACCTGGGGTATCACCAGACTTCTGCTCTCATCTCCTCACTCCAGCCTAGCTCCTCACCCCCTGAGCTGGGCATAAATACCCTGGTGGGGCATGGCACATAAATGGTCAGTGCTACAGTTTAGGCATCATTACTGTGTTAAGGGAGCCCAGGGGAGGAAGCCATAGAGCCCTCTTGGCTTCAGGTAGGAAGTGGCATTTGAGCTCGGCTTTGAAGGATAAGGCAAATTCTGATACGCATATTATTAAGAAATGGCAGACTTCCTGGCTGCAGGCATAGCATGTACAAAATTTGGCTGTGTGAAAAGACCTGATGTATGGTTTTGTGTCTTTGCATTGCTGTAGGCTTATGCTTTCTTGCAGTATTTGAGACACCGATTAACAAAAAAGAGTTCCAGACCCTTTTCTTTTTGGGTGTATCATTAGCTGCAGGTGCTGTGTTTCTTAGTGTCACCTGTTTGGCTTATACAGGTTACATTGCCCCATGGAGTGGCAGGTTTTAGTCATTGTGGGACACTGGGTATGCAAAAACACATTCCAATTATTGCATCAGTGTCTGAGCATCAACCTACGACTTGGGTGTCTTTCTCCCAGCAGGTCTATGGTTCCACATTAAAAATATGAATGATGAAAGAGTATTTGTTGCTCTGTATGCAATTAGTGCCGTCTACTTTGCTGGCGTGATGGTGCGGGTGATGTTGACCTTGACTCCACTTGTCTATATGCTGTCTCAAACTGCCTTCTCCAATGTTCCTGAGCAGTGTTTGGAGGGTGGGGGGGACATGAAAAGGGAGAACCCACCTGTGGAAGAAAGCAGTGATGAAAATGACAAAAGAAATCCAGGAAACTTGTGTGATAAGGCAGGTAAAGTGAGAAAACACGTAACTGAACAGGAAAAAACTGAAGAAGGATTAGGTCCTAACATAAAAAGCATCGTCACCATGTTGATGCTGGTGTCATTGATGATGTTTGCAGTCCACTGTACCTCGGTCACAGGCAATGCCTACTCCAGTCCAAGTGTGGTCCTAGTCTCTCATAATAATGACAGCACCAGGGATATCTTAGATGATTTTAGAGAAGCTCATTTTTTGCTAAAGCAAAATACTGATGTCTTGGTGGGACTATGGCTACCAGATAGCTGGAATGACTAATAGAACTACTTTGGTGGATAATAACACATGGAATAGCACACACATTGCACTGGTAGGAAAAGTTATATCTTCAAATGAAACAGCAGCCTACAAAATTATGAAGACTCTGGATGTAGATTATGTTTTGGTTATTTTTGGAGGTGTTATTGGCTCGTCTGGTGATGATATCAACAAGTTTCTTTGGATGGTTAGGATAGCTGAAGGAGAACATCCAAAAGACATTTGGGAAAGTGACTATTTCACCCCACAGGGAGAGTTCTGTGTAGACAAAGCAGGATCCCCCACTTTGTTGAATTGCCTTATGTATAAAATGTCAAACTACAGATTTGGAGAAATGTAGCTGGATTTTCGTACACCCCCAGGTTTTGACTGAACATGTAATGCTGAGATTGGAAACAAAGACATTAAATTCAGGCATTTAGAGGAAGCCATTACATCAGAACATTGGCTTTTTAGGATATATAATGTAAAAGCACCCAATAACAGGGAGACACTAGATCATAAACCTCGAGTCACCAACATTATCCCAAAACAGAAGTATTTGTCAAAGAAGACCATCAAAAAGAAGTGTGGCTACATTAAAAATCAGCTAGTTTTTAACACAGGCAAGAAAACATCTAAGAAGACTGTCTAAATACACTGTTCTGGTTCCTAACTTGAAGCAGTTGTCCTTGTGAGAACTGGTCTTTGCCTTTAGCTCCTGTCATGTTTTACAGCAACAGAGGGTACAGAATCATTGCTAGTCCAGGTTAATGTACAAAATTTTCTGACAATGCCTGATTAAAAAAATTAAAAAATGGGCTTATTGAAAAAAAAAAAATGACATCAAGGACATCATACATGAAGAAAGCAAGAGGTCATTAAAAAGACAGGAAAGAATATCAAAGACCAAAATGGGTGTCAGAAGAGACTCTGAAACTACCGTTCAACATAGAATAGCTAAAACCAAAGAAAGAAATGATAAAGTAAAAGAGCTGAACAGAAGATTTCAAAGGGCAACTCAAGAAGACAAAATAAACATTATAATGACATGTGCAAAGACCTGAAGTTACAAAACCAAAAGGGAAGAACACACTCAGCATTTCTCAAGCTGAAAGAACTGAAGAAAAAAATTCAAGCCTCAAGTTGCAATATTGAAGGATTCTATTGGGCAAAATATTGAACGACACAGGAAGCATCAAAACAAGATGGAAGGAATACACAGACTCACTGTACCAAAAAGAATTGGTCGACATTCATTCATTTCAGTAAATACCATATGATTAAGAACTGAAGGTACTGAAGGAAGAAGTTCAAGCTGCACTGAAGATATTGTTGAAAAACAAGTCTCCAGGGATTGCAGGGATTGATGGAATACCAACTGAGATGTTTCAACAAATGGATACAGCTCTGGGAGTGCTCACTCATCTATACTAAGAAATTTGGAAGACTGACTGGAAGAGATTCATATTTATGTCTATTCCAAAGATAGGTGATCCAACCGAATGCGGAAATTATCAAACAATATCACTAATATCACACGCAAGTAAAATTTTGCTGAAGATCATGCAAAAGTGGTTACAGCCGTACATCGACAGGAAACTGCCAGAAGTACAAGTTGGATTCAGAAAAGGGCGTGGAATGAGGGATATCATTGCTGAAGTCAGATGGATCACGGCTGAAAGCAGAGAATACCAGAAGGATGTTTACCTGTATTTTATTGACTTTGCAAAGGCATTAGACTGTGTGGATGATAACAAACTATGGATACCATTGGGAAAAATGGGAATTCCAGAACACTTAATTGTACTCATGAGGAACCTGTACCTAGGCCAAGAAGCAGCCATTCAGACAAAACAAGGGGATACTGCATGGTTTAAAGTCAGGAAAGCTGTGCATCAGGGTTGTGTCCTTTCACCATACCTACTCAATCTGTATGCCGAGCAAATAATATGAGAAGCTGGACTATATGAAGAAGAACGGGGCATCAGGATTGGAGGAAGACTCATTAACCACCTGCGTTATGCAGATGATACAACCTTGCTTGCTGAAAGTGAAGAGGACTTGAAGCACTTACTAATGAAGATCAGAGACCACAGCCTTCAGTATGGATTGCACCTCAACATAAAGAAAGCAAAAATCCTCACAACTGGACCAATAAACACCATCAAGATAAATAGAAAGAGAAAGGACTGATGTTGTCAAGGATTTCATTTTACTTGGATCCACAATCAACACCCATGGAAGCAGCAGCCAGGAAGTCAAACAATGCATTGCATTGGGCAAACCTACTGCAAAAGGCCTCTTTAAAGTGTTAGAAAGCAAAGGTGTCACTTTAAGGACGAAGGTACACCTGATCAAAGCCATGTTGTTTTTAATCACCTTGTATGCATGCAAAAGCTAGACAATGAATGAGGAAGACTGAAGAAGAATTGACGCCTTTGAGTTATGATGTTGGCGAAGAATGTTGAGTGTACCATGAACTGCCAAAAGAACAAACAAATCTGTCTTGGAAGAAGTACAACCAGAATGCTCCTTAGAAGTGAGGATGGTGAAAGTTCATCTACTTTGGACGTTTATCAGGAAGGGCCAGTCCCTGGAGAAGGACATCATGCTTGGTAAAGTAAAGGGTCAGTGGAAAAGAGGGAGACCCTCAAAGAGATGAATTGACACAGTGACTGCAACAATGGGCTCAAGCATAAAGACGATCGTGAAGATGGGGCAGGCCTGGGGCAGTGTTTCGTTTCTGTTGTACATAAGGGCACTGGGTCAGAGCTGACTTAACAGCACTTATCAACAACAACAACATGGTTTGAGGGTGGATTTGTGTAAGCGATGTAGTGAGTGACAAAACTGGGGAGGTGGCAGGGACTGGGGATAAGAGGAGAATCCATTGCCGTCTAGTCGATTCTGACTCATAGTTTCCAAGGTGCAGCTGGTGGATTCGAACTGCCAGCCTTTTGGTTAGCAGCCAACCTCTTAACCACTGCACCATCGGGGCTCCAGCAACCCTACAGGACAGAGTAGAACTGCCCCATAGGGTTTCCAAGGCTGTAATCTTTATGGAAGCAGATTACCACATCTTTCTTCCGCAGAACAGTTGGTGGGTTCAAACCGTCTACCTTTCATTTAGCTGTCAAGTGCTTAACCACTGCACCACCAGGGCTTCTTCATAAGGAGAGAGAGTGGAGTTTTTCTCAGGCTCTGAGGTGAGCATATGTGGGACTTCCCACTCCTTGGCCCAGGCTGACCCAGCATGGAGGAGAAGACGACACCCTCGGGGGCCCAATACTACCAGCCCATGGGAGTTTTCACCCAGAGCTTCTGACTGACATCCAGCTCGGCCTGAGCCAGAAATGGGATATTTGACCACAAGCTGACCCTATAGGCAGACAGTCCAGGTCTGGGCTGGGAAGTGGGTACCCAAGGGCTCAGTCAGGGAGCAGCAGGAATGTATGAAGACCAGGTAGAGGACCAAGGCTATTAATCCTAGAGAAGGACAGGCTCAAAGGGGTACAGTCACTACCTCTTGGTTCCTAGAGGGTCATCCTTGGGCCTGGAGGCAGAGGTGGGACACAAGGGCAGCTCCCTGCTCTGAGTGAGGAAGGACTTATCCCAGCTGCTACCTCAGCAGGGGTTGAGCTCCCCGCCCATCACAACAGGTGGGTGGGCTTTAAGATTCCCTTCAAGCTCTGAGCACTAGGGGGTAGGGGCCTGCCCCCTGCACCTGCCCACCACCCCCAGGTCACCTGATGTGGTTGTCGGTCAGCTGCTTCAGGATCTGCACGTACACCTCATCCTTGAGAGGCTCAGCCTTCAGGGCACCCTCAAAGATCTGGTCGGTGAGCTCGTTGACACAGCGTGTCCTCTTGGATGGGTAGTCGCCCATGTACTTGAGCATAGGTGGAGGTTGTTAAGGAAGGGCTTATGGCCGAGTGGGGCGAGCACTGGCCTGGGAGATAGGAGGCCTCTCCGACAGGGTCTCCTGGCCTCCCCTGCAGTGTGTGGCCCTGGGCAAGTCCTTGGGCCTCAGGCTACGCATCTACATAATGGGCATGATCTGTCTGTCCTGCTTCCCATGCCCACTGCCCACCCTCTAACCCCAATTCCTCTGGCAAATTCCTTGTTGGCCATCCTGCCACATCCAAAGTCCTCACCACAGGGTGGACTTTCCAAAGAACAAATCTGACCATGCCACCCACTGCCCCGTGTCTCCTCCAGGCCTTGAGACACAGTTCAAGCTTCTTAACATGGCTTGGGAGCCCTTCCTTAGTCAATTCACTTCTTCAAATTATCCTTCTTGAACTCTATGCTGAATTGTTCTGTGCCCTAGAAACAGCCCTGCCCTCTTTGGCCTCAGGGCCTTTTTACGTGCTGTTCCCTTTGTCTAGGAACCCATCTCCCCTTTGCCTGGCTAAGCCCTACTGACCCTGCATGCCTCAGCCTCGATACCACTTCCTCCAGGAAGCCCTCCCTACCCCTCTCCAAGGCCGGGTCAGGTCACGGTACTCCCCCAGGCCCATCGCAGCACTGATCTTAGCCTTAAAATAGTGAGATCAGCATGCGTCCCTCCCAGCTGAGGCTCAAGAGGCCAGGGGCGGGGCCCGGCCCAGCACACTGAACAGTGAACATCTGTCAACGAATGACGGGGTCCAAGAGGCAATGCAGGAGGCAGCACTTAGCACACTGTACAGCGCCAGGTACATGGATGGAGTTACTCCATCAACATCCCCCACATCTGTCCAGGACCCAGCTGAGCCCCTCAGAAGGAAGGAGGGGTGTTTCAGACAAAAACCCTGGAGGCCAGAAGCTGGCCTGCCTGTCCTGGGGTCCCCCTCCCCGTGACCACCACCCTCCACTTCACTGTCCCCTGCAGGTGTGGATATCGAGGAAGGCCATGCAGGCCTCCTGTGAGAGCTCCTCGCTGCCCAGGATCTTCTTGAGCAGTGCCTGCTTAAGCGGCTCCCTCGTGTGGCTCCACAGCCGATCCTTGCCACGTGCCTTGGACACCATCACACGGCTCAGAGTGTGTTTGGGTGGGGGCCTGGCACAGCACAGGAACAGTCAGCATTGACCCCGACACTGGAGGCCCCAGGGATAAGCCGCCTGGTGGTAAGACATCCTCCTCACCCTTCCTCTAGTTCCATCTCCTCCAGGAAGTCCCTCCTCTCCTCTGCTCTTCCCACGGCCCACCCAGCATGCCCATCCTAACTCTGGGCATTCCGAATTCCCGCTGCCTGTTTTCTTGCCTGTCTCCCCACCGGGACTGCGTTGGTGAGGACAAGCCCCCCCACCACCCCCATTGGAGAGGAGCTGAGGCCTGCAGCTCACTGTCCTGCAGCCCCTCCTCTCTGCAGGAGCCCCGTCACCTGAAGTAGTCGTAGGAGAACTCCTCCAACGTGTAAGGCTTGGCGCGCGCCTCGGGCTCCGCAGTTCGCAGCTGCAGGAGCCGGACGACATCCTGCCTCTGGTCAGGGGTCATGGTGACCAGCGCCTGGGGGCCGGGAGGCGGGAAGCTGAGGTCACTGTCCACCTGAAGCTACTGGGATCACCATGTAAAAGCCCAGGGCCTCTGGAAAGGGGCTGAGGGAGACTCTTCTCCATGGAGGACGAGGTAGACCCCATGCACCACTCAGACCTTGGGACCCTTTTCTGTTTGGAATCTCTTAAGTTACATGCTGGCTTCATGACCCTTCCCTAGGTGCCCTGTGGCTGAACCGGGCAGGTTGCACCAATCAGAAAGCCTGGACAAGGGCAGGGGGCTCTGGTGTCACCTAGGAAGCTGGGCTCTGAGTCCACAATGCTGTATTCAGAGGGACTCCAAGAAGAACCAGGGCCTGGCCTAGGCCTTCCCTTCCCAACCCTGCCCTCATTGTCCTTCCAGAGAGTGCCAGGTGATGCCCCCAGGCTAGTCTTCTCCCATCCAGAGCCCTGCCCCTGGGCACTGCCTCTTCTGAAGCAGTTTCTAGGCCACTCCCCACTCGGTAAAGGTTTAATAGCTGCCCCAACATTAAGCTGTGGTGCCATAAAACTCTCACTTGTGTCTGCAGAAGCTGCAAATCATTAATCTGGTATGAGTCCTCACTTCCTTTTGCAGATATGGAAAGAGGAAAAATAGGGTCCCAGGGAGCCCCCCATTCATCCCCAGCCTGGTCCACTTACCACAATCTCCCTCGGTGGCATGGTGACAGTGGGCATGACATACACACAATCAGTGGGGAAGTCCCCACGCTGCTTGGTCCTCTCATTGATGCCGTTGGCCCAGCCCGAGTTCATGACCTGTTCACCGGTGTCATGGTCCAGGATGATGAGGTCTCCCTTGGCAAAGCTAAGGAAGCCTGATTCCTCCCCCGCTGGGGGGTGGGGGCAAATGGGGCCACATGGGGGCAAAGAGAGAGGCTGAGTTGGAATATCTTTATTTGGGTTGACGACATATAAGCCTATACTTCCCATTAAAGAATCTGAGGCCCTGTCCCACTCATGTCTACCCTATCTCCACCTTCCCACAACCCTCCACAGGGCCACAAGAGTAGGCTACTTCCCTGCTCAAAACCCTTCCATGGCTCCCCATTGCCCTCAGGAGAAAGCCCACACTTCTTTTTGTGTGTGTGTGCTTTACGTGACCGTTTACAAATCAAGCCTGTCTCTCATAAAAAAGTTATACACACCCCGCTGAGCACTCCTAGCTACTCTCCCCTTAATGAGACAGCACATTCCTCCTCTCCACACTGTATTTCCTGCGTCCATTCAACCAGTTCCTGTTCCCCTCTTCCTTCTCATCTTGCCACCAGTCAGGAGTTGCCCACATAGTCTCATGTGTCTATTTGAGCCAAAAAACTCACTCCTCACCAGTATCAGTGGCTATCTTATAGTCCAGTCCAATCTCTATCTGGAGAGTTGGTTTCGGGAATGGTTTCAATCTTGGGCTCACAAAGGGTCTGGGGACCGTGACTGTCAGGGTCCCTCCAGTCTCAGACCATTAAAAAAAAAAAAAGCCTCGCCTTTTTGTGAGAATTTGAAATCTGCATCCCACTGTGCTCCTGCTCCATTAGGGATTCTTTGTTGTGTTCTCTGTCAGGGCAGTGATCAGCGGTAGCCGGGAAAGCCCACACTTCTTGACGTGCCCATGAGGTCTGTTGTGACCTGGCTTTCCTGACTTATTCCACCTCGTTTCTTGTGTTTCCTCCCTCACTTTACCCAAACCAAACTATTTGCAGGTCCCCAGACATGCCGGCTTTCTCTTGCCTCTTTGCTTTGTTCATGCTCTTCTCTGTGCCTCAATATACTCTGTTCAGACATCCCTTCCTCCCTGAGCCCCCAGGCTGCGCAGGGGCCTCTTCTCTGGGCACCTATAGCCTCTGGGCTTCCCAGGTCACTGGCTGGTCACAGGGGCTGTAACTGCGTTTCCACCTCCTCCCAACTGTGGGCAGGGCTGGAGTCTGTTTCATCTCTGTCTTTTCCATGACCCACCCTGGTCCACCAAGGAGATGCTCAACCAGGATACTTTTCATTGCTGTTATTATCTGAAGATGGTGACTGTTACGGGTTGAATTGTGTCCACCAAAAATATATGTTGAAATTCTGGCCATATGCTGTTATGATTTAAACATGAAATTAAATCAGCTGGCTTTGAATAGGGCAGATCACCTTCTGTAATGCAATCTTACTTAATGTAATCAATCGATCAGTTGACGTCTTACAGCATAGCATGGACTCTAAACCTAATCAGCTCTGAGCTATAAAAAGAGCAGAACAGACACATACACATACATCCTCACAGAGGAAGATGTGAGGATCGCCTACAAGCCAAGTGACCAAGGAACACCCTGGACTACTGACAGGAAAGAATCGACAAGACTAACACCCTGATTTAGACTTTTAGCTATCAGAACTGTGAGAAAATAAATGTCTGTTCTTTAAAGCCACCCATTTGTGGTATTTTGGTTATGGCAGTGCTAGGAAACTGAGACAGTGGGTACCTGGGGAACATGGAGGAGGAACTCATGATCTAACCTGGAGAAGGGACAGGAGATAGTATTTGAGGAACCAGCTTCTTGGCGAAAGCCTATGTGTGATCTTTCAGGCTGGACCACAGGCAATTACAAAGACCTTGCCTGGCAGGCCTGGGGGTAGGGGGCTGCCCTCCTCAACCAGACTTGGTGCATGGCGGGTGCATCACAGTCTTTGGAGTGAGTTGCAGTCAAAGACTCAGGCTCCCTGGCTGTCCAGTCTCTTACTGGTATCTGCATCCTTAGCTAGGCTCCTCCATTTGGAGGATCTTTATCAGGGCCCTTGGTCAAGGCCTCTTCCAGGTGCCTCTGTCAAGACCACCTTGTCATGGGGCCTTGAAGCCATTACTCTCCACTCTGACTCAGTACTCAGAACTTTTCCATTCCAAGCCCTGTCCCCTTCCCTCCCCCGGCCCCTGGGTCCATAAAATGGCAGAAGCCTTTGTTCAGGGCTCCCTCAGCAGTGAGCAGATATCACCTGTCACCTGTCTTTGCTGATACATCTGGCCCTTGCCTGATGCCATTCCGTGGGGGAAATAGAACATTGGGGGAGCCAGCACCTTCTTTCTGGCCTCTTGCTTATGATTTCCTTTTGGCTTGTTGTCTTAATTCACCTGCCAACACCCAGCAAATCAGTTCTTGATGGTATTGAACAACCAGTGAGAATTAGCCCAGCAGAGAAAGAGAAGGAACAAGAGGGAGGGAGGGGATGATTCCTCACGGGGCACAGATTGAAGGCACAGAGTTTTGTTATTTGGTCTAGTTGGAGCCGGCTGTCTGGGAAAGGTAGGATAACAAGGCAATAGCAGCCTTGAATGCCAGGCCAAGGTGAAGACATGTAATCTGCCTAACACCCCAAGCTCTCAATGCCTGGCAGGCTGTGCCAGGGGCCACTCACCAGGGTTGGGGTTGTCCTGCAGGGCCACCACGTACTTAGACCTCTTCCGGAGCCCTTCCAAAAAGGTGACTACCAGGTCACGGATATCCTCAGCATTGTTGGAGGTGAAGGTGTACTCATCCCCCTTGATGGTGGCCAGTGTGAAGCTGGGGGCCGTCATTTTTGCTCCCCTGCAGGACCAACACGGAGAACAGGGCCCATCCAGGGTCAGTCCTGCCCAGCCCGAGTGAGACGCAGCACAGCCCAGGTCAGAGCAGCCCAGCAAGAGCAAGACACGGCACTCCCTGAAGGAGACCAAGGCCAGCCGAGTCAGATGCAGCCCGGCCAGAGAGAGGGCCCACCTAGCCCAGGTCAGCCATGTCTTGGCCAGAGTCAAATGTGGCCCAGCCAAAGTGAGGCCCAGCCTAACCCAGGATAGATGTGGCCCAGCCGGAGCAAGGCCTGGTCTACCCAGGATGAGACACAGTCGGACCAAGGTGAGACATGGCCCAAGCCAGGCATTTCTCAGCCAGTCAGACATGTCCAGAATGATCCCGGCCTGGCCCAGCCCACTTACCCTTTGCCTGGATGATTCCTACTCACCCTCAGGTCTTGGCCTAGATACCACCTCCTCCAAGAAACCCTCCCTACCCTCCCACAGCCTTCATCACACTGATCCCTGCTTTCAAATGGCCTGTTCCATGTCTGTCTCTCCTCTCAATTTAAGCTTCTAGAGGGTGGGGACCATCTTGTCACAACAGGCCCTGTCTGCCTGGCATGGGCCCAGTCAGAGCTGGACATGTCCCAACCCCGGCCCCCATCAGATATAGTCAGAGACACTCCTATAAGCCAAGGATTCAGGGGTGGGGCAGCACTGGTGGAAAGCCTGTCTGTCCAGGAACTTCAGATATGAGCTGGAACCCCCTTCACCATCCACCATCCCTCCTGTGTGCATCGCACTTCTCAGTTTACAAAGAGCTCTCCCATTGATTATTGCATCTATTCCCCACCGCTGTTATAGAAGGAAAGTATTCAGACCCTTATCTGAGGGATGAGGACATGGAGGTGCCCCACCCAGGCCCCTGAATCCCAAGCCAAGCTCTGTTCACACACCTGTGACTGGTCCTTCTAACCACTCGCCCCATCTCAGACAAACTACTAATGTGCTATAAAGCCTTCCTGCTAGGAGGAAGATGCCTGTGAGGTCTGCCCAGTGTAGTACAAACTGCTCCATCACTGTGTGACCAGGACAGGCTAGTGCATGTCTTTGAGCCTTGGTGACATCCTGTGAGGCAGAGAAGCCCTCAAAGACCCCCATGACCTGCATGATAGCTCCCAAGACAGCCCTCTGCTTCCCCTTCTGTCTGCCTGTGTCTCCATTGCCCCTTCCTCACCTACTGCTGGACACGGCCATGATCTCGGGGAAGGACAGCTCCAGAAGTACCTGCTCCTGCTCATCCACAAAGTAGACGCCTGTCCAGTTGACTGCCACAATGACATCATTCTTGGGGA
Organism: Elephas maximus indicus; assembly: GCF_024166365.1. Lineage (NCBI taxonomy): Eukaryota > Metazoa > Chordata > Mammalia > Proboscidea > Elephantidae > Elephas > Elephas maximus. The sequence continues at coordinate 45,293,653 of NC_064825.1, forward strand.
GGCTGGGGCCTGGAGCAGAGACCAAAGACACGGGGAGGGTGGCCATCCCAGCTCCCAGGCCCTACTCTTCCCAATCCTCATAACCACCAGGGAGGCAGCCAGGGCTGAGAGTATACTGATTTCCGTTTTACAGATAGGGAAACTGAGAATCAAAGAGTATAGCATTCCTAAAAGCTGAAATCCAAGGTGCAGAAGAAAGAGAGTGTTGCAGTAGCAAACCTGGGTTTGAGTCCCAAGCCTTCCACTGGCCTTTGCACAGCTTTGGACAAGTCCTTCCTCCATGCTAAAGTGGGGTATGGAGAGAGGCTAGACTAACTGAGCCCCAAAGTTCCCTCCAGCCTTGATATCTGGGGACTCTGTGATGCCCAGCACCAGCACAGGGCCTGCACAGAGCCGGCTCTGGGGTACAGCTGAGCAAATGGCCTTTGTGGGTTTGCATCAGCCAGGCCCACTTCCAGCTTCACAGAGCCAGCCCAGCAGAGCTGGTCCTGCCCATTCTCTGAGCCACCCTCTTCTGTAACAGTAGGTGCTATAATGACCCAACTATTCATTCAAGTGCTCAGTCTAAGGCATCACTGACCACCTGTTACGTGCCAAGGCTCAAGACCAGACTCCCTTGGGTCTCAGCCCTGCTACAACAAAGTAGTGTGGAGACACTGTGGGTTAGGAACACAACAGCCATTCCCTGTTCTGTGATGCCAACAGAACCTTGATTCTTTCCCAGGGGAAGCTGGTGCTAGTACCAACCCTGCCAGTGAATTCTGACTGGTCTGTGCCAAAAAGATGATCTGATTCCCATTGCCAGTAACTGGCTTAGAAAAGAGTCTGTGACCTAATTCTAGCCAATCAGAAGTGAAAGGAAATCTGCTAGATGAGAAAAGACTTCTGGGAAAACTTTCTTGGCTCTTAAAGAAGAACAGAGAAGAGATAGCTTCTTTTTTGCCTAGAGAAGTTTTTGTCTGAGGCTATGATGCCTGGAGCTGCTGCAGCCATCTTAGGACCATGAGGACGGCTGCTGAGTTTTCTGTCACTTGCACCCAAAAAAACTTGACTGATAGGATGGTATTTGTGCTGAGGGGTTATATGAGACAGGATACATAAGGCACCCAGTGCCTTTTCTGGCCCAGGGCTAATGGTATTCGGCTCCTTTGCACTCATTTCCCTGCAGGTACTGCTTCCTCAGAAAACCCCTGTTGTGTTCCCATTGCCCATAAGCTCTGGACTACCACTCTTGAACAAAGCTGTCTGGTTGAGGCAGCCGTGGGGGCTGTAACAGAGCTGAACAAAACTCTATTCAGCCACATCCCTGACTGGGGCCACCCAACCCTGCCTGCACACCACCCATGACTGGGAGCTTACTCCTTCAAATGCAGGATGGCTTTGGCTCCTTGTATCAATTTGATACAGGCTGTTCTGTGTATGCTGACCCTAAGACTGAGCCTAATGTTGGGAGACCAGGCTTGGGTGGAAGGAGGAGGCGGGTCCTAGTCACCCATGCAGTCACTACCAGACTTCAGGGAGGCAGGACCACTCAGCGGTGTTGACCTGAAAAGACCGGGCAGCCCCTGCAGGCTAGGCCCTTGCTGACTGGGAAGTCTGGCTCAAGCCACTCCCCGCCTCCCTCTGCTGTAGGCTGGGGCCGTGGAGTAAGGGGGCTGGAGAAGGGCAGAGGGAGACTGGAAGACAGGAGGGTGAGGGGTACCTGAGAATTTGTAAGCTTCATAAAACCTGGAGAAAAGCAGGGGCCACTTGAAGCGGGCATAATTGACCACGTCCTCTTTGACTTTCTGAGCATCAGTTCTCCTTTGAGCGTAAATCCCCTAGAGAAGGACAGGGGACACAAGATATGAACAAGCTCTGCCTGAAATCAGATGTCACTGCCCCCAAAATGTCCCTGTGCCCTCCCACGTGTCATGGTCTTGCCCACATTCCTATCAGCCCACCACCACACCCATTACTCTGTTTTCTCTTATTCAACCAATGTCAGTAGAGGCTGTCTCTATGCAGGCCCTGGGGGTTCAAAGTTAGGGAAAACATGTGCTCCACTGCCAAGGAGCCCCCAGTCCAGCCCGAGAGACAGGAGGGCCAGCAATCCCAGCAGACACACTCTGCATGCACAAGGCCAAGAGGCAGGGAACAGCGAGAGGCATGTGGGGAACCGGAAAGTCTATGGCTAAGCAGAGGTGTGCACGCGAGGCTGGCCAGGGAGGAGGGGGGATAGGAAAATGGCGTGTAAGAACCAGGTCACTTGGAATTGTGGGCCAAACCGCAACTGCAAGATTGGGCTTTTGACGGAACTGACCCAGGTGAATCTGGGTGTTAGAAAGATCATACATAGTGTGGAGATGGGTCTGGAACCTGGAAGTAAGGAGAGCAGTGAGGGGATATTGCAGCTCCCAGCAAGAAATGATAAGGTTCAGCTAGAGCACCAGCATTTCATTTATTTAAAAATATCCTCCCAAACCTTAATCAAACCCTAGTCACCAGCCCTGTGATGCTGCAGTAGAATTGGAGGGATCAGAATGAACTCACTGTTTTTTTTTTTTTTTATTATATGTAGACACAGACACAGATAAAGATACACGTGAATATGTGCCTATCGGGACGTACACTGCCACATTTCCATCTGCTGAGAGGGCCTGAAAGCAGTGACATCCCAGAAGCGGTGAGTATTTAGGGGCCAAGGTACTCAGTATCTCCGAGTGAATCTTAAAAGTTTCAGAAAAATTAATAATACGTAAACCCTGTTGGCACAGTGGTTAAGAGTTCGGCTGCTAACCCAAAGGTTGGCAGTTTGAATCCGCCAGGCACTCCTTGAAAACCCTATGGGGCAGTTCTACTGTGTCCTATAGGGTTGCTATGAGTAGGAATTGACTCAACAGCAACGGGTTACACACCTATGCAGACCGTTGTGATCCACAGGGTTTTCATTGGCTGATTGCTTTGAAGCAACAACGTGTATGCAGAGAAAAACAATAAGGTGGAATGTGTGCAGTATACAGCAGTTCCAGTTCTTTCAATTAAGTCTGAAAATTTAAACTATGCCCCCCACTCTAAAAACAATACTCATTCACACCTGTTCCTCTGCAAGAGGTCTGGCCCACTGGGCTCTGAGAGAACAGAGGCCACGTCTGTCCTGTTCACGGCTGTGTCTCCAGGGCCTGGTACGGTGCCTGCACACAGCAAGTGCCCCGAACGAGATGAATGCATGAGCAGTGGCACCCAACCCAGAGCGTGACAGGATGGGAGGGAATAGGGAGCGGCAGGAGGTCCAGGGAAGGCGGGGGCAGAGGCTGGAGAAGTTTGGGAGACCAAGTGCACAGGCTTTAGCAGCTAACTGGACGTGACCTGTGGGGGTGGGAATGCCAAGTACAGAGGGCAGGTTTCTCCCTTGAAGGACCCAGGAGGCTACACCCGGGAGGCTGAGGTGGACAGGGAGAATGCATCTCTTCTGGGGTGGGCTGCAGGGAAAGGGAGGACCTCTGCGGGGAGCCAGGTCTAGGTGAAGAAGGGGGTGCAGTGAACATTCAGAGAGAGCTTCAGGCTGGTGGGGAGGTAAACAGAGAAGGTGAAAGGGGGTCATCGAGCACCTGGGCTAGGGAAGAGGCCATGTAGAGTAGGAGGATGAGAAACTGTTGATCTGTGAGCCTTCTGTCTACTTATGTGCAAAGATGTTTCTACTCCCATACAACATGGGCCTGGGATGGGGAGCCCACCGGTCCTCTACCAGCAACAGCACACCAGCAGTATGGCCTCTGCCCAGCACCTCCCCTACCCCCTTCCTCGCCAGTATACCCCTGCGATACCTGGGCAGGCCCCTGACCTTGAGAAGGATCTACCCAGGGCTGGTTATGGGCCTGGGGCTTTAAGCAAGAGGGGTGGTGGGTGTGCCTAAAGTTCTCCAGGGAGGGGGTCGGAGCAGGAGGTCTTTCAGGGAAAAAAGAGAGTGCACTTTCTAGAAGCTTCCTCCAGCATCCACCAATGCTCCTGAGCTGTGGCTCCTGGGAAGCTGAGAGACTAGTGAGTGGCTGGTGCAAGTCCGGGAGAGGGGATCCCAATCACCAAGAGTCTATTTCCCTCACGTGGCTGAAGAAGTAGTTTTGCTCCCTCTCTGTGTCCCTGGGACCCAGCCCAGAGCAGGTGGCAGAAGACATGAGTGAACTGACATGCATGTGGTGGGAAGGCTGCTGCTGAGAGGCAGGAGGACAAAGGTGCCATCCTGCCACCCATTCTGTTCCCTGGCAGTTCCACGGATGGACAGATGTCAAGTGAAAGTTACAACCTCCTTGATGGCTCAGGTCCTTGCGCCTCAGCCTGGGTTACCAGAAAGCCCACCACCACAGCCCTCCCAGCCCTCCTACCTTCTTGTGGGCAGCAATGGCCAGGTGGGCCCACTTCTCTAGAGTCTTCAGGGGCGTAATCTCACGGTCCGGGATGTAGGTGGGTACAAGGTTCAGCAGGCGCTCCAGGATCATCTCAGAGCCGTAGTCTACAAAGTACTGCTGTGAGGCTAGCTCGGCCAGGTCGTCCTCCTAAGGTGGTGGAGGAGACCTGGGTCACACATATGGCCCAGATCACTCTGGAAAGCCCTTCCAGAACACCGAAGCCCCAGGCAGCTCTCCTGCCCTTCATTCCTGTAGCTCTCAGACACTGGCCTTTGGGACCTTGTGTTTTCACTGATTCACCACTGAATTCCTGTCTGCTCAGTGAGATCGTGAGCTCCCTAAGGGCAAGGCCATGCCCTTTTTGTCTCCTGGGCCCTCTCAACACCAGAGCCAGGGTATATGACTTGGCCCAAAGAGACCAGCCAGTCCACTGGTAATGGGCCAGTCTCTGCATGCTCAACCCCATGAGAGAGCCACTGGGGCTGACAAGCAAGAGGAGACCCTGCCCTGGAGGTGGGGTCTCAGGTGCCACTGGCGATGTTCAGAGTGAGGGGAGTGCCCACAACCACTATTCCCATCACCACTACTACCATCCCCTCGGGGGTAGGCTATACTGCAGTGGCCTCAGAGAGCCAGGCTGGCACAGGGCATTTGCCCCTTCTCTGACTGGGGCTGGTGCACAGCAGCACCAGTGATGCCTGCCTGGGGCTCCCCAGGGCTCTGGCAGCAGGGGCAATAGAGAAAGGTTCTTGGTAGCCTTGAGACAGTAGATGTTTTCCAACTACTTTCAGAGTATATCAGATTTTTCTACAACTGATATGGTTGTACTAATGTATACTTACTGAATATCAACCCAGCTTACTACCATCATACCACCATTACCACACCACCATCATTAACCACAACAGCAACACCATCACCACAAACACCAACACCACCATCACTACTACTACCAACACCATCCCACCACCACGATCACTACTACCAACACCATCCCACCACCACCATCACTACTACCACACCATCCCACCACCACCATCACCACTACTACCAACACCATCCCACCACCACCATCACCACTACTACCACCACCATCCCACCACCACCATCACCACTACTACCAACACCATCCCACCACCACCATCACCACTACTACCACCACCATCCCACCACCACCATCACCACTACTACCAACACCATCCCACCACCACCATCATCACTACCACCACCATCATGACCTTTACCATCCTCTTCATTTCTATCATCTCTACCCTCATTCCTCCATCAAATCACCAACAGAACCATATGTATCATCAGAACCATCATCACCGTTATCATCAGAAGCAAAACAACCACCTTGCTCCTGTCCTTAGAAGGAGATAGGAGAATACACATTTGCAAACTCTGATCTAAATGAATGGATCTCTTACTCATTTAGAGCAGAGTTAACTACAGTAACTCAGAACAATAAAGCCAGTAACACTGAAGTGTGTACTCTGTGCCACACACAATCACTACAGTGGTATAGGAATACCTTCATAATATTCTTCAAAGCCTTTGCTCCTGTAATTTTATCTCATCTTCACAACTCTCATGATGTAGGTAGTGTTAAATCAAGTAGAAGCCTAGATAATGTCTAAACTCAATCAGGATAACCTGAACATAGCTAATGGTGGGTGGGTCATGGGCAGTAGCGCTCAGCCCACATTTGGAAAATGGGTGGCTGTGAGCCAAGCAAACTCAGCCAGAAGATTTCCTCTCACTCACCTTCTCACACCTGTACTCCCCAAATTTGACTCCTCGCACCACCTGCTGATAGATGAGGTTGGTGGCCACATTGTCTTCAGAGGGGTTATGCCAGGGTGTGAAGACCTCTTTGCGGAAGAAGAGACGCCATGGGGCATTGCGTTCCTGGGCACCCTGCTCCTTGGCATACTGCTCACACTGAGAGATGGCATCCATGACATGGTCACTGCCACTGCCCAGGGAGGACACCTGTGGGCACGTGGTAGTGGTCACAGGAGAGAAGACCCCAGTGGAAGAGCTGGCAGCCACACAGGGAAGGACTATAGGAGCCACCAGCTGTGCCAACTGTTCTTGTTCAGATGGAAAACTGGAGCTCAGAGAGAGCACCGACGTGCCTAAGGTCTCCCAAGAGGCAGACCAGAACTAGGACCCTGGATCCCAGCCACAGGCTCTGAGCCAACACACCCAGTTATTGTCTTTCTAGCATCGGCTTTGGGCGCAGCCACACAAGAGTTCCCACTTCCTAGTGTAAATCTTTTGTGAAACTGACGCACAAATTGTCAGCAAAAATATAAGAACTATCTGTGTTGGGTTGGTGCTGAGTGCTGTCGAGTCTGCTTTGACTTATAATGACCCCATATAACAGAGTAGAACTACCTCATAAAGTTTTCTAGGCTGTAATATTTATGGGATCAGATTGCCAGGTTTTTCTCCTGTGGAGCAGCTGGGCGGGCTCAAACCTCCAACCTTTTGATTAGCAGCTGAGTGCTTAACTATTGCACACCTGGGCTCCTTTTACAGGTTAAAAAATCCATGCAAACTGTGCCCAACAATATAGTTCTGTCCTTGGACCTGCCACAGTTGGGCGACACCTCTGCTGTGTGTGATGTTTCTGGGTGTGGAGGCAAAATCACCCAACCCAGGTCCTGCTCGTCGAAGAAGGCTCCAGGCCAGGTGTGGGCCCAGGGGATGCTTATACTCCAGCTGGTTATGAACAAGCATAAAAGAACTACCATTTGTTGAGTGGCTTCTCTGTGTCTGTCTCAGGTCCACCAACCTGATAAAGGATTATATTCCCATTTGTAGATGAGAAAACTGAATCTCAGAGAGCTGGAATGGCTGTCCGCTGTCTAGCCCATCGAGCCATACTCTCTCTCCAGCACCAGGGAAAGATTAATTCTGCCTGAGTACATAAGATTGAAGCGAGCTCTTGGTTGCAATCTGCACTGTGATGTTGGACTTTTCCTTAGGTGCTTAAGAGCACTCCACAATCCTAATGAGCCAGGCAGAGCAGGTATTGCCGCTGGTTTACACAGGAGAAAACCGGGGCCCTAAAGGAGCAACCCATGCGAGGTCACCTGAGCCAGTAGGTGGCAGCACTGAGATAGGAGCAGGAGCTGCCAAGCCCAGGAGGGACCCAGGAGGAGGGGCTTCCGGGCCCCATACCTTATCAAACAGGGCAATGTAGAGGGAGAACCCAAAGCGGTCCTTGAGTGAGATCTTGTCGGCCAGCGCGTTGCAGAGTTCTTTGGCTGTGGTTGCTGAGTCTGTCAGCAGGGTCTTGGTGGTACCATCCATGAACGTCACAGGCAGCATGATGGGTTTCTTGGACTTGGTGGCCTGGAAGTGACCCAAAGGGGTTTATGGAATCACTTTACCTCAATTTTTTTTTTTTTTTTTTACCTCAGACTTGCTCATGTTCCCACCAGCCCTAGGGCCCAGCGCCAGGACATCTGGGGAGCCTCTGAGCTTCTGGCTCCCTACTCTTCTGGGGTTAGAACTGTCCCTGAGGCCTAGGCTCCCAGCATTCCACAGGGACACTGCCTGTCCCTGATCATAGGTGCCCAGGGAACCCACCCCAATCGGACCTTTAGGGCTGAGAGGGCGGGCTGGGAGGGCAGGCATTCCACCTGCCAGGTACTTCTGCCCTCATTTCACGTAACCATCCCAACACCCTGTGAGATGAGTATCGTTGTCACCATTTTGCAAATGAAGCCACTGAGACCCAGAGGGCACCCTTGCTTTCCCAAGTCACTCTAACCGTAAAGCAAGCAGATGGGAATAAGTTGTCCTTTGGGCCTTTCCTGTTCCAACAGACCTGGGATTTCAGAACTGGAGTGTGGGTCCCAAAGCAGGGGAAGTTTATGGGGCACCAGAGGAAATTGGAGACATGCACACACGAATACACATGCACACACACATGTGCCCATGTGGGGCCAGGGCAGCACCTGCAGCTCAAGCCAGCTGGGTGGCTGTGTCCGTGTCCCATTCACAAAGGTCCTCCTCAGCCGCTCCTCACAGTACGGGGCATAGCCAGGGGGCCCCCCATGGATGAAGTTCCGCAGGTACTGCAGACAGAGGACCAGGGGAGGTGGGACTGGTGGACTACCTCTCCCAGCCCCCACTCCAGCCTCTCTTGGCCGCCCTCACTTCCTCACAAGTCTCCTGTCCCCAGGCCCTGCCCTCACACTCAGGCCCATCTGCCTGTGCCCTCGTCTGCTTTCCATGGCTCTCTGCTGCCCTCACGATCAAGTCCGCGAAACTTAGCTTGCTGGCAAGGCCACCACAATCTGGCCCCATCTGTCATAGCTGCACATCCTGCCTCACCTCATCAGGCACATACCATACTCCCCTCTTTACCTAGCTTAACTGCGCTTCTTCCTTCAGGGCCCAACTTAGGCCTCACCACCTCCTCCAGGAAGCCTTCCCTGACTCCTTCCAACTGGGCAAGAGCTTCCCTCTTCATAGCACTGACCTGTAGGGTAGTCCTGCTGTGACTAATTCCACCTCTGTCCCCAGAACCCAGGGCCTGATACTGAGAAACAGTTGAGAAAGTAGTCTGAGCTGACCTAAGTGCTTGCCTCAAGACAAGTTTCCAGACAGCCCCGGAGACACTGCTGCCAAATTCGGTCTCCTCGCAAATAAAAGGAGGCTGCGGTGAGGATAGAGTGAAGTAGTGGGTGCCTGGGAGGAGGGAGTGTTGGGAGATGGTGAGGCCTGAAGGCACTGGCCCTGGGGCCCTTGTTACAAAACTCTTCTGCCTCCCAACCCAGTGGTGAGCTTCCTCCTTTTGCTCTCCTCACTCAGTGCCAGGACAGAGCCAGTCCCCCCTCTGCACCCTAGGGGCCAGACCCCTGCCCTACCTTAACGAACTTCTCGGAGGGGGCGAAGCAGCCCACGCAGAGGGACACAAGGATCCAGCCCCGGGCGTAGCTGCTCTTGGAGGGGTTGTGGGTGAGCTGCTTGCAGATCTGACAGTAGATCTCATCCCTGGGTATCCGGGGAGGGAGGAAGGGAGACCTGCTCCAGAGGAATGGCCCCGAGTCCCACCCTCCGAGCAGCAGGTGGAACACTGCGCAGCTGTCCCCTCCACTTGCCCACGGTGGCCCAGGAGGACATAGAGCTGGGTGGGGGAAGGCTGAGCCCAGGCCTTGGGGGACCCTGAAGAGGGTTCTTGCTAAATTTAGAGACAAGGTCACGAAGCATGAAGCACGTTTCTAACTCCAATCCAGATTCCACGTGCCAGAGCCCCATGTTCCAGAGAGTGGTGAGTACCATGCTCTGGGCACAGCAGCCACAAGCCACCAGCAACCACACTCATCCTGCCCAGCTGGGTGATCAAGCCAAGTTAGTTCTCCTCTCTGGGCCCCAGCCCGTAGTCATGGCAGAAAGTCCAACGTCTACTAGTGGCAACTGGTAAAGCAGAGACAGGAAGTACATCTGGGGAGTCTACGGGGTATGAAATGAGTAGGAACTTGACTTTCTCTTGATATGTTTCTATAATGCTTGACTATTTAAGCGGCCATGTATAGCTTTTATAATCAGATTAAAACAATGAAAACAATTTTTTTTTTAACTTTAAGGGATTTTAAATAATTGCTTTGCCGAAAAGAGAGAGAGAGAGAGAAGTCTTATAAAGCACCTAGCACAGTGCCTATCTTAGTAAACCTTCCATAAAAGCAAGTTGCAATTATTGTTGTTGTTGGGAAAGATTCTTCCCTTCTACAAACTGGATGCTGTCTAAGTCAGCTGCCTGCCTGTCCAGGGCCTAGGGCTTGTAAAACCCGTCGCCACTGAATCAATTCCAATTCACAGAGACCCTAAAGGGCAGAGTGGAACTGCCCCATAGTTTCCAAGGAATGCCTGGTGGATTTGAACTGCCAACCTTTTGGTTAGCTGTCGTAGTTCTTAGCCACTACGCAACCAGGGTCCCTGGGCCAAGGGCAGGACCTGGAAAGATGAGGCGACCACCAGGGAGCGCGCAACTGCTTCTCTTCCTTCCCAGAAGGGCAGGCAGGGCTGGGCAGGAAGAAGTTGTTGTTGTTGTTGTTGTTAGGTGCCGTCGAGTCAGTTCCGACTCATAGCGACCCTATGCACAACAGAAAGAAATACTGCCTGGTCCTGCACCATCCTTACAATCATTATGCTTGAGCTCATTGTTGCAGCCACAGTGTCAATCCACCTCATTGAGGGTCTTCCTCTTTTTCGCTGACTCTTTACTCTGCCAAGCATGATGTCCTTCTCCAGGGACTGATCCCTCCTGACAACATATCCAAAGTATGTAAGATGCAGTCTCACCATCCTTGCTTCTAAGGAGCAATCGGGCTGCACTTCTTCCAAGACAGATTTGTACATTCTTTTGGCAGTCCATGGTATATTCAATATTCTTCGCCAACACCACAATTTAAAGGCATCAACTCTTCTTCAGTCTTCCTTATTCATTGTCCAGCTTTCACATGCATATGGCAGGATTGAAAATACCATGGCCTGGGTCAGGCGCACCTTAGACTTTAGGGTGACATCTTTGCTCTTCAACACTTTGAAGAGGTCCTTTGCAGCAGCTTTGCCCAATGTAATATGTCGTTTGATTTCTTGACTGCTGCTTCCATGGCTGTTGATTGTGGATCCAAGTAAAATGAAATCCTTGACAACTTCAGTCTTTTCTCCGTTTATCATGATGTTGCTCATTGCTCCAGCTGTAAGGATTTTTGTTTTGTTTATGTCGAGGTGCAGTCCATACTCAAGGCTGTGGGCTTTGATCTTCATTAGTAAGTGCTTCAAGTCCTCTTCACTTTCAGCACGGTTGTGTCATCTGCATAACACAGGCTGTTTATGAGTCTTCCTCCAATCCTGATGCCCTGTTCTTCTTCATGTAGTCCGGCTTCTTGTATTATTTGTCCAGCATACAGATTAAAAAGGTATGGTGAAAAGATACAACCCTGACGCACACCTTTCCTGACTTTAAACCAATCAGTATCACCTTGTTCTGTCCGAACAACTGCCTCTTGATCTATGTGAAGGTTCCTCATGAGTACAATTAAGTGTTCTGGAATTCCCATTCTTTGCAGTGTTATCCATGATTTGTTATGATCTACACAGTCGAATGCCTTTGCATAGTCAATAAAACACAGGTAAACATCCTTCTGGTATTCTCTATTTTCAGCCAGGATCCATCTGACATCCGCAATGATATCCCTGGTTCCACGTCCTCTTCTGAAACTGGCCTGAATTTCTGGCAGTTCCCTATCGATATACTGCTGCAGCCATTTTTGAATGATCTTCAACAAAATTTTGCTTGCGTGTGATATTAATGATATTGTCCTATAATTTCCACATTCGTTGGCTCACCTTTCTTGGGAATAGGCATAAATATGGATCTCTTGCAGTCAGTTGGCCAGGAAGCTGTCTTCCATATTTCTTGGCATAGACGAGTGAGCACCTCCAGCGCTGCAACTGTTTGTTGAAACATCTCAATTAATATTCCATCAATTTCTGGAGCCTTGTTTTTCACCAATGCCTTCAGAGCAGCTTGGACTTCTTCCTTCAGTACCATTGGTTCCTGATCATATGCCACCTCTTGAAATGGTTGAACATCGACTAATTCTTTTTGGTATAATCACTCTTCCATCTTCTTTTGGTATTCCTTCCATCTTCTTTTGATGCTTCCTGCATCCTTTAAGATTTTCCCCATGAAATCCTTCACTATTGCAATGAATTTTTTCTTCAGTTCTTTCAGCTTGAGAAACGCCGAGCATGTTCTTCCCTTTTGGTTTTCCATCTCCAGCTCTTTGCACATATCATTATAATACTTTACTTTGTCTTCTTGAGACGCCCTTTGAAATCTTCTGTTCAGTTCTTTTACTTCCTCAATTCTTCCCTTTGCTTTAGCTTCTCGACCCTCAAGAGCAAGTTTCAGAGTCTTCTCTGACATCCATCATTAGAAGAGATTATCTAATTCAGTGGTTCCCCAATTTTGAGATTTCATGGATGAGTACAATTTCAAAATACATTCTGGAGGTTGCCAACTTTTTCTCACGACAAATAAGGATATTTAAAACACAGCACACGTGCACTCACACACACACATGTACACCCTGGTGTCTACTATGTATATCACAATCGTTCCATAAAACAAAAGTAATTTTTTATATCCAAAGACTAGGAAGGGCAAAATCTCAGAACAAAGAGTAGTTCTTTAAATAGAACAAATTTAACTTTAGAAACATCTCTATTTTCCCCATCTTGCCACAGACCAGTGAAAACTTCATCAGCTGTGTCTGGGAGCCACTGACCCCATTCACTTTATGGACGGGGAGACTGGGGTTGAGAGAAGGGTAAGGTTAGTCGTGGTCCCTCAGCGAGCCAAGGGCAGACCAGAATCAAAGCCCTGACTCTTGGTCCAGGCCTCCTGGCACTGTATCCTCTAGAAGTGACAACTTTAGTTATGCTGGGGAGATAACTGTGAGGCAAACCCTGGAGGTGAAGTAGTGGGTGGTATGACCATCTCTGGTGAGGTAGGAACCAACCTCGAGGAGCAATGAAAGGAGGCCTGACTGGAAGGCAGGAGATCTGGGGCCTAAAAGACCCTGGGCAAGTCTCTTCCCTGCTCTCGACTTGAGTTTGCCCATCGGTAAAATGGAGTTAGTCTCCCCTCACCCCTGATCCTGCCATCCTCCCGTCTAGAATGCACAAGTTCATGGGCCAACTCTCCTAACCAACCTGTCCTGTCCAGATAAGGTTCTCTTAGACAAATACTACTCATTTTCCATCCTTTGACCCAGTCAAGCTGATTCCTTAATTTCCTGGTGACTCCTAATCACCCATCTCCTCCCAATACCCCAGAGACCTGGGTAAAGGCCTCTCCTGGGTCTGAGTGGGGAAGGAGGCATTTCGAGGACTCCCAGGCATGCTGGCCACGCTAACTCTGACCACGGGGCCTGCACTGGGAGCACGGAGGGTGAGCAGGCAGGTGTAGGGTTAAAGCAGAAAATACATGTAGGATAATGAGAATCACTGCTATGGTTTATTGAGTCCTGTGCTAAACACTTAGCACAGTTTTATCTTCCCACAACCCTATGAGGTAGGTACTATCATTATCCCCCCTTTACAAATGAGGAAATTGAGGCTTAGAGAGATGAGAGAACTCGCTCAAGGTCATACAACTAGCAAGCAGCAGAGCTAAACACAGGCCTGTCTGGCTTAATCTGTTGCTAAGGTGACGGAGCCAGAGCTTAGCCACCAAAAGCTCGTCAGGACCCCACCCCGGAAGTGCAGGGTGCCCTGCCTAGCCGGTGCCCTCCCTGAGCCCCCACCCCAGACACTGACCGGAGTGCTGGCCGGAGAATGCCATTGCCGATGACAAAGTGCAGCTTCTCCAGATTGGAGGTGGGCCGGTCCTCCAGCATGCTGTTGCCCTGCACTGTGGACTCCCCATCATGAAGCCTCTTGGTCACCTAGGCCAGGGGGAGGGCACAGGCTTGACCAGGGCAGGGTGAATGGACCAATGCCTGAGTCAGCCCGTTTCCCCGAGAGCAATCCCAGGAATGAGCCAGAGGAGCTGGGCTCCCTGGCCCCTCGGATAGACACACGGCTTGGCTCCTCCCTCACCCCCGCCCCCTTCAGAAGAGAAGTTGGATCAATGACAGCCCCACACAGCCCAGGAGCACTGGCCTGGTCTGGGGAATCTGGCTCCTCGGCAGCCTCCTAGACACTGCTTCCCCCACTCCCTCTCCCTGGGAAGTCTTTTCAGCCATGATGGGGACCTGTTGTCTCCAAATGGGACCCATAATCAGGATGGACCCCATGCATACAACTTCTGGGACCCAAAGGACACCCCAGATTCCAGCCATCTGGTCACCATCACCCAGTCACCAACATCCTGGCCCTGAAGTAAAGAACTCAGACCCAAGTTCTTACAGAATGAGTTTCTCTTCTCCCATCCCTCACAGCCCATGACACCAGTCCCTCGCTCTGCCCAGAAGAAGCTGGGTGAGAGAGAGGGTGAGCGGTGGGAGCATATCACCATAGTCACGTATACTGAGAACTCACAGCCATTGTCTCACTCCCTCTTCCTAGGAGCCCCATGGAGTGAGTATTTTCTTCCCTGGGTTCTTTGGATACCAAGTGGCAGAGCTGTGATTTAAATCTGGGGTAATGTGGCTACAAGACTAGATTTGAGCCCCCGATGGATAACAGGACAAGGGCAGAAGCAAAGCAGGCTGTGGAAGCCCCAAAGCGGAACCTCTGACTCTACTGCAGAGAGGCCAGGGGAGGCTTCCTGGAGGAGGTGACCCCAGGTAGAGAAGGGGAAGGAGGTATTTTAGGTAGAGGGACTGGTGTTAGGGGTATGAGGGAGCTGAGCTGTAAACGCCTTGGTCTGTGCCTGCCTGACCTCCACCAGCCTGGGCACTCCTGGGCCCAGGGCCAAGACAGTGCTTGGAGAAGGAGAGGTGAATAACCCAATGGATTAAAAAATCATCATGCAAACAAATTAATAGTGTTGATGCTGGATGAGGCCTCTTATCCCACAGAAAAGCTTTCAACATTTAAAAGGTCCTTGGGTCAAATGCAATCCAGTCCATCCTGCAACAGGAAACATCCTCTCTGTCACTATCTGCCACTCCAACCCCCACTCCTTCTCTGAGAAGCCCCCTCTAACCCCAGCCCCAACTCCTCGAACTCTTGTCTGCCTAATGGTCTCCCACACTGTCCTCCCCGGGCCAGCCAGGACCCCTGAGGACAGACAGTGTCCACTTTCCTCCTGGTCCCCCTCCTGTGTCCCTCCCAAGCTCAGCCTTGCCCCAGCCTGGGCCATCTGCAGCAGCCACCTGCAGCAGCCACCTGTGGGCTGCCAGCCCCCTGGGGACTGCTCTAACCTCTTCTGTCAGTTTAGACTTCTTCTTCAGGGTCAAGTGCACAAGCTTGTGCCTCACGCTGCTCTTCTTCTGTCCCTCAGGGAGCTGGGCCTGCAGGACCAACAGGGATCCAGGTCAAGTGACTTGGCAAAAAGTAATGACAAGACCAGCTGAAAACATACAATGTCTGTGAGCTATCTACCACCCCTACCCACCACGCCCACTCAGTAAAGTGCAGTAACCCACCCAAGGCCTCCCAAGAAGTTGATATTGGTGCTGGCTCCGCACGCAAAGTTCCTATCTGCTCTGCCACGAGGCCTCCTTGGTTGCGGTACGCACTTTACAGTTTACGACACGTTTGTTGCCTGTGAGTGGATGAGCTGGGAGGGGGCTGGCAGAAGTGATTTTTAGGATGTGCACCCTGTGAGGATCCTGAGCCTGGGGACACAGACCTGAGAGAGACATCGGCCGGAAGGCACCTGGCCTCACCTCACCCTCGCCCTGCAGGGCCTGCAGCTCCCTCTTGTATGTCTTCTTGCCCAGGGTCTCGTAAATCTTGGTCATCACAGGGATCTTCTCGCTGCCGTCACTCATGGCTGTGTGGTACTTGGGCTCAGGGAGGTCGCCCATGAACCGGAGGATGGTGATCCAGACTGCCAGGGCCGCCTGAGGACGGAAAGCCAGTGAGGATATTGCCAAAGAGATCAAAATAACCTGGCGATTGGGGGAGATGGCTAGAGAAGTGCCCACAGGAGGGCCATTCTGAGCCGGTCACGTGACCATGTTCCTCAGAATCTGGTCTGTGTGGGCCTGGCCCCCGCTGGGCACCGAGTGCAGGCTACAGTCAGACCTGAGCCCTGCCCACTAGGGCCCACCACCCTCAGCACTCACACTGCACCACCAAGGGGAGTCCACAGCCCCAGCCCCCCCAGCAGTGACCCCCAATCAGCAGGAGCCTCACCAGCTGGTCACCCTCGTCGTCGTGGAACAGCAGCGGCTGCTTGAGCGGCCGCCTGGTGTAGGTGTGTGTGGTGGTGCCCTGAAAGTAGGTGGCTGCGAACTTGGCGAATTTATACTCAGAGAGGTCCTCCTCATCCTCATCGGGCAGAGGCAGGGCTGCGTCGAGGTCCTCCTCCACCATCTCCCTCCGCCCACACTCCAGGTCCTGATGGGGACAAGCAGGTTTTCTGCTGTGCAGGTTTGGACCACCAAGTGGGGAGGCCTGGGGCAGACTCAGGACTGGGCAGCAGCCCTCCGGCCTGTCCCTTCCCCCACGAGGTGGGGAGCTGTGTTCATCTCGTGTGCTATCCAGAGCCTGGTACATGGTAGGTCCTCAATATATGAATGAATAAAAGTTTAGGAATCCCCCTAGAGTGGGACACAGTGAGTAGCCCAAGGTCACAAGGCAGGCTGGTGGTAGACAGGCCCTGACCCAACTCATCACTGCTCCCCTCTGCTCAGAGGGGGCCAGGTGGACTTCAGTGCAAAGGGGCACAAGAAAAGGAAGGGCCACCAGCCACCTTCAGGGGTACCGAGGCTCCCAAGATAGACATGGGGGTCTCTGGAACCCCTGTTCCCAGCCTGGTACCTCGAAGCCACTAGGTGCCTGGCCCTCTTGGCCTGGTAAGCTGCCTGAAGTCCCAAGGAAGCCAAACATCTTGTCCACCATATCCGAGTGATTGATAGGCTCATGGCGGGCCCTCTCCATCTGCTCCAGGAGCTCCTTCTTCCGCCGCGCCTCCTCTTTCTCCTTCAGCTCTCGCTCTGCGTCCTCACGAGCCAGTTGGGCCAGGCGCTCCTGGGTGGTTGGAGTGATGCAGAGGAGATGGATGTCAGCACTGGTACCACAGCCTCAGGGAGTAGGCTGCCTGTGGGAGCCCAAGAGAGCCGCCAGAAGCTGGGGCCTCAGTCCCATCCTCTACCCAGGGCCCTGCTGACCACTGGGAAGAACTAAGCCTCAGGCTTTTCCGTGTGGGGCCAGCTCAGCTCAGCTGTCACAGCCCTATGCAGACAGATGCACAGCTGCACAGCACTTCTGGGCCACAGGAAACCCTCTCGACAAGCCCAGGCAGCAATCCCACTTGTCCTTCAGGGTATCCCTGGGGATGACCTTCTCCAGGACGCCTTTCTGATTGATATCCCCCCATCCCGAGGGGACCGCACCAACCCGGAAATCCCACTGTCAGAGGTTTGACTGCTGCCCAACAGAAATATAATTGCAAGTATACATCTTAAAAAAGTAAAAGGAATAGGTGAAATGAATTTTAACATATTTTATTTAACCTACTTTTTCCAAAATATTATAATTTCAACATGTAATCAATATTTTTAAAAATTAGTGAGATATTTTATATTCTTCTTTCTTTCCTTTTTTTGGATACTGGACTTCAAAATCCAGTGTGCGCTTTATGCTGACAGCACTTTCCCACTGGGATTAGCCACTTTTCCAGTGCTCAGCAGCCACATGTGTCTGGTGGCTCCCGTATTGGGCAGGGCTGCTGTCTTGGTGCTGTCACCCAGGCTCAGGCTTTTGAACCTGGGTGCTATTTCCCAGTTACAAAAGGTACTCCTGAGGGCACTCTGGAGCCCTCTGTCCTTCTGCCAGGCACAGGATTAGGCACCCAGGAAGAGCTCAGTAAACGTCTGCTGAATGGATATAGTAGGAATACCTTTTGAACAAGTAAGGGAAGGTTGCATGGATGAATGATGGCTGGCCCAAAGTGGATAAAAGCTGCGGATCAAACGAATGGCAATCTAAGGAGCTGGGATTTCTCAGCTCACCTGATGCTTGCGTTCTGCCTCCTCCTTGGCTTTCTTGGCGCTCATCTCCTTCCGGAGCTTCTCTTCCTCTGCCAGCCGCATTTTCTCAGCCTCCAGACGCCGCAGGTACTGAAGGGAAGCACAGTTGGGTGGGCAAAGAAAGTTATGCAGCTGTTATCACAGCCCCTCTTACCAGCTCACCTCACTCCCAACCCAGACTGAGTCCTGGGACTCGGTGCAATTTTCCCAAACTATTTGGCAGGTAGGGAAACTGAGGCAACTAAGAAATTCTCAAGGATACACAGTGGGTTGGGGCACCACTGATCCCAAAGCCAAATCAGGTTTGCCTCTGTCTCCCAAAGATTCACAGGAGTGCCTGGAGCTTGTCTGGGAGAATGGAAATAGAGGGGTGTGGCCCCAGTTGATGGATTCTTCAGAGAAGGCAAGGGGCACTCCTGCCTCTCTAGGCCTCAGCTTCCTGAGACAACAAGTCAGGGTAGAGCAGTGCCCCCCAGAGGACATAGTCCTGGTAGAGTTCTGAGCTGTGGGCACTGTGGACCCAGGACCCCTCACCTCACCCCTGAGGCGCCGGTGCAGCCGGCGGGCGATCATGCCCCGGGCATAGGCCTGCACGGTGAGCACAGCCCAGAGGCGGTGGCGGAAGGCCTTGCGCACCAAGTAGGCACGGCAGCGGGCCTGGAACTCAATGATGCTCCGGCGGGCCAGGCAGTACTGCTGGTGCAACTTCCGGGAGCGGTGCAGGGCCTGCAGCCGCAGGAAACCCAGCCGCATCTGCAATGACAGCCGTCCAGTGCTCAGAGCCTGCTGCCCCCTTTCCAGACTGACCCTGCATCCCTGAAGGCATGGTTGTCTCCTCTCAGGCTGGGGCTCCCCATAGCTAAGCTCCATCTCCTCTCAGACTAAAGTTTCCTAGGGAATGGCTTTGATTTCCCTCCTCAGACCGGGAGCTGCGGCCAACTGGACTCCTTCCTTTCCACCTTCCCAGCCCCAAGTCCAGGGTCCAGCCCAAACTGTTGCTCCACAGAGCCTTCCCCGAGGGCTCTAATCTCCCCAGTGGGCTCACAATCCACCAAAACGTTCCAGAAGAAAAGCGACGGACATTGCTGACCAGTTGGGAAAGCCACAGAAGAATCAGACCTGGACTTTGGGCTGAAGGAAGGGGAGGGGCTGCTTGGGGCAGTGGCAAGAGGCCAACCATGCCAGGCCATCCTGATTCAGGCTGCCATGGCAACGGGGCTAGGTTCAAAGGCCTCGTGGGGTAATGAGCAGCCCCCTCAGGGAGGATCACCAGCTCGTAGTTCTTCCGGCAGTTGTGGCCCCGCCAGTGCCTCTGGATCAGTGTGGCAGCATTCTTCAGCTTCAGGAAGTTGGACCTGAAACGGCAGCAGTGATGTGGGTGGATCTAAAGGCAGAGAACCAGCACCCTGATGTAATCAGAGTACAGGTGGGGTCTGGAATCAGGAGACCACGACTGAGTTCCAGCTCTGTAACTTCCCATCTGTATGACCTTGGGCAAGGCATATAGCCTCTGTGCCTCAGCTTCCTCATTTGTGAAATGGGTAGAACTTAATATCTGTCCTGCATGCCTCACGGATTGGTCACATAAGTCCACTAAGCTAAGCGTCAAAAGATGTTTGTTGAGCAAGATCATGGAAGCTCCACAGACCCATCCAAACTCCCTGAGGGACAAGATTACTGGGCTGAGGACTGTGGGGACCATAGTCTCCAGGAACATCTAGCTTAATTGGCATAACATAGTTTATAAAGAAAATCTTCTATATTCTATTTTGATGAGTAGCATCTGGGGTCTTAAAAGCTGTGAGTGGCCATCTAAGATACTCCACTGATCTTACCCCATCTGGGACAAGGGAGAAGGAGGAAAATCAAAGACACGAGGGAAAGATTAGTCCAAAGGACAAATGGACAACAACTTCCACCAGACTGAGTCCCGCACAACTAGATGGTGCCTGGCTACCACCACCAACTGCTCTGACAGGGATCACAATAGAGGGTTGCAGACAGAGCTGGAGAAAAATGGAGAACGAAATTCTAACTCGCAAAGGAGACCAGACTTACTGGCCTGACAGAGACTGGAGAAACCCTGAGAGTATGGCCCCCAGACACCCTTTTAGCTCAGTAATGAAGTCACTCCTGAGGTTCACCCTTCAGCCAAACATTATACAGGCCCATAAAACATAAGACTAAAGGAGCACACCAGGGAGCACAGGGGCAAGGACTAGAAGGCAAGAGGGGACAGGAAAGCTGGTAATAGGGAACCCAAGGTCGAGAAGGGAGAGTGTTGACATGTCATGAGGTTGGTAACCAATGACACAAAACAATATGTGTACTAATTGTTTAGTGAGAAGCTAGTTTGTTCTGTAAGCCTTCGTCTAAAATACAATAATAAAATATATGTGTAAAAAAGTTTTAAAGGAGATGTTAGCTGAATTAGTAAATGTATGAATAAATAGATTTATGAATAAATAAGTAGAAGAGTAATAAAAAAAATTAAAAGCTTTTAACAATTTATTACTGACTAACATCCTCATTTTTTATAGATGAGGAAACTGAGACTCAAAGAGGTTGGGACTACAGCCCATGTCTCCTGACTGACTCTGAGTGAGTTCAGTGCTGTTTCCTCCACACACACGAGGATGATTTCACAGGATGATAGTCACCATCAGCTTGATAGAGGTCAAGAAGCACAGAGAACACACATCAGACAGCAGATGTCGCTAAAGTTACAAATAAATAAAGGAAGGGTGAAGGGTGAATGTGAGTGAGCCAGTGAGCCAATGCCTGATACACACACAACCAAGTTAGCAACTGTGGAAGGGGGTGGACAGATGCATGGATAGACAGATGGATAGATGGCTGGATGGATCCACAGGTAGATAGACTGGTGGATGAAACAGATGGATGGACAGATGGATGGATGGAAGAACTGGCAGATGAATGGATGGATGGATGGATGGACGGACGGACGGACGGACGGACGGATGGATGGATGGATGGATGGACAAATGGAGGGAGGGAGAAAGTGACCAGATGAACTGCAAAAGGGGCAAGTTGTAGGATTTTGTGGAGTCTGAATCATACTCCACAGTCAGCCCTGCCCAGCTGTGAACTGTCACAGGTATGCACATGTCCCTTACTGGGAATATGGGATGTACCTTGTAACATGTGACTTTTCTTTGGGAAATTTCATTAGCCTCTGAGACTGGCAGAGTGTGCATATTTGTGCCCTTTGTACCCATGTGTGCATGCGTGTATGTGGGTGAGTGCACCGTCTTATTCAGCATTCATGTGCATGGATGGGTCACATGTGACCGATGTGCTCGTGTGTTCACCTGTGTTTGCATGATCCTGCTATGCATAAAGTTCTGTCCAACTGGAGGGAGGGCTGGGGGCTCAGAGGTGAGGGAGGGAAGGCCGGAGAAGTCAGCAGGGCCTGTGTGTGCACATGAGTGCTTGTTTCTATGTATGTACACAGATGTGCATGCTTACTTCTGATATTGTTGTTGGGAATGCGGACAGAGGTGAGCCAAGCGCGTGCACACACGCACATGCACACACACTCATGTGCAGGCTGTGATGGGCAGAAGTTGGTCCCGGGCACGTACCTGTCTTTGAACCCCCGGATGACCTTCTGGAGGAGGATGACTCTGTCGGTGATGGCCTTGTCACGCTCCACCTCCAGCAGCATGTCGTGGTGGTCCTGGAAGGCAGAGCCCCTGAGCAGTGCGCCTCTAACATCTCCTCTCAGGCCACCATCTCAGTCCCAGGGCCCTCTTTCCCTTCACTTGGAGCCCAGACCTAGGACTCAGCTGGCCCCATAGGCTCCCAGGCCAGCTCTGGCCCTGTAGGGTAGCTTCCCACGGCCATGGGTACAGGCAGAGGTTGGGGCTACTTCCTGGAGCCTGGGTGGGACAAACGGAGCAGGAGCAGCCAAATTCTACTGGATGGGGTCAGAGGGCCCAATATATACACACGCTGGCTTTATCTCCTTAGTGTCTCTGCCCAAGACCCTGCTTTTCTAGATATCTCTGGGTGTCGGCCCCTGTCCTGAGCCAGCCGCCATCATTCCTCTCCAGGGTCTTGGCAGTAACCTCCTAACCAGTCTCCTGGCCTCTGTTGCTCCCCCCTGCCCTTTCCTCACAAGTAGCCTTCCTAAAACACAAATCTGACCATGACCTTAAATACCTTTGGTGATAACCCTACTGTTCCTGGGGTCAAGCCTGATTCCTCATGCTGGCACTCAAGGCCTTCTGTGATCAAGTTCTGTTGACTTCTCCAGCCTTCTCTTCCTCTCCCTCTGAGCCCCAGCCCTCATGCCAGTTGGTCAAAGCTTCATTTATTCACTCAATACATATGAATCAAACATCTGTACATGCTAGGTGCTGGGGTGGTACCACAATGGTCCCCTCTCCCTAGAGAGGTTAGAGTCTCATGGGGGAGCCACATCCATCAAATCATCACAGACATATCACTTCCAGACAGGGCCTGGCACAGAGAAGCTGCTCAGCCAAGATGTTCATTTTTGAATGAATGAATGAGAACTGAATATTTTGTCTTTGAAAACCAGGGCCCATTTCTGAAGAGCCCAGAGAGGTGAGGATGAAGATGACAACCCTCAGAGCTCTCTGGCCCTGGGTACCAGAGGCTTCATGCCTTCCCTCCTTTACCCACACAGGCCTGAGCATCAGACCAACCTGGGCTGGAAGCCCTGTTCTCCACTTCTGGCTGCATGACCTTGGGCAACTCACTTCTCCTCTCTGAGCCTGTGAAATAGGCATCATAATGCCTACCTCCTGGGCTTGTTGTGAGGATCACATGAGCTCATGTGTGAAAAGCGCCCACCCAGGGCTGGCACAAAGAGTGTTTTCCAGGTGGCAATAGTGAGTTGGGAACAGGCCCCCATTTCTGATGTGGGAACGAAGGCTCAGGGAGATAAAGGCTCAAGGCTCCTCAGCCAGAGAGAAATTAGATTAGCCCCAGGGACTCCCTCTACCCAGGAGCTGGTTCTTGCCTTCCTCTTCTACAGCTATACTGGGTGGCTCAGTCCCTCCCCCACCCCAGAGGGAGGTGCCCTGCCCCGTCACCCAGGCCAGCCAGAAATCTCCTGCAGCGGAAATGCAAATGGGAAACCCAGAGTGCTGGGGCTCATGCTGTCCCTGCTGGAGCTTCCCTGTACCACCAGCTCCCAGTAACCTCTGTTACAAGGCCATCTCGTCCCACAGCCCAGCTTCCTGCTCCCAGCCCTGTTCCCCTGCCCCAGCTGCCCAACACCCAACTCCAGCTTCCTGCCCAGGCAGCTGTGGGAGCCAGAGAGCTCCAGCTGCTGGCTGTGTTTAGGGAGGCCAAGGACAGACCCAGGGCCACTACAGTGCAATGCGGGTCAGCACACATGGCCAACCACAGCCTGGGATAAACCCTGCCTGGGAGGAACCTTAAAGATAAACCCAAGAACCCCCCAACACAAGTACAACCCATTTTATGGACAGGAAAACCTGGCTCAGAAAGGGCCAATTACTTGCCCAGAGTGTTGGGGCAGTTAACCACACCGCTAAGATTTGAAACCAAGTCTCCTTCAAGAAGGCGTGACACACATTCCCCCCTCAGGCCTTTGGTTTTCTAACCAGTCAGTGGTCAGTGTTCTGCATTGGGGGCTGTGGGGCCAAAGCCTCTGCAGGTTACAGATGATCTCAAATACCCATTTCCCTTCCCTTGCTGAGGAAGCCTCTCCTGTACTTCTCGGCTCCTCCTGGCCACAGACTGCAGGGCAGGTAGGATCTCAAAGGTGCAGCACTGGCCCCATCTATAGTGCCCACCTAGGGATCTCCCACCATTTCCCCACCATGGGCAGATGGAAGGATGGATGGAGGGACAGAAAATGAACAAACAGATGGATAGAAAGGGCGTTCACACACAACCGCCACTCTACCTCAGAGGCAGAGGTTATGCTCACCTTCAGGAAGATCTTGGTTTTGCCGATCTGCCAGTCATCGTGGGTGCCCAGCACAGCCTCAGCCATGTGCTGGCATGTCCCCCGAAGGTCATCCTGGGTGGGAGGAGCACAAAGGAATGGGAGCCTTGCCGGTGGTAAGGCCACCTGAATGTCCCTCCCAGTCCCAACTCTGCCCTTGACTTGCTGTGTGACCCCAGCCAGGTCCTGCCTCTCTCTGAACCCATTGATCACAAAACCCTCTCCCACTCCTAATGTCTAGTTTCCATTTGGCAGCCTTGACCTTGCCCCGTACACCACCACACATGAAGCACACACCAGCCTTCCACGGCCTGAGCCCCCGATCTTCCCAACCTGAGGTACCTGAGGTAGGCCGAGGTGTCATGCCCACCCACTGTTCTGATGACAAATTGGGCCCAAGCCCCTTGCCCAGCCCAGAGCCCGGACCCTCCTCTCCCCACAGTCGTGCACCGTGCCCTGTACCTGCTTGTAGGCCGGCTTCACTCCAGGCAGCAGCACACGGTACCGCTCCACAAACTGCACAAAGCTGTAGCGGATGGGATAGCCAGCTCGTCGGATTCGAATGGTCTCCATCATCCCTGAGTACCGCAGCTGGCGCACGCACAGGAGCCGGTCAAATAGCTACAGGCAAAGCCATGGATGTCAGGGCCCGAGACTCCTTTGGGGAGGCCAGCCCTGCACCATGTTTTATCTGCCCCAGACAAAGGCCCAGAGAGACGGAGGTGAATCCCGCACAGCATCATGGAATGGGAACTGTGTGCCTGGGGAACACAAAGCGGGGACTGATTAATTCTCCTTGGGAGATCCAGAGTGGGCTTCATGGAGGAGGCAGTCTTTGCCCTGAGCACTGACAGGAAAGGGGGCATCCAGGGAGGGGAGCAGGTGCAAAGGTGTGGAAGCCTGAAAGCGAAGACTTGTTGGGGGCGCTTTAAGGGTACTGAGGAGGCCAACCCAGGCTGCATTGTGCAGGTGGTGGCTGCCTTGCACAGTCCCTGGGGTGCCCTTCACATTGTAGCCATTATAAATTTGTAGTTATTGGAACAACTTTCTGGCTGTTGACAATAAAATGCCTTAAGGAAGAGGCACATTTTTCTAAGTTGTTTTTTGTGATGGGAATGAGACCGGGCTGTCTCTCTAAGTATTACAGGGGAGAAGGGGGGATGGAGCAAAGGAGGGCCTTGGAGGCCAGACTAGAGAGGCTGGGCTTCATTCTGCATGAGATGGGAAGTCAGGGAAAGATCTGGAGCAGGGAGTAATGGATGGGGGTCAGATTTGCATTTGAGAATGATGTGGGTCCCCGAAGTGGGAAGGGTGGCCTGGAGGGCGTGAGATGTGAAGCTGGAGAGCTGAAGACCAGTGAGGAGGCTGCTGCCAAGGCCCAGGCCACAGATGCTGAGGTCTGGGCAGAAAGAAGGGCTCAGGAGGCATTTCAGAGGCAGGAGAGATGGCTTCCCTAGGGCCCCTGCCTTAGAGGAAGAGTCTGCTGAAGTCCTCCGTGACCCTCACTCCCTGCAGACCCGGTCCGGAGCCCATGGGGGCATATCTCATGCACTCTCAGGGAATGTTTTCCAGGCAGGGGGCAGCAGGCGGCAGGCGGGCCAGCGCGTGCGGATGGCCTGCTTCCGCAGCCTGTTTCCTCTCTGTCCCGGCACTTTCCCCAGCCAGGGCCTGGCCTCCCGCCTTCCTTCCCTTCCTTCCCTCCCCAGACCCCAGGCCCCACGGCCCCAGCTTCCCCCTGGGCCTTCCTGCCAGTAAACAGCACCTCCCAGAGCTGTGTGCTATGGAAGGGGATGGCTGAGAGGGAGGCAGTGGGTCCGGGCTCCAGGCTGTGTTCACAAAGCCGAGCTCAAGTCCCCTAGCCTCCCTGAGCATCCCATCCCCTACTCCTCTGCCCTGTTCTGCATCTCCAGGGGCAATGACCATCCCTCCATCTCCCAGCTGTTGCGAAGGTTAAACGGAGCTATGGAGAGACCACCTAAGGAGGCCCCGTGGCACAACAGTTAAGTGCTTGGCTACTACCTCAAAGGTTGGAGGTTTGAACCCACCCAGTGGCTCTGTGCGAGAAATACCTGGTGATCTGCTTCTGTAAAAGATTAGAGCCAGTTCTACTCTGCCACATGGGGTCACTATGAGGCAGAATTGACCGGAAGGCACTTAATAACTAAGAGAGACCATCTAGCCAGTGCCCGGCACACAGCAAGGGCCCTTCAGGAGAGTAAAAAATGAGAATGTCCCCAACCAGCCAGAAAGATGGGGGGAGGCTTCAAGGAGGGGGCTGTCAAAGGAGGGGCCACATCAGGGACCAGGCCGCCATCATTGCATGGCATACCCATCCCATTTCATCTATGAGGAAACTGAGGCATAGGAAGATTAAGTGTAAAGTCACCCAACTTGAAGGTGGTAGAGCCAGGATTTGAATCTGGGCCAGGCCCACTGCAGCATCCAGGCTCTTTCCAGGGCACTTGCTGCCTCCATTAAATCTGTGACCTTGTTCTATAAGCCCTGCTCTCCCCCAAAGAAGATAATGTCACAGGGCATCCAGAGCCCACCCTATCCCACCCATGCCCCAACCCCTCCCTGCCCTGCCCCAGTCTGGCCCCCTGGCCAGGCCACTCACCATGGGCTTCTTGAACTCATTGGGCTTGATGCAGCGCACAAAGAAGGGCTGGCAGGCACCCAGTGTGCGCATCAGCAGCTCCAGCGACCGCTTGAACTGACTGCTGAGTGTGGGCGAGCGCTTCCTGGTCTCGGCGCCCTGGGGGGATGGATGACAGTGATGGGAGGGGCTGCGCCTGCCGCCCTCCACCTCTCCCAGCTGCTGCCCAGGAGGGAAGTGGAAGGACAGGTCAGTGGGGTCAGGGTCAGCCCAAGTACTTGGTGATTTTCCTGTGACTCGCGGGTCTGGTCTAGGGCTTGGACCCCAGATACACCCCCTCGGGGAGCCACCCAGGACCTCCAAAGGCATGATATCTGGGCCAGGAGGAAGTGAGCTGTGACCAGAGGAGCACACAGGACAGGGAGTCCGGGGCCTGGGTTCCTGCCCTGGTGCTCCAGAAGACCTCAGGCAAGGCACAGCCCTCTCTGAGACTCAGCTTTCTCCCCTCTCTGTATTACTGAGTGGTTGGACTTGGTCACTTTGGGATACTGGGGTCATACGGCGACAGGGTTAGACAAACCTACATTCATATCCTGGCCCAACCACATCCTAGCTGTGTGATCATGAGCAGATCACTAGGCAACACTGAGCCCCGTTTCCTAAGTGGGAATAATGCCATCTGTCTACTGGCAGGGCTGTGATGAGGAATCACCGGGGTGTGCATAGCCACCAGGGAAGGCGGGCCACTCCTGTTCTGGGAACCCCTGGTGGAGGGGAAGGAAAAGGGGAGGGGTGCAGCCTGTGACCTCTCGCCTCTTTGTGGGATTAGCTGGTCAGTAGCAGACTGGGGGCAGGGCAAACCTGGATAATCCTCCTAAGAAGGCACCCGAGCTGGCTCCCCCCCCGCCCCCGCACCGTGTGGTATCAAGGCCCCCCAAAGGTTCTGTGCTCTACCAGCCGCTATCTGGAATCAGCTACCCCTCTGCACCTCCCCACCCTATTGGGCACCCCCCACCTCAGAATATTGTGAAATGAGGTGGGGAGGGGTGCTGGGGGAGGACCTAACCAGCAAACAGGAAGCGAAACATCTCAGATCAGTACAGAAGCTATTCCACAGTATTTTATACTACTGTTTTCCTGACGATTTTCATTTGGGTGAATGTAATTTCTTATTAATGAATTTGATTTTATATTTTAAGAGCCGTGATTTTTTTCTGATATCCTGTGGCACCAAAGATCAGAGGGACAGATGTAGGGTGTTTTGAGGGAGGTTTTTTTTTTTTTTTTGAGGGGGAAGCAGAGATGCTTAACCCATACTAAATTTAGACAATATGCCATAGAGTGCAATGAAATTTGCCAAGAAACAGCAAAAGCTTGGTATCCTGAAATTTGTTGTGTTTTCCATTTTAGTTTTATTTGGAATATGTTTTAGGATTTTGCTAAAGGAAGCTGGGGATAATTTACATTGTGGTAGGGTGACTCTCAGGTCTGTGGCCCCTCCGGGGTGCCTTCAAATATGATCCAGCAGCGCTGGGTGGCTCCCCCACACAGTTGAAGGGGGAGCTGTCCAGGCTGATCTCTACCCAGATGCCATTATAGCCCCTGTCCGGAGTGCAAGCTCACACACATGTGTGTGTGCACTCACACACACACACACACATACCCTTCTACACCCTTCTTTGGTTTCCGTGTCATCACCCTGGAACTACTTACTCTTTTCCACTTTTTCATCTATCTTCCCTGCTGTGAGGACAGGCTGGGTCTACCTTGTCTGCCACTGGGTTGCCAGAGCTTGGTGCAAACAACGATCAACAACTCTGCTGAACTGTTTTCAAAGTCGTTCCTGACTTCCACCGGCTCACAGAGATTGTCCACTTTCCAACTGCTCAGGCCAAAACTCTAGGAAGTACCTTCAATTCCTTTCTTTCTCTCACATCCAATATGTCAGCAAATCTTATCAGCTCTCCTTTCAATACATCCAGAATCTGACCCCTTCTTACTACTTCATTCACTATCACCCTGATCCAAGCCACCATCTTTGCTGTCTCAGATTATTGCGATAACTTGTGAATTGGTCTCCCTGCTTCTGTCCCTCCATAACACGCTTCACTCCACTGTTAACACAGCAGCCAGGGTGAGCCTGTGAAACGTAAGTCCCATGATGTCCCTTCTTGGCTCAAAACTCTCCAGTGGCTTCCCAGCTCACTCAACATGAAAGCAAAGGTCCTTGCAAGAACATACAAGGCCTCACAAGATCTGGCCCCAATACCTCTTGGACCTCCCCTCCTAGCTCTCTCCACCCCCTTGCTCACTCCCTTACAGCCGCTCCAGCCTCCTCACTCTTCCTGGAAAGCACCAGGCAGGTTTAGGGCTTAAAAAGTACCTAAGGGCTTTGGCACCTGCTGTTCCTTTTACCTGGAATGCTCCTCCTCCAGGATGGGCATGGCTGGCTTCCTCACCTCCTGCAGGCCTTAGCTCAACAACCACCATACCTGTGAAGTCTCTCCTGATCCCTTATTCAACACTGCAAAGCCCTGCTGCTGGCATTCCTCTGTCCTTAATGTTTCTCCGTATCACTTATCATGATGTGGCATCCTATATATTTTACTTATATATTTGCTTATTAACTACTTCTCCCTTCTGCTAGAATATGAGTTCCAAGATTGCAGTTTTTTTGTTTTTGTTTTCTGTTTTGTTCACTACTATGACCCTAGGACCAAGGACAGTGCCTAGCACATGACTGGCATCAAACATATATGTAGATTCACTTAACTATAAAAAGACAAACAATCCCATCCAAAAATGGGCAAAGGACTTGAACAGGCAGTTCACCAAAGAGGATATTCAAATGGCCAACAAGCACATGAAAAGATGTTCAACATCATTTGCCACGAGGGAGACACAAATAAAAACACAATGAGATATCTCCTCAATCCCATTACAATGGCAATGATCAAAAAATGGAAAACAATAGTTGTGGGCCAGGTTGTGGAGAAACTAGAACCCTTGTCCATTGACGGTGGGAGTGTAAAATGGTGCAGCCACTGTGGAAAGCAATTTGGCAGTTCCTTAAAAAGGTGAACACAGAACTAACTACCTTAGGACCCAGAAATCCCAATCCAAGGCATATGCCCAGAAGAACTGAAAGCAGGAATGCAAATAGAAATCTGTACACCAATGTTCATTGCAGCACTTTTCACAACAGCCAAAAGGTGGGAACAACCAAAACATCCAACAACAGAAGAACGGATAAGCAAAATGTGGTGTATACATAAAATGGAATATTACTCAATCATAAAGAGAAATGAAGTCCTCATGCATGCCACAACATGAATGAACCTTGAAAACATTATGCTGAGTGAAATAAGTCCATCACAAAAGGACAAATACTATATGTACTCACTTATATATATAAAAAAAAATACTCAGAAACCAAAGATTATTAACGGTTACCAGGGGTGGGGGTGGGGGGAAAGGGAGAGTTCTTGTTTGGGAGTCATTAAGTTTATGTTACTGGTGGTGGAATATTTTGGAAAACAGTAGCAATAATGGTGGCAAAACATGAAAATGTAATCAGTATCACTCAATTGCAAATGTGGAAGCTGTTCTGTTGGTGAATGGTTTGGTGTGTATATTTTCACCGTGGTAAAAAATATGTGTGTGTAAGTAGACTGAACGAATGAATGGGAGTTATGAAGCTGCAAGGTCTGCTCTCACTTCCCTGGCCATCTGGGTTTCTGACTTGATTTTTTGTTTTCTGGGTTAATGTGTAGATATTTGGGGATGGGGTAAAGACAGAAGTGAGAAGTCCAAAGGCCAGTGTTAAAGACCTCCACAGAGGGGCCCTGGGGAGCAGAAATCTGAACATGACGCGAAAGGGGTTGGAAAGTCACGGGCATGAGAAAGTCACCTGCAAAAAAAGTGAACAGGTGTCCATCCCATGGACTCAGGGCCCCAGGGACATGTGATCTGGGTTAGACACTAATTGGGGGATGCTCAATGCCCTGGAAAAAATGCGTTTGTCTTGGCATTGCTGGTCCTTCCACCAGCAGTGGCTGGGTGGCGGTTCCTGTGTTGCCCTGAGGAGATGCATGAAGAGTCACAGAAAGAAAATTCGGGGGCTGGGGTGACCAGTGCAGGGTATGTGTTCAGATTATGGGAAGGAGGCAGTGTAGGCTTCCGCTCTGACAAAAACATTGCATCTATTCAACTGTCATCAAATAAACCATGACTTAATATTTCATAGTTTACCAAGCTGATTTCCACTTTCATTAACAGAATTATGTCCCCAGCAGTTACAAAGTATTTCTTCTTTCCAGGATGCCCTGCTTACAGCGGCTGCACAGTACAGTATAATAAAGCAGGGACTTTGAAAGTCTCAATTCTGCCCTCACTTGCTATGTGTTGTTGTCGTTAGGTGCTGTCAAGTTGATTCTGGCTTATAGCAACCCTGTGTGCAACAGAACAAAATACTGCCCGGTCCTGTGCCATCCTCACAATCATTGTTATGCTTGAGCCCATTGTTGCAGCCACTGTGTCAATTCATCTTGTTGAGGGTCTTCCTCTTTTCGCTGGCCTTCTACCAAGCATGATGTCCTTCTCCAGGAACTGCTCCCTCCCGATAACCTGTCCAAAGTTAAGTGAGATGTAGTCTCACCATCCTTGCTTCTAAGGAGTATTCCGATTGTACTTCGTCCAAGACAGATTTGTTCGTTCTTTTGGCAGTCCATGGTATATTTAATATTCTTTGCCAACACCACAATTCAAAGGCATCAATTCTTCTTCGGTCTTCCTTTTTCATCATCCAGCTTTCGCATGCACATGAGGCAATTGAAAACACCATGGCTTGGGTCAAGCACACCTTAGTCTTTAAGGTGACATCTTTGCTTTTCAACACTTTAAAGAGGTCTTTTGCAGCAGGTTTGCCCAATGCAATGTGCCATTTGATTTCTTGACTGCTGCTTCCATGGGTGTTGATTGTGGAGCTAAGTAAAATAAAATCCTTAACAACTTCAACTTCTCCATTTATCGTGATGTTGTTTATTGTTCTAGTCATGAGGATTTTTATTTTCTTTATGTTGAGGTGTAATCCATACTGAAGGCCATATGGATTCATCAGTAAGTGCTTCAAGTCCTTTTCACTTTCAGCAAACAAGGTTGTGTCATCTGCATAACACAGGTTGTTAACGAGTCTTCCTCCAGTCCTGATGACCGGTTCTTCTTCACATAGTCCAGTTTCTTGGATTATTTGCTCAGCACACAGATTGAATAGGTATGGTGAAAGGATACAACCCCGACGCACAGCTTTCCTCGCTTTAAACCACGCAGTATCCCCTTCTTCTGTATGAATGGCTGCCTCTTGATCTATGTACTGGTTCCTCATTATTAGCAATGAAGAAGTCATTGGTTTTGCAAAACTCTATCTTGTGATCTTTGGCATCATTTCTATCACCAAAGCCGTATTTTCCAACTACCAGTTCTTCTTCTTTGTCTCCAACTTTTGCATTCCAATCACTAGTAATTATCTGTGTATCCTGATTACATGTTTGATCAATTTCAGATTACAGAAGTTGGTAAATATCTTCAATTTCTTCATCTTTGGCCTTAGCGGTTGGTGTGTAATTTTGAATAATTGTCATATTAACTGGTCTTCCTTGTAGGCATATGGATATTATCTTATTACTGATGGCATTGTACTTCAGGATAGATCTTGAAATGTTCATTTTGACAGTGAATGCGACACCATTCCTCTTCAATTTGTCATTCCCAGCATAGTAGACCATATGATTGTCCAATTCAAAATGGCCATTTCAGCTCACTAATGCCTAGGATATTGATGTTTATGCATTCCATTTCATTTTTGACGATTTCCAATTTTCCTAGATTCATACTTCATACATTCCACGTTCTGATTATTAATGTATGTTCGCAGCTGTTTCTTCTCATTTTGAGTCATGCCACATCAGCAAATGAAGGTCCTGAAAGTTCGACTCTATCTATGTCATTAAGGTCGACTCTACTTTGAGGAGGCAGCTCTTCACCAGTTGTATTTTGAGTGCCTTCCAACCTGGGGGGCTCATCTTCCAGCACTATATCAGACAATGTTCCGTGGCTATTCATAAGGTGTTCACTGGCTAATTCTTTTCAGAAGTAGACTGCCAAGTCCTTCTTCCTAGTCTGTCTTAGTCTGGAAGCTCAGCTGAAACCTGTCTGCCATGGGTGACCCTGCTGTTATTAGAATACCAGTGGCATATAGCTTCCAGCAACACACAAGCCCCCACAGTACAACAAACTGACAGATGCATGGCAGCCTTGCTATGTGATCTGTAGCAAGTCCCCGCACCTTCTTGAGACAGACCTGGAGTCAAATACCCATTTTGTCACAAGCTATGTGACCCTGAGCAAATGCCTTGTCCCTCAGGGTCCGTTTCTTCTCCTATAACATGGGGTTAGTAGTACTCACAGAGTTGTTGTGAGGATTGAATGAGACTATAAATGTAAGCGCTTCACTTACAATCTGGCCCAGAATAGGTGTTCAGTAGACGTAATCAGTATCAAATTTGACACTGTTGGGTCCCAATTCTGTGCCACCAAAACTCCCTCAGGAGTGGGCCATTTCTGGAGACCCCAGGTTCTGAGTTTCGATCTGTCCATGATTCCTCAGTAAATAGTTTCTAATTGCAGGGGAAAGGGCCCTAGAACAGGAAACATCATGAAGAGGTCCCCAGAAGCTTCTGGGAGCTTTGGAAAGAAAGAGAATGCTGGGAGATGAGATGGAAGAGAAGCAGTAGGAGGAGAAAATGGAGTTCAACCAGAGTACAGTCTGAGAGCAGGAGGAGTGGATGGGCCAGGATTGGGATTGTGGGGGGCTGGGCGAAGGGTTATAGAGAAGAGGAATGAGAGTTGATGACAGCTCAAAGCCACACTTGTCTCTCACCAATGCTGTGACCCTATAATATGTGGGCTTGGGGGCAGGACTCTCCTGGGGCATGGGGGCTTCAGGAGCCTGGAGCCCTCTCTGAGGGATGTCTTGCATTCACTTATTAGCCTGCTAAGCCACAGAGCTGGCCTCTAGGGAGGGGGGTACCCAAGGCTGATCCATGGGCAGAAGGAGGGAGGCCTCCATCCAGACAGGCCCCTGCTCCTGACATGCTGGGGTCCTGTCCTGCTGGCTTGGTTTTGTGAATTGCTTTAGAACTCTATGAGGCACGGGGTGCTGGGGGATGCACTGGGGCAGAAGGTATCATTCAGGGGCACAGGGAAGAAAGAGGACCCAGCATGGCATCAGATGTGAGAGGATGTCAGTATTCAGCAGAGAGGAGGCTAAGTGGACAGTAGAGCTAGGCTGTGGCTAAGGGGCCCCCAGCACCTGTATGATCTAAAGCAGCTTGGGGGCCATACCCTGAAGGTGGTGGTTAGGACCACACCAAGGGATGCTGTTCCAGGGCTTAAGGATGTCCAGGGGGCAATTGTTTCTAGTCCCAGCTCCTATCAGGATTCTGTGACTTGGGGTGAGTCACGCCCCACTGTGAGCCTTCATCCTCCCATCTGAAAAATGCCAAAAATACCACCTGCCCTTTTTGCCTGGCAAGGTTATCAGAGGATCTGACCAAGTTTTGGATGCAGAAATGCTTAGCAGGACCTGGTAGAAGGAGCAGGGATTGATGACTCAAAGAGACTCAAAGATGGGGTGGAAGAAAGAACCCAGTAGAGGGGTTGGGAGATCTTGGTTGGAATCCCAGCTCTGCCCTTGGGTCACTAGGTGCCTGGGCAAGTCCCTGCCTGTTTCTAGGACTCAGTTTCCTCATTTAAGAAACAGATACCAGCAGCACACACAACTCAAAAAGCAAAAAACCAAAAACACTCCACAAACCACTCCACAAAAAAACACACTCCAAAAAAAGAAGAAGAAAAAGCCCGGCCCCAGGGGCCTCCAAGGCCTCTCCTGCCATCTTCAGACCCCGGGGTTGGGGGTCTTTTACCTTCACAGAAGCTGCTGACTGGCGGAGAGTGACCGATGAATAACCACAGAGAAACTACAGCAGCAACCACATTGCAGGGCGAGATGGGCAGAGGAGGGAGCAAGGAGAACGTGGTGGGTCAGAAACCAAGTGTAAAATCCAACACAGAGGGAGGAAGACTCCCAGGGGAGAGGTCTGTGGTCCTGACAGCTCTGTGACAGCTGGTGGTCCCAAGGGTAGGGGGCAGTGCTGGCACCTGGACAGACACCTAGGGGATGAGGGCTTAGCCCTCTCCATGAGCCCTTCCAGGGATCCTCCAGGAACCCATGGGGACAGAGGAACATATGAACTAAAAAGGTGTACAACCCGTAGGGAGAATTCCACTAGATTGCCACCCTAGGGGCTAAGAAAAGGTAGAGGGGTGGCCAGGGCTTGTGGCAATGTGCCCTTTGGGCCGGTTTCCCCAAACCCCCTCTGCTCTCCCACATCTCCTGAGAGCTGAGCATGCTCCCTTCACCTCTGCTCCTGGCAGCTGCTGGAGGTCTGGGAGTGACCCTCCAAGATAAACTGAGCCCTAATCAGGCTCTGCTTTGTGAACCTTCTCTGGGCCTTGCACCCCTTCCCCCTATCAGTGCAACAGAGGACCAGATGGGAGGATCTTGAAGGTCTCTCACGGCCCCTCCTAGAACCATAGCAAAGCACTGTCCCCATTCTGTAGTCAGAGGAGCTCAGCTGAAGCTGTTGGATGAGGGCGGGGTCTATCACAGGCCTGGCTCCTGGGGGCCCTTCCCTCCCAGTGGGAACCCACCCCCAGCATTACCATGGCAACATCGGCCTGGAAGATCTGCTTGATGAACTTGTTCCGGGAGGAGTGGACCAGATGGATGATGTCTCCATGCAGGGTGTCCCGGTTCTTCTCCAGGAAGCCTGGGCAACGGCAAAGCCAGGTCAACGTCACCTAGTTCAACCATATCCATTTTACAGCAGGGACACTGAGGCTGGGGAGGACAGCGGCTTGCCCAAGATAAGAGAAAATGAGTGGCTGAGCCAGAACTGAGACTTCATCTCCCCAACCGCACAGTCTCCCTTCAAAAAAGGCAGCAGTTCCAGTTCCAGGTGGAGAACAGGGCACCTTTCTGACAGAACCACCCAATGCCTGAAATGCCACCACCAGTCTTTTGAACCAAGGTGTCAAGATCCCTTGCTAAATTATCAGTGTGTCACCTGGGAGAGAACACATGCTGGTCCAGTGCCAACTCACAGTAGAAGAGCCAATTTAAAATAGCTTGTGTTTGAACAGCATGTTTTACCACGTGCCCTCACAGCACTGATGCTCACAACGTCCCCTCTATGTGCGGATGGGCAGAGATTAGCTTTCCCATCCCATCATTTGGGAAACTCATGCTCAGAGAAGCTAAGTGAGTTGTTCAACACCACACAGCAAGCCAGGGGTAGAGTTAAGACCCCATCCCACACCTTCTGGCCTGATCCCTGGGAGCCTCTCCCACTGACACAGATCCCAGAGGAGGCTGCCATTCCCAGGGACTGAGGAGTCAGGTCTTGCTCTACTGATTAGTGGAGGGTCTTGTTAGAGTGGGGAGACAGGATGCTCCAGGGCTGGGGATGCCTGAGGGCAAGGGAAACTGCAGATAAGCAGCACCCCTCTCCCCACAGGACTCAGGATACCCCAAAACGGTGGAAGCACAGAGATACAGTGCTAGGTTGCCCACCTAGCATCTGGGGTAGAGGTGAGTTCCAGGGGGCACACAGTAATGGAAGGGTGGGCTTTGGAGTTGGAATAGAATTACCAGGCTCTAATCAAAGCTCTATGACAGACTCGCTATGTGACCCTAGGAAGGTCCCCTCTGTGGGTCCTCAGTTTCCTCATCTGTTGAATGAGCATAATCATACCCATCAACTCTTGCTTCTGTTCAGATCCCCTAACATCACCCATTTCACAAATGAAATGCCAGATTAAAACAGTACTTTGTGAACCAGAAAACGCTGATAAAATTGTTTAATGTAGCTCAGACCTGTTCAGTGGACCGCAGCAGGTCATTTCCCTCTCTGGGCCTCAGTTTCCAAATCTGTAGCAGTAGATGACCCTTATGTTCCCTCCAGGTCTGACATCTATAATTTTATAACTCAGAGTAGAATTTAGGCAGTTTTCATCTCTGTATCCTGAGCAATGACCTCAGAACATAATAGATGCTCAGCAAATGTTGGTTGAACTGAACTAAAAAATACAATCCTTTATATCCATAAACAATAGACCAATTTGTTTGCTTGACAGTCTTGCAAAACTTAAGGTCTGCTTCCTTCTTTCTAACAGCAGGGTTGAATGTCATAGTCCAAGATTTTAAAATGGTATGAGCAGCCTTCAGATCCTGTAATTGCACCGTGGCTCACTGATACTTTCTGCTGCCTTGGGGACAAAGTCCACAGGAAAGGAGGAAACTGATGGCTCTTTGTTTGCTCTGAATTTCATTGGCCTGTGAGTATGAGTAGGACCCTTTGGGGCTGAATGACAGGAGCTCAATACAGACACACAGCACAATGATGCTGATTGGAGGCTGGCCCTCTAATACCAAGGTGAGAGGGGAGGGGTTGGCAACTGCTGTCTGTGCTTTTTTGACAGACCGTATGAGAATTCCAAGTCGGGTAACTGGACTGTGTTCTGACCCCTCTTCTTATCTTCTAGCTTCAAAATGAACCCAAGAGAAGATGCATCTGTTATGGACTGAATTGTGTTCCCCCAAAATATGTGTTGGAATACTAATTTTATTCCTGTGGATATAAGGAGCCTGGCAGCACAATGGTTAAGTGGTCAGCTGCTAACTGAAAGGTTGGCAGTTTGCACCCACCAGCCACTCCACAGGAGAAAAGACCTGGGAATCTGCTCCCGTAAAGATTATAGCCTAGGAAACCCTATGGGGCAGTTCTACTCTGTCATATAGGGTCACTATGAGTCGGAATCAACTCGGTGGCACACAACAACCTGTGGATATAATCCCATTTGGGAATAGAGTTTTCTTTGTTATGCTAATGAGATTCTATCAGTGTAGAATGTGTCTTAAACTCAATGACTTTTGAAATATAAAAGGAGCAGATTAGGCACAAAAGCAAGGAAGCAGATGGGAGAAGATAGATGTCATGCCACATCACCAAAGAACCAAGAGAGGAACAGAAGCTGGAAAGTGACAAGGACCTTCTCAAGAGCTGACAAAGAAAGCCTTCCCTTAGAGCCAGTGCCCTGAATTAGGACTTCTAGCCTTCTAAACTGTGAGAAAATTAATTTCTGTTCATTAAAGCCACGACTTGTTGTATTTCTGTTAAAGCAGCACTAAAGAACCAAGGTAGGATCCCCTTCAAGGCTCACATTGGTCACGTTGCTGAAATAGCCTTAGTGGGTAATGGGACAGGTTCAAGGACTGGTTTTGCACCTAATAGGCTACATCATATAAGAGAAGTCAATGCCCTGGCCCCATTCTGAGCCTCAGTTTCCCCATATGTACTGTTACAGATTGAATTACATCCCCCCAAAACATATGTTGAATCCTAACCCCTGGTACCTGTGAACATAATCTTGTTTGGATATAGGGTCTTTGAAGATGTTATGAGGTAAGTTAACCTGAGGTCATACTGGAGTAGGGTTGATCCTAATCCAATATGACTGGTGTCCTCACAAAAAGACAAAAGATACAGACACAGAGGAAAGGCGGCCATGTGAAGACAGAGGCAGAGATTGGAATGATGTGTCTACAAGCCAAGGAAGGCTGAAGTTTTTCAGGAACCACCAGAAGTTTGGAAGATGCAAGGTAGATCTTCCTCTAGAGCCTTCAGAGAGAGCATGGCCCTACTAACGCATGTAGACTTTGGACTTCTACCCTCTAGAACTATGAGACAATAAATTTCTGTTTCAAGCCACACAATTTGTGGTACTTTGTTCTGCCTGCCCTAGGAAACTAATATATGAACAAAAGAGTGTTGAGCCCAGCGTTTCCTGCGGCCCCTCCCCTTTGGTATTCCAGGACCCTGATGTCTCTCCCCTGGGCTGGAAAGGGAAAAGTAGGGCACACGGACAAAGGGAGACAGACCCAAACAGCCCGCTTGTACCTTGGGTCTCATAGTAGACAATGCCGGCAAAGTGGTTGATCCCAAACTGGGTCTCGTGATTGTTCTTGGGGGGAATGTAGTTTGCGTTGAGCTTGTGCTGGGAGTTCAGCTTGTGCAACATGGTGGTGTCTGTGCCCTGTGGGAACCGAGGAGCAGCTGCTGAGCCCACCCTTTCTGCCCCCCAACTCTCCAGCAGGCCCCACTGCCCTTCTGGCCCCACACCTTTGCAACCCCCTGTTCCATCTTTCTTA
The DNA here is from genome assembly GCF_024166365.1 of Elephas maximus indicus. NCBI lineage: Eukaryota > Metazoa > Chordata > Mammalia > Proboscidea > Elephantidae > Elephas > Elephas maximus. The sequence continues at coordinate 45,332,609 of NC_064825.1, forward strand.
ACAACTTCTCCTTCTTTTATTTGTACCCCTCACAGGAGCTCTCTCAGTCTCCATTTCCCCATCTGTTAAGTAGGTGAACTGGAACTAGACAACTGTGAAAGTCCATTCCAGTTTAGAAAATCTATTTCCCATGATTAAAATCACGGGAGCAATCCCCCCAACCCTCTTCACCTCAAGACATAAGGAACCACCATTTTCTAAGCACCTATCCTGTGCCTACAATGCCAATGCCCAGATTTGCATTGTTTGGCCCAGACCAAATGGACTGTAGGTGACTCCTAAATATCAGATGAATGCAGTCAACTGGACCCTAGAGCAGCCTTAAAGGATGAGTATCAATAGTCCCATTTTGCAGATGAGTACAGCTGAGACTCAGAGTGGGGAAGGGACCTGCCTGCTCCCCAGCCGGCAGGTGGCAGTGGCAGGATCCCACCCTGCTGCAGACCCACCTTGGGGAATTTGCTCTCCTCGTCGATGAGGGAGATGATGTTCATGGGCTTGTTGGCGATCATGTCCAGGGCGTCCTGGTTGTCCGTGAACTCAATGTGCAACCAGTCGATGCTCTCCAGGTCGTACTCCTCCTGCTCCAGCTTGAACACGTGCCGCACAAAGAACTGCTGCAGGTGCTCGTTGGCGAAGTTGATGCAGAGCTGCTCAAAGCTGCAGGGGGCATGGGCACAGGGCACAGGGGATGCTGTTCAGGAGCCTTGATGAGCAGGGTGAGCTCAAGCAAATCACTCTCATCTTGAATCAGGGAGGGATGGTCAAGTTCAACCCCTTAATGACAGAAGAGGACACGAGGCCCAGAGTGGGCAGATGACTTGCCCAAGGTAACTCTTGAGTCAGAAAGGGAGTTAAGGCTAGAACCCAGGGTGCAGGACCCCTCTCAGGACCCCTTCCCCTGCACAACCAGGCCACATGGAGAGGGTTGGGCAACTGGCAGACAGGTACTCAAATCCCTGGCAGAGCACCCGGAAGACAGCCAAGACACAGGGCAGGCCAACCCTAAGGAGATATCCAGAGTGTCAGCAGGAGGTGGGAAGGGACTGGCAAGATTTGGCAGTCAGAGGCTTGGCTGCTGAGCCATGTGCTCAGCACTTTCCCAGGTGACACTTTGTGCATGCGGTGTGGGGGTTTTGCTTGACAGCAGAGGGCTTCGAGACACTTGAACCTTACAGAAATCGAAGTGGTTTGTCAGGAGTCACACAGCTAGGAAGTGGGGTAGGATTGGCTGCCTCCAGCCCCATGATCCACCTATGGCTGCTCCATTTATCAGCCCCTCACACGGCCCCCAAGAGGTAGGACCCCATCCCAAGCATGGTCAAGAACCCCCATGCCACTTTGTGCTCAAGCTTAACACAGGCCCAGCATCACCAGCATTGAGGGACTTTGCAGCTTGGACCCTGGGCAGATCAGCAGGGGCCAGTGGGGTCTGGAGACCAGAGGGGCCTCCCCAGATGTCTAAGACAGTATAAGAACCTCCCTCCCTCTTATCTTGTCCCATCCCCTGCCGACCTCAGCTAACCCTAGGAAGGGGAAGGAACGGGGAGGTGGGGAGGGAAAGTGAGGGAAGGAGAGAGGACCCACTGGGATCACTGAAGTGAAATTTTTCAACAACCTGGCAGAATATACTTTTAAAAATTTTTTGAAAAAACAAACCTGTGCCATTGAGTTGACTCCGACTCATAGCGATCCTATAGGACAGAGTAGAACTGCCCCACAGTGTTTCCAAGGAGCAGCTGGTAGATTCAAAATGCTGACCTTTTGGTTAGCAGCCAAGCTCTTAACCACTGTGCTGCTAGGGCAGCGGAGTACACTTAGAGCCAACTAAATATGGTTTAAAGGGAAAAACGTGACATTTCTTAGGTCACAATTCACACGGGGCAGAGCCTCACACGGTACCTGTTCACAGAAAAGTTCTCAAACCCAAAGATGTCCAGGAGGCCGATGGACCGACGAGAATTCTTCACCTCCTGGGAGGGAGGCTTGTAAATCGCCGCATTGATCTTGTCCACTATCCACACGAACAGCCGCCCGTAGATCCCCTAAAAGGTGGCTCCATCAGCCCCAGGGCCCCAGATACACCCGCCCACAGGAGAAAGGCCGGGCTCCTAAACCCCACCTTCCAGACCCCTGGTGACCTCACTTCCAGAGAACAACATGCTGATTGAAACCCCCATGCCTTTACTCAGTCTGTTCCTCTGCCTGGAGCTCCCTTTCCTGCTTGAACAATTCCTACTCATTATTCAAACTCTGAGATGTCAGCTCCTCTGAAGGCTTTCCTGACCCCGCAGTCTGGGAAGGAGCCCTCCTTTGGGCTCCAACTCTCTGTGTGTCTGTCTCCTGCATCAGCCCTAAGGATTTCCAGAGCCCCAGGGCCTGATGAAGGGAGGGGCTCAATGACTAGCAAAGGCAGGAGAGCAGAAGCAGGACTGTGCCACCCCCTCCACCCCACCAGGCCCCTTCAGTGTCTTCTGCAGAGACCAGCGATGGTGTCCCCTGGGATGGGAGCCAAGTGGCCAAGGAGTATGATCCAGAGTGAAGACCAAGGGGCTGGAGGTCAAAGCAGACCAGGGTGTGAGGACCTGAGGAGACGGGGTGGGAGGGTCCCAGGAGAGCACAAGACCCAGCCCCTATTGGGGTGAATGGAAAGCTGGGGTTCAGGAAGGCAGGTACTTGCCCAGACCTTGGAGAAAACCATGGCCAGAACCTGGACTCTGGATCCAGCAGCCCCAGGGCAGGCAGGGGTCAGGGCCCAGCTGTCCACGCAGTTCTGTGGACTCTTGAACACCTGCCCACCAACAGCCAGCCTCCCAAAGGGCGGAGAGAGCAAGTGGCCATTCCACAAGCAGCCCACCTTGACGAAGGCATCGCGCACGTCCAGCGCCTGCTCCCTGCTAAGCGGAGTGGACACCGTCTCTCCACGGGTGATGAGGGTGCGGCTCGTCAGGCAGCTCATCAGGTCTGGGGGATTCACCTAGCGTGGGCAGACAGCGAGGGGCTCACCTTGCTGACAGCCACCTGCTGGCCTGTCCCTCCCTCCACTCACACCCAGACCCATGCCTTCCCTGCTCCCACTTTTTAACCCAGGCCTTTTTTCAGACTTTTCGCTCCACTAAGAATGCCCTCACCCAAGGCCCCACAGTCAAATCTTCAATCAAAACCCACTCAAATGCTGGCTGGAAGGAATTCTCCCACCTTAACTCTGGCTCCCCACCCTTGTCCCTCCCAGGTCTAGCACATTAGACTGGGAGCTCCCTGACTCTGGCAGAGCCTACCAAAAACCAAAACAAACCCTTTCGCATTGAGTCGATTCCAACTCATAGCGACCCTATAGGACAGAGTAGAATTGCCCCATTCTGTTTCCAAGGAGTGCCTGGTGGATTTGAACTGCCAACCTTTTGATTAGCAGCTGTAGCTCTTAAACGCTACACCACCAAGTTTTCCCTGGCAGAGCCTAGCATTTGCTAAATGACTGACAAACAGACTCAACACATTTGGCTCACAGTCACCAGTGCCCTTTTACCTGGATGTGGAGACCGAAGCCCAGAGGACAGGAGAGATTTACCCAGGGCTACAAAGCCCAGAGCTTCACAGATCCCCCAGTTCAGGGCCCCTCCATGCCCCACACCATACCCAGGGGCCAGCAGGAGTCCAGCCTCTGGACTCCACTCCTTTGGACCCATGCCCTGCATGGAGCCTGTACTCAGTTGGTTCTTAGTGGTAAACAAAAGTTTCCCAATCAGAGGGCTTCACTCCCTGGTTCCCACGTTCCCAGTCCCCACTGAGCTTGAAGTCAAACCACCCTTCTGAAAGGAACAGAAGGAACAGTGGGGAGGGAGGGCTGGGCACTAACCTCAAGAAGGGATGCAGCTGTGGCCAGGGACGGGGAGAAGAGGACTTCACAGGCGTCCAGGTTTTCAAAGGTACGGGCTGTCGGCAGCAGAGGGTTCAGGATCAGGGCAGGGAGGGCGGGCTTGGGGGCAAGGGGCCCAGTTCTAGGCTGGACCAGGTTGCCATGCTCACTCTCACGGGGTCTGCCTCATTCTCAGGGGACATCAACACTGTGATTAAGTGCTTCTCTGGGTCAATGTATATTTGACAAAAGTTCTCACCATGAGCCTATGAGCACCATGAGGGTGGGAACTGTGTGTGCCCTGTACCTGGCACCATGCTCGGCATCCAAGTAGCAGACAGTGGCAGTCATACACTGCCCCCTCGCCTTCAACCCCAGACTCCCAGAGCTTTCAGAGGCACCCTGGCTCCTATCAGTGCGGGTTTGTAAACTTGCTTAGCTCAGTGCCTGAGACCATCTGCCCTTCCCCAAACATGCCCTGCTCACTCAGGCCTCAGAGCCTTTGCACGAGCTGTTCCTTCTGCCTGATGTGCCCTCTCTCCGTGTCTCTTAGTCTTTCAAGACTCTAGACTGTGAGTGCATTCACTGAGCAAATTTTTCCAGACTTCCTACTGTGGGCCAGGACCCATGCTGGGATCCAGGGACAGGAGCAGAGTGGGACCAGGTGCTGCCTCAGAAGACCTCCCTGCCTGGTGCATAGCAGGTGTCCAGGAAGTATCATGAGTAAACATGTCCCTTTCCCTAGCCTTCCTCCTTTCAGAAGATGGCTGTTCAGTCATTCACACCGTTGAGTCGACTCCGACTCATAGCATCCCTATACAACAGAGTAGAACTGTCCCTTAGGGTTTCCAAGGAGCGCCTGGTGGATTCGAACTGCTGACCCATTGGTTAGCAGCCATAGCTATTAACCACTACACCACCAGGGTTTCCACTCACACCTTCAAAAATAAAAAAACCAAACCCAGTGCCATCATGTCGATTCCGACTCATAGCGACCCTATAGGACAGAGTAGAACTGCCCCATAGAGTTTCCAAGGAGCGCCTGGTGGATTCGAACTGCTGACCCATTGGTTAGCAGCCATAGCACTTAGCCACTACGCCACCAGGGTTTCCACTCACACCTTAGCATGAATTCAAAAATTTACCCTCTTCCTGAGACATGTGACCTTTAGGAAACCAAAATTGGAAGGGGTTTTAAACGGCCCGTAGTCAATTCCCAGTATACTTTATCGGTACATCTTTATGGTGGAATTTTAGTCCAGTGACACCACACTTGAGGATGATTTCAAGCTGGCAGACCTGTTCCAACCTACGCACAGGCGAACTTTCTCCAGCTTTCAACCCAAGGAGGGTGCATGTTGGGATAGAAACTGAGACTCCAGTACCCCACGGGCAGCCAGAGGCTATGTCATCCTCGGGCCCAGTGGGGAGTGGGGTGGGGATCTGTGCAGGCCTCTCACCTTCATACTGCAGGTTGCCCAGGTGCAGGATAGCAGCCAGGAGCTTTGAGATCTCCCAGTTCTCGGTGTCAGTGAACATGAGCACCTTCATGGCAGAGCGGATGTTGGCATATTCCTGGCTGTCCTCTCGGCCCTCACAGGTTATGCAGTTACCCTAGTGGGCAGGGATTGGGAGAGTAGGGTGCAGAGGGCATCAGGGAGGCCATGGGTACCCCTAGAGAGGCAGCGCCTGGTCAAAGGGCCCTTTCTGCCTGGCCAGGTCAGTCCAGGCCAGCCTGGGGCTCCACTCAGGGGCACTGACCTCACCCAGCTGGTACCATGACACCTCCAGAAAATCCCTGCCTGGGCTTCTCAAGGACACATTTCTTCCATCTGGGGACCCCAGATACCCCTTCTTCCCCAGAGTTGGGGAGCCAGGGCGCTGCTGCCAGGCCTGCCCCTGTCACCCTGCCTGGCAGTTATAGTACCAAGGTCCTACTGTCTCCCCACCTCCCTGAACAACACTCACTTGAATCCCCTCACCTGGTGCAGCCTGGTGTGGATAGGTGGATGGAGAAGGGGTAACAGCAGATAGGCTGGGCACTAATAGGGGGTCTGCCCAGGTCTCTGCGTCTATGAGACCTCTTTGCATGTGTGGGGTGTATGTGTGTGTGTGTGTGTGTGTGTGTGTGTATGTATGTATGCATATCCAAGTGTGCCAGCCAGCTACAGGAAGTGTCCAGGAAGGCCAGTCGCACCTACAACCTCTATACACATACACATACAGACACAAGTACACGCATACCCTTCTGTTTTCCCGTACTCCTCAGGTGCATGGCTAACACTTGTGTTCATGTGGCCTGGCCCAGCCCAACCCCAGGCAACCAGGACTGAACTCTCCCAGGACCAAGGAAGCTAGTGCCCCCAAGCCAGCCTGCTACGTGCATGGTCCCAAGACCAACCACCCCATTCTGGGCGGCATCAATGGCCCCAGGGCACAAACAGCAGCAAGAGACTGGCACCAGAGCCTGGCAACCAGCAAGCCCTTGAGGCTGAGGCTGCAGCAGCCTGCACCCTACAGCTCTGGGAGGCCTGGCAAAGGTCCCCATCTTCAAGTCCTTAAAGACTAAACTAACAGCACATATGAGTAGACAGATTTGTGTGTGTGCGTGTGTGTGTGTGTGTCCCAGATGGCTAACCGTCCCCGTTGCTATCCAGTTTGACTCACAGTGACCCTATGGGACACAGTAGAAATGCCCTTAGGGTTTCCAAGGCTGTAAATCTTTACCGAAGCAAACCACCACATCTTTCTCCCACACCGTGGCTGGTGGGTTTGAACCTCCAATCTTTTGGTTAGCAGCTGAACGCTTAACCACTACACCACCAGAGCTCCTTTGTAGATGGCTACACACATTTAGAAATGTGTGTGTCTATGGTGACAGTCCATCTAGATGCGTGTACAAGAAGGTGTGTGCCGGAGTGGCGAACAGGTCTTATGCATAGACGAGCCCAGGCTGGGCTGGGCCATGTCAGGGGGCAGGAGAAGGCCCAGTGCCCTCCCGCCAGATGGGAAGCT